>NW_024704745.1:64916581-67316581 GCF_018977255.1 Callorhinchus milii | reverse complement strand
ATATCTCAAATAAAATTGATCACTCACTTCTTGGCTGTTTGTGGGACATTGCTTTGCTCAAATTGGCTCCTGCATTCATCTACAAAATACACACTACACTTCACAGTAAATCATATGAAGCACTTTGAGACGTCTGCCACTGTAGCAAATCCAAAGATTTTTATTATTTCTTATTATCTACTAAGTGCTTGTTCTCACACTCATTCCATTCCATCACAGTGCATTGCATACACAAATTAAGCATGAATAAGACCAGCCTTATGCGCAGTACCATGTTAAATTGTATACCATGTAATACCATGTCATTTCCCCCAATGTATTTCCTAAGTATCTAACATCAGTGAGTTCCAGGCTGCAGGAAAATAAATAGCTACCATATAAAGGTGAATAATAAATGTACAGGAGGGCAGTACTAAATACTGGTGTGCGTCTATCTTACACTGAGAGCTAAAATAGCAATCTTTTTGGTCGCATCTTTATAATATTCCACTGCTGTAAATGTTCTGTTACATGACCCAGCTCAACTTTTTTTTACAACACTCTATGGTTTATGAATGAGAAGATTGGATAGATACCAAAAGATAAAGGGAAATCTTTGGCTAGAAGTGGGGCGGAAGAGGTCAAATTGTTTAACCTCTGGGCTTCTTGCTTCAATTCCGGGCCCGACTAATGGGATAAAAGTTTATTTTTGCTAATAAAAAGGTCTGAAGTGAAAAGAATGAACTTAGAAAGAAAGATCATATCCCGTGAACATTAAAATGCTGCCTTAGGGATTTAACTACAAACTCAGTGGGTTCCCAACTTGCGAGAAAGAGACAATAATTGTTGTGAAAGCGGCAGTTGGAATGTATGGAGATTGAGGAGGAGGGAGGTGAGGATGATTAGTTCACACGCATGGGCCAAAATTCCACCTAATTTCTTAGCCTAAAAGCCCTTTTGTCTTAAAATTTAAGATTGTGCAGAATTGTGAAACATTCTTCAATTCAGTCCTAACTTGAAAGTCAGTTTCCCACAGTTATTAAAGAGAACCATCTTCCAAATCAGGATTGAACCAAAACGTTCTCCACAATTCTGCAGCATCTTAAATTTTATGACACAATGTTTTTACAGGTTAAGACAAAGTAATAAGAATAAATAATTCCTGCATTGATATAGCAGCTTATTAAGTCATTGAAACATTTCAAAGTGCTTTGCAGGATTTTTACTGTTTAGTGCCTGTGTATTTGTAGGCGAACACATCAACTAATTTGCTCACATCAATATTCCACTAACAGCTATGAAGTGAAAGACCGATTTTATCTGGAGGATAGTTGGCCAGGTCTTCAGTAATGGCTGGAAATAAGTGGCATTTCACAATAGCTTCAATCTAATTATCATATTAAATGGGTTCTGAAATGTCACAAATTTCACCCGTATGTTTCTAACTCCTTTAAAGCTTCAAATTCAATGATTTCATATCAACAATATTACTATTTTACCATAAATAGTCAAACTGTTATTTTTATGGTTTTTTTTTAGTCTCTTCCAAGCAATGTGTTGGATTTTTCAGAGGTTCCCCAATAAACATTTGGAGAATACACTACAATGCTACACAAAAAACGTTTCATATCCAAGCTGTGGGGAGAGTGGGCACCTTAAGAGCAAAGACTTAATTAAACATACAACGAGTGTTTCTTTGAACGGTAATGATTTTAACCACAATGCTAACCAAATTAAGACCAGAAAATAAGAATTTGCCCCGTTTAAAATTAAAATAATAATCTTTGCATTCGACATAGTGCCTTTTGCATTGGGAGGACATCTCAAAATGCTTCTCGGGATTTTACTGTAAAGTGTAGTGACTGCATATTTTTTAAGCGAACGTGGCAGCTAATTTGTGCACAGCAATGTCCCACAAACAGTCATGAACTAAATGGCCAATTCTATCCATTGGCCAGGACACTAGGGGAGCCTTCCTTCTCTTTTGGAATACACATAAACCCTGGCTAGCTGGAATAATGGGGTTGGGGGAGGGGTTGGGGGGAATCCGATTTGGTGAGACAGAATATCTGGTGAGTATCCAACATTGACTTCTTTCCGTGGTGAAAAATGCTGGTACCATTGTAACTGAGCAAACAATGGTGAATAAGGTATCTTCTTAATGGTAGGATTCAAACTGAGTCAAAGTTGATATCTCTGGCTAGCAAGGATGGTGAGGCGGGGGCACTCACTAGGAGAGTTGGGCTGACAGGAGTCCACATGCAGATCTGTGGAAGTTACTGTTTAATTTTTCAGTTTCAGACCCGGTCAAGCTAGGTACGAATTCCAGACACCCAGAATCCGGTAAGACAGTGGTTTACTGTCGTGCCATGGGATCTGTAATGTCTGCTGGAATAGGCCAACATAAACAGGACATCTAACCCAAAAAAGGCACCTCCAACAATGTAATGCTCCCCCCACCACCCCATCGTATTGGGGTGTCAGTCATGTGAGTGAGTTAAAAATCCTGATGTGAGGTTTGAACCCACAACCTCTGACTCTGAGGCAAGAGTACGTCTAACTGAGCCAGGCTGACGATATTAATAATATTAAGATGTCTAATATTCTTCCTGAATGAATGGATATTGACATGTTGACAGATTCATGCATCAATGCCTCCTCATTTTTGTTTTGTGGAAACTGTAAAATTCACAAAGTGGGAAAAATATTTACGTTGCCTCAGTACTTTAAGCTTGTGCGATCAATAAAACAGAAACACTCTTTTTTGGTCAGCTAGGTTCTGATCCATCACCGTGCTTAAGAGTATCCAAGCTAAACTGAGAATTCCATGCATGTGAAAATTCCTATGTCTGGGATGGACTGCATACTCTCTCTTCCCAGAGGGGTGCATCCTGCTTACCTAATTCTGAAAAAGGTTACAATGACAACTTGCAGGGGGTTGTGTCTCAGAGTAGAGCATTAGACATAGGTTGGCAAGGCCTGTAGACCACAGAATATGTTTTTGAGTACTGCTGGAGTTTAATCAGCTAAACCTGCATAGACATAGTGCTTAATTGACAGCACTGTCTGGCAAGCATTCCCACTGCTTGGTCCAGCTATGACCATACTACCAAGTAGGGATTTGGCTTACAGGGTTAATAGAGCTAAAGTGGGAAGAATCCCTGCCCCCAGTGATCAGTCTGCCCCTCCAAGTCCTGCCAATGAGCCAGCCTGGCTGGCCTGGTATCAGCATTTCCCTGCAGTACTGCAGACCCACCTGGCTCAGGAACCAGATGACTAAGACCGCCACAGAGGGTTGGCTCGATTCCCACATTCCATTGCCAAACATGTCACCTTGGAGCCAGTTCAGTTCCAAGGAGGTGCTACTTACATATCCACGCCCCCTCCACCACTCCACTTCCCCCACCATTCCACCTCCACACTCAGAAGAGTCCAGGAAAATGGCATTAAGTAAGATCTGCAGTTACAAAGTCTATGAGCAACCCAGCTTCAAAATTAACATTGTTCTCATGAAAATAAATCAAGTGCAACACAACCATAAAACATAGGACCAAGTGTTGAAAACACTGTGATGTTTCCTCAGCTTAGTGTTGGGAGCTGTTTTGGAGATGTCCCTGTGCAGGTAATTTGTTCGAACATCTGGGTTCTGCCGTACAGTGTTATTGGAGAGACACATGGTCCTCATTTCTTCAGACACTGGACTGATGGGGACTGTGAAATTTTTGAGAGTCAACCACTGCTGTTTTCATGCTCAGAGGCAAAATTAAATTAGAGACTAGCGGACTTACTGCCAAAGGAATTCCATTCTCACAGAACACGTTTTTCTTATTTGAGAAAACAACTTTGATGCTTGTTATTATACAGTGAGTCAATTAATTCTTAAACGGTTCAGTTTCAATTGGTTTGGATTCTCAAGAAGAGTGTTCCTGTGTACAAAACCCTAAACAAATGCCTTAGTTTGCTATTCAATACAATTTACACTTATGTAGCACCCTTCAACATCAGGACGATGTCCCAAAGTGCTTGACAATTTTGTATGAGTAGAAGTTGAGAGCTGGGGTGGTGGGTATTAATAATCCTTTCTGTCAGGTGTATAGAGTCGTAAACTCCTTGTCATTATTATACTGTAATGCTAACTGTAATTCTTCACCTTGTAGCTAGCTTCTGTTTTTTTATTTGATTAAAGAGTAATTAAATGGCAGCCTCCCATTCCTCCTAATGCAGAGGCTCAGGTAAGAATCCATAGATTAATCCTGAATCTTAACATTTCTCTTGCATTTCAGTGTTGGCCACAAAATACATGAACATATAATCCAGCTGGCACAGGGCTGTCGTTGGCACAGGGCTGTTGCTGGCGCAGAAATGCTGGTGGCAATCTGTCATCTACTTCATCCATGCCTGGCACATTCGTTTGTTCAAACTCTGTGCTTTTAGATACCTGAAAAAACTGTGCTTTCCAACTGAGCTATTCATAATTAAAGTGGACCATAAGGCATGAAATACAGTAACTACACCTTACAGTAAATCCTGTGAAATACTTTGAGACCTTTCAATAATGTGATAAAGCTTGATATCAAATGCAAAGATTATTATGCGATTATTGTTACATTGGCTGCTTGGCTCCGCTGCTGGTATTCTCACCTCTGAGTCAGAAGGTTGTGGGTTTAAGCCCCATGTCGGGACTTGGAACAGACATAGTCGAAACTGACACTCCAATTCGGTGCTGGGATTGTGTTTCATTGTTGGAGATTCCATCCTTTGGATGAGACATTAAACCAAACCTGTTTAGGTGGACATTAAAGATCCCATACACTACTTGAAATGAGAAAGGAGTTTCAACCAGTGTCCTGGCCAACAATCCCTCAAATGAAATTTGTTTTCACTCCATGGCTCTTTGCGGGACATTGTTGTGGGCAAATTGGCTGCCACGTTCTCCCACACAAAAAAACATAGTCACCGCACACCACAATATATCCTGTGAAGCGCTTTGGGATGTCTTCATTACGTGAAAGGCACTCAGCCAAATGCAATGATTATTATTATTTATTTTTATATAAAATGCTTGTCGATGAAATTATGCACAGCAAAGATAGGAAAGGACAGTGACAACCAGCACAAAAAAAATCAATCATTGTAAATAACCACAGCAATTTTGAATTACCCAATGAAATTCTTGTTGAAAATTCTTTATAAAGATCAAAATCAACGTTCAGCAAGGTCCCTAGTCTTCGTTGAGATGTGTGATGTTAACCAGGATGCCTGTAATAAAACAACCACTTAGACAAGGTATTGTAGGATGACAAACTATAGCCTAGCATGAGCCAGTATCTTCAGGAGAGGAGGAGAGAAGATTGCAGGAACAAAAACAAAACATAAAATTCCTATACAAATATGTACTTCTATTTCTGCTAAAATCTAAAGAGTGAGTATAACAGGCAGCAATGAGATAATAATAATAATAATAATCTTTACATTTGATATAGCGCCTTTCATATCATTGAGACATCTCAAAGTGCTTCATGGGATATACTGTAAAGTGAATTGATTGTGTATTTTGTGGGCAAAACGCAGCAGCCAGTTATGCACAGCAATGATCCACAAATAGCCATGAAATGAGTGACCAATTTTATTTGGGAGATTGTTGGCCAGGACACTGGGAGAAACTCCCTTCTCTTTTCGAATAGTGCCAGGGGACCTTTAATGTCCACCTGAACAGGTAGACAAGATCTCGGTCTAACGTCTCATCCAAAGGATGACGGAGATGCGAAGAACAATGGAATGGGAACTCAGGCTCAGAAGAGGGAAAGTGAACAGACATTTTATAAGAAAATGTAAATGTGGAATAGATTATCCAAGGAGATGGTGAAGGCAGATTATGTCAGCAACTCAAAAGGGATTTATATGTTGATTTGTTAGCGAGACCAAGCTAAACCCCTAATGGTTACAGTAGGTAACCAACATGAAATGCTGTAGTCTGTCCAGCACCTTGGGAAGTCCTCCCGACGTGAAAGGTGCTATACAAATGTAATCGTGTTGTTGTTGTTGTTGTTGTAGTCCAACCTGGACAACCAGTGGGAGGCTTGGCAGACAGTACTGATTAAACTCTAACACTACCCCAACACATACCCTGGAGTCCACAAGATTTGTTTCTTTCCAACCTGTGCCTAACATCCTCCAGAATCAGGTAACCAGGCTACAAACCTCGAGGAAGAGAGTGGGCATTCCATTCCAGACACAGGGATAATAATCCTTGCATTTGATACATAAGTGGCATATATAAATCTCATTCTGCTTCGGATGGTTTTCCTCATATGTCAGATACCCGACCAAAAAAGAGTGGTGTATGAATTTCGTTTTACTGTACACTGGAACCAAATGGATAGACAGATCACAGTGGTTTTTTCAAGACCTGTACATTTCTATGTTCCCAGGTTATAAAAAGAGAACGCAAGTAAGATTCAGGAGATTTCCAGGCATGTCTCCCAGCTTTTATTTCAGTAGTCTGATGATATCTCACCAAAACGTTCCAACTTTCATAATTGTTATAGTAGTAGTTGAAGGTATCAAAAAATACAGTATTTGCGTTACATTGAAAATCTTTCTTTCTGATGTTCCTGCTGGATATATACACTGTGGTCAAAGTTGGCTCCAGTGCATTACAGTGTCAGGGCTGCATTGCCTCTGGTACAGTCTTTTGGATCAGGTATTAACTCCTAATATTTTTCTCCTGATTTCATGGCCAACAATCTTTGCTAAAAAAAATGCAGCATTTGCTATTTTAAATGTGTGACAGCCTGGCTCAGTTGGTTAGCACTCTTGCCTCTGAATCAGAAGATTGTGTGGTCAAGCCCCACGTCGGGACGTTGAGCTCACAGTCTAGGCTGACATTCCAATACATTGCTGGGAAAGTACTGCTCTTTCCCAATAACCTTTTTTTGTTGTCTCTCTTCAAATGCTCGTCCAAATCCCCTTCAAAAACTGTCATGGTCTTAGCCTCAGTATTCACTTGTGGCGAAGCATTCCACATTCTGATAATCTCCTGTGAGGAAACCTTTCTTCTAACCTCCCACTTCTGTTAGACTATGCAAATCTTTGGGATCTATCACTTGACTATATGTAGAGAGACACTATCCTATGGAGGGAAGAGTTGGGAAGGTCAACAAGCAGGGAGTTAGCGTAGTCAAGCCTGGGTGTGATAAATGGATGGATGATCTCAGCGACCCGAGGGATGAGGTAGTGGTGGAGCTGGACGATGTTGCGGAGGTGGGGCTAAACCGAGCGGGTCATGGCACGGATGTGGAGTAGAGAGGACAATTGAGGATCAAACAAGATGCCAAGATTCCCGTGAGGTGTAGAGTGCATCCTCAGATAATAATAATAATAATAATAATCCTTGCATTTGATATAGCGCTTTTCACGTCGGAAGGACGTCCCAAAGCGCTTCACAGAACACACTGTAAAGTGAATTGACTGTAAATTTGTGGGCGAACGCGGCAGCCAATTGCGCACAGCAATGTCCCACAAACAGTCGTAGATTGAAAATGCCAATTTTATTATTGTTTTTGGTTTTGGAGGGATTATTATTAGGCGTGATGCTGTCAGTGGCTGAGGTGTGGAGTCACTGACGGTAGC
Source organism: Callorhinchus milii (assembly GCF_018977255.1). Taxonomy (NCBI): domain Eukaryota; kingdom Metazoa; phylum Chordata; class Chondrichthyes; order Chimaeriformes; family Callorhinchidae; genus Callorhinchus; species Callorhinchus milii. The sequence goes on along the minus strand of NW_024704745.1, from coordinate 67,308,970 downwards.
CAATCAGGAGGGCCTCGGTCTTGTTGACATTCAACTGCAGTAGGCCATGAATAGAGCCCCAGAAAAGTGTGGAGGAACACCACTTAAAGGGAGGTGGACTACAAATCGCTCCTGGATCACACTATGAGTACTACGAGTGTCTTAGATTTTCCAATTGGTATCAGCTTTGCATGGTTTTAACGCGAGTGCAATTTCTGGGGAGTTCCTGATAAATCTGCTATGGCAGAATTCATACTCATTCAGTTTCCAGTCTTGAGCTAAAGCAATAGTTATAATCAGTCATTGGAAGTGCAGCACAATAGATTTTTTAATGTAGATCGCTTTAGGGATATTTTCGATGTATGAGAACATGAGTGAAATTTGCAGCATTTCATAACAGATGTGTGGGAGAAACTAATCCTAGATTTGTTCTGTTAGGTAGCATTTTAAAGCATCCAGAATTTGGTAATTTGTTGAATTCAGTCTTAACTTTGAATTAAATTTTCTATAAATTAGGAGTGAATTCAAGACATTGTCAAGTTCTGTCCATTGTAATATGTTACATAAATAGAGTAAATCTAAACCCAAATGAACTTTAAGATGCCGTCCGGCGTGGAGGATGCTATATAAATCCAAGTTGTTGTTGTTGAATTATCTCCTCAATGATGTAACAATGTTGCATGCTCTCAATGGCAAGCTATGTGGCGTTAGGTGGTTAAACTCCAGCAAAAGCCCAACATACACTCTGGAATCCCCAAGGCTTAACCTACCTGTACCTATTGCTCTATGGATTTAAGTAAACCAGGTGCAACCCTTGATGAAGAATGTGGATTCCAATTCATTTCAGACATTGGGAAATTTCCATGGACAAGTGGAGTACATATGTGAAACTATCTGCAAACTCATAAGCATACTGATGGGAAAACAGCAACAACAAAATTACATTTGTATAGCACCTTTCATGTCGGGAGTAGGACAGCTTTAAGTGGAAGAGCAGGAATGTATGATAATAGTGTATTATAATCCTTGCCTTATCACAGCTTTGAAATACCTCTCTATAAGATTTACTGTTGAGTGCAGTGACTTTGTATTTGTAGATGATATTGAGTGCTTTCGGACATCCTCTCGACATTAGAGGCGTTATATAAATGTAAATTTGTATTGCGTTGATATTATTAACCTGTGATTGCAGCAAAATATGAAGCTACCTTATCAGACTGCTTGCTGACCCAGCTCTGATAATCATTTAACAATCGTAGTTCTGTTATGAAAGTGCAGAGATTTAATAGAGATAATATTGCCCCAAGTAATATGTAATTTCAGATATGCACATTCTTCCCCACATTCCAAGCCATTTGCAAATAATTGTGTACAGTGTACTTTAAAAGTTTGCTTTTATTGCTGGAAAAAGTTCCCATAAACCAGGTGATTTATGAAACATAAATGAGATTTTAAAAATTCCAGAGTTTTGACTGCTTAGTACCTTTGCCATTATTACTGGTACTGGCTTGATACCAGATACATAGCCAGATATTATCTATTATAGGTCTGTCTCTAATTATGCTACGCATAGAGAATGGAAAAAATATTTTACTGGGTTGAAAATGTAAAAGTTTCCATTTGTTATGTGACACAAAATTTTCCTTACATGCTTCGTTGCCTATTTTTAATTAAAAAAAACATTATTGTGGGTAGGTAAATGGTCAGCGTTATCTTTAACAAGGTGAAATAACACTACCACGTAGGCTGAAAAAAAAGCCTCATATAAATTAAAACATTGAATGGTTACAAAATTGTTTCCCTTGTGTTAAAAAACACAATATAACAGCAAAAATTATAGAATCATAGAATCCTATGATACAGCAGAGAAAGAGCCATTCGGTCCATCATGCCTGTGCCGGCTGTTTGAAAGAGCTATCCAATTTGTCCCACTCCCCCCGCTCTTTCCCCACAGTGTTACAATTTTTTTTCTCTTATTCTCTTTTTCCAAGTTATTATTGACTCTGTTTTCAAAACCCTTCCAGGCAGTGCATTCCAGATTGTAACAACTTGCTGCGTAGAAAAAAAGGGTTAGTTAAACATTTTTCAATGAAGTTTAGTAAGAAATCCATTAATATCACAAGCATGATTGCATTATTTCATCATCGGAGCCTTTTCTACACTGTTTTTCTTTCCTTTCCCTTTTTTTTGTCCAGTTTTTCAAAGTTCTCAGGGCAGCTAGCTGAGTTTCTTCAGTGCGACTGAATAAATGTGTAAGTAGATTTTGGCTGAGCTGGTTCAGCTTGTATCACTCTCATGTATGAGTCAAAAGGTGACTCATACATGAGAGTGACTCGATACCCCATGTTGAGACTTTGAGCTCAAAGCCTAGACTAACAGTCCGTTGCAGTGCTGGAGAACTCTGCATTGTCGGAATTGCCATTTGAGGTAGACGTTAATGATCCCACTGCACAATTCAAAAAGAGAATGGAGTTTCCCCCGATATCCTACCAACAATCAATCCTCCAGAGTCCCAAATTGGTCATTCACTTCATGCCTGTTTGTGGGTCTGCTTCATAGCTACTATGTTCACCTATACACAGACAGTATGAAACACTTTGAGAAGGCCGCCTATGTGAAAAGCATTATATCAAATTAAAGGATTATTCTATATTTTGAAAATATATTTTTTGAGTAGATCTTTGACCAAGAATGGTCCTTTACTAATATTATATTTACCCTCATTCTTCTCATAAGTCGAGTGGCCACTATTTTTGTAACTGAGTACAAATGAGCTTTAAGAACAGGAAATCTCCAGTTCAAAAATCCACTTCTGAATAAGAAATATAGGTTAATGTTCACATATGATCTGACAGCTAAATTCTTCATGGACATTTTAAGGTTCTTTTGCACTGGCTATTTGGATGATTCTCTTTGTGATATTCTTTATCAATTTACTCCCCTCATCCTCTCCTGATAATGTTGCTGGATTATCAATCTTAAGGGTCCCTTTACGTCTCATATTTGCTAGAAAGATTAAGAAGAAAAGCGGGTTATAGAATGTGGCAAAGATTTCCAAAGAAAAGTTTTACCTACCACTAGATGGTACCTTAAGACCAGACAGGTTCTTCAAGGGATAACTTAGGAAACAATATTCTAGAAGATCAAGGATTGGTAGATCTGTCAATCAGTTTTCACAAATGAATAGAGGTTTGTACTTGTTATCCCGCTATTCAAAAAAGGAGTGAGACACAAGGCTGGAATTATCGACTAGGTCATTTAACATCTGTAGAAAATTATTGAGATCATTATTTGGCATCCCACCTATGCTTATCTAAAGAGTACAGATGTTTTTAAACCATAATCTACATATAGTTAGAAGCAATGGGTCATGTATCAAGAATCTATTGAAATTATTTGAGAAAGTAACTGAACTATTTCATGAGGGCCCATTCAGTGTTCATAATTTGCTTTGATTCTAAGATAAAGTTCCACACATGAAACTTTTAAAGTGGCTTAAGGATCATGATGGATTTATTAGCAAATTGGCAAGTTAAATTGAAAACCTCATACCAATGAAAGCAATAACGTCTCTCTGCTGTTTAAACTATTCATAAATGACTTGTTAGAATATTATATAAATTGGTGATGATACCAAGTTATTTCAAAAATCATTTCTTCACACAAAGAGTTTTGAGAATGTGAAACATATTGTCCCTAGATTGTCAGCCTAGCTCAGTTGGTAACACTCTTGCCTCCAAGTTAGAAGGTTGTGGGTTCAAGCCAAACATCAAGACTTTGAGCTCTCAGTCTAGGCTGGCATTCATGCAGTGCTATGGCAGAGGTCCTGTCCCTCGGATTATAAGTTAAACCAAGGCCACTTCTGCCTGTTCAGATGGACTTTAAAGATTCCTTGGCACAATTTGAAAAGAGAAGGGAGTTTCTTCCAATGTCCTGGCCAACAATCCCCAAAATAAAATTGGTCATTCGCTTCATGGCTGTTTGTAAGACATTGCTGTGTGCAAATTGACAATTGAAATCATCTGCAAAATACACAGTCACAACACTTTACAGTAAAATCCTGGGAAGAGTGATAATGCGCTTGATCAAATGCAAAGATTGTTATTATCCATCCATAAATATAGAATTAATTGAGATGACAGACAGAGAGACAGACAGACACACTGACTGACTAGCAGATAAAAACACAGAGATTAAGGGTTATGAAGAAAAAGATGGATAAAAGGGATTAAAAGATGATCATCATTAATTAAAATGTCAGAACAGATTTGACTAGTAAAAACAACCAATCCTGTTCCTGTGTGGGCAGGTGACTAATATAATAGCACTGATGACGATGTAGCTAGTTATGGGTGTGGCAGATGGTTGTTAATGTTGATAAATGAAAGGTATTGATTATGCTAAACACAAAGCGCTTTCGCATGATCATAGTTTGCTGCAATCCACCAGAAGAACATTTGCAACAATTGATTTTTGTCCTATTGAAGACCGTAAATCTGACAAATTCATCCAATAAATATTCCCTTTTTCTTATCTTGTTCCTCCAAAATTCTCTATGAACTTCCATTCACACCCCTTCCCCTTCGTACATCTCCTAGATTTATAATAATAATACTTGCAATCAATATAGAGCCTTATCTTATCATCTCAAAGTGCTTCACAGAATATACTGTAAAGTGAATCGACTGTGTATTTTGTGGCCAAAATGCGGCAGCTAATTGCGCACAGCAGAATCCCACAAACTGTCGTGGAATAAGTAACCAATTTTGTTTTTAAAAAGGCATTATTACTCCCTGAAAGCGATCTGCCAAATCGTCTAACAATCAGGTTCCTACTGCTTACTGCTCGGTAAACCAAGGCGTGTGGAGTAAGGAAACTTGGCTCAGGTTTCTCCCAGCCTGGAAATCAAATCCAGTTCCTCTCACTTGCAAAACAAATGCTTTAACCAATTATTTTCTAAGATCTCAAGACAGCGAAATGTCTTTTCTCCCTTAGTCCTCTTTCTACATCCCGAAGGCTGCTAAAGACCACGGGGGAGAAGTTCCACCTAGGGCTATATTTATTCTATTTCCTTAGTATTTTAGAGCACTCAGAATGTAGTAAATCATTGAATTTATTCTCAACTTTGAGGCCAGTTTTTGGTGGTTCCAAAAAAAAAAAACTTACAGAAAACTGGCCTCAAAATTAAGATTGAAGAATTTAGGAATGTGCCAAATTCTAGATGCTCTCAAATATTGAGAAAATAGAGTAAATCTAGACCCAGATTTAATTTCTTCTCTACCTCCTAAAATAGCCACAAAAAGAGCGAAAGGAGAATTTAGGAGGAATTTTTTCACCCAGTGAGTTGTTGGGATGTGGAATGCCCTGCTGAATAAGGTGGTGGAGATACAGTCCATTGTAGCTTCCAAGAGGGAAGTAGACAGGTATACAAAATTTGAGAGGGGCTTGATAAGGGGATGAGGTGGGGCGATGGGATTGAAGCAATATCCTTGCTCTGTGAGCCAGTGCAGGTTTATTGGGCTGAAGAGATTTCTATGTTTCGATTTAGGTGATTATAGAAAAATAGAAAGGTAGAAATTTACAGCACAGAAGAAGGCCATCCATCCACACCATGTCTGTAGTGGCTACATGTAGACACTACATGTCTGTAGTGGCTCTTCCAAAACAATGCATTCAGTCCCATTTACCTGCCTTTTCCCCCATATCCTTGCAAAATAAAACTATTGCACCATTTTATTATTTATCTCATTGTCTCTCCTGTTTCTCTCAACCTTGCACAATGGGCCTTAGCTCTTGACTTGACCCGACAAAAAAAGCTTCATGTATCACTCCTTCTGGCAGGATTACTTTAGTGACACGCATGCATCAGAGGCATAATCTGATAAAACGAGAAACTCCTGGGGAGATTTCAAATTTTCCACTAATAATGTTTGGTCTGACATCATTTTACTCACAAAGGACAAGTACAAGACTTCAAAAGACAACGTTAAGGGTGTCTCAGGCCAATGATACCATTACTGGTAATAATGTCACCGATTACAATACTGCATGCTCTTAATAGCAAGCTATGGGCTGTAGCTGGTTAAACTCTAGCAGTACGCCAACTCTATCTCTGGGGTCCCCAAGCCTCAACTCTCACCAAACTGCACCTAATACTCTCCAGAATTATGTCAGCAGGGTCCATCCCTCCAGGGAGAAAGTTTGCATTCCCTTACAAATGCAGGGAAATTTCCATGTGTAGGCAGCATGCACATATGTCGAACTCTCAGTCTGGTTTGATACTCTTAAGCATGGAGATGGGTTTCTGCATATGTCAGATACCTGGTTAACCAAAACAAAATTGCATTCTGCATTTCCCCCATTAAAATCATAAAATATAGAATCAGTCAAATTGAGCTCCTGCTTATCCTGTGGAACTATGAAATGTATCAGTAATGACTGTTTGGATAAGTTACAAATTGTGGCATTGTGGCTTCTGAGCTCAACAGATTTCCATTAATAAAACTGAACTGCACTTCAACATTAACAGGATCCTTACCTACTAATGTGACACCTTATAGACAAGCACACCACAGAATTCATGGCCAATTGCTTGCTTATCTTTCCTAACGTGTTGGATTTGTAGGGTTGAAAGTCAACTTGTAACACTGCATCACCATGCAACTGACATTATTACTAACAATGGACATGATTCAGAATCATGACTAGGAAACTATTAGGAGAGATTGCTGAAGCTCAGTGTCATTAGTTGAATAACTATTATAAGTCGATTGAGATGTTGCTTAACAATATAGGTCCCAAGATCTTAGACTCAGCCCATAAAACTATTTTGCTTAAAACCTAAGGTCACACAGAATTGTGGAAAATTCTGAAGTTCAGTCTTAATTTGAAGGCCAGCTTTCCATAGTCCTTAAAAAGATCCTTCCTATAAATTACTAGCTGTATCCATAACAGCTATGCTTGCAACCAAAGGCTACAATATGGAATATAGATTTCAATGATACCATTCACAAACCATTTAACATGCCATAAACATTCTGTGTACATGTTAAGCAAAACTGGCATATATGTGTGATGAGCTTGTTTGGGTCATAGCTCGTGATAGATAGAAGATCCTATCAAAGGGTCATGGCTCATGAACGATAGAATATCTTATCAAAGCTACACTCACCGAAGGGATTTACTGTGTGATCCGGCAGGTCCTCAAGTTATTGCAATGCAGCCGTGCTGTTCTTTGTTCTTCAGTTTCATTTAATTGGCCTTCTTTCTTTAGTCTGGCATTTTTATTTGAACTGGAAAGACTTGATGTTTGCTTAGGCATCTTTATTTGTTCCCGCCGCTTGGCTTCGTCTGAGCGCGTGCGTGCTGCATGCGTGCATATATACATGCTCTGTGACGCACAATGCCACAGCACCATTGGGAGTCAGCCCGGTCACCAAGTCTGATTGCAGCGCAAAATGGCCATATGTGTGTGATGTTTAGGCCATAACTCATCAATGATAGGAAAACAAATATGCTCATAGCACTCCCAAATACAGTGTCTTTCCAATGTGGTATAAATCATGTCTCTACATCAATTGATACGTGGTATAAATCATGACTCTATGGTTATTGAGATCTTGTCTGGCACACAGACAGACATTGTTGTTTTATTAGTATAGAAGAGGATAGATGATGGAAGAAGACGATAGTATATAGAAGACAGATAAGGATAAAATGGCAATTAACAACTGGAACAGGTTGCCAGGAAGGGTGGTTGAGATTAGGATACTGGACTCATTTAAAAAGCAGCTTGACGCTGTGATGGGTAGGACAGTCAGGTGGATATTCTGGAGGAATGAGATTAGATGGGCCGAAGGGCTTCTTCATCAAAAACAATCTTGTGAACATGAAGGTAAGGGGCATAATAAGAATTAGGCAAAATATGGCAATAGTTCTATCTTGGAGAACACAGCAGTATTCAATGCTGCCTTGCTGCAAGGCAGCATTGTGTGGAATTAGGAAAATGTGCAAGGACAATTGCTTGCCACAATTGTTTGTGTCCCTCAGTGTAGTTTGGAGCGTATGAGGGAGAAAACTGAGAAAATATACGATTCATATTTTAAATTTTTACAATTTAGAAATTATTTCCATGTTCGTCTCCACAAAAGTCACAGATAGTGTTGAAAAGGCATGATTACTTTAATACAAAATAATAATTAATACTAAATAATAATCCTTGCTTTTGATATAATTTGATAATCCTTTGCTTTTCACATTGGGTGGACATCTCAAGGAGCTTCACAGGACTTTGCTGTAAAGTATAGTGACTGTGCATTTTATATAGGATACTGCTATATAACTGGTACAGTGCAATAATCTGTTAAAGTAAACTGAAAATTCATTCATCTACATTTCTGTGCTCAATTCAGGGAGAAATTCCACGGGATCTAGATTTATTCTATTTATGTAGCATTTCACAGCATCCAGAATTTGGCAACTTCTTAAATACAGCCTTAATTTTCAAGCCAGTTTTTGCAAGTTATTTTAATAGCTACAGAGAACCATCTTCAAAGTTAAGACTGAATTCCACAGTTTGCCAAATTCTGGGCACTCTGAAAGCTACATAAATAGAGTAAATCTAGACCCAGGTGGAATTTCTCCTCAATGGTTTACACAATCGTATAATACTCATATGTTTAGACAGAATTTACATAACCTGCAATATAGACTGCAATGACTTTCCTCTAACAGTTTAAAAATAGGACATTATTTGTCAGATCACGTGAACGGTTGCATTTCACTAGAGGGAGTGCTTCCACATTTTTAAAACATTTGCAACATCCACCCTTTCTAAAAATCTGTGGTTGTGCCCTGAAAAGCGTTGAAACAAATCTGTATTAAAAGGTTAAATTGATATAAATGAACTGACGAGAGAAATTCTTTACTTGCCACCACAAACAGCAGTTGGCATGGCTGTACAGCAGTCGCAGTCTTTCTGAAGTGTTGCCAGGACACACAGCACAGGGTAAGAGTCTTGGCTTTTCACAACAAATATCACACAAGGAAATTAAACATGTACTGAGAGAATGAAAACTTCAATGAGGCGAAAATATTGAAGCAAAATAGGTCCAAAGTATAAATAAAAATTCCTTCAAACTGATGATTGCGTGCCCTTTTCAGACCATACAGCTTCTAAGAAATAATAGCATGATAACAACAATTAACTTTAAAGATAAATGCGTGCTCTTTTAAAACCCGTTATTTCTTCTATTGGTTTCAATATTTAAGCCCGTCACCTGCAAAAAACAAACTGGGAGCAATATGTTAAAATTTGCTGATTGTTTCATAATATTTGGATTCATATATATATGTATTTATTATAACTCCTTGTACATCATGACGATGGAATGTGTTAAAGAAAACACTGATAATCTACACTTTTGATAACATTGTCGCAGGCTTTCGCCCCACCGAAATTAGAAGGAAAGTACATGTTAACATTTAAACCTGGATATTTTGATATTGGTTACATAATGGGGCGACATTAGATTTTCAAGTGCTAAACAAAAAATCATCTTTTTTGTAAACTAGAGGCCTGTTATTTCACCTAGTTTTAGCCAGTAAAATTTAAGATTGGGCCAAATTGTGGAGAATTCTTCAATCCAGTCCTAATTTGAAATCCAGATCTTTCTGTAGAAAACTGACTTTGAAGCTAAGGCTGAATTGAAGAATTTTCCACAATTCTGCACCGTCTTAAATGTGTAAAAAAAAATGGTCTCGTGGGTTATGACTGAATGGAATTGTAAGTCCTAGGTAAGCACATCAATAGATAGAGACAGGGAGAGAAGGGAACTGTGATTGTGTTAATGAGAGGACCAGTCGCAAACATGTCTAGTTTCTCTGATGCCATCATAACAATTAGGCCCGAAGCCAGGCTATGGTGGCCACTGGACTGCCAGTCAACAACAACAACAACTTGCATTTATATAGCGCCCCTCATGCAGGGTAGCGGCCCAGAGTGCAGGGTACATCCAGTCGGCAGAATAAAAAGCTGAAACTAGGAGCGATGAAACTAAACTTAAAACACTGTCACAGTCACCTAAAAAAGTTATTGTACAAATATTAGCGGTACAATTTGCCGTTTGCTTGTGCTAATTAACACAAAGGAAAGGATTAAGAAAGACTACGAATTATGTTCCATAATTTAAGATGATCTTGAAGAATCATCACTCTATTTAATCGCGAGGCAATATTTTACATTCAAAAGCTGTATTCTAATCGTGATAAAAAGCAGATTGGTTTTGGTTGTCTTGCTATCACTGACAGATCATAAATCAGGTCTGGTGTAATAATAAGTGAGTCAATTTAGTGCAGCAGGGATGTGGCTTTGCTGAACAATTCTGGTTGCAACACAGACTCCCCACCACAGCCTCTGTGTGATGACAGGAAGCGAGGCCTAGAAGTGTGTTTCAGGAGGAACTCTGCCCAGTTGGCAGCATTTTGCTGAAACCTTATGGAAATTGGTGGTGAGGCAACATCTGAACAATAGGCTGTGAGTGAAGTGGTTAATGAAAACAAGAGTTTAACCCTTCTTCTCACCTGAAATATTCCACAATGTCAATCTTTTGACCTTTGTCTTAAAATTTAAGGAGATATAGATCTTGGAAAAAAATAATTCAATTTTTATTCTGAAAACTTTTTTTCCTATAGTTCTTGGGGGAAAAAAAACTATGGAAACCGTTTTTTAAGTTAACACTGAATTCTCCAACATTCTGCACAATCTAAAGTGTTAAGATGATGCTCTTAAGACTGAGATAATGCAATACAGTTTACATCTACATAGTACCTTTCACACTGGGAGGACTTTTTCAAAGCACTTGACATTGCTGGCACCCGAGCTGGGAGTGGAAGCCAAAGGGAGAGGTGTTCCTTCAGACAAGTTTTAAACATGGGGAGGGAGAGAATTCCAGAAAGCTGGAGTAGAATGGTTGAAAGCCCACCCACTGATGATGGGGCAGATAGGGCGGAGACACAAAGCAGGCTGGTGTTCGCTGAGCGAAGGATTATGAGAAATTCCAGGCCTCAAGTCTATTATTTGTAAATGGGGATGAGATGTTTTGATTCAAAGTGGTGAGGCCAAGTCACTCCTCTAATTGTAATCTGCCTGTTGACATTTAATTGTTGCACTTTGTCAACCAGCCGATTCTGATGCAAGCGGAAACCCATCAACATGCTTAAGAGTATCCAAACCAGATGAGAGTTCAATGTATGCCACCTGTGCATAGAAATTCCTGTGTCTGGTGTACTCTCTCCCCAGAAGGATGCAAAATGCTTACCTAATTCCAGAGAGTTTTAGACACAGGTCAGCAAAAGCCAAGGCTTAGGGTCCCCAGAGTGTGTGTTGGGCTACTAGTGGAGTTTAACCAACTAAAACCATATAGCTTGCCAAGCACTGTCTACCAAACTAACTCCAGCTAACATCACTCTACCCATTGGGACTTTGGTTCGCAGGGTTAACAGGAGCTAAAGTTAGAAGAATCCCTGCCCCCAGTGACCAGTCTGCCCCTCCAAATACTGCCAATGAGCCAAGCTGGCTGGTGTGATATCAGCAGTTGCCTGGAGTACTGCAACCCACAAGGTTCAGGAACCAGATGACTGAGACTGCCACAGAGGATTGACCCAATTTCAGTATTCCGTTGCCAAGCAGGTCATCTTGGAGCCAGTGTCTTCTACAACAGGAAGTCTCGATTCTATAGTATCTTTCCTGCAAAAGCACATCACAAACCACAGTGAGAGGAATGCAGAGGTGACCATAATTGAAAACAATAGCTGGTTCAGAAAGAGAGAGGTAGGAAGGCAAGTGGTTTTGGAACAAGTACCACAAGACGGTGTTGTGGTGAGTTAAGGCTCGGGATGGAAGGAATGTGGAAGGAGCAGTAAAGAGTGCAGTCTGAGTGTAGGGTTGGAAACAACTGCACATTTGTGAAGATTGGACACTTGGGCGGGGTTTAGAGAGAGGAAAGAAGTTTGAGCAGATAAATATGTGAAAAAGAAACAACTCTCAATTCTTTTTAAGTTTTATTTTTGGGCCTGGTGCTTCAAGTTTTCCACATCCTGATACAATGCCAGTTTGTCTGTATTTGTTGTAGGGTGTTGCTGTTTAAGTAAAGGGCTGTGTCAGATTTTCAACACATCAGACAGGTATGCATCGAATGCAGCACACTCACAATCCATGGCTCTTGGAAAGCAATGTGGTTGGACTAAAATATTGTCCTGGCAAGGGAACAATACCACAGTCTCTCTTGTCTCCCCACCCAAGTGAAAACACTGTATTTTTGTTTGCAACGGATATGCCATCCTTCTTTTGCTGTAATATATTAGAACTCTGAAACATAACTTCAGTGTAATTTCATTCTGGGTTATGTCTCAATATGTGGAACTACTTCAGGTGGACAGTTCAACAGTCCAACTGTCCAACTGAGATATGTATATTATTGGCAGAAAAAGAATTGAGTAAGGAACATATTTTGATAGAGTCTCACTGGCAGGAGTTGGAAGAACAGAACATTTGGAGCAGAGATTCCCATTTGGCTCTTGTTAACCCTGCAACAACAACAACAGCAACTTGCATTTATACAGTGCACCTCACGCAGAGTAGCACCCCCAGAATGCTTGACAGTGGTGGACCATGACAAAGAGGAAGGTCTTCAGGGGTGGAGGGCTAGAGGAAGAGGAAGAGTAAGGGGGCATAGGGGCTGAAAGTGCAGCCACTGATAGTGGAACAAATAGGAGGCTGCAGCCAGTCGAGCGGAGGCATCAGGTCATGGGTTAGGGAGTGAGCAGGTCAGAGAGGTAGGGAGGTGTCTGGGCATAAAGAGATTTGAAGATGAGTGTGAGTATCTTGAAGTCGATCCATTCGGTGATCAGGAGCTAGTGGAGTTTGACTAGAACTGGTGTAACAGGGGTATGGAATTTAGTGCGGTTAAGTAAAAGCCCTAATGGGAATGATAGTCCTATCTTAACAAGCAGCAGAAAACTTCCAACACAGTGTCCTCAGTGTGACTTTAGCTGATTAAACTCCAGCAGTACTCCAACAAATACTCTGTGGTCCCCAAGCCTTGGCTCTCGCCAATCTATGCCTAATACCATCCAAGGAGGAAGTATGCATTCCATTCCAGGCACAGGGAAATTTCCAGGTGCAGGTGGTGTTCTCTCCTGAAGATGTTTCTTTTCGACTGTGCCTTTGGTCACCTTCCCCCCCGTCCGCCTGGCTCAGTCCCGGGATCCAAAACTGTAAAGCGCTCTGAGATGCCGTCCGGCGTGGAGAGCGCTATGTAAATCCAAGTTGTTGTATATATAGCGAAACTCAGTCTGATTTGGATATTCATAAGCATTGTAATGTATGTGTCAGACACTCGGCTGACCACAAAAAATGACTTGGATCCATATTCAACCTAGAGAATGAAGATTTCTTCACTTCTGTCTCCATTGTTACTTGATGAATATCGTTTGCTCATTGAATAAACAATGAAGTGAGACTGGATGATATGTCGATTCCATCACATCACTGCTGCCTATATCTTTCTAAATAAGAAAAGCTAAACCAAGAAAGCAACCCAAGCTAGGGGTGGGAGCCAATACGAGGGTGCCTAAAGGCGGTGGGGGGAGAAAAATGACCGAAGGCAAAGAAGAAAGTCTTGAGGTGGACCTTGAAGGAGCCAAGGGAATAGGCAAATCTTAGGGATTCCGGGATGGATTTCCAGAGAGTGGAGGCAGATAGGCTTAAAGCCCGACCACTGATAATGGGGTGGGGATATGAAGCAGGTCGATGCCCACTGAGCAAAAGGAACGGGTGTGTAAGATTTGAGAAGGTCGGAGAGGTAGGGTGGGGTAAGACCATGAAAAGATTTTAAAATGAGGACGAGGATCTTCAACTCGTTCCGCTGGGGAATGGGGAGCCAGTGGAGCCAGACAAGGATGGGGGTGATAGACTTGTGGAGCCTAGTGTGGGAGAGGTCACGAGCTGCAGAGTTCTGGATAGTCTGCTGCTTGTGAAGGGAAGAGTTGGGTGGTCTGGTGAACAGAGAGTTGGTGTAGTCAAGCTTGTACATCCCCAAACCCATAATACCGTGGCATTTTAGTAGAGCTTTGCTAGGAAAGGAACCCACTTGAAAACTCACCAGTGAGACGGTAATGTCCCTATGAAAGTTTAACGAAATTGAATTTGACATTCTCAATTACTTTCCTAGCCAACCCTTTAAATTTGATGTGAATTGGCACTAATTGAGCAGTCCCAGTCAATGCAGAAACAAGGACTATAGAAGCCGTGGGAACTCAAATGCCACACTGGTGCAATCGGGGATATTTGATTCCACTGGAATGCACTAATGGGTCAATTCAGGGAGAGAACCACTGTGCTAACAAGTGTAGAGCTTCCTCAGACTGCTCATCAACAACCCTTCATAAAATAAATATAAAATGTTCCAATTCCCAGCACCCGCATTTCTTGCTAAGGAAACCAAGTAGTAATATATTCTGGGATACTACCTTCTGTGGGGGGGGACTATTTAAATGCAGGATGTTGTTATTGTTAATATATATTTTTTGAAAGTTATTAATAATTATACTGATTCAATGTGATGTCATTTACTCTAGTAGAATGTTTGAAAGTCTAAGTAAGTACTAAGTTATAATTTGAGTTTTTTTTTAAAAAGCAAGTCTTAACAAAGAATCCCTTTAGAATTACTATCAACCTGTAGGAATTCCATAGGACTTTTCCTGCTGCTGATATGACGGATTTCCCATTTCAGGAAGGAGTCTCCATTTCCTCGACTCAGGTTCTTTATTAAGGAATCCCGTCAACAAATTACAGACCAATCTGTCAGTGAAAATAATATAGCTAAGTAAATCATACCTGTCTAGACGGGAGCTCTAAACAGATGCTGAATTTTGCGGTCCTGAAATAGTTGCCGCAAACTCCTCCATGATGAAGAATTCCTAACCAGTAAATCAGGGACCGCTTTTTTCCACCTCCATTACATTGTTCACCTCCACCTGTACCTCACAACCAATGCAGCCAAAACCCTCGTCCACGCCTTCGTCACATCCCAGCTGGACTATTCCAATACCCACCTCGCTGGTCTCCCCAGCTCCACCATACACAAAATTCAGTTAATCCAAAACTCCGCCGCCCGGATAACTCACCTGCACAAAACTCCGTACCCACATCGCACCAATCCTTGCCAGGCTCCATTAGCTCCCAATTACCAAACGGATTGATTTCAAGATCCTCTAACTTGTCTTCAAATCCCTTCATGCCCTCGCACCTCTTTACCTATCTGATCTGCTTACCCCCTACTCCACCACCTGCCTCCTCTGCTCGGCTGGCTCCGGCCTCCTGTTTGTCCCTCGTCCCCTCAGCTCCACCATCGGTGGCCGTGCTTTCAGCCACTACTCCCCAAAACTCTCGAACTCTCTCCCTAATTCCCTTTGCCTTCCCCCTCCCTCCCCACGTTCAAATACCACCTAAAGACCTTCTTTTTTGATTGTGCTTATGGTCACCTCCCCCCTCCCTCTACCCCTTGCTCAGTGTCAGACTCCGCCACTGTCAAGTTCTCCGGGACGAAACCGCACGTGAAGACCACTATATAAATGCAAGTTGTTGTTGTTGCTGCTCTGGGTTTGTGGCATTGCTGAGGTGAGTTTCACATGCTTTCAAAAGGCCAGCTGGCTTTTTTCATGAAAAGCTGCTCAATCGGCACACGTGGGGTGATGGGGGTGCACACCATAATAAACGTAGATATTCATAACCTATGCACGTTATAAGTAAGGCAATGCTCTATTGAAGAGCATGAAAACAAGGTTGATCTTTATTCTTTTGATAAGTTGTAAATTCACAGTTAGTCTTTATTTTTCCAGACTTTTCAATGCAAGCTATTTACTATACAACAGTCATTGTGCTCAAAGCCTTTACTGTACTGCTTCTAGTTTTAATACAACTACAAAATAATCAATGCAGTTTCCTCCCACAAGGCAGTATGAAATGCTTCAACACAGCAGTGTGCTTTTGCTGAGGTTATTCCCTATTTTAGTATGATGAATGGTATACTGATAGCACACAGGCTAGTTTCTGTTTTTTCCTCGTCGTCTTCTTTAACCAATGCTATTTTTATTGCAGGACACACAATTTGCTCCCTCCACCCCACCCCACACAAAAAACAATTAACAGTGCTGGAGAAAGTCAGCACAAGCAACACAAAATCCCATTCAAAGATATCAACATTGACCTCTTTGTCAATGAGATTCTTAAAAAAATGAATGTAAAGCTGTCTGCAATTGGTACCAAGCCCGAACAATCTGGTATGCACTAGTTGCAGGGAACAGGCCCATTTGGGCTTGAAGCCACCGAACCTTGCCTATGCCAGCTGTACGTTGCAGTCCAGACAGGGTTTGGCTGGCTCAGTGACCAGGTGGCAGGCCTGAGTCAGCATGTTGCTTATCTCAGGGACATGCTGATTCAGGTCCATGCCACCTATAATCAATCTGCTAACAACAGCACTCCATCTGGTCAACTCCTTTTGGTTCATTAGCCTTGTCTTTTTGGATTAGAGTTCTCCTAGATTCCAGCAGAGCACTTACCTGGGTAGCTCGCTAGTCCCACCAGGTGTGTCCAGATGCAGAATGGCAATTGTCAACTACGGTTTCAGTCATTGCCTCTTATCACACAAAAAACATTTATTAAGCTTCCAGGCTCTCCCAAGCCTCCTGTGAAGTGGATTTCTGCCAGAACAAATGGGTACTGACAGGACTAAGTTAGGGAACAAATACACTGTTAATATCACAAACTAACTGCCCACTCATTGAATAAGTCTGATTTATGTTACATTACGTGTATTAATAGTCCCTGAAGTAGCAAGGATTTAAAAATAAATGGCCCTTTAAAGAGTCTGTTCGATTGCAGAATGTTCTTATTTCTTGATGCCTCTTCCAATATCGACTCCAGGTCCTCCGATGTTCTATCAGCTTGTCTGGCAGATATCAGTGCAAACTTGTCTGGATGAGTGCAAACTTCCTGCAGTTGAATGTGGACAAGACAGAAGCCATACTCCTTGGCTCCCGTCAACATCTTCACTCCTGCGGATCTAAACTCCTCAACCTCCCTGGGCTCTCTCTCACACTCACCAAATCAGTGTGCAATCTAGGCATCTGGTTCGACCTCCAGCTGTCCTTCCTCCCCTACATCCAGCTCCTGACCAGGACCGTCTTCCTCCACCACACTGCCCCCTCCGACCATACTTTACCCAAAATGCAGCCAAAACCCTTGTGCATGCGTTTGTCACCTCCCGCCTGGATGACTCAAATGCACTCCTTGCCAGTCTCCCCAGTTCCACGATTCAAAAAATCCAACTCATTCAGAACTCTGCCACCCACATACTGACCCGGACCAAACTCTGTAGCCCCATCTCCCCAGTTCTGGCCAGGCTCCACTGGCTCCCCATCATTGAACGGATTGACTTCAAGATCCTCACACTCATGATTAAATCCCTTCACTCTCCGACACCTCCCTACTTCTCCAACTTCCTCACTCCCCAACCCACCACCCAGCATCTCTGCTCGACTGGCACTGGGCTCCTGCTTGTTCGTCGCACCCTCGCTCCACCATTGGAAGTCGCGTGTTCAGCCACTACACCCCAAAACTCTAGAACAATCTCCCTCAATCCCTCTATCTTGCCCTCTTTCTCCCGTTTTTCAAGTCCCGCATGAAAACCTTCCTTTTTGACTGTGTTACCGTCACCTTATCACCCCTGGAGTCAGGCTCCGCCACTGTTAAGCACTCTGAGATGCTTCCCAGTGAGGAGGGCGCTATATAAGTGTATGTTGTTGTTGTTGCTTCTGCTATATCAATTAGAGACACCTAATATTAAAACTGAGAAACCAAGGTCAAGGAACTAGGGCAATAGTGCAGGACACCAACAAAATTGAAAAATCTAAGGGTGAAGATAAGATAAATCAAGAAGACTATCTGGGTTTTAAAAGCCTGTGTATTGCTGATCAGATAAATAATAATAATAATCGTTACATTTGATGTAATGCCTTTCACGACTTAAAGGGCTTCACAGGATATGCTGTTAAGTATAATGTTGTACAGTAATGTACTGTATGTATTGTAGGTGAATGGATCAGCCACATTGCGCACAGCAACGTCTCACAAACAGCAATGAAGTAACTAGGTGAGGGGGAGTACAGGGATTGAAGGTTTGCGTGGAAGATAAATACTGCATGGACTAGTTGAGACAAATGGCCTGGTTTTGTACTGCATGTACTACCTACGCATGATTAAAAACTGTACCATTTAGGGTAAACCTCCTTTTTTCTGTTCTTTTTCTCCAAAATGCACCACTTCACATACCTTAACAATAAACTACCTAATAATAATAATAATAATAGCTGCCTATCTAACACCCCAATATTGCACCTTTTTTTTTCAAAAGACTATGATTAGACAATTTGGAGAGTGCTGATATAGCAAAGGACACCGAACACTGCTTTTCCATCATGGGTTCCACCCAACACAACAGAACCCTCCATCATATCTACCCCACGTGAAAAAAGCACAAGTCTTGTGTGATCATTCCAGCACGTATCACAAGCTTTGTGTTTGGTGGGAAAATGAAGGTCTGGCCAAAAGCTACAAATTCTACTTTTTAAAAAAAAACACGTGGAACCAAGTCGATTTAAAATAGGCAAACAAGTAAGGTATAAATAACAGTGTTCCTTACAGCCAGATTACAGCTTTTCTTGGCTTCTGTGTGAGCACCAGATTTATTACAATACAGTCTCACCTGGAGCTATTGCAGTTCTGGCAACCTATCAAGTGGCAACACTGTTCCAGTTTTATTAAAGTACTTGAAAGGGAGAATGCTTGTGGTTGAATTATTTTAAACTGCAGACAAATACCAAACAGACTGCAGGCATTATATGCATAATTGATATTAACAGTTTGTGAGATCACAGGAGGACCAGTATGTACTGTTTTGTAAAATAAATATCCTTTTGAAATGTAAAGTTGATGGATAATTTGCATGAAAAATTTGAAACAGCTGACTAATTTGCATTCATTCTTATTGACCCGTAATGAGTTGGCAAAGCAGCCAATTTCATTTTAATCAGTCTCATGGTGCTCTTCAGGCATTTGCAAAGCTCTCAGGCGCAATCAGCTCTGGATCTAATTGCTAATTGGATGTTCCCTTTCAAGCAACTGTACAGCGGCAAATGTAATCCGACTGAGTGAAAATGATCCTATGGTCATGCAATGCTAATGTACTCTGTGATCGGTTTATGGTATTCCTGTATATATATATTCCTACATATATATATACTCATTTTGTGACTACTTGTGGGCCATTTCTGTGTGCACATTGGCTGCCACATTCACCTACAAAATACATAGTCTTTATAGTATATCCTATGAAGCGCTTTGAGATGTCCTCCCAACATGAAAGGCACTATATCAAATGCAAACATTTTATTTTAGCATGACCTGGAATCTACTTCAATGATTTTTCAAACTCCAGTGTAAATTACTTTTAATAGTAGCTTTTGTTTTAGCCAGTCAGGTGTCTGACACATGCAGAAACCCATCACCATGCTGAAGAGCATCCAAATCTGATTGAGAGTACCACATATGGATGCCACCTATGCCTGGTACTTTCCCTTTGTCTGGAAAGGAATGCACATTCTCTCTCTGAAGAAGCACACCCTGCTTACCTAATTTTGGAGTGTATTGAGCGCAGGTTGACAAGACCCTAGAGCATGCCAGAGTCTGCCAGCTCAGCTCCAAGGAGGCCCCACTTACCTTCCTCCTGAGGAGGATAGTCCAGGTAACACTTTCCAGAAACTGTCGTCCCAAGCCTTAGAGTCATCTGCTATTCAACATATATATATATCTGCCTTCAGTGTGGTGGGAGGACTTTTACAGGACAAATTAATGAGAAATCCAGGTGGTACAAATGCGGACATTTTCTGAGAAGTAAATCACACCAGTAATCAATCTACTTCTGTTGTTTAAGCGCTCTGAGATGCTACCCTGCGTGGAGGGTGCTATATAAGTGCAAGTTGTCGCTGTTGTTGTTGTGACACTCCAATGGAGCCCTTATTAAAAAATCCAGTGAAGAAATATTATAAATTAGATGTCATTAATGTTGGCGCAGTTTCAGGCAGGAGACCATTGGTCTATCCAGCGAAGCGATCCAATTTACCAAAAGATTCCTTTAAAACATCTGTCTCACAATCCGTAATCCTAACTTCCAAGAATTTGTCTATTTCTTTTTATAATAATAATAATAATCCTTGCATTTGATGTAATTCCTTACCACATTTTTGAGATGTCTCAAAGCGGTTCACAGAATATACTGTAAAGTGAATTGACTGTATATTTTGTAAACCATTATATGGAAGAAATTTCACCTTGCTCCGGATTTACACCGTTTGTGTAGCATTTCAGAGCATCCAGCTCAGCAAATTCTTAAACACAACCTTCATTTTGAAGTTGTTTTCTGTAAATTCTGTCAAGTTAAGATTGTGTTCAACAATTTGCTAAATTATGGATGCTCTAAATATGGCCGTTTTTCTCACATTCACCCACAAAACAGTGGTTGCACTTTACAGTATATCCCACAATGCGCTTGGGGATATCCTAGTGGTACTTGAAACACACTATACCAAATGTAAGTATTATTCTTAGTATTATATTACCCTGCAATAGTTGCTTGCTCCAGCACCTGTACTGAGTTTGCTCAAATGCATATTACCCTTTTACTAAAAAAAATTCTTCTGCATTTCCTATTCGTTGTTGTCCTTACTTTGTACCTATGATCCCACAGTTGCTGAACAAGCATGATAGTTTGTAAAACGTATTAAAAACAGCTTTAAAAATTCATAGAAAGACAATATGCTTTTTGTCCTTCTTAAACGTTGAGCAAGTCCATGAGAAACACACAGCAACTTGAAAATGATAGCTGCTTAATGTTGAAAGAAATCTCATCATATGAAGCACAACTGACAGTGAAATAGAATATTGGACCAGAAACCATGTCTTGCATGATATAAAAATGGCTGCTATTTCTTGTCAGATTTTCTTTATAACATTAATCCTTATATTTGATACAGTGCCTCTATCGAAGACATCTTGAAATGCTTCACAGGATATGCTGTAAGATGTAATGATTATGCATTTTGCAGGTGCACCCAGCAACAAATTTGTGCATAGTAATGTCCCACAAGCAGCCATGAAGGGAATGACAATTTTATTTGGGGGATTGTTGGCAAGGAGAAACTCCCTTTCCTTTTTGAATAATGCTATGGGAGTTTTAACAGGCAGTTGGGACTTCAGTTTCATAACTCATACAAAGGACAGCAACTCAGACAAGTATTTAATAATAATAATAATCCTTGCATTTGATATAGCGCCTTATCACATCTTCGAGACAACAACAACAACAACAAGATTCCATTTATAGAGCGCCTTTCACGTCGGGAGGACGTCCCAAGGCGCTGTACAGTTGGGTCAGGACCCGAGCAGGGGGGAAATGGTCAGGGTGAGGGGAGGGAAGGGAGGGAGCGAGGAGGGGGTAGAGAGTCGAGAGGGGAGCTGAAGGCACAGTCAAAGAGAAATGACTTGAGACCGGCCTTGAAGGAGGAAAGAGAGGAAGCAAGGCGAAGGCACTGGGGGATGGAGTTCCATCGGTCGGAGAGGTAGGAGGGAGCAAGGCCATGAATGGCCTTGTAGGTGAGGATGAGGATCTTGAATTCGATCCTCTGGGGGATGGGAAGCCAGTGGAGGCGAGCGAGGGTGGGAGTGATGTGGTCGCGAAGCCTCTCAAAGCACTTCACAGAATATACTGTAAAGTGATTGACTGTATATTTTGTGGGTGAAACACGGCAGCCAATTCCGCACAGCATTGGTGTAGATTGGCAAGAGCCAAGGTCTGGACACTCCAGAATTTGCATTGCATTGCAGTACTGCTGGAGTCTATACAGCTAAAACCTCATAGATTGCCATTGAGAGCACTGTCTTGCAAGCTTTCCTGTTGCTTATCCAGCTAGGACCAACACACCAGTTACGGTTTTGGCTTGCAGGAATAACAGGAGCTGAGTGGGAAGAAATCCTGTCCCCAGTGACTGGTCTGCCCTTCAAAGTCCAGCCAATGAGCTAAACTGGCTGTGCTGTTATCGGCAGTGCCCTGGAATACTGTGGACCCGCCTGGCTCAGAAACTGGATTGCTGAGACTGTCGCAGAGGTTTGGCTCAATTCTGACATTCCATTGCCAAACATGTCACCTTGGAGCCAGTTCAGCTCATTAGGTGATCTAAAAGAGGATTTAGGAGGAACTACTTCACTGAGAGGGAAGTGAGAATGTAGAACTCGCTGCACGAAGCAGTGGTTGAATTAGATGTTTTAGATGCATTTAAGAGAAAGATAAATGTACACATGAGGGAGAAGGGAATTGGTGGTAGTAAGGACTGGGTTGAGATCCATGTGGAGTTTAAACAGCTTTACAGACTATTTGGGCCGAATGGCCTGCTTCCATGCTGTAGATTCTATATATTTTTATCTATTCAGACTGTCTATCTGGTTCCAGTAGAATTTGGGTGACCTTTGTAATGTTTTTAACTTCAAGTTCATATTTAAATTGTATGCTATCATATTTAGTTCCAGTTGGTGACCTGTGTTTGTATTATTTGTGCTTGCCAAGGCAATGGCTTAGACTACCAGAGTCTGAAAGAAAACAACAGACCACAGTACAATTAAAATAGAAAAGTCACCACAGGGTCTTTGATGTGTTTCTCTTTGACCGAGCCTTCAGCTCCCCTCTCGACTCTCTTCCTCCTCCTCGCTCCCTCCCTTCCCTCCCCTCACCCTGACCATTTCCCCCCTCCTCTCTCCCTCCCTCCCCTCACCCTGACCATTTCCCCCCAATGCTCGGGTCATGACCCAACTGTGCAGCGCCTTGGGACGTCCTCCTGACGTGAAAGGCGCTCTATAAATGGAATCTTGTTGTTGTTGTTGTTGTTTTGGCAGTCAACATCTGATTTTCCATTTCACTAGCAAAATGTCATAACTTATTGTTTGTAATATAAAATGCTTTTAAAAAATCTATTTTTTGACTATAATAATGGCGTCTTACCTCCATCTGTACTTTGGGTCAGTCTCATGGAGTCCCTCCATCTCACTCTGACATTGTCATCATCCTACACTAGTCCTTTAAGGCAGACGGGATCTCAGTTTAATGTCCCATCCTAAGGATGAGAGAACTGTCAGTAGAGCAATATTAGATGTTTTCTCTCATCCGCAAATCTCAGTTGGTAGCCTTTCGCCTCAGAGGCAGAAGGTTGTGGGTTCAAGCCCTACGCCAGGTCTTGGAACGCTTACAGTCCATGTTGACACTGCAGAACAGTGTTGACGGTGTGCTGCATTGTTGGAGGTGCCATCCTTCAGATGAGACATTAAACTAATGTCCTGTCTGTCCATCCAGGTGGATATTAAAGATTCCATTGGATTATTCGAAAAGAGAAGGGAGTTTATCCTGCCGTTCTGGCCAAAGATCCCCCAAATAAAATTGGTCCCTCACTCCTGACTGTTTGTGGGATATTGTTGTGTGCAAATTGACTGCCATTTTGGCCCACAAAATAAATAAAGAGGATAGAGTTCAAAATCCTCATCCTCACCTTCAACGCCATCCATGGTCTTGCTCCTTCCTACTTCTGTCACCTACTAACCACATATCAACCTGTCCACTTCCTCCACTCAGCAGGCTCCAGCCTGCTCCACGTCCCCCAACCGGCCCACCCCACCATCAGCGGTCGGGCCTTCAGCTTCTCTGCCCCCACCCTCCTCTTCGACTGTACCTTCTGCCACCCTCCTACCCCTATCCCTTCCCTCCATGCCTCCTGATCCCAACACCCTGCACGGGTCCAAATCCCTGACCGTCCAGTGCCTTGGGATGTCCTCCCGACTTGAAAAGTGCTATACAAATCTAATTTGATGTTGTTGTTGTTGTTCATTAACCACCCGACTTCTATGACTGATCTGATCCGTGCAAATTCAAATCAGTGTAAACTAAGTCTAAACTGTAAGCTAGAGTGATACCCAACTCATTTTTTTGAAGTTGAGATACAAATCACCCATGATCTAATAGAATGGCGGAACAGGCTCAAGGGGCTGAATGGCCTACTCCTGTTCCTATGTTCCTATGTTTATATTATATTTTAACTCACAATAAAAGACCTACAGAATTCCACTAGGATGTTAGCATAGAAATTTTACTCTCCAAATGCCATCATTAACTCTACCAGTTAATGGACAGAACTAGACTCCTCTCGAGTTACAAATTGTAGCATATTAAATCTCTTGCTCTGTAAATTATTTTAGCAAATTTGAAAGATATTATTTTAGATTTAAACTACAGCAGTAAGGGAAGTAACTGGACAGAGGTCCTTGAAAGGTGATTTTCATATATTGCAAGTTATGGAAATTAGACTATACTTTATATTCAGTTTCAGTTTATTTTCAGTTTAACAAATACAGAAATGTTCAGCAAAATAGAAATGTCACGTTTCAAATGAATGGCTAAGCGTTTGAGACTGGATGTAATATATTTGGATACTCTGTGTTGGGTTACTGTTCTCCAGGGAACTGCATTTTTGGTTGCATACAGCCCTGTAAAGCTCTTTAACCGGCTATTACTCACTTACACTGAGAATGAGAAAGCACAGTACCAGAAAGATTTCCATTGTATATAACATAAGAGTATGCTCATTGGATTAAGAGAGTGTGCATTCCATTCTAGACACAGGGAAAATGTCCATGTGTAGGTGGCATACATACCAACTGTCAGCTTGGTTTGAATACCCTTAAACATGGTGATGGGTTTCCGCATGTGTCAGACACCCGGCTGACAAAACAAGATGATTGAAGCTGGGAGCACACTATGTGAATCATACTGCTTGCAGCATCATATCCCATCACTCTGCAATTGTGTGTGTTGCTGAGAGGACCTCTTAAACTTTGCATGGGATTGTGGCCATTAACAACATGAGGGAATATCACTGATGCAGGGTACAAAAGAGTGTGACGCATTGCAGAGAACATCAAGCACTGTAAGTACTGAACATTGCCAAGACAGAAAATATTGAACAAATATTTTTATCCGAATCACATCGGTGTCTGCAGCTTCTTAGAAAACATATGTATTTCATAAGACCTGTCTGAGCTTTCAATCGTTGAAATAAAGCTTCAAAGCTTGAAAATTATTGGCACCTAAAACTTGAATATATAGCTCCAAGAATTCATTGGTACAACATCTGTATCCCAAAAAACAGGCCTGGCATTTCACTGTCAAAATGTTGTTTTACCATAAAATTTGATATATCTATACTGTATGTGGTGAATTCAGTTGATTTGGTCTCTGGCCAAATAATATCTGCTTCCACAAAACTTACTATCTTGGCTGAAATGGCAAATATCCCTCAGAAATGTCACCTCATATATTGACAGTTCATAGAAGAATAGATTTAAAAAGGGATTGTTGCTGAGCCCACACATCTGTACCTGGTTATATTTAATAAACTACCAGAGGCTGTTTTTCTTATGTGGATTGGAACATTTTCATTGTCGTCTATAGTTCTGCAGATATATATGAATATATGCTTTATTCTTTCTCCCACCATGTATACTTATTCATTTGGGCGTCCCGGAGTTGCCTCCAGTGGACTACGTTCTACAATTTGTTTCATGCCCCAGGTTTGGAATCGGTAGAACATAGCTACTCATCTGAATATCAGGCATGTTTTGCAGCACACCCACTGGGTGTGTTGACAATTTATTCAGGCAGGAAAAATGAATCCATTGCAGGAACATCTTTAACAAGCTGAGCAGCTGTTACAGCAGGCTATCCACAAAGGCGCAGGAAACTGAGCACACATGTAACACAAGCTGGTTGCCACTGAGGTCTGGTTCATGATATTAACACACTGGATATATTGCGTTTATTGCAAATTCTGGGTTTGTGGCTTTCAGAAGCAATTTAATATGTGAGTCCTGGAAACCAGCAGAATGGGAATAAAGACAAACATTTGAGATTCACTGTTCTGTAAATACGACTTTACAAAATACAGGTATTAACCTGCAGTGATGGCTTCAAATACCCACCTCGGGACATGACATGTAGAGTCCTGTAGCATATTGGTTAGAGCACTCGCTTCACAAACGAGAGGACCTGGGTTCGGTTCCCAGGCAGGGTGAAACCTTAGTCAAGTTTCCTTAGTCCATTCACCCCTGTTTACCTAGCAGTAAGTAGGAACTTGGTCATTAATCGATTAGCAGATCGCTTTCCGGGGGTAATAAACCTTAAAAAAAATTAAATAATTTGGACACTCAATCCACGTCTGTTTGCAGGACACCACTATGCACACTTGGCTGCCATGTTTCGCCCACAAAATATACAGTCAATTCACTTTACAGTGTATTTCGTGAAGCGCTTTCAAACATATCAACAATGTAGTAAAGCACTATATCAAATGCAAGGATTATTATTATCCCAGTCTTTCTGAGATAAATTACATTTAAAGTTTGATTTAAAATTCAAAATTAAAATTTCATTCTGATTTTCTGTAACTTACTTTAAGAACCACAGGAAAACGATTTCAAAGTTAAGACTGAATTTAACAATTTACCTATTTCTGGCATTCTAAATGCTACATAAATAGAGTAAACCTTGACCCAGGTGGAATTTCTCACTCATGGTACCGTTTCATTTTGATTGATACATTACACACTCTGGGGTAAACATTCTCCTCAGAATAACTACAGAAGTAACCTCACAGTAAGCTTCAGTACTTGAGATTCCTTGCTCTGACTGGCTTCTCTGATGGCTGCAGTTGGATGTATGGCAAGGCCCAGTATTAAGTTTTCAGAAAATACGGAGATCCTAATTTCATACAATTCCCAGACTTCAGATGTTGCATCGATAGGAAACAGGCAGCATGGCAAAACAAATAAATGCTCAGTGAAACTGATTCCTTCTGAGTCAGAAATCTACGTTTTTCATCATAGTGAAAATGATATTTCCCCCTACACTGTGCCAAGTGATCTGCGAGATCCCCTCCCGCACAGTCTTCAAAACACATAGGTTCCTTCTCCCAGAGGATTCCCTACCTCAAGCAGCTCTTTTCACCTAACCTCCTCTTATGTTACTTCTTATAGTTCGTCGCAAACTCTGACCACTCCCCACCCCCCAACCTTTCTGGATCTTTTCCAAATTTGGGCATTTCAATCTCAGAACAACAACAACAAGATTCCATTTATAAATCGCCTTTCACGTCAGGAGGACGTCCCAAGGCGCTGCACAGTTGGGTCATAACCCGAGCAGGGGGAAATGGTCAGGGTGAGGGGAGGGAAGGGAGGGAGCGAGGAGGGGGGAAATGGTCAGGGTGAGGGGAGGGAAGGGAGGGAGCGAGGAGGGGGGAAATGGTCAGGGTGAGGGGAGGGAAGGGAGGGAGCAAGGAGTGGGAAGAGAGTCGAGAGGGGAGCTGAAGGCACGGTCAAAGAGAAAGGTTTTGAGACCGGCCTTGAAGGAGGAAAGGGAGGAGGCGGCGAAGGCACTGGGGGATGGAGTTCCAGAGCCTGGAGGCTGAGAGGCTGAAGGCCCGGCCACCGATGGTAGGGCGGTTGGGGCGGGGGACGTGGAGCAGACCGGAGCCAGAGGAACGGAGGGTACGGGCAGGTAGGTAGGGGGATAGTAGGTTGGAGAGGTAGGAGGGAGCAAGGCCGTGAATGGCCTTGTAGGTGAGGATGAGGATCTTGAAATCAATCCTCTGGGGGATGGGGAGGCAGTGGAGGCGAGCGAGGGTGGGAGTGATGTGGTCCCGAAGCCTGGTGCGGGACAGTACACGAGCTGCAGAGTTCTGAATGACCTGCAGCTTGTGGAGGGAGGTGGCGGGAAGGCCGGCGAGGAGAGAGTTCCCATAGTCCAGCCTTGAGGTGACAAAGGCGTGAACTAGGGTTTCAGCAGCGTGAGGGGTGAGGTAATGCCGTAGTCTGGCGATGTTCCGGAGGTGATGGAAGGCGGTGCCAGTTGTGGTGCGGATGTGAGGGAGAAAGGACAGCTCAGGGTCGAACAAAACGCCGAGGTTCCTGACTGGCTTTGAGAGGTGGAGAGTGCAGCCTTGGATGCTGCGGTCTACTTCCTGGTAACCAAGCCATCTCCTTTAAGCTCTCTAAGAGGGAGCATTAGAAGGAGGGTATTATTCCTAGTCAAATGTTAGGAGGGTATTATTCCCTTTAATAACAATAATCCTTGCATTTGATACAGCGCCTTATCACGTCTTCAAGACGTCTCAAAGCGCTTCACAGAATATACTGTAAAGTGAATTGACTGTATGTTTTGTGGGCGAAATACGGCAGCCAATTGCATATAGCAGTGTCCCACAAATAGTCGTGGATAGATTGAGTGACCAAATTATTATTTTATAAAGCTGCATTGAAGAGCAGAGACATCTCTCTGTGATGCTCAAGAGCATATCAGAAGATGCTGTTAGGGTCTCAGACTCACAAGTTGTTGCTTTATAATACAGTTTGGTGTATTAAACAGACATGTGTTTTTACAGCTCAGTGGTTAGAGTACTCGCCTCGCAAGCAAGAGATCTGGGTTCGATTACCGGCAGGGCGAAATATTGTGCAAGTTTCGTTACTCCACACGCCTCTCTTTATGTAGCAGTAATTAGTATTCCGGTTGTTAGTCAATTGGTGGATCGCTTTTCTGAGGGTAAAAATTTCTTCAGCAAAAATAAATTGGTCACTTCAATCCACAACTGTTTGTGGGACATTGCTAGATATTTATTTGGGGAGGACAAGTTTGCAGGGCTATGGGGAGAGAGCGGGGGAGTGAGATTGATTTGGATAACTCTTTTCAAAGAGCCAGCGCAGACACAATAGGCCAAATGATCTCCTTCAGTGCTGTATAATTCTATGATTCTATTATTCTTCGTGCGCAATTAGCTGCTGCGTTTCATCCACATATATAGCCAATTCACTTTATATATATTCTGTGAAGTGCTTTAAGATGTCTTCAAAGACATAATAAAGCACTATATCAAATGCAAAGATTATGATGATTGTTATGCCCTCCATACCTGCCTCAAATCTGCCAAGCTCATCCAGAAATCTTGTTACTATCACAGTAATGTGTCCCTAGATTTTACTGATGGCTTCACTGAATTGCAAATGTTTGTTCAATGGAAAAATAATAATAATAATCCTTGCGTTTTGATATAGTGTTTTTCACATCTTCTAGACGTCTCAAAGAGCTTCACAGAATATGCTGTAAAGTGAATTGACTGTATATTTGTGGGCGAAATGCGGCAGCAAGTTGTGCACAGCAGTGTCCCACAAACAGTCATGGATTGAAAATGACCAATTTATTATTGTTTTGTTTTTGGAGGGATTATTATTAGACACAGAATGTAGAACAGCCTTTATCTGATGCTTAAGACACAGCAATTGAATACTCAATCATCATGGAGACGTGCTTGGAATGTTCTGTGCATATCTTTTAAAAGATCTTCATGCCAACCTGTTTTCTGGGTTGTGGCCAAAAATGTTATAAATACTGTAAGTAAAGACTAAGCTGCACAGGAATGTATACCCCTAATTATCTTGTGCCATTTGATTTCAGATATAGCCTCAAAGGGGATCAGACAGGGGTTAAATTCCACTGGTTGGTAAAGTTACCAGCATTGCTGGCATGGTTTGTGTAGGGAAATCCCATTATAAGAACATCATTGCCAAAGTTTGTTAATTTACTGACCAAGACAAAAGTCTGCCTCCAACTTCCCCTTTAAATAAACTCTGGTACCTTCCTGGCTCAGTCAGTAGCACTCTTAAATCTGAGTCAACATATTGTGGGTTCAAGCCAATGTCAGCACTTTGAACTCTTAGTCTAAGATGACACTCCAATGCAGTGCTGAGGGTACACTGCATTGTTGGAGGTACTGTCCTTCGGACGACATGTTAAACTGAGTTCTTGTCTGTCTGTTCAGATAGATCTTAAAGATCCCATGGCACCCTGGTGTCCTGGGCAACAATCCCCCAAATAAAATTAAACATTCCCATCATGGCTGTCCATGTGACATTACTGTGCGAGCAATTGTTTTCTGCATTCACCAACAAAATGCACAGTCACTACACTTTATAGTAAATCTGCTGAAGCACTTTGTGACGTCCTCCTGACATGATAAGGCACTGTATTAGGTGCAAGGATTATTATTATTATTTCCACTTCCTGATGCCTCACACTGTTTGGATATAGGGAGTAACGAGATGCAAACACCCCTACGTTGCTTTCAACTTTCTCTTTACCAAGTTATACATGCATGTTCTATTTTTATTTTCCGTATGTTATACCCTATATTTTTTCAGTGTTAAACTTCATTTGCCAGTGATCTATTGACAGGCACATATACAAAGCCCTTGAAGCAGAAAGCATCAGTGCATTTAAGTGGGAACTTGACACAAAAATGGGGGGAAAGGAATAGATAAATAGGGGGATGGAGCTGGGGGTGGGCAGGGAATAAGATGGATGGATCACAGGCATGATGTGAATGACCAATTTTATTTGGATTGTTGGCCAGGACACTGGGAGAAAATCTCTTTTCTTGTCAAATAGTGTAAAGGGATCTTTAACGCCCACCTGAACAGGCAGAGATGAGTATGTGGATATAAAACACTGGTACAGATTAGTTGGGCTGAATGACCATTTTCAGTGTTGTCAATTTTGCATAGTTCTATGTAATATGCAATTGATTTTACTGGCAGGATCAATATATGTTCGCCACAGTAATGTCAGTGTTATAAGAATACCCATGTTACTACAGGGTGTATTGTTTAACTTGTGGTAACAAAAGGAGAGATCAACAGCTTCTGTTGTGAATAAGGGGAACAAAGTGATCCTCTATACAATAGCTGTGAAGGAGGACGTTATTGATCCAGTGAACTATCCCCAAATGTCGAACCATGTGACAAGATGATATCCAACATCAAAGGATTACCATAACCTTGTTTCATATTTGGGGCTCACAGAGGAACAATAGTACGGATGAGGCATAAAATAAAAATTGCAAAAAAAATCTTTCGGATCTTTGGAAACACTCTGGCCCACTACTTCTTCTACAACCATTCATTTGACTGTCCGGATAACTACAGCACAGTACCATTACATGATTGGCACATTCCATTCCCCTGCACCTCCACCCCAATAGAGACCTTGCAGAGGTGAACCAGGTCACTGCATCAAAGATTATAACCAGAGTATCCAATACTGTTGCATCACGGTTCAATTTATTTGATAACAGTCGAGCGAACACGAGAAAAAAAAAGGTGCCTTCATTCCAGCACTTAGAAGATAAGGTCAACAATACTATCGTCAAAGATTAACTGTGACGTTGCCCACTCACATTTATTCTATAAGGGTTGCAGATGCAATTCAGTCGCAGATATATAGCTTCTTAGTTCAGTAAATTGCATTTTAATCTATGGTCAAAAAGCAGTAGCAACAACTGAAAAGCAGTTCAAGAAAGCTTAATCATACTTGATCATTCTTATCACTGTTAGCCAATTTAGTGCTGTACAAAGCCCACATTCACTTAGTGATGGAAAACTGTAGCTCTGTTTGGCAACCTGAAGATAAAGCCAATCTCTTTCTACTGGACTAAGTGCCGTGTAGACTATTGGACTTGGAGGTTGCCTAACTCCATGCCAGAGTCCACCTTGTACAACATCAGAGAAATATGTTTGGGTTGTCAGTTCCATAGAAAATTAGACCTGGAGCAAAACCACAAGATTTGTAAAGCACTAAAATGATCAAGTATGATTAAGCTTTCTTCAGGAATATCATTCTTCTTCCATGCTTTCCACAAGATTTGTTGGAGTTTAATCCAGACCACCATGTCTATGCCAAGAGCACAAGGACTGCCTTGGCAGCTGTACTTCAACATCCTGTATTCATCTAAAAGCCTTAATACAGAATAGCCGCAGCGAAGCTTGAGGTGTCAATTAACCTGCCTTGTAATTCTTTCCCATTGTCAATGGTTGAAAATCATTTGCTGGACTATTCTGCCTGAGGCCTTATCAGATCATATAAAAACCATGGACTCTCATGTATTCAACTACCAAAAATCGCAATTCTCTTGCTATGGCCTATTATAAAGGCAACAAATGGAGCGCCTTTTTGGTGATTATTATAAATCAGATCCCATAGAACCTCTCTGTTTCCTATATTGAATGGACTGGTTTGGCATTTGTTAAGAAATTTTAGCAGATTCACAAAAAAGCAAAAATAAATAAAAATAAACTGATGATGAGATAATTATCACATGGACTAAAGTTGCGATCACACCAGTCAAGAATTATCAACCGGCCACAGGGGTGAAACACTTTTGAACTTCAGCATAATGGTTAGACCTGTGGCTAGCCACTAGTATTGCTAAGTTCTCTGAACGTTGCCTGTGTGAATGGCGTTATATAAATGCAAGTTGCTGTTGTTTCCAAACCCACTTGTGCCTGGTGATATCTGTACTGACAGCAGAGATTGAATGCCACATCTCAGCATACCAGGTTATATTTCTAATAATAATAATAATCTTTGCATTTGATATAGCACCTTATCACATCGCTGAATGTCTCAAAACTCTTCACAGGTTATACCATAAAGTAAATTGGCTGTGTATTTTGTGGACTTAATGCAGCTGTCAATTGCATACAGCAGTGTCCCACAGTTGTGGATTGAAACCAATTTTTTTATGGAATGAATATTACCCCTCAAAAGCATTCCGACAATCAGCTGACAATCGGTTTCCTACTTACTGCTAATCAAACAGAGAAGGGTGGAGTAAGGAAACTTGCCTAAGGTTTTACCCCATTTTAATATTCAAACCAATATATCATGAAACAGCATTGAAACAATGATGCCTGTTGACATCTTCAGATCCAACCATTGTGGAGGGATGGGGTGGGGGTGAGGGGTGTTCACCATCGTAGCTGGTTGACAATTCTCATCACTTTGAGCACCTTTTAGTCAAAATGAGAATTGTCGCTGGTGATATTCATCATATCACAGCTCACATTTTTCACCCAAAGCTCACTTTGAAAGCAATGTATTGACAATTACATTTATAGGATTTTAAAAAAAGTTATTTTTCTAAATATTAGCAGTCCATCATAAATCAATTGTTAAAAATAGCAACTTTTTCATTGTGTCTCTGTTTGTTTGGCCCATAATTTTTTTTCCTCCACTCTCTCTCCAAAATAGTCTTTTTCCTTCAACGAGGGGTGATTCTGAAGGCTTGTAAGTCTTGAGTGAGTGTTAGCAGGCTATTCAAACATGAATGAAGCCCAGCCTAGCCTGACCTGTCCTCACACAGTGTGCACACAGTGCACCTTTCAACAAGGATTTCTGGACAGTGATAAACAGAATTGGGATCATTGGCTGTGATTTTCAATCCCTTATTAAAGGCAAGTGTAGCTATGTCCATTCCCCCCATAGCAAGCCCTGGTCTATATGGCTCAGTTCAGCATCAGGCATTCACTTTCCACTAAAGCCATCAAGTGAGCTGTAGTTGCGTCTTTCTTATGTTAAGGGGCAATAAAGTTATTGAGATCAGAGTTTGTTAGGCCCCATTATCTGGATCCCAAAATTTTGCTGCAACTACAATTTGACAGTTATTTTGCACATTATAATGTGCGGCAGTTATAAGAAAGTATTACTTGCACTGTAATAAACTGGATATTTACTTCAGTTATGGAATGTTCTAGTTAATTATAGCCCTACATTATGTTATTCCAGATGACCACTTAAATTACTCATCTGATTAGAATTGTACATACCAGAACTCATTCAGGCTTGTTATAGGATATCAGGCAGGGGGCTTGAGAAAGCCCAGGCTGGGCTGAGAGTAAATCAAATAAGCTCAGCTGGACTCAATAAGGCCAGACTGAGAATCAGCAGCAAGCGCAGGCCAATACTGAGCATTGGAAATAAGAAGCCCAGATGAACACTAGGGAGCTTGTACAATGCACGTATGGCCAGATGAATGGCAACACAGGTTGATATTGTGGAGACGTTAAAGCAGTGTTACATGCTGGCCTGCAGGTCAGAAAGATAAGGCAAAGACAAAGCAACAAGTTATAAAGCACCTTTCACATAGCACTTACCCACTTGCCAACAATGGAAATGACAGAGCAAGGAGAAAAGAAAGAACAATTTGGCCTGAAGCTTGGACGTAGATGTACATTTTTTAATTAGGTTTTGGAGGCAGGGAGATGTTTTCTACAACCATATGCTTCACTTTCAATTGGAAGCAATCACAGTTCAATTTCAGTGGTTCTTTTTGCATTCATGGAAATTCATGAAGAAAGCTTATCACTTTAATCTTAGCCATCAGCTTGATTTATTTGGTAGCGCTATTGCCTCTGCATCAGAAGATTGTGGGTTCAAGCCAAGCTTGAGCTCATAGTCTTGGCTGACACTGCAGTGCAGCACTGAGGAAATGTGGATTTGTTGGGGGTGCTGTCCTTCAGATCAAATAATTAAACCAACATTGTTCAGGTGATGTAAGAAACATTTGACACCATTAAAGAGGGAGTTTGCCCTGATTAATAATTCGCCAGATATATCCGTAATTCATCTCATAGCTGTTTATGGGATCTTCCGTAAAATGGTGGAGTCCCATAGTGTAGTGGTTAAGGCTCTCGCCTCGCAAGCAAGAGGACCTGGGTTCGATTCCTGGGCTGGACGAAACCTTAGGCAAGATGACCATGCGGGGGCAGGAAGAGAAGCCTTTTGAAGAGACAAAATGAAGTTGGTTTGTTAGGTAGGACTCCAAACTGGCTAGTGCAGTCCCACTAAGGTAGATGAGAATGGTGTGGTCGATTGTGTTGAGCATGGTAGAAAGATCCAGGAGGATGAGGAGGCAGAGGCAACCCTGGTCACAGAGAGACTTTGACAAGTGTTATGTTATGTTATGGGCAGGGCGGAAGCCAGACTGGAGGGGCTCGAGGAGAGAGTGGAGGGAGAGGTGACAGCACATTCCACACTTCTGGCAAGGAAGGGCAGGTTGGAAATGGGATGGTAATTTGTGAGGTTTGGAGGGGTCAAGGATGCTTTTTTGAGGAGGGGAGTGATGACAGCAGTTTTAAGGGGGAGAGGAACAGAACCTAAGGACAGCAACAGGTTGACTTTGTCGGCCAACTGTAAGGAAAGGAGGGGGAGTTGGGTGACCAGCAACTGGATCGTGAGGGGCCGAGGCAGCAGGTGGTCGGTTTCATCTGGGAGATGGTGGTGGAGAGGGAAGGGTGAGTAATCAGGGCAAAGGAGTTTAGGGAGGGGAGAGTGGTAGGGACCGTGGTAGGGAAGGAGAGGATGGTGTAGATGGTCTGGGGGTTGCTGAAGGGGACGTAGGAGAGGAGGATGCAGCCAAGTGGATATTTTCAATCTTTGACACAAAGAAGTTGTGGACCTCTTCTCACTTGGCCTTGGAAATGAAGATGGAGACAGCTTGCAGTGGGGGGGGGGGGGAAGACGGGGTGATGATCAATGGTGGAGAACAGTGCCTTTGGGTTGATTTTGGAATCCAAAATGGCTTGTGTATCAGGATACATCCAGTTTTTACATAAATGAGATCTGAACTGAACTCCTTGTGACACCTGAATCAGAATTCAATTTATTCTCTTTATATACAGTAAAAGCCTTTGTTTTGGCAAAAGTATAAAGTACTGGATTACCCAAACTACAGGTGATGCTTTTAGTTCAAAATGATATTAAAGCCGGCCCAGTTTGAATGATAATCATAAACCACTTTAAACAATAGGATATTTCAACATATTGTCTTTTATTGGTTATTAATCATTTTCCTTTGTTCTCGTTCCCAGTTCCTCTTAATGCATTCATTGTGAATGTTTCTCATTAAAAAGAAAGGTTTCCAACATGGTATTTCATACAATTTTCGACCGAATAAGCAAATTCAATTCATCATTCCTTGTCCATTTTTACAGTTATTTACCATAGGGACACTCACTTATACCTGTATTTCTGTTTCTTCAAACTTGAGGTAATTTATCAGACAGATTGCCCTATTTTTAAAGCAGGTTTATCTGTGTATGAATATGACTCACTCACATTAGATTAGTATATTAGTTTGACAAATTAAAAATTATAGTGGTGACCATCTTTATTCAGTATGTTCTGAGCCATATTCAGATATTCACAAAGCATTAATGGTAACTTTTCTCAGTATATATGTACTGACCACCAGCACACATATAGCTCACACTGAGTTAATGTAATTCTCTCCCAAGATACACATACTTTCCCAGAGATACTGTAACTCTCTCCCAACAGACAAATACACGCTCTAAGACAGTGTAACACTTTCCCCATCACACACATAAACAAAGAGACTGCTATTTTAAAATGCTCTGATTACTAACTGCTCCATTATTAACTGCAAGACAGATTTTCGATTTATTTGGTTTCAGGTGCAAAATTAATTGCTAGCTCGTGGTTGTTGGAGCGACTAGGCTATGAAATCCTCTTGCACATATTTCTGTGTTAAACAAACAGAAATGTAGGCACATCTGATGGGTGCGATATGAATGTTGGATGCTGATCTGATCATAATCTTGTCAACATAGACATTATTGATTATGAAGGATACTATATTAAAGCAAGTTGTTGCCATTGTTGTTAAATACAGTGGGTGTGGTCTCATCCAATGGAGAGAGAAAATTTGGGAATGGAATCATAAAATCAGTAGAAATTATAGCATTGAAGAAAGCCATTCAGTCCATCGTGTCTATACTGGTGCTAGCTCCTCCACTGGAGCTAACTACAATAACCATAATTCCTTATTCTAAAATAAATTAAAACCCATTTTCAGCACATTATTTGTCATATTATTCCATTGCTGCCTAACCCCAGTGTGAACCCTATTCAAAAAATTTCATGCATCATTTAAGGATTGTTTTTTGAAAATATAACAATAGTAAAATCAGTCTATTACCTTATTTAGTATCCACTAGCATTTATAAATTGGTATAACTCTCCCCCTCTATATATTAAATACACATGCATATAATATCAGCCTGCTGTTGTAATGGAATGATGGCCAAGATTGGTATTGTGATTGAATTCTATCAAATGGGCCAAATGGCCGTCTTCATCTAAACCTCCCTTGTATATGTTGCGTTCCGAGTATACATTGTGTTCAAGCCAAAAATCATTGAGGTTTGGGGTGATTTTGTAGATATGACATGCTTCTCAATGTGTGCCAACACCACCATTCCTTATTCTCTCATGTTATTGTAAAATTGTTTGAAAGCATATTTGTGCCAAAACTAGCACTGTGCTAAACTCCCCGCATGCAGAATTTATAATCGGGCTCTAACAACAAGAAAACGCATCTTGTCCTTTTGATATTTTGTCATTTCTCCAGCCACCATTAGATTTGTTGCGTCTCAGCGCAGAGAAATTGAACCCTTATACATAGGAATGGTGCTCGCACAAATACAAAGAGCTCTTTTATCACCAAATGAATATGTGACTTCAACAGCAAACATGCTCCTACTTGCACAGTGATTTTTGTAATAAAACAGTTTTTATTGCAATCAAACTGTAGGAAAACAGGAACAGGAAGATGCCATTCAGCCCACAAGCCTGTTCGTTAGTTTATTAAATCTTGGAAGATCTTTAATCCCACATGCCCACACATTTATACACCTCTGCAACCCTCACTTTTAAATATTCTTATTGATTCTACCTCTACAGCTTTCTGGGGCAGAGAGTTCCACATATTCACAACTCTCTGTGTGAAGAAATGCCTGAGTTCTAACTGTCTTGACTCTAATTTTAAGTCTACACCACCTTGTAATGGATCCCTCTATCAATTGGAAGTTATTGAAAGAAGTTCCACTTGTATCTATATTAATTGAATAATTGGTAACTTGGCCCAAGGGGAAAATGCAGGACATTCTGTCAGCATTTTACATTTTCAGCAATTGAATAGCATTTGCTTTAACTGGTAACCTATTCTGTTGTCTGCTTCATCTGAGAATTTGTGGAGAATTATTCTCAGTTACCTCAAAAGAACTACGAAAACTATCTGCCAAATTAACAATAACTTTAAGAATTCCCCATAATTGTTGATGGTTTTAAATGTTAAGACAATGGTCTTAAAGGTAGGAGCATGTTATCAATAATAATAATCCTTACATATGGTCACTTTCAATCTCTTTCAATTCCTAAAAGCTGCTCTGAGGAAGGAGATGGAGAAGCTGTGAGGATCTTGCAGGTCCAAACTTGGAACCCCCAACTTGCCTTGGAGCTGCCCTCCTGGAGCTGGTCAACACTCCATCAGTGTTCCAGAGTGCAGGGTAGCATCTCAGAGCGTTTAGTGAATGACCAGTTAGTTGGGGGATTGTTGGCCAGGACACTAAAAGAAACTCCATTCTCTTTTCAAATAGTGCCACAGGATCTTTCATGTCACTCCGAATTGTGTGACCCTCTGTGTAATGCTTCTTCCAAATGAATACGGCTCCTACAACGCATTTATACCTGCATAACAACTTGAATTTCTATAGCGCAGGATAGCGTCCTAACGCGCTATAATATATGAAGTGTTTTGTCTCGATCATGTGCTAAGGCACTACATTAAACGCAAGGATTATTATAAAACTGGATTTCTCTTACAATTAAGTTTCTAAACTTGAGCATTCTAAATGTTAAGTATTCCACTCCTACAGTGGAGGCACCTTTCATGTTTCCAGCATAAATTTGTTGAGTTGTTCATGCGGCAACAATTTAGATGCTATCGCAAAGTAATTATCAAATATAATGCAGGCAGAAACATCGGAACATAACAGCAGGAGGAGACCATTCAGTTTTTGGAGCTTATCTTGCCAGTTTATTAAATCATAAAAGATCTTTCGATATTATTTTCCACATTCCCCTAAATAAAATGCAGCCCCATAAAAGCATGTGTGTCAGTATACCATAATTTGGGTTATAAGTATGCAGTGTCATTGGTGGGTCATGATATCTTGACTTTGAATTCATATAGCCTAGGCTTATATTCCACTAAGGTGCTGGGGGTGTGCTTTATTGTTGGAGTTGTGGTCCTTCAGATAAGACATTAAACCAAGGGCCCATCTATCTGTCAAGTGGATGTTAAAGATCTCACTTGATGAAGTTTCTCCCAGTGTCCTGGCCTTACAACCTCACACCCCCAAAAAAACGGTCATTCACTTCATGGATGTTTGTGGGACATTGGCTGCTGTGTTTGCCTACAGAATACACAGTCACTACATTCCACGGTAAATCCTGTGAAGCGCTTTGAAAAGTGCTATTATCAAATAATAATAATAATCCTTGCATTTGACATAGCACTTTTCACGACTTCTATACTGTAAAGTGAATCGACTGTATATTTGTGAGCGAAATAGGGCAGCCAATTGCGCACAGCAGTAATCCACAGACAGTCGTGGATTGAAGTGACCAATTTATTATTGTTTTTTTTCTTGAGGGGTTATTATCAGGCGAGTGGAGGGTGGAATCCACTTTAGGCAGTATGTATTATGTAGGCACAGCAAATTTTGACAATACCAGCCTCAAAACCAATAACCTGCAGAAGTAAGCACAAGTGGCCAATTTCTAACATACCCTGTCTCATTGTTAAGGACCCCAACTAATCTGGTATAACTGGACAATAAATACCCTGATGCCACTTTTAAACATAGTTGCAAATACTGGTCAAGACCAAACCTGAATACAATAGTTACTTCGAGTTGCTGGTGCTTGTGGTGAATCCAAATACTGTACATATAATGAAAGTGTCTTCACATCCTCATAGAATCACAAAAATCATGGTGCAAAATGAAGCCATCCAACCCATCGAATTTGCACAAGTTGTCAGTGAACTTAATCCTTATTAGTGTGTGATTAATAGGTGCTTTCTTCCTGATGTTTTTTTTTTGCATTTTACCAGAACCCATTTTACACAGGATACCTCTTTGGGCATCACTGCTAACAGAACAGTTCTCATTGCTGGCACCTATTCAAACCCAGTCTCTCAGCAGTGAATGGCAGCATAACAGGCCATTGTATTAATCCAGTCATCATCCAGTTTCAAAAGCACCGGTGATGGGGCAAAATGTAATCTAAAACTCAAGACCTTTATTTACAAATTATGTAATTTCTAAAGAACAAAGCTATTGCTTGCTAAACATTAAATAGTAAACAAAGGGTCACTCGATTCTGTGAGTATGCTGTTGTATCATTTGTCACACTACACTGTAATTGCAGGAAATATGACTTCACCAGTGTACTAAAACTTATGCCAGAATCATTTAAAAGCTTTTCTGATAGAATACTGCTGGCAAAGTGAAGAGCAGGTTAGAATCTTGTTTAGTCCAGAATGAACAATGGAATTACTGTGTATGCACCAATTCATTCAGTAAGCTTCAGACTTGGGATGGTTTTGATTGCTTGAAACAGCATAATAGAAAGATATTGCCTAATTGGTTAACCCTTTAATGATCATGAACAATTGTTTTCTAGAAGACAATACTTTGGAACTGAACAAGTTATTCACAGTGGCCTTTTCTAATAGGTAATAATCCTTGATATAGAGCCTTATCACATCATTGAGATGTCTCAAAGAGCTTCACAGAATATATTGTAAAGTGGATTAACTATGTATTTTGTGGGCGAAATGTGGCAGCCAATAACACAGAGCAATGTCATACAAACAGTCATGGATTGAGGGACCATTTTTTTTGGGTGGGGGGGATTCATTACTCCCAGAAAGTGATCTGCCAATCAACTAACAACTGGTTGCCTACTTACTACTAGGTAAACAGAGGCTTATGTGACGTAAGGAAACTTGCCTAAGATTTCCCTGCAGAGGAATTAGTACTGTAGGTTCTTATGTTTTTACAGGTTTGATTGTGTCACAGTGAGAATGAAGGGAAGAAGAAGATGGTGTATTTGGAACCAGGAAAGTGCCTCTCACGCCATCAAAAATTATCATTTAAATTGCACTTAATGCATAGTATAATTTGCAACAATTGTTAAGGGGATTCCTGAATAAGAAATCCTGTAACAATTATCGCCAACTCAAAATTTCATCCACAAAATATACAGTCAGTACACTTTACAGTATATTCTGCATTTTGAATGCATGAGGGAGAAGGGATTAGAGGGATACAAGTGAGGAGAATAGGAGGATGGGGCTCGTGGTATATAAACACCAATATGGATTAACTGGGCAGAATGGCCTCTTTCTGTGCTGCATTTTGCAAATATCAAAATGCCAAACCAAAGTCACAAGTAGAGTGACTGGACATTGCTGGTGAAATTTTATCTCACTTACTTTACTGTTTCTTCTCTATTATATACTTGAAGAGGAGGACTTGAACAGGTCCTGCAAGTATCTGGCTATGTGGTTTAATTGGCCTGATTCTCTCAGAATAGTTGTACAGCTTTCTGATAACACAATGCCACTGTTCCAAATCATTCAAGCATTTTTTTATCAGTGTTTTACCAGAACACACCAGCCTCCTCCCCATCCCCTTTCCCCTCCCAGCAACATTGCACAATGGGATAGAAAGCTGGCTTGAAAGCCTGTGCACATACAATTTACTTAACAAAAAGCAGAAAAGACACTTTGTACTTTATTCAACGAGTATTCAGAAAATCTTGCCAGAACTTTGTTTTAAATAATCTTAAAATCTGAAGAAAATTGCGGTCTGCCTTATTCAAGATGCCTGAATTGAATTTAAGCCTAGTGAAAAACAGATGCCGTTGGCTCAATAAAGATTAAAAGCATGTTGCACTTTAGCAGAGGATGGATAAATGTAGCCTTAGAAAAATTTCAGTAGCAAATGTTGACCATAATGATTGTTATTGCAGGCTCTGTGCCAAATCTGCACCAGTACACAGCAGGCCCTTTGCCAAATTCTCTTTCCCTTGGACAGAGTCACCGTTTTATTTGAGGCATCACAGCATCACTACCAAATGGCTATACAGATCCAGCAAGATAGCATGTTGGGTGGATGTTCAGTGAATCTGGTTAGACTACACTATGCACATTGCTTTCAACATGACTCCTACTTGTAAATAACTGTTACCACCTATACAAAAGTGGGTGGGAAATTGTTTTGAAAAGATCAGTGAAATGACCAGAAATACGCTTATTGTACAAAGCCATTATTGTTATTGAACTGTTCATCGTGTGGGCCTACAGATGTTATCGCACATTGTTGAATGCTTTTAATAGACCCTGTAAAACTAAAACACCATAAAGGTTGATTGTACAATGTCTTTTATTCTAGCATAGTTTGAATTGGCTAGATCATTTTAGGAAAAAAATTCTACCTGGGTCTCGATTTACTCTATTTATGTAATATTTTTGAATGCCTAGAATTCAGCATATTCTTAAATGCTGTCTTAATATTCAAGACTTTTTTTCTGTACGTTTCTTTTAAGACCCATAGAAAACCAACCTGAAAGTTAGGACTGAAATCAACAACTTACTACATTCTGGATATTCTAAAAGGTAAGGATTCTAACCCTCCAAGGATGACAGTCACTAGTTAGTCATTTGACAAAATGACTATTCATTCAAAACAAAATATCATCATGTAAGGGAGTTTCTCCGATGTCCTAGCCAAACGATATTCTAGATAAAATTGATCAATCACTTCAAAAAACAATAATAAATTGTTCACTTCAATCCAAGACTGTTTGTGGACACTACTGTGCGCAATAGGTTGTCGTGTTTCACCCACAAATATACAGTCGATTCGCTTGCCAGTATAGTCTGTGAAGCGCTTTGAGACGTCTAGAAGACGTGAAAAGTGCTATATCAAATACAAGTAGTATTATTATGAGTGAAAGGCGCTATACAAATCTAATTTGTTGTATTATTTGATACACATAATGCATTTCCAAAATATGTATTTTATATCTTCTTAATTCATAGATTCATAGATTCATAGAATGTTATGGCACAGAAGGAGGCCATTCGGCCCATCTAGTCTGTGCCGGCTCTTTGACAGAGCAAATCACTTTCACTAACCCCAATCACCAGCTTTCTTCCCATTCACAGAT
The DNA here is from genome assembly GCF_018977255.1 of Callorhinchus milii. NCBI lineage: Eukaryota > Metazoa > Chordata > Chondrichthyes > Chimaeriformes > Callorhinchidae > Callorhinchus > Callorhinchus milii. The sequence goes on along the minus strand of NW_024704745.1, from coordinate 67,265,795 downwards.
TCTATGAATCTATGAATCTATGAATTAGGAAGATATAAAATACATATTTTGGAAATGCATTATGTGTATCAAATAACCCCATAACCCTGCAAACCCGTCTTCCCCAGATACCTATCCAGTTCTCTCTTAAAAGCTCTTATCGAATCGGACTTCACTACCCTTTCAGGCAGATCATTCCAAATTCGAACAACTCGCTGAGTGAAAAAAATTCTTCTAACCTCCCCTCTGCTTCTTTTGGTAAATATCTTAAGATATCTTAACCTTCTCTGCTCTAATGGAAAAAGTCCTAACTTCTCCAGCCTGTCCTCATAGCTAAGGTTCCCCATTCCTGGTATCATTCTCGTGAATCTCCTCTGCACCCTTTCCAGTGCTTTAATGTCCTTCCTGAAGTAAGGTGCCCAGAACTGGAGACAGTACTCCAGCTGAGGCCTAACCAGTGTATTGTATAGATTAACCATAACCTCCCTACTCTTATATTCTATGCCCCTACTAATAAAGCTCAGTACACCAAATGCCTTTTTTACTGCCTTATCTACCTGCCCCACAACCTTTAATGATTTGTTTACTTGAACACCCAGATCTCTCTGTACGTTCACCCCCCTTAAGATTGAGCTACCAAGTCTATATTGCCTCCTATCATTTTTCCTACCTAAGTGTATCACCTCACACTTATCCACATTGAAATCCATCTGCCACATGTCAGCCCATTCCACCATTCTGTGTATATCTGCTTGCAGTTGGTTACAGTCCTCCTCATGATTTACTACCCTACCTAACTTTGTATCATCTGCAAACTTGGAAATAGTGCTCTCTATGCCCAAGTCCAGATCATTATGTGGAGTCCTGTAGCTCAGTGGTTAGAGCACTCGCTTTGCAAGCGAGAGACCTGAGTTCAATTCCAGGCAGGGCGAAACCTTGGGCAAGTTTCCTTACTCCACACAGAGCCTAATAATAATCCCTCCAAAACAAAACAATAATAAATTGGTCATTTTCAATCTACGACTGTTTGTGGGACATTGCTGTGCGCAATTGGCTGCCGCGTTCGCCCACAAATATACAGTCAATTCACTTTACAGTGTGTTCTGTGAAGCGCTTTGGGACGTCCTCCCGACGTGAAAAGCGCTATATCAAATGCAAGGATTATTATTATTATATATTAGAAAGAGCAGTGGTCCCAATACTGATCCCTGGCGGACACCACTGCACACCTCCTTCCATTTCGAGAAACACCCATTAACCATCACCCTCTGCTTTCTGTCACTCAGCCCGTTCTTAATCCAAACTGCCACTGTCCCCTTAATACCGTGGGTCTCTAATTTTTGTATTAATCTCTTATGCGGTACTGTGTCAAAAGCCTTTTTGAAATCCATTTAAATAACGTCCACCGCATTTCCCTCATCAACCCTCGCAGTCACCTCTTCAAAAAATTATATTAGATTTGTCAGGCAAGATTTGCCTTTAACAAATCCATGTTGGCTGTCTCTAATTACCTCATGTTCCTCTAAGTAGAGATTTATTCTGTCCCGGATTATGGTCTCCAGTAGTTTTCCTATTACCGAAGTTAGGCTGACTGGCCTGTAATTTCCGGGTTTGTCTTTCTGCCCCTTTTTGTAGAGGGGGTAACATTAGCCACTCTCCAGTCTCTTGGCACCACTCCTGTGTCCAATGAAGATTGAAATATAATGGCCAAAGCCTCCGCTATTTGAACCCATATCTCCCACAGCAACCTTGGGTGAAACCCATCTGGTCCTGGTGACTTATCAATTTTGAGCCCAGTCAATCTTTTCAGAACTTCCTCTCTGTCTATAGTAATCTGATCTATTTCCTCTACCCTCTCATCCAATACTGCGGCATTTGGGGCATCCATTTCCGTTGTGAAGACAGATGCAAAGTACTCGTTCAGTACATCAGCCATGCCCTCTGCCTCCACAACAAGATTGCCGTCATTGTCTTTGATTGGCCCCACCCTACCTTTAACTAACCTTTTTTCCTTTATGTGCTTGTAAAATATTTTAGGATTCCCCTTTATGTTACCCGCTAACCTCTTCTCATGCGATCTTTTAGCCTGTCTTATCACTTTTTTAAGATCACTCCTGCATTCTCTATAATGCGCTTTGCTATCCTCAGTATCTTGCGTCTTCCAATTGTCGTACGCCGTCTTCTGCTTTTTCATCCTAGACAGAATATCCCTGGCTTGGTTGTCGCACATTTCCCTTTTGTGGGAATATATCTATTTAGACCTTGAGCTATCATATCTTTGAAGATCTCCCATTGCTCATGAGTCGTTTTACCTGCTAGTCTTACTTGCCAGTCCACCAACTCTAGGTCCCTTTATAGCCCATCTAAATTAGCCCTTTTCCAGTCAAGCATTTTCACCCTTGGCTGTATTTTGTCCCTGTTCATGAGTAATCTAGATCTAATAATATTATGGTCACTGTTACCTAGATGCTCCCCTACCGAACCCTGTTCAACCTGACCTATTTCATTCCCCAGGACTAGATCCAGTTTGCAAATAGAGATGAATTCATTCATCTCTATTTGCAAACTAGAATTTTATAAAATGAATGTATTCCACTCAGTGAAGCAATCTTTTATTGTCAGATGACGATATCACAGTACTTGCTGAGATGCCACATAGGAATTTTAAGGGTCAATTTAGGAAGGGATTTCATAAAGCAAGTTCATAAGACAAGCTTTTTTTCCAGGCTTCTCCTGAATAAAAAATTAAAATGCATGAGACTCCGGTATTTCCATGTGATTTCTTGCAGCACTAAGTATCTGGTGATTAAAAAGCAACTGATTAACAATGTCTCCTCACAGCATTCAATAGCTATTCTCATTGCATTGTAAACACTCACTTTGAAAGTTGTGCAGATGAAATGATAAAAGTGATTTAATGCCAGGAACGGGATGTTGAAGAAGAACTATTTTTATCACATAGAACTTGTTTGGAGTCTGGCTGAGTAAAAAGCTTCACCAGCAGAAGAATGGAGGTTTGTTTGGAATGGTTACTCTCTATTGTAGTACTTGTGCTCTGTGCATCTGCCTGCAATTCTCTTTCCTAGTAAAGCCGCGATTATTTCCAGGACTTGGGTACCAGCAGAAGCAGAACAAACCTAACGCCTGACTTAATTTACTTTTTTTTCTGTTCTCTGGGAGGGAGGAAGGGATGGAGGGAGGGAGCAAAGGTCACAGAGGAGAAACAGAATGGCACAAAGGCATTGCCTCATTGCAAACTATGCAATCTAGCTGTCCCTATATTGTTGTATCTCTCCAAACCCCCACTCCCCGTGTTTAGTACTGTACCTTGTTCATGGCTGACCAGACCTTCTATTTGCAACTTGCTGTTACAAGTATTTTGTTTTTTCCTCCCCCCCCACCATCACCCCATAAATTAAAGCACTGGTACATCCAAATTCAAATTGCTGTCTGATTTTGACAGGAAATGTGGTGGAGGACAGGGCAATGGACTGTTTTAAAAAGCAGTTTAATACTGTTCTGGGAGGATGATACGCTGAGTGTTCTGGAGGGCCTTCATCCAAACGGATTCTGTCATCTTGTGAAGTAGCCAATTTCCAGTTTACTAGGTCACTGTTGCTGTCACTTCCTGTTTCGCTGCGCATGCACAAATAGTGACCTAATGACCCAGAAATGGATATTTTCGATTCCCGCAATTCAGTGTCTCTCACTTTCTCCCTTACCCTCCATATCCAAAAATCAGCAACTTTCACTTGGATGCGATATCACAGGAGTGCTAGCCTTTCATTACATCACAAGTCATAGGGAGATTCTTTCCATTGAGTTCCTGGTAATTCTGCAAGTCAAAGTCTAGCAGGTAAGATGGATAAGTTGCAGAAATATGCCAGACAACCACCGATTTCACAATGGCAAGCTATGTAGTTTTAACTACTTAAACTCCAGCAATACCCCAACACACACTGCTGTTGCCAACCTGCCCCTAATACTCTCTGGAGTTAGAGTGAGTCCCCATGCGAAGAATCCATATTCCATTCCATATGCAAAAATTCCCATGTGTAAGTGGGATACATGGAACTCTTAGTTTGGTTTGGATACTCTTAAACATGGTGATGGGTTTCCACATGGCTGATGACACCCATGACATCTGGCTGGCCAAACAAATGACTCCAGCACTAAATTTTTATTTTTGCATCACCATCAAAAATATTTCCAGATTTAAATTTTTCCTCAGTTTAACACACAAATATGAGGGTGCTCCATGTGTAAAACAGCTAGGAACAGTGGAAGAGAGTAATTGAGTTTTAGTGTTTTACGTACAGCAGAATTCATCGTGATTGGATGAGACTGTTCTCAAGTTTCAGTTAAACTCCAATTTATGGTCCACTAAAATCCACCCATTTCTCGTTTCAGTATATTCCAAGCTACTCTTTTGTAGAACATTATTTTAGGACCATATCAGTCTAATAATTACAGTTCAAATTATACATTCCAATCCAATTGCCTTCCTGCGCAGGATATCCCCGTATTCCAACAGTCCAGGACCAAAACAAAATTCAAGCGGATTTTTTTTAACAACTAAAAATATCTTTCAGTTTCATGCAATAATGGTTGCAATACTGTTATTTCTGTGTTGGGAGATTATATTAATATTTACATGTGGTGCATCTAGAATAACCTTACCGTAATTGCAAGAAAGGACTACGGGACTCCATTGTGATCCATTTCAAAGTGCGGTACTTCCTCATTGCTCAATTTTGCCCACAAAATATACAATCATTCACTTTACAGTATATTCTGTGAAGTGCTTTGAGACGTTTCAAAGACGTGATAAGGCATTACATCAAATGCAAGGATTTTTATTATTATTATTGCTGCTCTTCAAAGCAAATATTATTATTATTATTATCTGTTTGCTTTAAAACATGTATGAAAGCAACTTTTGACTAGTTTAAACTACAGATCATAATTACGAATCATACAATGTTTACAGTACAGAAAGAGACAAATTGTCTCTTCATGTCTTTGCTGCTGCTGGTTGCCCCATTATATAATAATAATAATAATAATCCTTGCATTTGATATAGCGCTTTTCACGTCGGGAGGACGTCCCAAAGCGCTTCACAGAACACACTGTAAAGTGAATTGACTGTATATTTGTGGGCGAACGCGGCAGCCAATTGCGCACAGCAATGTCCCACAAACAGTCGTAGATTGAAAATGACCAATTTAATTATTGTTTTTTTTTTGGAGGGATTATTATTAGGCGTTGTCCCTGTTCATGTACAACTATATAGTTGTATCATAACATTCCCCTTCTACAGCCACACAATTCAGTCACATGGATTAATCCAGCAAGTTGTTGGAAATAACAGATGATATTATTAACTCTGCCAGTGAAACAACAACATCAAAATTACATTTGTATAGCACCTTTCACATTGGGAGGACATCCCAAGGCGCTGAATAGACAGAGTTACGGACCCGAGCTGAGGGTCAGGGTGAAGGGCAAGGGGGAAGTAGGGAGATCAAAAGCACGGTCGAAGAGGAGGGTCATGAGGTGGGTCTTGAAGGTGGCGAGGGAGGGGGGGGCGAGACGGAGGGACTGCGGAATAGAGTTCCAGAAAGCGGGTGCAGAGTGGCAGAAGGCCCGCCCGCCGATAGTGAGCCGAGCAAGGCAGGGGACGTGAAGCAGGCCAGAGCCCACTGAGCAGAGGGAGCGGACAGGGTGGTAGGGGGTTAGGAGGTTGGAGAGGTAGTGGGGAGCAAGACTGTGGAGGGCTTTGAAGGTGAGGACCAGGATCTTGAACGGTATCCTCTGTGTGATGGGAAGCCAGTGGAGTTGGGCAAAGATGGGAGTGATAGGGTTGCGGAGTCTAGTGCGAGAGAGCACACGGGCTGCACAGTTCTGGATGATCTGCAGCCTGTGGAGGAAGGAGTTGGGAAGTTCGACAAGCAGTGAGTTTGCATAATCAAGCCTCGATGTAATGAAACTCAAACCTCCAAAATAATAAACAGAATAAAACTATTTTTGAAAACGGTGAGAGCTGTAACACATTCTCAAGGTTCTGCTGCAATTTTTCCAAACTCCTCAGTGTTACTGCCTAATAATTAACAGACATTGTTACCTTGATAAAATGAGGTCTAACTGTTTCCATTCATCTGGAGTGCTGATAGAGCAGTAAAGTTCCCAAGTGCAGGCCTAAAAATAACGTAAAAGTTTGTCCAATTTTGGTAGGTCCAATTTTATTCTTTTACTTCTTTGCGTTAATGTTCACAGAGCACAGGAAATCCAGGTTGATATAAATCAGAATACTATGAAACAGCATTAAAGTGGGCAACAACATGACTACCAAATCAGTTGAGTTCAGATCCCCAAAAGTCATACTCAAGCAGTACAGTTCTTTGGTCAAGCCATCACGAATAGTGTTGGTCACTGTCATGGGGCTGCCCAGACCCCAGAGACAAGTAAAAGAAAGCAACGAGGATGATCCTTAATAATAGAGAATGTGCTATGAGCAACAATTAGACAACACTGGGCTCTTCAGATTTGAAAAGAGATGTCTCAGGGGGACCTTATATAAAATTTTAAAAGGTTTGTGGGATCATCAGAAGTCGAGGAGGACCAGTTTCAGTCTCTTGAGTCCATTGACTTCCTGGGCTTCCTAGACATGGCGGAAGAAAGATGTGGCCCTAGAAGACGTTGAGAAGTGGCTGGCCTGTCACGTCGATGATCCAGGCTACAGGAAGCAAACAGAGGAGGAGATTGCTGAGGAAGTGATCAAACCCCACGATCTACGACTTGGAAAAGGAAGAGATGGATGAGGTGAGCAAGTTGAGTAAAGCAAAATAAATGCCAACTTGCTGGTCTCCTTCTTTGACACAAAAGTGGGCTAGAAAGTGTTCCATAGCTTTAGTAACTGTGCTGTTATGCAGTGCATCCCAAATCGTATTATACAAGCACAATGGTCAAAAATAAAGCACACAAGGCAGACTAAAAGCAATAATCATTTCAAGCCAATCAATTCATCGACAGAATCCATTCACATTCACTGTGACCTCTTGGTATGTGTAAAAATTGTGCCAGTATTGCTTTTCCTTACCATATTTGTATCTCACAACCTGTCAATCATAGTCAACAAAACATTGACTTTATAAAGGCAAGTAATGAGTACCATTCTTGTTAGATGCTCTGCACTGGCTGCATTGTTGGAATGCCACCTTGCATTTTTTAAAGGATTTCTTTGTTACAAGTCTCTATTGGTGCAAATGCCTAAACAGCATTTCAAAGGATATCAGAAAAAAATTGGGAGTTAGAAATTCCCACTTGGATCTCGATCTTTTGACCTTTCCGAGAATTTCAGTTCATCCAGAAATTGGTAAATTCTTAAGTACAGAATAAGTACATTTTGAAGCCTTCAAATGTAGTCCTAAATTAAACAATTTGCCAAATTCTTGACGTCTGAAATGCTAGGAAAACCTAGTAAATCTAGATCCAGGTGTAATTTCTCCCAATTGGAGGAAAGATATAAAAGGTTTCAGGGGAAAAGCAGTGAATCACGAATTTAGTAATTAACTGGAGCTAACACCAGGACAGGCTCAATGGCTATAATACTGTGCTGCATTTCCTGTGATTCTTTACATACCTGTATTTTATTGTGTGAAGCCATTGCAGGTTGCAAAGAGTGTTACTTGACATTATGATTGTTTATGAGCCAGATCTGTGGGTGCGGAGCCTGCTGCAGCAAACTTGATGGATGAGAGGAAAACGTTACTAAATAATCTACTAGTGAGTTGTCAGGATTTTCAACTGGCCTGAACATGAAAGTAGATCACCCCTGGCAATCTGGCGTGGGCATTTATTTCAGCTCTGTTCCAAATGGTACAAAGAACACTGGCAGCTTTATTTTAATTATGTTTTTTTTGCTGTTTGTTTTATCTTTTTTTTGCAGTGCTTAAACGTTCTTTTTGAATTTAATCTTAGCCTTTCAAGGTCAATCAACTACTTAGCGCTTCTAAAGACATCGGTCTAAAATAGTTTAGCGGCAGCTGGGTAAAAGGTGGGCATTATATAGAATTTTGTATGCAAAGTGTGTTTTTTTCTGATCCAAATGAATAATGGTTAAAAGGCATTCTGCCTTTGTAATGGAGGTTGGCATTTGTTTAATGTGTCCCAACACTTGTAAATGTGCTCACTGGCTTAGAAGCAAGAGGCACTCCTTGCTGAGTGGTTAAAGTAATGGACTGAAAATCTGTTGAGGTTTCGCTATGTAGGTTCACATATTGCTTGGCTATGAATTGAGTACTTGTGGGATTTATTGAGTGGTAATGTTTCCTTTAGGGTAAGTATAGATAGAGACATCAAATGCTCTACAGGACGTGATGACTTCTGAGCTACAAGGATTTTAGGAAGGGCAGCCTTAATACTAACCACCAGTAATCTAGAAGAAATTTATTACTGTAATTGAAAAAAAAAACAGTGTTTTTTATTGAACAGTGTTTCCTGAAAAGGATAATTGTTGATCCTTGAAGAGTGCAGATAACAAACCAAGTTGAAATGCCAAGTGATTTCCTGACTTACGTCACTCAACCAACTCTCAGGGCTTCATCTGGGTCCTGCCGTGTGCTTTCTTGATTTTCACTTGAGTTACAATGAAATACAATATAATTTTATAGCGTTTGTTACCCTAGGAGAACCTCCCAAAGACCATTCACAAGCTGGATGGGCATCCAAGCTGGGCTTAGGAAACAAGGAAAGATGGATGCAAAAGATAGCTCTAACCTTACACAACCCTAACCCAAATGTGAATCCCAGAGGAAAGTTATTAACAATAAAATCCACAGTTTTCTAGCACTAGTGCACTCCTCAGTACCCACTCTTCAACTGCCCCTAATGCCACATCTGCTACCCTCCTCTCCCCTCCCCCTGCTCCACCATTGTGAAGCCCTCAGAGATGTTGTTCTACATTAAAGGGAGCTACACAAACACAAGTTGTTGTTGTGGTTGTTGTTGTATGCATCAATATGGACTTGGCAATCTCACCAAAGGTAGAATGGTAAACACCCTTTTAAATAACAACAACTTGGATTTATATAGCGCCCTACACGCCGGACGACGTCTCAGAGGGCTTTAAATAACAATAAACAATTAACTTTAAATCACAAGTTCATGAACCAGTGAGAATATGTGGGAAATGTTAAAAGATAATGAGCAACTAACATTTATCTTGCAACTATTGTATTTGACGTGATATTCTCAAATGGTAATTTCCAAAATAATTTGACTGTCAGATTTATAGCTTCTGTCTTCTGTCAGCGATGTGTCCCTAAGATATTGAGAACTCCAAAAGGAACATCATGAGAAATCTTTCACAAAGTATTTACCATTAGTCTCTTCTTCACCAGTTAACTTCTGTGGAAAGATCAAGAGATTCTTGGTCAGGGTTCATACACAGTAGCTTCACACACAGCAAAGGAATGATTTGTGTTATCAAGATCTTAAATTTAATAATAATCCTTGAATATCACACAGAATCTTTCATGTCAAGAGGATGTCAGGCAGGGAGGACAAGTTTGCAGGGCTATGGGGAGAGAGCGGTGGAGTGGGATTAAATTGGGTAGCTTCAAAGAGCCGGCATAGACACGATGGGCCGAATGGCCTCCTTTTGTGCTGTATAATTCTATGATTGTATGATTCTATGATGTCTCAAATGCTCCACATGATTTACTGTAAAGCAGTGATGGCATATTTTGTAGGTGAACATGGCAGCCGATTTTGTACACAGGATTGGGACACTGCTGCGCGTAATTGGCTACCGAGTTTCACTCATGAAATATACAGTCACTTCAATTTACAGTATATTCTGTGAAGCACTTTGAGACGTCTCGAAGGCATGAAGGCGCTATATCAAATGCAAGGATTATTATTTAATTCTGTGAAGCGCTTGCAGACATTTCAAAGATGTGATAAGGCGCTATATCAAATGCAAGGATTATTAGTATTATTATTAGTTTATGGCCTTGCTACGTGGATGCTCAGAACAATGTTTTTTACCCAATATTTTTGCGCCCATTTACATCTCCTGCCCTGATTGTCCTGTGGAGTATGTTGCACTTAATGTCTGGTGCTCAGGACTTTGAACCATGATTCTGATGATGAACTACAAAAACTTGACTCTTGGTTTCACAGGGGCAATTTTCTCCTTGTGCTCCTTTCTTGTGCCAACGTTAAAATACTGGATTGACATTTTTAAGAAGTTTCCAAGAAAACCTTTCTTCACTGTGCAGTAAATCGGTTTTAGAACTAATTCGCTAGGAGCAAATGCCTGTGCCACATGAATTAAATTAAATCTCATTGAATTAGAGTTAAAAACCACTTTGAGCAAACAAGGAGTAGTTAAAAATGTTATATTAAATATCCATACTGACTAATCAAAAGATATGAACCTCGAATGTACCCTGTTGGCAATTCTGATTTGGCTAATAAATTGGAAGCATGTGTAATTTCAACCCTATGCTTTATGTTGCAGCACTGCTTGCAAATGTTAAAGATACAGTACCCTGCAGTTGTCTCATAATTACTGTGTCTCCTGATGTGCACTTAGTGCTAAACAAGCTAAACCATTTTTTTAAAAGAGTATGTCCTTCCCTCATTCATTCATTCTGAACGTGGTCAAGCTTGCATGGTGGGGGTCAATTTGAGGAAGGCACGCTTTCATTAGTCACATCACAGAGCTCCGCTCTCTGCTTCTGAACACTACTTTGATTGACAGGAGCTCAGGGAGGAAGATTGAAGGTCATTGATGTGAGATCAAAAAACATGTTCTAGGAAAATGTTCAGTGCCATTTACAATCAACAGAAAGGACACAGATTGTAAGCCATGTTCAAGATATGGAGCTGACTTTATTTTACTGTACATCAAAACAGGACCATTTATGCAGCATGTGCGACTTTTACACTTAGTGATTGACACTTTACATTTCTAACATGACATTCCTATAACTGACTTCCAACTGAAAATGTGACTCTTTCACATAAGATGATGGCCTGATGACTTTGTTTTAATAAGTAGGCTTGTTTAGATCCTAACCTATCTTTTACAAGTGGTAGATTAAGAGCAAGATACATTTAGTAGCACATATACTAAATGTGCATCACTGCCAGTTGGGTGTATCGTAATACTGGAGTAAAACAGTTATTCCTAGAAATATTGCCTGACTACTGGTAGGCATATGCTTTCCAAAGACATAGCTTCTGTACTTTCTCTCTCTTTACCTGATAAACACATCATAAATTGTTTTGACTTCACTATTTTTGTACAAAGTTTTTTTGTAGTCACTTCACCATCTGAAACGCAGAACCTCACTGCTGCTTGTTTCATTGTAGCTTAAATTGGCGTGAAAATTGCAATGTTTTATAACAGATTTGTTGGGAGAAATTCCATCTGGGTCTAGATTTATTCTATTTTGTTTGCATTTCAGAGCACGTAGTGTTTCGAAAACTTGATGAATTCAGTCTTAACATTAAGGAAAGTTAGCTGTAAGTTCCTAACAGGAAAGAAAAAGAAAAACGGCTTAAAAATTAGGACTGTATTTAAGGATTTGCCAAACTCTGAACACTCTGAAATGCTAAGTGAACAGAGTAAATCTAGACCCTGGTGGAATTTCTACCCTTGATGTGTTAAACCTCATGTGTTGTTTGAAGTGGCATTGGAATATTGCACTCTACAGATACAATGAAAATAGTGACACTGCCGTTTTTCGACAGGCTTTCTTGGGCTTAATTATCATGCTTTATCACAGCATTATTATGCTTTGCGCAATTGGCTGCTGCATTTCGCCCACAAAACACAGTACAGTGTATCCTTGCAAAGTACTTTGAGAGATCTCGAAGATGTGATAAGGCACTATATCAAATGCAAGGATTTGAGATAATCATCTGCTCTACTTTCATATCTTTTTTCTCCTTATCCTAAGTATGCCTGGTACCTCCTTGGCTGAGTATCATATTCAATGAAGATCGAGAGGGAAGAGAACTGGGACATACCAATGTCATAATAAAACACATCTATATTTTACAACTGAGATGACGTATCATCTAACCTTGAAAGATGACGAAAAAGAGTTGGCATTAAAAGGCTGCCTTTGTTATTTACACAGAAAATGACTATGATTTATTGCTAATTCTCAACAAGCGCATGTTGTAATTAAACTAAAGATAACTTTGTTAACATTTATGCACCCGATAAAAGATCCACACTGAACTGACAATCTGGGTGGGGCAAATTCAATTTTTTCCCCAATCTGGTTTCCCCAGATTCTCAAATACTCTGCCTTGTTCTTTGCCTTGTTGTTTTGTGAAACAACCTTTTTTTAATCTTCCCTTTTTTGCTTCTACCTTAAATAGAAAGATCTCATGATAACAATTAGACTCTGCTCCAGTAGATAATTAGAACCCTTTGTGATTTATTTGTATAGGTCAGAGACGGAGATGGACAACTATGCACCTCGCAAAGGGCCCCTGACATGTGCTTGAAAGTTTAAAAAACTGATCCTTAAGGCGAGTGAGCTAATTCAGTTTCTAGCTGAGGTGAAGGCTTGTCATTAGCTGCAGTGTACTCTGAAGTAATTGATGTCAGTCCCTATACTAATAGGTGATCATTGAGCAGTCATGTCAATTTGAATTCTTAGTGCCTGAGTTAGGCCCCAGGCCAAGTTATTCAAGATCTTAGGGGTTTCATTTACAACTTTTATTTTATTAAATTTTATATGATCATGTATGACCTGTGTGATCATAATTAATTGTAGATCAAACCAATCTTTAAATACCCATATTTCCAATCTATACTATCCTAGGTTAAAAATGTCAATTTGTAAAGAATGTTTTTAAGTGTTTATTGAATGAAAACCTGTCTCTAATAGATTAAAATTCAAAACATTTACACATAATAATAATCCTTGTGCTTCACAGGATATGCTGTAAAGTGTATCGACTGTGTAGGTGAACCTGACAGTCAATTTACACATAGCAATGTGCCACAAACAGCCATGAAGTGAATGACCAAACTTATTTTGGGAATAGTTGGCCAGGAAACCAGGATAAGCTCCCTTCTCTTTTCAAATATTGTCATAATAATAATCCTTCCATTTGATATGCCTTCTCATGTTGTCAAAACATCTCAAAGCACTTCACACTGTAAAGTGCAGTGACTGTGTATTTTGTAGGCGAAATGCTAACTTGCGAACAGCAATGTCCCACAAACAGCCATGGAGTGAGTGAACAGTGTTATTGGGGGGATTTATCAGCCAGGACACTTGGAGAAAAAACTCCTTCTCTTTTTGAACAGTGTTGTAAGATCTTTAGCATCCACCTGAACAGGCAGATGGGATTTAAAACTTAAAACTCAGTTTAACATCTCATCCAAAGGACAGCACCTCTGACAACGCCACAGCACCCCAGCACTACACTGGAGTGTCATCTTAGACTATGTGATTCCAAGTGCTGACGTGGGGTTTTAATCCACAACCTTCTGTTTCAGAGGCAGAGTGGAGTGCTACCATTGAGCCAGGCTGACACTAGTGCCATGGAATCTTTCATGTCCACTTAAACAGATAGATGGGACCTTGGTTTAATCTCTAATATGAAGAACGCCACCTCGACATTGCAGTGCTCCCCTAGATCATTGTGTTGCTGTACCAATGGGCTGATAGTTCACTACAGTGCAGTACAAATAGCAGTCATAGACAATGCTGTCACATAGAAACATGGTACCACAGAGGTTTAGCCCACATGAGGATGTGGGATCTCAACCAAATCATCTGTGCCAGAAACTAAATGGAAGTAGAATTCTTTGTTACACAGAGAGAAGGAAAACCTGAAGGTGTTTTAACCCAGCAGCTATTAGCATACAGTGGATACTTTAGTCAGGGTAGCAATGAAGGCTGAAAATAGATTTTAAATCCTTCATTTGATTCAGATGGCTATTTGGGTCTTGGAGAGATTGTAGCAGAAGAGAATGGTGAAAAAACAACTTTAGAATTGGACAAAATAAATGGAAAAATATATACCGAACGAAGGTATTCATTTGATGACATGATGTGATTTCAGATTTCAATCCTGGCAGGCTCTGCCCTGGCACCAATACACAAGCAAGTTCAAGTTCCAGTCTCCCTCCTCAGAAGGCTGATAGCTATCAGGGTGACTCATGAATGAAAGTGAGTGTTTTGGTGAATTTTAGTGATTACACAGTGATCATATCTTTCACAACATCCACAGAAACCATTTCCTCTTCCACCATGCCTACAGTCATCTCCCCTTTCTTCCTGGCTTGGTATCAAACTCCGCCACTGTTCAGTGCTCCAAGACACTACCTTGTGTGAAGGGCGCTATATAAATGCAAGTTGGCATTGTTTTTTATCAACCACCTGAATAGGCAGAGAGGTCCTTGGTTCAATTTCTCATCTGAATGGTGACATCTCCCACAATGCAGTGATTCCTAAATACTGCACTGGAATGCTAGCTCAACCATAAGCTCAAATCCTGGTCTGAAACTTGAACCCACAAACTTCTGATCGATGCATGAGAGTGCTGCCTATATGACAAACACATCAAGATTTGAAATCCTTCAATAACGACACACGTATTCCCAAAGTCTAGAAATGACTGCACGTTTCTTCAGAGTGTTACCACTGAGCCAGGCTGACACATGTTACTCACAAACAAAACAACAATTTATATTGATGTAGCGCCTTTCATGCTGTGAGTATGACTCAAAGTGTTTCTCATAACTGCTTGGGAGCCAGGGAGAGAGCACGGGGTAAGGCGGCCAAATGCATGGTTGCAATGAAAGATCTTAAGATGAATTTGGAAGTAGGGGAAGGAGGAGGCAAGGTGGAGAGACACTGGAATGGAGTGCGAGCAAACGGAGCAGAAAGGCTGAATGCTCATCCACCGATGGTGGGATGCAGACAGTGGGGGAACATGAAGCAGGCAGCGTTTGCTGAGCTGAGCAAAAAGTAACTTGGACAGGGAACCAGAACATTAGTAAAATAAACAATTTATTGTTTAAGCAGTAAACAAGCAGGAAAATGAGGCTAAACAGTTGCATTGCTTTGAAAGTTATCGAAGATTTCTGGTATTTGTTGTGGCAACAAGAAGCTGCTGTGAGGAAATTTCACAAGACAGAGAACTGCACAGCCAAATGTTTCTTTAAAATAAGACTAATTTTCTGCCCTCAAATTGGTTCAACTCCTTGGCCAAAGACCAACAGGAGTACCTTGAAAAAGCTTAGCAAATGCATTCAAAGCTAGTAATCTGCTGCACTTGTTTTAATCCATCCACCTTGCCCCCGTTTTACCCATCTTCAGATCGCCCCCTGAAAACTTTCCTCTTCAACTGGTCATCTCCCCGGCTCGGCATCAAACTATGCCATCATTCAGTGCTCAGAGACGCTACTCTCGACGGGTGTCTTTCTTAAGTTTTTATTTGAGATGGAGAACAATATGCATCTGTGACCATAAAAACATTCTATGTATGAGGGATCATTCCTTTAACATTACTTTTTCTCTCCATGTCTATCTACGTGTAGTCCTGTAGACTAGTGGTTTGTGCGCTCACTTCACAAGCGAGAGGACCCTGGTTTGTTTCCCGGACAGAGCAAAAACTTAGGCAAGTTTTCTTACTCCAAATATAGAATAATTTGATCACTCAATCCACGACTGTTTGTGTGACACTGCTGTGCGCAATTGGCTGCTGCGATTCGCATTCAAAATATACAGTCAATTCACTTTACAGTATATTCTGCGAAGCACTTTGAGACATCTCAGACTTGAAAAGGCTATATCAAATGCAAGGATTATTATTATTATTTGTGTGAGATCCCATTGCGCTGTTGCTAGCTATGTCAACACAACACAAGTCTCTGCCCATCTGCAGGTGAGGGGAGCATATAACATAACATAACATAACATAACATAACATAACATAACATAACATAACATAACATAACATAACATAACATAACATAACATGTAGGAGGAGGAGGAGGCCGTTCGGCCCTTCGAGCCTGCCCTGCCATTCAATCATGGCTGATCTTCTAATCTAACTCCAGCTAATAACCTGACCCTGCCTTATCCTCATATCCCTTAATCCCTTTTGCAATAAGAAATCTATCTATCTAGGGGAGATAAGGGAGAGATCTTCATTTGTTTCACTTAATGTGCGCTCACTTCACAAGCGAGAGGATTCGGAGACCTTTCATTCGCACCTGGCATTTGCAATTACTTGGATGTAACTCTAATACATCAGCAGCGTCTCAGCGCATTCTTAAAGTTATAGAATAAATTAATGAAGCATAATTCTGAACATGAAATTCCACTTCAACTTAAGTTGTAAATACGCAAGCAGAAGAAAAAGTGTTTCCCAACTAGCTTAGACAGGTCAGATTGAGGGATGGACACTCATTTGCAATCCCATAAGGATAACTGCTAATTCTAACTATATACGCATTGAGGACAACATTTGAACCCATCCTTAAAAGGCCGATATAAAATGACAAGAAGCTCATTCTGCACTGCATAGAATGAGATTCAAACATACATTAAATTCACAGATGAAAACAGTTCCCTGAAGCTTTAAGGAGCATTTCTGTACCCAATCATTAAATGTGAAAAGATTAGCATTTCTGATTTTATTTGAAAACTGTTAACGCTCACTGCTGAATTCCCTTTGCTCCCATCCCTTCTTTGTTCACTTTGTTTTGAAAATGGTGGGAAATTGCCCATTCTTAAGTGAACAACTTTATGCTGTGACCAGAAAACCCATTCATCAGTTTTGTGTCAGTCTCAACCAATGAAAGCTTATTTTTTGGGATTGTTTTCTCCAATTTTCCATTAATGGAGTTCTGTAGCATATTGGTTAGAGCACTCCCTCACAAGCAAGAAGACTCAGATTTGATTCCCGGGCAGGGTGAAACATTAGGCAAGTTTCCTTATCCCACACACCTGTTTACCTAGCAGTAAGTAGGAACCAGGTTGTTAGTCAATTGGCAGATCGCTTTCCCAGTGGCAATAGACCTCTCAAAAAAAATAATAATAATAAGTTGGTCACTCAATCCACAACTGCTGTTGCTGCTATGTATTGCCCACAAAATATACAGTCAATTCACTTTACAGTATATTCTGTGAAGCGCTTTGAGATGTCTCCAAGACGTGATAACGCTCTGTATCAAATGCAAGGCTTATTATCATTATTTGTGTGAGATCTAAGTGTTTCTTTCTCACTCATTTTTAACAGGGTAGAGCAGGCAATTAGAATTAGAGTAGTTAACTTCAGTAAAGGAGCTAGCAATATTATAGGCCTAATTGGCCACATAGATTCCAACTTGCCTGTATTAACAGTGGTAACTATCACAAAACTTATCACATTTTTCATCCATTATTACCACTGATTATGATCTCTATAATTTTATTGCAATTGATACAGCGCATTAACATATCACTGAAAAGTCTCACAATGCTTCTCAAATTATACTGTAAAGTGGTGTAACTGTGTATTTTGTGGGCACACGCGGAGCCAATTTGTACACAGCAAATCTAACCGTGGAGTGAATGGCCAATTTTATTTGGGGAAATTCTTGGTGAGGACACCAGGAGAAACACCCTTCTCTTTTTGAATAATGCCATGAGATCTTTAACATCCAGCCAGACTTGACTGTCCTCTTTGATCATACTTTTTACACCCCCCACCCCTGTCTAGGTTTTGGATAGGTAAAATAAAAGAAAAATGTGCAGGGCTATGGGGTCAGAGTGTGGGAATAGAACTAGTTGGATAGCTCTTTCAAATCTATTCTATACCCTTCACCCCAATTCGGGTCAAACCCGTAACTGTCCAGCGCCATGGGATGTCCTTCCAATATGAAAGGCACTATATAAATGTAATTTTGTTATTGTTGTTGTTGATCTGAACAGACAGCCAGGATCTCGGTTTAACATTGTATCCAAAGGACAGATTGTCTTAATTCTTGGCTCTGCATCAAATAATATATTGTTGTTACAATTTTATTATTTGCTGCATATATTCGTGTGAATTTAAGTGCTCTTTATTTATACCTAAGGTTACAACATACAAGTATTTTTCTTCCTCGCTCATTGTAACTGCAATTTAATAATCCTCACAATGACATTTTTGGAGGAAAAAAACATGTTTCCTTGATGAACAAAATGTTCTGTGGAAAATTACACAATAAAAGAACAGGTACGTGTGCAATCTACACTTTTAACATCGCTGAGCGCTATTGCCTAGAGTACACTGAATGATAGAAAAGCAAAGGCGTCCCTCAGGTGTAAAATTACTTATTGCATTTTTCGAGAACACACAGAGCATTGTTCAGCACACTTGGCAGCAGGTTGTGTTTATGAGTAAGCTATTTGAAATTTATCATTTTTCAAATGTGGTTGACTTCCTCATAAATAGGGTATTTTCAGTTGTACAGAAAACCTTTAGGGTCAGATATAATAGTCTTTGCATTTCAGAGTGGCTTAACATGTCAAAACATCTCAAAGCGCTTCACAGAGTTTTTATGTAAAGTGCAGTGACTGTGTATTTGTAGATACAGTGAATCAGTCACTCTACTTCAAATCATCTATCTAGTCCATTATGTGCTGTAATCGAGTCAACCCTCAGTAGCAGTCTCACTAGTCTGGTTCATGAGCCCGGCGGGTCCACGGTATTTCAGGGCGCTCCTGATGACAGCATTCTTGCATCTGAGTCAGAAGGTTGTGTGTTCAAGCCGGATGTTGAGAATGGAATATGGGACTTGGAATCCATATAGTTCATGCTGACACTCCAATGCAATGCTGGGGTATGTGCTCTTTGAGACATCTCACGGATGTGATAAGATAGTATATCAAATGCAAGGATTATTATCGTATATATATTATATTAACTCAATTAGGCATTTGCCTGCTATTGCATGGTGGGACTGAAGGCCAGAGATAATAATAATTTGGTCACTCAAGCCACAAACATTTGTGGGACACAGCTGTGCGCAATTGGCTGCCATGTTTCGCCGACAAAATATACAGTCAATCCACTTTACAGTACATTCTTTGAAGCACTTTGAGATGTCTCAGCGACATGATAAAACACTATATCAAATGCAAAGATTATTATCACAGGCAACAAAAGGAAATTATGGTAGTTCCCATCTTCATTCAGCCTCACCTCATGGCCCTGCAATTTCATATTAAGTTTATTTCTCTGCATTCGTAACTCCTGAGAAGGTGGCAAAATACATCTATTGTGAAAGAAATAATTTTCCACCTGTCGGTGCACATTTTGAACACTAACACACAATCCCATTACTTTACATAATCTTCATGACCTGCTCTGAGACATTCCCGACACGATTACAGCTATATCAAATGCAAGGGATTATCATCATGTAAATAAGGTATTTGGCAAACACCATGGTTCATGGTCACAAAATGCTGGTCTCTGGTTTCTGCTGTAAATGTAAGAGGCTGTAGTTTGGATGTTTATTTAGTCCATTAAATGGAGGAGAATGGAAACTCATAATGCAAGTGAGATCAGACTTGTCTGGGAATACTTTTTCACTTTTTCCCCATTGCCATATGTCTCTCTACTACTAGTCTAGCCTCCTCTTGTTCCACTTATGGTTCCACAGAGACAGGTTACCCTCTTGTACCCACCCAAATGGTTGTTGGTTCGTGTATGAGCCTTGACAGTAAGTGTTGGCAGACCACTCGACTGTGAAGGGTGTCACAGTCAACTGCTTCATATATGCATAGCCAGTAGAGGGTGCTGTAGAGGGTCTAGGAGCAGGAACTCTGGCTGACTTTCACCTATATTCTGCAGCTCTAGCCATCACACCATTGAGGATCATATTGCTCAAACAAAGGATTTACGGGCATTGCATTACTTTAACTGATTGAGCTGACTGCAATGCACTTGCAGACTTTGATTTAAATGCCTTTTGGCAGGTGACATACTAAATCCCCAATTACTAAGGAAGAACAGTTTAATGGGGTGCACACTATCATAGGTTTAGTCATATACAGCTCACATCTAATAGATATTTACACTTCACAGAGGCAGATGGCCCAGTCCTAAGAAAATCTGTGAATACTCAGTTGCGTCGTGAGTGATACATCTGCCAACCCGTCACAGGACATCAATGACAGATGGAGGTGAATGGCACAGGAACACATAGGAACACTAGAGGCATGTGCTATGAGATGCTCCATAATGTCCATTGGTTAGAGTGACTTGGCAGAAGCATCATGTGGTCATAGTATATTGGATGAGAGCTATTTTGGACAACCTATGATTGTACATCTGTTGAGAGGATACGATGGAAAAGATGAAAAATGTCTTTCCACAACAATGGGGTCTCCTTCGAGATGAACTGGCTCAAAGCTGACATTCTTTTTTAATGAAATGTCAGAATCAAGCCAGCCCTCTATGGTGGTCCGGTAGTCTAGTTCCTGAGCCAGGCGGTTTCACAATATTCCAAGGCAAAGCTGCTGACAGCCCAGCCAACCTGACTCATCGGCAGGACCTGGAAGGGCAGACCAGCCACTGGGAACAATGATTCATCCCACTCAGCCCCTGGATGCCAAAGCCCTAGCGGGTAGAGTGGTCCTAGCTGGACAAGCAAAGGGAAAGCTTGCCGGACATCAATATCAATGGCAAACTTGCGGTTTTACCTGGTTAGACTCCAGCACACTATGGAGTCCCCAAGCCTTGGAACTTGTCAACCTGCACCTAATACTTTCCAGAATTAAGTAAGCAAGATGCGTTCCCCTCCTCCCAGGAAAGTGTGCATTCCTTTCCAACAATCTATCTCTGGGATTTCCAAGTGTAGATGGGATGCATGGAAATCTCAGTTTGGTTTGGATACTCTTAAAGATGGTGATGGGTTTCCACAAGTGTTAGACATCCAGCTGACCAAAACAAAACAACTTGCATTTATATAGCACCCCTCACACAGAGTAGCAATCCAGAGCACTCAAACACTTGTCATCTTCCAAATCTGGGATCTAGTTCTATAGGAAAGAAACGCCCCAAATCAATGTAGTACATCAAAGACATTTAAAACATGTTATTATTTTAAGGATCTGTCATTTTTCCTTACTAAAATATGCATGTTATCTTAGAATGATAATAATAACCCTTGCATTTGATATAGCGCCTTATCATGTCGTTTCAAAGCGCTTCAGAGGAAAAATATTGCAAAGTGGATTGACTGTGTATTTTGTGGGCGAAACTCAGCAGCCATTCGCACACAGCAGTGTCCCATAAACAGTCCTGGATTGAGTGACCAAATTATTATCTTCAGGCAAACTCAGGACTGGTGAGCTTCCCCCAGACCCTCCGCCGCACCATTTTACGCAATGGGCTGAATAGCCTTCTTTTGTGCTGTAAATTTCTAAAAAAATTTCCAACCTTAGAAACTCCTTCCCTCTGCTCTTCACTCCCTCTCTCTTTTTAGATCCTGGCTAAAAACTTACCTTGTTAACCATGCCTCTATTGTCACCTCCTCTTTCCCTCTCCTCCCTAGCTCAGCAACCAACAACATCCCTGTGAAACAATCTTGAGACATTATTCTACTGAAGGGTGCTACAAATAATAATAAAATAATCATCTTTGCAATGGTTATAGTCTCTCATATCTCAAAGTACTTCATAGGATTTACCATAGGTCTGGCCTCTTCCTTGCCCCCCGAATCCTCTGCTCCACCATTGGCGGCCGTGCCTTCAGCCACTATGCCCCAAGGCTCTGGAACTCCCTTCCTCAGTCCCTTCGCCTCGCGCCCCTCTCTTCCTATTTTCAGGTTTTGGCTGAAGACCTTTCTTTGGTCACCTTCCTCCCCCTCCCCCTGGCTCAGCCCCGGGATCCGTTACTATGAAGCTCTCTGAGACACCATCTAGCGTGGAGGGCGCTACATAAACCCAAGTTGTTGTTATTGTTGTTGTAATGTGCAGTGACAGTGTATTTTGTATTTTGCATATAAACGCAACTTGTTGTGATCATTCTCCCAAGTGTTAGTCCAGCTCACTCTTGTCTCTGAGTCAGAGGTTGTGGGTTCAAGCCCCACATCATGACTATGAAATCACAGTCCAGGATGACACTCCAGTCAGTACTAATACAGTGCTGTATTGTCCAAGGTATCTCATCTATGGATGAGATATTAAACCGAGGTGCCACTGAGGTGCCTGCTCAGGTGGAAGTTAAAGAGCCAATGCCATTATTCAAAAAGAGAAAGGAGTTTCTCCTGGGATCCTGGCAACAATCCATCAACAAAATTGTCATTTACTTTATGGCTGCTTACGTTTTATGCATCAGAATATAATACATTTTCTATCAGTTGGATTGAATATGTTATCTGGTGTTATCCAACTGTGTTATTTAATGAAGTGCATGAGGGAAGCAGCTGTCATAGAACTTATCTCACCTATTTTTATATTTAGGAAGTGCTCCTTTGAAATGTTAAATACTGCTTCTTTTGCAGAGGAGGCCAACCATAATATTTCCTCCACACCATCTGGTCTACCTGGTGTGTGCTCTAACCAAGGTGCTGCAGTTACCATTCTGCATTGAAAGCATTGTGCGATATTAAGAAACCAGGTCTGATGCATTAATTGCAGTATATTTTGACTATTTGTGGGATATTGCTGTGCGCAATTGGTGCTCCGTTTCACCCCAAAATTACACGGTTAATTCACTTTACAATGTATTCTGTGAAGCACTTTGAGACATCTCAATGATGTGACGAAGTGCCATATCAAATGCAATGATCATTATTATCTCAATTCAGCAATATCTGATAAAAGGGAGAGAGCAGGAGGTGAGGCTCAAATGGATAATTCCAGTGGGGGAGCTAGGTTCCCTGAGTCTATTGGTGGCAAATTTGTGGTGTGTAATTGGATAATTATCACAGATTATAATACCACAATTTTGACTCTTATAATTTAAATTTTATGAATATCCAGATTTTGATCCTCCAAAATCAGATCCCCTAAAGTCAGATTTTTGTTCTGAATAAGATAATAATAATAATAATCCTTGCATTTGATATAGCACCTTGTAACATCTTTGAGACAATTCAAAATGCTTCACAGAATATATTGTAAAGTGAATTGGTTGCATATTTTGTGGGAGAAACGCAGAAGCCAAAGATATGAGACACTTGCAAAGGGCGGTGGGGGTGGAGAATCCAAAATATTTTGGGCATCCAATCTGCTCTTCTAGATTTCCTCCTGTGATCTAATTTGGTAATGTTGTTCCCCTGCAGTGACAGTCTCTGACTTGTGTCCCCATAATACAATGGTTGAGCCATTTGCATTCTCCTGTTGCAGTCCTCAATGCAGTCACAGCATTGAGTTCAGTAACCACATATATAATGAGTTTTGTCAGTTTCTCCACAGGGTTCCAAGAAGAATGCCCTTGCAGAACTCTGTAATGTGTTTTTCTCGGCCTCCTGCTTAACTCTATCTGCGTAAAAAGAAACTGTGAATGTTAATTACTGATGCTAAATATCTCTCATATTTAATTTTTTTTCAGAACTTGAAAACAATTCCAATTTGTCAGTGCCATTCTGGACCCCCGCTAGCTCACCATCATGCTCAGTGAATCAGTGGACACACTTCAGTGACATTGGCCAAGGGAATGCATCTGCTTCCTTCCACTGATGTTAGTCAATTCAGTCAGTTCTCAGACCTGTTCCAAGACAGCTTGATTTTTTTTAGCAACAATTCAAGGAGATTAAAAATAACTACAAGCTTGTTGCAGCTTGTTACATTACCTAGAGAGGCTGGAGGAAATGGGAAACTCCAGCTTAATGTAGCCATGAAAGAAATGCAGGCTATTATCCAGATTGGCTTCAACCAGAGGGGTAACACCCTTCTAAGCATCGATTCAACTGTGCAAGCCAGCTGGTAATAAGTAGATGAACAGATTGGCTCGCTGCTCAGCCTGCTGTCTCAACTCATCTCCTCCTGGTTATCCTCCTCTATGCACCTCTGGGATGTTCTCAGTTAAACTGTCTGTGACATGTCTGATGTCAGATGGCCTAGCTGCAGGTAGCGTCAAAGCAGCCTCAAGTAGCACAGCAACTGAAGTGCACGTCACTCTGAGGCAGAGTCTTACAGCTCCCCATCTCTGATCCCAGCACCAGCAGCTCCGCACTAGGCAGCATCGAGCTGTTGATGTCTACACAGGTTAAGGCAAGACTGAAATAAGCATCTGGGACATTGTGTTCGCTTCGATTAGAGTTTATCAATTGTTTTGTCATCCTCTTCCTCTATAAAGAGTTCCTTTTAAAGAAAATAACACTTTAAAGAGTTATTTTAAATGAAGATTAGTAAGAGTTCCTGACTGGTATGAATGAATCCCTATTGATTTTAGCTGAAATTCTCCCCTCTACATATACTTTTCTAATAAGAGCCTTCATTGGTTTTCTTTCAGGAGGTTGTGGTGGCTTCAAAAAAGATGTATTCTTAATAAAGAATAAGAATAATCCTTACATTTGGTAGAGTGCCTTTCACATCAGGAGGACGCCTCAAAGCACCTGAAAGGTTAAGCAGAGTGACAGTTTTTTTGTGGGTAAACATAATAATAATAATAATCCTTGCATTTGATATAGCGCTTTTCACGTCGGGAGGACATCCCAAAGTGCTTCACAGAACACACTGTAAAGTGAATTAACTGTATATTTGTGGGCGAACGCGGCAGCCAATTGCGCACAGCAACATTCCACAAAAAGCCATGAAGTGAATGACCAATTTTATTGGGGGATTGATGGTCAGGGAGAAAATCCGTTCTCTTTTCAAATATGGGATCTTAAACGTCTACCTGAACAGGCAGTCGGGTCCTTAGTTTAACAGCTCATTTGAAGGATTGCACCTCCAACAATGCAGCACAAACCCAGCACTGCACTGGAGTGTCTGCGTGGACTATGAGTTCCACGTCCCGATGTGGGCCTTGAACTCACAACTTCTCACACATAGAGATGTCTCACACATTGAGACATTTCAAAGTGCTTCGCAGAATACGTTGCGCAATTGGTTGCCGTGGTTTGCCCACACAATACACAGTAACTCCACTTTACAGTATATTCTGTGAAGCGCTTTGAGATGCCTCAATGACATGATAAGGCACTATATCTAATGCAAGGATTATTATTATTATATTGCTTATAGAGCTCTGGTGACATTATGTCCAATTTCAATGTAAACTAAATGTTATACTTTTAGTGTTTAATATTGCCACTGAGAATTTTTCCATTATTATATCTTTTGAGTATGAACAAAATGGGCTCTTAATTGTTCTGACATTAAACATTACAACCAGCCATTAACAACAAGTGGAAATTCAGAATTGACGGAAAATATACTATGAATGATTTTACTGCCCCCAGAAGATGTTACCAGTGACATTAAATCTGCTCAGCAATAACTTACACAAGGATTTTTAGTTAATAATTTTCAATTAAAATATCTTTTTTCATATCTATCTTGGCATGGGAAGGAGTCAAAAGGAATTGCTCTGAAACAACAATAACTCATATGTTGGTATAAACATGCAAATCTTATTGAGGCATTATGTGACTTCCATCACAGATGATGTGGCGCATGAAAGTGATTCAATACCTTGTAGCAAGACTTCAATAAAATAACGTTTCTTTCAAATTTGCAAAATGCACCAAGACATTATTTTTCACAAAGGTATATAAATGTAGGTTGTTGTTCTTCAACTACTGCATTGTACATCAGTAACCAACATAAAGACGTTTTCATTAAATCACTGCCGCTTTCATTGAGATTTTATACTGAAGAGCTTACTTTAACTATGTTGCAACAAATGGGGCATGAGTTTAAGATGAATAGAACCAATATGGTTTGCACTGTAGTCTAAGTGATGCTTGGCAGGTCTGTTCCCCCTTTTAAGTATAATTCTTGGTTAATTACAGCAAGGGTAAGGTCTTCAGCCAAGTCACTGTGGTAAATATCATGGTGCCAGGGGGATCTATATGAGATCAATCTAGATAAAATTAAATCCAATTTTACTTTGTATCACACGCCATCAGCAAGTAGTTGTTTGCCAGCAGCTGTGTGCCAGCAGCAGCAATGTGATTTCATCCCATCAGCCCCCACTCCTCCTGCATACATTTAATGCCTCGGACTATGGATGTATTGATATAGTATGTTCCATAATATATTTACAGGTAGCAGTGACCATTTGGCCTTCAAATTGGCAGTGCTATATTACAATAAGCCCTAAGACATGGCCAGAACCATGTGCCTTGCTGCCTCATATAAACAATCCTTTCATTGCCCATATGGAACCTTGCACGCAAATAAAACATGTCAAACCAGCTGTATTTCCACATATTTATACTCCAGATACAGTTTAAGTTCCTTTTACTGTGTGAAATAATGATTATAACCACCACATTTTGTTTGGGCCACTAATGCTTCATCAAGCCTCGTGAATGCAACATGTTCCAGACTCGCTGTATCATGGTCACACAGAGGAGCCAATGCCCAATTTATAGCCCTATCGAAACTCCCCAGTCACCCACTTTCTTTTCTGAGTGAGCCCTCGGTAGACTTATTTTATCTGCAATATTTCTCAAATTATTTAGAAATGTTGTATTAAACTGAAAGAATATTTAACAGCTGGGTGCCTGTATGTGTAGTGGCTGAACTGGCTGACAGAAATTACCTGCAACGTACTGTAATTATTGGTCCAGATGGTCATGTTGTTTATATATGTTTTATTAGTCTGCTGTTAATTTCCACTGTTGCAGCTATTGCGTGCATCTGGAGCTCCAATCTGTACCAGCTACCAACTGCTGCAGTGCATCTGGGAATCGGCCTGACGAGCTAGTCAATGGGACTTTGGTAGTATATTGGGTTCAAATGAAGGTTTGAGAGCTGAGGGGGGTGTCATTGACAATAGTCTCCAGGTGGAAGGTTCTTGTACTCATACAAAATATTATGTGGTAAAAAAGAAATGGCTCCATCAAAGCTTAACAAAAAACACATAAAGCACATGACTTTGTGCTTATCCTTTTACACGTACAATATAATATCAGGCAATGATGGACAAAAATGTCTGATGTCAATCAATGTGTAATACTAATGTATAAATTACTTCCTTGACTCTTGGACTGCAGAGTTTAAATGAAAGGGTCACTGCTGAAAATGATGCAATTTTTTTAATGCTCTGTTACTCACTAATAGGAGTTTCTGTTGTTTTCCAGACATGGAATAGCAAAGGAGCAGCTGCACAAAGTGGCTTCTGTGTGACTCTGTAAAACCTGCTGCCCCTCTGGGTTATACTCTCCAGGGAAGCCATACAGCAAACTCCAGCTGTTGCTCATTATTTAGAACTGTTAAAGTGTATTAATGAAAAACAAACTGTTGTTTCCTCATCATGCTTTTAAAGAAAAAAATTCCTTTCCCGGAGCACTTCAGCAACTGAGCGGTTGCTTCATACTTCGATTACCTCGGCTTTGAAAGCTGCTGGAGGTCAAAGGTTAACTTAGTTACCAATCCACAGGAAAGGGAATGAGGTTCACAAGATCCCAAATTAGTTCAGCTTTTCAGCCTATCTGATCTCATCCCTACCGTCCTCACATCACTGTACCAAGCTGTCTTTTAAATGAGTCCAGTGTCCTGGCCTCAACCACCCTTCCTGTCAACCTGTTCCAGTTATTAATTATCCTCTGGGTAAAGAAAGACCTTTAGATGTCTCTTCTGAAGTTTTCCGTTGTAATACTAAATATATGTTCTGTTGTTCAAGCACTCTGAGATTCTACCTGCGAGAAGGGCACTACACTACAACTACACTATGGAAAAATAAATGCAAATTGTTTTTATTGTTCTACTATCTTGGAACAATCAAAGGTATTGTTCTGAGTTTATTTTTTTCAATCTCATTTAAAATGTTATCCATTTCCAGAGAAGGTCTTCTCTGAGACATCTCCTTTTAAGAGCGACTAATCATTGGACATGGCCTAATTCCTCTAACACTGGGGATAATCTTCTTTGCTCTCCTCTGCACTGCCTCTAGGGCCTAGGCCCTTATGTCTCGGTGACCAGAACTTTATGGAGTACTCTTGGCATGGCTTTAATAGTGCATTATATAGCTTAAATATAATGCCTTAGAATCTGAACTCAACTGATTTGGCAATATGGCCCAGCATCCTGTTTGCCTTCTTTTTGCTTCCTCACACTGTTTCGGCATTGTGAGTGATGAGTCAACTAACAGGCCTAGATCTCTTTCAGCTTCTCCCTTGGCAAATTCTATCCCATACATAAAGTACATTTCGCCCACAGTGTGTTCTGTGAAGCACTTTGTGACGTCCTCCTGACGTGAAAAGCGCTATATCAAATGCAAGGATTATTATTATTATTATTACATACGATGCTATTACTACATATTATTTCCCATACATAGTACCTTGCATTTATTGGTATTAAACTTAATTTACCAATTATTGGTTATGTGCATACTCTATCAAACTCTATTTGTAGGACAATTACTGAGTCCTCTGATTCCATAGTTCTCCCAACTTAAATGCTATTAATTTAATTGAAAGGCGCTACATAAATCTAAATTGTTTTGTAGTATATCTTACATTGGCTCTGCAAATCCATTTCATTAATATATACAAGGAACATATATATCACTAACCACTCTCTCATGCTCTCTGCAAAACAAATTCAGTGCAGGAGGCACAAAATATATAATTATCATTAAATAATAGATCAAGTAAAAAATTAAAAGCTAACTTCAAAAACAACTACCGTTTAATATGCAATCAAAAATCTCTCCTCTGGTCACATTTGACTAATGAAACAGTAGTTAATTGAGCACCACAACACAAAGAGTCTGCATGGAAGTTCATTATTCCTGTGCTATTGTTTTGGAGATGAAATCTGACACATTTAGTATAGTTTTGCATGAATGATGACTTAAACAGTGTGATAGGAAATGTAATTTGTATGATGTCAACAAAGAATACAGTGCATTCATACTAGAATTTACTACCAGTTTTTGTAAATGGCAGAAAACAACTGGAGGCCATTGTAGAAAGGCTTGGCATGGTGTTCTGAATTAAATCCAATGTTTCTAGAGGAAAATTGTTGGAATTTGTGACAATCTATTATTAATTTAAAACCACAGTGTTTGAAAAATCTCTGTGCAGCACCTGTTTACCACAGTCCCATAAAATACATTGGGTATTAAGCATAATCTGACTTGGTAGAACAGAGGAAATGTATATCTTGTACAATGGCATTGCTGACTGACTTCATAGCTATAAACAGTGCTGGTGAATGTTCAGATATTTGCTTAAGACAAAATGTTTCTCACAGTGCAATAAATGTTTTTAAACTTCTCTTTGATTCCTTATGCCTGTGGATTATTTGCAATAAAATATATTTCAGTCATCTTTCCCCTCCCCTTTCACCTCCTACCCCAGCTCAGGTGCCCTGGCCAAGATTGTTAAGTGCTCAGGGATGTCCTCCTAACGCAAAGGGAGCTACATGAATGTAAATTTTTAATGTGTTGTACAATTTATATTTATGTAGCGCTTTCCAAATCATGAGGATATCTCAAAGCACTTCCCACAGCCACTGGGCACCCGAGTTGCAGATGGCAGGTGAAGAGGGTTGAGAGGGAAAAGATGACCGAATGCACGGTCAAAGTGGTGAGTCTTGATGCAACCTTGAAAGTGAGAAGAAAGGGAGCAAATTCGAGGTACTCTAGGTTGTAGTCCAAACAGTGGGGGAAGAATGGCTGGAAGCTTGACTGCCAATGCTACATTCGAGGTATAGTGACTGTTCTAGTCTGCTTCGGCAACAGTGAAATGAATGACCAATTAATCTGTTTTTCTTGAAAAAGGAGAAATTGTAGCCAGGACAAATTGTTCTTTACAATGATGCCACAGGATCTTTAATATCTACCTGAACCCCCAGATGGGACTTTGGTTTAATGTCCCATCTGAAGGATGGGATCGACAATACTGAGGAATTCCTCAAGACTCTGCTGGAGTGACAGCAGTATCAAGCACTTTTGGGCATCCTTCAGTTCAGTGAAGAAGGATTAAACTTTGCAGTCATTACTCCTCATTCCACATACTTTCTATGTGTAAACAAAATCCTGCTAATTTCCTCCTTTGCTCTCTTGCTATCCATCTTAAAATCGGTGTACTCTCATCACCGACTCACCAGTGGAAATAATTTTTCACTATCAAATTCTATCAAAATCATTCATATAATTTTAAAGACCTCTATCAGGTCTCTCCTCAGTGAGACCTCCCCTCCTCATCTGTGCAGTGAAAATAGGGTCAGTTTCTCTAGTCTCTGCTCATAAGTCAAAACACATTACTGATATCATTGTTGTAAATCAGTTTTATTTGGAGAAATAAGAACATAAGAAACAATGGAAAAATGAACCATATGGCCAATCAAACCCTTTACCTTCTACAAATGACGAATTGGCACAAAATATCAACGTATGAATAAATGTGTGATGTTACATAAACTGACCACAAGATATATTAAATAATACATCCAATAGGGTTTTCGGTAAAGTTTTAAAGAAAAAAATCATTGTTCATATCTTGTTGGTGTCATTTTCTCTTTGAGACGATAACCATGATTTCGGGCTGTTTTCCTGCAGCATATTGATGTCTGTTATGTCTCACCTCCGGTGGTCCATGCAGTGGTTTTCTTCCAGTGGTTTAATGCTGCCCACAAGCCACTACTCCAATTACTTACTGTATCACGTGAATATGTGGTACAAACTGCACTGTGGCATCGGTCCCACACATTAGATTATTTTCTTCCATCTTCAATAAGGGGGAGTGAATTTGTTGAATTAGATAAGCAAACAGCATTCATTCGTAAGTGTTTGAGTAACCTATACTTTTTTTCACAGTGTGCAGTATAAATTGAGCATTGCAATCTGAAAGCAAATCACACTGGGAGCCCATCCCAGCCCAGCTGTTGAGATTGCCCTGAGCATACAAAGTATGGTGTAGCTACAACTCTCTTGTCGAAACTTAAACCCAGAGTTTAGGCTCACGTTCAGTACTGGGGGAGTGCAGCATTGTTAGCATTTGCTTTTGGAGGGGGAAATCGATTGAAATCAGGAGCTCAGTGTGGGGAATCCTGGACCCACACTCTTGACCCAATTTTGTGGATAAAGTTGCGACTTTTCATAACTGATATTGAAACCAATCAATAATTATTCACTGAAATGTCACTGAACCAGCAACATTTCAATGAATAATTATTGATTGGTTTCAGTGCTTAAAAAAAATCATTTGGCACAATATTTTGCTACTCAGGAACTTTTATAAAGCATTTTGTCTGCCATCTCTGGTTAGGTTACACGATACACATTTTATCAACTTAAAGCAGTATTGGAAGCTGCCTTTACAAGCATCTGAGTTTAACAACCAACTGGAGTGCAAAGATTTTCAGGCTGGAGGGCTTGGCACTCTATCTCAAAGATATTCCACATTTCCAGTGATGGAGAGAATTGCAAATGCGAACATCTAAAAATTAGTTATTGGCTGAAGGTAGACATCACTGAGAATTGTAATCCTTAACAAAAATAACTATTAACATTGATATAGATTAACATTGTTACACAAAATTCTACATTTTGGCATGTACAATGGATTTTCAATTGAAGAATGGTGCCTGATGTCCACAGGCTCAATTCCACTTCTGTCTGGTTTCTTAACTTCTACTTAAAATGGTAACAGCTGAAACACACAAATATATGCCCAGTGGACGTTGATCAACATCATGGCTCTTTTTCTTGGCCATCAGTGGAAAAGTGGAGAAGTTAGGATGTCTACCTGACTGGTTTATTTGTTCCAGTTGCACTGAATATGGTGAAACACATGGCTGACCACAGGGCTCCAATGGTAACAGTGGGAAAATTGACGAAATCCCCAAACAATAATGTTGTAACTTTAAAATATGTTAGGTATTTTTGCCTTGCATTCTTCCAGTACCATGCACAATATCCATTTGATAGCTGCTGACATTTGTCTGCTGATGCTTTTGTATAGCTTGCACTTTGGAGGTGTGCAAAAGTGGCCCCTTTTAAATATTCCTTTAATTTTCCTTCCATTCTCTTAAGGGAATGATTGGTCTCCCACCTACCAAAGAGATTGGTAACTCGCCAAAATGAGATTGCAAAAGTAAACAAACCATCCATTTTTGTAACTCTATGGATGATTCATTTGAGGTTGTGAAGGCAGTACAGAGGAGAGTGAGGCTTATCCAACAACAACAACTTGCATTTATATAGTGCCCTTCATGTGTGGCAGCCTTTCGGAGAACTTAACAGTAGTGGAGCCTGATGCCGGAGCAGGGGGAGGGAGGAGGTGACCACTTTTGGAGTTGTGAATTATAAGGAATAATTAAATAAACTTTCAGCCTTGAAATGTGTTAAAGATGGACCTTATAGAAAAATATCTTACCCATAACACACAGTCACTCCACTTTACAATCTATCCTGTGAGGCACTTGGGTTCATTCTCCCAATGTGAAAGGCGCTTTACCAAATGTAAGGTTTATTCTTATTATTAAATACCATACGTGCAAAATAGTATAGAGAAAGTAAACGCAGATCAATATTTTTAGACATGCTGAGTCGGCAGGACAAGAGGACACCATTTCAGGGTTGTAAAAGGTCGTTTTAGGTTAGACCACAGGAATTAATGATTTTATCTTTAAAAAATTGGTCACGGCTGTTTGTGGGACACTGCTGTGTGCAATTGGCTGCCACATTACGCCAACAAAATATACAGACATTGCACTTTACAGTATATTCTGTGAAACACTTTGTGACTGAAATTGTGTTCTCTTGTCCTGCTGCCTTGATGTCGTGCTAATGCGCTATATTAAATGCAAGATTATCATTATTATTATTTATACGGAGGAAGATAAACAGCTGTAATGGGTGGGTAAACATCAGGACACTTAACTTTCTTAGGCTGGTAAGAAACAGCTTGCTGATGACAGGATGGTTTGTGGATATTTTGGAAGGATGTGAACAAAGAGCTAAAGGCACTTCTTCATTCCACCCCCTCTTGTTCTTGTGACTTTCAACACTGCACCACCACATACCACCTGCCAACCAACCAAGAAATTACTCTGTGGATTATAGCATTACATCCATCAGTAAATCTCTTTACTGTATACGTATGCAATTACATAACATAGTCATAGTAGTGATGTTCCACATGCCAGTAGAGTTAATGCATTAAAGCATAAATTGTGGTGATTTGTAAAGGAATTCCTTAATAACAGCTCCATGCCACAAATGAATCTTTCCAGTAACCAAAAAGACATTTTAAGAATTAGCAGGAACTCTATTCCAACGCAAACAACTAGTGGGGTAACAACACCGTTGATTTTCTTGTTAAGTGCACTGAGAATGAATAGACATTTCAAGAATAAAAGGGGAAAACACATGAACAGGAGTAGCTCATTCAGCCCATGAAGCCAGTTCCACCATTTTATGAGATCATGTAAGATCTTTTAATTCCATTTCCCTGCCTTTTCTCTATGTCCCTTAATAACTTTGGTTTATAACAAGAATAATTTTATAACAAGGCAGAAAGTTGTGGGATCAAGCCCCCCACGCTGGAACTTCCAAGTGTCTGTCCCGAAGTTGCCCTTTGCAACTCTAAACCTATGTTCTCAAGTTCTTCCTACCGCTCCGACCTCCTCACTCAGCCAATCCACCACCCGGTGCCTCCATTCCACTGACGTAGGCCTCCTGCTCGTCCCTCGCACCCTCCGCTCCACCATTGGAGGTCGCGCTTTCAGCCGCTACACCCCAAAACTCTGGAACACTCTCCCTCAATCCCTCGGCCTTGACCCCTCCCTCCCCCCCTTTTCAAGTCCTGCCTGAAAATGGTCACCTCCCCTGTCCGGAGTCAGACTCTGCCGCTATTGATGCCACCTTGTGTGGAGGATGCTATATAAGTGCAAGTTGTTGTTCTTCTTCTGTCTTGGTGCATCCAAAAGTATATTCTGTGTTTAATCTTTTTAATTCCATTTAAAATCTTGTGCACTTCTACATAGTCCCCTCTAAAATGTCTTCAATGGCAAGCTATGCATTTTTAGCTGGTTAGAATCCATCAGTACCCCACGCAGTACACTCGGGGTGCCCAAGCCTTGGCTCTTGCCAACCTCCGCCTCATCCTTTGCAGATTTAGGTAAACATGAGGGGTCCATCCAGGGAGAGACTGCACATTCCATTCCAACAATCTATCTCTGGGATTTCCATGTGTAGGTGGGATGCATGGAATTCTCACTTTGGTTTGGATACTCTTAAGCATAGTGATGGGTTTCTGCATGTGTCAGACACCCGGCTGACCAAAAAAAAATCTTCCCTCAAGACAAAGAACCCCAGCTTGTCTTAATTGTTGTTCACTGCTCAATCGTCGGATGCTGGACATACAAAATAAGGGCTTGTGAGACATTGTGGAAAATGTAACAGTGAGTGCCTGAGGACTAGACTTTTTCCTTTTCTTATTCCAATTCTTGGTCTAAATGTATTAATAGAAAACACATCGCTCAGTCACTGTACTCCTATGTTTTATTTTATGTGAATTAATAGGCCATGTACATAATCTCTGTTGCCTCGTGGGGAATAAAAATACACTGAGCAGATGACTGAGCTACATTAAGCAGTGTACTTATTACAGTCTATCTTAATTTAAACCATGTTCAGTAAAAACAAAGGCATGGCAGGTATGCAACATAATGTACAACTTTGTGTCTGTTTTAGGTTAAAATGAATCCCTGGTGTGCAGAAAGTAACTTTCATAAACCTGAAAGAGAGTTTACTGATTTATAGCCACCTGTTAGCATCGCTGTAGCATAGTTCTTTGCTGTTTTGTAGAAATAGTCAATGTTTTGGGGGTTTCATTAGAAGGTGGCTCGAGGGCACGGTTGATCTGTAAACTATAGCTGTCTAATGATTTCTTACTGCTACACTCTTTCCATATACAGCTTAGAAATTCTTAGTACATCCTCACCATTAATCTTACAATATGTCCCTTTTCCAATTTTATTAATATTTTAGTAATACATAGAGCTTTGGCAATGCATAGATTTCAGGATTTGATATTTTGATCAAGATACTTAGACCTAATATTCTACTTAGTCTTTGGCAGCAAGACCATTTTATCTTACATTTTAAAATTTTGCAGAAATGTGGAGTGGAAAATTCTTACATTGGAAGCCATATCATTAAGAACCTTGGAAACCACCTTCCAGATTAAGATTGAAGTAAAGAATGTTCCACAATTTTGCAAAACCCTACATCTTAAAACAAAATGGATTTGCAGGCTAAGAATAGATGAAATTTGTGGTATCAGTTCATATATGTGTTTTTTTAAGCAAATATATATATGAACTGCTGGAAAATAAACGTGACTATGTTTTTCATGTAGAAAAGCTGTTTGGTTCAGTCTTACCAGAATATTGTAGCTTTTAGGATTGGTATACCAGCAAAGAACAATTGCTAAGATTAAATGTTGGGGTAAAGTGTTTAGCCACAACGGATCCACGAACCTACAAATACATACAAACCTAATAGTATTATTATTATTATAATTATTATTATTAAGCTTACAACAACAACAAGATTTCATTTATAGAGCGCCTTTCACGTCGGGAGGACGTCCCAAGGCACTGGACAGTTGGGTCGGGACCCGAGCAGGGATGAAATGGTCAGGGTGAGGGGAGGGAAGGGAGGGAGTGAGGAGGGGATAGAGAGTTGAGAGGGGAGCTGAAGGCACGGTCGAAGAGAAAGGTCTTGAGACCGGCCTTGAAGGAGGAAAGGGAGGAAGCAAAGCGAAGGCGCTGGGGGATGGAGTTCCAGAGCCTAGGGGCTGAGAGGCTGAAGGCCCGACCACCAATGGTAGGGCGGTTGGGGCGGGGGGTGTGGAGCAGACCGGAGCCAGAGGAACGGAGGGTAAGGGCAGGTAATTAGGGGGATAGTAGGTCGGAGAGGTAGGAGGGAGCGAGGCCGTGAATGGCCTTGTAGGTGAGGATGAGGATCTTGAATTCGATGCTTACAGGCTGACCTCACAGAACTCCACCAGCTATACCCAAAGCCAATACAAGGCTTGGTGCACTGTATGTGAACAAAACTATCTATCCAATTGATTGATCCTGGCAACTTGTTATGCGGATACGTCTTAATAGATTTAATGTGCGTGTTGTTTGGTAACCTGAATTGCTGTTTTGCTGTTTTGCTGTTCATTGAATTTTTTCATATTCAATCTATCCTAGTACATGTATAATATTTTTACGATAGTGTTTAAATTAAAGTGTGTGACTGGCTAGCACTAATAAACTGGTCAGGTAGCAAAACAGTGCAGATAAATACTGATTGATACCCATCCTGGATAATCTCCATTGGCTCACCCATACCCCTGCAGATCAAATTCAAGATCCTTGTTCTCAGTTTGAAAACCCTCCACAGTCTCGCCACACACTACCTCTGCAACCTCCTCCAATTCTCCTGACAAGGCTACATCCTTCGCTCAGTGAACCCCAACCTGTTTCATGTCCTCTGCCCTCTCCTCACCACTAGCTCACGGCAAGCTTTTGGGGTTTCTGCTCCATTCACTGTAACTTCATCCCAGAGACCTCTGACTCAGGCTCTTACGCTCAAAGTCCAGCTTGACTTATCTTTTTGACTGCACTTTCGATTATTTTCCCCTGTCCCCCACCCTCTTTAGTTCCCTCCCCCTGCCTCGACAGGGTGTTCAGCCAGCTGTGTAAAGCACTTTGAGACATCCTCACAAAGTGAAAGTTGCTGTATAAATGTAAATTATTTTGTATTGTTGTATAAAAAATTATATGTATATATTATGGAATCTAATACGCAGCAATTGCTAGCTGTATTTCTTAGTAAGGAATCCATCGGAGGATTCACTTAATAAAGGGAGTTCTTAATTAGAAATCTGAGTGGGGGTTCCTTTCCATAGCCAGAACTATATCACACACATCATGCCAACACACAGGAACTCAGTTCCCAAAGCTGGTGTGACATACTTCGAATTTCCTTATTAAGAAATCCCATTAGACCTTAACATTGTGTAAGTTACAACCAGTCATGTTATCATGACAGGCTAGTCAGAATAGTTCACCTCATCCATCTCCATTATGTATTTGTCACTTCGACGATCAATTGACTTTATGCAATCAGAGGTTGATTTTGGCTGAGTCTGTAAATCATTACTTTGAAACCAAAACAGTTACTGTTAGTAACCTTATGACCATCTCTAGGAGGCAACTGTGGAATGTTATAACTAAGTGCGATAAAAAGGCTGACTTTGAGTCAAGTTCCCTCTAACGCAACTTTCTGCATGTTGAAGGCATGCATTGATGTTGAGTGCATAATGTTGAATTTATATAGAACCTTGATTAGACCATATTTGGAGTATTGTATCCAATTCTGGTCTCCACACTATAGGAAGGATATAGTAGCGATGGAAGGAGTACAGCATAGGTTTATAAGGATAATACCAAGGCTGGCAGGTTACGGCTATCAGGAAACATTGGATAGATTGGGCCTATTTTTACTGGAAAAAGAGATGTTTAAGGGGGCACCTAATAGAATTGTTTAAAAATTATAAAAGGGCTCGATAAGTAGGCTGTTTCCACTGGTTGAGGAGTTCATAACAAGAGGACACAAATATAAGATTGCGACTAAACAATCAAAAAGCGAATTTAGGAGGAACTTCACAGAGAAGGTAGTGAGATGGTGAAACTTGTTGCCTCAAGCAATGGTTGAATCAGATATTAGAGATGCATTCAAGAGGAAGCTAGATCTTCACATGACGGAGAGGTGATAGAAGGGTGTGGGATGGAGTAAAGAAACAGGTGGAGACTCGTGTGGAGTACAAACACTGGCACAGTCTGATTGGGCCACGGTTCTGTTTCCGTGATCTGTTTCATGCTGTACATTCTTTAGAAATCTTTGGTGAAAGAGTTGCCTCTGACATTATTACCTTCATGAAGGAAATTACATCAACTGTATTTCTTGCATATAGAGTACATTTGCAAGGCATTGGAACAACAACAACAAAATGATATTTATAGAGCACCTTTCACGTCGGAAGGATGTGCGAAAGCACTGAACAGTCAGGTGTCGGGGCCCGAACATGAGGAGGGGTGATGTAGGTGAGGAAAGGCAGAGAGGTGGGAGGGAGACCAAAGGCACGATCAAAGAGAAGGGTCTCGAGACCAGCCTTGAAGGAGGCAAGGGCGGAAGCGAGGCGAAGGGACCGTGGGATGGAGTTCCAGAGTGTGGGGGCAGAGAGGCTGAAAGCCCGGCCACCGAGGTAGGGCAGGAGACATGGAACAAACCGGAGCCCGCTGAATGGAAGGAGCAGTCAGGTTGGTAGGGAGTCAGCAGGTCAGAGGGATAGGAGGGGGCAAGGCCATAGATGGCCTTAAAGGTGAGGACGAGGATCTTGAACTCAATCCTCTGGCGGATGGGGAGCCAGTGGAGTCAGGTGAGGGTGGAAGTGATGGGGTCACAGAGCCTGGTGCGTGAGAGTACACAAGTTGCAGAGTTTTGGATGATCTGCAGTTTGTGAAGGAAAGAGTTGGGAAGGCCGATGAGTAGGGAGTTCCAGTAATCAAGCCTTGATGTGATGACGAATGCGTGGGTGAGGGTTTCAACAGCCTTAGGGGTGAGGCAGTAGCGGAGTCTGGCAATATTGTGGAGGTGGTGGTAGGCAGTGCCAGTCATGGCGTGGATGTGGGGGAGAAAGGACAGTTCAGGGTCAAACAAGACACCCAGGTTCCTGACTGGCTTAGTGAGGTTGAGTGTGCAGCCGTGGAGGCTGATGCTGCCAATGTCTGAGGTTCGGAGGTACTGGCACGAGCCAATCAGGAGGGCCTCGGTCTTGTGACGTTGAGTTGGAGAAAGTTGGCCCTTGTCAAGGACTTGATGTTGGACAGGCAGTCGGTCAGGACGCCAGTAGTCCTGGAGTTCAGGATGGAGGCAGAGAGGTAGGAATGGAAGTGACAATAAAGGTCGAAAGAGTGGGGTGGTCAGACTATGCTTGACCTCTTTGGAATTAGGTAGGCGGAACAAATCCCTCCAGGAAGAGAGTGAACATTCCACTCCAATACATAGGAACTTCCACTTGTAGGTGGGAAGCTTTCATTTGGTTTGGATACTCTTAAGTAAGGTGATTGGTTTCTGCACGTGTCAGGCATGCAGCTAACCAAAAAAAAGACACAGTGTGCACAATGCACAGGAAGTGAAGTTATTAGCAACTTGACAACCTGAAATTCAACCATTTTTTACCATGGGAATTGGGCTAATCAGCCCTAGAATCCAGATGTGCCACTCCTACAGTACAGTACCTGTCCACTGTAGATCTCTAAGCAAATTTACACTCAGACAGATTACATTCTAAAGGGTCTGCCTTGTCATTTTGATGTGAGATTGCAAATATCTGGGAGTGGCAACTACTTTGCCAAGGTGGTTATGGCAGGAATTTGATTTGTGGGGCAGCAGTATAAATGCAATGAGTACAACTAGATAATAATAATAATAATCATTGTGTTTGATACAGTGCCAAATAAAATTGGTCATTCACTTCATGGCTGTTTGTGGTACACGGTTGTGCGCAAATTGGCCTCTGTCTTCACCCACAAAATACACAGCCAGGGCAATTTACAGTACATTGTGTGAAGCACTTTGGGATGTCCTCCCAAAAGTGAAAGGTGCTATACCAAATGTAAGGTTATTATTAATAATAATGAATTCATATTAGAAATAATAATAATTAATACTAATAATTAGCAGAGCACGATGCCAAGCTAGGGGAGGGGAAAGATGACTGTAGGCACAGTTAAAGAGGAAGGTGAAGATGGGGAATGAAGTGGCAAGGCGGAGGGATAGAGGAAGAGTGTTCCAGAGTTTATTAATATTATTATCACATTTTTTTAAATATCTCAAAGCACTTCACAGGATTTTACTGTGAAGCATAGTGATTATGTGTGTTTTGTGGGCGAACAAAGTAGCAGATTCGCACATAAGTGTTTATCACAATCAGCCATGAAGTGAATGGCCAATTGTTTTTGGCAATGCAACAATTATTATTACTATTGTTGTCATCTATTTGGACCCTTTACATATACACTGCTGTCATGCAGATTGACTCAGCCTCAAGCTCCACCACAATTAATCGTTCCAAGACGCCACTCCACGAAAAGGGCGCTAACTAAATGCAAGTTGTTGTTGTTGAGCATTGCGGCTGATTCGTGCATAGTAATGTCCTGTAAACAGCCGTGAAGTGAGTGACTAATTTCAATTTTTGCTTAAAAACGGTCCCTTTAAAATAAAAAATGGCCGATGCAATGGACCACCCAAAATTCTTTAAAGGACCATTTTTTAAATATTATTAAATTGGCAGTCCTGTGACCGGCTCTTCAATAACATTAAACAAAGAACAAAAATGTTAATTGCCCATATCTTCTCAACCTGGCGAAAGCAATTGGAAGCAAGAAGTATAAATCCTGCTTGGAATTGCTCTGCTGCTGGAAGCATCATAAAGCAGGCATTAGAACAACTGCACAAATACGTACCAGATGGCCAGTTTCACCACATGAATACAATGTTACTCTTAACATTTCCAAACACTTGTATATATTGCTTTGTAGATGACAGGGCACCAGTGTATATGGTTTTCTTTCCCAAGTGCCCATTGATAAGGCTTCAAATGAATTTAAAATAACCCAAACCTTCAATGCTCTCAATCTGAAACCCAAACTAAGTTTTAAAAGACCCATTGTTGAGAGATCAGGAGTCTCCACTGGATTGCCAATGATTTGTATAGTTACAGTTCCCAGGTCACCAGTGACTGGAATGCATATGGTTACTCAGTCAGAATTCAGAGAAATCCTTGCCCACTACCACTACACCAGCAAATAAAACCAATACAGACCACTAAAAGCAGTGGATGAAAAAGAAATAAATGCATTAAACAAACCCTACTCCTCAGTATGGTCCAGCCACCAATACACCTGGAAAAGATCTTTTGCAGCAGAACACAGTTACTTATTTTTAAATGGCCAAGGTGGGTTAAGTGTGATCCAATCTTGAATCAGATAATTGATCGTGGATTTATGATTTAGATTTACCTTACACCTACTCACTCTTTCTCTCCCTCTCTCTGGTGTGTCACTAATATTCTGTCATCTGATTTACACAAGAACACAGGATTCCCTCCCTTCCCCTGTCAAACTACACCTATCCTTAAAGGCTTCCACTTTCTATAAAGATGGTGACTCCATCTGGATTTCTGAGACCCTCCTGATTGGCTCGCGCCAGCGCCTCTGCACCTTAGGCTTTGGCAGCGTCAACCTCCATGGTTGCACACTACAACTTGCAAAGCCAGTCAGGAACCTAGGTGTCTTGTTCGACCCTCAACTGTCTTTTCTAACCCACATTCAAGGCATGATCCGCTCTGCCTTCCCACACCTCTGTAACTCCGCCACTACCTCACCCCTCAGGCCACTGAAACTCTTGTTCATGCCTTCATCACCTCCAGGCTTGACTATGCAAACGCCCTGCTTGTCGACCTTCCCAACTCCTCCCTCCACAGGCTGTGGATAATCCAGAACTCTGCAATCCGTGTCCTCTCCCGCACTAAACTCCATGACCCCATCTCCCCCATTCTCACCCGACTCCATTGGTCCCCTATCCTTCAGAGGACCCAGTTTAAAATCCTGGTCCTCACTTATAAAGCCCTCCATGGCCTCGCCCCACCCTACCTCTGCGACGTCCTAATCCCTTACAAACCCGCCCACTCCCTCCGCTCAGTCGGCTCCAGCCTGCTTCACGTCCCCTGACCCACCCGCCCCACCATTGGCGGGACAGCCTTCAGACACTCTGCCCCCAACCTCGGGAACTCCATCCCCCAATCACTCTACCTCGCCCCCTCCTTAGCCTCCTTCAAGTCCCGCCTCAAGACCCTCCTCTTCAATCATGCCATCGGCCACCCCCCCCTTCCCCTTCCCTCTCCCTCCCTGACCCCAGCTCGAGTCTGAAATTCTGTACACTGTCCAGCGGCTTGGGACATCCTCCCGACGTGAAAGGCGCTATACAAATGTAATCTTCTTGTTGTTGTTTCCTGCATACTGCTGCTGTAACAAGCCATTTTGACAACTACCTGGTAGCTCCACTGGTGAGTACACTGCATGTAGACCAGGTTTAATCCCAAATCTGTGCTAGACTACCTCTGCCAGGCCAGTATTTCAGCTACTAAATTGGCCTTAACAATGAGGAAAGATTCTCACTCTTCGTCACTGTCCACTGATTCCTCCTGGAAACTATATGTGTGTTTATAAACACCAAATCAATGTCTGGTTTCTCATTCATTCAGTTATCAAGGCCCACAGTCAAAAAGCCTACCAATGTCCAAACACCTACATGAAGAATGGTAAATTGGGCAAGGTGCAAGGAAGCAGCTGGCAGCCCTGGGACTGTTCAGCAATATAAAGTCAACCCCTTCCGGATAGAAGAGAAAAGTTGCTGAGGGAAAGGAAAAAGTTGGAGGGTGAAAGCTACCCTCAAGTCTAAAGAACTTTCCAATTGAGAGTAAACGTAGCTGTAAAATTATTCATTTTAGATCACTGTGTTCTGCAGCAAATATCCACTAAACTAATAATGATTCTTAATGATTAAATAAAGGCATTTATTGCCCATATTCTTCTGACAAGTCACTTGTAATTATTCTTTTAACACATTGCTAAGTATTCTACACTCAGGAACCATCTGGAGACTATTTTCTCTGTCGACCTATCAAACACTGTTGATAGCCCTGAGCAAAGTGCAGTTTCCATTTATCTGACCAGCTGTTGCAAGATCCCATTTTAGTCAAACTGCTTTGTATTTTAGATCACAAGAAAACCTAATTTAACATTAAATGAAATACTAAGGCTCTTTACATGCTATTTTATCAAATCAGTTGCGGAAATGACTTTAGTCAGGGTGACAGAGGTGCCAGTAGTCCACTGTGATGGTTTCTATACTCTTCATCACTCAATTAATTCCCAAACTCAGCCTCATTGTTTAGAGTGCAAATTCATTTTCGGATTTGTTCATTTAGGAAAGTCCCTGATTGTCATTCTGATTAAGAGGAATAATTGATCATTTACTTGGTAGTTTGTGGCACTTCGTGACATTGTTGTGCTTTCGATTTGGCTGCCTTATTCACCCACAAAATATACGGTCTCTACACTTTACAGTAGTACTTTGAAACATTCTACTGCGTCAAAGGTGCTCCATCAAATATGAAGATTATCCTTTTTTAATGATGTCCCATGGTAGTGAAACACTGAAACACTCAACCCAAACTCTTGCGCATATGCTGGTGTTCCAATGACAGAACAGTACTGGCAGATGCCAGGAGCAGGTCACCTATCTACCCTTTCTATTCTACAACACTGAATATGAGTTAAAAATGTATTTGGATGTGATGAATCCCACCTGAAGACCTACCTCTCTAACTGCACTTATGGTCACCTCTTCCTTTCGCTTGCTCAGCCATTGAAGGTCAGGCCTTCAGGTTTTCTGCCTACACACCGTGGAACAGTTTGCCCCTCCCTTGCTTATTTCAAGGCCTGTCTCAAGACCTTTCTCTTCGACTGCGCTTTCAGTCATCTTCCCTCCTCTACCACACTTCCCTTTCTCTTCACTCCAGCACCCAGTTTTGGTGCAAACCCTCCAATGTCCAGCTCCTTGGAACATCCTCCCAATGTGAAAGGTGCTTTATAAATGCAATTTGTTGTTTGTTGTTATTGTTGTTAATGGCAGTGTAAGGTCACACTGGATGTACCCACAGGTAGTGATGTGGGGCTGCATAAATTTCACAATATAACACTTCTAAAAAAAAATTTGAAAGACGTATGAAATTGAATGTAACACTCTTTACGAGGTGATTGAATAACAATAATGGGTTTAAGTGCAGTGCCTAAATCAAATTTGAGAATAGGTTGATAAATTCACAGACTGAACTTTCTTCAGACAGGTAAAATGTCTCACATGTGTATCCATTAGTCTTGAAATCTAAACAATATGCTCCACAAACAGGTTTCATAAGAGTAAAATAACAGTGGTTCTTCCAAATGTTCGAAAGTCTTTTCAGTCAAGTATTTTATGTATATGATAGTCTTCAGGGAGTCTAAGTTCTTTGCACAGT
The DNA here is from genome assembly GCF_018977255.1 of Callorhinchus milii. Classification (NCBI taxonomy): domain Eukaryota; kingdom Metazoa; phylum Chordata; class Chondrichthyes; order Chimaeriformes; family Callorhinchidae; genus Callorhinchus; species Callorhinchus milii. Next base: position 67,221,513 of record NW_024704745.1, on the reverse strand, counting down.
TGGGTTTATTTTAAATCACTGACCCCAGTGTGCCAACAGCTGCAAGTGAGGAACGCCTGAAAAAAATACTAGTTAAAGTACCATTTATTGCTGTTTACTGCAGTGGGTGGAGGCTGGAGGGCAGCAGTTTTTAACAAGTCCCATTTGAAAGACTAGCTTGGTGCGGTCGTCACGATAGTTGTCTTTTTGGCAGAGATTCTATTGCTAACAGATGGGAATCTGGCAGCTTTTTTAATTTATGCAGATGCACTGTGAAATGAGTAGCTAGAAGTGATTTTAACATTAACCTTTTGTGACCTTTTCACTACTTTGACAATAAACAGAAGAAGGTTGGAATTTTTAATTTTGTTCCGAAAGTTGTACTAATAAATAAAATTACTTTTTTTCTTCTTCATATCTTTATCTTTCTCCAGGTTAAGGATAAGAACTTAGCTTGATGGGATGTGGAGTCCTGCAGCTTAGTAGTTAGAGCACTTGTCTCACAAGAGAGGACTTCAGTTCGATTCCATGGCGAGGCGAAGCGGTAGGCAAGCTTCCTTACTTCACACACCTCTGTTTACCTAGCAGTACATAGGAACCCAGTTGTCAGTTGATTGGCAGATTGCTTTCCGGGAGTAATAATCTCTTTAAAAAAATAATAAATTTGGTCGCTCAATCCACGACTGTTTGTGGGACACTGCTATGCGCAATTGGCTGCCGTGTTTCGCCCACAAAATGTACAGTCAATTCACTTTGCAGTATATTCTGTGAAGCGCTTTGAGATGTCTCAATGATGTGATAAGACGCTATAACAAATGCAAGGATTATTATTATTATTTCTCTTGTTCCAGGTTAAGGATTAGAACAGCCTGATGGGAAATATTCCCAAACTGCTGTATAAATGAACAATTCAAAAAGTAAACTTAATTATTTCTACACTGAAATGGTTGTTTCTTTACAAAAATGAAGCAGCAATATGTTTTCCCACAGTCTTGAGTTCAAATTAGAGTGACGACCATCAGTTAATCCCAGTCTTTCCTCGGACAATGATTCATTGATCCTAGCTGTGTGCTCAGGCGCTGGATCAACCATAGACAAGACACTGTTCTGGATGGATGAAATCGGATGGGGGGCCTTTTTCATCCAAACCTATCTTGTGATCTTGTGATGTAACTTTCAGAGCACAATGATAGACATGATGGGATGAATGCCCTGTTTCTGTGCTCTAAAATGCTGCATTCACCCACAAAGTACACAGACACTCCACTTTCCAGTATATCATGTGCTTTGAGATGTCTCCCTGAAGTAAAAGGCACTATATCAACTGCAAGGTTTATGATTATTATTCTATGAAAATTTCTAAGTATCTTACTGATAGAAGCATCCTCCCGCAAGCTCTCAGGCATGTCCGTGACCTTAATTTTTGCTTCCTTTGAGTGAAGTGGTTGGCAGTGTTTGAATTTTGGGACCATAATGTTTCAGTAGTGTTCGCTATTTCAGTAGTGTTCGTTTTGCTTGCTGAATTCAGAAAGACAGTTCAAATGAAATAACTTAAACAGCAGAAATGATCCTACAATCGAAGATTATAGTTGCCCATATTCCCTGTAGCACAAGGATGTGTAGAACATAGAAAATTAGAGCAACAAAACCCTAGACTGCCTCTTGCCTGTAGCAGAAAATGACTGAATCTGCAACTTTGTCTTGCTGTGAGCAAAGTAAAAGATCTTAAGCTTATGTCACCACAAAAATGCACGTTAACCTGCATGTTGCCATTATTTATAGTTAAAATTGGTGCCTGTTTCGCATTGTGTAATGTCGTTTCAGATGGTTAAATGAGGATGACACTGCATTGCCCTAATTTAAAACATCCCATGGGTTATCATGCAAGCCGCTGAACGAGACTTATTGGAGCAAAATTTGCAGCATAAAGTCAGTTTCCCAGCTTTATTTTATATCTGGCAGCTGACCGGCTGCAAGGGAATCACAGACTGGTAGCAGCGAGGCGAGCGCAGGTAAGTCCTTAATTAGCAAACGTTATGCAATTAAAGAAACAGTAACAAATTTGCAGGATTCCCTAGTGCATTCCTTGTGTTAATTAAGACAAGGAAAGATTTCAAGAATACTGCCCCTAAGTCCATTTGCTTTCAATAACACAATGACAATTTTTTATTTGAACCATTTTGAAGGAAACAAATTTTGCATTAAGGCCAAGATATTCATATATACACATATACATATACAATAAATTTGGAAGCAGACAAGTTTGATGCAGACCCAGATACAGGAGAACCTACATGTTCTACACGTTCTACAATCTACAATCCTACAATCCTCCCTCCAGCTCAGAGGCCATATTTTAAGCAAAGTGTAAAGAAATGTCTGACTTCTGGATCATTAGGTCACCAATGACATTGTGCACTGCACAGGGGTGCCATGCGCACAAAGTGCTGCTGACATCACTTCCTTTGTGCCGGCGCACCATGTGCAGGAAGTGACATCAGCAGTGGCCTGACGACATAGAAAGCAGCCATTTTTGGTGAATCAGCCGCTCAGCACCAGATGGGAAGTATATCTCCCAGTTATCATGGGTCCCCAGGACATCCTTGCTATAAAGAAGCCAGTGCTATACTGGAGGGAGGAGACAAGGAAGCTATAACAAGGTACCCCTGAACGTCCATTCCTCTTCAAAACAATTGTTAAATCTTGTCTGACAGGTCAGCACCCTCAAACCGCTCTGTTCTGAGGAAAGCTCAAAGACCTGAAATGCTAACTTGCTTTCTTTCCTTTCTCCATAGATGCTGCCTGGCCTGCTGTGTGTTCCCAGCGACTTCAGTTTTATTTCAGATTTCCAGCATCTGCAGTATTTTGCCTTTTGTTCCTCTCCTTTCCTCCATGCTCAATGATTTCCGCAATGTCATCACAAAATGCTTCAAGGCATTCATGCTACATGAAATTAGTGCAAATTATTGGTTTTCCACTAATGTCTTCCCCCATTCACGTAGAGGTATTATGCTAGGATTGGCTTCCATTGTGTGGAAAGGACAGTGTAATATGATGCCTGCCATCTCCCCTATGAACTCTTATGACTGTTCCACGCTTAACTATTCTGGCTTAACTATTTCAGGAGATCAATATGGGAAGGTTGACTGCCAGCTATTCATGGATCTCAGAATCTATTCTTTCTATTACAACCCCCACTCCTGTTTCCACCAGTGAGTTCTACATATACAACTGTACTTCCTGATCAAACAATCATTGAAAAGTAAACTGGCTAAGCACCTACAGCTTAACCTGTGAAGTGCTTTGAGATGTCCTCCTTATGTGAAAGGAGCTATATCAAATTTAAGGATTATTATTCTTATTAGGCCCAAGGCTATCACTGGAATCCCCCCATAGATTGCAACATTCCCAGGAGACCAGCTAAGCTTAACAATAAAAAATTCTCAATCTCTTTGAAACGGGGGCAATAATTCTAACAATGTAATTGCATCGCCAGGAATAATTATCACGTCAAATATCGCATGTTTTTATTTCCCCTTTTTATCTATTTAATAAACATTGCAACTTTCACTCCAATATCACCTTGATAATTGGATGGAGTATATCATTAAGCAACCTTTTCTTTGACTAATACTATTCAGCAATGCTGCTATTCCAATAAAATTTAGCCAATAGGTTTTATTATCATTTCCTCATAACATAGTTGGATGCAAATGTTCAGTTTTCCTATTAAATCGGCAATTCAGTTAAAATCTGTGCTCAACTGAAGTCGTAGTTATTCAAAAAGTAAATTAGTTTACCTTAAACTATTCTCTTGGGTTCATCGCATCCTGTTGGAGTGAAACTATTATTGGAACTTCTTCATCGCCACTGTCATTTCCCTGACATGAGCTGGAATTAGCAGCAGAAATTCAGTGCATTTATATCTGTGCAGGCATACAGAACAGCCCTACATGAATGTACCTCTCAGGAGACATTGAGATATTGCTGCATGTTTTAAATTAATAATGTCCATTAGGTCTTGTGAGTCAAAACTCATCTCAATCTATATGTTACCTTCTATACATTGAATAAAAGCCATACATTTGACAACACAAGTTTATTGCAAAAGTTTACGAGGTACAAAAATACAGTATAACCATGCAGAGGGAATAGCAAAATCAGCCCTGCGAGAATTAGCCCCATTGCAGGATTAATCCACTGCATTTATCTGTCGCACCTGCACATTGGAGACCACCAGGGTAGTAGATGCTGCTAGAGGCACAGAATTCAGTGCATCAAACTTGACAGCCAAAGGTCATGGACCCTTGGAACAAACAACATGACCTTACAATAGTGATAAAACGTTTACATGGGGATTTGTTGTAGCAGAATGATGCTGTCACTAAGGGTTAACGACTTTAGTAAGGTCAATCTACAATGTCGTCCTGTGTTAAGGAAGTAAAATTTATTCAATTCACACCCTATTGAACACAGGCATGAACCTAAGGCGAAAACTGATTAAAACACAGCAGATGGATAACAGAAACAAAAACAGAGAGAGCTGGGAACACTCAGCAGGTCAGACAGCATCTATGGAGAAAGGAAAGTGAGTCAACGTTTCGGGTCCACCACCCTTCAGAACCCAGCTCTCTCTGCTTTTGTTTCAGATTTCCAGCATTTGCAGTATTTTGTGTTTTGGGAGATGGATAACAGAACCTGCTTTAAGCATTCATACCAAGGTCAATGAAGCACCTTTTAAACAAAGCAAAAACCTAGTTTGGACCCATTTACCCCACCTTACCTCAATGCTTAAATCCATTTAATTTGTCCCTCAGTTGTCCTAAGCCATCCTTGCAGATTGACCTTCTAATAAATAAGAATCCATCAGTACAAAAAAACTTGTGTTTTTACAATGTCATCATGCAGACCCATCTCAAAATGGCTTACATTAATTATTATAGAGTCACTGTTTTTTTGTGGGGGCAAATGCAGCAGATACTTTGCATTAAACAAAGTGCCACACAAAGTTGTGAATCAATTTAATGTGAAGGATTGTTGGCCAGAGCACTGGGGAGAAACGCAAATAGTGTCATCGTGTAAACATCTATCTGAAGGCCTTGCTTTAATGTCTCATCTGAAGGACAGGACCTTCAGCAATACAGAAGCGCTCAGTACTGTGCGGGATTGTCAGCCTTGAACAATGAGCTGAAGTCCAATAATAAAAGTAATAATTCTTACCAATTGGTAATAGCGCTTTTCAGGCTGGGAGGACATCCCAAAGCGGTTTATGGTTTATCCTGTAAAGTGCAGTGAATATCGTGAGCAAGTAGGATTTAGAGATGTGCTACTGGTACAGTTGTTTAAGCAGGTGAGAAACATAAATTCAGCTCTGTTCATATCCCACCCGGCAGCATAATGTCTTGCTTTCTCTGATGCTCTTTCCTGCTCAATCTTTGTGTACAATTTCAAGAATCTCTTTACATTGTTACAAGGGGAGTTAGCTGGTATAAGATCTTATAATGATGATACTTGCATTTTGATATAGTGCATTATCACATCATCGAAATACCTCAGAGCATGTCACAGGTTTTACTGTACAATATAGTGACTATATATTTGCAGGACAGCAGCAGTCAATTTGCACACACAAATGTCCCACAAGCAGCCAAGGAGCGAATGACCAATTTTATTTAGGGGATTGTCAGCCAGGAGGAGATGCACCCTTGTATTGAATAGTGCCACGGGATCTTTAATGTTCACCTGAACAGGCAGATAGGATCTTGATTTAATGTCTCATCTGAAGCACGGCACTTACAACAGCACAACCCTCCCCCAGTATTGGAGTGGGATTTTACCCGAGCACTGAGGAGAAACACAAATAGTGTCATTGAGTTCAAAGTCCGGATGACCCAGAACCTTCTGACACACAGTTAATTGATCTCAAACAGTGTGGTAATGAGGAACCACTACATTTGGATACTCTTGAGCTAGCAAAGAGCAGAAAAAACAACATGCCTTATATAGCACTCTTCACTCAGGACAGCGTCTCACAGCGTAGAAATTTAGTCAAGGATTTCACTCCTGATTGTTATCCAGTGATATCTGCTGGAAAGTATAAAATTGTGGATGTTGGATGAGGAGAGGTATACACTCCGCTGTTTGCTGCTATATAATCAAATACAACGACGACAACTTGCATTCATATAGCACCCCTCATGCAGGGTAGCATCCCAGAGCACTTAAGAGCATAATCACATGTCTGTCTTCTGTATAATTACTCTATATTTCTATATAATCACATGCCTTCAGTCACCTTACTCCCACCCCCACTACACTTAGCCCCCAACCCCTCGGCTCCCACCCCCAGCTCGGGTGCAAACCTTGGACAGTGTAGTGCTTTAGGTTGCCCTTCTAACATGAAAGGTACTATATCAATATAAATGTGTTGTTGTTGTTGTCCCTCAACACTCATTGTCTAGAGAAATCATCTACAAGTTCATTTGGTTCATGATTTTAACATTGCCTTTTTTTTCAAAAGATAAAGATCCAGAAATGGATCTGTGTAACATGAAATAAGTCCAGTCTCAGTTACCTTATTTGACCTATAATTCAGTCTGCTTTTATTGCTGAACTCTATGCATTAACCCTTATCAGAGTAACTGAACTTTAAAAGACTGAAACATGTCATTTTATGAGATTCCTATGGTGTGAAAGCTCAAGCAGATTATACGTTCGCAATGCGCTGTCTGACAAAGATTGTGAAACACCCGAGCGTCTATTTGCACCATAATCTAATCTCCATTCCCCAGGGCCCCAATTCAGTCAAAGTCACAGCTAGGCAACATATCTTAGAAATTTCCACTGTTTCAATGTACATCTATTTTACATTGCAGTCAGCCCGTGGCCTGAATGTAATCTAATTTTCACTGCCCGTAAATAATTGATAACAGGTCAAGGCAATCCACCAATGATTCTGAGTTGCTGACCAATGCTTTCAGCAGAGCCAAGTTTTAAAAACATGCAAAATAAAATCTAATGTGCAAAATCACTCGCATGTGCATGTGCAGGGGAAGGAGATCTAGAGACAGGAGAAGCAGATGTACACATCTGTGTCTGGATTTCACTAAGTTAATGAAAAGTAGCCACTTTATAACTGAATTGGTTTCTATTTGTAATTTTTGGGGGGATTCAGTGCTCTGTATGATTTACAGAGAGTTGATGTTTTGTTGGGGCAGTTTGCCTTGGCTTCTGTTTAAAAAAATGACATGCTCTTTGTTCAAAGCGCTTCCTGCCTCTTGAAAACATTTGCCCAAGTATTTCAAGGGAAAAGGAAAGTTTAAGTCTGCTGTACAATAGAAACAATCACACAAAACACTTTCTATCCTCAAATTACAGAGTGCTACTAATAACTGTTTGAATGGCACTCATTGTCCTTTGACAATCTGATTCACTGCTTCAGATATACATTCACAGACATCTCATTGTACTCTTACTCATTACAAGACTTCAGCCCTGACTTACCATTTCGTGTCTATACCAGTTGCAGTATAGAGGGTAAGGTTTGAAACATATTCTAATGTTAGATGACAGCCTTTGCAGCACAAACAACCGCATTGCATGCACACCCTTGCCAGATCACTCAGTCAATATATTGGGGATTAAATTGGGGTATTCCTTATCAGGATTGTATTAGAAGTTGGGATATTAGGATGCATTAAAAGGTTAATATTGATCTGAAATAGTGGGGTAATCCTGCCACTTTATAAATCATTGGTGTTACCTCACTTGGAAAATTGTGTAAAGTTTCTATCACCGCAGTACAAAAAGCATATTGCAGCGATTGAGACGATACAAAGGAGGACAATCAAAATGATTGAAGGGATGGAGGGACTGGATTATGAGGAGCGATTAAGCAAACTGGGCATGTTCACACTGGAAAAGAGAAGGTTGAGAGGTGATATGATTGCTGTTTTTAAGATTCTAAAGGGACTAGATCATGTAGGCCATGACAAGCTGTTTCATCTTGTCTAGAACAGTAGAACCAGAGGAAACAGCCTGCTATTGAAGGAGGTAATTTCAAAACTATTCTGTGGAAACAGGCTCCCACAGGAGATGGTGGAAGCAGAAAATGCAAATAAGATAGATTTCTTTTAGAAAATAATATTTTGGGATAGAGAAGATGAGTAATTTCAGACACGACATATAGTAAGTGTAGTATGCTTGGAGGAACCAGGCAACTTTGGGTCTAAGATTCCCAAAGCTTTCCACACTGTTGTAGACTAATCCATACAGAGTGAGTTGTTATCAGCATCTCTATTATTGTAGCATGCGACTATCGGGATGGTAGAAGGCGAATGATATGACCTTTTTTTTTGGCAAGCAAGTCCAATGTTCCTAGGATTCCTTAATAAGGAATCCAAGTAATGAAAATGCAAAGTCCTTTCGGTAGCTGAAAGTGCATTACATTGACCCTTGTGAACTCCACTCTGGCACAATCTATTTCTGTCGCGGAGTCCTCCAGGTCAATGGGAGTTCTAACAGGATTCCTTATTAAAAANTCTCACTTAGAAATACAGCAAATTGGATCACATTTATGATTTTTATCAGCATTTCTATTTTATTTTACATTTGATTCAGCAAACCATATCATTTTACTGAGCTGTCCATATCCCACATTGAAACACAGCTTTATTTTCAAAGTCATTTACCAGACTTCATGATTAGTTCAGAAAGCCTCTTTTACAGAATATGTTATTTTCCCACTCATGACCTCTGGTGCAAGTATAGCTGAACGACATTCAGACTATGCATCTCATCTGTACAGTTCTATATTTATACGTCATTTGTGTGCTGTAATTGTCAGTGAAATGGATTCAACTTCCTCTCAAGAGCGGGTATGCAAATTGTGAAGGGAAGCATTCATTAACTATTCTCGCATATAACCGCTAATGTTACATATAAATTAGGAGAGTAGTTCGAGCAAATAAAGGAGTTTTTAATATTGAATGGTTCTTTATATATGTTTACTAATGTATGCTTTCTCCCACTCTTCCCCCCCACCATCACCCACCCCACAACACAGTATATAAGGAATCACAGATATTAACTCTATCCTGCTGCTCTGTGAAGAAGCACGACAATGCCAAATCCCACTGCAATGCCAGCTCGTCTGAATGCAGGGTACAATTTATGTGCACAATGGGGGACTCTTACGCAGCTTTCACTATAGGTGCAAAATTAACAATTCACTGCACTGAGGAAATAGCTCATAATATGCTACCCTTATACAATGTGTGACTTGATTGCTAGTTTTGCCTATTCTGTACCATTCCAATGGTCAAAAGAATCCAATGGACTAGTAGATAACCCATGGAATGATACCAAGTCATACAGATCAGATTCAATCCCTTGTCTCTAGCCAATCTCTGCCATACTGTGAAGGGAGCTACAATTTGTCACAGCATCTCTAGATTAGGAAAGCAAAATATCAGCGAGGGTTCCATTTCCTGATTACTACACAGGGATTTCTGCTGAAAAGTGTGTTTGTGAGCAATGTGTTTGCCTGAACATTGGAAGAGGCCTGAAATGTAATCTCTCCCTTGATTGAATTGGTCATACAACCCAATGCAGTCCTGGGGTGTACTGCATTGTACACAGACGACATATACCTTTTCAGATACACCACTGTCCTGGTATCAGACCAGATCTACAGAAATCCCAGATCCAATAGATCAATTGCACTGTGAGTCAAGCTATTCCAACACGTGTTGGGTGGCTGGGGCTCGGCATCATGACTCTGCTGAGCTGTAGCATCCCACTGGCAATACTCACGCAGCTACCAGATGCTCGAACACCAGAATGTTCTCACATAGTCACTAGCCTCTTGCCAATACGGATATTCTCAGCTTTACACCTACTGAGAGCCAAATGGAATCCCTTCAAATGAATGCAAGTGTCAGCTGTGCAAAGTATTTGCAAGTGATGTAGGTCTTACCAGAGAGTAAATCAGATGAAGCATAACATGGGTCCATCCAAGCACTTTGAAGAATATTCAACCTGACAACACTGAGCCTGACTTTGCTTCTGACAATTTGGCTACATTTCTCATGCTTAAAACACAAAGTATTAGCAATGATGGGACAGTGCAATGCTGTGGGGTGTTGAAAGTTCCAAGCTGCTGCACTGAGCTGTAGTAGAACACAAGGTCACAAGTTTGTGATTGCACAACTCACCATAACAGATTACCAATGTCAGGCCAAGCTGCCGCTTTAACGCACAAAATAAGGAACACAGTAGTGCTAACAAAAAGACTATTCATATCAAAGAAACTGAAGAATTATTGCAATTAATAATAGCATATTTCAGAGTATATGCACCCCTATCCCACACACTATCATTTCATGGGGAAAATCCATTTTGATCTGTGCAGAATGTCAGAGGAAGAATATCTACCGAAATAAGACCCACCCCCTCCCAGCTCAGGCTTGAAGCCCTTCACTTGAAGCTGATTATGTGCCTGATAATGACAGGGTGGGAACGTTCTCTCTGATGGTGCATCTCACAAGTTTTAAGTCTGGTGGTTGCCGACATTCCTTCCAAGTAGAGTTTTTGACAGTTTTTCTAACTTTAAGATGAAATGTATATCTATTCCTTTATTAGAGTGATTACTAAATGCCGGAAACATTCCTTCATTTCTGGGCTTCAAAGCTTGCACAGAAAGGAACACCTGTCTTCCGTAACATCCAATTGTCAGCTAACAGCCTTGCTTTGATGTGTCAAGTCCCGTAAACCTCTTACTGTGATCATAAATCGCCTGTCTGTTCACTGTTCAAATGAATATTTTGATGGGATTTGTTTCTCAATTTCATTTGTAAGCTATAACATCACTTTCCACCTGGTCGCATGCTTTGAACGTGCTTTTCAGAAAGGATACATTAGTGCAAAAGATATTTGTACAAGATCAACAAATTATTGACTGAGTTGTGATTTGGACCTACATATCACAACCAGATCTTAGATTTTTTTTAATTATGTCAATTTGTTACCCTCCTCTCCTACAGGCTCTGTACTCATGTTGAGACATGTATCCATTGGCCCAGATTCCGAGTGTCCATAAGTTGCAAGTTGTTGAATTCATTTCACGTATCAAGGGATATGAGGCAAGGACTGGTAATTGGAATTGAGGTACTGATCAGCCATGGTTTTGTAGAATGGGGGAACAGATTTGAGGGGCTGAATGGCCCTCTCCTGTTCCTATGTTCCACTCGTAACTCTGATGCCAGTTTTGCATAGTTCTTAAAAGAACTTGAAGAAAACCGGTTTCCAAATTAAGGCTGTATTTAAAGAATTTGTCAAATTCTGGATGCTCAGACATGTTAATTAAATAGAGTAAATCTAGATCCAGGTGGAATTTCTACCCCAGGGAGTGTTGACAGGCTATATGACAGTGGAAGGTAACATAGCCAAACCCAATCCTATCCTCACATTGGGTCCCCATGCACACACCTCCAGCAGGAGGCATTGGAAAGTATTCAGGAGAAGGAACCCTGCCTCAGTTAATCCACACTAATCCTGGGATGCTGAGACGGATCAGAGTGAATCTATTTCTATTTTGCTGCTTCACACTTACAAACCAGGAGCCAAGCCTAAAATGTTCTGGGTCTATATGCCTCAACAACAACAACAAAATTATATTTGTATCGTGCCTTTTACATCAGGAGGCCATTCCAAGGTGCTGGACAATCAGTGTTTCAGACCCGAGTTGGTAGTCTGGATTGGAGATGGTGAAGAGCAGGGGGGAAGGAGGGTGACCTAAGATATGGTCAAAGAAGAGGGCCTTGAGACGGGTCTTGAAAGAGGCAACGGAGTGGCAAGGCAGAGGGACTGTGGGATGGAGTTCCAGAGGGTGGGGGCAAAGTGGCAGAAGGCCTGCCACCCCCCCCCCACCCAATGGTGGGGCGGGCAAGGCTGGGGACGTGAAGCAGGCTGGAGCCTACTGAGTATAGGAAGCGAGCAGTTTGGTAGGGGATTAGAAGGTCGTAGAGGTAGGGGGGAGCAAGGCTATGAAGGCCTTTGAAGGTGAGGACCAGGATCGTGAACTGTATCCTCTGTGTGATGGGAAATCAGTCGAGTCAGGCGAGGATGGGGGTGATAGTGTCGTGGAGCCTGATGCGGGAGAGGACATGGGCTGCAGAGTTCTGGATAATCTGCAGCCTGTGGAGGTAGGAGTTGGGGAGGCTGACAAGCAGAGAATCTGTTTAGTCAAGCCTGGATGTTATGAATGTGTGTATGAGACTCAGTTCCATGTTAGGCAGTGCTTTCATCAAATGAGTCATTAGGGAAGCCAAGTAATATTTTAAATTCACTTTACAGTATATTCTGTGAAGTGCTTTGAGACATCTCAAAAACATATATCGAGCGTAAAGATGATTATTATTGTTAATATTTTATGTTGGTTGCACAGAAAGACGATTTGTTCATTTTGATTTGCTTAGGTCAGAGAACTGATTTGAGTCAGTATTTTCTTTTTCCTATTGAAGGCAGTAAAAGCGTGAGTGCAAATGTGAAAATAATCCTGCCAGGGCTAAAGAATTTTTCTCAGTTGCTGTTAATCAATGGAATTTAACAAAACTAATGATAAGTTAACAAAGCTACAAAAATAAGTTCTCTATAAAATATCCTATATTTTATAAACAGTGTCATTAAATACAAAAGCAAGAAGTAAAATAAATCATTGCTAGACCCCAATTAAAGTATTGTGCCCATGCTAGGGGACCCATTTTAGTAAAGCTGTCAAGGCTTTGAAGAAGGTACAACAACAACATCTCTGAGCGCTTCACAGAGATGGGGTAGGATTCCAAACAAGGGAGAAGGGAAAAGGGGGAGGTGACTATCGGCGCGATCGAAGAGCTAGGTATTTAGGCAGGATTTAAGATGGAGACGGAGATGGGTGAGACAAGGAGATAGGTGGAGAGAGTTCCAGAGGTTAGTTCCAGAGCTTAAGGCTCGGCCACTGATGGTGGCTCGGAGGGACGGGAGAGGCACAGTAGGCTTGAGTTTGTTGAGTGAAGGGGGTAGAGCAGAAGAATGGGGTAGGAGAAGATCAAAGAAATAGGGAGGTGCAAGGGCAAGAAGGGATTTATAAGTGAAGGTTAGGATCTTGAAGTCGATCTGTTGGGAGGTGGAGAGAGTGGAGCCTGACAGGGACTGGAGTGATGGACGACTAGAGTTTAGTGAGGATGTGGGCAGCACTACTTGGTTTGAGGTGGAGGGTACTGGAGGAGATTTACTAGGATAATACCAAGAATGACAGGATATGACCAGAAATTAGAGAAAAATTGGAATTGTTTTCATTAGAACAGAAAAGGTTCAGAGGAGATCTGTTCAAAATGATGAGGGATTTTGATGACGCAAATAGGAAGAAATTATTTCCACTAGTCATTAATTCAGTAATTAGAGTGTATATGCTTAAGATCATCCCAAAATGGTGAAGTGGGGAGGTTAGGAGAATTATTTTACATAGCGAGATATTGGGACTTCCAAAAATGATAGTTGAAGCAGAATCCATAATAGCTTTAAAAAGGGAATAAATGCCAGTTGTGTTGCTTGATAGAAGCATGCCTCAACTAAGCTTTATCATTGGGTGGGTTTTGTAAAAATCTTCAGCATTTTTACTCTAGAGTTTCCTGGCAAGGCCCTCTGGGCAACATGCCTTTTTTCTCCATGGGACTTGTGTTATTGAATAATCTATCAAAGTTTGCCAATTCCTAAATAAGTCACATTTTTGTAGTTTTAGCTAGACATATTGGAAAGATTTTTTTCATTACTTTAAAGCTCTGTTAAAATGACAATGGCACTTTTTCAGAAATGACACTGGTTTTCAAGTTTTAAATATTCTTTCACTTGTAAAGCAAACTGAAAATCAATACTTGGCTGATTCATTTCCTTAAAAGGTTGGTTTCGGTCCCTTAAACTAAAACTGTGGAATTAGGTCTGTGGTGTATAGAAACCAGATATTAGCAGGCTGCTCATAACAGGCTTTCAACAAACCAAGGAGGCACCTAAAATGACACACTTCAATGATAACATTTCAAAGCTTTTATTATTGAATTCTTAGAATATGTCCTTTCACTTTTTCATAAAGTTATATACAGCTTAGATAAACAAATATACAGTGATTTCACTTTGCAGCTATTCCCAGCGAAGCATTTGAAACGTTTTGGTATTATAGGCACAATATCAAATGCAATAATTATATACTCTTTAGAAATGCTATCTGTGGATTTTGGATCTGTCTTGATTGGCAAGCGTCAGGGCAAACTCATTCCATCACTACCATCTCTTCAATCAGTCCAGATTCTACTCAATAACCAGCTGGAACTACTTCAAATTGCAGATGTACCGAATCCAAAGCTAAACGTGACTAAAGAGAATAAAACGATTGAAAACCTGAAGAAAAAAAGCAATAAAATTATGATAAATAAAATAAGAAGTCAAAATCAGACGCAGAACAATGAAGGATATCTTGGAATCATTGAATGCACAGAAAGCAATTTCGCCAATCACATCTGTAATGCTGCTTGCTCCCTTCTGGAGCTATCAACTCTAATTCCATTCTCCTGCTTTTCCCCAAACCCTTCGATACTATTCCTCAAGTACTTGTCTAGTTCATTTTTAATGAGAGTTATCAGCTCTGCTTTGTGTTGCTGTTCATAGTAAAGTAATCCATATTCTGACAATCTTTTGTGAAAAACAAAGACTTTGACTGAAAATTGTGATGTGTGATGGGTTAATCATCACCAATAATAATGTGCTAAACATATACTCGGGGCATAGTGGCTGAAGGCACGGCTGCCGAGGGTAGAGCGGAGGACTCGGGGGACGAGGAGGAGGCCAGACCCGGAGGAACGAAGGCAATAGGTACTGTTTTGAGGAGAGAGGAGGTCAGAGAGGTAGGGGGATGCAGAGGAGTTCAGGGACTTGAATACAAGGGTGAGGATCTTGAAATCAATCCTCTCTGGGATAGGCAGTCAGTGCAGTCTGGCAAGGACTGGGGTGATCGGGGAGCAGAGTTTCATGCGGGTGAGAATGCGAGCGGCAGAGTTTTGAATGATTTGGATTTTATGGATGGTAGTGGATGAGAGACCGGCGAGGAGGGCATTGGAGTAGTCCAGCCGAGAGGTGACAAAGGCATGGACCAGGGTTTCAGAGGCTTTTGGGGAGAGGTATTGGCGGAGACAGGTGATGCGTCGGAGGTGGTAGAAGGCGGTTCTGGTGAGGGACCGAATGTGGGGGATGAAGGATAATTGGGGGTCGAACCTGACGCCTAGGTTGCATATGGGTTCGGAGAGTTTTAGGGGGAGGTCGGGTAGGTGGAGGAGGTGAGAGCCGTGAGATTTTAGACGTTGATGAGAGCCAAAGAGTATGGCTTCCGTCTTGTCAACGTTCAGCTGAAGGAAGTTTGCGCTCATCCAGTCCCTGAGATCTGACAGGCAGGCTGACAGAACATCAGGGGACTGGGGGTCGCAAAGAGAGATGGAAAAATAGAGTTGGGTGTCATCTACATACATGTGGAAATGTACCCCATGTCTACGGCTGACATCCCCAAGAGGGAGCATGTAGATCAGAAAGAGGAGGGGGCCAAGGATGGATCCTTGGGGTACCTCGCAGGTGACCTGGTGAGAGCAGGAGGAGAAGCCGTTTGTGCAGATGTACTGCTGGCAGTTTGTGAGGTAAGACTCGAACCAGGCGAGTACGGTCCCACTGAGGTGGATGCTGGAGGAAAGGCGGTAGAGGAGGATGGCGTGATTGACTGTGTCGAACGCAGCAGAGAGATCCAGGAGGACAACAACAGCAACAACTTGCACTTATATAGAGCCCTCTACAGAGTGCAGCGTCTCAGAGCGCATTACATTTTACCACGATTCCCTGAGAAGTACTTTGAGATGTTTATACCTAGCCTTGACTGGCACTTGAACTCAGGCATTCTTAGGGCACAAATTTGTACTTCTTGGCCGCTGACACCTAGTGTTGCTAAACAAGAGGCCAATAGGTTTTCTGTGTCTGAATGTCACCAGCTCTTTCAGTGCATTAAATTTACATGCATCTGTGTCCATATCTAAATCATGGAGAGGAGCTTTATTTATAGCCTGCCTGAGAGCAGGTTAATCAGATTTGTCTGGATGAGTTAATATTGGATTCTGAAATATAAATCAAATCAATGCTGACCACTGCATTTGTTTCAGGAATTATTATTGAGTGTGTTAAGCTGTCTATGTCAAACATTGGCTTGGACTGAGCAATATAAGAGGTATGGTATATTAAATATGTTACTAAATGGCTTATTGTTATTAAAAAATAGAACCAACTTAAAGCATATGAAGGTCGAAATTCAGTACAATTCTCTTTCAACAAAATAATTTGAAAGTAATGAAATTTGGAGTAAAATGTAAGATGTATTTTGTTCAAATACATACCAATTCTCTGGGTCGAACGTTTCTCTCAGTTTACAGACCCAGCTTTAAGAAACCTTTGCAGTTCAGAAGTAATAATAATAATCCTTGCATTTGATATAGCGCTTTTCACGTCTTCTAGACGTTTCAAAGTGCTTCACAGAATATACTGTAAAGTGAATTGACTGTATATTTGTGGGCGAAACATGGCAGCCAATTGCGCACAGCAGTGTCCCACAAACAGTCGTGGATTGAAGTGACCAATTTATTATTGGGTTTTTTTCTTGAGGGATTATTATCAGGCGTGTGGAGTAAGGAAACTTGCCCAAGGTTTCATCCTGCTGGGAATCAAACCCAGGTCTCTCACTTGTGAGGCAAGTGCTCTAACCACTGAGCTACAGGACTCCACATAATAACTCAGAACCAAGCTACTAATGACAGCACTGTTTCACTGGATAAGTTTTTAGTTCATTTATTCATTTACTGGACTTTTTTGGGGGGGATATGCTGAGTCTTTGTTCAAAATTACAAACTTCCAAAATAATCCATTTTGAAGATCTGTTGGAGCAATGAGAAAGCATCTGCACGAATTCATCCAGAAAAGACCAGAGCAAATACTTTTAGTCAGCAAAAAGCATTGACTGAAAATGTCTGAACAGAGTAATAAAATTAATAGTAATAATAATCCTTGCATTGGATATAGCACCTTATACACAGTTGAGACGTCTCAAAGCACTTCACAGAATATATTGTAAAATGGATTGACTGTGTATTTTGTGGGCAAACGTGGTAGCCAATTGCCCACAGCAGTGACCACAAACAGTTATGGATTGAGTGACCACATTTTTTTTCCTTCTGAAGGGATCACATCCAAACACATCCAAACATTGGCACTTTCCCAGCAATCAAGGTTAATGGCCACTTTGAATGGTGGCATTCTCAATGAACAGCCTTCCATCAAAGATGCTAGTCTAAAAGTGGATGAAGGGCTCCACTTTAGAGATCTTAACGTTTATCAATGGGATTAAAGATTAATGGTATTAATGTTTGATTTCCATTGTTCCACATGAAGATAATAAAACACCTTCGTGGAACTGACGCTGATTTGGATTATTATTTGTGGCCGCTGCCGGTGAGAGTGTTTCTACCACTATTTTCATTCTTTTTATGCTTGTGTTCTCAGAGAATGAGGTCAGACAGGCTGAAGGCCCTTCTTTATCCAGACCAATCTTGTGAACCAAGACTGTTGGAGAATATATCCTAAAACTGTTGTCTCCCATCTACTGGTTTTGTGTGAAATGAGTATGGGCAGGCTCAAACAAGTTGGCTCAAGCCACAGAGCATGACTGCCCCAAGTTGGCACTAAAAATTAGCAATCTCACTCAGGCAGGTGTTGCTTGAAGTAGAAGTATCGCACTGTGCTAATAGGGTGGTGCTTGTTGACATAAAGAATAATCAACAGTCAGAAAGCAGTAAAAGATAGTAAAAGCCACGACACTGAACCCATTTCAGCCCTTCAGCCCATTTGATCTTATCCTTTCCAACTTAGTGTCAAATTGCGACAGCAATGGTCTGTGGCTTGCAATTGGTTTCAGATAATCTCACTGCACAATCTCATTTCACATAGAACCCTTATTCCAGAATACCAACCCTAACATCCCCCCATTTCAGCATCACAAGATCACCAAAGAGGTTCAGTTGAAGGTTCACATGCCTTTTTATCACACCCTCGTGGCTGTAGCTCAGTGATTAGATGTTCGCCTCGCAAGCAAAAGACCTGGGTTTGATTCCCAGCAGGGCAAAACCTTGGGCAAGTTTCCTTACTCCACACATCTGATAATAATCCCTAAAGAGAAAAAAACAATAATAAATTTGTCACTTCAATCCACCACACTGCTGTGCACCTTGTTTCACCCACAAATATACAATTAATTCACTTCGCAGTATATTCTGTGAAGCGCTTTGAGATGTCTAGAAGACGTGAAAAATGCTATATCAAATGCAAGGATTATTATTATTATCATTATCATCCTCCAGAATACCCATCCTGTTGTCCTCCCATCACAGCATCAACCTGTTTTTTAAATGAGTCCAGCATCCTGGCCGCAACACCCTTTCTGGTAACCTGGGACAATCGTTAACTAACATCTGGGTAAATAATTACTTTCTGGTGTCTGTCCTGAAACTCTCTTTGAAACTCTGGACTTCTATCTGTTTCTATTTCAGGACAATCCTGAAGAATTGTTCTGAGTTTACTTTGAGAAAACTCTCTTAATCCTATTTTGAAATTAAAAATTTCTAAGACTGTTCAAGACTGAAGAGCCTTATCTTGTCTAGTCATTGCTCATAACTCATTCCTCTAACACTGGGACTCATAATTCTTGTTCTCCTCTGTACTGCCTCTAGAGCCTGGGCAGCTCACTTATGTTAGACCAGGATTATACACAGTACTCTCGTTGCAGCCTGATCAGAGCACTATACTGTTTGAGTATCACTTCTGGGGAGGTGAACTCAACTGATTTGGCAATAATAGCCCAGCATCCTGTTTGCCTTGTTTATTGCCGCCTCCCACTGTTTTGACATACTGAGCGATGAGTCAACTAACACTCCCCTAGATCTCTTTCAGCTTTCTTTTTGGCAAGTTCTATACCATCCAGAAACTACATGTGCCTCCTATTGTTCTTGTCGTTGATATCCAGTGACATCAGTTTGTGAAGGAGTCTTTCAAGCTATTTGCTTTAAGAAACAGTTTGACGGTGCAATATGAAGAAGTTGAAGCAGGATTTCTGGATGTGTTTGAGAAAATGGGGCAAAGATTCTTTTTCAGCTATTCCACCCTTTGGTCTTGTGACCTTAAACTGCATGTGAGGGAGTAGGGTGGTGCGATGTTTGGAACAGCTTGGAACAACCAAGACTGTTTCCTTAGCTGGAGTGCTGCCCTATGTAATAGACTGAGCAGAGCTGATAGTAGTTTGAGTAATGTCAGACATCTGGTGCTTGTGCTGGAAGGCCTCCTTAGCATAAAATTTGTTTTAACCAGCATCAATAAATGGGATCCCCGTAAAAAACATGTGAAGGCACCACTTCAAAAACATATCAATATATTTCAGTTCTTGAAAATGCTGAGAGGCATAGATGACATAAATATATAAGATGATTTGGCTTAGACCGTGACAGCAGAACTAAAGGACACAGGTTTTGAATTAACAAACCTCAAGCAGGACTGGAGATTAGAAGAATTTTATTTTCCTACTGAGCAGTGGGCATGTGGAACAGACTCCCAACAAAAGCAATTGATCTTGTGCCGATTTGCTCCTTTTGAAAGAAAAACTGTATGAATATATGCTTGAAAGTAGTGTTGGAGAATGTAAGGATAGGTGCAGATTGAGATTAATGCATTCTCAAGGGAAGACAATTATTTCATGCAGGAGTCTGGGGGAGAAAAGGGACCAGGATTGAATAATGGAGATAATAATATTCTTTGCATTTGTGCATTATCATGGTGAAACTTCTGAAAACACTCGTGGAGTTTTCTGTAAAATGTATTCACTGTATTTGTAGGCAGAAAGTTGTGGATTCAAGCCCCATATCATGATTTGAGCTAGTCTAGACTTGTAAAGATAAGTTAATAGACACAGACTCCACAGACTCCAATGCAGTCCTGGGGAATACTGCATTGTCAAATGAGATGTTAAACCAATGATCCCGTCTTCCAGTTCAGGTGGATGTTAAGGATCCCATGGCGCTACTCGAAAAGAGAATCCTGCCATACCGGCCAACAATAATAATAATAATAATAATAATCCTTGCATTTGATATAGCGCTTTTCACGTCGGGAGGACATCCCAAAGCGCTTCACAGAACAATCTCTCAGATTAAAAACATTTTATTCACTTCATGGCTATTTGGGGGATATTGACTGTGAATCACAATCTCCACACTTTACAAAAAACAATGCCACATGAAGCAATTTGAGATGTAATGATTATAAAGTTTACACAAGTGTAATATGACCATATACACCACTATTCTGATCTCACAATGAAGAAGATGTAAAGGATACACACTGGGGTTGATAAAGTGCTTGTCAGGAAAGAAATGGGAATCCTGGCAATACCTCAACTCCAAGGCAATCTCCAGTCAGAGCCCAAGTCTCACAAGTGGATAGGACATGCTTGCGTGAGAAGCAGTTCACATCGTGAGTTGTTTTTCCTGGTGCCAAGGTATCGGTAACACTAACACTTTCCTGAGGTTCACTTTATCAACCCTGAAGTTTGTTTTCCCTCAAGTAACTAACCACTAGATTTATTGACTAGGATATCATCTTATTTTCCTCAGATAACATGTTTCATTATCTTGTGTTTAAAATGAATAATTGATCTTAAGGGGAGAAAACAGGTGCACAGCACATCAACGTTACTATGAGAAGTGCATGCAGAGACTAAAACCCATGCATGATTAACGTAGCTTCTCACTGGCTGTCCAGGCTACTTTTCCATTACATTTCATGGAAAAATGTAATTTCAGTCATGTGTTCCCAGAAAAGTGGAAACTGCATGTTGGAAAGAGGAGAGTAGTCACGGTGGTATAAATATGGTCCATGGTGTAATGTCTTGGTAATCTTGACAGACAGAAGAGTAAAAAGTTGATGCATTCCGCTCCCATCTATAAAATAAAACATATTTCACGAAAATCTTGGGAAAAGCAGAACTTTAAATATTTGTTTCAGAACTTGTTCCCAATAGGTTAACTAGAATGAAATACAGATACAGATCCAAAAGGTCCTAAGTTTGTTGGCCAGTCTGTATTCAGTTAACTGATCTGAGATAGGGCACCAGTCGGTTATTATAATTGGCCTCAGTGACCTGAGGGGAAGGAAGAGCAAGGAAGAGAAGAGCAGGAAAGAGGAATGAAAGCAAGTAAAGAAAAAAGGAAAAGGGGAAAGAAAAGGAAAAAAAGGAAGGAATGAAGGAACAAAGGATCTCATTGTCAAGTGTACAGGATGTACTTTGTGGACAAATATTCCAGAATATCAACACAATGAAAATACTATTTTTTGCTAACAACAAACCTAGGACAAAATTCGAAAATTGTAGAATATGTAACATGTTGAGTACCTCACCTACGTTAAAAGAGTCTTGTGGAGCTGAATATATTCTCAATGGAAATAAGAAGCTTGCTGGGAAATTAAAATCATGAGAACTAAGTAGATGGAAGCAGATTGTTTGATTTAGACCATGTAAACTGAATTTCCCTAAAAAAAAGTCAAGATTGAATAGTGAAAATACAGAAATTAAAGAACATAGTGATGTATTTCCTCAGTTACCTTTGGGGATCAGGATGTATTTACTTCGATATTTTCCTCAGAAAATAATATACATGGAGGGTTGGGAAATGGAATCTAAGAGATAGTAGACTTGAATGCTCTATGGAATGAGAAAGCTTGTTAGCCTGGATGTAATATTTCTCATTCCATGTTCCTAAGAAACCAAAAACCACAATATTACAAATAGTAATGTGTAGCCACAGGCCACATGATCCAATTAGGATATGTAGCCAGAACATATGCAATTAAAATAGATAGTTACAGGGCATAGTATCACAATTACTGTTGTATATGTAGCCACACGCCAGAACATCCACAGTCATTGTATACAGATGAGCTGTGAGTTGGAACACCAATGATATGGAAGAACACAGCTCCACCGAGTGGAAAGATGAAGGTTCAATTGTCAACTCCACTGAGCTCCAGATCACCCCATTTGGGAAATCGTTGAATCATACAAATTTACGGCGCAGAAGGCAGCCATAGGGCCCATCAAGTTTCCACCAGCTCTCAGAACAAGCTGTTCATTCAATTCTTCTGCCACGTCCGGTCCCCATACACCTTCATCGATCATGTACCTTTCTATTTCCTTCTTGAAACCTACAATGGACTTTCCTTCTATCTTCTTACTTGGCAGCACATTCCACACCTCAAGAACTCTGCGTGAAAATAGTCTCCTATTCTTCCCTCTTGTGACATATATATAGTCTAGTCACTTGATTCTTCTACTAGAGGAAATTTAGAGCAGAGGCCAGATATTTCCCCTGAGGAAGAGGAATTTAAATGGAAAGTCTCCTCTGATCCACTCGAACATGTGTTGTTTCTCTTGTGCACCATTACTGGGAGCAGATTGCAATGCTCCATCTAGGAGTATTATGTTAAAGAAGGCAACTGGCCTAGGAACTAAATAGATGTCCTGGGAGTTATTCCTGATTTATCTTTGGAAAGGGAGGAAAACTTTGCGGAACCTTTCCTCAGGAAACTAAATGGTGAGCAGTACCCATATGGCGAGGAGAACTGCTAGGGGTAAAAATAGGGGGAAAACTCTAGAACTTTTGCTTAGGAAATAACAAGTAACCTGCTAACCAGCAGTCAAAAGTCATAATTCACAAGCCAGAAATCCCAGCTTCATAGACTTCACCACTGAGATCAGATCGGGAGGTTTGTTCCATCGGTGATCAGGCTTTCATCATATCTGCCTCACTCTCTGGAATTCCATCCCAGAGTCCCTTTGATTTTCCTCTTCACTCGCTTCCTTGAAGGTCCACCTCTTTCACCAAGCTCTAGGCTACCTTTCCCACCTTGCCTGCTGCTCCCTCGGCCCCCACCCCAGTTCGAGTGTAAATCCTGAATGTCCAGCACCTTGGGATGTCCTCCTGACGAAAGGCGTTATATGAATGTAAATTTGTATGAATTGTATTGCTTCCTGCACATTTTGGCACATTTAATGCATTAAGCATCTAATTGGAGATGGTTCTAAGTAGACTCCTGCAGGTCAGTACTTGTGTCTTTCATTTCTAATCTACTTTAATTGCCTGATGATTGATGCAGATAATAAGGTTGGCAAATTTCCACATGACATTAAAATGTTAACAGCATTGGAAAAAGAAGTACATAGTGAGAAGAGATTAGCAAATATATGTAATAATAATAATAATAATCCTTGCATTTGATATAGCGCTTTTCACGTCGGGAGGATGTCCCAAAGCGCTTCACAGAACACACTGTAAAGTGAATTGACTGTATATTTGTGGGCGAACGTGGCAGCCAATTGCGCACAGCAATGTCCCACAAACAGTTGTAGATTGAAAATGACCAATTTAATTATTGTTTTTGGTTTTTTGGAGGGATTATTATTAGGCGTGTGGAGTAAGGAAACTTGCCCAAGGTTTCGCCCTGCCTGGAATTGAACTTAGGTCTCTCACTTGCAAAGCAAGTACTCTAACCACTGAGCTACAGGACTCCACGTAACCAGTAGAAGTCCATGAAAGTTATGTTCAGGCTCATTCATTGATCAGACTACATTTGGAGTTACTACATTGGGTTCTGAAGGAACAAAGAAAGAACTTGCATTCGTAAAGCACCTTAACAAAACACTTCACTAGTTATCACTGTAAAACCATACTGACTGTCTGTGTAGACAAACATGATGCACTATCTGCAATAGCATTTTTCCATAAATCTGAGCAATCAATTAATCTGGAAGTCAGTTGGTCAGGACAATGCGAGAAACTCTTTCTCTTTCTAACCATACCACAGCATAGTTAACATCTGCCAAAAACAACAGGTTGACTCAAGTTATTAGCACTCTCTCCCCTGGATCAGAGCTTCAAGCTTCATGTCAGGACTTAAACTATATATTGGCAGAAACTCCAACCCAGCATTGGGAGAGTGCTGCAATGTCAGAGGTGTCATCCTCCAGATGAGATGTTAAACTGAAATCCGGTCTGTCTATAATGGATGACATTAAATAATAATAATCTTTGCCTTTGATATAGCATCTTATCAAATCATCAAGGTTTCTTGAAGGAATTGATGGGATATTACTGTGAAGGTTCGTGACTGTGTATTTTTATAGGTGAACATGGTAGTCTATTTAAACACAGTAATGTCCCACAAACAGCCATGAAGTTAGTGACCAATCTTACTTGGAGGATTGTTGGCTGGGACATTGGCAAAAAATCCCTTCTTTTTTTCAATAGTGTTCTGGGATTTTTAACGTTCAACTGTAAGTGTAGACGGGACCTTGGTTTAACAACTCATCCAAAAGACTGCACCTCCAGCAATGCAGTGCACTCCCAGCACTGCAATGGAGTGTCAGCCTAGATCATGATGATAGCACTGCTAACCGAACCAGAGTATCCCATGACACAATACAAAAAGAGAAGCGCATTTCTCTAAGTGTCCAGGAACAACATTGTCTGTATAAATTGGTCATTCATCTCATGGCTGTTAGCCATGTTCAAAATAGTTTCCGCATTTTTCTACAAAAACAATAACTTTATTTAACAGTAATTACTGTAAACACTTAGAGGCATTTCAATGTCATAGGCATTATAAAATACAACTGAATTATATTATGTACAGGCAAGCGAGATGATACAGAGCAGAGCAAGGCAATAGATCCCCTAGTTGAAAAGTGGATGAGCTGCAAGAAGAGACAGGGAAAATTGGGTTCAACTTTCTACAAATAAGGCAGCTAATAGGGAACCACATTGTGATATATAAAACATTAAATAGCGTACTTCAGATTAAACCAGGAGAGGAGGAAAAAGGGACTTATATTTAAAATAGGAAAAGAACAGTTTTACAATATATAAGGAAAAGCTTTTTTTTCTCAGATCAGTAAATATCTACCTGGTGGGAAAGTAGAGGCAGAAAGATTCCGAATATTTAAAAATAAGTTGGATACAGTTGGATATTACACAGAATAATATAGCACGTAATCAGGCCATTTTGTTCAACTAGTCGATGCTGCTGTTTATACTCCACATTAGCCTTCTCTCTCATATATGCATTAAGGTTATTGGGTTAGATAGGAAAGTAAGCAGGTCATGGTGAGCTTCGGAGTCACTTCTCATCCTTGATCTTTCTTATGTTGTTACATGAAGCCACAAACCAAAACATTAGCAATTAGTACAAGGAGCTGCACTCTGAAAGTACAAGACCCTTTTTTATTTCTTCTTATGTTCTAACTATAGATGGGAAACACAAAAGATAATTGACCAACATAAATATTTTGACCAAAGGCTTGATTAGTTCCATGTCTGTTCTTCAACAGTACTCTCCAGTTGATTTTCAACAAAATGATTACAAATGTTCCCTACAACTGCACTCGCAGTAAAACGTCTACTTTTTAAACTTTGTGAACTATTTATAATGATGAACATGCTTATTCTTGCACTATAATTATTATACAGATTGTAATAAGATGATTTAGATATAAGAAGTCCACTCGATGCCAAGAGTTGGCAGTGCACCAGAACACTCAGGTATAACCCAGCCATTATCTGTCATTATAAACAAAGTAATTATCTTCAAGTGGCTCTTTGATGTGAAACTATGAATTGCTGTTGAAACAAATTCAAATGGACACTTACTTGTTGGAAAACTGATGGGGAAAAAAATCATTAGCTACACAAAGGATTCAAGCCTACCACTTAGGTCACAAGGTCATAAGAGAGGTGTGGATTAAGAAAGACCTTTTTTACCCTTTGGTCACATCCTTCCAGAATACCCACCTGACTGTCTTCCTGTTACAATATCAATCTGTTTCTTAAATAAGTCGCAGTATTCTGGCTTCTTCCACACTTCTTGATAATCTGTTTCACTTGTTAATTATTCTTCATGTAAAGAAATACTTTCTGGTTTATGTCCTATAATTATCCCTCCATTAAGCAACTGCATGCAGAGAAATATGCTATGCCTTAGTTGAGATCAACAGAAATATTTTGTCAATCACGTGCAAGTGATAGATTTCACTGTGGTTTTAGGCAATCACTGATTCACAATCATTGCATTTATATAGCGCCCTTCATGCTGGACAGCGTCTCGGAGCGCTTAACAGTGGCGCTAATTGTTATTGGATTCACATCCAATAAAAAATCCGCTTGACTTAGTTAGTAGCATTCTCTCCTCTGGATCTCTAAATCATCAGGACAAACATCAATGCAATAAAATGTCCCAGATGAGAGCAGGTGTATGCTACATCTCAATGTAGCCCCGCTATATAATAATAATTCTGAGAAAGCACTGCATTGTCAGAGATGTTATTTTTTGGATGAGATGTTAAACCAATGTCCCATTTGTCGATTCAGGTGGGTGTTGATCTCAACTAAGATCAAAATACACAGTCACTACACTTTACAGCAAAATCCTATGAAGTGCTTAGAGACATCTTCCTGATATGAAAAGCGCTATATCAAATGCACAGGTTATTATTGATTCCCACCTTTTACAAATATAACAAAGTTCTATTGGGGATCAAAACTATGGTATTGCTAACTGTGTTTTCAAATAGCTATGCCGACTGGCAAACCAGAAGTGCCTTCTGCCAAGACCAGCAGGGAAGACACTCTGGAACTGCTGAGCATAGATCATGGAGTTCCCGTCATTTGGTGGGACACACTTCACACGACTGTAGGTCATTGCTATTTGCAAATCCAGTATGCAAGCACTTCATTTTCAGCCCAGCTGTCTTCTAATGCATGTTGCGTTGGAAAGGGTGTCTCAAAACAAATGGTAATCTCTGTAGTTGTGCAAACAGAAACAGAGAGCATTGCAAAGTTTCAGAAATAAACTTCAATTACATTATTGGATGAGACGGCCTCAGCTCTGGCATCCTCAATACATAATTTGTTTTTCAGATGTAAAGAATGGAAGTCTGCCATTCACATATGTTATTGCATTATTTTCAGCAGGACAGTTACACCCTTAAAATATACAGTGTAGAAAATAAAAGCCGTTTTGGGGGCGGTTCTCTTTTATTTCTCTTCATTTGCTCTGTACAACGTTCCTTTTGTAACCTGAATTAATATACAGGTGAAGGTTGACAGGCAGCTCTATGATGATGGCTTGTACACCAATGAAAAGCTCCTGCAATATCTGCCCCTGTGGTATAAAATACTTGGAATAAGATTGGTTTCTGCTACGCCTGTCTTTTTTGATACGGAGCCAAGTAATAACTCCAGGTGCTGAACTGTTTATTTTTACTTCTATGAAGAGTGATGTACGTTGTACACATGACAACTATAGGCATGTGTTATAAGGCAGTAACGTATCAAGGGGGTCATGTAATGTCATAACCTGCAAGATTATGGGTTGTCCTCTGAACCCCAATATGTACTTACATGAGTTATTCTATCCAGACATCACACATTCTTACCGTTCTTTGCAAGATCTGTGAAGATTCCCAATAAAGCTGTAAAAATGTAAGTTTGTTCTTTGTTTCTCTTTTTTTCCTTGTTTCTTTCTTTCAATTCCTCTTCATTTCTCTCCTTTATTTCGCTCTTTCTTTCCCTCTCTCTCTTTTTCTTTCTTGTGGTCCCAACTGAGGTGATATTTCAGCAAGTAACTCAATTTAGTGTAATATTGACCTCATAACTTTTAAAAATAATAATAATCCTTGCATTTGGTAATAATATTGAATTATATTCCACTGAAAGTTGCAGGAAAGCAATGTATATTCTTTTTGTTTGGTTTGACACAAGCGGAAACCCATCTCTGTGTTTTAGAGTATCCAAATCAGAATGAAAGTTCCATGCATCCCATCTACACACGGAAAGTACTCAAAATATGAGTAATATTAATCCTTGCATTTGATATAGCGCTTTATCACATTGAGATGTCTTCAAGCACTTCACAGGATGTAATGTAAAGTGGGTTGACTGTGTATTTTGTGGGCAAAAGCACAGTTCTGCACATAGCAGTGTCTCACAAACAACCATGGAGTGATTGACCAATTTTATTTGGGGGATTGTTGGCTATTTTTGAATAGTGCCATAGGAAATTTAACATCCATCGCGACAGGCAGACAGGAACAAGCACTCTTTTTATACTTTAGAGCACCATACCATTGATGCCTAATTACAAATGTGATTACATAGTTCAGGCCCTTCATCTACATGCAGTAAAACGTGTATAAGTTGTTATAAATCGTATTATCACCTAAGTTGTACATCCACCTGAGTCCCATTCAGTATCCTATCGAACTTTCTTTGCACTCGTCATATTTTTCATCTCCTAACTCATAACGCTACTCCCCTATCCTCCATTACTCCCGGTTGCATTGATTAGCGGGAACCGTAGTCTTGATCCGGCGACTTCATTTCCAGCGATTCAATGTGATTCCAACGTTTGCCAGTAAGTGCTCATGCGGCAAAGAGTCAAGATGCATTGAATCGTGGAAACGTAGTCTTGACCATCAGCTCAGGCGCAGTTACCAGCTGCAGTGACAAACTGCCACATGCACACATACCAGCTGCAATTAATTATGCTTGTGCGGTGTAGATTATTGATTTAATCAGATTTTATAGGATTTATACAAATTTGCCTACGAATCGGACTTTGCGTGAGTCATATCAAATGTTATGGTCCTGACTGATACGATTTATGTGAGTTTTACTGTATAAGGCTCTGGAACTCTATTCCCCAGTGCCTTCGCCGCCTCCTCCCTTTCCTCCTTCAAGGCCGGTCTCAAGACCTTTCTCTTTGACCGTGCCTTCAGCTCCCCTCTCGACTCTCTACCCCCTCCTCGCTCCCTCCCTTCCCTCCCCTCACCCTCACCATTTCCCCCCTCCTCACTCCCTCCCTTCCCTCCCCTCACCCTTGCCATTTTCCCCCTCCTCGCTCCCTCCCTTCCCTCCCCTCACCCTCACCATTTCCCCCCTCCTCGCTCCCTCCCTTCCCTCCCCTCACCCTGACCATTTCCCCCCTCCTCGCTCCCTCCCTTCCCTCCCCTCACCCTGACCATTTCCCCCCTGCTCGGGTCCTGACCCAACTGTACAGCGCCTTGGGACGTCCTCCCGACATGAAAGGCGCTCAATAAATGGAATCTTGTTGTTGTTGTTGTAAGTAGTCTCCACAGAGGCCCAAACTCCCCCTCCAGTTTGGATTTAGCCTTTCTCGGTCAGCAGCTCCACTGAAATAGTGTGAAAATGTATAAATCATGGAACGCAATCGACTGTATTAGGATTTAGATCCATTTGAAAGGTTTCTATTGCAAAACTTTTTGGTGCAACCCAAAAATAACACCTGTCACTCAAGCCTCCTGCAGAGGTGACTGAGAGGTACAGGGTTCTTTTGGGGGGGAACACGGTGGGGGCGGTGGGGGTGGGGTTGCAATAAGCATAGACCCAGCTGACAGGTGCTAACTGTGTAAACTTCCCTTTACTGCAGATAAAAAATTATAACCATCTGAAGGGAAAGACAGCTGAGCTTTAAGGGATTTAGATTCACTTCATAGGTTTTCTTTGTGTTTACAATCTTAACTGTGGCTCCTTCATCCGGCAAGTTTTAACAGCGTTAAACCCGTCCTGGCACAAGGTATTACTGGTGTATGACCCTCGCATATTATCGATGTGTAATTCCATTTGAAGTTTGTGTTATTTATTGTTGGGCATGACAATCCTCCTTGGGGGTGGGGGAGGTAAGCGGAATGTCCTTGAAGCTGAACTGCTCGAAGGTGACATGCCTGGCAACGGAATGTCGGAATCGAGCCGGTAGTCCGGTTCCTGAGCCAGGTGGGTCCGCAGTATTCCAGGGCGCTCCTGATGACAGCACAGCCAGCCTGGCTCATCGGCAGGACCTGGAAGGGTAGACCAGTCACTGAGGACTGGGAGTCATCCCACTCAGCTTCTGTTAACCCTGCAAGTCAAAGCCCTAATGGGTAGGGTGATCCTAGCTGGACATGCAGTGGGAAGGCTTGCCGGATACCAATATCAATGGCAAGCTGTTTGGTTTTAGCTGATTAGCCTCCAGCAGTTACCCCAACGTACACTCTGGGGTCCCCAAGCCTTGGCTCTTGCCAACCTGTGCCTAATACTTTCTGGAATTAATAAATCCCTCCAGGGAGAGAGTGCGCATTCTATTGAAACAATCTATCTGTGTGATTTCCATGTGTAGGTGGGATGCATGGAATTCTCATCTTGGTTTGGATATTCTCAAGCATGGTGATGAGTTTCAGCATGTGTCAGACACCTGGCTGACCAAAAAATAATAATAATTGTTTGATGACACCGGACCCAGGTCCTGAGTGAGCGACCAAGTGAGTGAGTGAGTGATTGAGTGAGCAAGTGAGTGAGTGAGCGAGCAAGTGAGTGAGTGAGTGATTGAGTGAGCAAATGTGTGAGTGAGCGAGCGAGCGAGTGAGTGAGTGAGTGAGTGAATGTGTAGGAGAGGGGAGAGGAAAGACAGACATAAACAGACATGAAGTAAATGATAAAATAATCTGGAGTATTCTTGGGCCAATTTACTTGGAGAAACTCCTACTCAATCATAGTCTTCGGATCTTTTATCTTTTATCACCCGAAGAAAGAAACTGACTTGAATCTTAGTTTAACATCTCATCTTAAAGGTAGCAGCTCTGAAAGCACAGCACTTCACCGACCTCCCCCTCCCCCAAAACCCCACACTGCTCTGGAGTGTCAGCCAGTATGAGCAAATGTGCCACTTCCATTCATATTATATTCATTAAAAATATTCTCTGTAAATTGCTGTCATGAATTGCAACTCATCGGAATTAGGTAAGCAGAAGAGCGTGTCTCTGGAGTAAGAGAGTGCGAATTCCATTACAGATACAGGAAAATTTTCACATGCGGGTGGCACACTTGGAACTCTCAGCCCGGTTTGCATACTTTGAAGCATGGTGGTGGGTTTCCATCCAGCTGACCCAAAACAATTTTAGAATATAACAGTGAACAATGTCATGTTACTTAGCACATCAACGAAAAATGAAAAAATGAAAGAATGCAACTGCTTTTTCAATGGGCCGAATGGCCTCCTTCTGTGCTGTAAAATTCTAGAATTCTGGTGCCTTTACCTCAATAACCTGAGACTCATGTAACTTATCAATGCGATAAGACACTAAAATTTGTTCACCTACAGTCACTGCACTTTACAGTATGTCCCACCTTTGGATGAGACGTTAAGCTGTGGTGCCGTCTGCCTGTGGGTGAAATTTGGCAGCCAATTGTGCACAGCAGTGTCCCACAAACAGTCGTGGATTGAGTGTACCAAATTATTATTATTTTTATTTGAAAAGAGTACTATTTGAAAAAAGAAGGGAGTTCCCCTCGGTGTCCTAGCCAATAAAAATAAATTTGGCTCCACGGCTGTTTGTGGGACATTGCTGTGCACAAATTGACTCCTGCATTCGCCCACAAAATACACAATCACTCTACTTTACCATATATCTTGTGAAGCGCTTTAAGACGTTCTTCTGAAGTAAAAGATGCCAATATCAAATGTAAGGATTATTGCAAAATGCAAGCTCATTTTATTTTTTTCTATTCATATTTTGCAGGGTTACAAGCACTCATTCATAATACACCATCATCGTGGAGGCTGTCATGATGGGAAGTCCCCACAAAACCCGGGGCGATCTGGAGACAAACAACTGATGCCTCCCTCCAGCACACACACCTGTCACAGTTCGAAAACAACAAATTGCGTTTATATAGGGCTTTCAATTCAGGAGGACATCCCAAGGTGCTGGACAGTGAACAGTTTGCACCCTTCAGCAGAGGACCTCTGATCTATGCTAACACATTATTCCAGTGCCTTAAACCTGTGTAACTCTTTTTGTCCGCAGCCTTCCCTTCTTTTTGCATTTGACAAACATTTAGACCCTGAGCTTCGTGTGGCGTAGCCACTGCTATCTGATTTATCTTACTCTCTCTTAGCCCTGCTGGAGTCCTGCACAATGGAACCTTGGCCTCTCAGTTTGGTTTCTCGATAACAAAATAAATGTGCAGAGATAGTGTCAACATCATTAATCCTTGAGTATGGGGATGATTGTGTATCGACAGCATGGATCGGGCTGGCTGTTAGCTGTTGCAGTTCATACTGTCAGCGAAAAATTAAAAAGATAACTTGAGGTAAATAAAATAGCCTCATGAAGTTAATCCACAGAATATATATTATTTGAATAAATGTTTTGCTCTTATGATTTATAATGCCACATGAACCCCTTAATCAAATTCCTGCTCAGTATTTACTCCCAGGAGGTCATTATTCTCTATGTTCCATTATCAATGATCACAATGTAATAGTAATGTATACAGCCCAAACATTGATACTTTATCTGATGAACACCAAAAATGGATTGTTTGTCCCATTCAGTCCAGCATTTTACCAGCAAGTTGTTGGTTTGGCTTGAGATGCAGGAATTATTTAAAATACAGTATATACAGTGTGGTTATAACTGCAACTTGAAGAACTTGCTTATCCTTCTCTTGTGATTTATTTCAAAGTTTGAACTAAATATTTAAATTTGTCTTTTGAATCAAAACCAGTTTGCTTGACAGTAAAATGTCACTCCTAAACCCCTTAGGGAGAAATTCCACCTGGGTCTAGATTTACTCTAATTATGAAGCATTTTCAAAATTTGGTAAATTATTGAATTTAGTCTTAACTGTGAAGCGATTTTCTGTGTTATTTTTAAACATCTGACTTCAAAATTAAGGCTGTGTTATAATTTGCCCAAATCTGAATGGTCTAAATGCTACATAAATGGAGTAAATTTAAACCTGAATAGAATCTCTCACAATGAAAGTTGCAATACTGTCAAAATAAGGTTTTGGGGCACATTTATCTATTTCATAGCTTGATCAAGAACCTTACCATACATATAGATATTCTCATTCATTCAAATACGGATTTTTGGGGTTCTGTCCCCACAGTGAAGTTATGAGGTGAACATTCGTTACATTGCTTTCCAGGAGTAATATTCCCTTCAAAATAAAAGTAATAATGTGGTCACTCAATCCACGACTGTGAGGGACACTGCTGTGCACAATTGGCTGCCACGTTTGCCCCACAAAATACACAGTCACTACACTTTACAATGTGTTCTGTGAAGCGCTTTGAGACGTCTCAAAGACATGATAAGATGCTACATCAAATGTAAGGATTATTATTATTGTTATCGACCCACTCACTCTTTTTGGTCAATGCTTTCAATTCTTTTATTGATGTGAATTGCTGAGTAAACAAAGAGGGTGAAGAATGCACCATTTCATAACAGATTCAATACAATTAATCTGATCCAAAATGTCACATTGTTCAACCGATAATCTTCAATGGAAACAGGACTAACGCACAATATAAAACTGCACTACAGACACCAAGCATAATGCTGCAGTATTTTTGAAGTTGCAAAGGAATGAAAGTATGTAGGTGATCCAAAGCAATATTTATCAATGTCAACTGACATTTTTCCAATGGCGTGATAGACCAAAAGGATTAGAGATAAAGTTATCTCCCCAGAGAGTCATTTACAAAAAGAACGTCAGGCCATATTTGGCTTCTTGCCCACCGAGCTCCACACAGAGCTCCTACCTAAATTGCAAAGACTTTCAGTAATGTTCTGTAAAGAACTTCCTGGATGTGTCAAAGTGATTGCTTTTCCAAGCACCCATGTTACTACAATGAGTAATCCTCACCTTTTTTGGAGTATTTAAAGAATTTCCCGATAATCCCTTGCCCTACCTGACTGCTGCAGGTGCACCAAACAACAGCCACATCACTCAAAGAAAGAACTGAAAGTGCTAATCTTCA
Source organism: Callorhinchus milii (assembly GCF_018977255.1). Classification (NCBI taxonomy): domain Eukaryota; kingdom Metazoa; phylum Chordata; class Chondrichthyes; order Chimaeriformes; family Callorhinchidae; genus Callorhinchus; species Callorhinchus milii. The sequence continues at coordinate 67,187,499 of NW_024704745.1, read as the reverse complement.
TAAGAAATAGGATTGCTGAAGAGGCCCACTGCCATGTGAATGGGGGGGAGGGTACTTGCTTTTCTCTAGGTTATTTATTAATGTAAACTTGTAGCAGTGTTTATGTTTGACTTCTCAACCACAATCCTTGTCAGCCTCCCCTGTTTCACCTTCCACAAGGTCCATCCCATCCAAAAAGCCGCCACCTGCAACCTCACATGTCCATCATCCCAATCCTTACCAGGCTCCACTGGCTCCTTGTCTCTGAAAGAATCGATTTCAAGATCCTCACCCTCACATATAAATCCACTCGGCTAGCTCTGACCTACTGCTTGCAGCTCATACCTTCTGCTCCACCATTGGCAACCGTGTTTTCAGCCACTACTCGCCAAAACTTTGGAACTCTCTCCCTAAATCCCCCCTCTTTCCCTTCTTTTATATCATGACTGAAGACCTTCCTCCTTCAGTGACGGAATCAACATCCGCCACTGTTAAGCACTTCGAAATGTTGCCCCATGTGAAAGTCCCTACATAAATGCAAGTTGTTGTTGTTAACACTCCAGTGCAGTACTTGGAGAGCACTGCATCATCAAATGTGGCCCCATTCAGATGAGATGTGAAACAAGGTTTCTAGCACCTTGGGACGTCCTCCTGACGGGACAGGTACTATACAAATGTAATTTTGTTGTTGTTTGCTTGTCTTCAGGTAGGTGTGAAAGACCGTGGTACTATTTGAAAAAAAGAGAATTGCTAGCAGGATGTTAGCCAACAATAGCACCTCGGTGCTTTTTGAAGGACCTCTCTATTTACAAAATGCTTGCCACACTTGGATGTAGGCATAGCATAAGAATCTGATGGGAAATACAATGAGTTGGCTAAATGGTCTGGTGGTCTTCTCCTGAAATCATTACAGTGTGATTATAATAATATTATTAATGTTACTATATATCCGTTTCAACAGGTACAAACATATTAAATAATTTCAAATGAAAGATCCTTCTCCATTAAACAGATGGGAATGATTATCATCATAGGATGTCACGAAGCACAAAGCTAGAATTTTAGTTTAGAACTCTCTTCTGAACTCAAAGAGAAGGTTTCTGCCTTATAATCATTTCCATGTATTCATCATTTTTACTGTGGAGTTGGCCTGGATAAATCTATTCTATTTCCATTCTGTTTTTTTTTGCCAGTGCTAGGTATCATGGCAAACATTAATGGGTGGGACACTCCATGCAGTTGGTCGAAAATCATATCGCGACCATATTATTATCAGTAGGTTTATTGAGCAATAATCTTTTGTCAATTGCTAGAAACTAAGATATTCAAAGTTATACAACAATACTCAAAATATTCATAAATATATATGTGACAGATTCAGTTTGTATCTTGCATAATCTCTGCAAGATTTATTTGCTGTTTAGCACTCAGAACCGAATATACTGTACTGAACAATAATAATAATAATCATTACATTTGACATGTTGCTTATAATGTTGAAACATCCCGAAGTGCTTTACATTACAGTACTGACCTTTAAGTGCAGTATCTGTGTATTTGTAGGAAAATGCAGCAAGCATATTTGTGTTCACCAAGATTGTGTAAACAGTCATTACCAATTTATCTGAAGGATTCTGGCAAGAACATTGTGAGAAACTCTCTTCTCTTTTTGAATAGCGGCATGGATTTCTTTAACATACATCCGAAGAGGCAGATGGGACCTTGGCTGAATGTCTCATCCAAAGGACAGTACATCCATCAATATAGTGCTCCCCAACACTGCACTCAAGTGCCAGCCCCAAAATAATAATAAAATATGAGCTAAAAATACCAACAAAACAACAAATTATATTTGTATAGCGCCTTTCATGTCGGGAGGGCGTCCCAAGGAGCTGAAAAGTTCCTGACATGCTTCTTGACCACCACAACCTTCTGACTGAGCCAGGTTGACACCCTGGAGAGCACATTTTTTACATAAATTAAAAATGGGAATGAAATATCATAAAAATTGAAATTATGGAAAGAAGCTTTCTTGATATGCAATCTTTCTTAATAATCCTTAATAATCTTATTAATCCTTCCAAAACCAAAAACAATAATAAATTGGTCATTTTCAATCTACGACTGTTTGTGGGACATTGCTGTGCGCAATTGGCTGCCGCGTTCGCCCACAAATATACAGTCAATTCACTTTACAGTGTGTTCTGTGAAGCGCTTTGGGACGTCCTCCCGACGTGAAAAGCGCTATATCAAATGCAAGGATTATTATTATTAATATTATCTTTTACAATATGCTTTTCTCACAATCTCCACAAAATGCCTAGTGAGTACACGTTACAGTGCTTTGAGACATCCTCCTGAAGTTAAAGGCGCTATATCAAATATAAGGATTATTATTATTTTTAGAAATATGAAATAGCTGAGAAAATGCTAATAAATCTTGTTCGGAAAGTGTTCAGTTCTTCAATTTTAGCATCTTCACCTTCTGGGTCAATTAAAAATGACAAGCAAGAAATATTTGGAAAAACTTCAAATTTGCCATGAATAAAAATGCACAAAATGTTTCTTCTTCCCAAGACATTTTATTAAGGTGCTTAACACTAGTGTCACACTCAAATCAGGAGATCTTGTCTGGAACTAGAGTTTTCATTAAAATCTTTAATTGAGCTTTCTTTGGAGTATTTTTTAAAGCTTAGGTCATCTCTTGGTCACCTAGCAAAACAGATAAGCATTATTTTACCACCACTCAGTAGCTGCTGAGTGGAAGGTATCAGTCTGGCTCAGTTGGTGATACTCTGGCCTCTGAGTCAATAGATTGGTTCAAACCACATGTTAGCACTTTAAAGTCACGGTCTTGGTTGACACACCAATGCAGGGTTTGGGGAGTGCTGCATTGTCAGACGTGCCATCGTTTGGATGAGACATTAAACTGAGGTCCTATCTAGCTGCCAGTGTGCGATAAAAATCCTTTGTCACGAGTAGAAAAAGGAAGGGAGTTTCTCACAGTCCAAGCCAATAATTCTCAAGGTAAAATTCACTTCATGGCTGCTTGTGGGACACTCTTGTGTGTAAATTGGCTGCTTCAGTTACCAACAAAATATGCAGTCACTTCGCTTTAAAGTAAACATTGTGAAGCACTTTGAGAGGTCCCCCTGCCTCCTCTCCCCAGCTCAGCATGAAGCTCCACCACTGCTAAGCACTCTGACACGATACCCCATGTGAAGGGAGCGATATAAGTGCAAGGTGTTGGTGTTGGAATAGGTGCTATATTGAATGCAAGCATTATTGTTAACCTTTTTCACTCAGAAGCTTGTGAACACATAGAATGTTTTTCTACAAATAACTAATGAAGCTGAAATCATAATAAAGGATAACCCTCCAGTTTTGAAGAGCAAGAACATTAAGGACAATGGGTAGAGAACAGAGCAATGGGATTAGTGAAGTAAACTCCAGAAGAGGAGTTGGCACCAACATAGGCTCAACGGACCAAATGTCTCTTCTGTTCTGTAATTCTTATAGAACTATGATTATAAGACCCTGTTAGAAAATGGTATTAGTTTGGGCATTAGATGAGAACAGATCCAGGTTTGGCTGTAATGTCCTTTGGTTGTATAGTTTGCCAACCCTAACTGTGTACAACAATAACAGCTTGGACTTGTACAGCACTTTTACATAATTAAACTTCTGAAAGCACTTCACCAAGACAGAGTGAGAACCGGAGCAAGGTGGGAGATAGGGGAGCTGGATGGAGATGACCGAAGGTACAGTCAAAGAGGAAGATGTTTAGAAGTGTTTGGCAGGCTCACCCACCTCCACTGTGTAGGCTTGCAATTGAATAACAGTCCTTGCGTGAGGCATTGAATAGCACCTGGTACAGAGCGAACAACTACATGAGTCAGCACCTACAAAGGAGGAATTGAGAAAACTGGAGGAGGAAATTTATCACGGTTAAATAAAATTATTTTAAATTATATGTTTCAGGAAGGCTGTGTTCGTGAAACATGATAATTTGTGTTATTAGCAATGAATAATTGTTACTTTTGGTAAGGAAAGATTACTTTGAGGCAGCCCTGAGTTTCAGAATCGTGTTGCAAGTCCCAGTTTGTATTTCTGAAAATACAACAAAGTTACCCTTACGCTCACAGCTGAGCTTAGTCTCTCTTCCTGTCCACTTCCCTCTCAATATACTGGGCCATTTTCTCATATTCTTTTTTACAACACCCCCACCTGCCTATCAAACCTCTGACTGTTCTGTCACTCACCTAGGTTTCCTTTTTCCCCACTGTGTACCTGTCTGCTTTTTGATTCCTTCCTCTTCCAGTCAAGATTTCAAGCTGCAGATGTTGCCAATATAGCACACCTGCAACAGGTTTATTAAAGACTTTACATCCTCCCAAATCAGTAGGTTTCCCTGATAGTATATACTATATTAGGTTATATTGGTAACATCCCATGGGAGATGTTACATTGACCAGATGGACTTCCAAAAGAGAAAAAATGGGAAAACTTTAAAGGGGTCTACCTGCAATTATTGTTCATTCCTCCTCCCTCTGTCTCACCATTGTTGGACAAACCTTCAGCCACTACACCCTGCTCTTTAGAAATCTCTTCCAAAACCTACTTACCTTGTTTCTTCCTTCCCCACCTTCAAAACCCTTATAAACTATAGCTTCCCAATTGTGCTTTTGGTCAACAGCCTTAATTCATGCTGATTGTTCCCTTGCTGCCTTCTTCCACCTCTACCACATTGCCCGCCTCCAAACGTACCTTACCCCAAATGCAGCTGAAACTCTCGTGCATGCGTTTGTCACCTCCCGCTTGGATTACTCAAATGCACTCCTTGCCGGTTGTCTCCCCAGCTCCACCATTCAAAAGATCCTGCTCATTCAAAACTCTGCCGTCGCATATTGACCTGGACCAAACTCTGGACCCACATCTCACCAGTTCTGGCCAGACTCCACTGGCTCCCCATCACTGAATGGATCGACTTCAAGATCCTCACACTCATGTTCAAATCCATTCACTCTCTGCCACTTCCCTACCTCTCCAACCTCCTCACTCCCCAATCCACCACCTCTGCTCAATTGGCACCGACCTCCTGCTCATCCCTTTAGATTTACAAATAATGTAGAACACAGAAACAGGCCACTCAGCCCAACCAGTTTGTGCCAGTGTTTATACACCACACGAGTCTTTATCCATTCCCTACTCCCTCCCATACCTTTCTATTACCCTCTTCCTCATGCAAAGGTCTAGCTTTCTCTTGAAAGCATCTACACTATCTGATTCAACCATCGTTTAAGGCAGCAAGTTCCACAATCTCACTATCCTCTGTGTGTAGTTCATCCTAAATTCTCTTTTTGATCGGCTCGTTACTATCTCATACTTGTTATGGTTTTACTATCTCATACCCTGGTTATGGACCCCCAACCGGTGGAATTAGTCTATTTATGTTAACTTTATCAAACAAACACTTTTATAATTTTTAAACACTTCTATTGGGTCTCCTCCTTAAACATCTCTTCTCTAGCAAAAAAAAGAGGCCACCAATTCCATTATTCATTATTCCATTGTGCAACCTAATGAGGTTAAACAGCTTTCGAATAAAGATTTTTATATGGTCATGATTAAATTCATTTGCACAGAATCTTTGTTTCTATCCCTGGCAGCAGCTGCCTCACCACATGACTGTGTACCACTTATGTAGGCTCAGTCATCATGCCTTCAGGGATCCTAGCTGTGTAAAAGCTGAGAAATTAAGAAGAAAGATTTGTGCACACTAATACTGAAAAGCACACCCTCCCCCGTGGTGTTTCTAACGATGGGCAGTATTGTTTACCCTGGCACACAATATGCACGGATATTTGGCGCACACTAAATCATGGCACAAAGACAAGAAAAAGCAGACAAGTCATCACAAAGAAAATTAAATGAATTGATTTTTGCATGTACCATGTACGGGTTTTCGTCTCATTTGTGGGATTCGCAAAAAGGTTAGAAAGAAGTAACAGATGCATCATGGCAAATCCTCTGAATCCCTGCTCAGAGGCCAATCCCATTCTAACTTCTGTGAAGTCGGGACACAGACAGCATTCGGTAGCTACAAATCCTTTTGAAAAGTCTGTGTTAATTTTGCAATATTCGCTGTTATTTGATGGACTGGTGGAAGTGCCCAAATAATGAAGAAAACTCTGATGCGGGAATAGGAAAGAAACCACACAATATATTATGCATTTTGTATCTTATAGGTTATAAGGCAGGGAGCAATTAGAAATTGAGGTCTACATTGAGGTCCAGATTTATTCTATTTTCTTAGCATTTCAGAGCATACAGAATTTGGTAATTTTTAATTTTAATGCTTTCTTTTAAGAACTACAGAAAACTAGCTTCAAATTTAAAATCTAAAGATATGCAGGAAGTAGTATAAATCACTGAAGGGGGAAAAACTGGGTCTAGATTTATTCTATTTTCTTAACATTTCAGAGCATTCAGAATTTGGTAATTTTTAATTTTAATGTTTTCTTTTAAAAACTACAGAAAACCAGCTTCAAAGTTAAGACTGAGTTCAAAATTTTCCAAACTCTCGACTGTGTAAAATACTACATAAATAAAGTAAATCTAGACGCAGGGATATTTTTAGTTACAGAACAAATATAGTTTTACCTTCCCAGACAAATAGGTGGAAAAATTGGCAATACACAGTCTAACTTTTGAAAAGGAAAATGCTTGAAGTGAACAATGTAATCTCAGGCAATCATATCATGGGGTGGAGATCAGGTAATCGATTATGTACCAGAGTAATATTGACTGGCTGATATCCCAGCTCTTCCTGCTGTTCACAACTGCTACTTAGTGGAAATAATAATCCTTACAATTATATAGTGTCTTTCACATCTCAAAGTGCATCACAGGATATAATAATACAAATCCTTGCATTTGATAAAGCACTTCTTATATCATCGTATCATCTCAAAGAGCTTTACAGAATATACTGTAAAGTGATGAGGCTGTGTGTATTTTGACTATATATTTTGTAGGCAAATGTGGTTGATAATTTGCACACAGTAATACCCACAAACAGCTATAAAGTGAACAACCAAGTTTATTTGGGAGAATTGTTGGCCAAGGCAGAGGAAGAATCTTCCTAAATGGTTTTCAAGTCACCTTTCCTTTATTAGTCAAGAAAGAACTTGAAAAAAAATCGAAATCTATAAAAATATCCAAAGTCCATCACAGGTAATTATTGACTGTGTTTGTAGGTAAGCACAAAAAATATTTGGTCCAGTAAAGTCCCACATGAGGTGAAAAACCTGGGGGATTGTTGGCCAGGACAACAGGAGAAACATCCTTCAATTTTTGAGTGGTGTCACAGGATCTACCTGATTAGATAGACTGGACCTTGGTTTAATATTGCATCTGAAATATGGTACCTCAGTCATTGCGGTGCTTCACTGGAGAGTCATCTCAGATTAAAAAATCTCAAAGCCCAATGCAGGGCTTGACCTCGTAACCTTCTAACCCAATGACAAGAATGCTAACAATGGAGACAAATGGGCACATTAAGGTTGTAAAGAAAGTTGTGCAATAATGACCCATGCCATCATTGGTATAATTCCATTCCTGTGCTCTTCTTTCAGATAATTGTTCATCGTAAATGAAAAGATGTTCTGGATGTAGAAATACAGCACACACTCATAAATCATGCTGCCATCTTCCATAATAAAGGGGGGATACAGTTCAAGACTCCAAGAGATAATCATCAAGATTTACTTGGAATATTGGAGCACTTTTGTTAATGTTTTGCATGGCTGAAGACTGTCACCTGTCCAACTCGTAAAATGAAGCTTACAAAAGAAAAAAAGAAAATCAAAGACAGGCTTGCATTCACATTCACATACCGATTAACTGTACCGAGATAGATCCATGTGCTGGTGGGTCAGCATTGATGCTTGCATTCAGTGTCTAAGTTATCCTTCTGACAGCTTTGCTTTTGTTTGCAAATGTGATGGTCTTTTGCTGGGCAATTTGACATTCAAGGAGACAAAGGCAAACTCTAACACTTTAAAAAATATCTGCGGAATGTGTAAGTGAGACATGCAAAAACGTCTTTTTTTCTGGCATCTAAATAATGTGTGTTTCACTTGGTCTTTATAGATGTCAAACCTTTTAAAGGTGCACAAACTATTGCAATAATCACTAAATTACATATTGTTACCATACAATAACATGATGAATGGACATAGTAAAACACATTTTCAGAAAATACCTCTCTAAAACCATCTAAGGCTAAAAGGAGCATCCGGGTTTTTCCCATGACTGAATTGCTAAGTACACAGTATAGTGTGGTATACAGCCATGCAGTGTAGGAAGGACTCAGGTTCAACCATGGATAGAAAGGTAGTGGAAGTGCTACAATTCACCAAAGGAAGGAATAAAACAGCACCATGCTCATTCCCTCTGACAAAAGCAACTTCCACTCGTATAGTCCCTCTCTCATATCATGGACATCTCAAAGAGCTTAATGGAAGCATTGTGCAGCAGAACCTCAGAGCACTCTGTTGACCAAAAGTACAATTGAAGTTTTTAAAAGGTTTTAAGGAGAGGAAGAGTAAAGCAAGGGTTTTCGAATCAGGTTCCAGAGACAGGAGACTAGCATCCATTAACGTTTCTAGAAAATGATTATATGTGGATTGCTGGTAAGGATAGGATCGAGCATTGATGCCCTACATAGTAGAATAATCTTCTGAAACTCATTGCCAGGATGGAATAAAGAAAGGTAATTTTCGCAATGTGCCAGAAGACCACTGGTTGCTATGGAAAATTGGTCCACCATAAATCAGTTCCTTTAGGTGAGCAGAGAAGAAAAGGGAGAAAAATGCATTAAAAAATGAGAATAATCCAAAACCTAAACTCTTTCTATCTCTCTTTTCATGTTGCAGATTTGCAGTAAGTTCCAGCAGAGGCCACTATTGTAATGTGCCTGCATTTTGGCACTTCTCAGCTCCTTCACTATGCGGGTGTCCGAATGATTGGAAAAATTAATTGAAAGTCAGCTGTTTCATCATCTCTATCGCTCTGCAGTATTTGCCACCCACTGATTTAGTTGCAGTCTTTGAACATTCGTATTTTATAATTTTTAGGCTTTAGAATACAAGATGAAAATATTATATTAACAGGGAGAGTGCCATTTAGAGGATAAATAATGAAAGTAATAGAGGAAATTGATGTAGAAGCTTTCCGAAGAGAATTAAGGCTTCAAGAGTATAACTTTGCCTTCATGAGTTTCAAGAATCCAGGAGATGTGTTGCAAGGTTCAGAATTATACATTCAGGAATTAATTCTTACTTAAGTGGATAACTAAATATATCAATTCATCAATTCAAGAAACAACATGTAATTATCATGTAGGATAAGATGTAGTGGCCAACAATCCCCAGACAGAATTGGTCATTCACTTCATGGTTATTTGTGGGATATAGCTATGTACAATTTTTTCTTTGGTCAGCAAGGTGTGGAACTCTTATAGTTCGTTGTCACATTTCAAATTATTACAATAATTATTATCAAGTGCAGTGACTGTTCTTGTAGGAAAATGAGGCAACCAAAAGAAACTCAACTTATCCACCTTAATATGTGAAATTTGTATCTTCATTTTTGTGTTTGCCAGCACAAGTGCAACTTTTCATCAAATTAGGTCAATTAATTCACAGTTGCAGTACCTATTCAAAATTCATCAGCAAAAAATATCATACACTGTTCACACACTGTTCTTTTACTAGTAAAATAAGTATAACAGTAAGTTTCCAAATAAATGGGTATCTTCACTGTATCAAACCTTTTAATATAGGATGAAGAGTAGCTTAATGGTATCCACATATTAAAGTGGATAAGTTGAGTTTTACCTCACAAGCAAGAGGACCTGGGTTCGATTCAAGGGCAGGATAAAACATTTCCGGGTTGGACAAGTTTCCTTACTCCACATGGCTCTGTTTATCCAGCAGTAAGTAGGAACCCAGTTGTAAGTTGATTGGCGGATCGCTTTTCCGGGGGACAATATTCCCTTAAAAAAAAATTTGGTCCCTCAATCCACGACACTGCTCTGTGGAATTTGGCTGCTGCGTTTCATCCACCTAATATACAATCAATTCATTTTACAGTATATTCTGTGAAACACTTTGAGACATCTCAATGATGTGATAAGGTGCTATAGCAAATACAACAATTAATATTTATTATCAGAACTATTTAAAAGGAGAATAGAGTTTCTTCTGGTGTCATGGCCAACAACCCATCCCTGACAAAATTGTTGCATATGGCTGTGCACAATCTTTTTTTGGTCCAGAGGTGTCTTACAAAGGTGGAAACCAAATCCCATGCAGAAGAGTGTCCAAACGAGACCTAGCGTTCCACGTATGCATGCCACCTACGCTGGGAAATTTCCCATTTAGAATATCCCGGCTAGTGTGTTCACCTACAAACTACACAGTTATTACACTTTACACTTTACAGAAACTTGGTGAAGCTCTTTGAGAATTTTGAATGTTATAAATGCTACATCAAATGCAAGGATTTTTATTATTAGTAGTAGTAGGAGTATTTCTGTGGAAATACATTTCACAGTTCAGGAACTAAATATCCATGATATAAATTCAAAAGATTAGGGAACAAAATTCCCTTCTTGAAATAGTTAAGTATACATATATAAAAGAAAATGTTTGATTACTTCTTCAATGCTGTTGACCTCTGAATTTTTCAGTTGCAAACCTTATTCTTGAGCGTAGTGTCTTCATACGATCTTATCATAATCAATTTACATGTCAGTATTGTTTTATGTTGAGAAGAAAATATAAGGTGTAATCTATTGGCGTTTTACCGAGGTATGTGTTTTTCAGCATACCTTGTTAGTACACTAGAAACCTTTTTTGTTACAAAAATACAACAACCGTCAAAGGATTCTAGACCCAGTTAAGGTGTAAATGAATGGAATTGCACTTCTCTTGCCCCGGCTTGCTCAGAGAGGGCATAATGAGAGGGAACGTGAATGTTTTGGACAGCTGGGTTCCTAAGCACCTGAAACAGGACTCTAATGGAATAATTTGTATAATATAAACAACCTGGAGGAAAATATTTGTGCCTCAGACAGCCTTTCTTTCTCACCGTGAAATGTATTTTCATTTAAAGAATTGAATTTGCTTCCCACGGCAGGTGAAAAAAAAGAAAGCGGAACGAGATGATCAAGTTTCGTCAAGCAAATACACGGGTAATGGAAGCAGCCATTAAAATTAATCCTTTTGTTCAGACAAGCAGAGCTCAGAGTCAGCAGGTGGTAGAGGAGTCAGAAAGGCTGATGTGTTCCATCCACATTTCTCCATCTCTTCATAAAGCTGACACTTCTGTCTCTTCTTTTGTTTCCCATTTCAAATTGCTCGGCCCACATTTTGAGTTGCACAGAAAGGTAGCAGAACAGAGAACCAACAGATGATGGTTGGCATTTTCATCTTTACAAAGATGAGACTATCAGCCAGATACTTTCCATTTCTTTCCTGTGTGGTGTCCAACATACTGATGTTTAATAAGGTGAAATACAACATTCACAAGAATGGAACATTTTCCACTGTACACCCAGAAATACTGCCAAGCATTTCTTTGTTAAAAAAAATCTCCTTAGGTTGCACTGAGAATGTGGCCAATTTTCAGTCTCTGCTGCACCAGCATGTCTATTACTTCCCTATTTATACTGTCATGCTGTACACTACATCATTCCATGTGATTGCTACATTTGAGACTGTTCTTGTGATACAAACCCATATTGGACTGAGGCAGCTCAAGCTCATTATAATCAAACAAAATGAGTGCAGAACCAAGCTGAATCCTTGAAGTAGTTTAGGAAGCAAACGCTTGAACTGTGTCCAGTTATAATAACAATAATAATAATTCTTGCATTTGATATAGTGCCTTTCACATCTCAAAGCACTTCACAGGATTTTACTCTGAAGAAGGTGACTGTATTTGTAAGCAAACACAAAACCCCAATTGCTCACAGCAAAACAGCTGTGAAACCAATTTTATTTGGGGGATTGTTGACTAGTACACAAGGAGAAACTCCCTTCACTTTTCGAGGCATGGATCGTTACTTGAACAAGTAGATGTTGTTCAAGGGCTTCGGCTTAAAGTCTCATCCGAAATTTCAATTTGAATGTTTGGATGCAGTTTGAATGCAGAAGCATGTATATCTTACTGTTTCAAATTATTATGCTGTATACAGCATGGAGGGAGAATATTCCTCTCATGTACAATAATAATGATAATAATAAGCCTTGGATTTGATATAGTACCATACCAGGGTGTCGAGACATCTCAAAAAGCACTTCACAAGAATTTAGTGTGAATTGCAGTGACTGACCATTTGTTGGTGAACAGGTGGCTTCTTGGTTGAGTTACCTGAGCTTAACTGGCTCCTGTATCCCAGTAAAGTGAGCCAAAATATTCATGAAATTAGATAAAATTGGAGTGGAAATAAATTATTGAAAAGAGGGAGTTTGAAGTGGCTTCTCGTCCAGCGCCTTGGGACATCCTCCCGACTTGAAAGGCACATATAAATGTAATCTTGTTATTGTTGTTGTCCTTGACCTTTCTTATGTTGTGCAGCAGATGTCAAAAGAGGGTGGGTTTAGGGAAGACAGTTGTACAGGTTTCACTCCCTTGCTCCTCTCTTTCAAGGTGTCTCTCAAAACATATCTCTTTAACCGGGCTTTTGGTCATTCTTGCCCTCCACACCTCTCCCCCTCGGCTTCCACCTGTGGCTCAGGTGCTCATCCAGCACTGTGAAGGGCATTGGGAAGTCCTCTTGACTTAAAATGTGCTAATAAATGTGATTTGAATTGTAATATAATAATAAATATTAATCTTTGAATTTGATATAGCGCTTTTCATGTCTTCTGGACGTCTCAAAGCGCTTCACAGAATAGACTGTAAAGTGAATTGACTGTATACTTGTGGGCAAAATGCAGCAACCAATTGTGCACAGCAGTGTCTCACAAACATTATCAGGCATGTGAAGTAAGGAAACTTGCCCAAGGTTTTGCCCTGCCGGGAATCAAACCCAGGTCTCTCACTTGCGAGGCAAGTGCATTAACCACTGAGCAACAGAACTCCATGAGTGAGAGGTAAGCATGTCTCCCAAATTCTGCCATTGTGAGTTTTATTGGCTGTCACTGAAGAGACTGTTGAATGTTCTGTCAATGCACCAAAAGTCAAGATGAAGCAGTGTAATTGTATACGTTCACAGAAGTGGCAACATATGTACAGCAATAAAAGAGTCCTGTTTTAGATATGAGTTTTAAAAAATGGCCTTGGTTTAATTAGAACATTGCAGCAAACATCATAAGCTGGCACTTCCAGAGTAGTTATAATATGTGAACTGAAGGTTTATGGCACCAATTAAAAGTTCCACTGCATATTAATGTAGTGAGAACATTTGCTGATGAAACATGACCATTATAAGTACTTGAACAGTTTTATTACTGCACTTACAAAATACCTGTAACATATGTGTCTCACCTACTTGATATAGGTTAGTTTCGCTAAACACCTCTTGCTGAATGAATTAATTTAAGTGCTGCATACAAGATTATCTGAATTTGATCACGGCAAACACGGAGTCTAGATTATAATTGAAGTGTAAAATCGTTTTTTTTACACAATTCATGTTTATGTTGTGCCAAAAGTGAAACAATACAATATCACTCCACAGTTATTTAACTCCTTTCACATCGGGAGGACGTCCCAAAGCACTTGACACTGATAGATAAACAATTATATTCAATCATTAATAGTCCTGTATCTCACGTTTTCACAATTGTTCAGCTGAAAGGTGCACTGGCTAGTGGGCATTGGGCAATATAGACAAAGGCCTAAAGTCCCACCTAGTCTTAGCCTTAGTCTGGTTGTTATAAGATCATCCAGAAGTATTTCTTGTGAAGCACATTGAGAAATCTTGACAATGTGATGAGGCGCTAAATCAAATGCAAAGATTATATAATTCTGGAAAATTCCTAAATTGAACAACAACAGCTTGCATGTATATAGCACCCTTTAGCCAGGATAGGATCCTGCTTATCCCTTGTGCCCTCCATTCTACCATCGGTGGCCATGCTTTCAGCCACGATGCCCCAAAACTCTGGAACTTCTTCCTTTATCCTTCCACCTTGCCCCTGCCTTCGCCATCTTCAGATTGCGCCTCAAGACTTTCCTCTTTGACTGTGTCTGTGGTCACCTCCCACCAGCTCAGCTTCATGTTCTGTCACTGTTAAGCACTCTGGGACACTACCCTGCATAAGGGGTGCTATATTAATGCAAGTTGTTGTAATTGTTGATAGCGGGTCAGAGAGCTGCACATTGATAACAATAATCCTTGCATTTGATATTGTGTTTTTCATATTGGGAGGCCAACGCTTTTCCCCGCCTCCGTCCACTCTAGCTCGGTCTCCCAGGCAATTCTGTGAAGCGTCTTAAGCTGTCCTACTGCTGTAAAAGATGCTACATACATGTAAAATTGTTGTTGAGGACATCTCAAAGCGCTTCATAGGATTTACTGTAAAGTGTAATGACTGTCTATTTGTAGCCAATTTGTGCACAGCAATATCCCACAAACAGTCATTAAGTTATTGACCAATTTTATCTGGGGGCTTGTTGGCCAGGAAACCAGGAGAAATACACTTTTCAAAAGTGTTTTCAAATCTTTAACATCCACCTGAACATTCATTCAGACCTCAGTTAAAGTATCAACCAAAGAATAGTACCTCCAACAATGTACAGTCCCTCTGCACTGCTTTGTAGTATCAGATTAGACTGAACTCAAAGTCCTGATGTGGAGCTTATAGCCTAAACCTTCTGTCTCAGAGAGTGCTACCAACAGAGCCAGGCTGACCCGAAGGCACCTCCTACAAGATTTTAATTACTACCAAGGTACTTTGAGCATTAAAATAAGCAAAGTGTTTCCTGAGGTCATGAACTCAATAATTTTTCCATATGTAGTATATTAGTGCGATTGATTTATTATCTTAAGTGTAGGTTAGCAGAATAACATTCTGCTGCTGCTTGTGGTTGTAATGAGCCTTGGTCAAGAGAAGTCTCCCCATACAGAGATTTACTGATGTGGTCAAGAAATATGAGCGTGCAAATATCCACACACGTGTAGCATCCATGTGTAGCCATGTTTAAGCGGTGATTCACATGCACCTGCATGTCTGAGTATCCAAATTGGAATTTGGGGTTTGAAATAAATAACTGGAAATGCTTTCTCAGACCACACATGTGGCAAAAGTATACAAGCACACGACACACACAAACACAAGCATAGACAAGCACATGCATATGTGTATTTGTGGGTGAACATGGCAGCCAAATTGCGCACTGTTCTACAAATACATTAACAAACATGCACGAAACCCACATGAACACTCATGTTCATATGTGCGTATATGCCAATCCCTCATACACAACTGCACACATCCAGGTACGTGCACATATAAAGGCATGTACACAGGAACATACACACAACACGAACACAACACATGGATATTTGCACATGAATGCATATGTTTCTGACCAGAGTAGCAAATGTATGTTGGGGACACTCTGAATAAAAGCTGTAAATGTTAGTTGGAACACATTAAATGGGAATTTAAAAAGGATCACATAGCTTTTTTTAAGTCTCTAAAATATGACATTGAGTAGATAGTAGCAAGATAGTCAGTCATTGAAATATTTGTGTTGCAATATTGTATACACTATACTCCAGTACACAATTCTTGTTAATTACGGTGAGTTACTAAATTTATGACTCTAGTCATGAACGATCGAAAAGCTCTGAGTTCCAATTTCTCATAGTCTTAGCCTTGAGAGCATTGTCTTAAAATGTAAGAATGTGCAGAACTCTGCCTTAATTCGGCAGCCAGTTTCCCACAGTTCTTAAACAGGTTTGCAAGTTTCGGTGGATACGGTGAATGGCTACAGATGTTTAGACAGAAGCAACAGATTTATTTTTAGAAACAAGAGCTATTAAATTCTTAACTATTTGATCCAGTCGATTCCAATGCCACTAAAAACTGCCATTTATTATTCATTGCTGTTACCAGTGGACATTTTAATTAGCTATTGTTTGGCTATATTCTGGATGGCAAACAAGTCTCAAGCAGAATAGAGACCGAATGCAGCATTTCCTTAAAAAGTAGCACTGTGGACATTTGAGCAACCTTTGTTGGTGCCACTATTTTGGGCCTTTCCTCCACCCCCAAATCAGTGCAAGAAGTTCTGATCTCACTTACAGACATTCCTGCCGACAATGTACCTGGCTGGACCTGAGTGTTAGTGAATAATGAGGTGTTACTCGGCCCAGTTAAATGAACAATTAAAGCGAAACTCCAGACTCCACAAACAACATATTTTAATGCACAAAACACTGCCAGTATCTAGTTCCTGGCACTAACTCACATTTTTATAATTTAATCTACACATTGCGAAAAAAAATTCAAAGTGAATATTTTCCACACAACTGGGAGGAGCCGATCGCTGCTCTGGTAAGAATGTTACCAGCCTCTCATCACCAGGTGATGATGCATTGCTGGCTTTACACTGTGGGAAGTCCCAGCGACAGCTCTCCAAGTGAAAGAGGTGCCAATATTCCAAACAAGGAAAACCAAGGTGAACCTTTCCATGCTTGAGCAAACTGCATGGCATCGCTATGCACAACATGGGATCAAATGTGAAGCATTTTGTGGCACTCTGAACATGCTGAGAACACTTGACATTAGTTTTTCCAACTGGTCTCTACCCCAATAATGCCTGTTCAAAAGGTCCTGAGCAAACATTGTCTGGTGTTATAATAATCCTTGCTTTTGATGTAGTCCTTATCATGCCATCAAGATGTCTCAGTGTGCTTCACAGGGTTTTACTGTGAAGTGTAGTGACTGTGGATTTGTAAGGAAACATGGCAGCTAATTTGCACAAGGAAATGTCCCACAAATAGCCATGGAGTGAATGACCAATTTTATCTGGGAGAGTGTTTGCCAGGACAGCATGAGAATCTCTTTTCAAGAAGTGCCATGAGATCTTTAACATCAACCTGAACAGATAGATGGGATCTCGGTTTATCATCTTATCTGAAAGATGGCAATTTGCAATGACGCAGCACTCTCAAATACTGTATTGTGTAACTCACTGTACAACTCACTGACAGCCAACACTGTGAGTTCAAATTCCTAACACGGGGCTTGAACTCACATTATTCTGGCTCATCTCAGATACTCAGAGGTGAGCGGGCAACCAACTGCGCCAAGCCGACACCTATTTAGGCCCAATTTCTGGGCTCTTGGTCTGTTATTTAGTTTCTGGCATTAGGAAAATGAACATCAAACTTGGAATGTTTGTTGTTATTACATCATATACCGTGTGTGTGCACTAAGCAAAAACCCAAGAAACACTAGGATTTTTGACTGAGAACATGCTTTCATTGCAGGAGCACAGACACTATAAACCTAGCGTCACACTGCTTGCCATTGATTGATGAATATATCAAGGATCTCTAAATGTCAGCACACAAGGCTTTTCAATTATATTTATATATTTTTTCAAAAAAAGCAAGGCGTGACCACACTGTCTAGGTTCAATCTCTAGTCTGTGCTGAGTTAGCTGATGTCACGCATGGCAGTGGTAGGGAGCATTACAATTAACCTCAAGGTCTTCAGGCTAGAAAGAGGAAATATCTACTGGGAGAGGGGAGGAGGACTGTGGTCCTGATTAATGTCCGGTGAAATCCTGCTGGAAATGTGCTTGTGTAGATGTTGGGTGAGGGCAGGATCGGTCTCAGACGCTTTGACCTCTTACTCGAAGATCCCACCAGCACTCACAATCCAGCCTCACATGTGTAAAGAACAGCCTCTTGCGTAGTGTATCAGAGGGCAGCTGCCACTGTCCATTGAACCACATGTCAGCTGAGACATCACCTTCAGAAAGTGAGAGGGAAAGGGAAAAATCAGACAGGACTGGGAGAGAGAGCGGAAAAGTGTTTTTCTGTTGAATAAAGTGTTTCTGTATTTCTATACTTTAATTTCAGCTTGGTAAAAAAGAACTAAGTCCCATTTAGCCATTATTATGGTTTCAGCTTCAATAGCCACATGTGCCAAAGCATTCCACATTCTAATAACCTTCCCATCAAAACATTTCATCTAACTTCCCATTTAATTGATCAAACAGATCTTTTCGCTATCTATCCTCTCAGAATTTGTCGTTTAGCAATTCATTCAGAGGTGCTGGAAGGGCCTTTTAATGTTAAATTTGCACTTTTAACATCAATTCCAAGCCAGGATCTTACAACGAAGGATAAAAATTAACCCATTTGAAGTCTTCCCAATTTTACACAATTTAAAAACAGATGTGATCACATCTCATTTCGGAAAGACCTGGAGGGAGAATCCATTCTCTTGAGTCACAGGGGTATACTGTTCTAAATCTGTCATTAGCAGCAGGTTCCTTAAGTGTTAGCCTGGCTCAGATGGTTGCATTCGCCTCTGAGTCAGAAGGTTATGGGTTCAAACTCCACGTCAGGATACTCATGGTGTGGGCTGACATTACAATCCAATGCATTGCTGAGGGTGCACTACATTGTCAGGCAATACAATCCTTTGGATAAACTTTAAAGCAAGGTTCTGTCTGCCTGTTCAGATTGACATTAAAGCTCCCATGGCACTATTTGAAAAGAGAAGGGAGTTTCTCCTGGTGTCCTGACCAACAATCCTCCAGATACAATTGGTCACTCACTTAATGACTGTTTATGGGACATTGCTGTGCAGAAATTGGCGGCTGCATTCATCTACAAATAGGCATTCACTAAACTCTACAGTGACTCCTGTGAAACACTTTGAAACATTTTAATGACATGCTAAGGCACTATATCAAATGCAAGAAATATTACTATCACTAATCCCCAGCAATAATTAAGAAGCAGAAACCATTGCCGCAATTTGAACAGTATGTATCTGCAGTCCTGAGTATTTATTTTACCATTATGCATCCCCTTTACTCCGACTCGCAATGTATTTAACCTGTACCTTATTCATTCCTTACCACTACTGGTCTGCTGTTTATTTGTAAATTTCTCCAACCACATGAGCTGGGTCTCCCTTAAAATGAGGCAACCCTATTAAAATGATAAAACCCAACAATTTCAATGGAACCTGTACTTATTCTCTCTCTTTCTGTGGGGAGTGCCTGGCCTCTACTTGGCAAATGCTCACAATGGAATGACTGAAACGCCAGCTCTCTGTGGTGCAGGGAGTTGCAGCATTCCTGAGAGTGGCCCTCAAGCAAGACGTTGCTTGGTATTGTGGTCGTCTATAAAAAGTTAACAACACTGGAATAAAGGGATTGTTTCTGGCACTTTAGGAACTGCACACTTGCAGAGGTAGTATATTCAGGAACCAGACCTGCTCACACTAAATTTCTTTACCTATATCCTCGACCAATACAGTTTGTTTTTCTTCATCTGTAATACCACAAAACATGTCCTGTCACTGGCTGCATGCGAATGCGTTTCCTCTCTGTCAGTTTGATGTGATCATTTAGGCTTCACGTGAAGCTATACTGGGATTTGTATGGCTTGTCTTTTGCATGGCAGCAGCAGCATCACTCAAATAGTATTTGGAGTGGTTCCAGTCAGTTTATGAGCTTTCATAAGGTCAACTGAACTGTACAACAAACAAAACGTTAAGATATATGCCTACACCTACATGGGTGGCCAACTCAAATGGACAAAGTGGTTTATAGGAGCTGTAAATATCATTATGATATTATACATTTGTTCTAATGTGTACCCCCTGTAATTGTTCTCAGTCTTTACTGTAGTTAGGGAGAATATTGGTTCACAAAAACTACTGAAATTGACTTGTCATTCCGAATGTTATTAATAATCCTTGCATTTGATATGGTGCCTTATCATGTCACCGAAACATCTCAAAACACTTCATAGAATTTTTACTGTGAAGTGCAGCGACTGCACGTTTTGTAGGCGGACGTGGCAACCAATTTGCACACAGTAATGTCTCACAAACAACCTTGAAGTGAATGACTGATTTTATTTTGGGGGATTCTTGTGCAGGACACCGAGAGAAACTCCTTTCCCTTCTCCAACAGTGTCATCGGATCTTTATCATCCACCTGGACAGGTAGACTGACATCTCATCTGAAGACTGCACCTCTGACAATACAACCCAAATGCTCTCACAAAGGAAAGCTGAAGGGTGAAAGCTGTGATAAGAGGGAGAGAGGAAAAAGCACATGCAAACAAGAAGCCAAAGCCCTTATTTAGAAAAGTGCCATCATATGTTTTGGTGGAAATTATGGAATGTTTCCAGATGTCTCCTGTAATGATGTCAGCCTCACGGAAATAAGTAACTTCTAGCCTATAATTACCACTGACACAAACTGTGCTGGAAGGAATAATTTAGGCTCCCTATCCTGGGCCCCATTTTTAAAAAAAAAGGATTATTAAAGCTATGTTTTTAGATAGTACAATAGCTGTCTGTGTGATTAAACCCCTTTTTGTTGCATGCCTATTTTACCCATTATATGTAATTTACTTTTTTCTTTACACAAAAAGCAATAGTTCTGAGGGGGGGACAAAATCACCTACTGCAATCTGTCAAAAACAAATTATTATAACCACAGTGTAATTTAAGTTAATGCTATTGTACTGTACACATAGTTTTTTTTTAAAAATCTAACTTAAAGGGACTTTGTGTGTAGTTGCCTCTGGGACCTGAGTTCAAATCTAGGACAGCTAATGGGATGAAAGCTTCCTCTCTGTAATGGCTTGTGAAATGAGTTTGAACAGTTTCAACTGAGCCCAAATAGACATCACATAAACTGTCCTTAAAGATCACAATTGATAGAGGGGATGAGTTATGTTCTTATCGTCGTATACGTATATAGTTTGGGACATGATATGTCCATGCAATGGGCAAGTCTTTGAAAGGGGAATTGGATGGACCTTCTCTCAACTAGTAATTCTTATCATAATAATAATAATCCTTGCATTTCATACAGTGCCATATCACAGAATATACTATAAAGTGAATTGACTGTATAGTTTGTGGGTGAAACGCAGCAGCCAATTGCGCACAGCAGTGTCCCACAAACAGTCGTGCATTGAGTGACCAAATTATTATTATTATTTTTTGGAAGGAATTATTAACCCCGGAAAAGTGATCCACCAATCGACTCACAACCGGGTTCCTACTTACTGCTAGGTAAACAGGTGTGTGGAGTAAGGAAACTTGCCCAACATTCTTATGTTCTTATGAGTTCCTGAGTGTTGATCATTTTTACACCAACTTACTATCATTTGGAAAGCCAATGTTGACTGCCTCTGCTTTATGAATCTCAATGTAGGATTAACATGGCAGTAAAATGTTTAAACCAGGTTAGGCTTTATCGGGCAGATCTCACAAACCTGTGTAACTAAAAACACATTTTGGTCTAAAATGACTGACAATTAAGATCTCACCCCCTTTGTATCAATTGTGATCTCTAACCCTGTTTACCCTGTGAGCCAAACCCCTAACAGTTTTGGTGGACATTAGTGGTAAATAGCAGGAAATTTGCTCAACAGTGCTTTCAGTGGCAACTATGCCGGTTTTGCTGGTTAAACCCCAGCATTACCCCAAAGCACACTCTGGCATTCCCAAGCCCTTGTTGGCTCTTGCCAATTTGCGCCTAATACCCTTCAAAATGAAGTAAGCAGCATGAATCTCTCCTGGCAGAGAGTGCGCATTCCCGCCAAGATACTGGAAAACATTCATGTGTAGGTGGCATACGGATGTGGAACTCTCAGTCTGGTTTGGATATTCTTAAACATGATGATGGGTTTTGTGTGCGTCAGACACCCGTCTGACCAAAGATGTTTGGTGTTAATGTGCCCAATGATTTCTTTACCACACACACTCTGTATTAGGGGTTTCAAATAAACAATAATAATAATAATCTTTGTATTTGATACAGCATCTTATCACATCTTCAAGATGTCTCAAAGTGCTTCACATGATACACTGTAAAGTGAATTGACTGTATATTTTGTGGGGGAAACACAGCAGCCAATTGCACACAGCAGTGTCCCACAAACAGTCGTGGATTGAGTGATCAATTTATTTATTATTATTATGAATTTTTTGGAGGGATTATTATCCCCCGCAAAAGTGATCTAACAATTGATTAACAACTGGGTTTTTACTTACTGCTAGGTAAGCAGAGGTGAGAATGTGGAGTAAGGAAACTTGCCCAACGTTTCGTTCAGCGTCAAGCGCTCTGAGACGCCATCCGGCATGGAGGGCACTATATAAATCCAAGTTGTTGTTGTTGTTATTGTTGTACTGCCGGGAATCAAACCCAGGTCCTCTCGCTTGCGAGGCTAGTGCTCTTTAAATAATGGACTTTAAATGCCATGTTCTCAAACATGGCTCAAATCACTAATTGGGACTTTCGGCTTGGGTATATTGACTGCAAGATTCACAAAACAGCAAGTTGAAAATTCCATTCCAGCAAGTCCAAGGAAAGGCAGGTCAGCAAAACACCAGCGGAAAATGGCTTGGGATTCATGAGCCACCATTCTGTGAATCTCACATGATCCCTGCAATCCAATATTCACAAAGGAGAGGTCGTAATTAACAACTCAAATTCAACTTGTGATATTGCGTTTTAGAGACCAGTGATGTATATCTGCTCAGGTGTGACATGGTGTACTCACACAACATTCCAGGAGCAGAGCATGGAAAGGGGCCCAGACCTACCTTAACTCTAAATAGTTTTCTTGTACCAGGAAATGTTTCTTTACACAACATCTGCAATAAATTATTAGGAAGAGGCCAAGACACTGGATTAATATAAATAACTTGGTTGGTGCTTTATAGGATGGCGTTAAGGTGAGTAGTATATTGGAAGGAAAATCGCTGGTCTGACTTTCACATGGCATGAGTCTGAAGACCAGGTAGGAAATGATCTTTCGGAAATCACAATTCAATTAAACAGGACCTTAAACTCCCGACATGCTGGCTGTGTTTTCTGCTTACTGACCAGTGACTGACCAGAATTCCTACCACAATAGGAATATATCTGATTGTAAGAAGTGATTGTTCAGGAGACATGGAAGTGACACTCAGCTCCGAGCACATGTTCCAGTTCTCAAATACATGCCTGAGCTTTCCGATTCCCTGAATTGATGAAAGCAGCTGAATTCTCCCCCTCAGCTATTCTTTACTTGTGTTCTATAAATTCTCCTGGGAGCTTTTATGTAGCCAAGACCTTTGACCATGGGGCTGGGAAAACAGCATCTTTGCCACTTCATCCCCATGTCTCTTGTGATCTTGTGATGTGATCTTAGTGAAAGAGTCAAAGTGCAATTGGGAGAGAGGCAGCTGCACTACCCAGGTCCCAGCTCAGAAGCTGCAAGTTAATAGACTCTTCTCAAGGCACTCTCTATATCTCATACCATCTACCTCTTACTGCATGGTTCCTTCCTTTTATTTCCATCCCCAAAATCATCAGCAATCCGAAATGCTATCCTGCTTGAAGGGCATTATATAAATGCAAGTTATCATTTCCTAGTTTATAAATGAGAGAATGGATGGCATTCTTATTTTTTACATCGCTATTTCAATACATTTCACATCATTCAGATCTCCATAATACTTGGTGTTGTTCTAGAATTAGACTTTCCTTGATGGGTCAACTTTGGGCAGTTGGATCAATAGCTGGGAAACTACAGTGAAAGCAAGTGTGAAAAAACATGAGTTTACTCATAGAACCATAGAAATTTATAACACAGAAGAAGCCCATTCAGCTCATTATGTCTATGCTGACACTTTGAAGGAGCGTTACCTAAATATTGAAGCTACAATGTACTGAACAATTCTACAATTGGTTCTTTAAAACATAGCTTTTTGTTGGCAGAAAATATTACATGCACTTTAAATAGAAAGATTTAATTTGACAGCACAATTTTGACAAATGACTTAACAAAATTCAGGGTGAAACATTAAGAAGGAGCTCAAAACTTGTTTTTAATTGTCTCTGCCTCCCTTCTAAATACAAATTTATACTTTGTGCTTGGCTCCAGTGGCCCAGTTTTCCACCCAGTCTTTTTTTTGTAAGACCATTTGGTCTCAAAATGTAAGGCTGTGGAATCTATTTGAATTCAGTCTTAGTTTGGAACACGGTTTTCTGTAGGTTTTAAAAGGACGTTCCTTCCAAATTAAGGCTGGAGTTTAAGAATTTTCTATAATTCTAATAATCTTAAATTTTAGATCAAAATGATAATAATAATTATGATGATAATAATCCTTACATTTGTTATAACCCCTTCACATCAGGAGGATGATCCCAAAGTGCTTTATAATGACAATGTTTTGTGGGTGAATGCAGCAGCCAAATTGCACACAACAATAGTACACAATTTGCACACAGCTATGAAGGGAATGACCAATTTTATTTGAGGGCTTGCTGGCCAGGAAACTCCCTTCTCTATTATATAAAATGGTCTTATGAAAAAAGATTGGAATTTTGAGATCCCAGGAATCTGCCTTCAGGTAACTTGCCCGTGTAGCTATTTGTCATGTGTAGACTAAGGCAATGCGATCTAAAACCGTGTATTCATAATAAGAATTCAGAAATAGTGGTGGCTGCTGGTAATCTGAAGTATATCGCCCTGATCTGCAGAAACTTCACTTCCAACACAATTGATTTCACACTTGTGTAATGCACTGTCCAGTTATAGGTAGGAGTCAGTAATGTAGTCTTGAATACAACATTTGCATCCCTAGAGAGTATAGGCACTACAGCCAAGTCCAATACATGTCGTAATACAATGCCCTCACATCTCTTCTTTATAGTAATCAGGAGTGGGAAACGTGATTCCTCTCCCCAGCCTAGAAATTCTAAGATCAATTACAATGTCCACACCACACAAATGACTGCTTTGTTTGCCTGTGAAAGCAGTCACTGCACTTGTGCCAATTATTCGAGAAGTGCTTTGGAGACAGTTTGGTGTGATAAGGCACTAATAAAAATCTTTCTTTATCCTCTTGCAGAAGCAAGAAATCTTTTGGCAGCATGTGCAGGTTGGCAGCCATCCAATGCACAGGAACAGTTTGTGCCTTTGCAGGTGGATCATTTTTTTTAGAAAGAACCAGAGCTGTCCAAATTACAAAGATGTACTAAATGGGACAATCAGAGCACACCAGGTGTTCCGCTCTCACAACTGGCATAAAAACTTCATCACCTTCTTCATAATGTGTGGTTTCGTTTATAGACACATGAAGCTTCACCCTTCTCATGAATTCAAATATAGATGTCATTTTTTACATAGTGCTTGCCTATTCATTCTGAGGTGCAGAATACTTTTACCTCCAGGTTGAATGTTTGGTAGTTCTGCATGATAGCTTGTCTGTGAAGCACTTAGAGAAAACACTCTTTCTCTAATAACAGATGTAAGAAATATTAGGTCAAAACATCTGCATGGTTACTTATATGTGGACTGTGTGCAATTAGAATGAAGAAGGCTTTTGTGTTTCTGACTACCTCCTGAGTGAAGTGGATAGGGTCCCAACCTATGGGTTATTTCATACCCAGAGTGAAATCGATCCTAAGAGTCTGTTGGGGGTTTTTTGGATTAAGAATTTTGTACTGGAAAACTGAACACACTCAAGGATCTCAAGGTGACAAAAAGACTTCCTGAACAAGAAGGCACAAAAATCATTCAAACATCCTGCCCGGGTTTTCCATCACAGGATCAGAGAAATGGCCACCATGGTGCTGAAGGCATAGTTTCAATAATTCAGAGTAAGTATTTAGAGTTAATGCATAACTCTCTCCTTTCCACAGCACAAGAGAAGAAAGATCCCTTGCAGACGTTCTATCACACAGCAAGAGAACATGACGAAAGGCTTCCTCTTTCTAAGTTTCTAAAGGAAACACTGGAAACTATTAGGCAGACCTGACCAGGGTATCTCGCCTCCATACAATGAACCTTTTGAGGATGAAATCTTTATGTAGTTTTAAAATACACTGCATGCACAGTTTATATAACATCTGTTAAAAATGCTTCCATTGCAATGGTGGGTAAAGTTACAAATCTTGACGGTGTGTGGTTATAATGGGGAAATCCCATTACAAGTGCAAACCTCCAACATTGGTAATCTTACTGGCCAGCAGAATCTCCTCCTAGCAATGTAGAATATTATAAATAAAAAATTATATTCTTAACATAGCGCCTTATCTTAACATAGTGCCATTAACATCAAGATGACGTTGCGAAGTGCTTCGCAGGATAAACTGTAAAGTGTAGTGACTGTGTAATTTGTAGGTAAACACAGCATCCAATTTGCCCACAGCAACATGTGACAAACGGCCATGAAGTGAATAACTAATTTTACCTGGGGGATTGTTGGCCAGGACACCAGGAGAAACTCACTTTTCTTTTTGAATAGCGAGTAGCGGCAAGCAGTACACCCATTTCATTTGAGTGTCAGCTTAGACTGCATAAGTTCAAAGTCTTGACCTGGAAATGAAACCCACAATCTTCTGACCCAGGAGCTAGAGCATTGATAACTGAGACAGGCTGACACACAAAGAAAAGCAGAAATTTAAAAACTATTTCCACATTTGTTAATTTTTCTCAAGTAAAAGCATTGTTTATATACCTTTTAGTGAATGCAGTTTTCATGTTAATGGAAAACTATGCTTGCTGCCCACAAAGTGACTGTGGAGGACAGAGGAATCTCTGACTATTTCAGTAGTAATAATAATAATCCTAGCATTTGATATCGCACTCTATCACGTCATCAAGACCAAGATTTGACAGATTGATCCACACCAACAAGGGAACCCGGTCAATTTCTAATCTGTGCTGAGCTAGCTAATCTCAGTCAGGGTGACAGCAAATATATTCCAATCTGTCTTCAGTGCCCTTGGTGTCAGGATAGAAAAAAAATCAAATAGGGCTTCTGCTTCGGATCACTATCCAATGATCTCTGCTAGAAAGTGGATGGACTTCAAATGAGGACTGATTCAGGCTCAGTTGTAATGCCATCCACAGTTACCAAAACAGAAGATATAACTATATCCTATATATATATATATAAACACTATATATATAAACACTGTATAAAATCTAAGATTAAAAACACTACATTATTGTCTAGACTCAAATAGGAGTCCTGTAGCACTTGCTTTGCAACTGAGAGACCTGGGTTCGATTCCCAGCAGGGTGAAACTTTGGCCAAGTTTCCTCACTCCACATGCCTGATAAAAATCCCTCAAGAAAAAAAATAATAATAATTTTGTCACTCAATCCACGACTGTTTGTGGGACACTGCTGTGCGTAATTGGCTGCCGCGTTTCACCCACAAAATATAGTCAATTCACTTTACAGTATATTCTGTAAAGAGCTTCGAGACATCAAGAAGACCGTGAAAAGCGCTATTTCAAATGCAAGGACTATTATATTATTATTAAATAGGAAGAATGCGTACTTGAGTAAGGTACTGGAAGAGAGAGGAAGGGAGAACATTATAGAGTGCGGGCATGGGGGAAACCCTGGGTATTAATAAAGCTGAACTCAATATGCTCCGATGAACATAGAAATACACACACCTGAAAAATTCCATTGTCAACCTTCCAGCAGTAACATTTTCTAGAATACCTTTGCTACTGTCTCTCATTCCCTCCAAATTTGTATCCACTTCCGGCAGAGGAGATTGGGTAATGATCAGGAGCTCAAACGTTGGCCAGTTTCATGCCTTCCTAGCTGACGTACGTTGGGTCCAACTGTAATGACTGATTGAGATCAGCTACTTCAGCACAGATTAGAGATCAAACCTGGAACCTTCCTGTCTTTATAGTTCATCAACACACCACATATTTAGAGAACCTTTCTTCACTGTGTATATTCATATTTAATGTCATCACTATAACCTCAATGCTATTACTGTCATTCCTATAACCTCAATGCTATTACTGTCAATGTGTATTTATACAAAAGGTCAGCTTGATAAAAACTAAAAATATTCTTGACACAAAGTAATCTGTTTTTGTTGTATCTGACACTTAGTCCACAATGTAAATATTAACACTAATCACAACTCACCTAAATACTAACTTATTATGTTCACCGACATTTAACTCAGGGACCAGAGAGGTGTTGTTCTTTTTACCCGTATTCTTTCTTGAGTTTCTATTCTACACTTATACAGTATTTGATTCTCCAATTGCTGATTGTATTATAAGAAACATCCACCCACTATGTTGCTCCCCCTGAGCATTTATAAACACATGCTGCATTACTCACCTTTACTAATCCCCCCAACTGTGTAACATTGTCCCTTGTCCCTTATCAAACAGGAAGCCACCTGAGCAGAGGCAACAGAGAGTGGAGTGGGGGGTAAGCGAATCAGATAGTTAGAGAGGTGTGAGGGCATGAAGAAATTTGAAAACGAGTGAGAGAATCTTGAAATTGATCCGTTCGGTAATTGGGCTCCAGTGGGAGCCTAAGTTGCACGTGGGTTTGGAGAATCTGAGGGAGAGGCCGGGGAGATTGAGGAGTTCAGATCCTCAGGAAAGATGGGAGCCAAAGAATATGTGTGAGAAGTGCTACATAAATGCAAGTTGTTGGTGGTGGTGGTAATCTATTGCAAACATTTATCCCTCATTGACCAAATTTGCTTTTCCTTACTACAAGAACATAAGAAATAGGAGCAGGAGTAGGCCATTTGGCCCCTCGAGCCTGCCCCGCATTTAATAAGATCATGGCTGATCTTCTAACCTAATTCCATTTACCTGTTCCAGTATTAAGGGACAAGTTTAGCCCAAATGCAAAAACAACCTAAAGTGAACAAACCCTCATACCCTTTTATAGTTTTCCATTACAGATGTTTGTCTGATTCCCTTTTAAAAGCTATTGTGCATTCAGCTTCAAAAGAAGGTTTTGGTTAGAGCAATCCATGCCCTAATAACTCTCCATGTTTAAAAAAATCCTATCTCTCCAACTGTTTTTTTCGGGTTCCTTATTGTTAAATTATTTTTCTCCTTCTTTAGGCCTACAAAGTGACTCAACATCCATCTGTTCTCCAAAGTTCAATATAATTTTAGCTCTTCCCCCAGTCAAGGCTAATTTTGCTCTGAATTGCTATTGCTTTGATACCTTTCCACTTGGAGTTAATTTTTTGACGTTGCTCCATTCACTTGGTTCTGAGATACAAGGGATCTCATATTAGACATTGCTCTTAATCCGTCCATCAAGGTTTACTCGTGTTTAATTTGGGATTCTTTGTTAAAAACAAAATGCTATGACTGCTGTTTAACAAAGTGGAACATTTCTATAAGGTCATAGTAATCAGGTTATCTTGGTGTGATATTTCATTGTGTTATTTATAACCCAGTATTCAGATTGTTGCACTCGCCCTTGGAAATACCTCATCATCATGGTTCCTGTTTTTATTTCCAATGTCCAACCTGATAAGTTCCCCAGAAAAGGACATTTTTTTCATTACGGTAATTATTTGTAGCATCATCCTTGTTTTACTCTGTAGCCTTTCACCAACTGATTCCATACCTTTAAACATTCCTCTAAATGTTACTAATAAAGATGGTCTGAAAAATTGTGGTCTGTGATGGATAGCAGAGCAATCAATGGCAGGATATTAAGAGTTAAGCAACTTATTTTTTGATGATGTATGAAATTCCGAAGCCTTTCTGTGCCTAATAAAATATACAGTAACACTGTCAAAACCTTAATTAGACCTCATTAGTTATGGCCCAGCATAACGTTACTCTAGGAACTCCGTTCCTTTGATCTACATTAAGGCAAAGGTTCTTTTACAGTCAATAGATTTGCCACTAACACTTTTGACGTTCATTTCAGAAGGACCAGGCCTGTCAGTCCTGAAATGACTTACAATGGGGACCATGTTTCTTTAAGAGTAGACCATTTTTTTCATCATATCCAAAAATGTAGGTCTCTTTCTGGTCAAGCTACTAAATGCATATGCCACTACCATCTTATCTGTGCTGTGCTCAGAAAGTGGTAGATTTGTTGCAATGACAAATCTCACCAGAACAATGTACCATTTAACACATGCATAGCAGGTAGAAGCTTAGAAACTCAACCACACAAGTAATAAAGAAACTATACAATTCTAGATTTCCTATTCATTCATTCATTCATTCATTCATTCATTCATTCATTCATTCATTCATTCATTCAATCACTGTATTTCATATGCTGTGCACTAATATTTTAAATGCCTTATAATCAGCCAGTCAGTATTGATATTATAATTTACCTGTTTAACCTGAAAATGGTAATTGTGCTGGTGAGTAACTGTCTGTAACTATCTGTGTAATAAAACCTGCAATCACCCCATCAAACAAGGTGCAATTGACATGGGTGAGAGATGTTTGGTATCACAGGATGCAGTCTACAAACAAGTGGCCTCAGCTTTGAAAGCTGAAGGACACGCCGCATGAGCATTCTCTAATAAAATCCATATTCCTGGTTTCCATAGGTAAACTCAGTGCCCTTGATCTCCCTAACTACCGAGTGAGAGGATCTCTTGTAGGTCAGTTGTAATTGGTTGCGAGACTGCCCTACTCTCTGGAACTCCATCCCAGAGTCGCTCCAATTTGCTCCCTACCTCAGCTCGTTCTGGATCCTTCTCTAGACCTCAAGACATTAAAACTTTTATGGTCAATAGATTTGGCCTCTTTGACTGACTTTCAGGCTTCTTTCCCCTTCCCACCCCCTCAGTTCCTATCCCCAGCTCAGGTGTCAAGTTAAAATCGTTAAGCACCTTGGGAGGTCCTCCCGATGTGAAAGGCACTTGCTGCACGTTGCCAATGGCGCTGAGCGCTACCCACGTAATATTACTAAACATGCATCGCCTTTTATTATTTAACCATTTGGCTCCTGGAATTTCTCCCTCTTCATGTCTTAAGTACGTTCCGTGAGATGAAAATATTATTGTGAACAGTGTCTGCCAGAAGTAAAATGGCAGCAGCTATGATGAAGACATTCTTCAGTCAGATCATTCCACACAACCTTAAATAGCTTTGTATTATTAACAGGATCTCCAAACCATCTGATTAGGAACGAGGACTGAAATTCTAACAGGCACACTCCTAGTCTCATAGCCTTCCCATAGGTAGTCCTGAGAGACAGTGGGGGGAAATTACTAAAACTCACTCAAAGTGACAGGAACAGGGCAAATTATAATATAATAATTCTGTAGTAGTAGCTTTTACTACACATAAGGGACACTGGAACCTGGGAATGTTAGAAATCCGAGCAGTTCTATTCTTCATCTACATGTCTGACAGCTTTAAAGCACTTGAAAACCACATCTCTGATACTTGCGGGGAAAATATGTGGTTTGGAAATAGCATTGGGGGAGGTGAAGGTGCATCAGATGGCCCCAGAGCTTTGAGAATGCCATTTGCACAGTTTTGTCACGCAGCTTGAAAAGTTATGCACAGGTCTGAAAATACATTGCAAAAATCTGTCACAGCTTTGAAAGAAGCCTGTTGCAAATGTATTTCCGCCATTGCAGATGCTTTGAAAATCTGGCCCTTGGTTCTTGCAAAGCGTCCACTATAATAAACAGTTTCCTTAGTCCAGCTCAGCTTCTGATAAAAAAAAGAATTACAACAAACATCTTTTTATTATAGTGAGAAGGGCAAGTCGCACTGCATTATTTGCAATTTATTTTTACCCTGTTACTCTAAATTACACGACTGTGATTGGTTTATCACTCACAGCAAATGATAAGTGGCACCAAATTTCTCAGATGCAGTTTAACATGGTTATTTTTTTCATAGTGTATGATGAAGAAGTAATAATACAATAATATATAGGCTCAATAATAATAGTAGGCTTGATAATAATAATAATAATAATAATAATCCTTGTATTTGATATAGGCTTTATCATGTCTTCAAGACATTTCAAAGCGCTTCACAGAATATACTGTAAATAATAATGATAATAATAATCCTTGCATTTGATATAGCGCTTTTCACGTCGGGAGGACGTCCCAAAGCGCTTCACAGAATATATTGTAAAGTGAATTGACTGTATATTTGTGGGCGAACGCGGCAGCCAATTGCGCACAGCAAACAGTCGTAGATTGAAAATGACCAATTTATTATTGTTTTTTGGTTTTGGAGGGATTATTATTAGGTTCTGTGTGGAGTAAGGAAACTTGCCCAAAGTTTCGCCCTCTGCCTGGAATTGAACTCAGGTCTCTCACTTGCAAAGCGAGTGCTCTAACCACTGAGCTACAGGACTCCACAATGACCATAAAGTGAATTGACTGATATTTTATGGGTGAAACGCGGCAGCCAATTGCACACAGCAGTGTCCCACAAACAGTTGTGTCTGTCAGTCATGAGAGATTCGTTGAGAACAGGCTTGTGAGAGAAGATCAGTCAGCATTGAACAATAACTGAAAAGATCTGTTTTGTCTGTGCATGATTATTTGCCATAATGAGAGATCTGACTGTAGTTTCATTGTTCATAGATTGCAACCTTCGCCTGAGCTTATTCAGTGCAGCACTTTGACCTCTGTTGATCTAATTCTATTTGACACATTTTGAGCAGAATACTATCCCTTTTTGAAATGGCACAATGTGGGGCACAATTTATTTACAGCCAGCTCTGTAGTCTATTCAATTTGTAGAGGTTAACAGCACTGCAGATTAGCGTTTTGAAATGGTGGAGCAGAGAGAATATTTAACCTGTGTATAATGCACTGCAACAAGTAATGGTATAGGAATTGCTTTTTTTTAAAAAAAACACTGGATGAAGTGGCATCAGGTGGTAAGCCCACCATGGTGGTGGGATTGTGATGAAATGACACCATAGTTTTCCATGTTCAATAGTAAAAAGATAGGAATGGATATGAAAGGACATCACTGGGCAAAAGTCCAGAATGGCAGTCTTCCAATTTGGTTAATTGTACAGCACAATTTACAAAGTCTCAGCACTCATATGGAGAATAGCTCTTTCTCAATGTGTGTGGGACCAGTCTTCCATAGTGGCCCAGCATTGTCATTACTGAAGTTTGCTGGAAATACATATATATCTTCTGTATCATAGTGAAAGTATAAACAACCAAATCAAATCACCTCATGGAATGTAATTAGTATGAGATGCATTGTGATTAGATTACTACCCTTTGACCTGTGGAAGTATTTTTTGTGATACAGTATATGTTTTTATTGGTTCTTCATATTAACATGGCACATAGAATCAACACAATCAACCAAAGATAATTTACAAACTGCAATGCAATGCAAACAAGTATACAGCGTTTCTATGAGTTTATTAACAAAACTAGCATAATCATTCCTATAGACATTGTGCTTCTGGTTACTTTTAGCGGATAGGCACTTAACGGTTGAGGGCACTTATTGAGAGAGGAAGGAATTGGCATTCTATGGGAAGGTGCATGGAAGACGCCTGCAAACAGGTAAATGGTTATCTAACCATGAGCAGTGGGGATCATAAAGGAGAGAGCCTTGTCCAGAATTTACCACCATGTGAATCTGGCTTGCTTTTTCCTGGAGGGTAAATGGGGGATTTCTTTGATAGAGGGTTCAGATACTAAGTCCCAGACAGGATTTATTTTTAATTCAAAGGGGGAAAATTGGAGAATTCCTAAACATGTTATGTTCCCTAATTAACTTATTGACTGATTGAAACTTGAAACTTGTCACTATTTCAGTGAGCGAGTAGCAAATGTATGGAACAGGCTCGCCTAGGCATCCAGTGGAAGCAAAACGTGTTGATTCTTTCAAAAGCAAATTAGATAGACTTCTTTCAGGAAATAATAGTGGGATACAGTATTTAGTTTGGGACATTACATGTACATGCGACTACCAGGATGGTGAAAGGCAAACTGGATAGACCTTGGTCTTCTTTCATCTAGCAATTCTTATCTTCTTATGTTGTTGTGTTCTTACGTTCTTATGTTTAGTGTCTTAATAATAATAATAATAATCCTTGCATTTGATATAGCGCTTTTCACATCTTCTAGACTTCCCAAAGCGCTTCACAGAATATACTGTAAAGTGAATTGACTGTATATTTGTGGGCGAACACAGCAGCCAATTGCGCACAGCAATGTCCCACAAACAGTCGTGAATTGAAAATGACCAATTTATTATTGTTTTGTTTTTTTGGAGAGATTATTATTAGGCGTGTGGAGTAAGAAAACTTGCCCAAGGTTTCGCGCTGCCTGGAATTGAACTCAGGTCTCTCACTTGCAAAGCGAGTGCTCTAACCATTGAGCTACAGGACACCAGTGTCTTGGGACACCCTTCCAATGTGACAGGTGCTATACAAATGTAATTTTGTGTTGTATTTTGTATTGTAATCCAAATCTCTCTCCTTAGCCAATGGCAGGTTTGAGTCTAAACCTTCCCTAACCTACCCCAGCCCCGACTTCAGTACAATTGTGCTGTCACCTTAAATTCCAGCTCAGGGATTATAGTCCTCAGACCAAAGGCAGAGGGTTGAAGCACAGGAGAAGTGTTTGAGTTAAGGCGGTATCCTATCTTTAGCCGTACATAAATAACATTTCCCCCAATCAGAAGAGAACATATGGAGTGTTGAAATCTTCGGATGCAACCATTGTACCAAAGCCGGGGAGGTGGGGTGGGGGGTAAAATGCCATCAACAGCTTTAGATCTAACCACTGTACCAGGGTCACACCCTTAACCAGTCAATAAATTAAGAATTTATAGGTCACAATATTCATGTATCAGTAAGGTTAAAGAGCTGGAACCTTTATCTTTCCTCTAAAAAATTAATTTTAACAGAATAATGAACATTCTCTGTGACTGTCTCCGTAGACAATAGAATATATTGCTGTTTGTGGCTTCCTTTGGGGTTAAAATCAACACCTAAATTGATGGGCTTTTCATAGAGCGCTCAAGGCCTGTGCACAATAGCCAAGCCTTTCAGACAAAATATCAGATAGAGGGTTCAGATACCAAGTCCCAGACAGGAAAAAAATGCCTTTTTATTTTCCACTGCCGCAAACTGACAGCCTTTTGAATTCTCCCTGGGACAGTGCCTGAAGGTTAAAAAATGCACATACAGGCGGAACGCAGATTTTCTTTACAAAAGCTGTCCTTTCACTTGCACAGCTTGCTGACTCACCTCACTTATCGATCACAAACAGAAACTAACAGTACCGCCTGATTGTGTCTTTTTTTTAAACAAGAGAAAAAAACACACTTGGCAGCCAAACCATTGAATCGATGAATGATGTGAATGAAAACCAACCCATTTGGGACCGTAAGATTGGCACCGCAGGTGTCTCATGTGGGTCCCTCGCTTTCACAAGCTCCTCACCTCCACTGATGTTCAGTTGGGACTGAGCCTTGGGGAGCTACTGACTGCTTCACGCTTCTGCTGATGATATCGTCAGAATATATGTCAATGCAAAGGTCTTTAAAGGTCATCCGGTCCTCCTGATGCAGGCCCGTCGGCCCTGGTTGAAGCCTCCCTTTAATTCTTCCCTCTGTGGGGGAGCTGTCTGCACAGCCCAGCTGAGCAGCAACACTTATGAAAAATGTGATAGGCTGGTTAGTGTCATGACCCGCAATGAGGAGCAGACCATTCAGTGATGATTCATATGTGGGCATTATTGCCTTTATTTTCGCTGGGGTGACTTATTATGGTTGACAACTGTGAAATTATCCATCTGTCCATAAAAAAGAAGAACTGCTTTTAAGCACTAACCCAGTTTCGACCACGTCCTGTTTTGTTAAATTCACAGAAAAATGCTGCAACATCTCTCTTTTATGCCCAAAATTCAGATGAACGCCAGAAAAGATAGCATACGCCGAACAAAATAGTGAAAATCTGCACTACAAGTGGAAAGCCATGTTTTAAGGGGTTTCTCAACAAGTAAGTGTCTGCTTGTCATTCATTTTAGTAGAAATGTATGACATCTGGGTTTATTGAACCTGTGTATCCTCTGTGCGAAAACACAATATTTTATCCTGAAGTTAAGGAAATAGGATGTATGATATACATACTGTATAAGGATGCTGCACAAATGTCCAGCTACCAACTAAGCAGACAGAAACTTAAGCTGCAAATCGATCAATGCCCGATGAAATACTGGCACAATTTAGAAATAATAGTATTAATAATCCTGGCATTTGATATAGAGTCTTATCACGTCTTTGAGACGTCTCAAAGCGCTTCACAGAATATACTTAAAGTGAACTGACTATATATTTTGTGGGTGAAACATGGCAGCCAATTGCGCACAGCGGTCCCAACAAACAGTCGTGGATTGACGGATCAAATTATAATTTTCAATTTTTTTTAAAAACATTATTACTCCCCGGAAAGTGATCTGCCAGTCGACTAACAACCGGATACCTACTTACTGCTAAGTAAACAGAGGTGTGTGGAGTAAGGAAACTTGCTAATGTTTCACCCTGTTGGGATCCTCTTGCTTGTGAGGCAAGTGCTCTGACCAATACCCCACAGGAGTCCTGAATGAATCAAAAAGCAATCTACTGCCAAATATCTTTATGTTTCTCCAAAGGTATCCCTCCTAAAATGTTTCACGGATTATTTAACATTCCAATTATAGTATTGTGGTGCTTGTTTGAATCCATATTAAACACTTCATTTAAGGAGTTAACAGCTACACATTACAGATTTTCTCCCAAGTTATGTTTTGGGATTCATAAACTGATCCTTAAAACGTAAGCTTGGTCAGGGCACCGCCTTTAAATTGTAAGGAGTCTGGCTTTTTCTTGCTATTATGGAGTGACTCACTAAGACTACTGTGTCACCATAAAGTGTATGTATACGTAAACATGCTGATATTTCAGAGACGTTTTAATACAGCTTCCAGCTGTTATGATTAAAGTGCTTTTTGGTGAAGCCCCTAGGTATGTTTTTCAAAGCCTGGGTTGCAGGCTTCATTAGTGTTTCTTCCAAGGTATTTAGAAAATAAATGCCTCCCTAATGATCATTTATAGAATATAATGTAAACCTCAGTCCAGCTTTAGTGCCTTCCGTTACGGCAATCCTGCTTATGAAGCTAGCACACGCACCTCAAATCTTTCAGGCAATAAATGCCCTCTGCGGTTTTCAAAATGCTTTCAACCATCCTAACTTTTAAGACTCACTATTCGCCTTTGCTTACCCAGCAGTAAGTAGGAACACGTTTTTTTAGTCGATTGGTGGATCGCTTTTCTGGGGATAAACCTTAATTAAAAAAAATAATAATTTGGTCATTCAATCCATGACAGTTTGTGGGACACTGCTGTGTGCAATTGGCTACTGCGTTTCGCCCACAAAATATACAGCCAATTCGCTTTACAGTATATTCCGTGAAGCGCTTTGAGAAGTCTCGAATGTCCTCTCAAATGTAAGGATTATTATTATTAGCCTTTTTCTTTTAATTTTTTTTCTCATCCCTTTTTCTCCTTCTCCAATTTTTCTCCCCTCACCTTTTCTTTTCCTGAATCCATTTGACTATTTCTTTCTTCTACTGGGTTATTGTTCCACGAGCACAGGTCATCCTCTGGTATCTCACCCAAGTGGTCATTCTTCATTCATGAGCCTTGACAATGAATGCGGACTTGGTATCCGACCTCATGGGGTAAGGCAGCCAAGCCTGATCCTGTCATTACCCAACGTCTGTATGTGCGGTACTGGATAGTGATCAGGAGCAAGAACCGTGGCAAATTTCCCGTCCCTAACACAGGGCTCTGAGGTCAATTATAGTGGCCCCAACTACTATCCAGGAGATCAGTTAATTCAACACAGACCTGTGAGATTTGAACCAGCAAACCTCAGAAGCCTGAAATTGCTCATGGCCTTAGCCTTATGACAATTGCCTCAAATTTAAGAGTGGGCAGAATTTTGGAAGATTCTTCAATTCAGTGTCACTTTAGAAGCTGGTTTTCAAAGAACTACAGGAAAATGGCTTCCAAATTGAGACTCAATTTTTGATTGTTTTCTAAAATTCACATTTTTTTAAAATTGTAAGACAAACTCCCTGCTTGTCGGCCTCCCCAACTCCTCCCTCCATATGCTGCAGATCATCCAAAACTCTGCAGCCCATGTCCTCTTCCGTACCAGGCTCCATGACTTTATCATTCTGATCCTCACCCAACTCCACTGGCTTCTCATCACACACAGGATACAGTTCAAGATCCTGGTTCTCATCTTCAAAGCTCTCTATGGGCTTGCTCCCCCTTATCTCTATGACCTCCTAAACCCCTACCATCCTGCCCGCTCCCTCCGCTCAGTGGGCTCTAGCCTGCTTCATACCCCCACCTTACTCGCCCCACCATTGGCAGCGAGCCTTCTGCCACTCTGCCCCCATCCTCTGGAACTCCATCCCGCAGTCCCTTCAAGACCCATCTCAAGTCCCTCCTCTTCGACTGTGCTTTTGATCACCCTACATCCCCCCTTACCCTCCACCCTCCCCAATCCCGATCCTCAGTTCAGGTCCAAAACACTGACTGTCCAGCGCCTTGGACACTGACTGTCCTCCCGATGTGAAAGGTGCTATACAAATGTAATTTTGTGTTGTTCACGGATTTTAGTCACTGTGTATTTGTAATAATAATCCTTGCATTTGATATAGTGTCATTGAGACGTCTCAAAGCGCTTCACAGAATTTATTATTCAGTGGATTAACTGTATTTTGTGGGCAAAACGTGGCAGTCAATTGCGCACAGCAGTGTCCCACAAACAGTCATAAATTGAGTGTAGGCAATCATTGAGTTAGAGTAATGTTTGTTATCACATAATGTTTCTAACTTCACTGTGAATTGATTTAGCGACGCTTGTTATCTAGTGGAGTCCTGTAGCTCAGTAGTTAGAGCACTCGCCTCGCAAGCAAGAGACCTGTGTTCGATCCCCGGCAAAATGTTGGGCAAGTTTCCTTCCTCCACACGCCTCTGTTTACCTAGCAGTAAATAGGAACCCAGCTGTTAGTCGATTGGCGGATTGTTTCTCCGTGGGTAATAATTCCTTCAAAAAAATAATAAATTGGTCACTTCAATCCATGACTTTGTGGGACACTGCTGTGCGCAATTGGCTACCATGTTTCATCCACAAAAATATATAGTCAATTCACTTTACAGTATATTCTGTGAAGCGCTTTGAGAGGGCTCGAAGATGTGATAAGGAGCTATATCAATAGCAAGTATTATTATTATTATTATAATGTCAATTTGAACCTTGGTGGGAGATGTTACTGCAGTCCACAATGGGTTAATTAAATAGCAGCTTGCATGTTTGTTCAGATCGGCAGTAGCTGCTCACCATACAACCTTTCAGTTTATCCCAGCAACAAGTTCCCATCAGAGTATTCGTTGTAGGTTTTGGTCTCGAGATTTAAATTAAATTGATGACTTCTGCATATCTCAGGCTTTAGACAGGAATGGAGTAACTATCAAGTTATGCCCCAACAGAGTGCTGTATTGAATGCTGTTTTCTCCAGTCAATAACATTACTTTGAAATGCTGGTTGTTTTCCAGCACTGGTTACACTACCCTCTACTGTGATATGACTGTAAAAATGTTTGTCATAAGCAATCAAGGTCTTGTTTTGGAGGTTTTTGTAAATACTGGACCTCTGGTTTGTGTATTCATTAAGGGGACAGTAATCCTTTTGTTGACAAGTTTAGGCTACCTGTCAAATAAATAAAATCTCCATCAAAGATTTAATCTTTTCGAGTAACATCCTTTGTAAAATCTATTGGTCTATTTTACTGCTGGTCGCAAAAAAGGTTTGTTGCATTTTGAAATGGGAATTCAGACTATAATGCGAAATTCTATTGTAGAAAGCAAAAAGATTGCTATATTTAATGATCTATATAAAAAACACTCGTCCCACCTCCCCCCAAGTAGAAAAAGCACACAATACTATGTTGTGTGGTATTGAGCTATGTCACAGATTCAATATGTGTGCTACGCTGAGTTAGCTGGTAGACTGGCCGAGCAATAGAATTGGCCCCGGTATGCCTAGGCTATCAAGGTATCATTGTTGATGACAGAATGGTTCATCGGCAGGATTTGGAAGGGCAAACCAGTCACTGGGGGTAGGGAATCAAAACCTCCTGTTAACCCTGCACGTCAAAACCTGATGAGTAGGGTGTTCCTAGCTAAACAAGCAGCGGGGAAGCTTGCCAGACAGCAATATCAATAGCAGCTATGCAGTTTTAGCTGGTTAGACTCCAGCTCTATCCAAACGCACACTTTGGGGTCCCCAAGCCTTGGCTCTTGCCAACCTGCACCTAATACTTTCCGAAATTAGTTAAGTAGGAAGCGTCCCTCCAGGGAGAGAGCGCGCATTCCATTCCCAAATCTATCTCTGGAATTTCCATGTGCATGGGATTCCCAAGTTGGTTTGGATACTCCTTAGTATGGTGATGGGTTTCCGCATGCATCAGGTCACCCGGCTGACAAAAAAAAAATTGCCCTCCTTCTGATTGAATTGCCATAGGCTGGTGTGATGTATTTAAGAGCGGTCCATGTTTGCTTGACTCAAATTCTTTAGTAAGAATCCAGTAAAGAACTATTGCATTTTTGACCTGCATCTAAATTGTAATACCCCTATGCCAGAGCTGGATCCTGTCAAGGAGTATTCTTGATGAATAACAAAGACTAAAATTACAATAGATTTATTAATATAAAATGTCCTAGTGGTTTGGCACATTGGTAGATCGAAGTGTAGTGACCACTAAATGGAAGGACATGACTTGGTGACTGTGACTCCCTAGTTGTAAGTGTCTGAACTCAAGGACACCGATAGAATAGTGTATCAGCCACTCTCACAACATGTAGCAAATACATCAACTGCATCATTGGCAGAGGCCTGGGAAATCCATGGTGCAGCAAGACCTAAATTGGGAAAGAAAAATAACTAGCAAATACATTTCAAATATTCAATCGGAGCGCTTTCAAAGAATCTCAAACAACATGGACTTTGATATTGCTGTAGAAGCCTCAACCACATTTCACCAACCTCACTACAAAGAGAAATAAATTTTTGCATGATTATAACCCAATTCTCGAAAACCTAGGAAAGGTTCAATAGAGTCCAGTTGTGTAGTAGTTAACAATCTCGCAAACGAGAGGACCTGGGTTCGATTCTCGGGCAGGGCGAAAACTGCGACAAGTTTCCTTACTCCACAGTCTCTGTTTACCTAGCAGTAGGAACCCAGTTGTTAGTTGATTAATAATTCGCTTTCCAGGATTAATAATCCCTCAATCCATGACTCTTTGTGGGACACTACTGTGTGCAATTGGCTGCCACTTGATAAGGCGCTATATCAAAGACAAGCATTATTATTAATGAGTCAAATGGCCCTTCTTCTGTGCTGTAAATTTCTATGCATTTATGGAAACCCTAGCAAGGTGTGGAGCTGAGGATCACAAGCTAATCTCTCACTCAGAAGTTTGCAAGCTCAAGGAACCTACCTTGGTCAGGTCAGTTCCCAATAAGGTTTAGTAGATGAGAGCATATTACAAGTGAGGCATTCTACATCAGTGGAAGGAAACTCCCTTTCTTGAACACCACATCTCATCAACTGATGTCGAAGAGCATTAAAGATTATCAAGAGTACGTGATTTTGCATTTTTTTTAGGATGGAGAATAATGTGTTGGTGACCTGCTTGTATAGAATGGAAATGGAGAGGGGAGGAATGAATCTAAGCTAAAATGTGTGTTTTTTTTAAGTCTCCACAAAGCACGCTATTTTCAAGTAAAAATGACAAGTATCATTTACGTCAAACTAATCCAGTTGTCTAAAATACCCCACCCTCATCTATATGTTTTAAGGATTTGCATTACTCTGATATAATACTTTGATGGTCCAATATTAATTTATTAATTAAATTACATATTTAATTAGGTGTGCCGTGTTATGCAATAATGCACACCTATCAGCCAATCACATTTCAGGAAATCAACCATGGCATTATATAATGAATGCTTAGATATGGCAGATACATTGACATAGATCAGAATAAAATATTATATTTGTTATACATCACTATAACCTTTTACATCTCTTAGTCCATCAAGCTGATATCACTACTTTAGCCGCTAAGGTAAAAGTACCATTAGCATCCAACCGTGAATCTCACACTATTCAGGATGGTCTGATAAATAATTCTGTGCTACATTTAACCACATTTAGCAAGTTGGATCAGTGCCAGACTATAGCAAGGCCTGCAGGATTCTGATGCGGCCTCACATATTGTAGGTAGAGCTGAAGCATACAGACTGTAAGTGCACTCATCTAATGTTACCAGAACCCATCTATTCACAGTCAGATACATCTATAATTTGGACTGTTCACCACTCTGTTATCTGTATGTGGAGATATCCAGAAGAATTGGAATATTTTTGGAACTACAATACTTTTGAGTGCTATCATGAACCAGCTGACATGGAGAAGGAATTAGATCTTTATAACAAACAAAGGCAGGGGCTACACCCTTAGAAACTTGGGACTTATTGCAGCACAAAAGGCAAAAACAATGTGCCAACTGCATGGGCTGGTCCTGGATACCAATCATGCCACTCACAACCACTGTGTTCGGTTACAGTGGGCCATGTAAGCCAGGCATGATTCAATAGAACCTCCACCACTGCAACACAGAGAAAACATGTCACCTCTGTCCACCCTCAAGTGGAAGATTAATGGGGTAGTATCAGTGCCTCTGGCTGAAAGTACACCCAAACCAAAGACATTTGGCAGATGCACATGTCAGACAGGGATTCACAGAACTCATCTGGCAGAGCCATGCTCCTGAAATGTCCATCAGAGAAGCTATTTCATGCCATGGACCTGTGCCCTTGTGGAATGCTTCACTAGTTGAGTGCCTCACATGACTAATGATCATCTGAAAGAACTAGAGGCATTCAAGACAGCAGTACATAGAGACTATATGAATGCAACAGCAACCTGACTGCCTTTTCCTCACAAAGGTTCCAAGGCAGGCTCAGTTTTTACCCTGCTTGCTTTGTACCTCCAGTTGAAGGCTAATTTAATATAGAATGAAACATACAGTCTGTGTGCCTATTCTCTGCCCCCAAAACCTGAAACTAATGTTTTCAATGGTCAGGTTTGCACTTTATATGTTCCTTTCATTGCAACTATATGAAATTTAATGCAAATGTAACAGTCCTGTGACAGTTCTACCACCAAATTGCAACCCTACAGGGAGATGAAGTAGCATAGCATAGCTCTTTATTACAATTTCTCAGTCATGGACACGGTGCTATATGAAAAGCTGGACAGGAGCATCCATTGTCATTATAGAAGGCCTTTCTAGACCTTGCTAATAATGTGAAGGTTTCTAACCACTTTTATGTTACTTTTACCACAGTGACTACAGTAGATATCATTGCTTGAATAATTCAAACTAATGCACCACAGAGTTGCAGTTGTTCAGAGCCAATATTCAGAGAGGCTTTTAAATACGTTTTTTGCACAAAGATCTAAAATACCACAAGAATCTTCAGCATTCCCTCTAAGACTATGGAAAAGTCACACACTTCTCAGTCCAAAACAAAAACATTTTTTTCAGTAAAACTATTTTAAGAATTATTTTGTAATAATTAAGAAACAAGATTTGTTTTGTTTTTTAAAAAAAATTGCGTCCACTATTCAGCTTTTTTGTAGTTTCTTGATTATTCAGTAACTGTAACACTTAAAAATGAATTCTGGTCCTGATAACATATTACTATGAATACAGGCCCAAAGATTTTACTACCAAAATCCATTTCTAAAACAGCAGTCTTTTGGTAATAAATTATACAACAGCAACAGT
This sequence comes from Callorhinchus milii, assembly GCF_018977255.1. Classification (NCBI taxonomy): domain Eukaryota; kingdom Metazoa; phylum Chordata; class Chondrichthyes; order Chimaeriformes; family Callorhinchidae; genus Callorhinchus; species Callorhinchus milii. The sequence continues at coordinate 67,143,588 of NW_024704745.1, read as the reverse complement.
AGAAGATGTCTTGCATTAAGAGATGCTAAATAAGCCAGATACCCAGTATTATCATAGAATTGTGAAGCCATGTCTGATGGAACTGGAGATGAAAGAGACAAAGTAAAATCTGAAGACCCAACTTTATCTTTAATCCTCGGGGGAGGGGAAGGAGGGGAGGGGGGAAGCCATGAAACAAGCAGTCAGACGAGTGAATACTTAAACGTAATGAGTGGTGTTCATATTGTTACAGTAATATGGGCACAAAAGAGATTGTCACTTTCAGAACAAAGGGGTTACTGGAATCCTTTTATATCCATGCACCTTTACATTAACTCACATCAACTTACCACAGATTCATAATGGCCATTAGGCATTTTTTACACTTACAAAGCCTAAAGCTTCCAAAATGCCTATCTGGCCTGTACATATTTCATTAAAAATAAACTCTATATAATAAATAAATATATAAAATAAATATAATGTTGCCTTTGGAATTTCTATAAATAAATTTAACTTTTTTTTACTAAGAGGTCTTTGCTTAAAGCCCTATGGGGTAGTACCATTGAACTGGTAGATGAATTGTCTTTTTTTTTTGCTTTTTTTTAAATCTTTTTTTTAAAAGTAGGATTGCGTCCTCCATGCCATTATTAATGCAGTGTGGCTTGAGCATGTCACCAGCCAGAATCCCGATGAATCAAAGTATGGCAGCTATGCTGATACACAATGAAATAGAACGGATCAAAAATTTAAAGCGTGTCCCATCTTTGAGCATGCATCAGGCCAGCCGCCTCCTCAGCATTTCATTATATTCCTCCCTCTCACACATTTTTCTCAATCAAGCAAGTGGCACAGGCTCACCTCTAGGAGGACAGACTGTAAGTGCAGAACAAAATCAGATCAGCGTGTTCCATCCAAGCCTCCATACACAATGCATGCGACAAAGTTTGGCAACAGTAGAGCTGAAGTGATGACACAGCTAATCGTTTAGAACCCACCACGAGAACCCATTATAGTGGTTGCTTTTCAGTGGTCCAAACTTAAGGATTGTCTTCATCAACTTTGGCTTAAAACATCCTTATATAATTCAGGTACTTTATCAGGGTCCACTGGTCTAGGTAAAAAATGTGTAAATTTTTGATGCCGTTTAGTCCTAGTCCCTTCCCTTGGGGTTCCATCTTTGTTCAATGCGACAAAGTACCGTCTTCCAGTGTCCGCATGCTTATATAGATTCGATGAGTAGGTATTGTACCAGTTTTCCTCAAATTGTTCCCGGAATACACACTCTGCAGTCAATTTCTCCTGTAAAACAGTAGAATCAAAACATCATTATTGATACCGAGATTTATTTTTGTTCATGCAAGCTCTTGTTTCATCTTTGCTGCTCCACACATCCAATACTTATGAATGGATAGGTTAAGACACAGTGTTAGGTCAATTACATATCATTACACCTATTAGGCTATATAAATTCAACAAATCATAAAGGAAACGGCACCCAGACTTCTGGCAGTACCACTCTTGAAATTAGATACAGGGAGGTACCAGATGACAAATACAACCTACATTTGTATTGCAGCTTTCACATAAAAATGTATCAAATTATGCAGTTGACAGAATTTAGATTAATTGGAGATTTCTACTGCTTGTCCAGCTAGGACCATCCTAACCTTGGCTTTGGTTTGCAGGGTTAATTGGAGCAGTACAAGAAAAATCCAAGCCCAGTGAGTTCTACTAACAAACCAGGAACCACTGAGACAACCACAAAGGATCAACTTGATTTCAATATTCCATTACCATGACAACTCAGCCCCAATAAGGTAGATTAATTAGAAATAAAGTGAATATTTTTTATGGAGACAACTGTGGCAGCTAATTTCCACCAGAAAATCCCACAAACAACAATGAATAACCAATTCATTAAATTTCTTGAGTTGAATTTGATACAACTCCAGGTCACTTCACTCCTGCCCCAAAGTGCTGGACCACTGCTCTCTTCAGGCTCTCTTTCAATTAGTCCTTCCAATGCCCCTTCTAAACCGTTAATAAAACAGACACTCTCTAGTCTTAAGGCTTTGAGGGCATTGACTCTCTTGAAAACTTACATAAAAATAGATTACACATCCATACTCAAGCCAATACTCTCTAAGGCACATCTGGAGCTCGGTTTTACTGCATATGTATCATAATATATTTTTTATCACAATGCAAATTATTGTATTTATTTTACTCCCTACTGTTTGATTGAGAGCGTTTCTTTTGTTACGCACCATAAAAAATACAGCAATGGCTGGCTTGTATTTTGTTTGGGATTTTCTGCTCACCATCACTCTTTGAGACTAAGATGGGGAAACCACCCACTCAATATTGTGAGCGTGAATCTTCATCCTACACATAATTACGTTTTGAGGCACATTAATGTGTCTGTGTTTGCCTACAAGATTTCCACTGCACTTTACAGTAAATGCTGTCAAGCACTTTTAAGACATTGTCCTGACATGAAACGGGTGCTATATCAAATGCAACCTATTATTATGATTATTATTATTACTATAAGGTGCTATAAAGATGGAAATTCAGTGGAGCAGGATGCTAAAGCTTCAAGTTTAGAATCAATTACATTCCACTGAGTTTGATAAATACAGTTTGTGGAAAAGAGCATCAGGGAGGCATTTATATAATCCTTTCATTTGATATAGAGCCTTATCACGTCATTGAGACGTCTCAAAGTACTTCATAGTATATACTGTAAAGTAGATTCACTGTGTATTTTGTGAGCAAAATATGGCAGTCAATTGTGGAATTGAGGAATATGAAAAATATAATGTGTTTTTCCATGGATACCAGACAACTGCAACGGTATTGTGCATTCCTACGTGCACCCAACAGCAAGCTCAGCTTTACATGTCACGCAGCCGACACACCCAAAATCTGCCCAAGCCTTGAATGCAAGTTCACAGAAAGCCAGCAACCTCGCAAATGTTTCCATCGGTTGCCAGCCGAGCCAACGCTAGATACTGGGAAGGTTTCTGAGCCTGCAGGCTATGTGCAAGAAACCAGCACTTCCAGTATGTATTCAGGTCGACAGTTGCACCATGTTAGGCCAGAGTATGTAAAGAGCATTAGAAATATTTTTATAGTATTAGAAATATTATCCTTGCTCCTCCCTACCTCCGAACCCCCTACCAACTTAACGCTCCTTCCACTCAGGAGGCTCCAGCCTGCTTCACGTCCCCCACCTTGCCCGCCCCACAGTTGGAGGGCGGGCTTTCAGCCACTCTGCCCCCACCCTCTGGAACTCCATCCCACGGTCCCTCCGCCTCACCTCCTCCCTTGCCTCCTTCAAGAACTGTCTCAAGACCTTCCTCTTCGACCGTGCCCTCGGTCACCATCCTACCCTTACCCTCCCTATCCTCCACCCCACTTGATCCCAACCACCAGCTCGGGTGCAGATCCCTGACTGTCTAGTACTTTGGGACGTCCTCCTGACGTGAAAGGCGCTATACAAATGTTTGCTGTTGTTGTGAACTTCCTTAACCAAGGATGCTCTTCCAGCACTATCTACAATACTGGTCAGAAAGACTGATCTTTCTGATACCACTTACCTCCAACTTTTCTCTCTATTACAAGCTTACTTATTTCTCTCTGTTATTAATACTGTTTTAACTTATTTGTACCTCCTAGGCTCCGGAAATGCTACTCTCTACGACTTGCCTCCTTTATGCTTCCTCGCTGCAGTTAAAATCAAGTGCTGCATTCAGAAATTAGTGTCAGATCAATCATCTGGTTGGGAAGTGACAGGAAGAACTTGCACAGTATGGATTACTGCTGGTGTCTCTATGGGGTTCGATGTTGAGAAGATCCCCTGAATAGGATTCTGAGGAAATCTCTTCTTCCAACAGCAAAGGTCAGTTTGAAACAGTGCAGAACTACACAAGACAATATTTGACCCAATAAAGAAAACAAGATGTGATCTTTATCATTTACTGCAAGGAAATAAATGTGGGTCAAGGCACATTTTGCTGCAGTGTAATACTTTTAGAAAAGTGATGCAGTTCCTGCAGTAGGTTGTCCTTGATGAATTCACCTTTGAGATGCAGCTGCACATGTAATTTGTCTTATGACTAATACCTTTGCTCTGTTGCTGCAGTAGATGTGCACACGTACTGTTCCATCACTGCGCTTCCTGTCTCAGCTCTTCATGTTGAAGAGCTGGCAGAACATCAGAGGCCCAAAATAACTTAGCCTTAGGTTCATTGTCAGACAATTTAAGATTGTGCAGAATTTTTGGAAAATTCTCCCATTCAGCCTTCATTTAGAAACCTTTTTCTCCCACAGTTCATTTTAAATTTAGCCTGGAGGTCAATTTACAGATAATAATAATAATGCTTGCATTTGATATAGTAATGCCTTATCACATTGTTGACACAATGCATCAAAATGCTTCACAGGAGCTACTGCAGAGTGCAGTGACTGAATTTGTAGATAAATACTCATTCTTTACTTCGGAGCACTTGTTTATTTCTATTTTTAATCACTGAACATAATTTTTATATATATTTTTATGTTTTCATTATAAGGAAAACACCCATTCTCAGGCACATAACGCAAAGCAGAATAGGGCAAGAGGACAGGGGGAGATTACATCTACAGTAAATAACGATATATTGCAATCAATGTACGTTTTACAAATGACAGACAGTATTTCAAAAATAGTTGTCGTTATGTAACCCTCTGGCTGTAGCCATATTAATTAAGAAATAAGAGCACATTCCAAATCCCATTTATACTGTGTTTGCTGAGCTCAGCTCAGGCAAACAGTTGAGCACTGCATTTGGCCTCTGTGCACCTGGATGAACAAGGCAGGAAGGGGGTGGAAACCAACCAGGGTTCAAAACCCTCCGATCATTCTCCTGAGGCTCCTGCTGGAGGTTACACGTTGGCAAATGTCAGGTGAGGACATGATCAGGCTTGACCATGATGTCCCTGTGCAGTCAAGTCACCTGCTAACAGACCCCATCAAGGCGCACAAATGACTCATGTGCACTTTGGTGAGCCAATGCGATGCAGTGAGCCTGGCTCTCGTGCTAGCGTTTCCTAGTAGAAGGAAAATAGACTCAAATATTAAATACTTTCAGGAGATGGGCAGGTGAGGAGAATTTCTACATTTTAGAGGAGAAAGGTTGTCAGATATAAAGGGGAAGTGGGACAAATCCATGGAGGGTGGGGACAGGCTTGGTTGTCTGGACCTGAATGCTGAGGTCTCATATGCACCATTTTCCAATAAGATTAATAAGGAAACTGGATGTGCACCACTCCAATTAACAGGAACTCCATTCTGACAAGGTCTACTTTTGGCTTGTGCGATGTACTTACGGTTGCCAAAAGGAGTTCCCAGTCGGTTCCACATTAAAAGAATCCTGTTATAACTAGGTACATATTGGACCCCATTTTTACAAAAGAAAAGAAATTATGAATTGAGTCAAGTTACAATAAAAGTAGCTCTTGGACAATTTATTAATTTGTACCCTTCACAAATGTCTCTGGCTATCTCAACAGCTCCCCAAAGAGAAATGTTCCTGATTAGCGAATGGTAATTTTTTATACATACACACGCACACACTTTAATTGTAAAATAGGGGTCAAGTGCTATGTGCTGTGCTTGCAGAGCAACAGGAAACATGAAACTAATTTAAATCAAGTCTCTGTATGCTTTGTAAGGAACGGGAGAACGTGACACAAGTAGCACAGAAGAAAGTCTCACTTCAAATATACATCTTGTTTTTTATGGAAACAAAGTATGCTGGAATCCACCATTGGAAGAAAATCTGTCGGGCAGCCACCAGCATGAAAGCCTTTCTTTCCTGTCCGCACGCAGCTTCAATGCCTATTAGCAGGAATGGTGCAAGCAAAAGTCAAGTGAAAATGTTAAACACTTGTTTTAATTGCCCCATTAGAAAAGTAAGACAATTGCTGAAGTGGAAAGCCGCGGGAGATCAGACAGCAATCGGTCAACTAATCAGTCTCTGTGAGGCTTTCCTGTGGAGCGGTTCACTTGCAACCCAAGAATTGGAACCGATACTCAGATTGCTTGGACGTTCCAACACTCCATGCTGTCAGTTGTGTCAAGAAGCCTGCAATAGTTATTTAAGATCGTGTGTTAAAATCAAATTGAGGTTGATGTGTGGCTGAAAAAAATATTTCTTGCCTTGCCAATTTTTCTCCCTCCCTCTCCTAAAACCCGTCACTCACACAATGATATTGCATCCATGGATGCCAGCAGCCATCTGGTACGTTGCACATATTTTGTGTGATCCTAGATAGTTGGGAGGGTGCGGGGGAGTGGGGGAGGTTAACTTATTTACAATGATTACTAAAAATAGAGATCTTTTCGTTACACCTTTATAAATGTTAAAAAGTAAGGAAAAGGCTGCTGTTTTAGTGTTGAACATAAAAAAAGCCCCAGTGAGTCCCATCATTGAGGTTAAATTACAACTGAGTCTAATTCGATCTTTCTCATTCACTTTCATCATATCCAGCCTTGAATGTGTCAACGACCTACTCACTTCACATCTCAGCTCTTCTCTACCCAAGTTACTATCCAGAACTCTGCATCCCATGTCCTCTCCCACATCAATCTCAAAATTTAAGTTCATTTATGGAGAATTTGGGAAAATGCTTACTTTTTGTCCAAGTTTGGATGCTGGCTTCTGTTATGATTTTTTTAAAGATCCGCAGAAATCTAGCTAAGAAATTAATCCCTAATTTAAGAATTTTCCAAAATTCCGTAGAATCTCAAATAGTAAATATTAAATATTAAAATAATGGTTTAAGAACAAGAACCTAAAGTAACTGCAGCCTCGGGCGTCACAAATTGTTACTTTATTCTAACCATCTGTATTGTGTGTGTAATAACAGTATATGGTGTAATAACTTGATTCCCAGGATGATATCTTCAACACAGATTATATTTAAAATATAACTGTATTGAAACAAATCATTAAGAAATGCAATTTTACTCCTATTTATAATATATTGTTATTACACACAGAATGCACATGGTTAGAATAAAGTAACAATTTGTAACCAAATGCTAAAAATAGCTACATATATAACAAATGTCACTGAGCATGAACGGCACATCAGCATTTTTATGCCAATTAAGAAGTCCATTATTATTGATCTTTTCTTCTTTTTAAAATAAAACAATCAGTTTGACCCCACTGTAATGGGAGCACTGTGGTGTAATGTGTTTAAGAATCCAGAAGGTGGCATTTATTTAGTGAAATTTCATGAAGCAATATGCTTGAATGAATTATGCATTATAGTAATGCACACAAATTAGATACAGCATTACAGAGCAGTAGCCTCTAAAAAGGGAACACCCCTTAGGCGAGCAAGCCACTTCCATCCTCCTGCCCTTCCCATAAAGAAAACCCTATTTAAAAACACTTTTACATTACGAGTTTGTCTCCTGAGACAAGCCCGTCTGTGCAGGTAACTTGTAAAGAGAAACATCCGGATTTCCCGGTGGTGAACCATTTTTCCAAACGCAAGCACAAATATCTGATATCATCCCTTAAGTGACTCAATGCCAAACACCCTCACATTAGAAATTTACTGTTGCATTGCCTGCTACCCAAACAACATTAGCCAAGCCAGGAGAATGAGGGGGGCAAAGCAGCCTGATTGATATTCAGGTGTGATCCTTGTTGAATGGATGGTGGATTCAATGCTGCTGGTCAAATGTGTCTTTCCTAGGAAGCAACGTAGTCAGCAACAACAAGTGTGACATTGCACCAAACTCCCGCTACTGTGCTCAACTCAGTCCACCGTGCTAATCTCCGACTACTGTACTAAAGCGGGGTGTAGGAGGAGGCAGGGGTTCACATCCACAGCCAGACTTTAATTCCAAACTCTTAACAGATTTATTGATTAAAATGATAACCTGCACATAATGGGGTTAAAGTTAAGAGTTGCCTAATGAAGAAGCTTCTCTATCTGGTATCTGTGCCAAGGTTTATTTTCAATTAATGTTCCCTTTAAAAGGTCGCCCATTAACTGGCAGATACTATTAAGTCTAAATATCATAAGAGTACATATAAACACTTAGATATGTTATTAAATCAGAGCTATTGGGCTTAACGCCAAGTCAGAAGGAAGATGAAAAGGCCTGTGTGTGTGTGTTCCAAAGGAGCTCCTGAACAAATGCCTTTTCTCATTCCTAACTCCTTATGCTTTTATTTGTCAGTCAATGGTACCAAGAAAAAGTAGATTTTTGTACAGTTAGCCCTTGATCTGAAACACCATCAAGAAAATCGTTTTATCGTTCATGAACAATAAATATAATAGCCCTTCCATTTAGTATAGCGCCTTTCACTTTGGGAGGACATCTTAAAGCATTTCACAGAATATACTGTAGACTGGAGTGACTGTGTCTTTATGGGAGGATGTGGCAACCAATTTGAGCACAGCAATATCCCACAAACTGCCATAAAATGGTTGACCAATTTTATTTGGGGGATTATTGGGCAAACACCAGGACAAAATCCCTTCTTTTTTGAATATGATATCTTTAATGTCCACCTGATCAGGGAAGACAGGTCCTCTGGTTAACATCCTATCCAACAATACAAGACACCCCCAGCACTGCACTTGGAGTGTCAGCTTAGACTAAAGGATTTCCAGCTCCCGATATGAGACTTGAACCCACAACCTTCTGACTCAAGACAACAAGTGTTACCATTGAGCCAGGCAAACACACATATTGTATTGGTTTGGTCTTCTCTCAAAGCTTGAAAGCAGATTCCAGACATACCAGAAAAACAAGCACTCCTCTTTATTAGAGCATTTAATATTCTGCTCTAAGAACACTATTGCTTTACTGAATGAAACTTTAAATTATCATTTATGTACTTCCGTGCATGTGTGTAAAAATAGGTTGAGTCTTCTTTGTGATACCTGTCTCCAGAGCAAAGACTCAAGGGTGTACATTAAAGCAATGAAGTCCTTTGTGCATGTACCTCTGATTGGATAAATTCTATATTTAACCGTTACTATTGGGATCTACTGTAAACTACAGGGACATGGGGAAAGGGCAGGTCAATCAGATGGAAAGAATTGCTCTCAAAAGAGCCAGCACTGAAATGATGATGATCTTCTGAGCTGTAAATTTCTATTATTTATGGATACATTAAGATTTCTGAATGAGTTTCTTTAAATTATATGAAATTACAGTTACAGTGCAGTTGGAAACCATGCGGTTCGAGCTCCAGGAGATGAGTTTCCACTATATGAATGGTGTGTTTATTGAATCATACTGTCAAATTGAGTATTTAATTTGCAGAATTTCACAATTCTATTCTGAATCTATGAGTGAAACCCCACAATTTATAAATATTTATATATTAGCATGGGTCAATGATGCATTTCTGTGTTAGGAATTGGGGAAAATAAGTTTTCCAATAGCTAAGATGGTAACTATATTTAGCAACTACGCAATTGCGGATTCGTCTGCAGCGTTTCACCCACAAAATACACAGTCTCTCCACTTTACAGTATATTCTGTGAGACATCTCAAAGATGTGATAAGGGCGCTATATCAAATGCAAGAATTATTAGTATTATTATTATTAATACAATAATAATAATAATAATAATCCTCGCATTTGATATAGCGCTTTTCACGTCAGGAGGATGTCCCAAAGCGCTTCACAGAATATACTGTAAAGTGAATTGACTGTATATTTGTGGGCGAACGCGGCAGCCAATTGCGCACAGCAATGTCCCACAAACAAGCCAGAAACAGAAACCATACAGTAGTTTGGTTCAGAGACTTTTAATCATGGTTTGGGTTTCTGCAGCTGTGACCTAAAAGAATACAGGCCAGAAAGGTCCAGGTTAAATATCAGCTGAGCTTGTGTTGCTACAACTAACCTAAGTGCCGCTAGATTTCTGCTCCTGATCCATCTCCAGTGACCCCTGCTGGAAAACACCTATGTGTAGACGCAGGACAGGATCAGATGTGACTGGACTGACTCTCACGACTGAATAGCCTGTCCACACTGACCGTCTGTGCTCACTCGTAAAGAATGATGATTTGGTTGAGGGACCAAGGGCAGATGATGCCCACAGAACTGTAGCATAGCACCAAATAGTGCCTTCAGGAGGAGTGGTGAACACTGGAGGAGGAAAATTAAAAAAAGGGTGCAATATACAATATACATTTGTATAGCCCATTTCACGTCAGAAGGATGTCCCAGAGGGATTCATACCAGCTGATCACCCGAGACAGGGAGCGGGGGCAAGATGACTAAAAGCTCATCCAAAGAGGCAAGTCTTAAGATGGGCTTCAAAAGTGCGGAAGGAGGGGGTGGTGAGATGGAGAGTCTCCAGGATGGAGTCCAGAGAGTGAGGTCAGAACGCCTAATAACCAATGGATGGGCAGATTGGGCCGGGGACACGAAACAGGCAAAAATCAAGGCTAAGAATAAAAAAAAATTCAATTTCAAACCTTTTTGGGCGCCTGTGAATATTTTAAGTTGCTTTAACTTTGCATTTATTGATAAAGCTTCTACTATGAGAGAGCATTTTGTTACTACTACAAAATTTATTTCTTCTTGGGTTATGTGACTACATTACAGTAATTACCATTAAGGTACAGGAACACAGAGGCCGTAAGGAGCAGTCAGCATGAATTTAGAAGCAATAGGTCATGCCTCACAAATCGACTGGAATTCTTAGAGGAGGTAACAGAAATTAGTAAACAAAGGCTATCCAGTAGATATAATTTATTTGGATTTTCAAAAGGCACTTGCTAAAAATTCTGCACCTAAGACTTGTAAACAAGGAAAAAGTCCATAGGATTAAGGACAAATTAGTTATCTGGATTTAAAATTAGCTTAGCAATAGAAAGTAAAAGGTAATGATAAATCGATATGACTGGCTGTGGTGACAACTAGAGATTCATGGAGATTTGTCATGAGCCATAACAACAACAACTTGCATTTATATAGTGTCCCTCACGCATTGTAGTATCTCAGTGCACTTGACAGTGGTGGAGCCTGGCACAGAGGTAGGGCGTGGGGGTGGGTGACCGTAAGTACGGTCGAAGAGGAAGGTGAGCAACTAGAGTCCTGCTCACAATCATAAACAAAATAGAGGAAGATACTTCTCGTAACACTGTATTCATGCTGACTGTAACTTTTTATGGTGATACCAAACATGTGGCCAGATCATTAGCGTAGGAGAAATTGACAGCACTTGAAGGGATCTGGACACGATAAGTGAATGGACTGTGTAAACTGGCAAATTGAATGACTATAAATAAACATTTTCGTATTAAAACATAAAACATAAAACACACGCACATAATGGAGGAAAGGCAAAGACAAAAAAACAAAAAGAATTGGGTTTATTATTGGCCATTCACTGAAATGATTGAGTCAATTTGAGACAGTTATCACAAAGCTAATCATGTATCAGGATGCATCTCAAGGACATTTGATTATGGAGGAAAACATTTTAACTACATAACTCAATTGGAATATTGCCAACTCACAAGACCTCAGCTCCAATGAGATGTAGGATCAGAGCCTGTATCTTGCGAGTTGGTGTGACATACAAGAGTCACCCTGCTGAACATACGATTTACATGCAAGGAACCTTTCTGGCAGATGTGCTCCTCAAGCACTTTTTCAATCACATTGGTGCATAAAGGGATCAGGAAGCAATAACAAGGCCCATTCCAGGACACAGAATTCTTTAAGTTTTAAGAAAACACTTGAATAACTCATAGAATATAAAGTTTGAAAAGGAATATAATTTTATTGTTTAAAAAGCTGAAATCAGGATTGTATTTATAATCAAACTATTTAACTTAAACTGCTCACAGAACAAGAAGTACAAAACAGGCAATTCTAAAGGCTAGAAGATTTGTTCCCCCAGAGATTAACTGATAAGACTCTTATCAAAGTAATTGATATGCTACCTCAGTGAATGCCTTTCCACCAGGTTGAATCAATACGTAGTTCTGGATTGGAACTGAACATCATAAAGATAGATATGTACATAATTCACCAAATGCATTTTCTCATTCCATAATATCTTGTGCCTGTATGCTCCAAAGTATAATGCATCCATAGTGTGGTAACCTTTAAACAGTTTAACCTTCACCAATGCAAAGTATATTGTTCCAAAACTCTCCAGTATTAAAAATGCCATGAAACAACTGAAGAAACACTTTGCAAGAACAAAATTAAGAATTAGAGAATTATGTAGTGACTTCAAAGAAAGCAAGGTATGGTAATGAGAAGGTAATGGACTTTTGATTTAAAAGCGCAGCCTTTGCAGGTCAAAATAATGAGACAGTATCCTTTTGTTGGCCCACAAAGGTTGGCACACGTTAGAAGGTACACTGTGTAGTTTTGATTCAGGATCATTTTGAAATACAGCCGAGATAGGCTCACAAAAAGGATACATTCTCTTTAATGTGACACTGCAGCTTTGAAACTGCTTGCATTGCATGGTTTCAGTAAAAAGGATTTTGTTTTTCGTTCACATTGTGTTCCCGACAGCTAAGGAACCCAGGTCAATTATTCATAAATAAACACTTTGTAATTCTTTAAAACACAGATGACCTGTGGTCCTAAAAGAAACTCAGCAATGTTTCTGAAAAAAGCTGCTGTAAATGTAAGACACAGTTAAAGACATTGAAAAGGCATATGTGGACTTACCGACCCATACAGCTCTCCCTTCTCATTCATTCCGAGGTAGAGTCCACTGTCTACACCACGAATGCTGACCAGCCCCACTGCTATACTAATGAACTCCAGTATACCTGATGGTGATGACAACAATAAGAATCATAAACAAACATGTATGTTTATAATACATAAAAGTGGAAGCACCTATTATATATATATCACTGTAAGAAAAGCTTATCATGGGCTATGGGATCAGAATGAATAACTCCAGTGAGGGGAACAAACATCTATGCTCTCAATGGGGAAACGGCTTCTGAGGAAACGGAGCCTAGGAGACAAATCTAAAGTCTGCTGGGCATGACCACCAAGAGGACAGAATCAGAATCACCTTCATTGGAGAGTGAAAGATGCCTCCTTGAACTGACCACTGTGAGAATTTGCACAAGTCTCTACAAATAGCTTCAGGTCACATGGATATCTTGTACACAGGGACGATTCCTAACTGTCTTAAAGGGAGCGTCCCAAAAAAATGTGTGCACGTCCCGTATGCTGTGAACCTGTCCGCACTCCCCACTAAGGTGGTGGTGGGGGGGGGGGGGATAGGGAGGGGGGCACAAGACCCCCATTGTAACTGGGCGGCAGAACCCCGAGGTTCTGAAAAACTTGGCCTCTCCACCAAAGTGGAGTGTGCAGAGGCCACTCCCTGCCACAGGGGGCCGAATCTGTTGCATCCTGTAAAGGTGTAATAATATGCTGCGTCTTTTTTTCCTGTAACAGGTTTGATACTGTCTGCGATAAGCGTAAATATATATCAACAAATAAATATATATATTTTGTTAAAAAAAACAAATAGCCTTCAGTTGAGACATTCCAAAAACCCTTGTGTGGCTACCAAATGCCCCCTGACAACAACCACTCAGCAGGGGATTCTGGAAAGCCACCCAGAAATATTGAACTAAAAGTAAAATGGCCAATAAGATAGTTGGGAGTTATCTTGTGGCCATTTCGCCCACAAAATATGCAGTCAATTCATTTTAGAGTATGTGAAGCGCTTTGAGATGTCTCGAAGATGTGATAAGGTGATAAATCAAATGCAAGGATTATTATTATCATCATCACAATTTTTTTTCCAAAAATATATCCAATTCTGGAAATGGTACAGCGAGTGTCAGCAGGCTATCTGACCATGGGAAGAGAAGAGGGTTGGAGAGTAGGGATTATAACAGATCCTGTCCTCGCCCAACATCCACACTCACACTCGCACAGACACATACACACACACGCGCACAGACACGTGCATACACGCAGGCACACACGCATACAGACACACACACACACACGCAGGTGCACATGCACTTTCAGGCAGTGATACCGAGTCAGACATAGGAGCATTGTCTGATTTTCTTTCATGGGTAAATTTGGAATCTAACTGCTGCCTCAGCCAAGATCAGCTAAAGCGGAGATCACACCATGACGTACCTAGTTTACACAGCTCAGTTTCATTGGCTTTACCATCTAAGCCATTGGGGAGCTAATGTTACCTTTTCTGTGCCAACCTTGCTGTTATGAATCAACCTTAACAAGGCAGCATTGTAATGTGAGCAAAGGATTAAAATGAAAAAAAATCGCAATGAGATTCCAGCCCAATTGTGCTCAGAGAGATCAGAATCAAGGTCTACAATCAAAAAGCAATTGCAAGGATCTTGCAATCTTACCCCAGGAGACTTGTTTTACCCACAAGGCCTGTGTGGGTAAAATATTCTATTTTTGTCTGTTGAAAGCAGAGGATCAACTGATTGATACTGATGAAGCAATAATTTACAAATAGTAATGCCATAGAAACACTGCAAAGGATTAATTACAACAATCATTTATTCCATCTCCCTTAACAAGCCCGATTATTTCTAAAGAAATTAAGTGATCCAGTAAATAACAAACTGTACTTTGGCCTTTACAGAATCCAATAATTATACATCCCTAAATAATTTTACAAGTGGGCTATTTGTTATGAGTATTTTTATCTCATGTTTCACAGATTGTTTGCGTTCAAAGAATTCAGACAGATAAAATTTGCTGTAATGGCAATCAGGATAATAAGAGTACATGGGGGCATAAGAAGCAGAGTTCCAATGACATCCAAAACTCTGCTCCATTCAGAACTCTATTCTTGCTCCATGTTTCATGTTCTTTCCCCCCACCAGCTTCCACAAGCCTATCATCCCCCTCTTTTGCAACCCCCCTCACTACACTTTCCACTGGCTTCCTAGCCACTAGTGGATCCAGATTATTGTTCTCATGTTCAAAACCCTCCACAATCTTTTCTCCACATTCTTTAATATTTTTCCTTCCCGAGTAGATCCATATCTCCTTCCTAAACATTTCAATTGATTCTTCCTCTATGACCTTCTGAAGCACTGTGCTCCATAACCTCAGATATGTTTGCTTGCAGTCCAACACTGCAAGCAGTAAAAGACATAACTGATGGCAACTGACCACAGAACTGTTGAAGTACTTTTCTAGAATGTTCATTTTTCATGTAGAAAGATGTGTCAAGAATTGATGAGGAGAATGATTATTGGGAGGATAATCTTATTAAAAGGTTTGGGTGCCTACCCAAAGCACATCAGTGAAATGGGCCTTAAATTATATTAATGTGACACCCTCCTTCCCTAACCACTGCTGGAGCTGAAATCTTCAGATTTCAAAATGGTTCAGTGTGCCAAGACATCTCAGATGACTTTACAATTACTCTGATCCAAAATAAAGTCAAATGGTAAAAAACTGTTCAGACTTCTCTCCAACATAACTTTGGTGTTGAGATCAAAATCTATAGAAATTTATTTCCAATATCCAATGCAAACTCTTCTAAAGTAGACAACTATGTAAATCCCCTAAAAAAATATCATGGGTTCTCCTGGCAAACCATGGAACATTTTGTAAATGTCAACCTGTACAACTAGAGTTATCAGGTAAAGTATGTTATAAGTATAGTGGCTGCGTCAATTTTAAAATCAAACCAGTATGTTAAACATCACTGCGGGGCTCCACTGTGTAACAGCCAATGTGCTTTGAAAGTGGAAAAAAGCTATAGCAAAGATTTTTTTATTTACAGGGAAAAATAATTCAGTCTGATCCATATCAATGTATGGCCAGTTTCCAGCCTCACACATTTTAAACAAGATATGCTATTCTAAAATAACAGAGGAATTAAAGCAAGAATCTAGCTCAATAGCTTATCTTCAAGGAACGCCAAGCAGGTTTTTTGAATCTTTTGATGCCTCAACAATAATTGTGATCCTGCAATCTCAAGGCAGTTCTCAAAAATTCATTTCAAGGAACAAATATTCAGTAATTCTCCTCCACCATTATTGACCCATAACTGCTTTCATCGATATTAATGTTCAGTGCGTGGCAATTACTAACATAGAAGCCAGAGGTATGTCAGGCCAACTTGTGGGAACTCTGTTCGAGTTCCCATGAAACAGTGTGACATGCTCCCATTTACCAATTCCCCACTTCATTTCTTTTATAATAATAATTTGGTCACTCAATCCACGACTGTTGTGACCAATTAGCTGCTGCCAATTTCGTCCACAAAATATACAGTCATTTCACTTTACACTGTATTCTGTGAAGCGCTTTGAGACGTCTCAACCACATGATAAGGCACTATATCAAATGCAACATTATTATCTTATTAAAAATCCCTTTATGTCACAGCAACAACATATTTAAGCGCTCTGAGACACTACCCTGCATGGAGTGCACTATATAAGTGCAAGTGGTTGTTGTTGTATTTACATAGTGCCCTTCACCTACGATAATATCTTGAAGGATTTATAGAAATAAAAGGATTTCTTCATAAGCAAATAAAAATTCCTTAAGGAAATAAGGATTTTCTTAACAAGCAAATAGGGATTCCTTAACAAAGATATTAGTGGACCCCTCCCACACACACACACACCTCCCTCCCCACCCCCACCCCCAATTCTTCACGAGTGTAAAACAATCTCATAAACAAAAGGCACAAAGAATGTGCTTGCTAAGTGAAAAACATGATAAATGACAATTTCAGAAACATCAGAACACTGTGTGTGAATTATAAGGACATCATGTAGCCTCTTGCAAGGCTTTACTGAATTTTCAGCACCAGACCTTATATGAGCAGTTATTTTGACCAAAACATAATAATTCCCAGTGACAGTGTCATGTGTCCCCCTTTAGACTGACAAATATGTACATATAATACAACTGTGAATGTTTGGATGTCCTAACGAACAGAACAGTGATATTCTAACATCACTCCTGAGGGAGTAAACATTCCAATTAAAAACAACTGTTATTCAAGGAATTTGGAAAATGTCAGCTTTGGATCAAACTATCACAATATGTTCACTGTTCCTGTCTATTGGCATTTGAAGAATGAAACTACAGTTTTATGGTTTAAACGTTCAAATTATTAAGCCAATATTAACAGTTTTAATATACTGTATTAATAATACACACAGCTAGTTACTTCACTTAAGTGCTATCCTACCCAGAGAAATTTCCAGCTATGTAAATTATGTCCTCAACCATAAATAATATGATGGCACAGGGACACTCAACTGAAGAAAGAAGCGCTAAGCCTAGCAAATTCTCCCACACGATTGCAAGGTCACGTTCATACACATTCCAGTGCTTTGATCCCAGTTCTGCATCCAATCCACATTAATGGATTTACAATACTTGCTTCTCAATGAAGCAACCCCAGGATGGATTATTATCCTCGTCATGGTTTCGTTGCTGTGTGCTTTCATGGGTCAGATGTTGTGTTCATGTGTACATAGGGCATGCATATAGATCTAACAATATCAAGTGCAATGCAATAGATCAAGTGAACAAACAGCAGAAAAGTACAATAGAATGGCACTGACGTGGCCATAAATGAGATGACCATTTCCTTTTGCAGGGCTTCAAATTGCTCCCGACGTTGAATCTACACTGATGTGGGTTGCCGGATGCTGGCACTGCTTCAGAACGCAGAATTCAATGAGTTTACATTGGCAATCGGAAGCAAGATTTATTAATCAGATGTCAGGTCCAGTACAACCTACAGCTCCAAGAGGAACTGCGGTCTAAGGTGACCTTGCACTTTTTTGCTCTATAGACTGAGCTACTCATTAATTACTCATTAATGGCTCGCAGCTTTAAAACAAAACTTCAAATGTGTTAATAGCCTAGTCATATGCCCATTTATTTCTAAATCACATGCTATCAAATTTCGGCCAGAAAAATTATCCTAATGTAGTGTCCGTCAGCTGCTGAAATAAATACTGTTTTATGCTGTATTGTTATAGTATACTGAATCTGAAAGGTTACTCTACTTTAAATCATGTGGTTACAAAACAAGTTAACCACACATATAAGGTGTTGGATCAAATAGCAGAGGTGGCAGCAAGGTGAATTTCTCATAGCAAAAATGTCAGCAAAGAACACAGGAGTTAGACCAATTAGTTCTAATATTGACTCAAAGCTCAGCCAAAAGCATCAAGTATCTGCAGATTAAAAGATTCTAGCCTTTAAACCCTTATTTCCCATAATGATTTTGTTCAAAACATCATTATAAAAATATAACAATGAAAGACCAGCTAAATAAAGAAAACCATTTGGAATTTTCCAAACAAATGGCTTTCAACTAGGATATTTAAAGATTTTCAACTTTATTTTCTCCTAAAAGATAGTACCATGACCAGTTAATTTCAACCTGTCAGGTTTTAAAATTATTCTCATTTTATTTTTGAAGTCCATGATTTTTGTTCCGCAAAAGAAATTGGTCCTTTAACCCCTGATGTACAATTATTGACATACGAACTGTAAACAGCACAAAATGGTCAAACAACTTTGGTCTACTGTTTGTTACTCCCCCTCACCACCCTACTAGTGGTCATCAATCCTTCAACCACTCTCTCCCAAAAGCCCTTTGGTTCCACCTTCAAATACGTATCTATTTGATTCAGTCTTAGCACAACATACTTCAATTGTTTCCTCCCCTCCCCATCTTTATTTGCCCACAAATGCAGTCATTCCACTTTACAGTACATCCTGTGAAGCACTTTGAGACGTCTTCCTGACATGAAAGGGGCGATACCAAATCAAAGGATCATTAAGGATTATTTATTATTATCTTTGTTCCTACTTGGGGGATCCCATCATCATTGTGCAGTATTCTGATATGTTCATCCTATGTAAAAGTTGTTGACTGGATTAACATTGTTTCAATTACCATCCAATTCAATCTCTTAATAAGTAAACAGGTGTAAATTCTGATACTACATGTTATTGATTTCAAATCTGACAAATGGCACTGTACGGAATAAGGAAAGACAAGCAAACGGTGAATTGTAGAGTAAAGATAGAGTAAACACATTTTCACTGAATCTTTTGCATACAATTTCATGCCAAATGAAAGAAGTTGATCCGAATGGATCAGAATGACAATACAAGCCTTTATGCACTTTGTGTCAGAAAGAAAGAATTGAAGGAATAAATGTCAAGAGGAGGTCAATTAGGTAGCAGTGTTTAAACATCAGTGGGACTTCCTGCTCCTGATCACTATCCCGTGATCCTTGTTTGAGGTGCACATATGGAGATCAGGTGAGAAAAGGATTGGGCTTTGCAGCAATCTTCCATACCAAGGTCATAAAGCCTGCCAATATTAACTGGCAAAGTTCACGCAAAAGTATTGGGCACTTGGTCTGGGTACTTAAAGAGGGGAACTGATGCAAATAGAAAATACAATTGTATTTTGTACTGTAAACATGAGCTTTTTGACAGCCTATCAACAAATCAACAACTTTTTCACAACTACTTTCACTCATTGTGAAGAAGTGTCTGTTTCTGTTCGCTGCAGCACAGAAAGTCACTGCATGCAAATAATAGTTGAACCTTGTATCCTACCATAATAGTCCTTCCTTTTGATATAATGCTTTTCACACTGGGAGGACATGTCAAAGTATTTCAAAGAATTTACTGCAAATTGATGATTGTATGACTGTATTTATTAATAATATTAATCCTTGTATTTGATATAGAGCCTTATCAAGTCTTCGAGACATCTCAAAGCACTTCACAGAATATACTGTAAAGTGAATTGTTTCTATATTTTGTAAGTAAAACACGACAGCCAATTGAACACAGCAATATCCCACAAACAGTCATGGATTGAGTGAACACATTTTATTTTCACAAAGGGATTATTGCCCCCGGAAAAGGGATTTGCGTTTGTAGGTTAATACTGCCGCCAATTTGAACACAGCAACGTCCCGCAAAAGTGATTCAATCATTTTATTTGGGAGACTGTTCGAAAATTGTTGGCCAGAGAGAAATGCCTGATGAATCATTAATGTCCACCTGAACAGGCAAATGGGACCTCAGTTTAACATCTCATGGCATCTCCAACACTGATGGCATCTCCAACAATGCAGCACATCCCCAGTACTGCATTCTAGTTTCAACACACACTATATGAGTTCCAAGCCATGACATGGGGCTTGAACCCACAACCCTCAGACTCAGAAGTGAAAGTGCTACTAACTGAGCCAAGCTGACACACAATTCCACGGCCGTACAGTGGAGCTCCACAGTCCCTCAACATTTAGAGTGATTCTACAGTGATCCCCATTCACCTTATCAGTCCACCTCTCCCCAAAGCAAGCTACAAAACACATTGAAATATAGCTGAGGTAGTAGCAGTACACAGCACCATGTGTGAAAGGGCCCAGATTTCATACCCTGTTCTGCTAAAACCCTTATAACTTCACTGCATAGAGGTGACAATCAGACACAGGTATAGAGAATTCACTGTCTGCATCAGTTTCATTCTTCCCTATTTCCTAGCATCTGGCTAACAACATTGGTGGTTGCTGTAAGCAGGATTCTGTACAAACCTGCTGTGGGTAAGAGATGTGGGGCTGTGAGAAAGAAGATGAGGACAAAAGGCAGGTAAACGGGACTGAAAGGATTGCTCTTTAAAAGAGCAAGCACAGCCATTCCGTGGTTCTAAATGTGAGGATGGGAAATGGAGGAGGAGAAAAGGAGGCTGTTCCTAGTTGAATTTTGATATCCTCTGAAATATTGTACTGAGGGCATTAATCAATCTCCTCTGCAGAAAATACACCTTTCTTCTAAAATAAATACTGTGGCTGGCCCTTAAGTGTTTAGGGGCAAAGGACTCTGTGGGTTGTGAAGACAATGCAAACACTGAAGAACTGTTTTTAATTGTTTGCTCTATGTCTGGCATTACCTTAACAATCAACTCAATAACACTACAATAGAAAAGTGAATACAAAAGGCTGAAACATGAATTCACAAAAACAATACCACTTACTAACAATAACCAATTCCCAGTTGTAACAAAAAACAACTGTCATTTCCATTCCTCCAAACGTCAAAGCTTAGGGGCTACAAATGCAAATTATCATTTTTTTTCTTAAAATATTATTTGTGGTTCTCAAGAAATGATTGGCATGCCATCTGGGATGCCTGGCTTTGAGCATTTCTGAATGGTATTTTCTCAGCTGACACCTTGAGGTATTGGGTGTTCAGTTCTTCCAAGAGTTCGAACCAAAGGTTTCCCCACACACTACTCTGGTGTATGACTGATTTCTGGACTCCCACTGTGTATTTATGACAGATAACGTGCTTGGTTTGAGAATATCAATACCACACCCATTCTTTGTGTGTGATCCTAGACAGTGAATGTCAACAGGTTAATTGATCGTGGGAGCATTTTAAGCCAATGTCTGACCAACACACATACACACATGCACAGATCTCTATATCCAGGCTAATTTTGCCTTGTTTTCCAGCTGTGGGACCTTTAAGCCAAATTGTAGCATCCAAAATGCTGCCATGGCTGAGAACAGCACAAGCCACAACTGAACCTGTAACTTTCTGATCAGTTTGCCTGAACGCACTAGCCAATGCTTTTACACACTTGGACATCAAGGGATCCTGCTTTTACTATTTACCTTTACCATTGCACAAATGATAGATTATCTCTGGCAGCCCTGGTTTTATTGTTCTCATTGTTACCCCAACCCTAGACTGAATGTGTTAAAAATGCAAATATGCTATCTATGAAGGCCAAATCTGGTAAATGAAAAAGCATATATTCAAACAAATAGCTTATGTCGGGAAAACAATATAAAACACATCTTCTTGAAAAAATATGTATCAAACCTTACCATCCCATTAATACCACCAATATAACCCTCGGTCTATCGTACAGCTTTAAAATATCTAATTCTAGCACTAAATGTGAAAAGGCAACTGCAACAAAATAGAAATAATCAATTTGAATTTGGTGTTTTGCTAATTAATTGCAAACCAATATATACCAATGTTTCATATACTCAAATTTTAAAAAAGGGCAACTAAATATTTCAATTTGAAGCTTAGAGTGATTCAGCATTTTATCAAAAAAAAATGCTGTGGAATTAATTCAGGACACATCCATCTGCTGGACATTTTGTCTGCCTTTTTTAGTGCTTGCCAGTGCACACTGTAGTTTTGCTGACACCGAAGTCATGCCTGCACTTTCCAGTTATTGAATTTCCAATGGAGTGCAGTCTGGAAAGTGCCCTCAACTGAAGGAGAATGCTACATTAAGATTCTGTGTGAGATGTTAGGTGCCAGCTTGCAGGCAAATCTCACTGTACAAATTCTACAATGTTGCAGGACAGCAAAGGATTGACTGCAGCTCCTGATGCAGATCAAGCAATTAAACACTGCAGGAAAAAATAGCTTTGCATTACCAAAATTCAGCAGCCAACACCCCCTGTAAATGTCTATAATATAGATTCTGCAATAATACTGCACACTTAAAAGCAGTTTCCGTAAAAAATTGCAGGTAAGCTCATGGTAATGATCCTTTCATGAAATACAATTGTATACTAAGTTAAACATTAAACCATTATCAACTGCAATAACCATCTAGACATGATCTGCACCTAACAGTTAACCATTTCTTTTTTCCCAGAAAATTAGGTCAGTAAAGGTGCATAAAATGATTGTGAAAGTAACATAGTTTGGGTGTTATATAAAAGGTTATAATCTTCTGTATTGTACTGTAATTGGAACAAAAGTGTACAACTACAGTATTATTTCCACAGCGATGCGAAGGCCTCATAATTTGGACTGAGGTTTTCAGAGTTACTGTTATAATAAAATAACAAAGAGAAGGAAATGGGAATACAGTGTTTCCATTCTCTCTATCTCCACCCATCACCACCTTGCTCACAATTACTGAATTTCCACCTTCTCTGATGTTTATGGGGGTGCATTGTAACTGTTATCAAAATGTATTTAAATACCCTTTATATTGGCAACTTAACCTTCACATCGAAGTCCCAGGAGGTCGATATAAATAAAATCGATGCAGAAAAACCCTATTACTTGGCAGACTCGTCACAAGGCAGTCACTGCAGCACTGGCTTGTGCTGCTGGAAAAAACTGTGACCTTCAATTACCACAAACCTGGGAAAGTAGGAGTCACTGTGCATATCTAACCTCGACTGTTTAAAATAAACCGAGCTACATATTGGCCGATTTAAGGGTGCTGCATTCTCAGTTGAAAGCCAAATGCAAAGCGTTAAAAAGATGCGTGGAGTTAAATTCAACCCCAACAGTTTAAAAGATGTAGCAGGTGGATAAGAATCCAACGCAAAGGTAGGCGAGTCACTGCAGTAAAGAGACATCAGCACTGCCTGTAAGACACCCACTGACTGCTACACACATTGTAGGGAGAAGCAATTCATTTCCCTGCAAGGAAAATAACAGGAGGGGTGGGTGAGTGTGTGGGGGGGGGGGGCGTTCAGGACTTCCACCAAAAGTGCATACTGCGTCTTAAAAACTTTAGTCGAGGTTGTGTTATTTTCGAACTGGAAAACAAATTCACTGACATTTATAGTGAGGAAAGTCTGTCTGCCCAGAGAGAAGGCTTTCTCCTTCCTCTCCCCCCCACCCACAGACTCCACCTCTCTGGCCATGTCCCAAGAATGTGAGAGAATAGTATTCCTGTGGAAACACAGGTTCAAACTTTCTGCATTGATCACATTTATGTATTATGTTTTTTTTAAAAAAAACTAGTTCATCATCACCACTACCCACACACACACACACACACACACACACACGAAATTGGGGTGGGAGACATGCATTGAGATGTTACACTGGGAAATAAATAGACAAGCAAACTGATTCTGCCTAAGAAAAGAGCACTTGATCTCCCAATTTCTGTATTCATTTGAGATGATTTTAGTGGCCCAAAGTCATCACAAAGTAACGATAATTACGGTAGCAATATGAGTGTGGGTATGGGTGTGTGTGTGTGTGTGTGTCTGTCTCTCTCTCCATATTACCCACATTAAAGTATCAGACACTTTCGGGCGTCAAAACGGTTCAATGCAAACATCACCCATAAGAATTTTTTTTTAAAAAAAATCATAAAAGCACCGAGAAATGAACGGAGACGTTCACACTGTCTGGGTGTCCGAGTTTGTGTGTGTTTCCACATTACCCACATTACAGATTGCCAGACACTTTCATGTGTTACAACAGCACAACACACAAACACACACACCCACACACACACACATACATAGCCCATAAGATTTAAGAAATAAAGGAGTGGCAGCACCGACAAATCAGCTGAGGGGTTCACACTGTATGTGTGTGTGTGTGTGTTGTGTGTATGTATATATATATTCCAACGATGTGACCCAAAATAGTTAATGTGGTGCTTTAGGGCCCTGAGATCCCTCTCTCTCTCTCTCTCTCACTGTATGACTGTAGCAGTGCAGCCGCCATACAGACAGACACCTGCTGGAGGCGTGAACCTACATCTATCTCCAGGCTTGGCCAGAGCCCCTTTTATAAATCTACCTCTCTGATTGACCAGAATCTGGTGCTTTCCATGTTTTTTAAAAAAAAATATGCATATGTATAAATAAAAACAAAAAAAGGGACACACCTTTTAATGAACTGTCAAGACAAGTGAACCATCAGCAGCCCATTCCCTCATTCCCTCGGCCACATTCACTCTGCTGTGCATTTGTTTCCACGTTAATAAGGAAACTGTGGTGTGGGTTAATCGTACACGAAGCAGTGCAAAAAAAAAACATAATAAAATACGCCTTTACTGTGAGCGACCCAGAGGTGTCATGCGATTGCAGCAATCGTATTGATTGCGTTGGAAAATCCGCATCCAACTTTGATTGCACAAAGCTGTGAATTGCTATCCTCTCCTTCTCCTCCTCCTCCTCCTCCCCCCCTCTCCCTCTCTCTCTCTCCCTCCCTCCCACCCACCCACCTGCACCATTTCCAAATGCATCCATTTGCAGGGAACCCCTGACTGACTGCTTTAACACGCATTTCCAGAGCGTTTTAAACATTTCTTTTTTTTTGGGGGGGGGGGGGGTTAAAGTTGTTCTCCAGCCTGGATCTCATCAGGTTTTACACGGGATCACAAGCGGAGTGGCGGGGGTAAGGCAGACAGACAGACAGACAGGTAGGTGGGTGGGTAGACAGACAGACAGACAGACAGACGGTCGCCCAGAAACTGTGCCAATCACTCAATCACTGGACACTTTAAATGAGTGACACTACACTACACGATCGAGCCATTTAAACACATTTACCCCCCCCCCCCCTTCTCTTATACCAACGGTCTAAGAGTGTGCAATGTGCCCCTCACCCACCAGTCTCTGTTATGCCACAAAGTTATCTCTCAATCAGGCACCTGAACCGGATCCCCCCCGTAAAGTGCAGGCGTACAAACAGGTCGGTGCGGATATGAGGCGGGGAATGCCACGGCTGAGGGCTACTCGCCGGCAGCTAATGCACCTAAAATGAATGCGATGATCCTATCATTTAGTCATGTCTGATATTCTTAGATCACGTTATAGGAATCAAAATATGTTCCGTTCCCACTGCCATTCGCCCTCATCCCGAAGGCTACGCCGCATGTACACATTAGATTTTTTAAAAAAAACCGAACCATCTGAGCATACGAGAGAGGAACAAAAATACCATAAGGGGGTGTTTCTATTTTTTTTAAAAAAAACACGACACGTTTAACTGCAATCAGGTGTTTTGTATGTGTTGTATGTATGTATGTATGTATGTATGTATGTATGTATGTATGTATGTGTGTGTGTGTGTGTGTCTCTGTGTGTTACTCACCAAATCGGCTGTGATATGCATGTGTGTGTGTGTGCATATGTGTGTGTGTGTGTGTGCATATGTGTGTGTTTGCATGTGTGCGTGTGTGTGCATGTGTGTGTGCGTGTGTGTGTGTGTGTGTGCATGTGTGTGTGGTGTGTGTCCGCATATGTGTGTGTGTGTGTGTGTGTGTGTGAGTGAGTGTGTGCCTCTGTTACTCACCAAATCGGCTGTGATCCTGTCTGGTTCCCTGGATAGTTCCATTGGGGAAAATCTCTAAGTGAAACCCAGTCCTGCAGTAGAGCTGTCTGCGCCTGAGGATCCCTTTTAAGTGAGCCAAGTCTGTGACCGAGCCCCTGCCCAAACCCCCCTCGGAGTGGCCGAGGTGATCGCTCAGCAGAACCGGGTTCTCCACCGGCAAAACGGGCACATTCCCAAAAGGTATTGCATCCTGGACACCAAGATAGTTCCCAACTTCGCCTAACGGAGCCATCAGTCGCCGCCGGCGATTCCGCTTCTGATAACAACAACAACAGAGAGGAGAGAAAAAAAAACACACAAGAATAATGATATAAGTCGGCAGCTCCCACGATTGCTCTCCCTCTCTCTGTCTCTCTCTCTGTGTGTGTGTCTCTCTCTTCTCTCTCTCTCTCTCTCGTGTATGTGTTTTCCTCCTTCCTCTCTTTTTTTCTCTCTCTCTCTCTCCTCCTCTCTCTCTCTCTCTCTCTGTCTCTCCTCTCCTCTCTCTCTCTCCTCTCCTCTCTCTCCCCCTCTCTTTTTTTTTAGAATGAATCGTTTGGAGTGCAATCCATTAAAAACACACACACACACACACACACACACACGTATATGGGGGGTGGGGGGTGGTAGTGGGGGGGGGGGGGGAGAGAGAAAAAAAAGTAATATGCTGTTTGGGTTTGGGGGAAAGGTTCAAGGTCAACCGCTGTAGTAGTAGTAGTCTACGGAACCACCACTTTTATACTCACACATTAACATATTGTTTTTTTTAAAAAAATAATCCCAGGTCTAGCAATCTGTTTGATCTTCAGCCGATCCAACTGCATTGAGAATAAAAATTCGTAGTTTCTCCATTGGAAGAAGATAACGATGGTCATAGCAACTTAAAACCCTCGGCGTTATTTGGGATTTTTTTTTTTTTTTTTTTGGGGGGGTTTGTTTTAGATGAACGAGAACCACGTCGGGATTTATGGATTCTGACTCCAGAAGGACAAACACGCGCCGTGTTTTTTTTTTACTCTTATAAAAGACTGCACACATCAGCACGAATTCCTCGAGAAAAATTATAGATCGCACGTTGTTCGCCCGGGAGGGGGTGGAGGGGTGGAGGGGTGGTGGAGGTGGAGGTGGAGGGGTGGTGGGGGGGTGGAGGGGTGGTGGGGGGGAGGGGGGAGGTGGGGGGGACAATCCATAAACTTTTGATCTTATTTCGTGGCCCAAACGTCACCTTTTTTTTTAATTATCCAAAGGACTCGAGAGAGAGAGAGAGAGAGGGATCGGGAGGAGTGTCTGTGTCTGTCTGGGGTTTCAGGCGGTGGCTTTTTCATCAGTAGAGAAAATCTGCAAGTCCAGTGCTGCGTTGCTGTCTGCCTTAAAACAGGTGTTCCTTTACGCAGACCCCACTGTGAAATGTGTGCGCTCTCTGCGTCTGAACTCGACTCTCCATGAAGCACGCAGAGTGGCGCAGGAAAGAAGGCATGGGCTGGGTTTAAGGTAGTCCTACCACCAGCACAGAGGATCCTTCTCGGTCCTAGTGCTCATGGTGTTCTTGCCTCCTTGCTTTGCTCGCTACTTTTTGAGTGGGGGTGGGGGGGGGGGGGGGGGGGGGGTGGTGGTGGGGGACGTCTAACTTCCAAGTGACAGCTCGGGCGAATCCTTTTAAAAATGCATCTTTTTTTAACACACACACACACACACACACACACAGTAAAAAAAAATTCTTTAAAAAAAATCTTCTCGAAGGTTAAGGCTTTTAGATCATCAAATCGATGGTGGTTTTGATCTTCGTGAGATTGCCTTTTTTTTTTGAGGGGGTGGGGGGGGGGGGGGGGGGCGGTTGGGTTCAAATCATTTTTTTTTAACTAAAATGATCCGACGGGATTGGATGCGCGTGGATTAGTTATTTGTGGTGATGCTGTTGATCAGAGATGGGTTGGGTGTCTGGACACTGCAGAAACCCATCACCATACTTTAAAGTGCATTCACACCAGGACCGGGTTCCACATGTGCCATCTGCACCGATCTACGAAGAGTCAACGCCAACAACAACAACAACAACAACAACAACAACAAATTGCATTACTGAAGCGCCTTTCACGTCAGGAGGACGTCCCAAGGCGCTGAACAGTCGGGTGGAGGGGGGGGGTTGGACCCGAGCTGGGGGTTGGGATTAGGAGGGATGGGATGGGATGGGAAGGGGGGGGGGGATCGTGGAGGGTGGGGAGGGTAGGATATAGGAGGAAAAAATCTGGACACAACCCACTCACCTAATTCCAGAAAACAAGAGCCAAGGCCAGATGAACCCAGAGGGTGCATTGGGGGGGGTAGTGCTGGGGTCTAACCAGGTAAGCCCGGACAGCTTGCCATTGCGAGCCCTATTTGGAAAACTTCCCACTCGTTTGTTTGTCCACACCATCCATCGGACATGGCTTTTGGACTCACCCCAAACAAACCCTGAATCAGTGCGAAGCTGCTCAAGATTTTGCTGAATCATATTGACCAACACGATACAAGTTGTCACTGCAACTCCTTTCAACCCGACAGTTTCCCATCGTGTGGATATCTCTGCTCAAAAAAAACACGCATCGTTCCTGCTCAGCCCTAATAGAAGTTGCTCCCGTTTTCCCTGAATGAAATGAGATCGCAGGAACAGTGGAAATAAATAAAAACAGTCGTGGATTTATATTATTCTAAAATGATCTCGAACGCGTTTGCCCGTCGCTTCTGACAGATTCCCAATGGGATCGTGTCGAGGACTGGCGATAGGGTAACGCACAGACGATGAATGTGAGAGAGATTTGGGTTCGCAAACAACGAGAACAACGCTGTGCTGTGGTCGAGGCTCACACCGCTTCTCTGCAACACACACTGTAAGCAGAATAAGACCGACCTGACACTCATACGCATTCTAGGAATGATCTACTTACCCCCAAATGCTCATACTATAGCCTTAAACAGACACCCGCAGTGACTGTGGGATGAAAGCAATGGACACCAGATAGTGAGGTGGTCGGTGATGGCAATGAGTGAGATCCCAGGGTTCAGGTTAATGTCTGGGCAAGTCATTTACTCCGGTTACCTTTCCAACCCCCCACCCACCCCCAAAAAAAAAATGTTAAAAGATAACGAGTTGTACAGACCTGTTCCTTACTTGAGAATTCGTGCTAAACAGAACCTTAACTCGGAGTGGCTTTTTAAACCATGAGAAGAAGGGTTGTTGAACAGCTCATCAAATATGTTAATGAACCGTCTATACAGCATTAGTCTTTACCTCCTTAACACAATTGTAATATGCAGTGTGTGGGTGTAAAAAAAAATCATTATCCACTCTGCATTTTCCTTCTCAACCCCCCCCCCCCCCCCCCCCCCCCCCACACACCACACACACACACAGTCCTCAACATTCCCTTTGATGTAATTCAGTGAAGGTTGGTGTGTGAGTGTGGACACTAGGACCCGGGGGGGTAATGTGAGACCCAGTTTCCAGTCTGGAGTTTTCCCAATAATTTGCTGTCTCGGGAATTGGGACACAGCCCGAGAGAGAGAGAGAGAGAGAGAGGGGGGGAGAGGGGGGGAGAGGGAGAGAAGGGGGGATCGGGGAGGTGGGAAAAGAGTATGACAACTGCAATGGTATAGTGTATGTCCAACATGTCCAGCTCTCCTCTCCGCCCTGAGCTGTGGAGGGGTCTGGAGCAGAGATGGGAAGGAGCTCCGGGAAGCTGCTGAGTGAGAGCAGAAGGAGCTGCAGTCGCTGCTCTCGCTAGAAGTCGCTGCAGAGCCAACACTGATACAGCACTCAGAATATTCCATCATATTCTTTTGTGTGCAACTCTTCCTTCTTCTGTTATCAATCCCCCCCCACACACACACTTTTTTTAGTTATGCAAATTCCAGCTAAGATTGGATTTATTATTATTATTAATTTGCTTGTAGAGAGGAGGGGGTGGGGGGTCAGGTTTAATTCTCTTATGATGATGATGATGATTATTAATAGGTCTGTATATCAATTGGGTGTTATATTTTCCAATCACAGGTTACTCGAAGGTTTAATTCCACTCTGTGTATGTGTATGTGTGTGTGTGTGGGGGGGGGGGGGACTATTTATTATTTCCCCCTCTCTTGAATAGTTTTCTTTTAAATTTAGTCTTCAATGTACCTGTATAACACATTGGATCTGTACAATACACCAAATGGACCAGTGGCTCTGTGCTGTACTTTATTTTCTCCACAGGGCTATCTATACCCAAGCCTGGGGAGAGCAGGGAGGGGGGGAGGGAGGGAGGAAGGGAGGGAGGAAGGTGCCTTGGATCGAATAAGGCAATTGCAACTGGGATGATTTTTTATTTGGGGGTTCAAGTGTTGTATTGCAAAATCATCGAAGGGGTGTAGATTATTCTGCACCTCCTGCGTTTTATAATCAATCGATCGCTGGGAAACAAATGTTCGCCTGGGGAGGGAGTGGGAAATGTATATCCCTCGTTCCTGAAGAGAGTCGGGTCGGGTCGTTCGCTACACATAGCACAGCAATGCAGCAACTGGAGCGGAACCGTGTAGACTGTCTTGCGCTCTTTTTTTAGCTCAACATACACTGTAATTTAAAGGGGCAGAACCACCAGTTACCTCATCAGTTGCACGTCCCCTCTGCCTTTCCTCCGGCTTTCTCTTTGTGTGTCCTTCACTTCTGCGCTGTATCCCCACAAAAAGGTGCATCAAAACGCCAGAACAAATCCAACGGTCCCCACCTCTTGCGGAGGTGACTTGCCTTCCCATGTCTGTGTTTTTTTTAAGTATATATTTAAAAAAAACATAATTTGCTATCAGTTCTGTCTGTCCCAAAACTATTTAAAGCCGCTTCATTTTGGCTGGTGTGTGTGTGTGTGTGTGTGTGTGTGTGCGCACACTGCACTCCTCGACTTTTTCAACTTTCAGTGAGATTTTTTCATAAAAAGAGAGAGAACTCTTTAATTAAATTCTAAAAGGTTGTCAATTTTGACTGATGAGTAAGTAATGCGTTACTAAGAATAAGAGAGAAAGTTTTATTCTAAAATGCCTACAACTGGCAATGACACTGATTGCTGAGTGTGGTCGATTTGGCTTTGCAAAGGTACAATCACAGGTAAAGCATTCCTGCCTTTGCAGAGGAAAACATCTGTAGAATCGACCCAATGTAGAGGTAGAAGTAATTGTGGCTTCAATTATTATTATACGTTTTTTTTTGCAAACCAAACAGACAATCACAAGTCCAGTATTGCAGTGTTATATTAGTAACGTAAATTAAGCATTGGGCACGAAACTAGATTTGTAGAATTTAATTCCCATACATGGTAATAACCTTGATATAAACAGACACACGGAGCATTCAATGAAGCTGTATTTGACAGACGTGAATGTCAGCAATAAAAATGCATTAACAAATTAATGTGTTATTAGCGCTTAGCATTTCTACCCGTGAAATCTAACATCTGCTAAAATGTAATACAGCAAAGCAAAGGTAATACGATTCAGCAGTGTTTATACGCTTTTCATTTCAGAGATGTATTCAGTATGTAAACACTAATTTGTCTATGTATAAAAAAAAACAGGATTTTAGGAGACTGCAGCAGTTTGCTGAATTTATGATATTTACACCAGCCAGACTCGTGTTTACTGGCGGAAGTGTAAAGTGATCCATTTAGATTAACAATTAATAGATCACCAATTAGAGAGGTGCAAATAGGACCCATAGTATGGAAAATGAAATCATTAAAGGAACATTACCTATTGTCATTTATTTTATTTGGCTGACACCAAACGAATAGAGGGATATTAGGACAAAGGAAACAAATACATTCTCAGCAGGTATAAAAAACAAATTTAAATGAATTACAACACTTTAATTCTGTGCTAGACAGAAATGTTATGTCTCTCGTTCCTTGGTTGGAAGTGGCAACCTGCTGTTTGGTGGAAGTGCTTCATTAATGAAGAAAGGCGAGATGTATGAATGTGGATACACACGACAAATCTGTGTATTCTTGTCACGGCTACACTGGTATCATTGGTTTAGACCACAAATAATCAGTCAATTCACATTACAGTATATTCTGTGAAGCGACTTGAGACGTATCAACAACAACAACAAATCACACTTGTATAGCGGCCTTCACATCGGAAAGATGTCACAGGGCTTTGAAACAGATATCAATGGCACGATAAGGCGTTATTTCAATTGCATGAATTATTATTATTATCACTGATTGTCCAGTTGCAAGATACCTTTACCAACCAGCTCCATTCCTACCACCGCCTAAATGTTAAACTCCAGCAACACACACTCTGGGGTCTCCTGGCTTTGGCTATCATCAACCTCCACCACATAGTCACCAGAATTAGGGAGAGAGTGCACATTCCATTCCATTCCAGACACAGGGAACTTTCTGTGTGTAGTTTGCGTACATAAATGGAACTCTCAGTCTCGTGGATACTCTTAAGCATTGTGTTGAGTTTCCACCTTTATCAGACAGATGCCTGTCAAAATAAACAAATTTAAGATAAAACAAAGCACATATTTGTACTGTGGAGTTTGATCTATACAGTCATGTATAGATGACTGTATAGATCAATACAGTCTATTGACTTATATCAATATAGATCAGTGGTTAGAGCACTTGCCTCGTAAGCGAGAGGACCTGGGTTTGATTCCCAGCATATCAAAATGTTGGGCAAGTTTCCTTACTCCACACGCCTCTGTTTACCTAAAAGTAAGTAGGAACCTGGTTGTTTGTTGATTGGCAGATTGCTTTTCTGGGGATAATAATCCTGAACAAAAAAATAAATAATTTGGTCACTCAATCCATGACTGTTTGTGGGACACTGCTGTGTGAGATTGGCTGCACGTTTTGCCCACAAAATATACAGTCAATTCACTTTACAATATATTCTGTGGAACACTTTGCAAAGTCTCGAAGACATGATAAGGCACTATACCAAATGCAAGGATTATCATTATTATTATTATAAACATATATGCTTTTGTGGGACATTGCTATGTGCGAATACACAATCACTACAATCTACAGTAAATCCATGACACACTTCGACATGTTCTCCTTGAGATGTGAAAGGTGCTAAATCAAATGCAAAGATTATTATTATTGATTATTAAATAAATGCAAGTTGTTATTGAATGTACAGGTAGCAGAACTATCGATCAAAGTGTATGTAAGGGCCAATTCATTGAGCTTGAACTAGTGCTGGAATGGCAGGATTGGTAGAGGTTATGTAGAAGAATCTGGTTTCCTTGGTCCGTTTATACCAGCAAGATTCTGTTTTAGGAATTTCATTGATCCAGATAACAACAAACAACTTGCAAGTACAATGCCTTTCACATGGGGGAATTCTCAAAGAGTTTTACAGAGATGGAGTGGGAGCAGGTGTCAGCCTGGCTCTGTAGGTGTCAGCCTGGCTCAGTTGGTAGCACTCTCACCTCTGAGTTATAAGTTTGTGGATTCAAGCCCCATGTTGGGACTTTGAGCTCACATAATCAGTACTCCAGACTGACACTCCACTAGAGTGCTGCAGGAAATGCTCTGTTGTCAGAGATGCTGTTTTTTAAATGAAACACTAAACCGAGGTTCCATCTGCCTGTTTTGGTGGATGTTAAGTTGCCCATGGCAATATTAAGAATGAGAAGGGAGTTACTCTCAGTGTCCTGGGTAACAATTCCAGTTAAACTTGATCACTTGACGGGGACAATAATGTGTGGAAATTGTCGCATTCTCCTTCAAAATACACAGTCACTACACTTTACAGTAAATGCCATGAAGTGCTTTGAGATATGCTCCTGACATGAAAAACACTTTATCACATGTAAGGATTATTATTATTTTTATTTATTTCACATCACTCCTGTACCTTTTTACAACAACAACTTGCACTTATGTAGTGCACTCCACACAGTAGTAAAAATAGAAAAGCGGATTATTTTCTAAAGGGGGAGAGACTAGGTAGTGTTAGTGTTCAGAGAGATTTCGGTGTCCTTGTACACCAGTCACAAAAAGTTAGTATGCAGGTACAGCAAGCAACTAGGAAGGCTAATAGCATGTTGGCGTTCGTTGCAAAAGGATTAGAGTACAAGAGTAGGGAATTCTTGCTGCAGTTGTACAAGGCCTTGGTGAGACCACACCTTGAATATTGTATGCAGTTTTGGTCTCCTTATTTAAGAAAGAACATACTCGCCTGAGAGGGCACGCAGCGTAGATTCACTTGGTTGGTTCCTGGGATGAGGGGGTTGACCTATGAGGAGAGGTTGGGTAAACTTGGCCTATATTCTCTAGAATATAGAAGAATTAGGGGTGATCTTTTAGAAACCTATAAGACCCTTAAGGGTCTTGACAGGGTAGATGCCATGAGACTGTTTCCCCTGGTTGGAGAATCTAAAAGGCATCATAGTTTCAAGATTAAGGGTCAGCCTTTTTGAACTGAGTTGAGGAAACATTTCTTCACTCAGAAGATAGTGAATTTGTGGAATTCTTTACCCCAGAAGGCTGTGGATGCTCAGTCCTTGAACATATTCAAGACTGAGGTTGATAGATTTCTAAAGAATAGAGGGATTAAAGGATATGGGAATAGGGCGGGTAAATGGAATTAGGTTAGACGATCAGCCATGATATTATTAAATGGCGGGGCAGGCTCGAGGGGCCGAATGGCCTACTCCTTCTCCTATGGCTTATGGTCTTATGGTCTTATGGGAGCGTCTCAGACCGCTTTCTACTTATGCCTCCCAAATAAGCAACTTGTCCATTTCCTTGACAAAAAATCATTGGTGCATCACTCATTATAATAATAACAATCCTTTAATGCAACACATTATCACGCCATTGAGACATCTCAAAGTGCTCCACAGAATATATTGTAAAGTGGATTGACTGTGTATTTTGTGGTCGAAACACAGCAGCCAATTGCACACAGCAGTGTCCCACAAAAAGCAGTGGATTGGGAGACCAAATTCTTTTTTTTAAGTGATTATTACCCCCGGAAAAGCAATACGCCAATTGTATTTGGCAGTCCATTATTCTGAAAAACAAAAAATTAAAAATACAGAAAAGCCTTTGAGACCCAAATCCCATCTATCTCTTGATTTTCTATCATATTAAAAGCTCTTTGCTCCTGCTTGGGCTCAGATTACTTCCAGTTTCCTTGAGGTCAATTGTCTTTAATCTTATCTTCAATCTCTACCTTTCAAATGAAACGAAGATTAGCTCTTTAAACCCTCCTGATATAGTTGAGTGATCTAAGATCTGCAACTGTGCTAATTGCCATTTGTGTAGTCTTTCCAACACCACTCTGCCTTTTAGATAAAGTGACTAAAATTGAATCGACAAAGTGTGGTCTTGCTAAACCTCGAGTCAATGTCAACATGCTTCCTGGAACTTCTGGTCTACATATTTCTTTTGGATGTATAGGTATAAAGAGAGGCTAGAGAAGGATTCCTGCCATTGTAGCAGTGAAGATTGAGGGGTGATACCATAGAAGTATTTAAGATAATAAAAATTATCTTTGCATTTGATATATTTGCAAGCGAAAGACTTGGGTTTGATTCCCGGTAGGGCGAAACCTTGGGCAAGTTCCTCACTCCATTCCTGATAATAATCCCTCAAGAAAAAACACAATAATAAATTGGTCACCTTCAACCCACGACTGTTTGTGGGACACTGCTGTACGTAATTGGCTGCCGTGTTTCGCTCTCAAATATACAGTCAATTCACTCTACAGGGTATTCTGTGAAGCTCTTTGAGACGTCTAGAAGACGTGAAAAGCACTATATCAAATGCAAGGATTATTATTATATATAATGCCTTATCAAACTGTGGAAACAACTCAAAAAAGCAACAACTATTTAGTGTTAACTGTGTATTTGTACGCAACTGTGCTAATTGCCATTTGTGTAAACTTTTCAACAGTGAAAGAGGTTGAGAGAATTAATCATGAAAACTGGTTCCACTGTAGGGGATTTGAGAATAAGAGGGCACAAATTCAAGATTGTGATCAGAATAAAAGGAGAGTTTTGAAAGAGAGTTGTCAGTGTAGGGAATGATTTGCCAGGGATAGCTCTTAGAGCAGAGTCGATTGGGTAAATTTGAAAAAGAATTGGACATTCAGAGGAAAGGTATCAGAGGGTAAAGGGAAAGTGTGGGGAGTTGAGCGGCTTCCTGGAGAAGCAAACACCAATATTAAATAATACGCTCCTATGTGTTGTACATTTCTATAGTTTTATTGATTAAACCAAGATCCTATCTGCCTTTTCAGGAACACATTAAAGATATCATGACACTACAGTATTAAAAAGGTAAAGGGAATTTATGTCCTGGCCAATGATCTCTCCGATAAATTGTGTATTTATTTGCGTTATTTATGGGACTTGCAGTGCACAAATTGGCTGCTTACAAATACACAATTACTACGCTTTGCAGAAATTACTAATGCAGTATTTCGAATGGTTTTGATGTTATATTAATAATATTAATAGGTACTATTATTTAATTTCCTTTGACAATCATCACTGGTTCCTATCAATAAGCATTACATTTGGTATTGTGCCTTTCACACCAAGAGTGTTCACGGGATTTATTGTAAAATACAGTGATTGTATTTTGTAGGTGGACACAGCAGCTAATTTGTGCACAACAAATGTCCCAAAAACAGCCATGGAGTGAGTGACCAATTTTTTTTAAATTTGGGAGCTTGTTGGCCAGAACCCCAGGAGAAACTCCCTTCTCTTTGCAAATGGTACTATGGGATATTTAACATCCACCTGAACAGGCAGATGGGACCTCGGTTTAACATTTCATTTGAAGGACGGCACCTCCGACAATGCAGCACAATCCCAGCACTGCATCGGAGTGTCATCTTCGACTCTATGAAACTGAGCTGGGGAATAAGACATTTAAAAAGGTTTAATCAAAGATAATAGTCACAGAGATATATTTTTAGGAGGTAACAAACAAGGACTGAAAATAATTGCAACTTTTAGTAATTGATGTATGATAGACCCCATTGTCATAGCTTAGTCATGAATAATGGCTTCTTCAGCAAACAACCAGAGAGCTGCTAGCTGGTGCGATTGGGATAAGATGGTGAAATTAATTTGTGCCAACAGGGTCCAGACAGCACTATTCTCTCAGAACAATTAAATGGGCCAATAGCCCTGCCTAACTTCTTGTCTTAAGCACAGTCCTGAATCTTTTTTTATTGGATTGTATCCCTTTGTCAACAGTTAATACATAATATGTAAGTGCAAACAAAAAAATAAACTGCCAGATGTATGTAAACAGATCTATCTGAAAGGGAAATGTGATTGAAATCTGCACAAAATTACAGCAACGATTACTTAAAAAAGGACTGATTTTTTTTTAAATTATGTTAAATGTGTCTCTGAGGGAAATTATGCAGCATTGGAATGAAGCCCTGTTATCGTCATTTTGTAAACTGAATGTGACACAAACTGAAATTCACTATTGTCAAACATAAACTATGCTTGTACTTGAAAATTTGTACCCATGTAAAGCTGGTATCACATAAATAGACGACAGTGTAAATCATTTCTACTAAAGCATAATAAGCAGAATGCATACAGACAAAGACTGTCAGTTACTCAATGTTATGCTGTTAGGACTATGGGAATGTGGCTTGTGTACGCCAGTTGGTCAGGGCTGAATAGTATAGTTTGATGTTAGATTAATACCCTTGGTGCTTTGTACTTCATTACCTTTGGGAGTCAGTGAAACATTTGGCATAGTTTAATTTTCTTGGATGTTTTACTTGTGATCATTCACCTCTCACAGGAGATTGAATAACTGTAGAGGTAAAGAAATTTTCCACCCATTGAGAGAATGTTCACACAGTCCATGACAGGGGAAATGGGGTTTTGAGTCATACAGACATTTTGTTCGTAAAACCCATAAGTTCTGATTTTCCACGTACTGTGTGGTGTGTTTTTAATTACAGTTATAACCAGCGGTTAAGTATTTTAACTGCTGCTGACCAGGACTAAACGTTCCCCTGTGTCTGAGTGTTTCCGAACATAGGGATATTTAGTCTTGCTCAGAGAAGTGGTAAGTGATGGTCTTATAGAGTAGTCACACACAGAGCTGTGAGAATGTAGAATATACTACCACAAAAGGTCATGAATGCAGAATCAGTTGAGCTAGATAGAAAGGTACTTGGGAAACATAGGATTCCCGTTGCTCGGGAAACATCCTACCCATTAGAGCTTTGGCTTGCAGAGCTAACTGGAGCTGAGTGGAAAGAATCGCTGCCCCCAGTGACTGGTCTGCCTCTTCAAATCCTGCTAAAGAGCCAAGTTGACTATTTTGTCATCAACAGTAATCTGCTGAAAAACCAGCTACCAAGACCACCACAGATATTCCATTACCAGGAGCCAGCGGATGATAATGGCCATTTGAACAGTTACTGCCTGCCTATTCAGGTAGACGTTGCAGATCCCATGACCCTCTTTGAAAAAAAGGAAGGAGTTTATCCCAGTGTACTGCGGAACACCCCCTAGATACAATTGATCATTTGTTTGTTTCATGGTTGCAGAAACTGTCTGTCGTATTCACCTAGAAATGTACAGTTACTATACTTTACAGTAAAATCCCTTGAGACACTTTGAGACATTTAAATGATAAGTTCCTATATCAAATGTAAATATTATTATTTTTATTACGGGATGTGGAACAACACAGGCGAGACAGGTACCATAGAAGCCTGAATTACTAAGTTGCGGTACTTAGTATGACATAGGAGCTGAAATCATAGGAAGTGGGCAGGCAATACTTATCCCTTAAACAACCGTCTAAAAAATAAACATTCTATTGATCATCTTGCACTTTTATCTTGATAAACAACAACAACAAATTTACATTTATATAGTGCCTTTCAGGCCAGGAGAATAACCCAAGGCAATGAGAATTAATTATCTTCTGTTAATTTTAATGATGCATTTTGTTATTTGTGAATGATTTATTTCAAGGTCCTTAAGTGGACAGGTAAGTAGACTGCAGTGGAATAATGATTGGATGCCAAAGTACAGTTAGTAAAAAATAGATTTATGTCTGGTCACTAAGTTCATCGTTGTCATTTGAAGCATTTCCCTGCTGCACCATTTCCTTAATTGTGTTGTCATCCAGCAGAAGAGGATTGCCTCCCAGATATATTTTGGAGCATGTTGCACAAGTTGTGATTTTTTGTTATCCAGGAAGGAAGAAGGAAGCATATTGGACTGCATCACTTGAGCAACCTAAACATTGGCCAGGGCAAAACCTGAGATAACTTTCCTCATTCTACATGCCTCTGTTTACCCAGCAATAAGTAGGAACCCAGCTGTTAGTTGATTGGCTAATCGCTTTCGGGGCGTAATAATCCCGGCAAAAAAAAATGCGGTCACTCAATCCACGACTGTTTGTGGGACACTGCTAGGTGCAATTGGCTGCCACATTTCACCCACAAAATACACAGTCAATCCACTTTACAATATATTCTGTGAAGCAATTTGAGACGTCTCAGCAACGTGATAAGGCGCTATATCGAATGCAAGGATTATTATTATTATTAATGGGATCTGTGTTTCAAAAGACCCAAAATCTTTTGAATACAAATCCTCATCTTGAGGAATGAGTTTCATTGAAGGAATTATCTGCTCGAATACATTGATGGCTCACTGGGGTATGCAGAGGGTACCTTAGATCTACAAGCAGCCAACTATCTAAAACAGTCAGATTTCTCAAAGAATCCCAGCCATTACCTGACTGATCTGCTCCTCCAAGACTTGCAAGTGAGCTAGTCCGGCTGTGCCTTGAATACTACTGACCAGCTTGGCTCAGGAACCCGGTACAAAGGGTTTCTGACTCTCACTTGGATTCTTGACATTTACATGGACTATTTTCCTGTTGTGATTTTATATTATTTGTACTGGTAGGTGAGTCAGTAACTAAACATTTAAGATCATTGCCAAAAACGGCAGAGGTTATGAGAATTTTATTTGCAACAACATGCATTCATACAAGGGAGTTCATATAGTTAAATGTCTCGAAGAGCTTCACAAAGACAGTCGGAGTCTAAGCAGTGTGGGAGATGGTCAGGTTTTCAGAAAGGTTTTGAGACCTGAGAGGGAGGGTGAAATGGGAACGATTTAGGAAAAGTGACCCAGAGCACTCAGGAATGAATTGGCACAGCAGAGGGACCAGGTGGAGGAATAGAACCATAGATGTAGGGTAAGGCAAGGACGTAGGGATATTTGTCAGTTAGAATGATAATCATAAAGTCAATCCACTGGAGACTGGGAAGCTTGTTGGTACCTGGGGAGAATGGGATGATGGGTTTATGAAGCCTAGTATGGGAAAGG
The DNA here is from genome assembly GCF_018977255.1 of Callorhinchus milii. NCBI lineage: Eukaryota > Metazoa > Chordata > Chondrichthyes > Chimaeriformes > Callorhinchidae > Callorhinchus > Callorhinchus milii. Next base: position 67,103,085 of record NW_024704745.1, on the reverse strand, counting down.
TTATGGACTACAGAGCTTTGGATGACCTGTAGCTTTGTGGAGAGTTGAGCTGGAAAGTAGACAAAGAAGGCATTGGAGAAATCAAATGTGGAGGAAACAAAGGTGTGGTTGAGGGTCTCAGTTGCCTTGGGGATAAGGTAGGCTGGAAGGTGTGGGATGCTGTGGAGACAAAGGAAAGTGGACATGGTCAAAAGGTCTCATTTGCTTAAATTGATGCCCTCTCGTCATTGAGTCACCAACCAGCGAAAATAATTTCTCCCTTTTGACTCTATCAAAACCTCCCCACATTTTACACACCTCTATTAGGTTATGCCTCAACCTTCTTCGTTCCAACGAAAGAAAGTCCCAGTTCCTCCAGTCTCTGCTAATAGGGCAAACCACTCATACCATGTATCATCCTAGTAAATCTCTTCTACACCACACCTCTATTGTTTTAACGTCCTGCCTAAAGTGAGGTGACCAAAATTGGACACAATGTTCTAACTGCAGTCTAAATAATGATTTATATAAGTTTAATGTAGACCTGAACAAATTGGGCTACGGATAATGTTTTATCCATAGAAAGGCACATCAAACAATTAAGCACTCCCCCTACAATCTGAACTCAAAGTCCTGACGAGCCTTGAACACAATTTTCTGACTCATGGGTGAGAGTGTTACTAACTGAACCAGTTGGCTAAGGAATAATGCGAAGCAAAGAGACAAAAATTATCTTTTAAAAAAATGAATACTTACCAGGGCTGTACAACTCTGACTTAGAAAGAAGCATGTTAATAAGCAGCCCTGTAGCATTCTTGTATATAATTACAAAAAATAATTAGTCAAACATTGCAAAATGAGTCACACATAAATAAATAAATGAAAGGCACTGCAGTAATGACTATTAAATAATAGATTGATCTATTGTTTTAAAAAATCCTTTTATCAATTGGAAGACTTTTAAAGAAATCTGAACTTTTAAAGAAGTATTTGGAGTCTCTCCAACTAACAAAATCAGGAGAAATATTTAATATGGTAAACATGTATCTTGCTTCTTGGAATTAGAAGTGCTGTGATAAGTTAAAATTTATATGTTTATATGGAATGTATGATAATTTCTGACTTATCTGGAAAATTGTCTCTAAAGTAAATACAATACAATAAAAAATTTACATTTATATAGTGCCTTTCACGTCAGGAGGATATCCTGAGGTGCTGGCCAATTTAAGGTATAGGTGCGTTAGGTATGGGGTGTGAGGGGATGGGAAGGAAGGAGGAGAAAGATGATTGAAAGAGGAAGGTCTTGAGGTGGACCTTGAAGGACACAAGGGAAGGGGTGAGTCAAAGGGACTCCAGGATAGAGTTCCAGAGGATAAGGACAAATATGCTGAAAGTTTGCTAAGTTTAATGAATTTGCCACTGTGATTGATTTTAATAACTGTAATTAAATGTCACATTTATAATTTAGTTTTATTCATAATTTAACATTTCATATAAAGAGCAGAGGCAAACTCATTAAACTTAGTGCACAGGGCAGAATATTCCCCACCCCAGTCTTCCTAAGCATCTGAACATTCCTAAAATTAGAAAAAATTGATTGAAGATAGAGCTAAATTTTATTAGTATAATTTGTGTTGGCACCAACAACAATGCTAAGGGCAATTGGCAGTGTCAGAGAAATATATTTTATTTCCTGGGTCATGTAAAGCAAAATGCTCAGTATTTATACTTTAATTATTTATAATTTAAATGGGCTCTTGTACACTTTATACTGGCAAAGCATCAGGGTGGAATAACTTCAGAAGAAACTTTGAAGACATTTTCAGTCCTCCATATAGTATAAAAATATAAGTGTCACGAAGATAGTTCATAGTCAAGGATCTGCAAAGATATGATTTATATCACATTTAAAAATTGGTGGAATGACAATGTGGGGTCAAGTCTAGTGCATAACATTGCAGAGTCTTTCATGTTTCATTCACAGTACTTACTTGTCACTGCATTAATGGATATTCATCTATCTCTGCTACATTTTGTACTGTATGGAATTACAAGAACATGTTTGTAATAGGAATTAAAATATATCACATTACAGGACTTGATTACATGTAGCAAACAATTTACCGCAAGCAATCCAGGGTCAAATGCTGTCAAGGGTGACACAGTGAAAATCCTCTCACTTTCCTGGCTCTACGAATCCAAAAGCGAATGGGTTGCAACCCAATTTCTAGTGGTTGTATGTTCAAAGCACAGAAAGAATGGATAATTCACACTGGTGTGGCAGGGGGTGCTTTCACGAGTTTCAGATTATGGCAGACTGTTGGAGTAGAGGGATCCAGAGCACTAGGGTAATTAAAATGTAAGAATTAAAATCCTGAACATCAGCTTTTATATCCAAGCATTTTAATTGTACTTATGGTTGATGAATGTACATTAGTGTTTAGTGCAGAATGTAATGACAGTAAAGTGGAGTAATACTGTATTCTCAAAATGTCAGTGTTTTCTTCTTTGCACAGATTCTGATTAATGCACTGATCAGAAACTGCTGCCATTTCCAACAACCCAAAAATCCTTCACATCTTTGGGCAATTCCAGTACTTCCAGTGCAAGTTGTTGTTGTTAAGATATCACCAGATTTATCAAGATGCCTCATCTCTCTTTTAGTACTCAAAGGGGAGTGTCCTACAACTGTTTTTTTATATACAGTATAAGTCTTAAAGGGCTGAATTATAGAACCTCTCAGCTTTGTTCTATGAGGTATGCTTTTAGTATCATTAGCCAGATTTAAGTGGATATTCCCCTGATTCCCGCACGAGCCATCTAGTTAAGTGGCTATCCTCATGAAACATTGCTGGCTGTCAGGAAATCTAAAGCATTAATGAATCATGGCTGGTCCAAGCTATCAGAACAACATAATCATGATTTATGTATCATATCCAACTTGCATACAGAAGGAGTGGAATCCTTTTCTGTTGAAATAGATGCAGGATTTACATAGGAAGTCGATGTCTCAATGTTTGCACATTCCTGGCCAGCCCACATTTACGTGTTAAATACTTGCAGCCTGTTAGTTTTCTTCCTTTGAAAATGAGAGATGTACCTTAAAAGCTTCAATCGCTTGCTCAATAAATGGCATTGATACTCAAGGTGGTTGTGATTTAACTATCACAGGTAGAGCTGTAGAATTAAATGTAACAATGTCCAGATTTGCAGCAACTTGCTCCAAGAACTCATTGATTAGGAACAAAGGAAAAAATGCCAAGGTCCATCTAGTTGGCTTTCTACCATCCTGGTAGTCCCATACTATAATAATGGAGATATTGATATCAATTAATTCTGTATGATTGTTCTCCAGGAGATATGCACAAGGTAAACTGATGGACATTATGCATCGTGACCTTCCTTCAACCCTCCCTATCCAATACACTCAGATCAGAGGAGAGCAAATCTGCAGCACTTTTGTGCAGTGAATCTTTAGATGGAAATTATTGGTGCAGGAAAAGGGGAGGAGAAGGATCTTTTAAACTCTGCTTATTGTATCTAATTTCTGCACATGCAGAAATGCTGTAATCATAGTGAAGACTATAATGAATCTAAAATGAACAAGTATCTACTTAAAGTTTATGTTAATGGTAGATAATGCCTCTGTGGTTCCTACCCAAGTACTTACAAAGTGAAGGATTTGCAATGGCAGAAATTAACCTGAAGCGCAGATTTAAAGTCAAATATAAATCCACCTGCAGGAACAACAGGCCAAAAAATAGCCAAAAATGAATTTTTCCAGCTTATTTTCCATATTCTTTTCTTGGCTTTCATGAAACTCTGTGCTGCATATCCCCCTGCTTTGCTTGCATGTATGAAAGCCATGGAACCACAGATATTCACAGCACAGAAAGGAAACATTTGGCCAGTTTCCCCATGCTGTCTCTCTGAAAGACATATCTGTTTAGTCCTATTCTCCTTTCTCCCCCACCCTTTTCGTTAAATATTTCTCGTTTTAAGATATTCATCTAATTTCTTCTTAAATGCTAATATGGATTCTGCCTCAACCATGGTTCCAGACAGGGCATTTCACTTCCTGACAACCCCTTGTGTGAAAAAAATCACATTCTTCTAACCTTTCCCTGTAGTTTTGATAATTACCTCATATCTATGCCAATCTAGTATTAACTTACTGACCAGTGGAAAATATTTTTATTATTAAAAGCATTCATAATGTTAACAATGACTAACAGGTCTCCTCTCAATTGTATTTGTTCTAGGAAAAAAAACATAAAACACTGTACTTCATGTTTGTAGGCTTCAACAGGATTCTTTTCTATTTCACATTAGGTAACGTACATTAGGTATGACTCATCTACAATTAAAGAAGTTACCAATGAAGTTCACAGACTGATGACCCTTTGTCTGGTCTAAGGTATTCCATGTCCCCAGGCAGTTCCTTCTGTACTCAATAAAGCCCTAAAAACTATTGAATTAACTGGGAACTGTTTTTGTAGCACATGATTCTGAAAATGCAAAGTTGGAGGTCTGTGTGAGTAAATATCTTGTTCCAAGACCCTCTGTAGGAGTTTCAAATTGTTACATGTGTTGAAAGGGTGATTTGATTTTAGATTAAAATTTGTGGAGTCCTTGATTTAATTTAGAGCGGGTTCAATCACCAGAACAGTAGCATGAACAGCTTGTCTAGTTGCTGGTTGTAATTGCCTGCCCTTTGCAGGGTATGGTTATATTCCACCAGTTATGTTTTACTCAAAGGACAATAAACACAGTATGGCATTTATTTATATTCAGGGACAAATTTATAAACAATCTAAATGTGTCATAAAAACATTTTATGTAATAAGGGAGCTGAATGCTATCTTAACTATCAAGTGACTTTAAATGGCAAGATTTTTGAGAAAACAAAGATTCTGCCCATTTCAGTACTTTTTTCAAACATTATTGAATAAATCAAACCATAACCCTATTGTGCTGGATTATAGAATCAAGGATCTCTCTTATACTAGACAACCCTTTTATAAGCTTTTATCTGGCATTTTGTGCACACTCGCCTGCAATTAAAGAAGTCACATAAAATATCTCCTTTTATAAAGCTTTCATGCTTATGCGTTGGCCTAGAGACATCATTTTAAGTGCTTCAACTAGACCACAAATTATTTGTTTCATATGTCAGCATCCTTCACCAAAAGCACACCATGTAGCACACAATCACTGAAATGGATGGCAATTCAATTTATTTCAATTGTACCCAATTTTCTTCTGTGAGAGTTGACTTTCCTAAAGAAAATATTTTATTTCTGTAAAGGCCATCCCTGCGGCGTCTACTATTGCGGCCATTGTTATTCATGGATGTTCATATATCCATGCTAGCAGTAAGTAAGAACCCGGTTGTTAGTCAATTGGCGGATCACATTCCGGGGATAATAATCCCTTCGAAAAATAAATAAAATAGTAATTTGGTCCCTCAATCCACGACTGATTGTGGGACACTGCTGGGTGCATTTGGCTGCTGCGTTTCGCTCACAAAATATACAGTCAATTCCCTTTATAGTATATTCTATGAAAGCACTTTGAGACGTCTCAAAAACGTGATAAGGCGCTATATCAAATGCAATTATTATTATAAACATCGGCTTAGGATAATTATGCAGAATTGCATGTTTTCATGCTGTACTATTCTATTTTATAGAGTTTATGCTCAAGTAATCAAATACATGATAAGAATAAATCTGACAAGTTAATACATTGTACCCATAGGCACAATTTTTGCTGTTAGCAGATTTACTACCAGCTATATTGGTGGAAAATCAGGCAAGTTTACAGGTTTTTCCCTGGGAGTTCAGAAGTAACAATTTCAAGGATATCTTGCCTGTGTAAAGTTGTAGCTTTTTATGTATATGGTTTAATAAGTACACAATGCAATGAAGTCCAGGTTGTTTATCTGTGCATTAAAATATTACACTGTTTTCTTTTTTTAAAAAAACAGCATGAGTTGTTTGGATCATATTACTCAATCTAATTTTATCAGTGTAAAAATGAATCACCGAGGTAGAGGTCAGCTACAACTAAAACAGAAGTGTTCAAGTCTGTAAAGGTACAGTGAACTTTGAGGAAGGAATGTCAAACATTTAGCTCTGGAAGAGCTGAGTGTGCGTTTGTGCTATATTGTGATTTGCGATCTGCCTACCATTGGTGGGTGAGTATTCAGCTATTCTGCTCCCTCTCTCTGGAACCCCATCCCAGAGTGTCTTTGACGTGGCCTCTCCTCTCCATCTTCAAAGCCTGCCTTAAAGCCTATCTTTTCGGCCACAGTTTTGGTCACTTCTCCCCAGCCCACTGCACCCCCGCCCCTCCCCCCGCCAACACCCAGGTCAGGTTCCCAGTCAACTGTGCAAAGTGCTTTTTGAGACATCCTCTCCAATGTGAACAACACTCTATAAATACATATATAAATACATATACATATAAATTATTGTTGCACTTTTGTATGCAAATAATATCATGACATTTTAGGATTGTGGGAACATATAGGGCCTAATTTGCAATATTTCCTAATGGGATTCCTAAATAATTTATTCACACAAGCGGGGAACCCTTAAAGTAATTGAAAGTAGTCATAATGATTTACAGGAACTTACAGTTCCAACACGATATACTTCTGTTGGCAGGGATTCTAATGGCAGTCTGTATTAAGGAATCCATTAAGAAATACCACAAGTTAGACACTATTGTGAGATTTCATTGTTTCAAATTATGCCATTTGCTATTTAGTCCATAATAATCCTCACAATTTGATATCGTTCCTTTCACATCAGGTTGATGTCTCAGAGTGCTTCACAGGATTTACTGTAAAGTGTAGTGACCATGTGTTTGTTTTGTGGACGAATTCGTCAACCAATTTTTGGTGTGGTTTCTCAGAACCAATGGAAGATCACATCTCCTTTAAGAAAAAAATAATAAATTAGTCACTTAATCCATGACTGTTTGTGGGACAATTCTGTGTGCAATTTGCTGCCGCGTTTCACCTACAAAATACACAGTGACTACACTTTACAGCATATTCTGTGGATCACTGTGAGTCATCTCAACAACATGATAAGGTGCTATATCAAATGTAAGGATTGTAATATTATTATTATTACCAATTTATACACAGTAATGAAGCGAATGATCAATATTATCTTGGGGATTGTTGGTCTACTCTCTCTTTTCAAATAATAATAATAATAATAATCCTTGCATTTGATATAGCGCTTTTCACGTCAGGAGGACGTCCCAAAGCGCTTCACAGAACACACTGTGAAGTGAATTGACTGTATATTTGTGGGCGAACGCGGCAGCCAATTGCGCACAGCAATGTCCCACAAACAGTCGTAGATTGAAAATGACCAATTTAATTATTGTTTTTGTTTTTTGGAGGGATTATTATTAGGCTCTGTGTGGAGTAAGGAAACTTGCCCAAGGTTTCACCCTCTGCCTGGAATTGAACTCAGGTCTCTCACTTGCAAAGTGAGTGCTCTAACCACTGAGCTACAGGTGGGATCTTTCATGTCCACCTGAACAGGCAGACGGGTTTAACATCTCATTTAAAGAACAATATAGTGCATTCCCAGCAAAGCACTGGAGTGTCAGCCAACACCATGAGTTTATAGTCCTAATGTGGTACTTGAACCCACAACCGTTGAATCAGAAGCAGGCAAGCTATCAACTGAGCCAAGCTGATACCTGGACGTACAATTGTAGCAATTTTCTTATTGTTATTGCGGTCACTATACCTCATCATTATTTTCTTTGTATTAATACATCAGAATCTTGGTATAGTGATTGATTTCTTGCTATAAAATTAGATTGAATAACATAATCCAACCTAAACTGATAGAAAATAATGTTTAGCTCAGTAAATTTTTCCTTTTTTTAAAAAAAAACTCAACGGATGTTTTTTCGGGCAATTATGTGATGAACACAGCATAATGCCGACTTGTAGTCAGAATTTTTATATGAGCTTCAATTTGTCAATATATAATTAAATGATAAAAAGCTTTTATCTGCAATAAAGGACCAATCAAAACATGTAAAATGTCAATATACACCATATAGAAAACAGATGTAAGTCCTCAAATTCAATTTAACATTGAGCTTTAAACATTTTTGACATAACACTTTGTGTCCATTTCTTTTATTAAAGGGAAGTTCTTTACAACTTTAAAAAAGAAGCTATGAAACCATCTGAGGACGAATGGGTTTAAGATTAATTTATTTTGTCAAGAGTTGTGTTTTAAAGCTAAGTCTCAAATGTGGTCTCTACCCATTAATTTTAAAGTTCTTCTAAAACTTTCATTTCAAAATTACATGTCCTGAGAATATCTGTTATAAAGGATGTTTCAAAAAATCATATAATTGGTGTATTTAAATATCTCTGTAAAGCATTAAGCTTTGAAACAATTCTTAGTTTTACTTTAATGTGATCTGTGATTAAATTGCCACATATAGTTTCAGAAGAAAAACGTTGTTACTGCATTAGTGATTAAAGATATAATTTTTAAAAATATGCTTTTAAATGAAAAGCTTTAGATTAAAACATTCTTAAAAGGAATCTGTGCTTAAATTAGTTTAATGCTGAAAGTAAATATAAAATATGGTGGAAGAAAACCTTCAAAATAGTTTAAGAGGGAACTGTGGTTCAACAGTATTCAATAATACAGTACCATGTATGGATTTACAATTACTGGAAGCAAACCCAACTTTGGAAATAAGCGTGGAATGTTGCTTTGATCATAACATATTATTTCTGTTCGTTAACAAGTGACACATTCTAAATCATTAAAAATGTAGGCCCTACATTTCTTAGAAGATGTTTCATTCTTGAGGCCAATCAATGAAGAGATGTTGATTTTTATGAAGGACTGAAGACGGGAATGCTTTCTATCAGTGTTTGACATCCAGAAAGGTGTGGTATAACATTTATTTCTATGAAATTCTTACATCCAAAAATAAAGGATCTAATATGCAAGATTTTTAATAAGAGATTGAAGAGATTTGTAAATAAGGAATTCTGCAGGTACTCGGATTTGTCTGGCGAACCTGCTGGAACCGCATTAGGCAGCGATCTCAGTTTCTGTTTTCATTAAACTGGATTCCAGCCGACGGAGGTTCTCAGTGCCCAACAGAAAGTCCATGTCTATTGGTATCTGAGCAGCCCTTCACCAACTTCAACCAGGAACCTATCCTGAAGGGCTGCACTGAGAGGGGGCTGAGAAGGGCACTCTGGTCATGCTCATCCCCCTTCAAGGACAGCAGGATCCCAGTGCAGGTCAAGCTTGTGGCAATCCAAGATCTGTGTGCAAACAAATGCCTGCTGGACAGCTGATGAGGAACTTTGATACTTGAAGTTGGAACTTTGAACAGCTGCTGGAAAGCATTACCTGGAGTCCGAGTTCGTGAACACACGTTCATACATCCAGCACCTGGAATCCACCTTGATTGGCCTGCAGAGAGGTAAACAGCTGCTGCTTAATCTCCACATCTCCATTGGGTGGAACAATCACTCAATGGGAAGGGATGTGTGTCCAAGCTGCGCAAAGGAAGATGGTGGCATTCTTCTCACGTATTTCATGCTGAGATATGTTGCTCACCGGGAAGCTCAAAGGGAGTTTCTGATACCAACCATCCACCTAGTGAGGGCTCAAACCTCATTTGTTGGATTTTGAATGACCAACTAGTGACTATCCTCTGGGTGGGGGTGGGGTCTCCTTGGAGCTGAACTGGCTACAAGGTGATATGCCTGGTAATGTAAGAATCAAACCAGCGCTCTATGGCAGTCTTGGTTGTCCATTTCCTTAGCCAGGCAGGCCGCAGTGTTTTAGGGCACTGCTGATGATAGCCTGGCTCATTGGCAGGATCTGGAAGGGCAGCCCAGTCACTGGAGGCAGGGAATCATCTCACTCAGCTCCTGGTAACCCTGCAAGCCAAATTCTAACTGGTAGGGTGGTCCTAGCTGGACAAGCAGTGGGAAAGCTTGCCAGACAGCCGCCACGTTCGTGAGGGAGGGAGGAGAAGCAGCAATACTGTGAGTGACAGAGTAACATAGTGAGTGGTTAAATGAGTGAGTATCAGTGATTGATACAGTGAGTGATACAGTGACACAGTGAATGATACAATGACACAGTGAGTGATACAGTGATAAAGTGAGTGATACGGTGTATGCAATGTATACAGTAATACAGTGACACAGTGAGAGACACAGTGACACAGTGAGTGACCCAGTGACAGACACAGTGACACAGTGAGTGACCCAGTGACAGACCCAGTGACCCAGTGAGTGACCCATGACAGACACAGTGACACAGTGAGTGACACAGTGACAGACACAGTGACACAGTGAGTGACCCAGTGACAGACACAGTGAGCCAGTGGCTGAGCCAGTGGGGGACACAGTGAGCCAGTGGGTGACACAGTAAGCCAGTGGGTGACACAGTGAGCCAGTGGGGGGCACAGTGAGCCAGTGGGGGAGACAGTGAGCCAGTGGGGGGCACAGTGGGGGGGCACAGTGAGCCAGTGGAGGACACAGTGAGCCAGTGGGGGGCACAGTGGGGGGCACAGTGGGGGGCACAGTGAGCCAGTGGGGGAGACAGTGAGCCAGTGGGGGGCACAGTGGGGGGCACAGTGAGCCAGTGGAGGGCACAGTGGGGGGCACAGTGAGCCAGTGGAGGGCACAGTGGGGGGCACAGTGAGCCAGTGGAGGACACAGTGAGCCAGTGGGGGGCACAGTGGGGGGCACAGTGAGCCAGTGGGGGACACAGTGGGGGGCACAGTGAGCCAGTGGGGGACACAGTGGGGGGCACAGTGAGCCAGTGGGGGACACAGTGAGCCAGTGGGGGACACAGTGAGGGGACAGTGCTGGTGTTGGACAGTGACTCAGAGCAGCAGCTGAGTGGCCGCTCCTTCACTCGCTTCTCGCGAGATTTGGCCGCACTTCCGTGAAGATGGCCGCCCGGAGCCGCCTGTGGCCGCTCCTCGGGGGCGGTTTGTCTCTGGTCACCCGCCTCGAGAGCCGCCGTCTGAGCCCCACCGTCCTGCTGGGAGCGGGAGCCGGGCTGGGGCTGGCGGGGGCCGGGGTGTGGCTGAGCTGGAGCAGCCCGAGCCCGAGCCCGGAGGCGGGACCGAGAGGCCAACGGCGACTGTGGAGCCGGAGCGGCGGGGCCCGGGGCCTGAGCGGCAGGTGCTCGGTGTACGCGGCGGAGCAGGTAAGAGAGGCACTGGCACTGAGGGAGGGGGTGAGAGGCACTGGCACTGAGGGAGGGGGTGAGAGACACTGGCACTGAGGGCGGGGGTGGGAGACACTGGCACTGAGGGAGGGGGCGAGAGGCACTGGCACTGAGGGAGGGGGCGAGAGGCACTGGCACTGAGGGAGGGGGCGAGAGGCACTGGCACTGAGGGAGGGGGCGAGAGGCACTGGCACTGAGGGAGAGGGTGAGAGACACTGGCACTGAGGGAGGGGGCGAGAGACACTGGCACTGAGGGAGGGGCGAGAGACACTGGCACTGAGGGAGGGGGGGAGACACTGGCACTGAGGGAGGGGCGAGAGACACTGGCACTGAGGGAGGGGTGAGAGGCACTGGCACTGAGGGAGGGGGCGAGAGGCACTGGCACTGAGGGAGGGGGCGAGAGACACTGGCACTGAGGGAGGGGTGAGAGGCACTGGCACTGAGGGAGGGGGCGAGAGGCACTGGCACTGAGGGAGGGGGCGAGAGACACTGGCACTGAGGGAGGGGGTGAGAGGCACTGGCACTGAGGGAGGGGGCGAGAGGCACTGGCACTGAGGGAGGGGTGAGAGACACTGGCACTGAGGGAGGGGGCGAGAGGCACTGGCACTGAGGGAGGGGGCGAGAGGCACTGGCACTGAGGGAGGGGGTGAGAGACACTGGCACTGAGGGAGGGGGTGAGAGACACTGGCACTGAGGGAGAGGGCGAGAGACACTGGCACTGAGGGAGGAGGGGAGAGGCACTGGCACTGAGGGAGGGGGCGAGAGGCACTGGCACTGAGGGAGAGGGTGAGAGACACTGGCACTGAGGGAGGGGGCGAGAGGCACTGGCACTGAGGGAGGGGGCGAGAGACACTGGCACTGAGGGAGGGGTGAGAGGCACTGGCACTGAGGGAGGGGGCGAGAGGCACTGGCACTGAGGGAGGGGGGGGGAGAGAGGCACTGGCACTGAGGGAGGGGGTGAGAGGCACTGGCACTGAGGGAGGGGGCGAGAGGCACTGGCACTGAGGGAGGGGGCGAGAGGCACTGGCACTGAGGGAGGGGGCGAGAGACACTGGCACTGAGGGAGGGGGCGAGAGGCACTGGCACTGAGGGAGGGGGCGAGAGGCACTGGCACTGAGGGAGGGGGTGAGAGGCACTGGCACTGAGGGAGGGGGCGAGAGGCACTGGCACTGAGGGAGGGGTGAGAGGCACTGGCACTGAGGGAGGGGGCGAGAGGCACTGGCACTGAGGGAGGGGTGAGAGGCACTGGCACTGAGGGAGGGGGTGGAGACACTGGCACTGAGGGAGGGGGTGAGAGACACTGGCACTGAGGGAGGGGCTGAGAGACACTGGCACTGAGGGAGGGGGCGAGAGGCACTGGCACTGAGGGAAGGGGGCGAGAGACACTGGCACTGAGGGAGGGGGTGAGAGGCACTGGCACTGAGGGAGGGGGCGAGAGACACTGGCACTGAGGGAGGGGGCGAGAGGCACTGGCACTGAGGGAGGGGGCGAGAGGCACTGGCACTGAGGGAGGGGGTGAGAGGCACTGGCACTGAGGGAGGGGGTGAGAGGCACTGGCACTGAGGGAGGGGGCGAGAGCACTGGCACTGAGGGAGGGGGTGAGAGGCACTGGCACTGAGGGAGGGGGTGAGAGACACTGGCACTGAGGGAGGGGGCGAGAGACACTGGCACTGAGGGAGGGGGCGAGAGACACTGGCACTGAGGGAGGGGGCGAGAGACACTGGCACTGAGGGAGGGGGCGAGAGACACTGGCACTGAGGGAGGGGGCGAGAGACACTGGCACTGAGGGAGAGGGTGAGAGGCACTGGCACTGAGGGAGGGGGTGGGAGACACTGGCACTGAGGGAGGGGGTGAGAGACACTGGCACTGAGGGAGGGGGTGGGAGACACTGGCACTGAGGGAGAGGGCGAGAGACACTGGCACTGAGGGAGGGGGCGAGAGACACAGACACTGAGGGAGAGGGTGAGGGGCACTGACCTGGCCCTGGGTGGCAGGAGGTGCTGACACCAGCCTCAGCATTAATTACAAACGCCCCTTGGCTTCACTCACTCACCCTCGCTGACTGACTTCTTGGTGTCTACCCAGCAATTGGGAGAACCACAGTGATAACTGCTCCACGTGAAGCTGTGCACCATCGTCCTGTCATGTCGGGGCAGCAAATGGGTATTGTTTACTGAATTTCTGCTGAGATTCCAACCTGACGAACCACAGCACAACTTTCTTCCCCCATCCATTGCAATGGTTTTTGTACGCTTGCGGGGAGGTGCGTTCTGCTGGTGTATGTATTGGAGGAGGAGAGAGAGAGAGGGGGGTGGGGATCTGGGAATGTGATCCTAAACTGATACTTACATAGAATTACACAGTACAGAAACAGGCCGTTCGGCCCAACTGGTCTATTCCGGGTTGTATGCTCTACATGAGCCCTGTTGCCACATCTTATTTGTAATCTCTTGCTTGAAATATTTTATAAATTGACATTGTTGCACTGTTGCAAATAAACTCACTTACACCTATTTTGGAATGTCAACAAATAACTCTTGATTGAGGTGACACTTTTCTATTGGCAGAGAATTTATAGTGCTTATCAGAACTAATATGAAAATACGTCACTGTAAATTACCATTACAAAAGTGGAAAACATATTAATCCTTACATTTGATACAGCGCCTTTCATTTTGTCTCTACGTATTTTACAGCATATTAATGGGAAGTGTAGTGACTCTATATTTGTTGGTAAATACGGCAGCCAATTGGCACAACAATGTACCACAAACAGCCATCAAGTGAACAACCAATGTTGTCTGGGAATTGTTGACAAGGAAATGTTCTTCTCTTTCAAATAGTGGAATGAGATCTTTAATGTGCACCTTAACAGGTAGGCTTTTGGTTTAATGTCTCATTCAAAGAACAGCACCTATGCAACATACCTCCAGCACTGTATAGGAGTGTCAGCCTTGACTATATGAATTCAAAGTACCAATGTATAAATTAGTTAGATATATAACTAACTTATACTGTAGGGAATTATTTCCAGTTCATTTTTAGAAATTCCCGGGCAGGGTGAAATGTTGGGCAAGTTTCCTTACTCCACACGCCTCTGTTTACTTAGCAGTAAGTAGGAACCAGGTTGTTAGTCGATTTGACGGATCCCTTTACCGGAGTAATATTCCCTTAAAAAANTACTAATTTAGTCACTTATGTGGGACACTGTTATGCGCAATTGGCTGGCACATTTCACCCACAAAACACAGTTAATTAATTTAACAGTATAAATCGTGAAGCATTGAGATGTCTAGAAGACGTGTTAAGGCGCTATATCAAGGCAAGATTATAATTATTATATACTTTTTGGTATAATTGCCCATCTTCAGGAGTGAAGCTTTTAATAGAGTAACCTTGTACCGCGATGATATTTTGTTCATTTCCTTTCACTTCAGTACAAGTCAGCCAGTCAAAATGAAATATGGCGATATTAGCAGTGAGCCAACAATGTGTTAAAGATTTCCTCAGTAATGTAATGTCATCTGAGGATCCCAAATAAGTCACTGTAGAATGATCAATAATAGATATAAGTGTTGCATATTGAATTTGAATATTACATTTATCTGCATTATTAGCTGCATATAATAATAATAATAATCCTTGCATTTGATATAGCGCTTTTCACGTCGGGAGGACGTCCCAAAGCGCTTCACAGAATATACTGTAAAGTGAATTGACTGTATATTTGTGGGCGAACGCGGCAGCCAATTGCGCACAGCAATGTCCCACAACAGTCGTAGATTGAAAATGACCAATTTATTATTGTTTTGGGTTTTGGAGGGATTACTATTAGGCGTGTGGAGTAAGGAAACTTGCCCAAGGTTTCGCCCTGTGCCTGGAATTGAACTCAGGTCTCTCGCTTGCAAAGCGAGTGCTCTAACCACTGAGCTACAGGATTTGATGCTAGATATTTTCATAGTCATTTACTGGAGAAGGAAAGGCTAGTGGAAGAATTTCGGTACAAATCAACTTTTCTCCCATGTGTTTTTTAAAAATGAAGAAACTACAACCTACTTAAATTGTCATTCATATTCCTTCCCATTCACAATCTGCCTTCATTGGCCATGGCTGTTTGTGGGACACTGCTGTGCACAAAATTGGCTGCCACGTTTTTCTACAAAATACAGTCACTGTACTTTACAGTGAATTCTGTGAGGTACTTTAAGATGTCTTCCTCATGTGAGTGGTGCTATGTCAAATGTAAAGCTTTGTTATTTAGTTATCTGGTGGCAATCCAGCAACAACAACAACTTGCACTTATATAGTGGTCTCCACGCAGGTTAGCACAGGCTAATGTGGCAGAAGGTAGTCGTGGTCAGGGACCGGAAGTGGGGGAGGAAGGAGAGCTGGTGGTGAAATCAACTGCCAAAATTGTGCACTGGCTCGGGGAGTCTGAGGGAGAGCCCAGGGAGGTTGAGGAGTTTAGATCCGCAGGAGTGCAGACGTTGATGAGAGCCAAGGAGTATGGCTTCTGTCTTGTCCACATTCAGCTACAGGAAGTTTACACTCATCCAGGCATTGACGTATTTGCCAGACAAGCTGATAGAACATCGGCAGACCTGGACTTGGTACTGGAGGGGGCAAAGTAGATTTGTGTGTCGTCCTCATACATGTGAAAGTTTACATTGCTCATCTGCGGATGACATCACATACAGGGCCCTGAGGTGCCCCGGAGGTGACCGGGCGGGTGGGAGGAGAAGCAATTTGTTGAGATGAAATGGAGACAGTCAGTTAAGTAGGACTCGAACCATGCGAGTGCGGTCTCACTAAGGTGGATGAGGGAGGAGAGGCGGTGGAGGAGGATGGCGTGGTTAACTGTGTTGAATGCAGCAAGGAGACCAGGGGGACATGGAGGCAGAGGGAACCCAGGTCATAGATAGAGGAGGATGTCGTTTGTGACTTTGACAAGCTCTGTCTCTGTGCTGCGGGCAGGGTGAAAACCAGACTGCAGGGGGTAGAGGAGGGATTGGAGGGAGAGGTATGACCAAAGTTGACCTGCAACAGTGCGTTCCAGGTCTTTGTCAAGGAAGGGTAGGTTGGAAATGGGACGGTAGTGTGAGAGATCAGAGGGATTGAGAGTAGGTTTTTTGAGGAGGGGTGTGATAACAGCGTTTTTTCCCTATGTATTTTGCAGGGGCTGATTGTCAGTAATTGCCCAGACTTATGTGGACCCTCAGTCAATATGAATTACCAGCTCCCATGTACTGTATATGAGTATGCCAATTATTTTATTGGAGTGGCTCTGAATGCATGTTGTGGATTTAAAAATAGAGGCAAAACAGGTCACAGCATTTGAGATTGTCGAAGATAATATGTGATTGGCTTTTTAAACCAAAGTATCAGTATGGGTAATGTAGTGTTTCTTAGATATTGTAATGTGATGTTCATATCTATAGTTTACCTGGCATGCCTCTGTTAATGCTGCTGTCTACCACCAGTAAGTAATTATGATCTTTGCATTTGATATAGCACTTTTCACATTTTCTAGACGTCTCAAAGTGCTTCACACAATATACTGTAATGTGAATTCACTGTATATTTGTGGGCAAAACGTGGCAGCCAATTGTGCACAGCAGTGTCCCACAAACACTCGTAGATTGAAGTGACCAATTTATTGTTTGCTTTTTTCTTGAGAGATTATTATCAGTCATGTGGAGCAAGGAAACTTGCCCAAGGTTTTGCGCTGTTGGGAATCAAATCCAGGTCTCTCGCTCACTAGCGCTCTAACCACTGAGCTACAGGACTCCACAAGTAGGAACCCAGTTATTTGTCAATTGGCAGATCGCTTTCCAGGGGTAATAATCCCTTAGAAAAATATATAAATAATAATTTGGTCACTCAATCCATAACTGTTATGGGACAGTGCTGTGCATAATTGGCTGCCACGTTTCGCCCACAAAATATACAGTCAATTCACTTTACAGTATATTCTTAAAGCACTTTGAGACATCTCGAAGATGTGATAAGGCGTTATATGAAATGCAAGAATTTTATGTAGTTATGATGAGTATGATTTTTCTCCATTATTTTAATCCCAAATTAGATCATGTTAGCCCTATTTAAACAGAAGTGCAATGGCCAATCTGTCTTGTTTTCTTAATTTCTCCTTAATAATAATAATAATAATAATCCTTGCATTTGATATAGCGCTTTTCACGTCGGGAGGACGTCCCAAAGCGCTTCACAGAACACACTGTAAAGTGAATTGACTGTATATTTGTGGGCGAACGCGGCAGCGTGTATTGTGTATTGAGCATTGTATTCTTGGATTATTCAAAGAATTTTTTTTTCATTTCACTGCCCATATTCCCCATAATATAAGGATATCCTCATTTTAAAATATTTTTAAATTAGGTGTAAACATTTACCTTAACCCTATAAACAACAGTTTTACAAAATGTCAAACTTCAAACATATTGGATATGCTTCTTAACAATTGAATGGACTGAACATAATTTACTCACAGATTTCAGAACTCTTTGATTGGATAGGACTGATAATCATCGTTGCATTTGATATAGCACCAGACCACGTCCTCGACACGTCTCAAAGTGTGCTTCACAGTCTATACTGTAAAGTGGTGCTACTATTTTGTGAGTGAAAAGACCATTGGGATGTAAGAGCGACACCTCAAAACTAATGCCTCGTATTTATTTTGTGAAGAATGGTAAGTTGTACAATAATGAAAAATATACACAAGCTACTTTTATATATTCCGATGGAAGCTCATGACACCAGTACAACATGACAACAACAACAAGATTACACTTGTATAGCGCCTTTCAGGTCAGGAGGACGTCCCATGGCATTGGACAGAGTATAGCTTTTCAGACCTGAGCTGGGGCCGGGGGGGGGGTGGGGTGAGGGAAGGGAGGGGAAGGGAGGTGGCCGATGGCATGGTCAAAGAGGAGGGTCTTGAGGCAGGACTTGAAGGAGGCTAAGGAGGGGGTGAGGTGGAGTGACTGGGGGATGGAATTCCAGAGGTTGGGGGCAGAGTAGCTGAAGGCTCTCCCGCCATTGGTGGGACGGGTGGGTCGGGGGAAGTGGAGCAGGCCAGAGCCGACTGAGCGGAGGCAGCAGGTGGGTTGGTAGGGGTTTAGGAGGTCGCAGAGGTAGGGTGGGGTGAGGCCATGGAGGGCTTTGTATGTGAGGACCAGTATCTTGAACTGGATTCTCTGAAGGATAGGGAGCCAATGCAGTCGGGCGAGAGTGGGGGAGATGGGGTTATGGAGTTTAGTGCGGGAGAGGACACGGGCTGCAGAGTTCTGGATTATCTGCAGCCTGTGGAGGGAGGAGTTGGGAAGGCCAACAAGCAGGGCGTTTGCATAGTCAAGCCTGGAGGTGATGAAGGCATGAACAAGAGTTTCAGCAACAATATACATGTTAAGCAGAGAGCAATAATTGAATTTCTCACAGCTGAGGGGATTGCGCCGATTGAGATTCACCATTGGATGATCAAAATGTACGGACAGTTATGTGTTGATGCAAGTACTGTAAGATGCTGGGTAAGAGTGGAGAAACTGAATTTCAAGGTAGGTCTAGCTGTGGGTGGCTGTTAATACAGAGAATACATAGAAAGTTGATGAGCTGATCCATAAAGATTAACGATTCACTCAGCATGAGTTGAGTCTCGCTATCAGTCATTGTGCCATTGAGATGATTATTGGTAAACTTGGTTACTCTAAAGTTTATAATAATAATCCTTGCATTTGATATAGCGCTTTTCACGTCTTCTCGAAGTCTCAAAGCGCTTCACAGAATAGACTGTAAAGTGAATTGACTGTATATTTGTGGGTGAAACGCGGCAGCCATTTGCGCACAGCAGTGTTCCACAAACAGTCGTGGATTGAAAATGACCAATTTATTATTGTTTTGTTTTTGGAGGGATTATTATTAGGAGTGTGGAGTAAGGAAACTTGCCCAAGGTTTTGCCCTGCCTGGAATTGAACCCAGGTATCTCACTTGCAAGGCGAGTGCTCTAACCACTGAGTTACAGAACTCCACAAAGTTTATGCTTATTGTGTTCCTTGAATGTTAACCGTGGTTCACAAGGAAACCAAAAAGGCCATTTGCACATAATTTTGCTGTAATGGCATACTGGCATTGGGTCCACATTGGCACAAGTATGCAGATCGTGATGGTACTTTGTGGAATAATAACTGCAGGGGAGTATTTTAAAAAGCTTCTGTTTAATGTGTTAAGTTGTGTAAGTTAACAGTTGAACAATTTTGAGAAAATAGAATGGAGGAGGCATTACTGTTGCGGTGTCCCTCGTATATGTGTTCTAACTATATATTTGAAGTCAATAATTGTGATAATTATCTAAAATATATGTCTTAAATCTATGACAGCAAAGAACATCTCAGCAGGGTAACATGCTGGTGCTTCCCACTTTCGTAGTAGAAAGATGTATTTTTTACCCATATTCTTGAGTTTCTCATTTTATCTGTTCTGCTATATGGAGATCAGGCCTTGCAGGGAGAATTATCTTTGAACACCGTTGTCAGAGGCCAAATAGCCTACCCATCATCTCAGTAGGAATAGCATATGGTGGAGCGACATCTTTCAGGTGTCATTTTTGTAACAGTTAAGAATTAGTAGGTCACCAGTGTCCATTAATTCCAAATTATGTTGTGTGCTTGATTCACACTCCAGTCTGCATTATTCTTTATATTGTCATATACACAAAATACCCTTGCATTTTATATAGCTGCTTATCATGTTATTGAACATCTTGAAGTGCTTCACAGGATTAATTGTACAGTGTAGTGATTATGTATTTGTAGGCAAGCACAACAACCAATTTATGCGTAGCAATGTTCCACAAACACCCATGAAGTAAATGACCAAATGTTATCAAGGCGAATGGCCAGGATATCAAAAGAAACTCCCTTTTTGAAAAGTACAATTCAAACGTGTACCTGAACAGGCAGATGGGACCTTGTTTTAACATCACTTGGTTTGACAGTAGATGTTGTGGCAAACAGCTGTATACTTAATTCATTGCTTTGGAGTTATCAATTCAGCCTTTTTATAGAAATAAGACTGATGTTTCATAGGAAGATGATGAGTTTCCTTTGTTTCATTAGGATGTTGCGTAACTCCTCTGATGTCATAACTGTTCCTGAGTGAGACCAAGCAGTTTAATAATGATCCTTACATTTGTTATAGTGCCTTTCATGTCAGGAGGATGACGTGCTTCACAGGATTTTACTGTAAAGTAGAATGACTATGTATTTCTGTGGGTGAACGCAGCAACCAATTTGCGGAGCCAAGAACAAACAGCATGAAGTGGGTGACCAATTTTATTTGGAGAATCGTTGTCCAGGAATCTGAGAGAAACTTCCTTCTCTTTTGGAATAGTGTCATGGGTCCTTTAACATCCACCTGAACAGGCAGACAAGGCCTTGGTTTAACATGTCATTCAAAGGACGAACGACAACTCCCAACAATCCAGCACAGCATTGGACTATACGACTATACGAGTTCCAGCTACTAATGTGGAGCTTGAACCCACAACCTTCTGACTGAGAGGCGAGAGTGCTAGCAACTGAGCTAGGCTGACACACACTTAACTGTATTTGTAGCACCTAATTATTGATGTTCTGCTGCAAATTGTGAAAGATAGTTTGTGAATTGCAGGATCACCCTCATCAGTAAATCATAAATGGGTATTGAACATTTTTTGATTATCTCTGCTCAATTTATTCTCGTGTGTAATTGAGACCGATTCCAGAATATGCCACGCAACACAGACATATATTGTTTTTGTAAATCCCACCTTGTAAATTTTCGGTCAGAATGAATGTTACTGTACATTTGCTATTTGCTTTACAATGATGGAATGTGGATTTAATTTTTTTAAAAAGAAAAACTCACATAATGGAAAACTTTTCCTGAAGGCAGTACAGTAATGTTGTACAGAGGTTGACTAAGACAGTAAGATAGGTTATTTGAAGTTTGCCTAAAATTCCTGAATACAGCTCAGGTTGTGAGATATGAGTGCTGTATAATATTTTGCGATTGTGTTAACTAACAGAACTTTAAACTCACAGTCTAGGCAAATGCTCCAAATGCAGTGTTGGTGGAGTGCTGCATTGTCAAAGATCATTCCTTTGGATCAGATTTTAAACCAAGGTCCTGTCTGCCTGCTCAGGTGGACTTTAACAATCCCACAACACTAATTGAAAAGAGAAGGGAGCTTCTCCTGGTGCCCTGTCCAACAACAATCATCTGGATTAAAATTGGTCATTCACTTCCTGGCTTTTTGGGGATAATGCTGTGCACAAATTGGTTGCTGCATTGGCCTACAAATACACAATCGCTGCATTTCACAGTAAAATCCTGTGAAAATCTTTGAGATGTTTCAGTGATCTGATGAGGACTATGTCAAATGCAAGGATTATTATTAATAACTGAAACCTATTCAATATACATTTTGTTTTGGAACTGTTGTGGATCTGTAGAAAACAGAACATCACATTACAAAAATATATGAACTCTGCTCGGTACATGTTTCGGATCATCCATTTGTGGCTCCAGAAGCGGGATAAGGACTACATAGAAGTAGTTGCTTGAATACTGTCGGGAAATAATGCAAAAATATTTCTTGATCCAAGCTTGTAGAGGCCAAATTTGCTAAATAATTTTTTTACATTTGTAAGTATTAGCGATAGCGTAAAATTCTCCATTATGATGGTAATTCTACAGCTTCATTAGAGGGTCCATGTATTACCTTCAGTGCCTTTTTTGATATCTCGTAATAATAAGAATAATAATCCTTGCATTTGATACAGAGCCTTATCACATTGTCGAGACATCTCAAAGAGCTTCACAGGATATACTGCAAAGTTGATTGACTGTGTACCTTTGTCGGTGAAACGTTGCAGCCAGTTGCACACAGCAATGTCCCCCACAAACAGCGATGGAGTGAGTGACCAATTTTATCTGGAGAATTGTTGGTCAAGGCACCAGGAGAAACTCCCTTCTCTTTTTGAACAGTGCCATAGGATCTTAAATGTCCACCTGAACAGGCAAATCGGACCTTGGTTTAATGTCTCATCCGAAGGACGGCACCTCCGACAATGCGTTGGAGTGTCAGCTTAGACCATGCGATTCCAAGTCCCGATGTGTACTGTATGTCAACTATATTGTGTGCTTTTTTTAAAAAACTCTACAAGTATGCATTAGCAGGCCATGAAGAAATGAGCATTGTTTCTAAATTAATCATCAAAAACACATGTTTTTGGACAATTTTCTTGGTTTTCGATCATTAAATAACAGATAAATTCTGTCTTTCCATCATGAGAAACAATGAATGAATGCTAAAGAGCTACATAAATAGGACCAAGATTAGTTGAAACCTCAGTAAGTGAAACTAGGTCAAACCAGAGCATCTTGGCATTTTTTCTAAAAGACTTTTGGACCTCAGAACCACAAAGGCTTTCTTTCAGTTGATCCTTGGGTCTGTGAAGTGGATTTTCTTCTGAAACCATAACCGAAGCAATTTAGAAACCAAGTACTTTCATGTGTAATCTTGGTTGATTGCTCAGTTGGTCAAAGCATTAATGCACAGTCTTGGAAATGAAACTGGAAAATGTTAATTATATGACATTTAGAGATTTAGGGAGCATCACAGAAGAATTCTGCATTTACCAAAAATGTTGGCATCTTTCAGAGTGTCCTTGCAGGTCCAATGGGCTATTGGAGTTCCAGCACCCCACACATGACAGTGTTAACATTTGGGCTTCTATCTTGTGAGGTACATATGTCAGCTGTTCCATTGTGGGAAGGCCCAAAAGAAAGATCAGGGAGGAAGGGAAAGAAGGAAAACTAGAGCAAGAATTGTTTCAAGTCCTTGTCAAACATTTCTTCCTCTCTTTCACTCTTCCTTCTTCCCCTCCCCCTCACACACAGACACAATGTGACTGGCCAGTCATAGACCTGGAAGCAGGTTTCCTATTAACACTTTCGACCAAGGATGGGTAATATCTGGCTCATCGGACTTGGAGGGGCAGACTAGGGGCAGGGATTCTCCTTGATCAGCTTTTGTTAAGCTTGCAAGCCAAAGCTCTAATAGCTGGGGGGGGTTGTCCCAAATAGGCAAGCAGCAGGAAGCGTCCCCAAGGCTTAGTATTGCTAACTTGTACCTAAAACTCCCTGGAATTAAGTAGAAGAAGTTTAAACACTCTAGGGAGAGTGCACAATCCATTTCAAACACAGTAATTTTTATTTTATTTGTGGGTGGCAGAATGGAACTTTATTTGGTTTGGTTACTCTTAAGTGTGGTGATAGTTTTCTGGAAATGTCGGACAGCTGTCTGACCAAAAAAAAGGGGCAATGTCACTAAGTAATCAAGAGGTAAATAATAGGTAGTGACAGTGTTAGACAATTCTAATGGTCTTGCTTATATCAGCATTCTCCCTAGGTCTAACATGCTCTATAACAATGGTAGTGTAGGATTCATTTGAATGATGTTTTCAAACTGCTATTTGATTCAAGTACTGCATCACAAAAAGACAACTTAGTGCTGTAATTCACATATTACAGCAAAACCAATCAATCATAAAACCTTACTGCTATATAATCTCATCAATGCAGTCAGTACAAATAGAACAAGCCGTTTCTGAATAACAAAAATAAAGGACAGCTGTATAATTCTGAGTGACATAACATTGATTTGACGACATAACTTTTCTTTGAGAGAAATTGCATACAGGTCATGTGGGTAATAAAAGACAAGATTTACTAAGATTTTCCATAAGTGTCTTAGTTTTCATATGCTTTTTAATTTTTTTTGACTCATTTCAGGTTGGAAAAGAGTTTTAAGGAAATTGTTATGCAAAAGTTATCTCCGCATGATGGCTTAATTAGAGGAATATTTTAAGAACAGTGACTTGCTGACTTGCTCCATGAACTCTAAATGTTAAAAAGAGAAATGCTTTTCCACATTTGACTGGTATCCCAGTTGTCTATTGTTAGGTTTGATTTTTTTTGCTCAGACATTCACCTTGTCCTGGGTGTAAATTAGTAAATTTTGCTGATCACATTGGAAACTTGAATTGGCATGTCTCCAAGTGAAGGGGAGATTAAGTACCTTATATCAAAAGCGCTCCCCGATAATAAATTTCCCATTAGAACTGCTGATATAGAGAAGCTCTTGGAATAACCATTATGTGTGGTTTTCCTCTGATTTATCATGAATTTCTGCTTCAGTCATGACATGGTTGGTGATTACTACCTTAGCCAATTCTTCCCATTCATGATAATAATAATAATAATAATAGCCCTGGGGCAGAACCTCATGATATCAACATCAGTGACATTCCACAAAATCCCAGGTTTTCAGCTTTCTATATAATTTTTTAAAGAATAGTATTGTGTATTTCAAGTACTGTTCTGTGGATTTCAAAATCCTCACTCTCACTTTCAAATCACTTCACTCCCTGGAACTTCCTTACTTGTCCGATCTGCTCACACTCCAGACCACTTCGCTCAGGTCTTCTGCACTTCTCTCGTCCCCTCCGCTCCACCATTGGTGTCCATGCTTTAAATCACTGTGTCCCAAATTTCTAGAATTCCCTCCATCTTGCCTCCTCTTTCCCTTTCAAATCACACTTGAGGACATTCCTCTTCGATTGTGCCTTCGGTCATCTCCCCTCTCTTTCCAGCTTGGTATCAAACCACACCGTGATTAAACACTCCGAGACTTTACTTGAGTGAAAGGCACTATATAAATACAAGTTGTTGTACATGGTAATGAGAGGTGCCTGAAAATTTGAAGAATAAAAGGAATACAAAGCGCTTTGTGATAACGCCTCGCTCGAATTTAAAATATTTAAATTTAGAGCTAATCCAATTTATAGAATCGTAGAATCGTACAGCACAAAAAGAGGCCATTCGGCCCATCGAGTCTGTGTCGGCTCTTTGAAAACAGCAATGTAATGTCAATCCCACTCCCCAGCCCTTTCCCCATAACCCTGCAGACCGGTCCTCCTCAAATACCCGTCCATTGTATTTTTAAAAGTTGTTATCGAATCGGCCTCTACCACCCTTTCAGGCAATGCGTTCCAGATTCGAACAACTCGCTGCGCGAAAAAATTTCTTCCCCTTTCCCCTCGGCTTCTTTTAGAAACTATTTTAAATCTGTGACCTCGAGTCACCGACACATCCACCAGTGGAAACAGTTTTTCCCTTTCTAACCTATCAAATCCCCTTATGATTTTGAAGACCTCTATTAGGTCTCCTCGTAACCTTCTCTGCTCCAATGAGAATAATCCCGGCCTCTCCAGCCTTTCCTCATAACCAAGGTCCCTCATTCCTGGTACCATTCTTGTAAATCTCCTCTGCACCCTTTCCAATGCCTTAACATCCCTCCTATAGTGTGGTGCCCAGAACTGGGCGCAGTATTCTAACTGAGACCTAACCAATGTTTTATATAGATTAATCATAACCTCCTGACTCTTGTACTCTATGCCCCTATTTATAAAGCCTAGTATCGTATATGCCCTTTTTACAGCTTTATCTACCTGTCCTGCCACCTTCAAGAATTCATTTACCTGAACCCCCAAGTCTCTCTGTTCTTTTACCCCTCTTAAGATTGTATTACCAGCCTATATTGCCTTCCCTCATTCTTTCTACCAAAATGCATTACTTCGCATTTCTCCACATTGAAATTCATCTGCCATGTGTCTGCCCATTTTACCATTCTGTCTATCTTCCTGCATTTGGCTACTATCCTTCTCACTGTTTACCACCCTACCTAACTTTGTGTCGTCTGCAAACTAGGAAATGGTACTTGCTATACCCAAGTCCAGATCATTTATGTATAATTTAGAATTAAATCAGAAAACATTCTTTCACATAAAGAGGAATGGAAATAGCATTTTACTGCTCAAACGGTAGAATCAATGAGAGCTTTTAAAAGGGAACGGACAAATGTTTAACACGCACACAGTTTTACTCTGAAAATCAAATTTTATAGTAGAAACCTTCCATTTAGTGGGTGCAAGAAGATGTTCAAAACTAGTGGTAAAAGCTCAAAGGAAGAATCTAAGAAGATCTATCTGGCTGCTGACAAAAATGTAAGTAAACTGCTTTTTAACTTCTGATAATGTGATCAGCTTTGCTTAGATTAACACCAGGTGATTTAAAAGTAAATTGACTTTCATCTTTTGCAGAACAAGAGGGAAGTTGCTTTTGAAAACATCCAATATAACAGCATTTCCCAATCTTCTAAAATATGCATTGTATTTGCAACAAGGCAACTAAATAATAACAAATAACAACAATCCTTGCATTTTTTTTCAATATAGCACCTTTTACTTCGGAAAGACATCTCAAAACGTTTCACAAGTTTCACTGTAAATCTATTATGTTAGAGAACACAACAGCTAACAGTGTCCCACAAACGTAACAGTGTCCCACAAACATCCATGAAACAAATGATTTTTTTAAATCATGAGATTGTTAGCTAAGACACTGGAGAAATTCCCTTCTCTTTTCAAACAGTGTCTTGTGATCTTTAACGAGTACCTGAACAGGCAGTTAAGACCTCAGTTTAACCTACCATTCAAAGGATGTGGCCTCTAAAAATGCAGGACTTCCCCAGCACTGCATTAGAGTGTCAGCCTGGACTGTGAGTTCAACCGTTGGCTTAATTTTATATTGACCATCTTTTCTCAAATTTTGATTGTCTAGCATTTCTCAGCGAGAGAGTTGGTATTGTTTCAAGTATTGACATTCCCCTTCTCTCCTTTGTTCAAGGTGTCACATTTTCTGTTCCATGATGAAATACTTCATCAACTTGGCTAGAGGTGAAAATACATTATGAAACAAATTTTCATTTAAAGGAAGAGTACATTATTCTACTATTTTGAACGCAAATTGAGGAAAGCACTTGATTAAAAGAGAATATTTTTCCAAAATTGGAGGTTAAACTGTGTTAAACCTCCAATAACTATTAAATTGAGCCAAGTCCTACATGAGCCAATTGTAAACAGACCAAAGATGTCTGGAGACCTAAAAAGCAGGAGTGATGATGGGATCACTAGGATTTGATATCTCCGAAATAAACAAGCTGCTGGGAAACATTCACTGCATTCCTAAGTGCACTAGCATCGATTTAACTTGGACTATGATTGCATAAGAATTTTAGCACAGAGAACTGAATTGTGTAATTGGAATTCTGTAATTGTATCAGTTATCTTATCAAATGCCATGGAACTGGATGTAAATTAATTAACCAAGTGCTTTTACAGATTTGATATGGAATCACAAATATGTGATAAAAGAAAATTGTGACATGAGCCATTTAATTGTATACCGTATAAGCAGAAGCAGAAGTGAAAGATGTAACAGGACCTAATGATGTCAAGACTTATCCACAAAATGTTCTGCGTGTGTGGTCCCAGTTATAGATGTCTGTTATTTACAAGCCAATTTTGCTATCCTCCACTCTCAGATTCTTGATTCGGAACTACACAGCACTCTGCCAAATAAGGATGGTCAGTTTTTTCTTGTTTCTACCAGCAATCAGTAGACCTAACCTTTTTTTGAAAAAAATATTTATGCTTGTAACCCCTTGTGATTGTTGGAAATCTTTCTTACACCATTCCCTTCAAATCACATACTTCCTATGCAAGTTTTTTTTAATGAAATTTAGCCAAACCATCATGAGATTAAAAAGGAATGCTTGTTTTATTGTGGGAAATTAATAAAATATAGTAGAATTATAATAATTAGCTATATATAAACTGAATTGTGGGTACATTGTACAAGGAAAGTCAGTGATTTGGCTAGCTGAAAAAAATCTCTGCTGAGATGACATGATTTGAATATTTATGCTCTAGGGAGTGGTTAATTGTTGAATTATAGTTAAAACATCAGTTTTGGGGTTATATGATATTTTTATTATCAGTTGTTCCCAAGTTTACAGTAATAACTATAGCAATTTTATTTTCTGATTTTGAATGTTAATTTAGTGTATTAGTTTAAGGAAACCATTTGCCAAATGATGTACATAAGTATGTTGGAAAGTTTGTTCTATGTATTTTTTGGCAAAGATGTCAGAAGAGAAGATATAAGATATTTTGTGTAATACAAGTCTGCTAAGTGTGATGGAATACAATTATACGCCTTTTTGTGACAAAATGGCTTTGCTGTAAGAGACTGAGGGGTGACTGAGTTAACTATCTTTAAGTTGGAAAGTGAGTTGTGAAAATAAGTGTCTGTCCACAAGACATGACTTTCCTGGGAAGAAAATAGGGATCCAGAGAGACAGTCCAGCTATGCTTGTTCATGCTGGCTGCTTGTCTGGGACCTCCAGTTATGCTTCAGTAGTACTGATAGGATATGTACAAGCATTTATGTTATGCGTGTTGTGGCCTGCAACAGACTCTACTAATTGTGAGAGACCGAGTCTGTTTTGTTTTGGGAGGCCATTCAAGAAGTGAAGATCATATTCTTTTACACCAGATGTCACTTTTAAAAGGGTAATGAATTTTTAAAATTTCTCAAAGTAACGTCTGTATATAAAACGAGAAGTGCATATTCTCCACCCTACCCAATTTTTTAAAAATTCTTGTGAATCCCAGGCTACAGTGAACCAATCCTAAATATACCCAGAAATAAAACATATATATGTTTGTGTGTTCTTGGACAGAACACATAGATTTTCACTCCTTTTCACTGAATAAACCTCTGTCACAAGTAATGGGCCAAATAATGCGCAACTTAAAATACGGGTCCCAATTCTGCTGCTCATCGTATCGAGTTGTGATAGCAAGAGACATATGGCAATGATCAACACAGTTTCCATCCATTTCTATAAATCGTTCGACACCCACATTCTGGGCACATTTTTCATTGAACTTTGTGACCTGGAATAAAGATAAAAATTATAATCCAAACATTCATCTGTCATAACAAGCTTACTAGTAAAATCTTCTCTCAGAAAGAAATTGCAAGGTGCTGTTTTTTTTACAGAACTGGGAGGAATAACCCTAGTAAACGATGCTTATTAACTATCATTTTTAGTGAAACTACTATTGCTTTTGGGGGATTATTAAGCTGACAATATTATCTTAGATTCTTTCCTAACAAGTAATATTGCCAATGGGGAGTAACAAATGTTATTTTGTTGTGCTCATTTTACTTTATTATGGTAGCTAAATGCCATCTGTGGTTCTTCATAGTGCCTGACCTCACGCCCGCTGTACTATCTGTAGTACCATTCTTAAGGAAATAACTCGTTGCTGCCGTCATTGTTGGATGAAATGTGGAGTTTCAAAATGCCTTTCTGAAAGTCTTCCAAATGAAGTCGTTTTGAAACCAAAATTACATTTTTAAAATAGTCAAAATGGATGTGGTAACTAACCAGCAAGTAATTCCTCAGTGCTGGTATTTATGTCATGGCACCAGCACTGACGAGTTGATCCCAGTCTCAACATCCGCTAAACTGTTCTGTTTTACACCTTTTGCTTAGTTTGTCAACTCCTCTTTTCACTTTCTGAATATCCACTTCACAAGTTCTGTGATACCCATTGTACATAATCAGAAATTCTAGCTCCTATTTTAGGTCCAAAATAAATGACAGTTAATGCTTGAAACCTCAAATAACACAACTTAATTATTTCAATGTTTACCTCATCTTACACATTTTGCTTCCCCAAATCTTTATTCTCAATGCAATTCTGTGATGCTTATGAAGTGCCAGTCCATTTTGCATTTGTGTTTTCTCACAGGTGTTGAGAACTTCAAAGCACAGGATTTCTAATAGAGAGAAAGAAGCACTGTTGTCTGTAGCCAAACACAGATTACAGTTCTCCATATGACTGTTCTATCATTATTGGATAATGTGTGCAGGAACATGTATCCTGTGATGTCTCATCCAGTCTACTTTCTTTTATGCACTATCCTCTGACTTGGAAATCATTACCCATTTAAGCAACGGCATTGCCTGTTGCATTAAATAGTGAATTAAGTCCTAGACCATGAAGTTCAGGCAACTTTCTCCACAAAATATACAGTCGATTCACTTTACAGTATATTCTGTGAAGCGCTTTAAGACGTCTCGAAGATGTGATAGGCGCTATATCAAATGCAAGAATTATTATACTATAACTTGGGTGTTCTTTTTGAGTGTGTTCATGTAAATTTAAATCAAATTATAGGTGGAACTTCAATTTGTTGTTAAAGGCAACGGGAATGTAGGGGCTTTCCTATGAGGTACAGAGGAGCAAAATTAGTGAAGTCACCTCAGGGCAATTCTTTTGCGTTTTGTTAGGGCAACTCTTATCCGCTAGTTACGGAAGCCAAAAAAGGATTATCTGAGCTCTTGGTAAGAATTACAGGAATATTCGGGTTCAGCGAGGTTGGGAGGGGGAAATAAAATAAAGAAGAGTAATCACACGATGCAGTAGTTTATAAATACATATCTAGTATTTCCTTTTTTTGTTATGTGTATTAATTACTGCAGTATAGTTTTGAGAAAGTTTTTACTTTTTTTTGTCTTTGGGAATAAAGATACGGGAAAGAGAAAAGGAAATGAGAGTGCGCTATTTTTGTATCCAGGGCTTTTACTATGAAAAGTGCCTTATTCCAAATAACAGATGTTGGTTAACCTAGTGCTTTACATAAACTACCCTTTGAGCATCTAGATGACCGCCTAAAAGAGACTTTCTACTTTTATAACCATAGGAGCCGAGAATAGACTGTATTAGTACTGTACAGGCCAAAGTGACCACAGACATTCCAGGCGTTTTAGTCATGTCTAAATGTAATGCAAGTCACGGTTGCCTGAGCTTCTGGATATCAAAGTAAGTGAAATGTATAGGAAAGTGAATTATTGGGTACTGTAAATGGCAACGGGTCTCAGCCATTTGGGCTTTATGTGAGGGAATAAAGTACTTGTCTGGAAAAGAATAAAGAAGGCAACTTTTACACTACATCTCTAGGGAAGCTCATTGTTCTGTAGTTCGGAGTTAACAGTAATGAATATGACAGGCAATTGTACGTTTTTTGTATTCTATCCAAGATACATTTGTTGGTGAATCCCATTGGGAATTAAATTCTGAAACTTGCGAAATAATTAATTAATTTACATCATCTGAATAGTATTGCTTTAAATCGATCAATAAAACCTGGTAGTTTATAAGCTCACAAATCTGATTTAGTATGTTTCTATTTGTATCTCCATGCAGTTGTGCTGAAATTACTCTGTTGATAATATTCTTAAAATTGAATTCAAATTAATAAATTGATCTTTTAAACTAAGGAAATGACTAACTTTTAGTAATCCTTGCATTTGATATAGCGCCTTATCACATTTTTGAGACACCCCAAAGTGCTTCACAGAATATACTGTAAAGTGAATTGACTGTATATTTTGTGGGCGAAACAACCTTGTGTAAGGAAATAACCTTGTGTATTTTTAGATATAAAGCATATGTGTGCTCAGTTCTATGGATTCTCCACGCAGTACATTAGTCCTATATATACTGCTTGCAGTATTCCAGGGAGAAAACAATATATTTGGGTTTATAATCTTACCTCTAGAACTCTACCCTGGAGTCCCTCCGACTCGCTTCCTTCCTCACCTTCTCCAAGACCCATCTCAAGAGCCCCTCTTTGACCACTTTTTCTGTCATTTTTCCCCATCCCACCCCCTTGGCTCCCATCCCCACCTTGGTTGGCTAGACAGTATTGACAAATAGTTAAAAGGCTGATGGAATTGAAGTATTAGACCATACAAATTTTTGGTGAACATGTTGGATTAAGTGGAGTTGAAGAATGTACTTCAGTTAGTGAGAACAGAAATGCATAGAACCTATAAGGACCATTAAGGTCAATCTGGCTAGTCCCAAAGTAAAAATTCTACACTAATCCATCTCATACACCCAATAGATCTCTTTGCCAAATAGCAATGTGATCCCTTTTGAATTTACTGACACAACCCGCCTCCACTGCTCCCTGGTTTGTTCATGCCACATACTGTATTAACTCTCACCAAAGAAACGTGTGTAATTGCTAGGCTAATGGGTTTCCAATTACACATATACAATTTATAAGATTTAACCCCTAGTTTGCCTCAGCACCTTACATTTTTTGTGTATGAGCCTTTTGTCAATCTGAGAACTATAGTAGGAATGAGGAAGTACTTACAACAACTTGCATTTTTTAGCTCCCTTCATGTGGAGCAGTGTGAGCAGGGTAGCTTATAAAAAGGAATGCAACTGTTTGTTTATTTTCAATTTTCGCATACTAACATTAACTTTGTTAATGGAGTCTAATCTTAAAGGATTTGTAACTGGCACCGACGTATCAAAGTACTTCAGGTTTCACTAGTTACAAATTGTTTTGCGCCCCTAGCAAATTACACTTTCCAGGATCTCAAGTTTGATTTGGATGAAGAAAGCCGTTCAGCCCATCTGATCTCATCTTTCCAGATCACCCACCCTCAGTACCCCCTTCCCCTCCAGAAAGCTGATTTTAAATGAGTCCAGTGTCCTGGACTCAACCACCTTTCCTAGCAATGTGTTCCAATCATTAATTACCCCCTGAGTGAAGAAAAACTTCCTGCAATTGCTCTTTAAATCTCTAAACTGTGCTTTCTTGTTCTGCTGCCTTGGTGCATCCTTAAGTATTGATTTGTGTTTACTTTTTTAATTCCATTTAAAATGTTATTATACCTCTGAGATCTCCTCAGAGTTGTTTACTCTCAAGACTAAAGAGCTCTAACTTGTTTAATTGTTGCTCATAGCTCTTTAACGCTTTACCCTAGGAATCATCCTCATTGCTCTTCTCTGCACTGCTTCTAAGGTCTGGGCAACCCCCTTATATCAAGGTGATTAGAACTGTATGCAGTGCTCAAGATGCAGTTTGACTAGAGTACACACAGCCTGCATTTGACATCCGGGGATGACCCTTCAACTGATTTAGCAAAATAGCCCAGCATCCTGTTTGCCTTCTTCATACTGGCTCACATTTTTTGACATAGTGAGTGACAAGTCAGTCAATACCCTAGATCTTTTTCAGCTTGCCACATCATATTTCAAGATTTTAAAATCAAACCGTAAAACCAAATACATTTTATTTTATGCATCTGGTGACTTGCAAATTGAGCATCAACAGTTTCAGACTGTTTTAAAATGGGACTTTTATCTTGTTTTTTTTACAGAAACATGGCTTCTTGAAATAATATTTTGAACTATGTTGAAATATATCATTTCTGACGAAGGGTCGTGGACCCGAAACATTGACCCACTTTCCTTTCTTCATAGATGCTGCCTGACCTGCTGAGTTTTCCCAGCTCTCTGTTTTTGTTTTGAGGCATATTCATCATCACTGCACCACTAAATTGTATGTATATCCAACATGTACATGTCCATTAACCATCAGAGAACTGCTTTCACTGTTCTCGGTCTATATCTTCATGCTCACTGTTGTATTTTGGAGATGGTACTTTCAGTAATTTTATTATTTTGCCGTAGTAAGAATATTACAAAAGGCTGGAGATCGTGTATAATATTATACACGAAAAACCTTTCTATTTCTGGCTGGAAGTGTTAGCACTTTTCTTTGCCTGGCATATTAGGATGAGAGTAATTAGCTCCAGTGGATGAGCTAGCAACAGTTTAAGATGAAAAACCTCCTCCAAAACTGCAAATTTGATAATTCTAGTGCACTGATAGTTACAGAACCATTGTTACCATTGAGTAAACCAGTGTATTTGCCGAGTCAAACTTCAGTAGGTAAATTGCGGTAATCATAGCAGATGATTAATTAGCCTTATCATTTGTTTGAGCATCTTGGTCTTATTTATTTAAGTGCAAATATTATATTGCTGAGGGCAATGGGGCTTCCAGATAAGATTATTTTTGAGCTAAAAGCTAACCTGATGTTCTTTATATTGCTGCAGGTGTTTGAGATAGTTGCACAGTAAGTACGGCAGCAGTGAATGTTTTCAAACTATATATGAGCTGGAACTTTGAACGGATTAGGCAATATTGTACAAATGTGTAGGTTGTTGGAACAAGGAACCTTTAAAGTGTTTAATAAAAAGGAATTGGATGAGTTCCTGAAAATATAAAGATTCAAGGTTATTAGATGATGTGATAAGATGTGTTAAAGGAATCTTTTGGAAAGTTGCATGGGTAGGCTAGACAGACCAACCTGAAACAGTTACTGGCTCTGGTGCTGATACAAAGCACCTCTTGGTTTATTTTTCTTTATTCTCTTGTTTATTCTGACATTGCCTTGCACTAGTAATGTTATGTTATCAGAATTTGAGTATAAAGGATGGTAAGAGCGAGATTGCCTTTTTGCCCCCATAGTCTGGGCTGACCCTCAAATACAGTGCTGTCCTTTGGATGAGATGTAAAAGGTGATGTATCAAATACAAGGATTATTATTATTGTTATCTGTAAATCTTGCTTTCTGATCTGATTTGAATCAACATGAAACATTCAGCAAATCTACATTGTTCTCTGCTCCTTAAACTGAAATAGCTACTCATTAGATTGATTTGTGGCCATTTAACACCTAGCTGTCTCACACCTTGCTAATGTAGTAATTGAATAGTGGTACTAATTTACAAGGTAATGGTGTTGTAATTTAATGCTGTATTTATTATGGACTACTTGAGAATTGGTTGAAACAGAGCCAGTTCTCAAATAGCCTGAGGCTGCTGGTGTCTGGAATCTCCCGTTTGCTTTGCAGGATATAATTCCATGCACCATGGAACTAAAAGCACATGGAGAATTTGTGCATTTGTAGTTTCTAATGCCGCTTTTCGTTTGCACTATGAGTGATATTGAAGGTTAATGCTGATCCTTAAGGATTGCTCCAAGTGCTTGCCTTGCTTTTTTCATTTAAAGCCTGGGGTCTCTTTTTTCTTACACACATTGCACATGCAATGAGTGTCATTTCAGCTGATTTTGCTCTTGGCCATTTCCATTATCATTATTTCCCCAGAGATTGGGGGAAATTGTTTCAAAAGATTCCTTTCACTTGTGGAATGAAAGAGATATTGCCGCAGAATTTTCAGCTATTGGGAATACAAGCAACTACTGTTGGCAGAAGAAGAATCTGATGGCCCAAAGCGTGCCTTAAGGTTGTTTGATAATTTTTCATTACAGGTGACGAATGAAAGCAGGAGAGCAGTTGTTGGAAGGCCTGTTGCTGAAAAGCACTATTTTTGGAGTCCTATAGCATATTGGTTAGAGCACTCGCCTTGCAAGCAAGAGGACCTGTGTCGAATCCCGGGCAGGGCAAAGTATTAGACAAGTTTCTTTACTCCATATGCGTCTGTTTACCTGGCAGTAAGTAGGAATCCGGTTGTTAGTTGATTGGCAAATTTTTTTCGTGGGGTGTAATATGCGGAAGTAATATGCAATTTGTTGTTATAATCCCTTAAAAATATATATTTTTAAATAATAATAATTTGCTCACTCAATCCACTACTGTTTTGGGACACTACTGTGTACAATTGGCTGCTGCATTTTGCCCCCAAAATATACAATCAATTAATTTTACAGTAAATTCTGTGAAGCGCTTTGAGACATTGCAAAGACATAATAAGGTGCTGTATCAAATACAAGGATTATTATTGTCAATGATGACTCCTCTTCTGGCTGTAAAACCTCATTGCTGGTCTGCTCAGGGTAGAAAACAACAAAAACCACATTTATATAGCACCTTTCACTATATAAGTGAATGTCGGAAGGACATCCCAAGGCCCTGAACAGTTAAAAGTTTGCACCTGAGCTGGGGGTTGGGATCCAACCTTATGGCACCTCCTATACTGATTGCTGTTGTCTTTAGAAGGTGGCAATGAGCACCTCTTGAAGCAGGTATACCACCTTGTTTAGTTTATAGGCCCAGAACACAAGGTTGCATTGGAGACAACCCAGTAATATAAAATGGGGTATAAGCTAAATGTAGCATTGTAGATGTCATGTTCAGCCCAATTTTTTTAAAAAAGAGTTATAGAGTAGTGAGGATGTAGGAAAGTTTCAACAAGGCATTTATCAAAGAATACAGTATGTTGATAATCTCTTATGTCAGGGATTGTAGAATTTTTCATCTTAACTTGTGTAGCCACATTGAACTGAAATACAAGATTTAAGTTTGTTTTTACACATAATAATCGGTAACAAAATAAAAGGACATATAAATAGCGATCATCAATAGAAATGTTCATTCTTAGTGTCTTTTGACCTAATTTGGTACAAGTTAGCCCAACACAGTGTGGCTTCACGTTAAACAAAAATAAAAACTGAAGTCGCTGGGAACACTCAGCAGGTCAGGCAGCATCTATGGAGAGAGAAAGTGAGTTAACGTTTCAGGTCGATGACCTTTCATCAGAACTTTCCGCTGAGTGTTCCTGACCTACTGAATGTTCCCAGAGACTTCTGCTTTTATTTCAGATTTTCAGCATCTGCAATATTTTGCCTTTTGTGGCTTCAGTTAAAGAATGATTTACCTTTACTGCATCCTTTTTAATATTGGTGTCTGTGCTAAATGTGGGACATGATCAGTCCTGTGAGATAGACAGTAAATGCTAATGAAATATGACTTGGCATTGTTGCCTTTTCATTTCAGCGAAAACGCATTTGAGTTCAAATAATTATGAAATTTGATTCCAATTGTATTTTGTAGCAAATCTTCAAGCCGCACAACACAATAGAAATCTTGATATATAAATGCTGCAGTACGTCTGGAGTACTGCAGAAACCACAGCTCAAAGAAAGGCATCATTAAAAACTTTTTATCAGGCAGATATCTAAAGATAAGCACAAAATTGATTTGGATAACAATCATCTAAATAAATCACTCAAACAATGAACGGAAACCTCAAACGACATTATAATGGTAATTGCTTTCATTCCTTTATGCATTTTCAAATGGGTGTAATGATTTACAATTTGGAAATAAAATTGAGTTCTCCAAAGGTTTTCAGATAAGCCAGTTCTTATATTTATCTTCCCTTTTATCTTATCTTTACCACATTTAATTTCTGTTCTATAAATCGTCTGTTCATCTGTATTTTTCAACGAATAAATAATTCTATTCCTTTTCCCTTCCAATCACTTCTCTTCCTCCTTCTTTCAGACTGGAATCATCTAGGAGGAGGCAGGCATCATGTTTCCAAATCCCTCTGTTCACAATGGGACAATGTGAACGTGGGCAGAAAAGATGTTAGAACCAGAATTTGATTATGAGAGTGGAGGTGTACACAAAGCATCTTCAAGTTTCCCTTTAGCTAACAGTTTTAAATTATCAGATTTAAAAGATAGCAATGAGACTGAGAGACACTGCTGAGTGGAAGATGGATTTAAGATTGTAGGGCAGTTCAATAAATTCTTGACTTTCTCTTTAAAGGAATCAACAAGCAAATGTGTGAGTAACTAAGAAACAAACCACAGAAGAGGAAGAATAGAAAGGAATAAGATTAAATCAAAAGTAGAAGAAGCTACAAACGTAAATGCAACAAGGAGACTGAAAAAGAAATGTCAGAGGAATTTGTAAGCATTGTTCACTGTCATGGTCCAAAGAACATGGTTCAGTAGTTGATGGCTACCCTTGCATTAGAACTTCTGTTTAATGGGAGAAAATGT
The DNA here is from genome assembly GCF_018977255.1 of Callorhinchus milii. Lineage (NCBI taxonomy): Eukaryota > Metazoa > Chordata > Chondrichthyes > Chimaeriformes > Callorhinchidae > Callorhinchus > Callorhinchus milii. The sequence goes on along the minus strand of NW_024704745.1, from coordinate 67,065,179 downwards.
TCCAGGCAACAGCATCGTCTGGGGGAAGAGTTCCACAGATGAGAGAAGTGCTTATTACAATACTTGAGACATACACAGCTGATTCAGAAAAGGTTCAGATCAGGTTGCATGAAACCCATTTCTGAAAGCGCCCTAAATTGCCAGGTATTTGAAATTGTCCCGGCCTGCCGAGCAATAAGATTTATTTTTTACATCCTGACACATATTGCACTGAGCATGTTACCAATGTGTGACAACATCGATATCGGGTTATGTGCAGCTGTGTCAGTCAGTAATTAGTTTGGTGTAAAGTGATCTAAAATCCTCAACAAGCAATTGAAGTTGATCAGTAGGTTTGGTTTCTGTACAGTGATGTCTAAATTTGTTTTCTTTCCACTAAAAGACTGAAGGCATTTCTTACTATCTTTTACGTCATTGGTATCCTCGCACTGTTTAAAATTAATGACTGAGTTTTCTTTCAGAGCATTTGCAAATACCATTGGGAAGGAGAAATAATACCAAGCATGAGGCCATCACTGAACCTAGTTTAAATGCTTGACTCCCTGGACTAAAATAGAAGTGAGCTACTGAGGATTCTTACTCTGCATTCATCCAGTACTTGTTTAGTGATGTTATACTAAGTTGTAATGGCATATACCACAAAAGGAAATTAAAGGAAAAACAATTTAGACATAATGTAGCTGGTGATTAAGAAAACTGCTAACTCGTGTTAACATGCCTGTGCCATTAAATTTAGTCAATAGCTCAAAAACTTTGCTACTTTACAATTATAAGGATTTTTATGGAGATTGAAATCTCACATTATTGTTAATTATATTAACTGTATTTTCTCAGGTCTGCTCTATTTCATTAACCTTTAACATGAAGGTTGTTTTGCAGAACTTTGCGCATTCTGTAGAACTGGCCAAATAATCAAAAATTCTCCTGGGTCATGAATTTTGCCCAGAAAATATACAGTGAATTCACTTTACAGTATATTCTGTGAAGTGCTTGAGATGTCTCGAAGACGTAATAAGGCGCTATATCAAATGCAATTATTATTTGTAGATATTTGTAGATTCATGCCACAGTGCGACTCATTTAAGACGAACTCTGATTTTTAATATTTTTAAAAAAATATACAGAAGATTAGGAACACTGTATATGTCATTGACCAATTTGAAACCGAGTCAGATCAGAGAATTGCATTTACAGACTCCCCTCCCTGTCCCTGTTTCACAACATTGCCTGGTACAGGGTTAAAGATGACTTTCATTACAGTGGTCCTGGATGGCTCCAGAGATCAGAAGGATTGGCTGTTTGAGGGCGTGCTGAGATTTAACAATCCTTTTGAAAATAATGTTCATTGTCTCCAACGCTTTTAAACATTACCAAAGCAAAGTACATTTTGCTGCCAATTTTTTAAATGTTTAAATGTTAACAGTAGATGGGAATGTTATCCTCAACAACAGCAGGTTGGATACTTCCCGTAAACGTTTGTGATTTTGCTTCACTGTTTTGTTTATTGTGGCCTGGGAACAGTTACATACTTATTTGTAATCTCACATAATTGTTAATATGATCAGCAACAATGTGAGATTCCAATCTCCATCAAAATCCTTATAATTTAAAGTTGCAAAGTTTTTTAAGTTGTTAACTAGATCAGTGGCACAGACATAAGACCAGTATGTAAGTGTTTTACTATTCGTCATCCTCACTATGTCCAAAATGTTTCTCACTTAGTTTCCTTTTGTGGTATGTGCCATTAGAATTTAGTACAATATCATAAAATAAGTAGTGGATACAGTGCACCATCCTCTAGTTTAAAGAGGATAGATGACTGTTCCCAGGCTTCTGCCAATGTCGCCTTTATCTATGCATGTGTCTCTCCTTCCTCCCTCTCTCTCTCTCTCTCTCATCGTTTTTCCTCTCTCTCACACATGATTCTGCTTTGCGCTGAGATACCTCACCTGTTCATTACCTGCTTCTGATACTGTGAACTCACTATCTGTGGGACATCATTAACAAAAAATTTATACAGCAGCTTTCACATTAGGAGGAACTCCTAAGGGACTGGATAGTGAAGGGTTTGAAAAGCACTCACGGAGCTTAGTGTGGGAGAGGACACAAGCTGCACAGTTCTGAATAAGTTGCTGCTTGTGGAGGGAAGAATTGGGAAGTCCAGGGAGCTGGGAATTAGCATAGTCAAGCCTGTATGTAATGAATAGTGATGCTGTCAACGCCTGAGGTGAGGAGGTGCTGACAGGAGCCAAGTAGGAGGGCCTCGGTCTTGTCGACATTCAACTGGAAAAAATTAACAAATTCGATAGATTCGTTTTTTTTTGAAATATTCAACCTCCTGTTTTTTGGAAATTTACTGCAGCATCTGATTTCTGTTATCTGTGATTGTCTTCAGTAGATGTTATGTATATGAAAACACCTGCGGTTATCCGAGTTATTTTTTTGAAGCTGCCTCCCCATTCTCCTTTGTGAGGTCATTCTGAGCCTTTTAAGATTTCAAACAGATGTAGAGTGAGATTGTCTTGCACAACTGTACAATTAAATTAACAGTTGAATTGAAATTGATTGTGACATTGAAATCACATCCAGCTACTGAACTATCACTTGCAGCGCATAAAGTGCAGTATTGTATTGGTGAAACAGGCAGGCATAAATCAATTTAATTCAGAGACCCAACTTGAAATGTCACTTTATAAAAGATTTTTCTTAATCAAAGCACAAAGTGGATTTTAAGAATTTCTGATTTTAACCCAAATTATAGTTTGTGCAGTAGCGAACCATAGAATCACAGAATCGTACAGCACGAAAAGAGGCCGTTCGGCCCATTGAGTTTGTGCCGGCTCTTTGATAAGAGAAATTAATGTCAATCCCAATCCCCAGCCTTTTCCCCATAACCCTGCAAACCCGTCCTCCCCAAATACCCGTCCACCGTGTTTTTAAAAGTAGTTATCGAATCGGCCTCGACCACCAATTCAAAAAGAAAATGTGTTTTTACTGTCAGTTTCTCATCTTTTATGTGGCATTAACCTTTAAAATAAAAAGCAGCTTGCAAAAAATTTATCAGAATTTTAACTTGCTTAATTCAAGTGTTTCAATTGTCTTTAAGTGTGGAGGGAAATACTCTAACCTTTTAATTCAGCCTCCCAAGTACTGTATGCTTCATATATTACAGAATTATTAACCTGCAAACATAGAAATCATTGCACTTATTGAATCATGCTTTGCAGGAGAAGGAAGGGGAAGTGGGAACTTTTATTTTTGAACCACCTTTGTCAGTTTAAAAACATGCTGTCACATGTTGAATAACAAGCCCATCAGTCTTGTGCCTGACAGCACCAACATACTACTGATAAGCAAAACTCCACAAAAGTTCTCTTTGTACAAGAGCTAAGCATGCATAAAACAAGAGTGAAAATGGAGTAATCACCATCCCTAAACACTGCTACGAAACAGTAGATTGACCAAGTTAGGCATCTTTGTACATGATTCCAATCCTGTTTGTTGGTGAATGAATGTAGCTTTTGTTAGCATCTATGAGAAGAGTTCTTGATACTCCTGTTTTATTTTTGTGGCTCCAAAGGGAGAACAAGGGAATTTGATTAAATAAATGGGAGGTTCAGCACAATATCACACCTGGAAATCCTGCTCTGATTTCTTTTTTTATTGCGTGAGTAAATCCTTGGCTTCATGATATATATTTTAAAGCTGTGACACTAACACAGAGGTCCCTTTGTAAAATCCCATTGCTTCAAATCACTAATCTGCACCTTATGTTTTGTGAAAATTATGGCGCTCCTTCATATGACACTTTGAACAGGAAAGAAAGGGTGTGAGAAGCATAGTTGAAATTCAACCCATCGCTTCATATTTGAATGGCCCATTAAGAGCAATGGAGCAATATAAATTTTGAATCGAATCAAAGGTACAACTTTTAAAATGTACAAGATTCTTGTTTTGGTAAATATTTAATTATTTACCTTTTTAAAACAAGTCCACCATTAGCTATTTACTGGATTCATTTACTTACACTGTTTGTTGCATAGTAAAAATAAATAATCAGCAATTGAGATTAATCAAAGAAATAATGTGTGCTGCTACACAGCTTTGACTATTTTCTTTTGCTGGAACCTGATTTAATGTACAGTAAACCAAAGAAAATCTAGGGTTGCAAAAGCTACCGTGTGATCTGTTAGAGCAATAGAGTGACAAGATTGTAATAGGTTTGTGAAAGATTTTCTGCCAGTATCATCTCATTCTCCAGGTTTTTAGAAATCTGCCCAGGTAAACAAAATGTAAAACAAAAAAAATCCCTTACCATAGATAATGGATAAACATCTGAATTATATATATATATGTATGTTATATATTTTATATATATAAAATGTGTACATATATTAAATGTATGTATAAAAACTCATGTAAACTTTACAAATAATCCTTGCCCTGCAATTTCATTCAATATTCATTGTCGGACAAGTATGCAATTGTCATGTATTTAGTAGGGTAACTGTTAAGTAGCAGTTTATATCAATTTGATTATTATTTCAATAATTCAATACCGAGTACATAATCTGATTATCTTAACTCAATAAGACTACTTCCAATCAATTGATCTTACTGGTACAAGTTTATCAACAGTATACCTAACTATTCTTGACAGGAATTGCCTGCAATAAAAACCTTTGAGACGTTTCAAAGTGATTTGTTGCTATATAAAATGTGAGGGTTATTATGAATGGAGGGCATTCACCTTTAAATGTACAGTAACTCCTTCCTTTCCCAATATATTTTCACAGAGAAGTGGTGCACAAAATTGGATGGTCTTTTTATTTGAGCCTTGATGCAAAGCAATGTACAGCAAGAAATGTAAATCTGGCTTCCTGCTTCACACCCTTGTACTGCTGGGAACGCTGCAGTTTAAACGTGGCAATATGAAAGATTTTGTTCCCACACTACAGGTATGTGCAAGTGTGAAAAGGATCTGGCCCCATTGCTCAGACTGCCACTGGGAGAGTTTGAATTTAAATTAGCCATAATATGCCAAGCTGATGTCTTCATTCTGCAGTTTTCAGAGGTCTCATATAAAACTCTTTTATGAGAGGGAAAGCAGAAGAGTAATTGATTCTGCTCTTAGACCTTCATGGAGCGATCCATGCTCAATACTTTGTCCTCTGTTTGTAAAGTTTAACAACCAAGCTTTTTGTAAAAGGACCACTATTCTATTTTAATAGTCATGATTGTGTTTGTCCTCTAAGGGTGCTTCAACATGTTACTCTTTAAGTGAACAACTATTATAAATCCCAGTTGTTGTTCAAATGGGAAAGAACAAATGAGCGTGATGCACAGTGTTGAAAAGACAGTGAGACAGATAGATTGATGAGAGAGACAGACAGGTGACAGAACAAACCTCAGGGAGACCAGAAAGGGATAGAGAGTGGCACAGAGATAGCAAGTGAGGGAGAGAATATCACAAAGACAAATTTAAGACAAGGACTCAGTCACAAAATATACTTATGCTTGCTACCAACTGCTGACTTCTAGAGACCATTCCCAGGCAAGCCCTCCCTAATGCCAATCCAAGGATGGTCCATTTTGCTAATATTACATTTGTCCTACTTGTGGGTGATGCATGATAGGTGGTGTCATGCCCTACCTTACATGTTGCATTATAGTTTTCTTAGCTTACAATGTACTACAACACAATACAAATTTACATTTTGAGCTATAGTGTGTGGTGATTGTATAATTTAAGGTGAAGGAGTTGGAGTGTTGTATGTGTGTGTGTGTGTGTGTATTTAAGCAATTGTTGATCTTGCTGACTCCAAAGCAACATCTTGGTATTGAACAGGTGCAATCCAAACCTGTCACCAAACCAATGGGAATAGAATGACTAAATGACACCAACAGGCAGCCTTTACATACTGTTTCCAAGACAGACTTCACAAAACAAATAGTTTCTTGTTAACTTTAAATAAAAGACAAAAGCAGAAAAGATAGTTGTTATGGTCACTAGGTTTGAAGAATATGTTCCATATTATATTTCCATATAAAAGTTTTTATAACTATTATTAAAAAAACATTTTGTTTTAACAATGGACCTTATTAGGTTGTTTAAATTAAATATCATTCAAATAACTACATACACAGTATCCTGCTTCAATAAAATAGCTCAAGATAATGCTGGTAAGATATAATCTCGCATTTCTACATGCACTAGACTAACATTTTTTGCTTTTTGGCAACTTTTCAAAGCATTTTAGCAATCAAAGTATTTTCATTATCATAGTTACACTAAGTCTTGTACAAAGAATGTCAAGAAGATTGATCCATGTGGCTTGTTTTTTTTTCCTCCCCTGGAATGGTACTGCTGATGTTATAGTACATTGACAGTTCATTAGTGTAGGATCAGAACATTGCTGACTGTATGCAATAAAATAGATACTTATTAAGAGTCACAGCTCTCTGTTTGTTACCTCTTGTATAATTGTCAACAATTAGGTTGGAACATTTGTGTGGCAATGCATTTTCTGAATAACATGTTTAGTGTTTGCTATGCTGAAGCAAACTTTAAGTGTCACAGAGATTGATGGATTAATCAACATATCAGCAATTCTATTACAGAATTTTCTTATTGAAAGGAGAGTTACTGTCATTTGGAGAATGGAAATGAAAGCACAGTTGTTAAGTTAGAAATATTTTGAGGGCAAAATACATTAATGGTGTGCAGACATTTATTGTCAATGGAGACAATAGCAGTGAGTACAAATTGGTTCACCTGTGAGATATTTACAATAATTGTATCCTTAAGGATCTGTTAAGACGTCATTTTCTTTGGATGAAGTTTTAAGTACAGCTGTAGTTTAGGTTAATAAATGGAAATTAATATTGGAACACTACATGGATAAAGTGTTAATTACCCTATTTTTGCTGAAATATTGTAAAACCATGGGTAGAACCTAGTTAAAAGGAAATGTATTTTCTTATAAAGCAAAGCGAATTATCTCCTGTGATGGTTCAAATGGGTATCCACAGTGTTAGCTCTGCCTATTGGTGTCATTTAGTCATTCTATTCCTACTGGTTTGGTGACAGGTTTGGATTGCACTTGTTCAATACCAATAATAATAATAATAATCCTTGCATTTGATATAGCGCTTTTCACGTCGGGAGGACGTCCCAAAGCGCTTCACAGAACACACTGTAAAGTGAATTGACTGTATATTTGTGGGCGAACGCGGCAGCCAATTGCGCACAGCAATGTCCCACAAACAGTCATACATTGAAGATGACCAATTTACTATTGTTTTGCTTTTTTGAAGGGATTATTATTAGGCGTGTGGAGTAAGGAAACTTGCCCAAGGTTTCGCCCTGCCTGGAATTGAACTCAGGTCTCTCGCTTGCAAGCGAGTGCTCTAACCACTGAGCTACAGGACTCCAGTACTGTGCGAAGAGAGGATTGGAATAACAATAATAATAATCTTTGCATTTGATATAGTGCTTTTCAAGTCTTATCGACGTCTCAAAGCTCTTCGCAGAATAGACTATAAGGTGAATTGACTGTATATTTTGAGAGAAACCAAGATCTTACTTTGGAGTGCAGCAAGATCAACAATTGCTTAAACACACACCAACAGATACACCCCACGTCTAATGATAGAACAGGAGATTTGAAGAACAATGTTTCCTTTAACTTTTGTAGTTTTTGGAGTTAGTTTCCATATTATTGTTTTATTATTAAGTTACAAATCCTCATTTAATTCCACAATTTAAGAAAATTACAATATCAGTGCTGTTGGTAAAGCTTACTGTGAATAAATCCAAATTATTTTTCATTGCATTTATGCTGTTCATTAGTGCTGAAATTGGTGGGGGGTTTTAAGAAAGTATATTGCTGTATTTATATTTTAGTGTACCAAAACAAATTGCTTCCTTTGTATTCTGCAATAACAGGGTACCTTTTTATGATAAAAAAAAATTCCAAGACCAAATTCTTTACCAACCACATAACACTCTTAACTGTAATTCTTTGTCATGGAGATGCACTCTTGCAAGAAAGCAATGGTAGAAAATGGTTCATTCAATAATTTTTACAATGTAACCTTTTTTAGAATGTGGCAAATGATTGCATTAGAGAAAAAAATAGAAATATACATCACAGAAGGCTGTCAGTTAACCCATTGGGTCTGCACCATCTGAGAGAGCAATTCAGTCCCACTGTCCCTTCCTATTCCATACCACTTCAAGCCCTTGTCTTTCATTTGCCTGTTAACTCCCTCTTGAAAGCTACAATGAACTCTACCTCCACCACCTACTCAACAGGGGGTTCCACATCCCAACAAATCTCTGGGAGAAAAAAAGCATCCTAAGTTCTCCTTTCGCTGTTCTTGTGGCTATCTTACAACTATGCCCTCTAATTTCTGACTCCTCTCAATGGAAATCATGTCTTCATGTCTCCCTGTCAAAACCTTCCATAATATTGTACACCTCTGCCCTTCAGCTTTACCTGATCCAATGAAAACACACCCAACTACTCTGATCGCTCCTCATAACTTCATCCCTGGATCATTCTTGTAAACCTCTTCTGCATTTCCTCTAAGGCCTTAATATTTTTCCTAACATGAAATGCTCTAAACTGTATACATTACTGTAGTTGCAACTTAACCAATGATTTGTACAAACTTAGCATTATTTATTTGCTTTTGTACTCTCTGCTCCTGCGTATAAAACCCAGCAGGTTATAAGCTTTCTTTACAGCCTTTAACACTTGCAATGCCACTTTCAATGATTTAGATACCTGCACTCCCAAATTCACCCGTACTCTTCACCTCCTTGCAAATACTGCCATTCAATATCCCATGTTTTTTTTCTACCAAAATGAAATGCCTCACATTTTGTGTCATTAAACTTCATTTGCCAGTGATCAGCCCATTGCACTAATTTGTTTAAATCCTCTTGGAGGCTCTTGCGATCCTCGTCACTATACTTCCTAGCTTAGCATCATACGCAAACTTTGATACCATACATACTCCTTATATCCAATTCAAGGTCATTGATTTATGTGGAAAAAGGAGAGGCCCCAGCAGAGACCCCTGTGGCACACCACTAACTGCCTTCTTCCACCTGGAAAAACAACCTTTTAGCCCTACTCTCTGCTCTATATCCTTCAACCTTTCTATCCAAATTGCAACGTTTCCCCTTATTCCATGTGCCCTGAGGTTTTTCACCAATCTTCCCTGCTACACCTTGTCAAATGCCTTTTGGAAATCCAAATATACAACCATAGCATCTTCATTTTTAGTTACTTCTTCGAAGAACTCTATTAAATTGGTCTTTTATACTACTAATAAATTGTTGGAGTGGGTTAGTGGGGTATAGTCTGAGGGCCAGAGATTTATTTTACCAGCATAATTCCCCATCTTACTTTTTAAAAGATCCAAAACAATCTATGAAAACTATGACAATTGACTAATGCTTTTCATCCCAATAAAATGAATTTTAATTTGGAGTTGGGAGTGTTTGTGATCATCCAGTTTCTCTCGTAAATTAGTATCTGTACATCATTCAATATGACCATTCATTTAGGACTAATTCTGTCTTAAATACTGCAAGTCGATTCATCTACTGAAACAATTCTGAGAAATGGTACTGCATGAAAGAAAGTGGTTTCTATCAAAGATTATGTTTTATGAGTGGCTTTTGGTATGCAGTCACTGAACATGGAGAAACTCTGCAGGGGTTTTCTTTGATCAATCATGGCATCATACAGCTTGCGTCCTGGTTAACATGCTCCATCGATGCTGGAATAAAGAGCATCTAATAAAGGCTTATGTTAAAAATTGCCTGAAGCAAAAACAAATGTAACGTGTGGCACATTGTACTCATCAATGACTGTACTAAATTATGGTGTCTAGTCAATTTCTTAATTATATTCAATCTGTAAATTCCTTCCTGTATCTTTTTACTTTGATATTTCTGTGACAAATGGATATTTTGTTTTAGCATTTGGGGTGAGACATGCCATTCTAATCATTAACGTTTGATCTGTAGTGTCTGAAAACTTAATTAGTGCGGGGAAAGGGGGAAAGACGTGCTTAATTTCAGGAAAATGGTTTTAATATGTTACTGACCTATTTGTAAAGTGTTTGAGTTAGATTGCTTTTAGAAGACCAAACATACCCTTTAAGAAATGGACTTATTTCTATTTATTTTTGTTGTCAGTAAAATAAAGTAACTTAAACATAGGGTAAACAGTCCAAAAACTGCTATTTGCTGTGAATGTCATCTAGATATCTGTGGCATTTAAAATTAAAAACTGCCTTATTGAATACTGTGTACAGATCTTTTTAGTTTTTCTGGCAAATTGTCCTGCACAAATTTTGGATAAAATCAAGCTCCTAGTCTGTTTAGTATCCAGAACTCTGCCGTCCGCATTCTTACCCGCACCAAACTCTGCTCCCCGATCACCCCAGTCCTTGCCAGACTGCACTGGCTGCCTCTCCCAGAGAGGATCGACTTCAAGATCCTCACCCTTGTTTTCAAATGCCTGCACTCCTCTGCACCCCCTACCTCTCTGACCCCATCTCTCCTCACAACAGTACCCGTTGCCTTCGCTCCACTGGGTCTGGCCTCCTCCTTGACGTCCGAGTCCTCCGCTCCACCATCAGCCACCGTGCCTTCAGCTACTACGTCCCGAGGCTCTGGAACACCCTTCCTCATTCCCTTTGCCTCGCCCCCTCTCTTCCTACTTTCAGGTCTCGGCTAAAGATCTTTCTTTTTGATCACGCCTTTGATCACCTTCTTCCCCCTCCCCCTGGCTCAGCCCCGGGATCCATTACTGTGAAGCGCTCTGAGACGCCGTCCGGCATGGAGGGCGCTATATAAATCCAAGTTGTTGTTTTATGGTTGGATTTGATTTAATCTGGCCTTAATTTTAAATATAAATATAAGATATTCACTAAAAGAGAGCTTTAGGAGGAATTTGTTGACACTCAGGACGATGAGAATGTGAAACACACTGCCAAAGGTATGGTTGAAGCAGAAAGCATCAATGCATTTAAAAGGAAACTCAATACATGCACGAGGGAGAGGAACATACTGCGATTCGGGGTGAAGCGAAGAAGGGAAGTTTAGGTTGGTTGGAGGCTCATGAGAAGTATGTAAACCAGCACGAACGAGTTGGACCAAATTGCCTCTTTTGGTGCAGTAGATTCTATGTAAGTTTTAGCTGTATCCCTTAGATGAATCCTCTAGATACAGATCTCACCAATAAATGTGTCTGAAAAAATACATCAACAAATTGGAATTGTTAAGTTAATTTCTCTACCAGTGCTGCGTACCAGTGCAACCCATAGCTTGTTGCTGTTCAGCACCATATGGGGATTGGTTAATTGTTCTATTGAATTAATTGCTCACTGAAGTGTCATCTTTATGTTTAATAATAGTTATAACACAATATAATTTGAAGATTAGTCACTGAGTATTGTTTTTCAATTTGTGTGCGTGTGAATGTAACTGAGGTGTTAAGTACTGAAGTTGACATAAGACACCAGAACAATTCCTAAAAATGAAATTGTAACATTTGTGCAAAGGAAGCACTAATCTGTGCGATTAATGCTACTGCTGCAGATTTGTGGAATTCCGTGTCATGGCACAGTTTAAACAAATGGTAAGTGAACTCAAGCGCCCGAGACACTGCTCACATAAAGAGCACTATATAAATGCAATATATTACAAAATTACATTGGTGTAGCATCTTTCACATCAGGAGGACGTCCCAAGGCGCTGGACAGTCAGGGATTTGGACACAAGATGTGATGAACTTGAAGATTTCAGCTGCCTGAGGGATGAGGCAGTGGCGGAGCCTGAACAATGTTTGGGAAGTGGGGGAAGGAGGAGCGGGTCATGGCACGGATTCAATTTGTTGTTTCCCTTTTCTCCCAATTTTTGTCAATTTTTCTGACTGAAAGAAGTGGAGATCCACCTGACGGGGGAAGTGGGACGTCCTCCTGACGTGAAAGGCGCTTTATAAATGGAATCTTGTTGTTGTTGTTGTTGTTGAGATACTGTATGTCAGATGTTTGAGCAGTACCTGACAGGAAGTAGACGTACACCACAGGCTTGATATCCACCCGTTTTGTTATGTTTGGATGACACGCTATATTAAACTGTGAGAGATCAGCACACTTTTACCGCTGATTTGGACAACAGGATTTTGGTGACAAACACACGCGAAAAAAAATTTGTTTACCAGTTAGCAGAATCTTTGACTAAGGTATGCAGTGTAGCGAGTGTGTTAATAATGCATAATGTATCATTCTCATCTAAGTTCAAACAAAATTGGTGCCATTGATCAAAATGTGAATGGCATGGCCAATAAAATAATAGCAGAGTAGAGCCCTGTAATTTTTCCATGGTTGAGTTACTTGATATTTAGTTGGCACAGAGTTCAAACGATTGTTTCCTTAGCGTTTAGTAATTTGATTGCAGTCATGCATGGGCTTGTTGACAGCTGTTTACTGTACTCCGCAGGGTGTGCTACAAAGATAACCTAGTGGCTATTTCATCTTTAAAAGCACCAGCCCAGCATGGAGAGCCGCTATGTTTTGAGGTATTGGGCACTTGCATTTATACTAGAGAGTAATGTTGTCGGGTGCGTGCATTTTTTAGTAAAAATTGTTTGATTTGCAATCTTGCAAGTAAAATGCATCTTGCAAATTTAAAACTAGTGTGCTAGTAATATAATGTTTTCGGCATTCAATCCAGCTGATGTTAAGTATTGTGTTGCATAGGTTATGTTGACCTAAACATGAAAATCAAATAACATTTCAAAATAATCCCTTAGAACGATGAAATGTGTTGGGGAAAAGTTTGGAATTCTGTTTATGGCAAAGTCAGCCCGTTAAAATGACAGAAAACATTTTGAAAGCCATTGTTACAATGATGATTAAAATGCTTCCAAACTCCCTAGGAAAGTGTTTTTTATATATGATTCTAAATCACTTTTCGTCCATATTGGAGCACAATCCTAGTGGGGTCCAGTCCCATATAAATGATCAGCTTCAATCACAAGGCCTAATCAAAGCTTATTCACCAAGCCCAACTAAGCCAACACAGAAACAATAGTTGTGAGTACTGGTAGTTTTCCAGTCTGTATCTCTTGAGCTTGGGACCTCTCTTCAACCCGAGAGGATGTCACTTAAACAGGCTTTCTTGTTTATTGGGCCTCATTCAGGTCTCAAGTTCTTCAATCAACCTGACTTAACTTCCCACTCTTGAGTGTCTCTGACCTTTCATCCCAGTCCTTATTTTTTAGTTTGATCCTAGGTAGGTTCCCCCCCCACCACCACCACCACCCACACACAGGGACCCCCTGACTAGTAGTTCCACAGTCTCCGAATTTATACTCTGTGTATTCTGTGCTAGGCTTTCACCTCTTTTGTATCTTCAGCATTAAATAAATATTCTAAAGTAATTCACGTATGGAAATGTTGATTGTGAGCTCACAGTCTAGACTAACATTCCTGGGCAATGCTGAACTAGAGAAGCTCTGCATTGTCCGAGGTGTTGTTCATCAGGAGACGTTAACCCAAATTCCTGCCTGCCTTGTTTAGTTGAACAGTAGATCCTATATTTCAAAAGAAAAGGGCATTTCTCCTGGTGTCTTGGTCAATAATCCTCAAAATAAATTGGCTGTCTCCTTTATGCACTATAACAGTAGAACAAGAGGACATAGGTTTACAGTTGCAAAGGACAATTTCAGGACAGATACCAGAAAGTATTTCTTTACCCAAAATATACTTAACGACTGGAACATGTTGCGAGGAAAGGTGGATGCTGAACTCATTTAGAAATCATTTTTATGCTGAGATGGCAAGATGGTAGGGTGGGTATTCTGGAAGGATGATATCAAATGAGCCAAAGGGCCTTCTTCATCCACTTGATTTTGTGACCATTTGTGGGATTTTGCAATGTGCAAATTGGCTGCTCTGTTCACCTACAAATACTGTGACTACACTTTACAGAGATTATCTGCAAAGCATTTTGAGACATTTCAACATAGTATCAAATACAAAGAATATTATTATTATTGTTATTATTCCCTATTCCTTATTACCATCACTGGTAATAGGGAATGCCCATAGCCAGGAATCCACAGAGTACTTATGTTGATAATAATAATAATAATAATCCTTGCATTCGATATAGCGCTTTTCACGTCGGGAGGACGTCCCAAAGCGCTTCACAGAACACACTGTAAAGTGAATTGACTGTATATTTGTGGGCGAACGCGGTAGCCAATTGCGCACAGCAATGTCCCACAAACAGTCGTAGATTGAAAATGACCAATTTATTATTGTTTTTTGTTTTTGAGGGATTATTATTAGGCTCTGTGTGGAGTAAGGAAACTTGCCCAAGGTTTCGCCCTCTGCCTGGAATTGAACTCAGGTCTCTCACTCGCAGATGAGGAGACACAATCCAGATTTTTAAAATGCTTAGAGTAATTGTTGTAAATGCAGCAGGTTATTTAACTTTGACTATCGGCACAGAACTCAAGGACATAAGTGTAAAATTAGCCAGCCTCTAACAAGAGTTGAGATCAAAAGAATTGCTGTTCCCCACTGAGTTGTGGGTATATGGAATAGATTCCTAGCCAAAGCAGTTACTGTTTTGTTAGCCAAGAGCTGGGTGAATATCTGGTTAGAAACAGGATTACGGTTTATAAAATAAAACAGATAGTAATAATCAAGTAATTTGTGAAAGATGAAAGTTCCTAAACTATTTGGGTCCATAGAAGTATTATGGCACAGCAAGAGAACTAGTCCAGAATGTGTAAAATAAGATTAGTTCAAAATGTTTGGAGTTTTTGTGCAGTTTGCCTTTACCAGCAGAGAGAAACTTCAAGATCTTTCGTCGGGAGATTTAATGTATATAATTAAACATAGTCTGTGAAAGATTGGCTTTGGTGGGAATGGATGTTCTTGTTCTCATTTCCATTTTTTTCAAATAAAGTTCTTTGCATCTGTCAGACTGTGTGTGTCAAATACATTATTCTAAAACGTTTTTGAATCTTAAAGCAATCATGGGAAACAGCGCATTTACACACTGGTGAAACAATACATAATAAATTTGACCAAATCCACAAAGATTTAATTTCTGCCATTAGTCCATTAACAATTTTATGGAGCTTCGACTACATTCCATACAACTGCATGACCAGAACTCTGGAAGGTCCAATGTCCAACTCTGGAATGTTATTAAAAAGAGTCTGTGACTGAACACAAGGTGGTAAAGCTATTTTATTACTTTCTTTTAAGCATAAAGCTTGATTCTGTCTTTAAGAAGTTCATTCCCTTCCACTTTTTGTCCTTGGTCTCTTCAAAACAGGCTGTAACCGCTTTAGATTTTCACCTTTGGGCCAAGGAACTTGAAGAGAAATTCTGCTTCCGTCATCTTCTATTGCTTGGCCAATTTAAGCTCTCTGGGAAGCTACCCTGGATGAGGGACGCTATATAAATGCAAGTTGTAGTTGGACATCTTCTTCCAATGGGAAATACACAAGTGCCGAACACTTTTGATTTTATCTCTGTGTGATTCTATTACTTTTTGTACTATCATTAAAGTCTGTCTTGTTCCATCATTAGTGTGAACCCAGTGGACGCTAAGCTCACCATCCTTTGTAGTTCTTTTGTTTTAAAGAACAGTCTGAGATCGATAGATTTTAAAAATTAAAGGGATTAAGGGATATGGGGATAGGGCGGGTAAATGGAATCAGGTTAGTAGATCAGCCATGATCTTATTAAATGGCGGGGCAGGCGTGAGGGGCCGAATGGCCTACTCCTGCTCCTATTTCTTATGTTCTTATGTTCAGTACTACTTTTGTTTCCATTATCAAATTGATGGTTTTACAGCAGTCTCCTGCATGGGCTTTTTATTTCTATTATGGAATAACAAGAACAACTTGCACTTATATCGTGCCCTCTACGCCTGGCAGCCTCTCAGAGCACTTAACAGTGGTGGAGCCCAAATAATAATAACAGAAATTGTGACACAATTCAAAATAATGAATTTTGAAGAGCTGTTAGAACAACTAAGAGTTTGGTGCTTTAGGGAGAAATAAAAGCTCTGTTGCTTTTGAACAAGTGTCATTCTACCAAACTACTAATCCATATTTGAAAGATGCTTAAAGTATTAGCTACAGCAACTATCTACAAAAGTAACCAAATGACAGTTTTAGATTTTACTTTTTTCCTTAACATTGTATCCTTCATGTTGAAATGTGTAATGATTTTTCATTTTCTTTGAAAGTTTATAAGCTGAATTTGTCAGTAGCTCAGCCAGAAGTCTGGTACAGAGGGTACTGCGCGGAATTCCCCTCACCACAAAAAGAACATTTTTTGGCACATCTTGTGACCCCCAAAGTAGTTTTATAATGCGAAAAGGAAGAATAATGGAGTACAAAGATGCTTAGAACGATTGAAGCAAAATAATAGAATAGACTAAATCGTAGTCAATTGACCTTTTCTGATCTCTGAACAAGTTATGTATCTTTGTGTATGAAATACACTGCAGTGAAGGTTGGTTAGCTATGCCAGCATGAGATGTAAAGAGTGATGCAGATAGGAAGTTGTTCAAATACTTGCTTGTTCCAAATGACAGAGGTTGTGTAACCTCCAAGTGATAAAGTTGCAAGTGACTAGAACAAGTTTCTTCTGAATGGAATAAATATGGGATTCAAAACTTTATATGCAGGATCTTGTCTTCTTGCAAAAAAAATTAATATGTTTTTTTCATACTTTGGATGGAGTTTTGGTGGTGATCGTGGTGAGCTTTTGTGCAGTAGCATTGCTGAATTATTAATAATAAATAATAATTCTAACATTTCATGTAGTTACTTCCATGGAGGCCGTCTCAAATTGCTCCTCTTGATTTACTGCAAAGTTTAGTGACTGTATTTTGTACACAAATGCAGTCATCCTGGCTTGTGACATGATTTGTTTGGTCATTGGAGAGCCAATGAAGAAGAGTACATTCTGATTTTTTAGGATTGACAGGATTATTTTGCTCTCGTTTGTGTAAAATCTGGAACAGAACCGCAAGAAATAATGTATATTAATACTGTTGTTCTCCACAAAATTCGGTGTCGTCAGTGAAGTTGCACCAAGGACTCGAATGGAGTGAGCACACAACTGTTTACCTATTTTTAAAGTGTTAGTTGCCCATTGGAAAACAGTTGTGGGGAGGTTGCTGCCACACATTCATTCTCATGCAAGTTACCCCATGCTGTTCTAGCCAGGCATATGTGCATAATAATTTCATAAGTTTCCAATTATTTCAAATTATATTTCAAGTTAATTATATGGGGTGATTCTGTTCATTTAGAACTTTCCTTCTTGAAGATCATTCTTGAATGTAGGAAGAAACTGTCACTGCATTTTGTGTATTCCTACTATATTTGCAATATATTTAAATTTTAGGTGTTAAAACATTTTTAAGTTGTGACTGCATACATTTCATTCCTTCTCTCTTAAAACACCCTACTATCTATAAAGGTATGATCTTGGACTGTTATATTTATACAAGGCAAGTGTGACAAATGCCAGTGAGCTTAAAAATAAATAAAAATTTCCAGTGTGAAAACTGATCCTCTCAGTTTACTGAAGGCAGCTTAGCTAAGGAAATTTTGTTTTGATACTCCGGCTGTCTTAGAAGTAAAACGAACATGACCATTCAGTCCCCCTATGACAATAACTCAATAGAACTTGAATTGGTTTTGCATTGCATCGATGTGGAATCTGTTTAACTCCAGTTTATGTCAAGCAATCTAATAATAATAATGTAATAATAATGATAATCTGAACACAGCAATTTGAAACCAATTGGCAACCTATGAACAGCCATTTTTTAAAAGTTTTTAAGAAATGCTCATGGTTCACTTTTAGGTTTCTCAAGTCAGAAAAATACATACTAGAACTTCTAATCAAGGGCCTTGCAAAAGTATTAACCTGTCGCCTTTAGATGCTGCTGATCTGGATTAATGCAATTCTATGCTGTATCATTTTGTAAAGAGAAAAGTGTATTTTGAAAACAAATCTCATTACGTACCCCTCCTACGGTTAAGAGGATTGTATTGCCACATTATATTAAGTATAAAGGTGGCCTGCAGTCACTATGAATGAGATCATTAGAGTGGCATTTTATGACAATGGATCACAGGGAAAATATCTATGTAAGACGTCAAATCTCCTTGATTGGCTGAATTTAGCAGCAGTTTGAAACATCAATTGTGGAATAGGGCATGACGGAGAGAAAAGTATGTATCTTTCTTAATGATGTGTTTTGTATCCCATGTCTTTAGGCTCTCTGAGTGCCTTGTGAACAGATCACAAGGAAATTGTGCACATCTTTAAAGGTGCGAGTGCAAACAGACATGTTCATATAATAGGCCAATGGAATTCTGGGTTTTATATACAGACGCATTGAGTTCATAGTAAGGAATAATATATGGATTGGGAGAGATGATTATAGTTATGTGGATAAGCTTGAAAAATGGTCTGTTTATTGTTGTTGGTAACTGAGGGAAGTAAGCTTAGGACTGACCCTGAAAAGGAGAGGTTAGTACAAACATTTTCACACAGATAACTTTGCCACAAGTAGTGATTGAAGTTGAGACCACAACAGCATCTGAAAGAAAATTGAACAAATATGAGGAGGGCACTGGAAGTGCAATTGGACCAGTTACTTTTTTTATCGTAGAATTCTATGATCTATTCTTCAAATAAAAAAACATAATTGTAATGTATACAATACAGCCACTTATTGAAACAGTTAAATAATGTTTATTTACAAAGCTCTAAACAAATTTAAGTACACTTGCCTGTTTATACAAATTGGGTGAGTCATGTAGTGCATATTGAAAGCAGAATTCAATCAGGACAGGGATTTGCAAGATGCACGAAAAGGGGCCAGGCGATGGCTGGAATGTCTGGCAGTTATCCTGACAAGATTGAGAGATCAGAAATTTGCCTTTTAATTTGTCTTTCACTAAAAGGATACATTCCCATAGCTGCATCAGGACATTAGACAGGTTGAAATTTAAATCGGGTCAGTGATTGGTGTAACCCGCAAAAAGAGCAGAGAAGTTCTAGGTACAAAATCTATTTCAAGATAGCTGTGCAGATGACTGGAACATTGTCTTGGAGTCTCATACAGATGTGCCCACCTGGAGTTCTAGAGTGATAGCGTAAGCCAAATTGTGGTGTCCTGCAGTGTAGTGGTTAGAGCACTCGCCTCTCAAGCGTAAGGATCTGGGTTAGATTCCCGGTGGGGGGGAATACCTTAGGCAAGACTCCTTACTCCACACGCCTCTATTTACCTAGCAATAAGTAGGAACCTGGTTGTTAGTTGATTGGCGGATCGCTTTCTGGGGGTGAACCCCCTTCCCCTCCCTTCTCCCCCCCCGACCCCACCTTGTGTCTGAAATGCTATACACTATCCAGCGCCTTAGGACATCCTCCCGACATGAAAGGCGCTATACAAATGTAATCTTGTTGTTGTAATAATCTTTTTAAGAAAAAATAATTTTGGTCATTCAATCCATGATTGTTTGTTGGATGTTTCTGTGAGCAATTGGCTGCCGCGCTTTGCCCTCAAAATACAATCAATTCACTTTACAGTATATTCTGTGAAGTGCTTTGAGACGTCTCAACGACAATACAATAAATACTGTACGTAGAAAAAAAGTGGGAAATAGTGTCCTAGAAAGTAAGTTTCCCTGATTGCTGAAGTGTCACAAAGGTGAGTTTTTACAATATTATTGTTGCAACTATGGCCTTCAGTGGCCTACCAAGGAGTAATAAGCACTAAACATCATGAACCTAACTCAGTGTGGGCACTTTATTTTGCAGCAGACCTGCACAGAGAGGTGTTGGGTTTTCCCATTCTCTTCAACAGCCCCAGGTGAAAAGTGAACAGAAGATATGTGATGACATTGCTTTGATGTTAATAAACCTAAATGGAAGTCAAAAATCAAAGTGCGTGTAAATGGCTGTGTTATGAAAAGAAAAACGAACAAAGAAAGAGCCTGTAATTAGGTGTAATTGGTGCTTTGGGGTTGGATATGTCCACCACCCCCCCCGTATGAATGAGTGGTTGTCATAATTTTTTTGTGTGCTATATAACACAGCTAAGGTAGGAGGACAACCCACTATAGACTAAAGAGCGCCTGCATTCATTCTTTCTCCTTGTCCTCGCAAAGCTTTCTGTCTAGCCAGCTGGCAGAAAGCAATGCAGGAATCTAAACACCTGCTCCTCTGCTGCAGGAATTAATAGATGAAGCAGTTGTGAATGCCTTTGTTGTGGTGAGTTTTAAGTGAAAACACAGGAAAGCCACAAATTCAGTGTTTCTTACCTAAAACCCACAAGGGTACTGACTGTCCTCCAGGGGAGCCAGTCCTACCACATCAAAGATATCAGAGTGGTTGGTGATGCTCTGAACAATCTGATGAATATATTTAAGATCTTTTCTTTATCGTTTTATTTCTATACATCTTGCCCTGGCCAGATTAATTTGGGAGGGAGGATGGCTATAAAATGTGTGTATTGAAAATTCTTGCAACCACAAATCTGATCATTGGGCTGCTATTAATAATTACTTCTGTAACAGTCTTAGTAGGATAGTGGGTAGAGCTGCAGCTTCTGAGCAAGAGCTTACTCGGTCGAAAAGCATTGTTTACTAATGAATTTGAGGTGGCTAAATTGACTCCAACCTTTCCAGGGTTAGGGAGTGGAAAGCCAGCTGTTTTCCTGGTTCCTCTTCAGCACTCTCTCCTGATTGTGCACATGTGGCAATTTGGTGAAGAATGGTTAATATTTCAGTCGTATAGCTGCTTGTGGCGTACTCTGAGATGTTTTTACAAAATGATGTGCTATATAGTGTTTTTCTTTTTATGGTCGCAATGATGAAATGTATCTTTCATACTTTCTCACTTCCATCGTTCACGTTTTTGTGTATCAGCCTTTACCGACAATAAAGAATGAGTACAACTGCACTAAATCCTTATGAATTTGGTCATGTATATTTTAAAGGACCCTCAAAACAACTGGGTTAAACCACACGTTAAAAACTGCTCATTTTTAATAATTTTCAACTGTGGCTCCTCTGTTTGCTGTTTGTTTAAGATACAGCCAGCACCAAACAACTCCCTATTCCACAACTCTGCTTTGAACAATCCTCATTAATGTGGAGCTTGCTGAAAATCAAAGTACAGGTATCTTCGTATCTAAGATCAACTGCACTTCTTTTGTCCATCATGCCAGAAATATTTTAGAAAAAACAAATGGATATGTTAGAATTTGTCGAGCCACTAATTTAGTGGCCTCCCACTGGGCACCTGACCATACAGACACTGTTACAATCATCCTATTTGCTGTACAACAATTTAAGTAATGCTATCACCACTCAGCCTGGAGTCTACCATGTATGTGATGTAATGTATCGATCATCCTTTCAGGGATTGCAAATGTTCTCGATCAGGCAGATTGCCGCAGAATTATGGTGATAACATGTCTTTCTTTGGCTATAATGTGTGACCATTCCAGAGGCTGTTATATCAGGAAAGAATATGCTATTGATCAATTATTGGCAGCTCAAATTTAGTAGGGTTGTTCTGAATCTTTAGTGATAGTGAAGTAGGATAGATCACAAGTAGGATTGATCCGAAATAGAATTGATCTGATTACCCTTATGGCTTATACTTTGGAATATTTTACCAGTATGTGAAAATTATATTTGACATGTTGATCAGGTAAAACAGATCTGTAAACCTGAGATGTTAACAAGGTCATCTTATAATATACAAAGGGTTTCACCAGCGCTTTTTTTACACAGTTACACTTTTGTTGTGTGTTTTAATACCATATAGAAAACAATTGCAGGCTCATTTAAAGATTTTTTGTTCGATTCATTTTCAAAATTATTAGTATTAGGAATTTATTATGTGTAGTGTTTGCTATCACCTTTCTGCAAGTCTATCTTGTGAAAGATAATGAAGAAACTGATAACGTGTTGCAGATTATGAAGATCAATGCCTTTCTGGGAGTTCATTATTTTGCAGGATGGAAAAATAAATCTGTTCACTTGTTTATCACCAAACACACCACCAGGGCTTTCTAGGAAACTGGTTCTGCACTGAAATGAAGAACCTTATATAGGATAAAAGTTGAGTTTCATTTACGGAATGAACATTCATTCCTCAATTGGATCATTCTGAAATTAGTCTTGCAATTTGAAATTGAAGGCTTCCTCTTCATTCACTAATTTAAATGTGAAAAGAGCAGGTAAAGGTTAATGATGTTTTTTTTCCTGAAATTTGATAGTACTAAAAAATGATCACTTATCGAGTTTATTATGGAAAGCAGTTAAAAGTCAATTTTGCAATGTTTAAAACATTTTCTCTACTGCATCATTACAGTATAGCATTGCTATTTGAAAGTGCTGTGTGTGTTTGTATTCCAGAGCCTTTCTGACCTTAGACTCCTTAACTCAACTAAACTTAATTTTGTAAGCTCCTTAACTCTTTAAGTGCTTTGGGACGTCATTCCAGCGTGAAAGGCACTATATAAATATAATTTTGTATCCTGTTGTATTAACTGCCAAATTTAATTGAGTAATAAAATACAAATTGTTGGAGCTTCATAGCAAGCTAATCAGAAACTGAAATAGAAAAACATTTTAGGCATGCCCTCCCCCTTTCTCCCTTTATCTTTTATGTTCAATTTTGCACTGTGGATTTCAGCCTCCTAGGGAGGTAGTGATCTTCCATCACTCCCATCAATATGTTGGTGGATATTACCTTAATCTTGAATAGCATCAGAAACATAATCATTTAATTATTAGTTTCACCAACAAAATTCACAGTCAATCCACTTGACAGTATATTCTGTGAAGCGCTTTGATAGATCTTAACGATGTGCTGAGGCGCTACATCAAATGCAAGGATTATTATTATAAGTGGAAACAAAGTATTGCAAATGGGTGTGGCGTGCTGGCTTGTACCTGAACCCTGGGAAAGGGTTGGCATAGTTCTGGACTAAGATTCATGCCTTTTCATCATCTTACTGAGACTCTACTCATCATTTAAATGGTTTTGATCTACCATTTCTGAGAAAAGAGCACAGACTTTAGTATCTATCACTCTCGACTGATACTCAAATTCACTCTGCTACAGCCACTATCTAATCCAATACCTGTGATATAACTGCACGCTTATATTAAGAAAAGAGTTCAAACCGAATGTCATTTCTCCCATCCAGTTGTAGACCCCATTGCAAAGAAATTTAAATTGAGACCTTTTAAGTGTACAGCACAGACATCTTTCTTTCAGTAAATTTTAAATCTCTCTTTCATACCCGTTCAATACTTTGACAAAATTTGGCGATCAAATGCAGAAAAATATCAAATTTGTCATTAGGCAGTTTCCCTTAGTTTAAACAAAAATAAAATGTGGTTTCGCCTGTCAACAAAACTGTGAAACATGAAATACAGAACTTTCAAGCTATGAGGTAATATAATTATGTCTATAAATTAGTCTCTTGCATTGTCAAACAATTTTCAAATACTTCATGAGATCACGAAAAGCTGCACATATTTCCCTTCTGCATACCAAAAGATAACATTTGCCAAGTGATCTATTTCATCCACTTTGAACAAAACGTTTTTCTTTGTCAACTTCACCTTGGAGTTCAGTCAGTAATTGTCGAGCCTTTCACTTGGAGTTTAACATGGAACTTTGCCAGTTGCCTCCCTCGTGCAATTAACTTCTTATAAATTGGATTTACAATCTGTTCAGTTCACAAAAGCCCTTATAAGACTAACTGATAAAACTGTTTTCTTTTAAGAAGTCTTACGTATGGATTCTTTTTTTTAAAATTATTTTCCTCCTTGAGAGTGTGGGTAAAATAACTGTATTGGATTCACTGGTTTAAAAAGGCTCATGCAAGCATACACGCCATAAGGAATTGAGTGGAAACTCTTTGCCTTGAATATCCTAATAAAAGGCAGAAGAGAAGGCCATTCAGTCCATCAACTTAATTCCTTCCGTACATCTTTGGGGAGTGCTCGTGTGTATTAAATCTAAGAGATCAAAAGCCACAGGTAAACCCAACAGAATTCTCCCCCCCACCCCAATCCATTGAAATGTACTATTTCTGGGTATCATTACAACTTCCAATATGTTGTTCACTTATCCACTTCATTCTGCAAATGTCATTTTCATGGTTCTAGCATCCATGATGAACCATTGTATTTCATTTACATTCATACCTATATTTATCCTTCTGATTTTCAATTGTTTTGTGCAAATTTTTGTGCATTTTATTTATGACTGTCTCTCTGGTGGAAATAAGTTTATTTCATCTTATCTTTTCATAAGCCATAAGCACCATGATTATTCTTGCTGCTCTTCTGTGAAGCCTTGCTGAAACATCAATAACCTTTTGATGCCAGGACGGTTTCATCAACATGTTACATGAGGTTATGGTGATCAGTTTCACCATAATGAAATACTGACTATATTAATCCCAGTAATTTATTAGGCTCACATTTACTTCTGGTAATAATCATATTTGTCTGCTTCCTTTTCAACCTTTGCTCAGATTCATGCAACCTTTTTTACTCCTTTTTAAATGTTTCCTGTTCTATTGTACATTGCTTGATATTAAAATCCTCAACCCATCCAGTTTTGTTGGCTTAGATTTTTTTAAAATGTTATTATATCCTTTATGCCTATGACATTTGGTCTTATAGCTTTCATTTCAGGCAGCACATTTAACCCTCAATAGAAGTGCCCACTCGACTGAACAGCAGAGAACCCAACACAAATCAATGTGAGACCCTGTGGAACTCTAGTGTCACTGCCCAATCACTAAAATAACTGAAGTTCTTCTTTCTGTTGCCTGACACAGACCCCATCTTTGAAAGCTTTAAATATGGAACTTTATCAAACATAGTCTGAAAATGTGAGTGAATTATATGCACTGGATAACCCTCATCTGCTGATTTAGTTACCTCAAAGAAGTGAGGGATAACTTATTATTCTGAAACCATGTTGACTACCTGTGGCCTCAACACTCTTCATAGTTTCTTGTAAAAGCACTCTAAGAGGAACGATTTCTGTTCAAAGAAATGATGTTGTTATAATCCAACAATATAGCATTATCCAACAATCTTTGTGTTTAGAAGACTTGATATCGTGGACCGCTCTATCCAAGAGACCTGGGTTCGATTCCCGGCAGGGTGAAACCTTGAGCAAGTTTCCTTACTCCACACGCCTGATAATAATCCCTCAAAAAAAAATAATAAATTGGTGACTCAATCCACGATTGTTTGTGCACTGCCGCGTTTCGCCCACAAATATACAGTCAATTCACTTTACAGTCTATTCTGTGAAGCGCTTTGAGACGTCTAGAAGATGTGAAAAGCGCTGCATCAAATGCAAGGATTATTTTTATTATTATCCTCCATTGCCTCTCCTCATCTCAACCTTCATGGTGCCATCCTTGAGTGGTTTAGATCCTACCTCTCACACCATTTCATTTCATCTCCACAAACAGCTTCTCCTCTAGCACCCGTACCGTCTTGCGCGGTGTTCCTCAGGGCTCTGTCCTTGGTCCCCCCCTCTTCAATATTTACATGCTCCCTGTTGGTGACATCATCCTCGGACATGGGGTCAATTTCACCATGTAATCAGATGACACGCAACTTTATCTTCCTGCCTCCACCCTCGACTCCAGGACCACTGCTGTCCTGACACAATGTCTGTCAGACAGCGAGTCCTGGATGAGAGCTAACCTTCTATAGCTCAACGTCAACAAGACCGAGGTCCTCCTGATTAGCTCCCGTCAGCACCTCCACACCTCAGGCACTGACAGCATCTGCATCACACTCCACCTCACTGAGCCAGTCCAGAACTTGGCATCTTGTTTGACCCTCAGCTGTCCTTCTTAGCCCACATCCATGCCATGACCCACTCTGCCTTCACCTACCTCCGCAACATTGCCCGGCTCCAGCACTGCCTCACCCCTCAGGCCGCTGAAACCCTCCTCCATGCATTTATCACATCCAGGCTCGACTACGCCAACTCCCTGCTTGTCGGCCTTCCCAACTCTTCCCTCCACAAGCTGCAGATCATCCAGAACTCTGCAGCTCATGTCGTCTCCCACACCAGGCTCCGTGACCTCATCACCTTCACCCTCGCCCGGCTCCACTGGCTCCCCATCCCCCAGAGGATAGAGTTCAAAATCCTCGTCCGCGCCTTCAAGGCCCTCCACAGCCTTGCCCCTCCCTACCTCTGCAACCTGCTGACCCCATATCAACATGTCCGCTCCCTCCGCTCAGCAGGCTGTGGCCTGCTCCGCATCCCCCGCCCGGCCTGCACCACCATCAGCGGCTGGGCCTTCAGCCTTTCTGACCCCACCCTATGGAACTCCATCCCACATTCCCGTTGCCTCACTCCCTCCCTTGCCTCCTTCAAGGCGCATCTCAAAACCCTCCTCTTTGATCAAACCTTCAGCCACATTCCTACTCTCCACTCTCCCCGATCCTGACCTCCAGCTCAGGTCCAAATCCCTGACTGTCCAGCGCTTTGGGACGTCCTCCTGACTTGAAAAACACTATACAAATCTAACATTGTATTGTTTGTACCAGGACCTACGTGCCTCTGCTCTGTGAGACCGCCTTGCTGACGGCATTGTCTGAGGAGCCTCATTCAATCCAGAGTGACTCCATTTATTTTATTATAGATGACCTGGGAGCCAGTCCAGAGTTACTCAACCCTGGGAAACACAGTACTGACTGGTTGTTAGTGTGCACCCAGTGTGCTTGAGATTCTTACTGATGAAACGTGCTATACAAATTTAATTTTGTTGTTGATGGAGTATTAAAAGAAAAACTCTCTTAATCTTAGTTTTCATATAAATCAGGAGTCTAACTTGTGCTCATAATCTAAATATTGTCACTGCACTTTGCAGTGCATACTGTGAAACGGTTTGGTATGTCCTCCCAATGTGAAAGGTGCTATACCAAATGTAGGGATTATTATTATTATTTACCCTAAAGCAAATTAATTGGCTCGTCATCTCAACATCCACCTGGCTCAGTAGTAGCAGTCTTGCCTCTGAGTCAGAAGGTTGGGGGTTCAAGCCTTGAACTCACGCGACCTAAGATGACACTCCAATCCACTGGGGGTGTTGCGGTGTCAGAGGTATCGTCATTTGAATGAGGACTCGTGGAGTCCTGTAGCTCAGTGGTTAGTGCACGCACCTTGCAAATGAGAGACCTGGGTTTGATTCCCGCCAGGATAAAATGTTGGGCAAGTTTCCTTACTCCACAAACCTCTGTTTACCTAGCAGTAAGTAGGAACCTGGTTGTTAGTTGATTGGCGGGTGGCTTTTCCAGGAGTAATAATTCCTTCAAAAAAATAATAATAATAAATTGGTCACTTCAATCAACGACTGTTTGTGGGACATTGCTGTGCGCAATTGACTGCCGCATTTCACTCACAAAATATACAGTCAATTAACTTTACAGTATATTCTGTGAAGTGCTTTGAGACATCTCAAAGACTTGATAAAGCACTATTTCAAATACAAGGATTATTATTATTATGTTAAACCAAGGCCCCATCTACCTGTCCAGGTGACTGTTAAAGATCGCAAGGCACTATTTGAAAAGAGAAGGGAGTTTTTCCTGGTGTGCTGGACAACAATCCTCCAAATCAAATTGCTCATTCACTTCATGGCTGTTTGTGGGACGTTGCTATATGCAAATTGGTTGCTTGCGTTCTCCCACTAATTCACAGTCATGCCACAGTAAAATCCTGTGAAGCGTTTGGGTTAGTGTGAATGGTGTTTCTAAATGCAAGGATTCTTATTATTGTTATTATTCATAATGTCATGTTGCTGACATAGAATAGGTGCTACAGTTGCATATACAACATAGAAGCATAGAATATTACAGCACAGAAGGAGGCCATTCAGTTCATCGTGCCTGTGCCAGCTCTTTGGAAGAGCTACCCAATCAGTCTCACTCTCCCATTCTTTCCTCAAACGCCTGCAAATTTTTCCATTTCAAGTACCTATCTAATTCCCTTTTGAACGTTGTTATTGAATCTGTTTCCAACACCACCATAACATTCGCTCCGGGATACTACCCCAATGCACACATACGCTTCCCCAAGTTGGTGTTCATTTAATTTCTGATCAATTATATTTTGTAAAGTGCATGTTGTTATTGAGTCTGCTCCTCACTGAAGAGCGATTTAGAATGATCTATAGATGTGGTTGCTGGATAGTACCGTGAGTACTGGAGAAGGGTGCAAATTTCCTCGCATCTTTCGAGGCCTTCCCGGTAGCTTTTAGATATAATCTGAAAGAGCTTTATACTGGATGTGTCCCAAATACAAAACAGTATAATGAGTTTGGTTTTCTAGAAAAGAGGACTTCTGCTTTCGCATGTGTGATTATAAATAGGAACATTTAAAATGTTCAACAAACCATGTTATTTCATGCAACTCGTTTGGAGTTTCTTGAAGTGGATGATGGCTCCTTTGCCTACATTTTCAAAGCTGGAAAGTAGATAGAAATGACTACCATTTTTTTAAAACCAAACAGCCTCAACCAGCAGTTATTTTGTGTGAAGTACAACTTGAAAAAGATTGTACTATAAATGGCTTGCAGCATCAGTTACAACCAATAAATTGGATATTTTGGAGCCTGACCAAATAAATTCCTTGATTATTTTGTACAAAGCAGTGCTGTCCATCAATATATTGGTGGCATTCATCAGTATATCAGTGTCGTCCATCAGTATATCAATGCCAATGGATAATATCCCAATGTTACATTTTTGCCCACAAAAATACAGACAATTCCCTTTACAGTATATTCTGTGAAGCGCTTTGAGACGTCTCAACAATGTGATAAGGTGCTCTATCAAATCGAGGATTAATATTATTATTATTGCTGCCATCAATATATCCTTTTACTTTTGGGCTATTTTGATAGCTTCAATCACTATATCAAATTGACCTAGTTTGAATTTAAAATGAATTTTTAAGTTGGTCTTAAAATCCTGACTGTCCAGGGCCCTGGGACGTCTTTCCGACATGAAGGGCACTATACAAGTGTAATTGTTGTTGTTAAAAGTTACATTTTTGGCATTTGTTTCTCAAGCCAGTGATCCAACTTTAATGTGAAAGACTTCTCTCCATTCTAAAAATAAGCCTTTTAAAAATTAGTTTATATTTATAGTTGGCACTCTTTAAGTTATTCTACAGAATAACAATTTTGTACTTACTGCAGAGTTTTTAAAATAGTACCACCTCTTGTTTCACCTGTGTCTAATTTGCAATATAGCAGTTCCATGCATCGGAGTACCAGCCTTCCCAACCTACTGTAAACAGCTTTCAAATGCTCATGTTGTGGGTCAGTGTGCACAAATGGTAATAATTAAAGAGGAAAAAAGCCCCAAGTGGCAGAGTTAGTCCTTTCATTATGCTTATGCTGTTCAATTTTCCCTCTTGTGATTTTTTTCTGTTCAAATAATACTCTGGCATCCCCTACTTAAGTCTTATAGGTTGCCATGGCAGCTTTCATACTGAGAACATTGGGTAGAATTAGCTCATTGAGTGCCAATGATTGCCTGGTAAAATATTCTGCATAATTCCCATGTATTCCTTCACCCCAAATTCGTACATTGTCGCAAAGAAAGCCGGAGCCCTAAGTGAGCGAATGTGGAATCCTCTGCCCACAAGTGTAATCA
Source organism: Callorhinchus milii (assembly GCF_018977255.1). NCBI lineage: Eukaryota > Metazoa > Chordata > Chondrichthyes > Chimaeriformes > Callorhinchidae > Callorhinchus > Callorhinchus milii. The sequence continues at coordinate 67,035,366 of NW_024704745.1, read as the reverse complement.
ACTAAAGTTGATTGTGGAAAAAATTTAGATGTCTTGGTGTTTTTCTGACTAGACCATATTGTCGTTTGGATGTTTTTGCTTTTTTTGATTTATTTAATTTGTTGTACAGTAACAGGTTACAGCAAGAGGCCATTACTAAAGAACATCTGCCTCCTGCAGGCCCAGTCCAAATGTTGCTCAGATCACAGGAATGACTTGCAGTTTTCTTGTGATAACACAGTGTAACTTTGAAGCAGCCTAAAGCATGCACCCCAACACTCCCGGAAACATCAAGTCATGATTAAAACTGCACTTGAACTTTTGCAACCTTGAGTCTTAGTCTAACCTGTGTTGATGTATTTAAAAAGCTTCACCTTACCTCTGATTGAAAAAGGTTGATCTGAGGCAAGCTGCATGGTATTACATATACCTGCAATGTGCTTTTTCTAAAATTAAAAAAAACACTGCATATGGAGAAAAATCTTAGACATTTACCCAAAGCATCCCCATTCAGGTTTCAATTTGATTTGGGTCTCATACCTACAGGTCACAAGACCTTTGGTAAAGAGTCTAGATGGAGGACACAGATTTGAACTGCATTGTAAGATATGATTTGTGCCTTCAGTCATCAAACTACAAATATGATCATAAATGGCATTCGTTCTTGATTGAGTTATGTATTACTGAAAGGATTTTAAACCCCTTGTGAGGGCTCTGCATTTCTTGTACAGAAATCCATTCTTTAACTGTGCACCACTTCCTAAATGTAATTGGGTCTTTCAAGGATTGTACATTTCAAGTCCAATACTCTATTTCCTCAGGCACTTCAGAGTCAGAAGCTGAATAACATAAAGAGCTGTATTTGCAGGCATATTAATTTGTGCATTGTAAAGTAAGTAATGTGCCCTGTAATTTATTTTTATTGCAAACCATAAGCATGTTGTCTTTTCAACTGTAATTTGTATAATTACAGTTTGTGTAATTATTTGGGTTGGGATGATGTTTGTATCTTCTGCATTTCAGCCTTTGCATCATTTGCCCCCATTAATAAGACTGTCAGGATAATATAAATTCCTACAGTGCCATCTCTGAATTAATTTGTCATTTCTCTGAATTAATTTATCATTTGACATTACAGTTTTGAATCTATTTTCTCTCTTTTTATTTCTTGCTCTTTTTGTTTGCTGTCTTTCTACTTTTTCCTTTACTTTTCCCTCTCTGTTTATCGCTGCTGAACATGCATATTTTGCTGGTGCAAAGTACTTTTCTGACTTGCTCTCTGGATTAAAACAATAGAGTAGTTTATTGCAAAAATGAAATATTTTTTCTCTTTATAATGTAATAATAATAATCCTGGCATTTGATACTGCACCTTATTACGTCTTCGAGATGTCTCAAAACGCTTCACAGAATATACGTAAAATGAATTGACTGTATATATTGTGGGTGAAACGCTGCAGCCAATTGCGCACAGCAGTGTCCCACAAACAGTCGTGGATTAATTGACCAATTTATTATTATTATTTTTTTTTGCAATCTGCCAATCGACTAACAACTGGGTTCCTACTTACTATTCCTACCAGTAATCGAACCCAGATTTCTCGCTTGCGAGACAGGTGTTGTAACACTGAGCTACAGGACTCCATGTAGTCACTTTCTGCAATTGTTTTGAGCATGTATATTTGAGGACACACTATTTATACCAAAAATGCTATTTATACCAAAAGTGCTTTCAAACTGAACATTTTAAACATTGCGCATATTGTAAGAAGTATTTTAGATCCATGTCACAAAGATGGTGGAGTCCTGTAGCTCAGTGGTTAGAGCACTCGCTTTGCAAGCGAGACACCTGGGTTCAATTCCAGGCAGAGGGCGAAACCTTGGGCAAGTTTCCTTACTCCACACAGAGCCTAATAATAATCCCTCCAAAACCAAAAACAATAATAAATTGGTCATTTTCAATCTACGACTGTTTGTGGGACATTGCTGTGCGCAATTGGCTGCCGCGTTGCCCACAAATATACAGTCAATTCACTTTACAGTGTCTTCTGTGAAGCGCTTTGGGACGTCCTCCCGACGTGAAAAGCACTATATCAAATGCAAGGATTATTATTATTATGGTTGTTTAGTGCTTGGTTTCACACAATTTTTGGTACAGCTTTAAATATAATAAATATTGAATTTCACAAAAAGTTGATGGCCATTTCAATGTAGAAAAAGTGTAGTGGTTAGAGCATAGTGGTTAGAGCACTCACCTCGCAAGCGAGAGGACCTGGGTTGATTCTTGGGCAGGACGAAACATTGGGCAAGTTTCCTTACTCCACAGTCCTCTGTTTACCTAGCAGTAAGTAGGAACCCACATGTTTGTTAATTGGCAGATCACTTTTCCGGGGGTAATAATCCCTCAAATAAACAATAAATAAATAGTAATAATAATTTGGTCACTCAATCCACGATTGTGTATGGGGCACTTCTGTGTTGAGTTGGCTGCCAAACAGCCATGGATTGAGTGACCAAATTATAATAATATTTTTTTGAGGGATTATTACTACCGGTTAGCAATTCACCAATTCACTAAATTGACTGCTTATTGATAGGTAAACAGAGGAATGTGGAGTAAGGAAACTTGTCTAAGGTTTCGCCCAAATCCGGGTCCTCTCGCTTGCGAGGCGAGTGCTCTAACCACTGCAGTCATGCCCAAATGTAAATTGTGGCATGATTGCACAATTGATGTTGCTTAACCAAAAAATAAAGTAACAAATCGTAGACAATAAATGCATGGGCTGCAGTGACTTCACAACGCAATGAAGTAAACTTTAATTAGAATGTGAGTTGTGGGTTCGTAGTGTAAAATTCTGTTTTCCCGTTGCGACATCGGCAACATGCCTTATCAGATTGGCGAGCCAATTAAGATGGAGCTCAGTGGAACAAAAAAGGAAAAATAGTTAGAATAGGATTGGAATCAATCTCATGAAAAACATATTGTGTTCTCTACCTGGTGCTTTGGGTTACAAAAGGCCTATTCTTTGTTATGCTGGAAAGTTACTATTTTCATATTGTTATCTCTTTGGTTATTGCTACAAAGTTTATACTGTATTCTGTTATGATGAACATTCGTGTTGCAACCTCAGCAATTTGGATGCTATACTGGAATGAGTATATGTTTGGTACATTACAATAGACTTTTGCATAATGTTCATTTATCTGAAACATCCACTTGCAATAATCATAGTGCTGGAACACCATACATATACAGTACTTTGTGGCACAAGCCAGTGATACAATCTGTCTAAAGCTAAAAGTGAAACAATCTGGGTTGCAGCAAGCAGTATGATTCGCTTCTGCTGTACAGACTTAGAAATGATGTACCAAGGTCCAACTTATCAGAAAAAAAACGTATCTAAACTCATATCTATGTACCTCTGGTTACAACCATTTTGGACATGTGGCAGTGCACTGCTCATACAGTTAATATATGAATTTCACTTTTCTTTTTAAACGATAGTAAAGCTCACATAATCTTATCTTTATAATCCAAAGCCAACTAATTGCCTTTGTTGTACATCAACAGAATCCCATTCCGTTTCCCATAAAAAACACTTAGATTTCCTTGCACTAGCTGTATTATCACCTCCTAATTTCTAACACCGCTCCCCTAATCTCCATTACTCCTGCCCTTACTGGCTGTATTGAATCGAAGGAAAAGACATCCTGACGTGGGAACTGTAGTCTTGATCTGTCGACGCATGCACAGAAGAACTTAATTTCTCGCGATTCAATGCGATTTCAAAGCTTGTCGGTAAGTGCGCCTACAGCAACGGGTCAAGGTACTTTGAATCACAGGAAACATAGTGTTGACGGGTCACCGCATGAGCTTACCGGCTGCATTGAATTATGCATGTGCAGTGTATTCATAAAATCTGATTTTATATGATTTATATAACTTTACCTGCAACTCGGACTCCGCTTAAGTCATATTAAATGTTATTTATAGTCTTGACTGATAAGACTTATGTGAGTTTTACTGAATATGCGTGGACTCGCTTTGTTCTCTATACTATGAGTATAGAGAGGATCCCTCCTGCTCCGGAACTGTGTTGTTGGAAAGAGATTGCACAGCATATCCTTTTTAAACACAAAAGGTAGTAAATGCAGTGTAGTGTGGATTAGTGTGGATTCTTTATTAAATAAGCAAGTAACAAAGAGTGAGTTTAATGGTCATACAGCATGCTGATATCAGAAGAGAACTAGGTTATTATGAAATCGGAAATAAAGAAAATAAGATTAGAACCATTCTTGTGAAAAACAGAGTGTGTCCTGTACCTGGTGCTTTTGGTTACAAAAAGGCTGATTCCTTATTAAAAATCTTTAATCTTATTATCTTATGGTATCTTATTATGTACAGTATTTAAGTACAAGGGCAGGTACATTTCCATAGGAAATAATTATTAAAATGATTGCCCTTGAGAAGGAACTAAAACTAAAAATATTTACTAATAAAAATATTCAGCTGCATTTGGCTCTCAGGATAAATAAACCTTGCTACTATTCCTCTTTTTATCATTGGAATAAGATGACTAATCTAGTTATCATAGAATCTTGCAACATAGAAGCAGGCCATCAAATCCGCACTAGTGTTTTTCTCCAAATGAGCCATCTAATGTAAACCCAATCACTTGCTCTCTCCCCAAACTCTTTAATATTCTTTTTCAAGCATGGAGGTAAGCGGGATCTCCTTGCAACTGAACTGGCTCCAAGGTGACGTGCCTGGCAATGGAATGTCTGAATCGAGCCTGCCCTCTATGGTAGTCCTGTTCCTGAGCCAGGTGGGTCCGCAGTATTCCAGGGCACTGTTAATGACAGCACAGCTCATCGGCAGGACCTGGAAGGGCAGACTAGTCACTAGGGGCAGGGAGTCATCCCACTCACTCAGCTTCTGTTAACCTGCACGACAAAGCCTTAACAGTAGGGTGGTCCTAGCTGGACAAGCAGTGGGGAAGATTTGCCAGACAGCGATATCAATGGCAAGCTATGTGGTTTTAGTCAGTTAGACTCCAGCGGTACCCCAATGCACACTCTGGGGTCCCCAAGCCTTGGTGCCTGCCAATCTGTGCCTAATACTTTCCAGAATTAGGTAAACAGGATGCGTCCCTCCAGGGAGAAAGCGCGCATTCCATTCCAACAATCTATCTCTGGGATTTCCATATGTAAGTGGGATGCGTGGAAATCTCAGCTTAGTTTGGATACTCTTGAGCATGGTGATGGGTTTCTGCATCAAATGTCAGACACCCGGGTGACCAAAAAATATTTTGGCATCAACCTAATTACGCTTTAAAAGATCTTTGAACTCTGCCTCAGATGTGGTAGGAGTAGTCATTAGAATGGACACAAGAAGAAACTCCCTTCTTGTTTTGCAAGTTGTTGTTTTTATTTATGCCATTGAATCTTTAATGTTAAACTGAACAGGCAGACAATTTAAAGTCTCATCTAAAGGATGACACCTCCTACAAAGCATCGTTCTTCCAGCACTACACTGGTGTCAGCCTCGACTATGAGCACAGCGTCAATGTGCGGTTTGACCCCACAACCTTCTGCTTCAGCCAAGCTGACACCCACAGTGTTTATAATTTATTTTTTGACACTTTTCAAAAGGAAGAAGGATGTCCCCTAGATTAAATGTTTTTTTCACCTCATTGGCTTTTACTGGGACTTTTTGGTGCAAATCGCTGTTGTAACTGCCAACAAAAGCAGTCACTAGACTTGACAGTAATTATTGTAAAATGGTTTGAGACATGTTGACATAGAAGTGCAAATTCCTGCTTTCTTCTTTCAGATCACACATAGAGCAGTATAAACCCAACATAAGAATTGTCATTTGCATAAAGAATAGAAGACTCATTGAGTTTCTTTGTCTACAATCTAACTTTCCCGCATTTAGAAAATTGCCATAAAAAAGGTGTGTCTGTGAGTAAAGTCAAAGTGGATTAAAACGTTTACATAAAGGTCTCACAGATTCACTATCATTATCTACAGGTGGTGAGTCAAAGTAGAGATGAATCCTTAAGTAAGCTCTTTGATAAATAGGTGAACGGAAACAAATAGGGTTTGCAAATTGCAATGATTTGAATCACTCAGGAGAAGAAAGACCTTGTAATGTTATGGTGCCTATAATGTCAAAATATAATTCCTTATGTGATTTATTGTATTTCACTGTATTTATGGTGCCTGTATTGCCAAATATAATTCCGTACATGATTTACTGTATCCAAAACACAATCCGCATAAAATGGTGCTATATAAATGCAAGTTGTTGTTGTATCTTACAATTGTATAGTATGATTTTAATCATTGTAAAATGGAAGAAATATTCTTCCTCTTCAGTCTCAATACCTGAAAAAACTAAGGCTTTGAATATAATAAGATTCTATAATTTAGGGTGAGAATTTGACTGCCTTTTTAAAGCTCTGTAAAACTTAATGGTTTTGTCTTTACAAATCTTTGCATCTGTTAACAATAATAATAGAAAAGAACCTGCGAGTATTCTTCACAAAAAACACTCTCTTGAGACAAATCAAGGGCTTGTCTATAATTTGTCCAACCAGTTAGGATGAAATGCTTCCAGCAGGCCTTGGAGGACGATTTGTTTGCTGGAACGCACTGCATCAGACGGCCTCCCACCATGTTTATACATCCTTTTAGTTCATTACTTCTCTTTAATGTCACTGACACTGCATTTTACATGTGACTCCTCGAGAACTGAAGCTGGTGTAGTGAGAAGTGTTGCCAGCTGTGCCCTTCCATCAATTTACTGAATGGTGTTTAAACATAGTGCTTTTTATTTAAATTATGTATAAAACAAAACTGACCAAATGACAGAATTTCTGCTGGACCTAGCCAAAAAATAACCATTGGGAATTAAACATCTATGTTAGTTTACGTGTTAAACACACAAGATTTAATGTGTATATTTTTACTTCAGTTAATAAAATGTTGACATGCCATGGCATTTTCAGGCACAGACAAAATAAGTGTCATAATAACGTCTGTGGAATTATAGTTTTACAAATATTGTTGTACTTGTTTGTAAAATAATCTTAAACCATGTTCAGTCCTAATTTCACTCAGTTGTCAGGGGTGTCTCCTTATTTACCAAAGCCATTCTGGTCTCTGACAAGGCAGCAGATCCCAGAAGAGTAGTTACATCATCATAATTGACAGAGGAATTTTTAGTTCTCATATCATTTCTGGCAATGACATATCAAGAAGCTGCATAAAACTGTATGCTGCCAGCTTCAAATGAGTGATTACAAAAACAACAACAGTTTGCATTGTTCAGCACCCTTCATGTGGGGTAATGTCTCAGTGTGCAGATTGCTGTTAAAGGCAATTAGTCTTTTTGCTTCCTTCCTTACCCCCTCTCTTTCACGCCTGGCCCCTTAGCTGATGTACCTGGCTTCTGCTTGGCACCATCCTGAGACAACATGACTGATGCATTAACTGACATTCATTAGGAGAATCTTAATTACTTGAAGGTACAGCAAGGTACAGAGGCCCTCTGATCAAATAGTTGCCCATTTAGGGCTAAGATTTGAGAAATTAATTCTTGCAGTATTCGAAAACTGCCAATAACTAGGGAATCCGCCAAATCAACACACCATGAGGATGGGAGGAAGGGGGGGGAAAGGCTTTATCACAAATACTCTCATACTAATACAGTCCATTGTTTCTCCTGATTACTGTCCTTGCACAGCAATTAATTTGATCTGTGTCACTTGACAGTTTTTGTTTTGTTGCAGGATTCCCTCTCTAGTTTGGGAGATCAATATTTAAAAGAAACTTTCCACACACCCTAAAGAGGAAAATCCTGCTCACACTATTTTTGTCATGGATCTGACACCGGCAGAAACCCATCAGGGTGCTGAACAATCTTTAGTAATAGCGTAAAAATTGTTTTGTTTCTTCACCGATTCAAAAGCACATAAAATCTGTTTGGAAACATCACATTTTTTACTCCCTACTTATTTCAGTCCAAATATGGGGAAAGGCTGCCACGGAGGATGGACTCAATAACAATATTCCATTGGCAGTTGTGTCACCTTAGAGCCAACTTGAACCCGAAGAGACCCTGCTTACTTCCCGTCTGTGATAGTCACTCATTGTTTTTGCTGACCACGGAGAGTGCTGCTTCACAGCATATCAGTTCACTTTCATCTAAGTTAGAACCTGGAAAAGCCGCTGTGAAACTGAACTAACTGCTGGTTCACTGTCAGTTTCTTTGGTTTATTGTTGTGTTATGTTTCTATTGCTAATCTAATTTACCGTACATTCCATGAGCCTAATCTACTTTCAAAGCTCTAACAACTTCATTCTGAAAATGCAAATAGATGGGTCTCGTGGAGACTATAATACTGTTTGCTTACATGGAACATCTCTTTTCAACCCTTCCTTTGTCTTCCATTTGTTTTACTTTTGCTCACAAATCCTCCATGTCAAATCTGGAGAAAAATTGATGATTAAACATGTATTGACAAATTCTTCCAGTTTAACAATTCAACACAGAGAATCCTTAGCAACGGAGAAGATAACTACAAACCTTTGTCTACGTTTCAAATTTGATTATCGCAATTCTTTTTGAAAGCATTGGGACCTCTGTGCCTTTAGGAACACATTAAAATCTCACAAATGTATCTAATTTTCCAGTTGTAAGTGGAGAAAGATGGTGTCAAATTTACAGTTTGTGCTGGACTTCAGAAATTCATCCTATAAAAGTTTGGTGAATTTCAGGCAACAGGTGAAGTGCGAACCAACTTTTGTTAGCAACTTGTTCACTTTCAAATTCTTCTGTGACTGCCTTGTGCAGCCACTCCAGCCAGTGGCTGAATGCTTACCTACAGATGATGAGGCAGTTGTGCTGGGGACATGGTGCAGGTCAGTGTTCGCAAGACAACGCAAAGCCAAAATTCCATGACGTGGCACTGAAACATCTGGTGTTGGCCACATCAATTACGCCTGCTAGCAGGAACAAAAATGGCAGCACTAAATTGTTGGGAGGAAATCTTGAGGGAAAGGGAGGTGGGGGATAAGAGGGAATGAGGTTCACATCCGTGGCCAGTCTTTGGTAATTGATTGCCGATTGTCATGTTTTTCCACAGAGTCGGTAACATATTAAATCTGTGTAGAAACCCCGCATTTTTCACAGAAGAGAATAACTAATTTGCTCGGAGTCTGCAGCACGCTCTCAAAGGTTAGGACAGTTTTGGAAGTGAAGAAAACAACATCTGACCTTAGAAACCTTTTTCCCAAGTATTGTAGGTCTAATGCAATTATCTGAATCCCAGTTATGTGTGTGCTTTGTCCATTATAGGTAATGTAAACCCAATAAAATCAAGTCTATTTTCCAATTTGAGTGTTGCTGTTGGAATTCATAACCTTCAGTTACAGCTGCCAATATCATTGCCAAGTTTTACTGTGTTTCTTGCTACAGAACACGAAACAAGTGATTCTACTAGCCTATGGATATTAGACTATGGAAGGCATGCTAGAATATGGATTTGAAGCCTTGAAATACAGTGGCAGAAAAATTAGCAAATATAATATTGTTCCACTGGATTCTAGGTGACGATTAATTCTATAGTTAGAAGAGGCAGACTATTGGGATTAATAACAACAAGAACAAAATTCCATTTGTATAGCACCTTTCACCTTTATTGAGCCTTTCATGTCGGGAAGACGTCCCAAGGCGCTGGACAGTCAGAGTTTCGGACCCGTGCTGGGGGTCGGGATCGGAGAGTGTGGAGAGCGGGGTTAAAGCAGGATGATCGAAAGCACGGTTGAAGAGGAGGGTGAGATGCAGTTTAACTCTCACCATTAATGCGGTGGTGAGAGTTAGGACCGTGGATAGAAGGGCATGACAAAACACACATTTATAGACTTTGAGAGACATGGACTGAGAAGGAGCAGGGAATACAGTGAATTTGGTAAGATGAGAATCGATGAGTGAAATTTTAAGTTCCATTATGGTGAGCCACAAAGTTTTGTCGTTTAGGTTTAATTTTTACAAGTTTAGTATAGTTGGTCTGGTGGGACAGCTGATCGTTGTGTTGTATTGAACCTGCATGATGTGGGAGTTCCTGGACACTTGTGTCTGGGTGGACCACACATGTAGGAGGTGTCTCCGGCTACTTGCCCTTAAGCTCAAAACATCTGACCTTGAGCAGCAGCTGGCAATACGCCAATGATACGCAATATGAGGATAGTGGGGGGGGAAGAGGCTCTTGGAAGGTACGCTCCACAAGGTGGCCACTCTACAGGCAGACAGATTTCTGGAGGAAGGTAAATGGTTGATGATCCACAAAGTGGGAAGAGAAGATTGGACACAACAGTGATTCCATAAAAGTGTTAAATTGACAAACTGGTATAAAATACTGAATATGTTTGGCAGGGACAACCTCTCAATGGAGAGCATCCATGACCAATGCCATAACACTGCAGAGCAACTGGCTGCCAAAGGGGGGATGGAGGGATTTCAATAGAGTTTATTGGGAGAAATTATTTCCACTGTTTGGTGACCAGTGACTTTAATGATAAATAATACTTACATTTGATACAGCGCCTTATCACGTCTTTGATACTTCTCAAAGTGCTTCACAGAATATTCTGTAAAGTTAATTGACTTTGTCGGCAATTGTAATTGCGCACAGCGGTATCCCACAAATAGTCATGGATTGAGTCACCAAATTATTTTTAAAATTTATTTTTACTTTTTTCAAGGGATTATTACCCTCGGAGAAGCGATCCACGAATCAACTAACAACCGGGTTCCTACTTAATGCTAGGTAAACAGAGGCGTGTGGAGTAAGGAAACTTGCCTAAGGTTTCGCCCTGCCCGGGAATCAAACCTGGGTAATCTCACTTGCAAGGCGAGTGCTGCAATCAATACATTACAGGACTAGAGGGCATCAAGTTATGATAATTGCCAAAGAAGCAACGGAGGACTTTTTTTTCTTTACACAGAGTTGTTAGAATGCGGAATACCTTGACAGGTTGCAGTAGTTGAGGCGGAATCCATATTAACTTTTAATAGATAACTAAATAGGTATCAAAAGGAGTAATTGAGTAATCAAAAGGAGTCCTCCTCGACCTATCGGCAGCATTCGATACGGTCGACCACGCTATCCTACTCCACCGCTTGTCCTCCCACCTCAACCTTCAAGGCACTGTCCTTGAGTGGTTTAGGTCGTACTTTTCTCACCGTCTTCACTTTGTCTCCACAAATGGCTTCTCCTCCACCCCCCGCACTGTCTCATGTGGTGTCCCTCAGGGCTCTGTCCTCGGTCCCCTCCTCTTCACCCTCTATATGCTCCCCCTTGGTGACATCATCCGCAGACATGGGGTTAACTTCCACATGTATGCGGATGACACCCAACTCTACCTTTCCTCCTCTACTCTCAACTCCACGACCACCGATGTCCTGACAGCCTGCCTGTCCGACATCGAGTCCTGGACGAGAGACAACTTTCTTCAGCTCAACGTGCGAAAAACCGAGGCCCTCCTGATTGGTTCGCGTCAGCGCCTCCGCACCTCAGGCGCTGACACCATCAGCATCCAAGGCTGCACTCTCCACCTCTCAAAGCCAGTCAGGAACCTCGGCGTTTTGTTCGACCCTGAGCTGTCCTTTCTCCCTCACATCCGCACCACAACTGGCACCGCCTTCCATCACCTCCGGAACATCGCCAGACTACGGCACTACCTCACCCCTCACGCTGCTAAAACCCTGGTCCACGCCTTTGTCACCTCAAGGCTGGACTATGGGAACTCTCTCCTCGCCGGCCTTCCCGCCACCTCCCTCCACAAGCTGCAGGTCATTCAGAACTCTGCAGCTCGTGTACTGTCCCGCACCAGGCTTCGGACCACATCACTCCCACCCTCGCTCGCCTCCACTGGCTCCCCATCCCCCAGAGGATTGATTTCAAGATCCTCATCCTCACCTATAAGGCCATCCATGGCCTTGCTCCCTCCTACCTCTCTGACCTACTATCCCCCTACCTACCTGCCCGTACCCTCCGTTCCTCCGGCTCCGGTCTGCTCCACGTCCCCCGCCCCAATCGCCCTACCATCGGTGGTTGGGCCTTCAGCCTCTCAGCCCCGAGGCTCTGGAACTCCATCCCCCAGTGCCTTCGCTGCCTCCTCCCTTTCCTCCTTCAAGGCCGGTCTCAAAACCTTTCTCTTTGACCGAGCCTTCAGCTCCCCTCTCGACTCTCTTCCCCCTCCTCGCTCCCTCCCTTCCCTCCCCTCACCCTGACCATTTCCCCCTCCTCGCTCCCTCCCTTCCCTCCCCTCACCCTGACCATTTCCCCCCCTGCTCGGGTCCTGACCCAACTGTGCAGCGCCTTGGGACGTCCTCCTGACGTGAAAGGCGCTTTATAAATGGAATCTTGTTGTTGTTGTTGTTGTAATTTGCAGGGGTATGGGAAAAGGGCAAGTAAATGGAACTGATTGAATTGCTCTGTCAAAGAGACAGCATATACATGATAGGCCAAATGTCCGTCTTCTGTGCTGGAACCTTCTGTTGTTCTTAGAGGAGTTTACATATCACCATCACTTGTAGTTAGATTAATTCGTCTACAAAATACAGTCATTTTACAATAAATTCTGTGAAGTGCTTTGAGTTATCCTTCCAACATGAAAGGCACTATATCAAATGCAAGGATTATTATATTTATTAATATTAAGCATTAAAATATCCATTTATAGCCACACCATCATAGCAGTCTCATTTTACATATTGTCTTGTTAAATAAAAAAATCTTAAAACATTTCACAATGAATGACTATGAAATGTAGTGACTATATTAGAAATGTGGTAGCTAATCTGTGTGTCAGCAGTTTTCCACAAACAACCAATTAATTTTGAGATTTTTTTGCTGACCCCTAAGGACAATGATCAGATGCACAATTTATGCACTTACTAACTGTGGAATAGGAAGATCTTGTCCAAATTTCCTGCAACTTGCTTTACCAGTTAGGATAAAATGCTCACAGAAAGTCCATTGTGCTATCCCTGTTTGCTGGGATGCGTTAAATGGCCTCTCACCATGTTTATGCTTCCCTTGGTTCATTAGTTCTCTTTAATGTCATAGACACTACATTTTAACGTACATCTCACAGCCTCACCGAGAACTGAAGCTGATGCAATGAGTTGTTTCCTTAGTCATAAATACCTTAGTGCTACCAGCTGCACACTGCCATTAGAGAGATTGACTCTCTAAACAGTGTTTCTTATTTAAATTATGTTTAAGACAAACAACAAGAAAAGGCTACAGCAGATTTCCTGTTTTAAATAGGACAGCTGATACCTGTCATGGTTGAAGTGGTAGAATATATTGCTGTGCAGGTGTTCAGCTAACTTTTTCCTAGGCTTTTGCAAGCACTGGGCTTTAAGAAGAATCACCAGCTCACAGCAAAAGGTGAATATTTTGTTACTTTACATTCCTGTCACTTTTTCCACCCACACACGCAAAAAGATATTACAAATATTCCCTCCTTATCATTTTTCTACAAGGGATGCACATCTTCCTAACAAATTTCTCATCAACATGACTATTAATGATTGTTTTGCCCACAAAATATACAGTTAATTCACTTGACAGTATGTTCTTTGAAGTGCTTTGAAACGTCTCAATGACATGGTAAGGCGCTATATCAAATGCAATGATTATTATTGTTATAATATATGAGCCCATGACCTAGAACTTTTCCATTCAGGTTCACACCACGCTAATTTGAAATAGTTGAGGTCCAGTTCAGAGGCTTGATTCAAATAGATGTTCATTTTTTTAAGGCAATTTCATGAGCAATGCCAATACTATACCAAATACTCTTTCTGTGTAAAATTCTGTCTGTACACACAGAAGAGATTTGTCGTTCAACAGAACTGAAGGATCTGTATACATGGATTATTTAAGTTAAAATTTTGGTCAGAGGTGAAGTAAGACTACAATCTAAATAAGACTACTGACTGTAAAATGAAGTCAGTCTTATTCTGAACTCCTGCAAATTTATAACAGAAGCTTAGTTGAACACAGTGAAGCAATTCTAACATTAGAATCTTTATCACCTCAAACACCCAATTCTGTGGCAAATCTAAAACTATAAATTGCTTAGAAATAATTTACAGCTATCATTTTACACCTTGTTTATAAAATTAATCTTTATCTTGCAAACTGAACACTGTTGCAGGCAGCTGACCATAAAGTTTATGTCCCAGAATTTATTTAGCAAATGTTATCAACAACAACATATATTTATATAGATTCCTTCATTTGGAGGATTTTTGGCCAGCATACTAGTGGAAACTCCCTTGTCTTTTCGAATTGTGTGTTGGAATTTTTACGTTTCATCTGTGAGTAGGCATATAGGATCTTAATTTAACTTCTGAAAGACAGAACCTTTGACAATCCAACACTCACCCAGAACTGAACGAGTGCTTAGACTATGAGCTTAAATCTTAACGTGAAGTGCCACGATTACTACCAACTGAACTAAATTGATTCATTTGGTAGCACTTTAGAGCAGAACTGTTTGCAGTGTATTTGAATAGGTTGACAAACAGTCTGATTCTATGGTTGGCCTTGTAAATGGTGCTTTAATTGCAGGGAACGTGGCAGCATTCCAGTTGCTAGCTCAGGGGGAGGTAATACAGTTTCCAGATACAGAGCAGATAATTGTAATTATTTCTTTTGGTATCCTTCATGTATCATGGAAAGGCAATCAAGGAAACCTTTCATAATTTTTCCTCTTAACGTAGTTTTTTCCAGCTGGAAATCCTCATACTAATGCATCAGGGCATGTTGATCTAAGGTTTGGGTAAAGTCATCTCGAGGCACAATAAATATGATCTTGTGCATTCAGCCCATTCTATATATGACCTATTTTATTAGGACTGGACATCAAGTGTTCCTTCCATGAGTATTTGACATCTTTGTTTTGATCCCAAATGCGCCACAAATATCAATTTTTGTCTTAATTGTTTTATCAGGGTGTTTTTCAGTCAGGGTCTAGAAAGGTAGTTTCTATTTTTATCAGTTCTCAAAAAATATTGAGTCTTAAACAATGACATATATGAGAGAGAGTGGGATAGAGGGGAATCGGAGGGAGATAGGGAGAAAGCAATAAAAGAGGTAGAGGTTCATGTGAAGTATAAACCCAGCATGGACTACTTGACAAGAATGGCCTGTTTCAGTGGTGCATGTAATTCTACGCAATTGTGAAGGTTAATAAGAATTGATAGACGAAAGAAGACTAACATCCATCCGGTTCACCTTCCACAATCCTGGCAGTCATATGCATGTCATGCCCCAAACTATATACTGTATCCCTACATATTATTCCTTAATAATAATAATAATCACCCTGTAATGGTTTTCTCAGCAGTGAAGTGGCACTACTCATGATATTGACTGCTGCTTCTTTCTTTTAAATGTGCTCATGGACCTGTACAGAGAGCAGTGTGTTTTGGGATGACCTGTCCACACACTTCCTCCAAGGAGCAGGGAAAATCCAAGTGTCTAGAAATTCAACTCACAATGCAGCTTTCAAACTAAAAATACACCCAAATCGAACACAGATTTACCAAGACTTGTGCGAATGTTCGGGGAGCAGTGAGGAGGGGTGCTTGCGGCCTGCGGACGTAGGTTGGCCAAGTATATCTTTGTCAGAGGATGATTCTTCTGACATTCAGAATCAGTAATAATCATCATAATAATCATAATCCTTACATTTGATATAGTGCCTTATAATATTGCTGAGACATCTCAAAGCACTTCACAGAATATATTGTAAAGTGTAGTGACTGTATATTTTATTTTAATAATAGGCATATTTTATCTTAGTTATAGAATTGTGGTCAAAACCAACCTCATAGCCATCATTGCAGTGCTGAATGTCAAACTCTTTATGAAACTCATACAACCAATTGCTCTGTTGTCACTTTCTTTTCTCGAAGCATAATGATAATGAAATATTAGTCTATTGATGGATGTCAGAGTAATAACCACCAACTTCTTCAACAATTGTAACCCTTTCTGTATGGTGACAGCAGGTATATATAATGCTCAGTGACCAGACTTCGTAAGATCAGCCTCGTAACATTATGATACTTATACTCCCCGTTCCCCCTCCCCCGTATCTAAGACCATGGCTGAAGTGATGAAATGCATAAACTTGTGGGAGGTGGGGGTTAAGCACACTTGACCCCCTGTTAGGATGACACAGAGATTATTGTTTTGCCTCCAGTTAGGGAAAGCTTATTTGAGAGTCTTCTGCCCTAGGATCACAGGTTTTAGAGGCTCAGCACTCAATTGGGACTGGAAGACTTGTCAACCTTTATCCCCTGGCAAGAGATTTGTGTATGTGTCTTTTTCATTGCTCTTTCTGACCTCTGCAAGTCCTCATAAAGGTGAGGAAAAAGAGTGCCAGGTTGACATTGAATGATCTATGATGATCACATATATGTGGTTCTTTGATCTTCCTCCTAAGTACTGCTTTAGACTGTAGCCATTACATGAAAAGCCATTAGTCTCATCCCAGTCTTAAGGCCATTTTGTCTTAGAATTTAAGATTGTGCAGAATTGTAAATTATTTTGAATTCAGTTTTAATTTGGAAGCCAAACAATTGCTTTCTGCAGGCTAAAACTTTTGTTCACAAAATACACACGTTCACACTTCTTTACTCCATATCGTGTGAAGTGCTTGAGCCATCTCAATTACATGTTAAGGTGCTATATCAGGTGCAAGGATTATTATTATGTAAAACTAAATGCATTTTGCATCTCTGATGCCATTAATACCTTAGTTATTGAAAGGGTAGTCATTATTTGATATGATTGACAGTAGCAAAAAGAAAATGTATTCTTTGTAAACTCTACTTGGACAAATAAAGGCCTTTTTCAGCTTGGCATAAGGGAAGATTTCACTTTATTTCACCCAGCTTTGTCTGAGGATACCCGGGTTTACGTGAACTACGTCAGCTTTTCACTCTCACTTAAAAGCAAGTTGAATGAGCAAGCTTTCTTGGTGACCAAATTTGGCAACTAAGCACTTTCAACTAAGAGTGAAGAGGGAAGCATGGGGTAGTGGCTGTTGAGCCCTACATTGTTTGACATGTTCTTAATTTCTGCTTGTAAAATAAAACAGAGTTATAGTTTTGCAGAGGTGTTCTATATGGGAGTCATAAGCAAATGAGTTATCACCCTCTAGACTAGGGGATGTCCCATGGGAGAATTGCCCTTTATGTGAAAAAGTAAATGAGAAAGAAAGGTAGAATATTTTGCTTTTTAGGTGAAATAGCCTTCATTCTTAATATAAATTGGTCCACATATATCTTCTTCCAACCGCAAAATAAATAAATCAGAACCTTTGCGGCTGATCAGTTGCGTAGTTTGGGTTTCACTATGTTAAGTTGCGAAATCATGTTTGATATTAATGTTGAACCTTGATTCTGATGGCTGGATTATAATTGTCACAGGCCTTTGCTTTGCAAATCATTTATTCCTATTGGAGGGTAAATTGATTTCCGACTGGTTTCAATATGTTGCCTGATTTTCTTCTACTATAAGAAAGGTCTAAAAATCATCACATGATGAGCTATATATAGACTGTGGAAAAGGGTCGATCACGAGGTTTGGGCTTAAAGGCACAGGTATCTCTAGATTTATTTTTATCCAGATGTGCTGACCTTGATGTGGCATATAATTATACTTTTTACTGCAAAGTTCAAATCCAAGCCTGATGCACGAGTATCTCCCTGTAAATATTAAGTGGCTATAAGAACCAGACACATATGAGAAATATAAGGACCCGATTCCACGGATCTCCTGACACCTTGTGGTCATGTAATATTACTGCACAGTTAGAAGAACTGCAGTGGACCCCCCATCAATTTCAAGTGTGTTTTTGTTTAAAATGACTTTTGCAGTTTGAAGCCCAGTCTATACACTGCACTTCAGTGTCAGCCCAGAGTAGGTAATGTAGTTGAGTAAATTGTTGCTGTTAAAGTATCCATGGAGACTGTCAAATGAGATCATTGTGACCTGTTGTAAAGCATGTCAGTAAGAAGTCGTCCCAAGGAGCCATGCCAAGTGAAGTAGTGGCCATTGCAGTTAGATACTGCTGTTGGAGACTGCAGATATGTGCAGAATACTCTAACAAATTAGGTTTTGCTTAGGCAATAAATTAGGTCACCAGATTCTTAAGTGCCCACATCTATCAACCACTGGTGTATTTTATTTCTGACTTGATGCAGTGTTTTATATCGTCTGAACCTGAACTATGAATGGTATGCATCATCAGTAGACTTCTGAGCTGCATGTGGTTTACCAAAGCACGCAGAGAAAACTACAGTATATTGAGTTTTACAGTATTTAAAATATCAGTACCAAACTTATACATCTTAATATTGCTCTTAACAGCACAGCCAAGACTGGTCTCTAAAGACTTTCTATGATTCTTTCCAGACAACACAAGTGTGGCGTAGAAAATACATAGACTGTCTGTTTCCCTTTATTCTGTCATCTCATTCTGAACTGACTGCTAGAAGTTATGTAAAACCAGCTGGCAATGACTTTGTCTTCAGGTTTACCCTATCACCAACCCGCCTAAGGCACTACATCAAATGCAAGTGATATCAAGAAGTACACACACCTTTATTTGATGATACTCGATATTTTGATCAGCTTTTTGCTGTGCTTTTCACCACTAAAAGAAAATATGCAACTCAGAATTCATTGGACCAGTAAGAGATCTATTCTACGTTTTGTTAATCTATTGGAATTGGTACTAGAATTCAGAGCAGGTCACTCATTTATAACCACACAATGTAGTGCAAATCCATCAAAAATCTAAACAGCCTTGTGTACATGTTGTGTTCCACTTAGCTTGAGTTTCCATGCTCAAAAGCTCTATATAAATTAAATATCTGATTTCCTTATCAACGATAAGCAATTTGTGTCGTGGAAGGATTGAAAGGGAAAAGGGTTTTATTACTCAGTCGGAGAGGATGAAAGAGATTAAGGTTCAGTGATTCAGCTACTGCACAGTGAGAGGAATAAAGGCTGTGTGCACTGAGTCTATATAACCTGATGGAAATTGATAGATGTAGAAACATAAATATTTTCAGCATAAGAAGACTGTTGCCCTTTTTTAAACATACCCGAAAGTGTACTCCAATGCTGTGTTGGATTTTGATTTAACATAGGATTCCAATGTATCCAACTGCCTCCCAGTCACTCCCATTTGCGCAGTTATCAATAACTACAAGTTCAGTGCCTGTATTATTACCTAGACATCATTTCATTACTTCAAATGATTCAATTACATACAGTTATGTTAAATGAACTCAGTTGGCCCAGAGGCACTTTGAAACACATTGCTTGGCAAAAGTGTTTATCCTGGTGGTGCAGCTTGAAATCCAGAGTATTTGGGATTGGTTTAATGTTAAAAATAATTTATGTTTGAAACATCAAATAAGTGGACTATCTTATGGAACAATTTTAGCTGATGTCTGAAAACGCAGTGTATAAGCTTTACTTTTTTTCATTCTCACCATATTATTAGTATCACTGCAATGTGAGTGGAGTAGGAGGGTAAACACAATAGTATTGGCTTTGAATTTTGCATCTATTATGGATACACATCAGATATTACAGTACAATTTACATTTATATAGCGCCCTTCACGTCGGGAGGACATTTCAAAACCCTTGACACTGCTGGCTGGGTACCTAAGGTGGGAGTGGGAGCTGAATGGGGTGGTGAGAGGAATGATGACTGAAAGTGTGGACAAAGAAGTAGGTCTTGAGATGGACTTTGAACAAGGTGAGGAAGGGAGTGAGTCGGGGACACTCCAGGATGGAATTCCAGAGAGAAAGGGCATAATTACTAAAAGCCTGCCCGCTCATGATGGGGAGGATAGTGTGCATGATGCATGTTTGCTGAATAGCAATAATTTTTTTTTAAATCATGTTCTAGATCTAAACAGTTTAGGTTAATTATCTCCTGTCTCAGTGTCAAGCCATTTGGAGTCGGCAATTTCTGGGTTTAAGAACCTATTTATAATTTTTTTTAACGTACTCCATTTAAATTCAGGGACTAAACTGCTTTAAATGCACATTAAACATAAATAGTTATAATTTGCATTCATGCACTGCCTTTTATGTAAAATAAACTTGCGATACCCTTACAAAATATAATTGATGAGAAATGTAGGTTACTCTATAGTCAAGGGAAGCAAATAATTTGTGCCAGAATGTCCATAAACAGTGAGATAAATGAACAATTCATTTGAATTTGGGTAGATTCGGACTGGGTATAGATTCAGATTGAAAGGCAAAATAATCCAGGATAATCAGGAGAAAGCGTCCAGGGTTGGCCCTTTACGTCTTCCACTTGCAGTTTGTGAAGTTGCTTATATGCTCATGTATTCAGGGCTTGGTGTCTACCTTGATATGTAGAGAGGTAAGCAGTTTCTGGTGAAGCTTCATACCCAACTAGTGAAGGGATTGCTCAATGCTATTGCTGAAGGCCATTTCTTTTAAAACATGTTTTGAACAACAAAAATGGTCAACTTCCGGGTCCTATGATCGCCACAGATACCATATTACATAATCCATCATATGATATCACTTGACATCCTTTCCTATTTACAAGACAGCTATGTCACTATGACTATGTCACTTTCTACGCATTAGGGACATATGTGGCAACCTCATGACTTGGGTCAGCTATGTTCAAAAAATGAGCTAAAAATGTAAATAATATGAAAAAAATAAGGTAATACAAATGTTATCCATCTTTAAAAAAATAAAATTGAGCAAATCTAATTTATGACAAAGTGCGTAGTTTCTGAGTGTTACATTTTAATTTAATTTACTGAGTAATGCATTTATAATCAAACAGGCTGTACCCATTGCAGCTACCCTTGCAACCAGTTTCATTTAATCGGCCTTCTCCCTTTCGTCAGGTATCCCTTAAGATTAAGAAAATGTGCTATTGAACTCGTTAGCATCCCTTGTTCACATATTTGCACACATATCCTGTTGGGAGGACTCCTGATTGGGAGGACGCTTGTGGTGGGACTCTTGTGGGAGGACTTGTGTTGGGAGGACTCCTTGTTGGAGTCCATACATGTGTGATGAGTTTGTTTAGGTCACGATAGGTGATCCCCCAAAAAAATATGGCCATGACACTCCCCCAAGTAAGACCTTTCCGATGCAGTTATAAATCATGTTGGTTAGACAGACACACAGACAGACATTTCATCTTTATTAGTATAGATAGATGTATCTCTCTAGAGGGTTGTGTGACCTCTGTCGCTACTTTGTTGCAGAATACCATGCATACCTTTTTGGGGGCTTAATTAAAACATTTTTGAATATAGTGCATCAACGATAGAAGATCCCTGAAAAAAATATGCCCATGAATCTCCCCCATGCAAGACCTTTCGATGAGGTGTAAATCATATCTCTGCGTTATTCGGTTATTGCGTTCTAAGCGGACACACATACAGATATTTCATGTTTATTAGTATAGATAGAAGATAATAATCCTTGCATTTGTTATAGTGCTTTTCACGTCTTCTAGACATCTCAAAACACTTCACAGAGTATACTGTAAAGTGAATTGACTGTATATATTTGTGAGCGAAATGCAGCAGCCAATTGCGCACAGCATTGTCTCACAAACAGTCGTGGATTGAAGTGACTAATTTATTTATTTTTTCCTTGAGGGATTATTATCAGACGTGTGGAGTAAGGAAATTGCCCAAGGTTTTGCCCAGCCGGGAATCGAACCCAAGTCGCTCGCTTGAGAGGCGAGCACTCTAACCACTGAGCTACAGGATTCCAAGATGTATTAAGGGTTTAGAATATATAAAATTTAAAACTTGTGAATTGTAGAAGTTAAGAGCTTCTGCATAGCTATTTGTAACAGCAGCCCACTCATAAAAATGGTTGATGTGTTAACCTTCCTATGATTACCAGAATGATGGTTACATAGTGCACATTTGACCAAAGTAATATTTTACAGTTGAAAGCTTTACAGTGATTTTAAAATGGAGACTGGCCGATGCCTGATAAGAGTTTTTTNGCACAACTGCTAACCTGAGTAATTCATTCATGGGTTTGTTGTGATAGGAAACAAACAAATCTCTTAATAAAAGTAACCAATGGCTAAAATATTTGTGTGGGAAAATAGATCAAAATGCCAGCATTTTGTTTGCAATTCCAGGCGTATGTTGAACTCTGTCTGGGTTGGATACTCTTAAACATGGTGATCAGTTTCTCCATCAGACACTTGGTGGAGTCCTGTAGCTCAGTGGTTAGAGCACTCGCTTCGCAAGTGAGAGACCCGAGTTCAATTCCAGGCACAGGGCGAAACCTTGGGCAAGTTTCCTTACTCCACACAGAGCCTAATAATAATCCCTCCAAAACCAAAAACAATAATTAAATTGGTAATTTTCAATCTACGACTGTTTGTGGGATATTGTTGTGTGCAATTGGCTGCCGCGTTCGCCCACAAATATACAGTCAATTCACTTTACAGTGTGTTCTGTGAAGCGCTTTGGGACGTCCTCCCGACGTGAAAAGCGCTATATCAAATGCAAGGATTATTATTATTATTTGGCTGACCAAACAAAGGGCTTTTGTTTTATTTCAAATTCATTTTAAGACATCCTCCCTTCTGCAAAGATAAAGCAGTGATCCAACTAAGCCCAGGAATGAGGTCAAATGTATAATGTTGCTAAGTCTTCACAGATATTTTGGATAATTTGACATTCATGGTGTATTTCATGACAGATGACAGTCGAGTTAATGATTGTATTAGTGGAGTCCTGTAGCGTAGTTTTCGTTTGTGCGCTCGCCTCACAAGCAAGAGGACCCAGGTTTGTTTTCCAGGCAGGGCGAAATCTTAGGCAAGTTTCCTTACTCCACATGCTTCTGTTTAACTGGCAGTAAGTAGGATCCTGGTTGTTAGTCGATTGTCCATGACTGTTTGTGGGATGTTGCTGTGTGCAATTGCTTACTCTGTTTCACCCACAAAATACACCTGTCAATCCACTTTACAATATATTCTGTGAAGGGCTTTGAGATATCTCAACAATGTGATTAGGTGCTATACCAAATGTAATTATTATTATAATTATTATTAAGCAGATATTAAGAGTCGATCTACATGTTGTACACCCATAGGCATGTTACAATGCAATCAATCTGTCAGGTATATTCATTTCCCCGTAATGTAATGATCATTTTCAGATTTTCTAAAATGCACACAATTTTTGAATGTCAGAAATAGCATATCATCAAAATGCACTATAGTATAGGTCGTTTAGTAAACATGAGTCGAGTAATGTCACTTGTTACTACCTTTGACAACTCGGTATAACTGCAACCTTGTGCCTTCTGGTCTTTTCCAGAGCCCCACTGAAGGGGGTCTTTGGTAATAAAATCGTAGAAATTTGTAAATGACAAAACTGTTTTGATTTGCTGTAATTCTGCATCGACCTTTAATAATTAATCTGCACTCTCGTGGCTGAGGGCACGTACCCAGGGACTTGTCGTTAAACCGTCATTCTTTTTTGTCTGTTTTAAGTACCCATGTTAACTGTGTTCAAGAATTTCCCAGTAGACTGTGGCAGACTAGTAAGAGTGCTTTTTTCTGATTTGATAAATAGTGCGTGAAATTTGATCTGAAAATAAGATACAGATGCTTTTGTTTCCGTCATTTTTACCATGGCAACTGAAGTAGAACACGTGAACGCCTGTAGATTGAGTCCCTGCTCTAAAGCAGTTGGGACTGAAACCTCTTAGGCCTGACTGCAGCACCAATTTTGCATTAAAATCAAAGCTCATATAATGTATGTGCAATTTAATCACAGAATACTGTGCATTAAGAAATGCTGTATGGTTCAGGCTGAGTCCAAATTACTAACTTGAAGAGCAGTTTTAAAAGAACAGTTCTTTATAAAACTTGTGCGGTCATTTTTTACCCGAATAGATCCACTTCAGGGTCCTCACTGTCCCATATAAATCACTCCAATGCCAGTACTTCCCTATCAATGATATGGGTCTGCCTACTCCTCTGCTCAACCCCTCCATTTCGCTCAGCTAGTGGAGGCCTGCTCCCCGTTTTCCCTTCCCTCCCCTCCGCAACACCATCGGAGGTCAAGCCTTCAGCCACTATGCCCCTAACATCTGGAATGTCATGCCTTGATATCTCTGCCTTGTCCTCTCTTTATCTAAATCCCAGTATAAAACCCACCTGGCTCAGTTAGTAACAGTCTCACCTTTGAGTCAGAAATTTGTGGGTTCAAATCCCATGCTACTCCTTGTGTAGGGTGCTATGAAAATGCAAATTGTTCTTGTTTGAGGAGCAGTAAGAGTCCATGTAGCTCTGCATCATTTTCATCCTAGCATTATGCACAAGTGAGGAAATGTGCTTTAATATAATCTAGTTTATTATGTTGTGTTTGAGAAAAAAAATTGCATCAATATTACCTCACTTTCTCTTTCTGTAGAATCACACTGGTGTCCCATTTGCAAAGTAAAATATTCAATAACAACAACAACTTGCATTTATATAGCATCCTTCATGTACATTGTGTCTCGGAGTGCTTAACAGCCGTGTTGTTTGACCTGAGCTGGAAAGTAAGGGTAGGTGACACAAGACAAGGTAATAGAAGAAAGTCTTCAGGTATGACTTGAAGACGAGCAAAGAGGGAGCAAGACAGAGAGATTACAGTAAGGAGTTCCAGAGATTCAGGGCAAAGTAGCTGTAAGCACAGCCACCAGTTGTGGAGTGCAGAAGACACTAACCAGCTAAGCAAAGGCAGTAAGTCAAGTGGGATGTGAGCAGATCGGAGAGGTAGGAAGGTGCCAGGGAAAGAGATATAAAACCGAGATTGAGGATCTTGAAATCAGTACGTTTCAGAGTAAAATCTTTGCAAAGTGACTCTGTTCCATAATGACCTTTTTTTTGTATAAATTTAGAGTCCAATTATTTAAATTTTTTCTCTCTGCTTCTAGTGTGGCCTTCTGCTGCTGAGGTGTGGTTGCACTGGTTGCCTACCAGAACCCAACCCAAGTGGCTATTGTGAGCCTTGGCAGTGAGTGTCAGGAGGTTACTCAACAGCGGAGCCTGACCTCTCCCCACCCAACCACCACACCCTCACACAACCAGCAGAGTATGCTATAGAGGGATCAGGAGCAGGAACCCTGGCTGTTTTCACCCTCCCTATCATTGGGAAGGGCAGGGCCAATTTTACTTCCCGCATAAAACACCGGCTGAGATCAGCAAACTCGGTATGGACCAACAAGCTCCTGGTCTGTAAACTGTGGCTCTATCCACTGCACCATTGGGCTACCACCATTGATTCATTTTTAAACTTTTAAATGCATTGGGCCTGTCAGACGTCAAACGACCAACTAGTGACTATCCTCTTGGGGTGGGGGAGTGGGGGGTAGGTAAGCTTGTCTCCTTGGAACTGAACTGGCTCCCAGGTGACATGCCTGGCAATGGAATGTCAGAATCAAGCCAGCTCTCTGTGCGATCTCGGTCGTCCGGTTCCTGAGCCAGACGGGTCAGCAGTATTCCAGGGCACTGCTGATGACAGCACAGCCAGCCTGGCTCATCAGCAGGTCTTGGAAGGGCAGACCAGTCTCAGGGCGGAGAATCCTCCCACTCAGCTCCTGTTAACTCTGCAAGCCAAAGCCCTAAAGGGTAGGGTGGTCCTAGCTAGACAAGCAGCAGGAAAGCTTGCCAGACAGTGATATCATATTCTTACTTCTGGATGCATGCTTTGCATCAAAAGATAATGGATAATTTTGAAGAAAATAGACCTTACTGAGCTGTTCAAAATGCCAAGAAACTTCAGCATAAATATAGCTGAACAAATAGAAACTGTGTGTGTTGTGTCAGATTGGCTTGCCAGCTGTTGTTCTGATATTTTGCAGTTGTGTTTGGTGCTGTAACACGCCAATGCTAAAGAACATGATTCCAAACCATTCCAAGCCATTTGTTCACAGATTACTGACTGCTGCACAGCTCCTCTAATGTGTGTACTTAATTTTGACCATTCAAAAATAAACAAGCACTTTTAGTCTTGTTAATTTGTAAGTCTCTGGCCTTTGAGAGGATGTGTTCAGTGGAGGATGTTGTGAGCCTATGTAACATTATATTGACGGACTTTTTATAAGCTAAACAGATATTTTAAAGACTGTTTTCAAATACAGGCTGACCTAAAAGTTACCGATGAATTTACAAAAAAGCCTGTACAGTGTAAATGTCGGGTTCTGTTGACTCTTTAAATAATTTCCAATAGTTATGATTGTGAGTTATTTCTGCGATCTCCCACGTAAGAACAGTCACAACATTTCAATGTGACTTTTATTGCAACATAAGGCACTACATCAAATGCAAATTACTCTGTTTCATGTGAAATTACTTCAGAAAATGTTTTGTGTGTATGTGCCCCTCATTTGAAGTGATTTTGATACAAAAATGTGACCTATTTTACACAAATCACACTGGAAAAATAAACACTGATCTGTGGGTTTGTCTAAAGTTGACACCTATTTTCTCCAAATGGGTTCTATTTTTAAGCACTTTTAAAAATATACAGGTAAACTTGCATTAGTCGTATGAGTCAGGACCAAAACAGTTAATATGACTTACCTGAAGTATGAAACTATGCTAAGTCAGATTTTATACAACTAACGCATAACAAATAACTTATGAGCAGAAAACATGTACAATGAATGGCTCCAACAACCAGGTTTCAAAACTGAATTGTTTTGACACAACATGAACTCATATGAAGAAGTATTAACACTGTAACTGAATTATTTAAAGTTTTGTTGCCGCATTTATGTTTTAAATATGTTTGAATAAATGTTTGAATAAATAAAGAAAATGCAAGTGAAAGACTTGACATAAATTTCAAACTTGCTGTCAGAATTGAATCCAATCAAGAAAATCATTGTCGTCAAAAAAAAAGGAAAAGTCTGACTTTTAAAATCCCATTAGTACAAAGAAATCAATGTGGTTTCTAGTAGGAAAATAAATTAGACTTTAATGCATGGATAACTTAGGCAAGTATACCACTTATAACAAGATGACTTATGCGAGTTCACCTGGATATTCACCTGGTTCACCTGAACTCACCTGCAAGTTTACGCAAATGACACCCAACTCTATCTCTCTGCTTCCACCCTCGATTCCAGAACAACTGACGTCCTGACAGACTGTCTGTCAGACATCAAGTCCTGGATGAGAGACAACTTTCTACAGTTGAATGTCAACAAGACCAAGGTTCTCCTGATTCGCTTGCGCCAGCGGCTCAGCACCTCAGGCACTGGCAGCAACAGCATCCATGGTTGAACACTCCACCTCACCAAACCAGTCAGGAAACTGAGCGTCTTGTTCGACCCTCATATCCGTGCCATGACCCGCTCTGCCTTCCCCCACCTTCGCAACATTGCCCAACTCCACCACTGCCTCAACCCAAAACCCTTATACACGCATTTGTCACCTCATGGCTCGACTACAGAAACTCCTTCCTTGTCAGCCTCCCCAACTCTTCCCTCCACAAGTTGCAGATCATCCAGAACTCTGCAGCTTGTGTCCTCTCCCACACTAGGCTCCATGACCCCATCACCCCCACCCTCATCCGGTTTCACTGGCTCCCCATCCCTTAGAGGATAGAATTCAAGATCCTCGTCCTCATTTTCAGGGCCCTCCACAGCCTTGCCCCCTCCTACATTTCTGATCCGCTAACCTCCTATCAACCTGTCTGCTCCCTCCTCTCAGCAGGCGCCGGCCTGCTCCATGTCTCCCGCCTGACCTGCCCTACCATCAGCTGCCGGGCTGTCAGCCTCTCTGCCCCCACCCTTTGGAACTCCATCTCACAGTCCCTTTGCGTTGCTCCCTCCCTTGCCTCCTTCAAGGCACGACTCAAGACCCTCCTTTTTGACCGGGCCCTCAGCCGCCCTCCTACCCTCCCTCATCCCAACCCTGTCCCCCACGCTTGGGTCCTGATCCCCGACTATTTGGCACCTTGGGATGAACTCCCAACGTGAAAGGTGCTTTACAAATGTAATTTTGTTGATATATTTTCTTCTTAAAAAAAAGTTCCCATTAATTAGAATTTGCTTTAGTTAACAACAGCAAATTACAAAAACAAAGACGAGTAGTTTAAGAACCAAAGTCGTGGAAAGTTGTAAATTACTGTTGTCTGCAAACAATTGGGGCTCATGATGTTATGTGTGCCATCAAATAGAACGCATTTGGATGAATGAATTTAGCTGTGGCATCCCCAGAACACTGCTGTTCTCCACAATAGAGCTGTGCATTGTTCTTGTGCCATTAGCCTTGTTTGAGTTCAGTTTTGAATGGGGTTACAAACCCTTGCAAGTTCTGCTATTATATTATTGCAGCAGAAACCTGGAAATGTTCTGATGAAAGCGCCTTGGGACATCCTCCCGACTTGAAAGGAGCTCTGTAAGTGTAATTTTGTTGTTGTTATTGTTGTCTGCTTTCCCTCTTCTCCCATCCTCAATGTTTTCTTTTTCTATTATACCCCATCCCCAAATTCTCCCATTTCTGACCTCTTGAAACTTGTGCAGGCATAAGGTTTTAGGACTCGGGGACCCTCCAGTGCTTTGTCACTTTCCATGAGTAAGTTTGTGCAATGAACATTGGAAACTCTTCAACCATGGAAAACACAATGATTGAGCCAATCCTGTCTTCAGCCAAATGTGCATTTTAAAGCAGGAGAGGAGTTGAGGCTAGCTCAGCAATAGCATGGCTCAAATTTGGGTCTTTCTTAGAATATATGGCTGAAAACTGAATCATGTGGTGTGTTTGTTATTTTCCACACCAGTGGAGAAGCAATCACGTCTAGTTTTAGCAACCTGAAAGAGGGTCACACCAGAAGAATTGTCAAATCTTAGTTTCTTACTGGTGTCTTTATTGGACCTGATTTTCTGCCATTATGTACTTTTTTTATTAAAGACTTTATTGCTCTACTTTGTTGTGGAACTAGGAAATTAAATAATACAGAATAATGTCTTAGTTTTTGGATAATTCAAATTGATGGCAAACAAATTTCTCATGTTTTATATCGAGGAATGTTTCTGTATTGAAAAGAACCTTTGGAGGAGAATACAGATTTAATGTTTAAGTTAGTTACTAAAGTTAGGGAGTATACTTGAGGGAGAACAGAATAGAAGGGTATAGGAGTGGGACATAGGAAGGGTCGGTGCTCATGTAGAATATAAACCACCAGCATGAATTATATAGAAAAAATGGCCTATTTCCGTGCCTTATTACTTAATGTAACTTGCTGAAAACAGGGTTCAAAATCACTGCCACATTTAAGAATTTGCTAGATTCTGGATGCTCTGAAATGTTTTCCTGTCACTAATGCCAAAGTAACCATCTCTGAAATAGAGTAAATACAGACTTAATTCTGTAGATATAAAATTTCTTCCCATTTGTGCCCCGGGATCCGTTACTGTGAAGCGCTCTGAGACGCCGTCTGGCGTGGAGGGCGCTATATAAATCCAAGTTGTTGTTGTAGATGAGTGACACAGCCATTTAGCTGTAGTACTGTACAGACTTTTAAAGTATTTGTTTCCTGCTTACGGCACTCACAAAGTCTACAGTGAACCTTTAGAATAGTATTGGCCAATAAGAGTTTAGGCTGGCCGCCAATAAAGCACAGAATTGGTCTCGCAATACAAAATTTGCGCAGATTCTGTTTCCAAGTACAAAACCACTTTTGTTTTCCTGTCACCAATGCCGAAGTAACCATCTATGTCAGTCTCTTTATTTCCACATTTTATTCAAATGGCAGACAACACCCAGTGCGATACAAGCAACATACAATACAAGCAGTAACACACTAGTCACCATCCAAAAATATCTTCTGCCACATGAGCAGGAATGAGTTTCCTTCTCTTCGGCTGAATTTTGATGTTTGCAGGGAAAGCAGGTCCATTCCAAAAAAAAATAATGAATTGATCATTTTCAATCCATGACGGTTTGTGGGACATTGCTGTGCGCAATTGGCTGCCGCGTTCACCCACAAATATACAGTCAATTCACTTTACAGTATATTCTGTGAAGCGCTTTGAGACGTCTAGAAGACGTGAAAAGCGCTATATCAAATGCAAGGATTATTATTATTATTATGCCTGTCTTCGGACAGCAGCACCAACAAGATAACATTTGTATAGCGCCTCTCACGTCTAGAGGACGTCCCAAGACCCTGGACAGTGCACAGCATTTCAGACCGAGCTGGGGTCAGGGAGGGAGAAGGAGGGAAGGGGGGTGACCAATGGAATAGTCGAAGAGGAGAGTTTTCAGGCAGGACTTGAAGGAGGCTAAGGAGGGGGCGAGGCGGAGTGATTTATTTATTTATATTTATTTATTTTAAACTATTCAGTTAATTCACACAAATTTTGGACATCAAATTGGACCTCCCAGAAATTAATGTGATGGCAAATCCACCAAAAGACACATCTTTCCTGGACTTTGGGGAGCAGATTTCACAAACTATTTCAATAACGCTCACATTCCCAGAGAATCTTTGCAAACTGGGGGAGCGTGTTGAAGGGCTATTTGCTGCAATGTTGACTGAAATTCATTTATATAACACAAGAGGTTTTTATGTAATCACTGTATCCATCACATCTTTAATCGAGTCATCTTGACATTTGAGCACTCAAATACATTCTCCTGGTGAACAATGCAGTGGAAATAGAACAGCAAGTTTTGCTTTCCATCAATTTCGGCCAAATTGAGTATCACTGAATATCACTTCAGCTCAGTGACAAATCCAAGACTTTATCCAATCATAGTGAACTCCAAGTTATATGAATATTTTCTGCGATTTTTAGCACTTTTTGTTGCTGATACTGTATGAACCTCACTTGGCCACAATTTTATGTCAATTGGTCAATGTGGAACAACAATACTTTAGAAGCAGAGATCACAACCAAATAGGGTGCACGGTTCACTCTTGCATTGGGAGCCAGCATTATCTCCTGACTCCAGTGTGATTGCTGGAATGGATGTATTATAATAATAATCCTTGCATTTGATATAGTGCTTTTCATATCTTCTCGACGTTGCAAAGCGCTTCAAAGAATAGACTGTAAAGTGAATTGACCGTATATTTGTGGGCGAAACGTGGCAGCCAATTGCGCACAACAGTGTCCCACAAACAATCGTGGATTGAAAATGACCAATTTATTAATGTTTTGTTTTGGAGGGATTATTATTAGATTTAATAGAGGTTTTCAAAATTATGAGGGGGTTCAATAGGGTGAACAAAGAGAGACTATTTGCACTGGCGGGTGGGTCGGTAACCTGAGGATACCAATTTAAAGTAGTATTGCAGGAAGCAGAGGCAGCAAAAGCCACTGACAGGTCAAAAGTCTGAAGTACTTACACCTGTCTCCTTAACAAGCAGTGGCAAATTACTGCCTATAAGGGACCATTCCCAGTCACTTGGAAAAATACCAGCACCAGAAGAAAAGTTACAAACCATGACATCAAAATAACAACGAGCATTCTGTGTCTTTTAAAGTTGATTCAACCACTGCAGATGCAGATTTGCAATACAAATGGAGCAGTGGATTTCATTGACAGTCATGGAAGTTGATTTTGGAGACCCACTTCTGGGATTGGCTCACCAGCGTAAATGGATATTAAGATTTTGTGGAAATTCTAATATCACTTACTGCTAATTTTGTGATCTGTAATTTTACTAGAATAATAATACTTGCGTTTGATAAAGTGCCCTATCACATCGTTGAGACGTCTCAAAGCGCTTCACAGAATATACTGCAACGTGAATTGATTTTATGTTTTTTTGGCGAAATGTGGTAGCCAATTGCCCACCTCAGTGTCCCCACAAACAATCATGGATTGAATGACCAAATTATTATTTTTTAAATTTTTTTTGAGGGATTATTACTACTTGGAGTCCTGTAACTTAGTGGTTAGAGCACTCGCCTCGCAAGAGAGAGGACGTGGGTTTGATTCCTGGACAGGGCGAAATGTTGGGCAAGACTCCTCTATTTACAGTAAGGAGGAACACGGTTTGTTAGTCGATTAGCAGATCACTTTTCTGAGGGTATTAATTCCTTTAAAATAAAATGTGGTCACTCAATCGACGACTGTTTGTGGGACACTGCTATGAGCAATTGGTTGCCGCATTTCGCCGATAGATATTACAAATATTCCCTGCCTATCATTTTTCTACAAGTGATGCACATCTTCTTAACACCTTTCTCACTAACATGACTGTTAATGAGTGTTTCGCCCACAAAATATAGTCAATTCACTTTACAGTATATTCTGTAAAGTTCTTTGAGACATCTCGAAGACATGATAAGACGCCTTATCAAATTTAAGGATTATACGTTGACAAGTTAACCTGCAAGTCATTTTTCATTGCCTCCAGATGCTAATCAGTATCTTGGACAAATAACTTTTGAGGTCATCTGAGGAGCTTTCAATGTTTGCTTTTGTTTAGCTTGTTTCTGATTTCCCAATTCATAAACTATCCATATAAAAAGTGTAGCTTTTTTATCCATTTTTTTTCAATTTAAAGTTTTGTGAAAATTTTGTTCTTAACTTTGCAAAGCAATAATAATAATCCTAGCATTTCCATTTGAAAAACGCTTTATCACGTTGTTGAGACATCTCAAAGCACTTCACAGAATATATTGTAAAGTGGATTGACTGTATTTGCCAATTAGTGGAAATATCTTCAGTTCAAGAGCATTGATTCAGGATCATTGTTCAAAGCAATATACCTTTATTTTAAGAAAAAGTGGGCAGTGACAAAAGTGTTAGGAACTTTTGGAACTATTATATAATGTTACCAAATCAACCCTTCTTATTGCCTTATTACTGTTATGAATTCAGCTACTTATTTCTGAGCTCTTGTGTTCCAGTAACTGTGAGCACTTGAGGTTGGTATAATGGTGGGGACTGGAGAAATCTGGAAGAGGCAAATGCAGTTGAAGTTGATGTTTTATTTAGGTATTGGGCGGAACCCAATTCGAAATGATGTGGTCTAGAGCAGATCTAATGACAATCTTGAATTATTAATATTCCTTTTTAAATCGAATCTATTCAGATATAGTTGGAGTTAAATTAGGGTGGGAGTGGTGAGTTTCCCAAACTGAAAGCTGATGTAGAAAGCACACTGTAAGTTTGCAGGCAGTTCAGTTCCACATTCAGTACTGACAAACTCCAGTATTTAATTGTTCGTATATTTCCAATGCATTCATCCTGAGAAAATTCCTTAAAACATCTGTTTTTTTGCACACGCTTGCTTGTCTAATTAAAATAAATTATTTCTCCTAACACACCACCTTAGATGTTCCAGTTATATATTTCCACCCACATCCCCTTCTCAACAACAACAACAACAACAAGATTCCATTTATAAAGCGCCTTTCACGTCAGGAGGACGTCCCAAGGCGTTGCACAGTTGGGTCATGACCCGAGCAGGGGGGAAATGGTCAGGGTGAGGGAAGGGAGGGAGCAAGGAGGGGGGAAATGGTCAGGGTGAGGGGAGGGAAGGGAGGGAGCGAGGAGGGGGAAGAGAGTCGAGAGGGGAGCTGAAGGCACGGTCAAAGAGAAAGGTTTTGAGACCGGCCTTGAAGGAGGAAAGGGAGGAAGCAAGGCGAAGGCACTGGGGAATGGAGTTCCAGAGCCTGGGGGCTGAGAGGCTGAAGGCCCGACCACCGATGGTAGGGCGGTTGGGGCGGGGGACGTGGAGCAGACCAGAGCCAGAGGAACGGAGGGTACGGGCAGGTAGGTAGGGGGATAGTAGGTTGGAGAGGTAGGAGGGAGCAAGGCCGTGAATGGCCTTGTAGGTGAGGATGAGGATCTTGAAATCAATCCTCTGGGGGATGGGGAGCCAGTGGAGGCGAGCGAGGGTGGGAGTGATGTGGTCCCGAAGCCTGGTGCGGGACAGTACACGAGCTGCAGAGTTCTGAATGACCTGCAGCTTGTGGAGGGAGGTGGCGGGAAGGCCGGCGAGGAGAGAGTTCCCATAGTCCAGCCTTGAGGTGACAAAGGCGTGGACCAGAGTTTCAGCAGCGTGAGGGGTGAGGTAGTGCCGTAGTCTGGCGATGTTCCGAAGGTGATGGAAGGCGGTGCCAGTTGTAGTGCGGATGTGAGGGAGAAAGGACAGCTCAGGGTCGAACAAAAGTCCTTTGGACTTTAGGCCCCACTATGTGAATGCTTCAGCTGAGAAAGCAGCCAGGGAATATATTTTTTTAGCCTCTGTCACTCTTATTATTATAATTAATAATAATTGCCCTTACTACCTTTACCATTATAATTATTAGCAATCTCCCAAATAAATTAGTCACTCGCTCATTGTCTGTGGGACATTGCTGTGGCCAAATTAGCTGCCGCTCGGAGATCCTATCACGGTTCTAGGAAGGGGGGAAAGGGGTGAGGGCAGAAGTGCGGGAAATAGGGCGGACACGGTCAAGGGCCCTGCCTACTACAGTGGATGGGACTCCTCGGTCGAGGAAAAAGGAAGATATTTCAGTTGCTCTGGTGTGAAAGGTGGCATCGTCAGAGCAGATGCGGTGGAGCCGGAGGAACTGGTAAAAGGGAATGGAGTCTTTACAGGTGGGGTGGGAGGGGGTGCAGTCCAGATAATTGTGGGAGTTGGTGGGCTTGTAAAAGATATCTACAGATAATCTATGCCCCGAGATGGAAACGGTGAAGTCGAGGAAGGGAAAAGTCGGAGATGGAAATGTGAATGCTTTGGAGGGGTGGAAGGTGGAAGCGAAATTGGTGACTTTTTCCTGCTCAGTGCAAGAGGAGGAAGCAGCCTGAACACAGTCATCAATGTATCTGAGGAGCAGGTCAGGGAGTGGACTGGAGTAGGCCCGGAACAAGGAGTGTTCCAGGTGGCCAACAAACAGGCAGGCGTAGCTGGGACCCATGTGGCTGGAGGAGAAAAGAAAGCCAAGGATTGACCTGGACACCAAGGTTGCACACCATTTTGGAGAATTTGTGAACGACATCAGGGAGATTGAGGGAAGAGAAGAGTGCATCCTTGGTTATGATTGAGGTCTCCAAAGAGGAAGCCCTGATGGTTGAATTACCTTAATTATTTTTTCTTGTTTAATAAGATTAGCAACACATAAAGAATCAAGTGTCAGGAAACCCTCTCCCAGGCCTCATTATCACAATAAAGTGATTAAGACAAGTATTGTGCTGCAGTCCACTAGGTTGTTGTTTTATCTATGATCTTCCTTCAACTCGTTTCTGAAGAGCTAAATTAATTCAATTAATTGAAGTAGGCGGGAACCTCATAAAAGAAGGTTTATCAGTCGCTACTCCTGATAAATACACTGCTCACGAATAACCAAATGTTGACAGACAGATATTCTTATCTGTGTTGTCATTCCAGTTCCATTAGTCTAAGACCTCATAGAGAAAGAAAAAGAGCTGTAAATATGGTTGACTGCTGTCTAAAGCTTCCTTGTTTGTATCAGATGAGTCAAACACTGTTGTCAGTTTGTTTACTTGTGTGTGGCCTTTGCTGGATGATCTACTAGAGCTCTGCATGCACATAAAAGTAGAGGCAGGCTACTGCAGTCAACCGTGTTGATCATTTTGAAAACTTCAGTAATGTCTACACCAAAATAAAATAAACCAAGCAAGATTGTGGTTCCAGTTTATTTGGAGAATATTCAAAATTAAACGTTCTGTGTTTTACATCCATTTCTTAAGTCAGGTTTTATGCAGTTCAAAATCGAACAAACTCTTCATGTTTGTATTTTTAAATAATGAAAAGTAAACACTTTTCAGGAGCTATATCAACATTTCCATTTTGCATTTTCAAAAATAAAAATTAGCCAACTGCAAGAATTGAATTGAAACCATGACTGGTCCGCCTGTCTGAAATGTTCACTTAGTTGAACCAAAAATGTTATTTTTTTAAAGAAATTTCCAACTGCTCTGCACGTGAAAATTGTGGTCAACTTGTACAGAGCATTGGACCAATCTCACCTGGAACTCCAAGTTCTCATTGCTATATTACAATAGGGACTTATAATAATGTAATAATAATCCTTGCATTTAATATAGAGCTTTTTCACGTCTTCTAGATGTCTCAAAGCACTTCACTTCACTTATACTGTAAAGTGAATTGACTGTATATGTGTGGGCAAAATGCAGCAGCCAATTGCGTACAGCAGTGTCCCAGAAACAGTCATGGATTGAGCGATCAAATTATTATTTTTTTCTTGAGGGATTATCATCAGGCATGTGGAGTAAGGAAACTTGCCCAAGGTTTTGCCCTGCTGGGAATCAAACCCGGGTCTCTCGCTTGCGAGGCGAGTGCTCTAACCACTGAGCTGCAGGACTCCACAGGACTTATTAGAATTGTAGGGGCTACAGCAAAGGGTGACTACATTGCAGCTTAAATGAATCACCTAAGTTTTGAGGGAAGGCTAAGGAAGCTGGAAATGTTCACATTAAAACACGCTGGTTTTAATGTGAACTGGGACTGGTCTGTGCCTTCCAAGTCCTGCTGGTGAGACAGACTGTCATGGCTGGCTCAGGTGAGATCTTGTTAAAGTATTCGAGATTCTAAAGGGCTTTGATAAGATGAACCCTAATAATATGTTTTATGTTGTCAACAATTGTAGAATAAAGGAACACAAACTCAACCTTAAAGAGGGAAGGTGATTGATCAGTTCAGATTTAATTGCTTTACACAGAGTGTGATGAATATGCAGAATAGAGTAACCAGGGAGGCAGTATGGGTAAATTGTTGAAGCAAATCAATAGGGATTTCAATTGTATAAACTGTATGAGGGAAATTAGTATAGGTTTATTTTGTTAGTTTATATATTTTGTAATCTTTAGCACCAGCAAGATGCCCTCAATATTCTTTTCTGTCCTGTACGTTCCTGTGTCAGTGAAAACACAGGTGAATGCAATACAAATTGAAATTGATATAGTGCTTTTCACGTTGAGAGGACAACCGAAGGAGCTTAACGTTTCTAGCTTGGTACCCAAGCTGGAGGTTAGGGCCAAGGGAGGTGGAGAGGGGAAAGATGATCAAAATCACGGTCAGAAAGATAGGTTTTGATATGGACCTTGAATGAAGTGAGTGGGGGGAAGTGAGCCGAAGGGATTCCAGGATGGAGTTCCAGAGAACGGGGCAGAACGGCTGAAACAACAACAACAACAACAAGATTCCATTTATAAAGCGCCTTTCACGTCAGGAGGACGTCCCAAGGCGCTGCACAGTTGGGTCATGACCCGAGCAGGGGGGAAATGGTCAGGGGGAGGGAAGGGAGGGAAGGGAGGGAGCGAGGAGGGGGGAAATGGTCAGGGTGAGCAATAAATAATCAAAAAAATG
Source organism: Callorhinchus milii (assembly GCF_018977255.1). Classification (NCBI taxonomy): domain Eukaryota; kingdom Metazoa; phylum Chordata; class Chondrichthyes; order Chimaeriformes; family Callorhinchidae; genus Callorhinchus; species Callorhinchus milii. The sequence goes on along the minus strand of NW_024704745.1, from coordinate 66,997,917 downwards.
GAAGTAGTTGTTTTGCATACCCAAGCATCAGGAAACCTTGAAAAGCTGCTTCCATTTCTCGCACTCTGTGCAATTGTATTTGTGTGCTTCATTGTGTTAGTATTTTGTTTCAAAAAGGACAAAGCCCTCAACAAAGCTGGAGCCAGCACAATAGATTTTGATGATCTCTACCCAATCTAATCCAGCAGAAAGCTCATCATTTATGATCTTCTGCAAACGCCTCCAATTTCTGAAATGGTAATAATAATATTAGCATTATTTTTATTCATATAATAATCAATAATGATCCTTTCCTTTAATATTGCGCCTTCAGGTCAGGAGAATGTCTCAATGAATTTTGCAGGTATACCGTAAAGTCCAGTGACTGTGATTTGTGGACAAAAGTTGTCTTATAAATTAATTTCCTCTAAACAGCAGTTAGTCATCGCAGTGATTGGAATGTTTTCCTACAACTGAGGAGAAGCAAAAGAAACAACTGCCCATTCTTAAGATGTATTGTTTTGCAAAAAGCAGCAGCAGTAACAATGTATGGTTTAAATGCTTACAGTTCTCACCTCCATTCATTGTTTTTGCCAGGAACCAGAGAGTGGAGTAGTCTTGAGAGGTGACTCATAAAGAACATCATGAGCTTTGTAAGGTCACGAGCTGTCATCACAATCATTGCTTCCCATTCACTATTTCTCCATGGGCTGAACTGAAAGTGTGGGAGCTCAAGGAGGAGACGACATATTTCTGTTAAAAGGTCACGCTTTAACACATAAACACTTGTGGTCCTCCAGTAGCCTCACCTATCCTTATACCGAAAGTAAAGTTATGCGTTACACATGTTTTAAGATCTTATTGCCTATTTTTAGAAACATAATTCTGCAGCTAAGTTTCATGAAACCTCCAGGTATTGAAAAGCATGAGGGTCGTATTTAGTAATTGTTCATATTGTGTTTGCTGGTAAGTGCATGACACCATCGCCTATAGTATTAACATAATTGTTACTCAAGTATTTGATCACAGTCACAATTGCAGGGTAACAGGATTGCACGTTATATGCAGCTTGAGACAGTAAATCACTGCATGTCAGTGGTGAGTCTATTGAATCATTTGACATGAGAATTAGCTAACAAAATAATTCAGTTTGCATTCACCAAATTGTGTAGTATACATGCCACACACATTCTGTTATTCCTCAATATCTCCAATGCTGTAAATATTGCACATACTTGAAGAATGGCCTTTTGGGCAATGTGCTGGAGGGTTGCCAGTGTCTGCGGAACTGTATTCCAGGACAAGTTGCACTATTTAAAGGATGATTGTGGAAAGGATGATTGGTGAAGCACTTCAACAATTTGAGCATAGGCACAATAACAATAATATTTTTTTAAAAACTATAGCTGAGTTGCACATCGAATTGGGCTGACAACCTACACCTGTTGTGTGTGGACTGTCCTTCTCTGGAAGGACTCATGTGTTTTGTTCTGAACTATTGGAAACCTTGGCTGTGACTTGAGATAAATTTCAGGGTTTTTTCTCTACAAGTTTGAACAGGCTTTTTGGCGATTAGGGTAGCTCTTTTGAAAAATATTGTTGGACGATGATGTCATTGACCATACAAAAACACTGAAGCAATGTAATTTATGTCAGATTTGCATAAAGCATCATTCATTGGTGAGTCCAAGTTAGGTGAAGCCTTGGAACATTGAGCTGTTACAGTATTGTATCAGCTGTTACAGTATTTTATTTCTTGAGAACCATAAATTACATGTCTTAAATACGTTAAATACTTGTTTAAATGTGCTTGGTTGGTTATAAAAAGATAAGTGCGTATGGAAGGAGGTGCCACGCTTGTGACTAATGAATTTTTGTCAATAAATAATAATAATCCTTGCTTTTGATATAATGCCTTATCGTGCTGTTGAGATGTCTCAAAGCCCTTCACAGAATATACTGTAAAGTGAATTGTCTATATATTTTGTGGGCGAAACACAGCAGCCAGTTCCACACTTCAGTGTCCCACAAACAGTCATGGAATGAGTGACTAAATTATTAATTTTTTGAAAGGATTATTACCCTCGAAAAGCGATCTGCCAATCCTCAAACAACTGGGTTCCTACTTACTACTAGCTAGACAGAGGTGTGTGAAGTAAGGAAACTTGCCTAAGGTTTTGTCCCACCAGGTAATCAAACCTGGGTCCTTTTGTTTGCTAAGCAAGTGCTCTAACCAAAAACTACAGGACTCCAATGCAGGACACTGATAAATGTTATTGGGGGCATTTTCATGGGGAGAATGTCTGTCAGTAACAGTATGACTTGCAGTTAAATCTGAGGAGCAAATTGGAACTCCACCAAACTCTGCTAACACATATTTTCCAGAAAGATTTGTTTCAAAAGAAATGTATTGTTCCATTGTTTAACATTTTTATAACCCACTCCAACAAGAATGGAAATAACTATAGTTCCTACAGTATAAGGGGACTGCCTCACCCTAAATGCACTACAGAGAAGAGCAGTAAGGATGTTGTCAGTGTTGAACTATGAACTGAATAAGAGAGCTTTTCAGCCTTGAAGAGACATTTCAGAGGGGACCTTATAGAGATATACAGTATTTTAAATGAGATTGAGAAAGTAAACCCAAAACAATACTTTGCCAGGGCAGCAGAATTTGAGGACACAATTTCAAGGTTTTGAAGGGCAATTTCAAGACAGACATCAAAGTGTTTCTTCACACAAAGAGTAATTAATGGCTGGAACAAGTTAACAGGAAGAATGGTAGAGGCAAGGTTGGTGGACTTGTTTAAGAAGTAGCTTAATGCTGTAATGAGAAGATAGGGTAGATATTTTGGAAGGAAGTCAAATTGGCCAAAGGGACTTCTTCATTTGATCTTCTAAATACAAATATGAATATAATAATAATAATAAGCTTTGCATTTGCTATAGCACCTCTCATGTCAGGAGAATATCTTAAAGTGCTTCACAGGATTACTAAATCTAGTCTAGTAAATGTGTATTTTGTCGCCAATTAATATCAAAACCGCAGTATTCACAGACTGAGGAGGTTATCTTGTACCAACTGATATGGCTTATTGTATTAGTTCTGACAGAGGGGAAACATCAAATGTGTTCATGAGCATTTGACATCTTTCTTTTGACCACAAGTGCGTCAAAAAATAAACTTGTTTTAATTGTTTTATCAGGACGTGAAACTACAGAGATTGTTTGGCCTTGGAGTCTGGTGAAAGATAGCTTCTCAAACATATGGCAAATTTAAGCAATCACATCCATGAGGGGAAAGGGGAGTCAGGAGAAGGAATTAGGAGTGGTAGAGACTCATGTGTGGGCTATATAACACAATCATAAAATGGTTGGTCCGAATGGCCTATTTCAGTACTGTACAATCTATATAATTCTATTGACTCTGTGATATTATGATGTCTTGTCATCTTGTGCTTAAGCCTAAAGCCTTCATATTCCCAAAACAGTAAAATGCTTCAAACAACGACAGCAGCAATTTACATTCATCTAATAATACTCTTCACATCTCAAAATGTTTCACACGACTGAGCATGAGCTGGGGAGTAGGGGAATCGAAGGTGAAGGGAGGAGTAGGACAAGGTCGAGGGACTAAGATGGAGTTCCAGAGAGTGGGGGTGGGGGGGGGGGTAGAATAGCTGAACAATAGTTTGTTGGGAAATAAATTAAAAAAGACTAAATTAGTCTTGCCATTTGAAGAAAGTATTTCTTGTATAATTATTTATTTGATAGGAAAATATGTTTTAAGATCAAATATCCTGGGGTGAGGGTTGGTTATGTGGTTTAGGTAGTTAAACTCCAGCAGTACCTCAGTGCTCATTCTGGGGTCCCCAACCCTTGGCTCTTCCCAACTTGCACCTCAAACTTTCTGGAATTAGGTAATCAGGATGTATCCCCTCACTTAGGGAGAGTGTGCAATCCAAACCAAACACAGGAATTTCCATGTGTGGTGGAATTAATATCACTCTGCGTTTAGTTTGAGTGACAGTTTTTAAAAAAAAACAAAAGGTGAAGGGTTGTTTTTTTCACTGTCATATTTCCGAATAGAACCAGATTTCTTGTAGATGAGTTTAAAGGAAAGAGCAAGCTGGTCTGTTTCCAGTTTATGGTAAGGCTTGGATTCTTGCTAAGCTAATATTGTAATAAGAGAATACATCATTCCTTGTTGGTGTTTAAAGATGTTATGGGAGATTACTCTGTTGCTAATAAACAAACATATAAGTGGCCATTCCACTTAGCTGAGCAAATCGTCATCAATCCATTAAAGAATTGCAAATGTTAACCTTAACCACATTTTACTCAGAATGGTCTGTTTTAATTGGCTGGACTACATTTTTGAAATACCTATATTAATTGACATAGCTTTTGTTTCATGAGTTATGTTCTTAATTTGGTATTTAAAATGTTATCCTACTGAAAGGTTAGTCTTGAATTGAGTCGGAGATTAGCCTTGTATCTTTATTTCTGGGTCATTTTATACACTTTTTATAGTAAAATTACCTGTTAATTTTCTTCTTACTGACTTAATCTCATAATATTTTTAAAATATATTTTAATGATTCTGAAAGCTGAATTAATATTGTGACTACTATCTATCACAGTAGCAGAGCAAGGGAGAGATTGATAAGAATGTTTTAGCATTCGGTCATTTCAGGCCTCATTAATTGCTAAAACATAAAGTGCATCTTGCCATCCAGGTCCTCTACCTGCCTTAGACTAAATCAGCCATACTTCTTGCCTTTAGTACAACATGCTCTGCAAACCTTTGTAATTAGAAACTTCCTTTGAAAATGTTTTTCTTGCTGCAGGATATTTAATCCAATTTAAGATGTAGTAGTTTCTCGGTTGTTAGAGTGAATTATTGAGACAGCTCAATTGCTTTTTCACTAAAATGTGTCTGGTATTGTCCAGCTGTGTGGGCTTGCCTGCTTTTCTTTTGATTTTGAGATAATCTCAGAATAAATAATGTCACAAATTGCTAAGTGACGGACGGAACAGGAGATAGATTCATACTTATGCTTGTCATGGTCAACACCGCCTAATTCAACAGATGACTGTACCTGTAATGGGATCCCAGCCAGCAGATAAAACTGTGCATAGTTTGGGATAATTTACTAGCTGAGGGCAAAGTCGGTATACGTGTGATCAAAGCTTTCCCTGAAGAGCTTGTTAAAACAGTGCTCCATCCCGGGTGCCAGGCATTAACTTGAACCTGTTTTTCTTTACCATTGTTTTACCATTTACTTGCACATGGCACCTCTCATGATTCACTGACGATCTATGAAGAATAATGAATACAACCTCTGATTCATCTTGGAGACCTAGAAGCTGTTTAGTCTGAATTAAGCACTGCTGATGCAACACAGTTGAGCTAAAATTGAAGGTGTAGACATTGCGTGCTTTGGTCTCCGGAGTATTTTGGGTAGCTTTGTAGCAGAGTAGGGGTATTATAAACATTCTGTTCCATGTGTTGCCTTTTTTATTTGAGTTTAGCTGCGAGAAGCTCTCATGTTAGGAATTGATTAACATGACTCCGAACAGTGCTTGCCTGCATGTGGTTCGTTGGTATAGGCGGGACGTAACATTTACAAGGATTTTTATTATGGCTATGGATAAAACTCAACTCTGGAGGCTGTCCACCAGATGTCAACTGGCAGTGCTGAACGTTCTTTGCTGACTGGAGGGGGGAAATGTTCTTTGTTGATGGGAGGAGGGAAGGGAGGAGTTTCACCATAATTACATAAGCTTTTACAAGGTCAGTGCACATAAAGTAGTACTTTCATACATAATTTATGTTCAGTTGGAAGTACGGTACTGCACCTGTATGATCTTGTGCCTGCAGTTATCAACTGTATATTGTAAGCAGGTGTTCCCTTGTTTAATAATTGACTATAAATGTATTGGTATGTTAGTAAACCTATAATTACTGCAGCATTAATACCAATAGCTTGGTATTTAATATTTACCAAAAGAAGTAACCACTAAAATTTGTTCAGAGCAAATAGCACTTGTTCATCTTTCACTGGCTTCTGCAATAAATAACAACTTGCATTTATATAGTGTCCTTCACATGAGATAGCATCCCGGAGCCCTTGATAATAGTTCAAAATAAATTCTACAGCTTTGGATTGTATTATTAAGAAAACAAACGCAGCTTCTTGGAAGAAGTGTGCTTTTGAAAATAACAATTTACATTTACACATCTCGGAGCATTTCATTTATAAGCAATGGCTCAAAGCCTTTTTACAGAATGAGATTAATTAAATAGTAACAATAATAATCCTTGCATTTGATATAGTGCCTTAATACGTTGTTGAAATGTCTCAAAGCGCTTCACAGAATATACTGCAAAGTGAATTGACTGTATATTTTGTGGGCGAAACGCGGTAGCCAATTGCACACAGCAGTGTCCCACAAACAGTTGTAGATTGAGTGACCACATTTTTTTAAGGAATTATTGCCCCCAGAAAATGATCCATCATTCGACTAACAACTTACTGTTAGGTAAACCGAGGCGTTTGGAGGAAGGAAATTTGCCTAAGGTTTCGCCCTGCCTGGGAATCGAACCCAATCCTCTCGATTACCAGGCGAGTTCTCCAATCAAGAGGCTACAGGATTCCCAATTAGACCAGTGACTGCTGTTACCTAAGTAAATGCAGCAGGTCATTTACCTCAGCAACTTCCCACAAGCAATAAGAAGATGAGCAACTAATTAATTAGAATATTTGGGGCGGATTTGGACAAGGAGGAAATATGCGCCAGGATAACCTGGCGAAACTCTTTTTCTTTGAAATAATGGCGGGCGATCAGGTGTGGGGGGTAAGCAGAGGCCGCGATGCTTACGCGTTTGTCCAAATCACAAGACACGGAGAATCTAACTATCGAGTAAATCTAAAAAAGGTTTGATCAATTGGACAACAATTACCTTGTATTTAATATAGATTGTTACATAGACAACCACAACAGATAATCTAAAGCAGCAACATCTCACAATAATTGTGGAATTTAATCAAAAGGGAAGCATCACATGAAAGGTATTATAAAATGAGGACAAGGCACTAATCTAACAGCCTTTCCTCAACCGCCTGCGTGAGAAAGGAGTTTATTCCTGAAATAAACCCTGAATATACTGAATATTTCATAAGCAAATGAAAGGCTTGCAATTTAGAAATGGTGAAAGACCAGGAAAAAAAAGTTGCCAGTTATTCCGTCGTAGAGTGCTCAAACCATTTAATCTCCTGAGGTCAAATTCTAAATTTGTGTCTTTCCCAAAGTTAAATCAAGAAAAACTCTAAATATACGTCTTACCTTACACACTGTTATGAAATCCTAGATCATTCTTGAATAAATTATTTTAAAAGACAATTCACTATCTGCTTGAAAAAGGAAATATTAATGGGTAGAGTGGGATTCAATTTGATGGCTCCTGTGGAGAAAACCACTAGCACAGACTTCATTTCTATTCATGATATAACTCCCATTCCTATTCTTGAGATATTTATGCAGCTTTTTTAAATGTTAAAAGAATGATAAATAATGCGGCGTTAACTGATTTAGCTGGGAGGATATTCTAGTTATCCCCATCACTGAAAGGAAAATGCCTTCTGATCTGCTTCAGTGGCATTTAGAAGGAGGGGGGAATGGAAGAGTGAAAGTGCCTGAAAGGATGGTGGAAGCAGATTCAATAATAACTTTCACGAATTTGATGTATACTTAGACTAGGAAAAATTTGCAAGGCAATGGGGGAAAAGCGGGGTGTGGGCCTAATTGGGTAGCTCTTTCGAAGAGCATGATCTCCTTCTTATTACACAACTCTAAAACAAATTCTCCCCACCTCGATTCTATCTTTCACTTGGTTTTCCTGAAACCAAGGAGGAACGGTAGAACTCCCTTTATGTGTGTAAGGTGGAAGCAGTTGAAAGACTCATGGTACCTCACTGTGCAACTGTGGGGCATTCTGATCTGTTGGAGGAAATCAATAACTGGGAAAACTAACCAGCTCAGTGCTGTATCTAAAGTTCCACTGAAAATAACACTATTGAAAATAGTGATATTTGAAGGGATCTGGAATAACCGATGGTAGAAGTGTAATAAAATTGCTGTTTATTATCGTCATATTCCCCCCAAAATCTCTTTTTTAAAAAGTTTAATTTTTTCATCATGTTTGTGCTGATTTAAAAATATTCACAGACACACACACCACACACACACCCTGTGTGGTACTTGGCAGGAACTTCAAATAGAGCTCACTGGCAAGGGCCACAAGTTATTACTGCAGTGTATTATACTAACGTCCCCTGCTTCTTTAGCTCAGCTCCAATTGCTAATGCATTTGAATTGTTCAACTGGAATTTCAAAAGAGCAATGTGCCTTTACAAATAAGTAAATAACATACCTTCAGAGGAGGGTGTGTTTGTTTGCTTTCTTTTCTGTTTGCCCCTCCCCCATTGAGTTACTGTCACTCACCCCTAACCTGCTGGAACCTCCTTTCTCTAACTCAGTTGGAGTAAGAAAAGGTGTGTTTATTTCTATCCAGAATGTCAGTGTGCCATGAATTGGCTGTAAACTAACAAAGCTATAGATGGGCAAGTATTTGCAGATAGTCTGTTAAAGCTTCCAACATTTCCAATGACAGTTCTTGCGAGGCATAGCATAAATATAATAAGCATAAACATTTGCACAGCATCTCTCCTGGGAAATTGGTTTTACAAGTACTGTTGTCTGAATTGCTCCCTTCCATCCATTAATAATAATAATAATAATCCTTGCATTTGATATAGGGTCTCATCACGTCTTAAATACGTCTCAAGGCACTTCACAGAATATACTGTACATTGAACTAACTGTTTTGTGGGAGAAACACGGCAGCCAATTGCGTGCAGCAAGGTCCCACAAACAGTCATGGATTGAGTGACCAAATATATTTTTTAAGAGATTAATACCCCCGAAAAAGCGATTACCCAATCGACTAACAATCGGGTTCCTACTTGCTGCTAGGTAAACAGAGGCATGTGGGGTAAGGAAACTTGCCTAAAGTATTGTCCTGCCCGGGAATCAAACCCAGGTCCTCTCGCTTGCGAGGCAAGTGCTCTGATCAATCCTTTCCTGAGGTTGGTGACATATGTTGAGGTGAAATTCCACCCCTACCTCAACAGGTATTCTGCTTTGTGGGAACCAGATGGTGAGTGTCAATGGCATATTTAATAGTGGGATAGAGCATCACAATCAAGTCCTTATTTGACTCCATACACATATACTTTGCATCAGATATCAACAGGTAGCAGTCAGGAGTAGGAACCTTGCCTAGTTTTGTTTCTGCCCTAATTTAGAGACAGTGACCTCAATACCTTGCCTGGAATAATGTTGTCTGGAAATATAGTTAAGTATTGAACGTAATACCTTCCTGCCGTGTAAGGCACAATTCATGCAGCACATTGGCAATGCAACAAATTGTGTCTGTGATTGATTATAATAACTCCTGCTTCTTTAGTTTAATAACAAATTGCTAATTCATTTGAACTGTTTAACTGAAATTGTGGCTTTGTAAATGAGTGACCCTTACCCTTGTACCCAGTCTAGAGGCATTTATCCACCAAGCCACTGGGTACTGTTTTAACTGACAGATTGTCAGACTCTGCCACTGTGAAGCACTTCAGGCGCTACCCCGTGTGAAGGGCGGCTATATAAGTGCAAATTGTTGTTGGTGGTGAACAGCCAACACAGCCAGATAGGTCCTCTGAGAAAGCTGATTGATTAAAATGTGATGGAGAGAAGATAATTTAACTGTATTTCCAGACAACATTATTGTGATTTCAGCTGATTTTCATTTTGCTGTTTTGGTTAAGGAACATCATTATAACACCAAAAACAAATCCTAAGCCGCTGGATGATGTCCCAAATGCTGGATATCATTAATACCCAGCTCAGCATATTTAATGCTCATCATATTTAATAAGATGAGTATTCAGACACTTTTCTAAGTGTCTTTTCTAAGATATTGTAGGTATTATCTAAAGGTTAACCTAAATTAAACCATACTGAACAATGGTGGGGGGAACATTAAGCAGGCCAGCGCAGAGTGTAGGGGAGTAGAACTATAGCAAGGGCATCGGGGAGAGGGTAGGTTTTATGTGTTAAGGCAAAAGAACGGGCCAAGTAACCTTTTATTGTTTCACCCAAGGGAAGTTTTACTTCTAATAAGTCTGCAATTCTGCAATATACAAGGTAATGTCAAGCTCTTCTAACATCGCAGTGGTGAGCTCGCACTGACTGCATCAGTTATTGCAGAACATGTGCGTAATGCAAAAATATCAGTTTGAAAATGCACAAGTTTTCAGGACCATTTCTAAGCACAAAAGTGTACTCAACACAACTGTAAAGGAATTTCCATGTTCACCTGTCCCAACTTTAATTGATGATGGCCCTAATATGTCACCTATGCCAATTAATTATTACATTAATAGAAGCAAGGTAACTTTATAGAGTTTTCTTATTTTTTCTCAGAAATGTTTACTGGAGAACATTTTTATCTAAGACACTTTCTCGTACCTCAGAGATGAGTATTATATTTCTACCATTGAAAATGCTGTTGAATATTCGTAAGAACTGTTGCTTTACACTATAGACTTATTACACATTGAAAGCATTGAATTTCTCATAATTAAACGTTGCATAGTGGTGACACCTAGGTGTTGCTATAGCAAACTCTTCATCAGCAAGAAACAAAAGGGAGCCCAAGCAGTTTTGCCGTGAAGGTCTTTTGATGTCACTGACGTAAATACCTTCTGCTTGAATACAGCTATGATAATTTGTTGGGGATGCTTGTTCCCAAGGAACTGTACTTTTACTGGGCAAAATTCATGCGTGTACATACAGTGTTGACGGTTCACTGCTTTCCTAGTCGAGCAACAAACGCATTCATTTGCAAATTCTGGTCTTGGACTTATTCTTAAATCACTACCACCTACACAAAAGTGGCAGCTGAGATTCTCTGACAAAAATAGACTTGTCAGGGAAGACGCACTCACGAATGATGCATGCCTTGCCTGGATTTTAGGCTGCTACCTAATGACAGTGGAATGACAGTCAAACAGTAGAACCAAGTTGGTGTTGTAACATTTTGCTTTTTTAAAAATATTATAAATTACACAGATTTCCAATTCTGTGTAATGTATACAATGTTTTTAAAACAAAATATGTATAATACCGACTTGGTTCCATTGTCCCACTTGTGTTCTATTGTCATTAAATGGTGGCCTAAATCTTGCTCCTTGGGGGTCTCCAGGTTATCGCAGCTCTCTGTTAGGTTGTGTTAAGGTGTCAGTCTGGCTCAGTTGGTAGGACTCTCTCCTGCGTCAGAGAGTTGTGGATTCATGCACCACATTAGAACTTTGAACTCTTGGTGTAGACTGGCACATTAATACACTGCCGGGCTAATGCTGCGTTGTTAGATGTGCTATCCTTTGGTTGAGACCTTAAACCGAGGTCCCTCCTGCATGTTCAGGTAAAAGAGAAGGGAGTTTCTCCCAGTGTCGTGGCCAACAATCCCCCAGTTAAAATTGGTTATTCACTTAATGGCTGTTTGGGAGACATTGCTGGGGTTGTTGGGTTGTTGTGCATGTCTACAAAATACAGTCACAACAATTTGCAGTAAATCCTGTGACGAGCTTTGAGGTGTCCTCACAACATGAAAGACCCAATGTCAAATGCAAGGATTATTATCAATATTTGTATTAAAATGTCAGTGACTATGGTGCATAGGAATTAATATGATTCCAAAGCTTTAAATAAAGTTTGAATAATGTTCCAGCATAAATTCTCTGCTGTGCAAGTCAAGATGACTCTGGAGTGTGCTGAATAAGTTAAACCCTAAATTTATTATCCTGACTCTGTTGAAATATTTATAGGTATCTCAGCTATCGCAACAGTTTGTGTAAAGCATTAAAATTTGTAGACATTACAGTAGAGGTGTGTTTCTTTACATTCCTGATGACCCAGGATCGCGATCCAGGATAGGGATCGTTCACTGCAACGTTTGCCAATGACACTCGCTCAGCAGTTTATTTCAAGCTTCAGAAACGTGGTGGAAAGGCTCCATGGGGTATCAGGTTTAGGGGGGAAAACAATAAATTTTCTTAACTGGTGGGGGAAGTATTCAATTCCCCCGCCCCTTGATGTTCCTCTTTGCTAAGTCTGATGCCACCGCTGCTTTATGAGCAGTCTGGCATGATGTTCAGCAGGTTACTGCATACAGCTGCTATTTTACCCTCCAGGTATGTGCACACACCTACCTCAGCTGACTTGGAACTGACTGAGTGACTTCTGATACAGACACTATACTGACCAGAGCTGGCCTCTGGCGACACTTGAACCTCTAACCACAGAGGTGTCGGATGACGATTGTGCAGCTTGACTGTTGACTCATGAAAGCATAAAATTGTTTCGCCCATAAAATATTCAGTCAATTCATTTACAGTATATTCTGTGAAGCACTTTGAGATGTCTAGAAGACCTGATAAGGTGCTATATCAAATGCAAGGATTATCAATAATATAATAAATAATAATCCTTGCATTTGATATAGTGCCTTATCACAAAGTTGAGACGTCTCAAAGCGCTTCACCGGATATACTGTAAAGTGATTATTATTAAGTTACTATGTCGCTAGCACTGTGCTGCAATTAACAGATCTGGTGCAGTAAGTATTAGAGGATTGCTAACAATTTTGTACCAATTTGGGTTTCGCTTTTTTTTAATTGCAAAAAAATTGTATTGCTTCCCTACTGTATTATTCACAAAAAAATGTTTTTGCACAGGTTATTTTGAAAGAATGAATCTGAATCTTTTCGAAGTGCAAATAGATTTTCAGTACTCTATGAGTTAAAAGCAGTGAAGTAATTGCTAAATGCAACACACATCATAATCTCTATTGAACTGTTTTTAGTAATTCAGAACAGTAGACCTTGTTTTTTATAAAATGATTATATTTGACAACTGAAAAGTGCCTGAAGCTTTTGTAAATGATATTTCGATCTACCACTATTCTATTACAGCAAAAAAGCCTCCAGCAGGTAAAAGAGGTGAAATGTTGCTACTTGCTGTTAACAGTGCTTGATTTGTAGGAGAATATGAACTTGATGTAATGGACTCTTTCACCCTTTTTTAAAAACAAGAACTTTCTCAAGCGATGGTTTGCCTATTAACTTGTCGCAATATTTTTTTCAACATGCATCATTGTGTTTGGGCCATAAATCCTGACTGTCTATCCTGGTTATTGTCTTTAAGTAATACCATTAAGCCACAAAAATGCATTTGCTATTGTTAAGCTACCATACAGTAATATTTCATATAATGTGGTTAGATTCAGCAAACCCTGAAACCTTACCCATTTCCATGACATTTATCCAGAATTACCTGTAAATATATAGTTGCGCTTTGAAGTTTCCAAAATGATTTTTTTATTTATATACGTGTCCTGAAGTTTTGCCGTAATTGTGCAATCAGCAAAGTTGTTAGATTAAACTTTTGCAGTATAATTTTTTAAAAACTTCCTTGGGTCCTTATGCTAAGTGAGGTACACCTTAAGTCGACAGAAAGCTAAGCCAGTATTCTACATACCAGGCTCAACCAGAGTGAGGCGAGGATGGTTTACAGCGCTTGAACATTTTTATATCTACTGACCCAATTAATTTTCTCAATGTAAAAATAAATGCATCACAAATCCAAATTTTCACCTCCACTTTGTTTAACGCTTTGTTAGTTTATCTAATTACAAATCCACCTTGATTGGCCTGCAGAGAGGCAAGCCGCTGCTGCAAAAAACCCTGCACTCCAACTAGTGGACCCATCGCTCAATGGGAAGGGACAAGTAACTGAGCTGCGGATAGGAAGACGATGGCAATGCTCTCACACATTTCATGCTGAGAGGTGTTGCCCACCCGGAATCTCGCAGGCAGTTGCGTGTACCTACCATCTACCTAATGAGGGCTCAAACCTGCGCTTGTCGGATGTCAAACTACTAACTCGTGAATATCTTTCTTTGGGCAGGGGAGCAGGTAAGCGGGGTCTCCTTGCGGCTGATCTGGCTCCAAGGTGATGTGTTTGACAATGTTGATGTCGGAATTGACCCAGCCCTCTGTGGTGGTCTCGGTTGTCTGATTCCTGAGCCAGGTGGGTCTGCAGTATTCCCAGGTACTGCTGATGACTAAAGCACTCCAGGATGCTACTTTGCATGAAGAGCGCTATATAAATGCAAGTTGTTGTTGATGACAGCGGAGACAGCCTGGTTCATCAGCAGGACCTGGAAGGGCAAACCAGTCACTAGGGGCAGGGAGTCATCCCACTCAGCTCCTGTTAACACAAGCCAAAGGCCTAATGGGTAGGGTGGTCCTAGCTGGACAAGCAGCGGTAAAGCTTGCTGAACAGCAATATCAACAGTAAATTATGCAGTTTTAGCTGCTTAGACTCCAGTAATACCCCAATGCATACTCTGTCCCCAAGCCTTGGCTCTTGCCAACCTGCGTCTAATACTTTCCGGACTTAGATCAGCAGGATGCATTCCTCCAGGGAGAGAGTGCACATTCTATTCCAACAATCTATCTCTGAAAGGTGTAGGTGGGTGCCTAGAAATCTCAGCCTGGTTTGGATACTCTTCAGCATGTTGATGGATTTCTGTATGTGTCAGACACCCAATGACCAAAAATAAATCAAATTACTTAAGTGTCAGCCTGGCTCAGTTGGTGGCACTTTCGCCTCTGAGTCAGAATGCTGTGGATTCAAACCTCACGTCAGAAATTTGAACTCACAACTTAGTCTGACACTCCAGTCCAGTGCTGGGAGTGCACTATGTTATTGGAGGTGCCGTCCTTCAGATGAGACAAGTGCTCTGGGACGCTACTCTGCATGAAAGGTGCTATATAAATACAGTTGGTGTTGACATTAAACAGAGGTCCCATCTGCCTGTTCAGATTGTCATTGATCCCCATAGCACAATTCAAAAAGGGAAATGAGTTTCTCCTGGTCTTATGGTCAATAATCCCTCAAATAAAAATTGGTCACTCACTTTATGCAGATTGGTTGCTGCATTTGCCTACAAATACCCAGTCACTGCATTTTGCAGTACAAACCCTGTGAAGCTCTTTGAGATATGTCAGTGAAGTGATAAGGCAGGCACTATATCAAATACGAGGATGATTACTACTGTAAGTAGTTGCCTGTATTCAATAAACAGGATGGTTGGCAGTAGTTGAATAATATGAAGTAAACCACTTGTGTTGTAGCCATCAAAATCATGTTATTTGTACATGATTTGTACAGTGTTCATTCAAGACTGTCCACTCAAAGGTACATTTGCCAAAAAACTTTCCATCATATTCTTTTGTTTTCAATAAATAATTTGGGGGATGGTGGTGGCTGGGGACAAGGGGATGAGAAGAAATGGGCTTTTTACTCAAGGAATGATTAATGTTTGGATTCATCTTCCAAGCCGTGTAATTGAGTTCATCTAAAATGCAATTAGATGTGATGACAGTATTTTTCTGAATTGAAGTGATGAGTTTTATTCAGCCCAAGATCTTTTTCCATCCCCGATCCTCCTTATCTCATGTGAAGTTTGATTTCCATGGATATAATGCATATTTGATGATTATGTTGAATGCATCATAAATGGCTACAAATCTAGATCCAATCGTTAACTACCTTTGACTGGTTTGCAGAGAGGTAAGCACTGGGGCAGGAATTCTTTTCACTCAGCTCCTGTTAACCCTGGACGCCAAAGCCAGAACAAGTAGGATAGTACTAGTTGGACAAGCAGTGGGAAAATTTGCAAAATGTGTGATTTTTAGCTGGTTGGACTCCAGCAGTAACCATTCTGGCAAATGACAGTTTGCGACCTTGTAAGTGTTGTCTCAGTAAACTATGGGGAGGTGGAATTGTTTTTTTCTTAGCTTAGGTAGGCTCACTATGCCCAAGTTTGAGTACTCCTGTTATATGGGAACATGAAAGATAATTTGCTCACAACAGCCATGAAATGAGTGACCAATTTTATTTGGGTGATTGTTGGCCAGGACACCGGGAGAAATTCCCTTTTTTCGAACAGTGCTATGCAATCTTTAGCTTCCATCTGAACAGACAGACTCGGTTTAACATCTCTTCCAAAGGACAGCATCTCTGACAATGTAGTGAACTCCAGCCCAGTCTTGGTGTATTAGCAAAGACTGTGGGTTCCAAGTCTCAATGTGGTACTTGAACTCAGAGGCGAGAATGCTATCAACAAAACTGAGCTGACATGTTAAAGAAAAACACCTTTGTGGGACCTCCAGGGCATTCAAGACATACTTTATGTTTAAATCCAAAATCCAATCTGCTTACCACCTACTCCACCACCCGCTACCTCCACTCGGCTGGCTCCGGCCTCCTGTTTGTCTCTCGTCCCCTCCAATAAAGCCTGTGAAGCACTTCAAGGCATTCAACATAAGAATATAAGAATTAGGAGCAGGAGTAGGCCATTCGGCCCCTCTAGCCTGCCCCGCCATTCAATAAGATCATGGCTAATCTATTCGAACTCCACCTACCCGCCTTATCCCCATATCCCTTAATCCACAAGAAATCTATCAATCTCAGTCTTGAATATGTTCAAGGACTGAGCACCTACAGCCCTTTGGGGTAGAGAATTCCATAAATTCACTACCCTCTGAGTGAAGAAGTTTTTCCTCAACTCAGTGCGAAAGGGCTTACCCCGATTTTAAAACTGTGACCCCCGGTTATAGTTTCTCCAACCAGGGGAAAAGTCTCCCACTGTCTATTCCGTTGTGCCCCTTAATAATCTTATAGGTTTCTATAAGATCACCTCTAATTCGTCTATATTCTAGAGAATATAGGCCTAAATTGCTCAACCTATCCTCATAACTCATCCCCCTCATCCCTGGTACCAACCTAGTGAATCTACATTGTACCCCCTCCAAGGCGAGTACATCCTTTCTTAAATAAGGAGACCAAAATTGCACACAATACTCTAGGTGCGGTCTCACCAGGGTCCTATACAGTTGCAGCAAGACTTCCCTACTCTTATATTCCAAACTTTTTGTAACAAATGCCAACATACCGATATGGAGCTATATTCAATGGAAGGATTATTATTTTCAGATAATAGTTTTAATACTAAATCCAAGTGACATTTTGGCCACTGAACCCTCAACAATCGCAAGCCGTGCTTCAGCCACTATGCCCCGAAACTCTGGAACTCTCCCTCAATCCCTCGGCCTTGCCCCTCCCTCCTTACCTTCAAATGCCACCTAAAGACCTTCCCTTTTGATGGTGCTTACGGTCACCTCTCCCCCTCCCTCTCCCCAGGCTCGGGGTCAGACTCCGTCACTATCAATGCTCCGGGAAACTACACCGCTTGAGGCCGCTATATAAATGCAGGTTGTTGTTGTGCTAAAAGAGAAAGGTTTCTTAACTCAATGTCGAAATATAGTATTCTTTGTTTGGACAGAAAATTTGGGTGAGGCCCTGATATCCATGGTGAGACATGACTGGTGAACCCTTGTTTAAAAGACCACCTGACTGACAACTGCACTATTAATTTGAAAGGAATTGTGCCTAATTATGTATCAAATTATAAATGCCCGTCTCCTCATAACTGCAGAGCTGCAAGTACAGTAATGATGTTTAATTCTTGTTACAACATGTTTAAATGGCAACTTAGCTCTATCTTTGGGGCCTGTAGCCCATGCTTTGTTCTGCAGCATTCTTTCAAGTAAAAAATTATGTTATATATATATAATTTGCTTTGTGGACAGGAGATTCGGGGGAATATCTGCCTCAAACGTTAGATTGATAGGTTGTTGAGGGTTCAGTGGCCAAAATGTCTCTTGGATGTAGTATTAAAACTATTATCTGAAAATAATAATCCTTCTATTGAACATAACTCGTTATCACATTGTTGAATGTCTTGAAGTGCTTCACAGGCTTTATTGTATGGTGTAGTACTGTGTATTTGTAGGCAATGACAACAGCAAATTTATGCACAGTAAGGTCCCACAAATGGCTGTGAAGTGAGCAACAAAACTTTATCTGGGGATTGTTGATCAAGGCACCAGGAGAAACTCTTCTCTTTTCAAAAAGTGCCATGGGATGTTTAATATACACCAGGCAGACAGGACCTCGGTTTAATGTCTTATCTGAGGACAGCACATTCAACAATGCAATATCCCCCCAGCACTGCAGTGGAGTGTAAGCCTGGACTAATGAGTTCAAAGTACCGACTGAGCCAGGCTGACACAGAAAGCCTTCTGAATTGTACAAAGTGCAAGAGGGGCTTCCTTCGGGTTTCTGACAATAGAGCACACTAATTTATGGGAAGTCTGCTCTGTTATAGAACTTCTGTAAGTCAGCAGAATTTCTAACAGGATTCCAAATAAATTACTTATTTTAGACACCCATACCGCTAGATCTGTTTATCTGTGACTTTGATCAGTCAAATAGAACTGCGGAATGAGTCTATGAAGTCTCTTTAAGCCTTCTCTAAATGTTACATAATAAAATATATTAACAGCTCAATGCAGCATGTTTTTTAAGCTCACACAGTATTATGCTTCTAAACAAAAATGTGGAGATGTTGGTATAATCAGGTTCTGTTTCTTTCGTCTCCATGGATCCTTCAATAAATGGGGTGAGGTGAGTGTTTGTGTTTAAGCAACACTGGCACCACCTGTCTGTCTTTACATATAGCCTGAACACAGAGATTTATGCCAGAGTGCTGCCAGGTGGGTTAAGCAGCTACTCTATAAATTAACTTCAGCCAGACATTTATTCAGCTTTTTTTAAAATGTATTACCGTTGCCTTATTTGTAACATTTGTAATGGCAATTGCCAAACACCCTGAAGAAAATGGTCTTTCAACTTATTTATTGCTCCAGTAACTTCATTGATGTATTTTTTAAAAAAGCACCCAACTGGAAGAAAACCATCCTGTCTCTTTGCCCACTGTTGCTAGAATGTATGTACCTCTGGAGTCTTTTGTTTTTATATGTTGCTTTTTTTTAAACCACAATCATAAACCTCACATATGTGTGACCCCTTCCAGGAGTCTATCAGTCTAGCCTGTTTTAACTGCATTTTTCTGCATTCCATTTACCGGACTTGAAATGTGGCATTTTCTGGAGCCCATCTCAATGTTCTTTGAATTGACATTGGCAAAGTGGCTCTTCGGGCTGTTCAGTAACTGTTTCTAATTGAAAGACTTGTGGCGCTCCCATGTGGCGTTCTTTTTATGGATAGTTCAGAAACAGACTTTTTTTTAAATTCTTGATAAAGTTTCACATTTAAGCTAAATATAACATATCGAAAGTAACCCATTGCTATACAAGTCTTTCTGATTTTTTTTCTCTTCAATTTTCCTCCCTACCCTTCCCCTCTTCTCTACCTCATCCAAGTGGCAATTATTCACGGGTAAGTCTGGACAGTGAGTGATAAGTACCATTTTAGTACCTTGGCCAAGTTGCCATCATTCATGCTTCAGTCAGTCAGCTTGGCTCAGTTGGTAGAATGCTTGCCTCTGAGTCAGAAGGTTATATGGGTATAAGCCACATATCAGGCCTTTGAGCTCAAAGTTTAGGCTGACACTTGTTATATGCCATCTTGCAACTGAGACTTAACTAAGGACCCATCTGTGTGTTCCGATAGACATTGAAGATTCCCTGACACCATTCAAAAAGAAAGGAGCTTTTCTCCCAGTGTCTTGGCCAACAGTCTGCCAGATAAAATTAGTCATTCACTTCATAGCTGTTTGTGGGACATGGAACTGTGTAAATTGGCTGCTGCGTTCACCTACAAATACAGTCACTGTATGTTATAGTAAATTCCTGTGAAACACTTTGAGACATTTCAACGATGTGATGAGATGCTGTATCAATGAACGTATTATTATAAGGATTATTATACCTGAGCCTTGACACTGAATGTAGCAAGTTATTTGACTGTAGGGTGCGTTGCACTGAACCTAATCTGCCCTCACTTATTGTCCCCAACATACACACACACACACACAGACTTTGCAGCACTTTTCCCTATTGGAAAGTACATATGTATGTGCATCCGGTGAGGAAGGACTGGGCTCAACAATGCTGTTCACACAGTGAAATATCCTGCAGAGGCTCTCGTGTGAAGAATGACCACTTGGGTAAAGCTCTGGAGAGCGGCCCGTCACATAATTCAGCTCTTCATTTCCGTGTAATACTCTGTTGCAGTGAAACACAAGTAGAAAGACTGCTGTGGATTGACTTTTTTTTAACAAAATGAAATCCAAGAAACTGGAGGACCACCAAGTGTTTTGGAAAGCAAAACAATACTCTTGTGTACACAACCTCTTTCAGAGGAGGTCAACACAGCTGATAGAAGTGGTGACAGACTGTTGCACCACCTGTTAATGTCTGAGGTTGTTATTGGGGGAAATCTCTATAATTCATATAGACGTTGTTTAGTTCTGTAATACGAATGCAATTTAGGTTCTGAAATCACCATTAATATTTAAATAAAAATTCTGAGGCCTTTCAGTAACATGCACATTCAAATTATTTTAAAATATATAATGTGCTGGAACAGTAGCTGCTGTATTGGATAAGAAGTAAATTTTCCTATAATCTATTGCATTAGTTTTTTTTATTTGGTAACTAATGTTAGCTTGGGGATGCTCATTCCAAATGGACAAAGACTTGGAAACGGGTTGCTTATTTACCCACCTGCACAGATCCCTACAAACTCTGAAATGTAATTTCCAGAATATTTAGCCGTCTCCTATATTCAAACCTGGCCTACTTCCCTCCACAGACATTTCCCCACCCCCTCCCCACCACAATCTCAGTAACATAGAACCTATTGCATCCCAGAGTTTATTTATCTCAGTCTGCTTCTATACCAATGCCCTCCAATACTGTTCCAAAGCAGACACTTATCCAGTTTTTTTGAAGGAGTTAATCAGCGCCGTATAGTCTGAGTGAGGTCAGGAAATTCCTGACTTTTTTTAAAATTCTAAATATTTAGGTCTGTTTTGCAAGTAAGGTGAAGTCAGACAAGCAATAGTGCAGAGTACAAACCCTGAATCTTTGTAATTCTCCAAATGTGATGTGGCACAAATTTCTAGGAAATCTGATGCTGGTGAATACAGCCGCCTAAACAAGCTTCACAAACAAATGGGGGCAACATGATAGATGAAGTACTATTAGTATTGAAGGTGAAGGGTAGTAGATTCTCAATTCTGCAAATGCACAAGCCCTACTCCTGAGTTTTACCATACCCTGAGGGTTAAAAATACTGATCTTTTCTGCAAAATCATTACAGAAATGTCTTTCTAAAGACTTCATAATCCTTGCATTTGAAAGGGAGTGAAAGATATTGCATTTTTTGTGATTAGTGTACGTAAGGGGCTGCCCAGTGTCTAAAGGCAGTGCAGAGGAGAGCAATGTGCATGGTTCCCAGTGATACAACAATGAGCAATGGGCAACGAATAGACACGCTAGGGCTCTTCAGTCTTGAAAGGAGACATCACAGGGACATTAGAGATGTACAAGATTTTAAAATGGGATTGAGAAAACGAACAATATTTTCTCATGTGCCGATTCAGCAGAATAACAGGATAGGTTTTTCATGTGCTCGAGACATTTCTGCCCTGCTCCCAGTGACTGGTCTGCCCCTCCAAGTACCATCTGTTATCTGTGGTGTGGCTCAGGAACTGGACTCCTAAGACTGCCAAAGAGGGTTAACTTGAATCCAATGTTACACTGCCAAGCACATCACCTTAAAGCTAGATCAGTCCCAATAAGACCCCACGTAGCTTCATTTCCTGTCACACCAAGGAAGATAGTCACTAATTGGTCATCTGACATCCAGCAGTCAGGGTGTTGAGTCCTCACTAGGTGGATAGCAGATACCAGAACTCCCTGCAAGCTTCCTGATGGGTAACTTAGCTCATCATGAAATGCGTGAGAGCATTGGCACGTCCTCGAGCCGCTACCTGTTGAGTGATGATTCTACCGGCTGTGCGGAATTTGAACACCAGCAGTGTGTTTGTGAACTACGTTTAAATATCCAGGGCATCATATCCATCTGGATTGACTGGCATGACACAACGGCCATCTTCTGTGTGACTGGCGAGACCTGCTAGATTCCTAGCTCATTTACCATCACTGCCCTGAGCAGCCCAATGATGTCCACAGCTTCCCGCCTCACTGGTGAGGCCATGTGGGTAAATGTGCTGGGGTCCAGTGGGAATCTACACGTGGGCCCGCAGAATTTTTAAACATTTTTAGGGCCGGTCAACAAACCAATGAACCCTTATTCAGAAGCCATCCTTACAGAGAGACCGCTTTGGTCCAGTCCCCCCTAAGTGGTTGCTGAACACAGGTTTGACTGTACACAGTCACCAATTATACTTTACAGTATACCCTGTTGAAACCTTAGAAACATCTATCTGATGTGAAAGGTACTCTACCAAATATAAGGAAGGCCTTCAATAAATTCAGATCACACAGAATGGAAACATATTCTCCAATTGGCATAAAAGACTTCAAGATGAAAGTGCATCCTGTATTATGTAATGTTATCAACAGACATAACAATTATTTGGGTGGAAGTATCACCCGTTATTATGGATTGTCTTATGACTGGCCACTTAAATGAACTTTAATTCGACTTGGCCTTTACAATGCAAATAAAATTTAATTCACTATCTTTTTTCCTGTTCTAAGTATTTCCTTAAGTCTGGCATCTTATTTGCGGTTAGCATATAAATATCCTTTCTGAACCAGTCTATTAATTATTCGCTTAAATGTTAGAGAAGACCTACATTATCACAATACCTGTGTGTAAGCCTGGCTTAGTGGTATCACTTTCGCCTCTTGAGTCAGAAGGTTGTGGGATCAAGCCCCGTATTGGGGCTTGGACTCGCACAGTCTAAGCTGACTCCAATGCAGTGCTGGGGGGGAGGGGGAGTGCATTGTCAGGCGTACCGATCTTCTGATGAGTCATTAAACCAATGTCCAATCTGTCTGTTCAGGTGGTCATTCAAGATCCCATGGGACTCTTTCTCCCAGTGTCCTGGCCAACAATCCGTCAAATATAATTGATCACTCATTTCATGACTGTGTGGGACATTGATGTGTGCAAATTGTCTGCCGTGTTCGCCCACAAATACAGTCACTCCACATTAAAATCCTGTGAAGCACTTGGGACATCCTTCTGACATGAAAGGTGCTATACAAAGTGCAAGGATTATATTATTATAAAAGTGTTTCTCTGGTTAGAAATCATCCCCTTAGCAACAATGCCATAATGTTTTGGTAGATTTTAAAGTGTTTGGAATTCTTGTACTGTATATAAACTGTAAAATAGAATAAAAGGTCAAACAAATTAGTCCAAGTAAGGTGTAGGCAAAGAGTTTTGTTGGTATGTTTGTTCACTTCCAAAAGCAAATACTGTCCGCTGAATACAGCTAACTACATGCTCGGTAAAGTGAATTTATTGCTATGTACTGACAATCTATTAATCATTTGCAAGAGTAATGGAAAGTTGTCTGTTACCTGACAGCTATCCTTTTCAGTAAACACATAATTTGTCAGGTTTGACAATGAGGCAAAAGCTCTATTGGAACAATACAGTGTATTGAGACGAACATTTAATCCCTGCACATAGAAATCATTCAGATAGGGTGCCATTTCATGGACAACTTGGTATCTGTACTTTAAGATCTTTCTTCCATCTGATGCCATTGTGACAGAAAGAAGCTGCTTCACATTACATATGTATAATGGGAAGTGTACAGTTGACATCATTTAACCTGGTCTAGTCTTGCACCAAACTGATATGTTTGTCCAGACACCATTATCTAGCTTCTGTGAACAATAACAAAGCTATTAAGCCATGCTGTAACATGTTCCTTACCTTGATCTTTTGTTATGGCTACTGCTAATCGGTTTGCATTATTTATCATGTCACCAGACAAGCCTTTTAACTTTTCGATACAGGATTGCAAGTGTGGATTCGCAGAAAAAGTAGTAGTGATGCTTTAAACTTCAACCATTATTCCCATCAGCTCTTATCCTTCAACAGTGCTGTAAGTGGTATTTTATAATCCTTTTCAGTCTTAAATTGCCTTCAGCAAAATGCTATGTAGCAAGCATTTACATGGTTGCAACTCTGTTTTCCTTGTTAGACAACTGGATTCAATTGTCCTAATAATATATTTAAAAAATAGTCTGGTTTAGGCAAATTGTTCTCTGTAAATTCTATGCTAAGACTGTTAGCTTCATAGCTAAATCTTTGATATGGACATCAACACCTTTTATTTGTGCTTGTTGTATGCTAAAGTGAGATGGTTGGTTAATCACAGGGTTCTTTTTAAGCAACTTTACCTAATATGTTATTATTTCTAATTGCTATGCAAAAGCAGTTCAACCCAGCCTCCAAGGTGAAACCTATACACCTTTTTATTCACCTTACCCTTTTTGTGTGCTTTCACTCAAAGTAAGATGGAATTCTTTGTAAACAAATGTGGGTAGAGTTTTGCTGTTCATCAGTGTATTTCACCCAGAAAATATACAGGCAATTCATTTAACAGTATATTCTGTGAAGCGCTTTGAGATGTCTCAATGACTTGATAACGCGCTGTATCAAATGCATGTATTATTATTGTGTGGAGTCCTGTAGCTCAATGGTTAGAGCACTTGACTCACAAGCAAAGACCTGGGTTCAATTCCCGGCAGGGCAAAACCTTGGGCAAGTTTCCTTACTCTACATGCCTGATAATAATCCCTCAAGAAAAAAAATAATAATAAATTGGTCACTTCAATCCATGACTGTGTGGGACACGGCTGTATGCAGTTGGCTGCCCCATTTCGCCGACAAATATACATCAATTCATTTTAAGTCTATTCTTTGAAGCGCTTTGAGGCGTCTGGGAAGAAAAGCACTATATCAAATGCAAGGAGTATTATTATTACTTATTATTAAGTTCTCGATGGATTAGATCACAATTTACCACTGTGCCATTGAAGAATACATTGTAATGCTGAGGGCTTTGGACATCCTCCCGACGTGAAAGGCGCTGTAATAAGTGTAACTTGGACATGACCTTGCAGTAAATTGATGCATCGCTGTTCCAGGTCTTCTCCCACCCTGATGAGAAAGATGATGCCTTTGAAGGATTAAAAATGGTAATTGTTCCTGATCAGAGGGGAAGCTGATCATGAATTAATTTAGATATGTTTTTTCTCAATTTTACTGTTTGAGCTTTCTCCTCTTCATGCTCCTCCTTCTCTTTTCCTGAAGGTGTTTGGCTTCATATTCCTGCTATTGGCGTACAGTTCAATGATTTTCTTGTAGCACCTTTCTCTAAGTGGCCATTATTCATGCTTGTGAATATTTCCAGTGAGCATATTGAAATGCAAGAGGCAACTCAGCTGAGCCTGTCCTCACTCAAGGCCCACTCTCCACTCCCACCTTCCCCCAGGGAATCTCTGGATAGCAATCAGATTGAAGACCCTGGTTTATGTGCCCCTCACTAATCCAGAGACAACAAAGTCAAGGGCATAAACCAAGTACTGTCTCACATGAGATAATTGCGTACAGATTGAGGTTCAAGTATGTGAGGTGATCGGTGTACTTTATTGCTACTCGAACAATGCTTTCATTCACTCGACTACTGTAGAAATAAAAAAAGATTCTTAACTACTACAACAACATTTTGAACATCTCCAAGTGTTTTACAGAGATGGAGGTGAAACTGAGGATTGTAAAGTCAATCAGTTGGGAAATGGGGAACCAGTGGAATCCTGGTGAGGATAGGGATGATGGTATCACAGAGTCTTGTGTCAGCCTGGCTCAATTGGCAGCACTCTCGCCTGAGTCAGAAGATTGTGGTTCAAGAACCACGTCATGACTTGGACCCATGACATCATGCTGACATGCCAATGCAGTGCTGGGAGTGTGCTGCATTGTCGGAGGTGCCGTTCTTTGGAAGAGATGTTACCTGTCCAGGTGGACGTTAAAAACACTACAGCACTATTTAAAACTAGAAGAGAGTTTCTCCTGATGTCTTGCCCAACAATCCCCCAAATAAAATTGGTCACTCACCACATGGCTGTTTGTGCGACATTGTTGAGCGCAAATTGGCTGCTATGTTCACCCTCAAAATACCGATATTCACAATGAGTTGGAGTGAACAGTAGGGGAGGTAAGGAGGCGATGGTGGTTTCCAAGCAGAATGGTTTCACGCTTGTTGACTAACAGTTGGAGAAAGTTGAAGCTCATCAACTACTTGTTAATAAGGTTGATTTCCTCCCCCACCAACCCACCCCCAGCCTCTCCCCCCGTTCTAAATAGAGCACATCTCTCCATGTAAAACTTGCTTGACCTGCGAGTTCTGTTGCCAGTGACCTGAATAGTCCATGTTGAAAGACATTATTAGCCTTTCATGATGATGAACTCCATGTGGTGTACTATTTCCCCCTCTTTTATCACCTGGAATACTGAGAAGAGAGGTGGCAATTCACAAACAAACTTTTGGTACAATGCTTTGTAACTAAAAGACTAAAAATAAACTTGCTTTGAAGCATGATTTACTCAGTCCTCTCTGAAGTGGAACCGCATCATTAGTTACAGTAGATGTCCATTTACTCACTGCCACTCGAGAAACTGTTTAATCTTGCAGACTGGTTAATGCCTATTGCTACTAAACCACTTATTTAAGATGCATATTTAATTAAAGTAATATAGTTTGCTAACACTTTGAGTATTGTATTGAAATAGTTTTGTTTCTAGTTTTGCTTCATTATTTCATAATTGAAGGGAATTAAGTGGACATTAATCATTGTTTATTTTGCTTTGAATTTTCACTTAGCTGTAAGAACTTTTATCTTTTAAGACTAATGTTGGAATATTTGCATTAAGCAAAGTTATTGAGGCAATGAATATTCTACTTACTGTTTTCAGATGATTGGGCATAAGTGTAGAAGGAGTGAGATGAAATTCATTATGGTCCTCGTATAGTGATTCAGGATCTAAGACACACAGAAAGATTGATTCTAACTGCCTCAACTCTATGGCTGTGTGTGACATGAGACCAACTCGTGTCGGCTTGACTTAGTTGGAGGCATTCTTATCTCTGAGGCAGATGGTTGTGAGTTCAAGCCCCACGTCAGACCTTTGAACTCATCGTTCAAGCTGACGCTCCTAATGTAGTGCTGGAGGAACACTGCATTATCAAAGGTGCTGTCATTTTCATGAGACATTAAACCTAGGTCATGTCTGCCATTAAAGGTGCCATGGCACTATTCATAAAGAAAAGGGAGTTTCTCCCAGTGACCTGCCCAACAATCCTCCAGATAAAATTAGTCATTGACTTCATAACTGTTTGTGGTACTTTGCTATGTGCAAATTGGCTGCTGTGTTTGCCTGCAAATGCAGTGTCACTACATTTTACAGAAAAACATCGATGTGCTAAATGCAAGGAACTATTTTTTATTATTAACTCTTCAGCAAAGGATACCAGTGCGTAGAACTGCAAACTGTGATCGTGTTTGGTTACAAATAAAGATGGTGACCAGAAGGGCTTCTTCAAATGCTTTGGTCGCCTCAGTGTACTGAAATCACAGAAGGTGAAGGTGTTATTCCCAAACCAGTCAATCAGACAGGTTTGGATCACACTTTTTCGTAATGCAGTAATTATCACCAATATATCATCCCATTTTACACCCAGTATCGAAAACATAACCTCAGTGATGAGTTGTATAGGGGTTAAACAACCTTTTACAAAATATATTTTGGAGCTGGATCTAGGACCTGAGTAGCATAATTAATCAGTACTTTTTGACTAAATTTATAGTGGGTAAGAAATCATCAGGAAGACGCGTGGATTAGTATCAGTTAAAAATAATTGCAAATTGTTGATATATAAGATTGTTTGTAAGGAATGCTTGTTTTTATTTCTTTAATGAGCAGCAGATTCATATTCAAATTCTGCCATGCACAAACATGTTATGTGCTGCTTTTGCCAGTAATTAACTAATTGGTTTGCTCGGAGAAGGGAACTCTGATCTGATTTGGGGCCACAGCATATTTGTCAAGCGCTTTAGATCCTCTTTTTATAAAAGGAAGTGGTGGTTGTTGTTTTGAAATATGTCAATTAGGAGTTTTCACATTTTCAAAATTCTTATCTGCTCTTTCTCCTCATGACCACCATCGGTGGTCGTGCCTTCAGCCTCTCTGCCCTCACCTTTTGGAACTCCATCCCACATTCCCTTCGCTTGTTCCCATCCTTGCCTTCTTCAAGGCGCGTCTCAAAAAATCGCTCCTCTTCAACCGCGCCTTTGGCCACCCTCCCTGCCCTCCACCCTCCCCGATCCCACCCCCAGCTCATGTCCAAATCCCTGACTGTCCAGCGCCTTGGGACCACAAGTGTAATATTGTATGTGATGTCTTTTCCTCATCTTACATGACATTCTCTACCCAAGCAGTCAGCTCACACTTGGAGACATTGTTTAATAACATGGCTTATTTTACAAGTTAGCAAAAATATAGAGACAGACATGCCTGGCGGTCTGTCGCCTCATTCCTTGTCTTTTTCATTGTTTTTAAAAAAAACTACATACGAATATGTGGTTAAATTCAGGAAAAAATCACTGAATTTCATGTTTCAATATCACTTATGTTTTGCCAAGTGCAAACTTTTTCAGTGGACCGTACCATTGCAATGCAATACAGCACAATATATTTTGGTAATCAAAAGGCTCCAAACAAGAAAAGTGGCAGTCATGAATAAAAGTATTAATAATGCTCTCTTTCAGTTTCATTTGTTGAGTTATTTGCCACATTATAACAAGTGTCTGATCAATTTACTTTTGCTGCTGAAATTCTTTGTAGTGAGATGTTTAACTGAACTAATCACATCCTAATGGTTGCATTTTAATATAATGGCAAGATTAACCTATCCACGTTTTAACAAAAAGGCAGGTGGGTAAGGTTATGAAAATGAGCTGGCATTTACAACTAAAGAATTCGGAATAGTATAAGAAAATACTGTCAGAATGTCTGCTTTTCAATACTCATGGAACATTGGGAATGCCATTCATGTTGAGTCAGAATGAACCGGTCTTCTCTACCCTTTTAGTGTCTCATTATGCTAGATAATACTATGACAGTTCTTGAAAAGAGAACAGAGTTTCTCCCAGTGCCCTGGCCAACACGACTTCGGATGAATTGGTCATTCACCTCATGGTTATTTGTGGGAACCTAATGGCACAGATGGCTCCTGTGTTTGCCAACAAAAACTCTTGACAGTAATTACCTGTGAAGTGCTTTGAGACTTTCCAGCGTGATAACAATGCAAGTTCCTCTTTAGTCTTTGGTCTGCAGATAGTAATAGTTGAAGCAAACAAACTAAAATGATTTTAGGTGTAGCATGTACATCTGCTTGTGCTGTGTGTGCGTAGGCAAAAGTGCACAGCAATGTTCCACCAACAGGCATGATGTGATTGACTAATTTTATCTGGAGGATTGTTGGCCAGGACATTGGGAGAAACTGCCTTCTCATTTCAAATGGTGCATGGGATCTTTAGTGTCCACCTGAATAGGCAGCTAGGATCTCAGTTTAACTTTTCATCTGAAGGATGGCACCTCCAACAATGCAGTACTCCACCAGCACTGCCATGGAGTGTCAGCTTACATTAGTCCAGATGTGTAGCCTCTACCTGCAACTTTCTGACTCAATAGGCAAGAGCCTACAAGGTGACATCTGACTTTCTTTCTCTCTCTCTGACTCTTTCTCTCCATGATTGCAATGCATACGTGAGTGAGTGAATCAATCAATCAATCAATCAATTATTTTCCTCCCTCCCTCCCCTTTGACTGGCTGTGTTGAGGCCTTAGCATATGCAGTGCAGTGTAAGGTGCTGTCAGTGAGGCAAAATTAAGTGTTGAGTCCAATGCCCGAAATAAACATCCCCAGTATCTGGGAACTTTGGGCAGCAGAACCCACCTGTGGCAGCACTGATAATTGATCATAATAATGATCCTTGCATTTGATATAGTGCTTTATAACATCTTAGAACATAGAAACAGGAGAAGGCCATTCAGCCCCTCGAGCCCATTCCGCCATTCTGCAAGATCATGGCTGATCTGTACCTCAACTCCAATTACCCGCTCTTGCCCAGCATCCCTTAATACTCTGACCTACAAAATATCCATCCACCTCAGTCTTGAAAATATGAATGGAACAGCCTTTTGGGGGAGAGAGTTCCAGATTTCCACAATCCTTTTGGTGAAAAACGCCTAATTTCACTCCTAAATGGCCTAACTCTAATTTTAAGATTATTTTCCCTTGTCCTGGTTTCCCCTACCAAAGGAAATAGTCTCTCTGTCTACCCTATTGAATCCCTTTATTATTTTAAAAACCTCAATCAGATCACCCCTCAACCTTCTAACTCAGGAGATAAGAGACCAAGTTTATGCAACCTGTCCTTATTAATTTACCCTTTAAGCCCTGGCATCATTCCGGTGAGTCTGTGTTCCACCCTCTCCAGAGGCAATATATCCTTCCTGAGGTGCAGTGCCCCAAACTGAACGCAGGACTCGAGATGGGGTCTGACCAAAGCTCTATATAGGTGAAGCATCATTTCCTCTCCTTTATATTCCAGCCCTCTTGAGATAAAGGCCAACATCCTATTAGCCTTTTTGATAACTTTTTGTACTTGTGAGCTTGTTTTTAGTGATTTGTGTACGTGAACACCCAAATCCCTTTGCTCTTCCATAGTTCTTAGTTTCTCACCATTTAGAAAATATTCTGTTTTGCTATTTTTGGATTCATAATGGATGACCTCACGCATTGAATTCCATCTGCCCACTCACTTAATCTGTCTGAGACTCTTTGTAACTTCCTGCTCCCATCTACACAATGTACTGTGCCTCCTAACTTTGTGTCATCTGCAAATTTAGATATAAAACTCAATTCCTTCATCCAAGTCATTTTTATAGATATATAAAAGCTGAGGCCCCAGTGGAGACCCCAGGGGGACACCACTTGTCAAGTCCCGCCAATCAGAGAATGTTCTTTTTATCCCCACATTTCTTGCCTCCCAACCAATTACCAAGCCATGTCACAAGGTTAGCTCCGATTCCATGACATCTCAAGGCGCTTCATAGAATATACTGTAAAGTGAATTGACAATATATTTTGTGGGCGAAACATGTACACGGTATTTTGATGGCGACTCTGTGTTGGTTCGAATCAGAAGGTTGGGGGTTCAGTTCCCACATTGGGACTTTAGGCTCATAATCTGGGCTGACACACCAATGCAGTATAGAGGTACACTGCTTTGTCAGAGTTTCATAGCACTGTAGACATCAACTTGAACTCAAAAATGAACTGCACCTGTTTGTGATTTCCTTTATAGGCAGTACCTTAATCTTTTGCCAGAGGAGAAGAATTTTCTTCGCTATCTTCAAAATCCAATCTTTTAAAAAGGAATTAGATACAGCAGGTACTCTAAAAATAAATAGTCACTGTTAAAGAGCGAGCAGGAGAGTGCAATGGAATTAGATTTGATTTGATTAGATTTTAGATTAAATGGCTCGATGGGGAAAAACAGAGGGCAGATTTGATGGGTTTATTGTCCAGCTTTTGTGCTGAAAGATTCTATATACAGTGTCATGATTTGTTATTGTATGTTCGGGCTGATTATGAAGATTGTAGAATGTAGCACACGAAAAAGCCATTCGGCCTATCAGCTCTGCTGCAAGGGGATCGATCCTTTATTGTTCTCATCTGAGATTATATGATTTTTTGGGCCTAACAAATACCAATTAAATACATTCACAAGCATTACCTGCAAAATTTTGCTCAAGGCACATGCAAGATCCCCAAACTACTGACAAGTTTGAGGAACAGAGTAGAAGCTTGTGCATGAGCAGAGCTGTTGCTTTTGACTGACTTGATCAAAGTCAATCATTTAACAAGGAAGACACAAACTCTGTTTAAACAAGTACTGTACATGTCAAAATTCAATACATCAAAGGATGTGTCAAAAGTTGTGTACAACTTTAAAGATCTTTAAAGATGGTTGATGACTGTTCTGTAGCTATCAAAGCAACGGGGAGGGGTTAAAGAATGAGTTACGTCAATAAAAGTGTGTTAAGCTTTAGTTTGTTGTTCTGTGCCAAAACTGGCTGATTCACCCCGTAAATGAACATAAGTGTACAGGGCCAAATGAGACCAGGGCTACAGTCAGCAATTTTACCTGATGAAAGATGACTGTAATTCCAAGATTTAACTAAACGTCTATGGTTGCATAACCTTCTTGCAGAGCTACATAACCTTAATTTCTCTGCATAAAATTCCCAGTGCTTTGCAGAATATATATTTTGAGCTAAAGTAAAAATATTCTAAACAATCTGGGGGAAGAAATTCCATCTTAAATTCTGACTTTCTGTAGATTTTGTTAACAGCTCCAGAAAGCAGGCTTTAAAATTAAGACTGAATTTAAGAATTGTTCAAAAGTTGCACACTCTGGCGTGCTCAGAAAATATGTCGATGTCTAGACCTAGGAATTTAATTTGATATTTCTATTAATATAGGAAGGGATAAGTTGCAGAAAAATTCCATCTTGCCTACCGCTTATCAGACCTGTTTTGTTTTTCAATGCTGTAGGTGCATTTAAGTGCTGCTTCACAGGATACCAAGTTAAGTATCCTAATTTTAGCAACACTGAAATGATGAACTGCGTGATTGTGAGCACCAATCGTTGAAAAATTCTTTGGACCAAAAGTGTCAGCTTGACTCAGTTGGTGACATTCTCTCCTCTGGGTCACAAGGTTGTAAATTTAAGCCCGATGATGAGACTTGAGCTTCCAGTCTAAGATGACACTTCAGTGCAGTGCTGGGGAGCATCACATTGTTGAAGTGCTA
This sequence comes from Callorhinchus milii, assembly GCF_018977255.1. NCBI lineage: Eukaryota > Metazoa > Chordata > Chondrichthyes > Chimaeriformes > Callorhinchidae > Callorhinchus > Callorhinchus milii. The sequence goes on along the minus strand of NW_024704745.1, from coordinate 66,964,946 downwards.
TTCTTCAGGTCTCGTCTACCTGTTCAGGTTGCGTTAATGATCCAATGGCACTATTCAATACGAGAGGGACAACTTGTGATAAGCCTACAAATGAACAATAAATACATTTTACAGCAATTTCCCGTGAAGGGTTTTGAAGCTTTACAGGCACTTTTACCATCATCATTATAATAGTAACAATCCTTGCCTTTGATGCACCTTATAACATCGTCAAGACTTCTTAAAGTTACTGATATAACTAAAGGAACCTGAATGCTCACTCTTGAGATATATAACTGTCAAATTTATGTGGAGGTGTCATAATACAACTCCTTTACTAACTGTAGCATTCGATGGATGTGATGTTTTGATGATTCATGTGAATCAAAGATCCTGCAGCACAATTTCTAAGAAGAGCATGTTTTTCCCTGGTATCCTGGATAATTTTCCTCTTTTATCCAAATCCACCAAGAGTTGATTAATTGACCCTCTGGGTTTCTGGGTTGTGCAATTCACTATTGAATACATCAAGTTCAACACAACTTCACAACATCGTGATTTCAAAGGGCATCAAAGAGCAGTTTGTATTTGGTGTTAGTTGATCATTGGCTTTCTAGCTTTTGTTGGACTTTTCGAACATTTACTCAGTTGAGAAACATCTCAAAAGCAAGGTGCTGTGTGCATATAGAGCCTGCCTGTCTACCATGATCAACCAATATGTGTTCTTAATGAACTTGACTTAAATGCTGTAACATAGTGTATTGCTTTACCAGCATGAGACAGATTACGCTATAGATTTTGTTCCCCAAGGAGGAAGTGAACAATCTTGGCTGGAAGTGATTGGGAGTGGAAAAGAGAAGAGAGCTAAGTGCCAAGAGGATTGATGATATTGCTTCACAGAACAAGAAGGAAAATGAGAATGTTCTTCCATATGTCTGTAGTAAATTTACAGCACAGCATTGGCAGAAACCCAGAACAAACATGTCCTCCCGACTAAGAAATACTATAGCAGAGGAGAAGATGTTAGAAGGGAGTTCAAGAAAATCCTAAAGTTGCACTGGAAAATGACTTTTATAGATTACATGCCATCTGTTCCAGAGATGTCTTTATAAGATAAGTATTTAATTGAAAGAATAATAAATCGCCTTCCTGTAGTGTAAAGGTAATGAGCTTGAATGAACTTCCTTGTAGGTTACAATATCATCAGATTTCTACACTTTATGTCTCACATAGGTTTTGCGCTTGAAGAGGAATAACCTAACATTCAACAATCCTGCATAATTACAGCTATTGTTTGCCCTTCTTAGAGAACTTCGATCTGATTGTTTTTAACGAGTTATATTTTTCCATAAAACGGATAGATTGGTTTTGTTGGATTCATTAGAAATGTTCTGCAATAAGAAGAAATCTGTGAAGTTTCAAGCCTGTTGATGGCAAATGCGGATCAATGTCAAAATTCCTCTGTGTATCCTGATGTCCATTGAAAACATTTGAGATGATTTAATACTTAAACACAAGTAAAGCCAAGGCCATCGAATTGCACATGAGCCATGGTGCTACTGAGGTTATGCGGAAATACCATGAATTTCTTTTTAAATAATCCAGATAAAGTCTTGTAAGCAGTCATTTTGTATAAAATACCAGATTGTGCCAAAAATGTTAAAATTTTATGTTGCAAAACAATTTTCTTCATTATTATAAAATCATCTCAATATCTCTCATGTAAGGTTGATCCCACCCAAAGAGGGGGTCTTTCATCAATATCATTTTATAAACAAAATCTGATATAAAGAATTACAATTAACATTTGGGTTTCTTCTCCATTCTCTGTTATATTTATTTTGATTATAAATAATCCTTGCGTTGAATATAGCGCCACATCACATTACGACATCTCAAAGCTTTTTCAAATCCATTCACCCCCTGGCACCTCCCTACCTCTCCGACCTCCTCACTCCCTAATCCACCACCCAGCGCCTCTACTCGACAGGCACCGGGTGCCTCCTGCTCATCCCTCGCACCCTCTGCCCCAACATCGGAGGTCGCACTTTCAGCCACTACACCCCTAAACTCTGGAGCACTCTCCCACAATCCCGCCGCCTTGCCCCTCTCTCCCCTCTTTCAAGTCCCGCCTGAAAGCTTTCCTCTTCGACCGTGCTTACGGCCAGCTCCCCCCGGCTCGGAGTCAGGCTCCGCCACTGTTAAGCCCTGGGAGACCCTAATCTGCGAGAAGGGCACTATGTAAGTGCAAGTCGTCGTCGTTGTTTTGCAGGGTTTTTCGTAAAGTGTAGTCACTGTAGGTGAACACAGCAGCCAAATGCATCAATGTCTCACAAGCAGCCAGGAAGTGAATGATCAATTTAACTTTATTATATAATAAATAATCCTTGCATTTGATATAGTGCCTTATGATATCGTTGAGAGACGTCTCAGCAAATTTCATAAAATTTTACTGTGAAATGTAGGGACTGTGTTTTTGTATGCAATGTCCCACAAACGACCATAAAGAGAATGACCAATTTTATCTGGGGACTGTTAGCCAGGACACCAGGAAAACTCCCTTTTCAAATAGTGCCAAGGGATCATTAACAGGCACCTGATCCACTACAGCCCAAACCCCAAGGAAACGTTTTTAGTTTAGAAACAGATGCGCACCTAGGTTTCATATCTAGAATATTTCAATACGCTATTTTAAATATTTAAATTGAGTTTCTCGGGCCCAGTAAACCTTTGTGAACTTATTCAAAGCTATTGTTTTGGAGATAAACTGCAACATTCATTCACCTTATCCATACTTAAGCCATACTTAGTTAGATGTTAGATATTCTTGAAGGATGAAATCAAATAGGCTTTGTGCGAAGCTCTCTTTTGGTCTTATATGAACTTGTAAAAAATGAAAGCAAACTCAGAACTGAAACAAAGAGAACAGCAAGTACTAATCGTAACAATGTGAATATTCATCTTAGAACACACCAACAAAATAGGGAAACACTGCAGTTGTTTTTCTAATGAGTTACTGTGGTCTATGTACAGGAAAATATAACATAAAAATATAGACGAGGGAATAATAATAAGAAGAATCATTGCAGTTAATCTAGCGCCTTATTACATCTTCTAGACATCTCAAAGCGTTTCACAGAATATACAGTAAAATCTAGTGACTGCATGTTTTGTGGGCGAAACCCGGCAGCCAATGTAGGAAAACCCTCACTGATGGCATATTTGGAAAACTAGCTGAAAAACCTCTCCTCAACCCAAAATAGCTAAGCTTTTCTTGTGTGTTACTATTAAATAATTGGACAACATAAACCATAACCACACAAGCCAAGTAGGTCAGATCTTCAATTACTTTTCCCCCCAATACACTTATTTGATTTGTACATAGTGAAATATATATTATTTTGTTTTAAATTAGCTGTCCATTGTAAGGACAAATATTGAATCAAACACTTTAACATTAATATTATCGGTGCTTTCAGCGCCTTGGGACGTCCTCCTGACGTGAAAGGTGCTCTATAAATGGAATCTCGTTGTGGTTGTTGTTGCTTTTGTATTTGAATATCTCACTGAGTGTCTCAATGTAATGCAACATGTGATACAGTACAAAATGATAGATAGCTAGGAGGAAATTCTACAGATGAGGTTTAAATTCAGGGAAGCTTTAGTAGGTTTCACAACCTTGGCGTCAGGTTCGATCCCCAGATGTCCTTCCTTCCCCAAACCCGGTCCATGATCAGGACCGCCTTCCTCCACCACATTGCCCCCCTCCAACCGTACCTTATCCCAGATGCAGCTGAAACACTCGTCCATATGTTCAGCATCACCCGATTCGACTTTTCAAATGCCCTCTTCGCTGGTCTCCCCTGCTCCATAGAGCACAAGATTCACATGATCCCAAACTCCGCTATCCCCATACTCACCCGCACTAAACTCTGCACCTCCATCACCAGCTCTAGCCAGTCTCCACTGGCTCCCTATCGTGAACGGATTGATTTCAAGATCCTCACATTCGTTTCAAATCCCTTCATGCCCTCGCACCTCCTTACCTCTCCGATCTGCTTAACCCACTACCCACTGCCTCCGCTCGACTGGCCTTCTACATGTCCCTCATGCCCTCCGTACCTCCATCAGTGGCCACTTTTTCAGCCACTATGCCCTGAAACGCTTCCTTTTCGACCATGTCTACAGTCGCCACTCCCCAGCTCGGCGATGTGCTCCACTCTCTGTACTCAACTCTCTGGTACGCTACCCTACGTGAGGTGCGCAATACAAATGCAAGTTGTTGTTGCTGTTTCTAAATGTCATCCATACTTTAGGATTGAATTATTGCCTTAACTTTTCAGTTATCTATATTATCTAGCATACTTTTGCTAAAGTTTTTGGACACTGTTAGCACTAATTACTGTGCTATTTTTGATATTGAGCCATTGCTCATTCACACAGGGCACTTGTGACAAATTGACGTAGGAGATGGAGTGTAATCACGTACATTTTGTTTGTCCTGACGGATAATCTTGCTGAATGCTAGTGTATAATTATGTTTTTCAGAACTTTACAGGAATGGAACGTATAGAGTCCTTATTATAAAATACTGGAGCAGCCTTCATGGCTAAAATGCAATGTTGGCATTCTGAGCTTTGTTTCCTCAGTTTATATATAGAACAATGTGCACACGTGAAGCTATAATCCCTCCAAAACAAAAAACAATAATAAAAATTTGTTCATTTTCAATCTACGACTGTTTGTGGGACATTGCTGTGCACAATTGGCTGCCGCGTATGCCCACAAATATACAATCAATTCACTTTACAGTATATTCTGTGAAGCGCTTTGGGACGTCTAGAAGACGTGAAAAGCACTATATCAAATGCAAGGATTATTATTATGAAGACAGTAATTGAATTGAGGGCTGCTGATTTTATAACAATCTAAGAGACTGAAGCTTTTCTCAGTACGGTCAGTCATTAAAACGTTAGATACTTAATTACTGCCTTATAATTCCCTCCCAGGTATTTATTTTGCTGGCACTTTGATTAGACCCAGGCAAGAAAATTTATGTATGGCATTCGAAGAGTTAAAGTTGAGAATAGTGAGTGTGTAACTGTATTTTGTTACCGATGTGATAAAATCTCAATCACATGATGCTCGAGTTGCTTAAAATGTGTAATTGGTTTATACCGAAATGCTGAAAACCTGCCTTAGGGAAGGGAAGGCAGAAAAGTTAATAACTGTTTATTTGGTAATTAAAATGTATCATTTGGACATAAGAATAGTCTGTCAGGAAATAGACTGAGGCACTGACTTTACTTATGAAGCCTCCCGAAAAAGACATTTGCCTCTAGGCAAAGGTCACCTTTGTATTTTCAGCTGTCTGAAACTCGAGTCAAAAGTCTGTGTCATTTTAGTTTAATATTGGCGAGTGGCTTTTTGTAACCTCTGAACTTTTGATCGTTCATATGTAAACCAACCATATTTTCCTAGGCAAAATAGGACTGGAGTGAAATTTGCCTTTTATGCCATCTTTTGTATTTGGTAATGTGTAGTTTTTAGTACTTTATCATTTCAAAAGTAATTACTGTAGTGACTGTTTTTGTAGGTGCATTAACTCCTTCCCTCAACAATTAACTCCATTCCCTTATTTTGACAAAATATTGATATCCAGCATGTTTGCCTTTCCCTGCCTCAACACAAATCCAGTGTTCAAACTTTTCACATCCACAATTCAAACCCAACTTTTCTCATTTCACAATAAATTATTATAATCCTTGTTTTGAAATAGCAGCTTATCATGTCATCGAATTGTCCTAAAGCACTTCATAGGATTTACTGTAAGATGTAGTGATTGTAAATGTGGGCTACCAGTTTGCACACAGCGATATCCCATGAAGTGAATGACCAATTTTATCCTGGGGATTATTGTCCAGGACAAAGGGGGAAACTCATTGCTCTTATCAAATAGAGCCATGGGATCTTAAACATCTGCTTAACCAGACATACGGGACCTCGATTTTAAAGTCTTATCTAAAGGACAGCACGTCTGACAATCCAATGCTGTCCCAGAACTGCAAAGTGTGTCAGCCTAGCTCGGTGATGGTCAGCCAACAAAATACATTTTCTTGATTAAATATTTCTCAATTTGTTCCATGAATCAAATCAAGAAAAAAACAAAAACACACTACTAATCGAACATGGGCTTGCTTACCTAGACTCATGCGAATGTTCAGGGAGGGGGGCCACTTCTTCACGAGAGGTGAGAATGCCAACCACTGAACCAAACTGACATGACAGCATCCACTGAAAACCTGAATTTACTTTTGAAATGTTTCAGTTTAAAACAATAAATTGCGAATGTTTAGCACATACCATTGGGAAAAGCCGCAGGAATGTTCTCCAGATCGTATGTGATTCTAAGTTGCTCTTCAATAAAAGAGTTAGCTCTTTATTAAGTGTTTATCAGTGCTGACAGCTGTGGCTTTTTTTTATCAGGGTTCCTCTATGTATTATATAGACAACTTGATAAGCAAACCCATTCTCCAAGGAAGGCACACAGCCATCATATTGAAACATCTGGGGCTGTAAGGAGTCCTGGAAAACTACCAGATGGTATTGTCAAAAGACACTTCATAAGATTCACATGACTTCATAAGAGTGTTCACAGAATAAACTGTGCCAGAGAAACATTATTTTGAAGAGCCGGTGACTTTCTCTGGTAGAAACAGGATCACTGCAATGACCCCCCACCCAGGAGATTTCAGCTGCCCTATTTGGAGAATAAGCTCCAGTATTTACATTTATGAATTGATCTGGGAGATCAAACTCCTGAAGTGCCCTCTTGCTTCTGTTAGAAATTAAATGTTTATATTAATCTCCTGTATTTCCTGCTGACCCAAACATGTGGCACCTTAGGAACTGGAGCCCCTAGCAAGATCTTGGTTGGAATTACTGGTAAACTATACATACAATAGTCATTGATCAGCACATACCATTAATAATACTACAGTGTTGGAGGTGACTCTTTCGGATGAAAGGTTAAACCAAGGTCCCTTCTGCTTTTTCAGAAGTACATCAATGATCCCATGGCATAACAACAACAGCAAATTAAATTTATACAGCGCCTTTCATTTCGGGAGAACATTCCAAGGCACTATTGACAAGGAAAAGGGAGTTTCTCCCAGTATCCTGGCCAACACCCCCCCCAATAAAAATACAATGGTCATTCACTTCAGGGCTGTTTGTGGAACACTGCTGTGCACAAATTGCCTGCCTTATTCCCCCACAAAATACACAGTCATTCCACTTTACAGTAAATCCTGTGAAGCGCTTTGAGATATCCTCCCGATGTGAAAGGAGTTATATCAAATGGAAGGATTATTATTATCAAATGCAAAGATTATTATTTTAAGACTTATTTTAAGAAAAGATAGTCTCTTAGTTGATTGAATTCCATTTAACTCGAGCTCGCCAGTTTATTATTGCAATAATAGTCCTGTGGCTCAGTGGTTAGAGCACTCACTTTGCAAGCGAGAGACCTGAGTTCAATTCCAGGCAGAGGGCGAAACCTTGGGCAAGTTTCCTTACTCCACACAGAGCCTAATAATAATCCCTCCAAAACAAAAAATAATAAAAAAATTAGTCATTTTCAATCTACGACTGTTTGTGGGACATTGCTGTGCGCAATTGGCTGCCGCGTTCGCCCACAAATATACAGTCAATTCACTTTACAGTGTGTTCTGTGAAGCGCTTTGGGACGTCCTCCCGACGTGAAAAGCGCTATATCAAATGCAAGGATTATTATTATTTATTATTAATAGAGGTGGGATATAGATTGCACAATAGATGTATGCAGCCCTAAGACTAAAGGTTAAGACATTGTACCTTGTCTTAACCTGTAAAACCATTTTATCGTAACATTGAAAATTGCACAGAATACAGGAAAATTCTTCAATTCACCCTTAATTTGGATTTTTTTTTAAGAATTGAAAAATACTGCTCCCAAATTAAAGCTGAATTTAAGAATTTCCCACAATTCTGTTCTCTCTCAAATTTTAATATAAAATGTTAAACCAAATGCTACGAACAGGTGCAATTCCAGGCCTTAAATGTTTCAACCTGGTCTGATGGAAACATTCTTGTCAAGCCTCTCACAAAACCAGTCTAACAAAGTGGTCAGTGAAATACATGACGACTGCTAGCAAGTTAGGAGAGAATTTCCTGGCAACATTGAAAATATTTACTAAATTTGGAAAAAGATTCCTAACGACTTGAAAGCTTCATTATTTAAAAAAGAGGCGAGAGAAATACTTGGAATCTACCGATTGAATGTCAGTGACAGGTCAAGCCTTTGAAACAGGATCTAATGGGGCAGCACTTGGAAAAGTACACCCAGTTAAAGGACATTCAGCCTGGATTCAGGAGAGGGAGGTCATGTTTAACCAACCTGCTGGAATTCGTTTGAAAATATTATTGATAATGGTGGCCAAGGTTTAAGGAAATTAATGTACCCTCGGAATTTCACAAAGCTTGCAATACTTTTCTACATGAATAATGGCTAAGGTAAGAAGCCATGAATAACAACAACAACAAAATTACATTTATAGAGTGCCTTTCATGTCAGGAGGACATCCCAAGGCGCTGGACAATCAGGGGTCAGCACCCGAGCATGGGGGAAATAGCGAGGAAGGTATTTTGCCAGGTAGAAAATAAAGAAATGGTTGATAAATTGCTACCCTTGCTATTTTTAATGTATGTTAATTGGATAAGGATATAAGAGTGTTCTACATACAATTTACCAAGTTTGTGAACGATGGCAAAGTAGGAGTCAGTCGGATTCACAGGGATTTAGCTTTTTTCAGCTGCTACCTGGGCAGATGTCATTCAATGTAGATCAGTATAAAATAATTAGTATGAGAGCAAAGAACTAAAAGGAGGAATATATGAATTGAACAGCCATTCAGTGTGCTGATTAGGAAAGAGTTCTAGGGATTATTCTGGTTAAATTAATCAAATAATCAACCACTGTTTTACAAAACAGTTACATTAGCAGGATAGTCCACAAAGCAAGTGTTGTATTGTTGCTTTATAAAATGTTTAACAAGAACATCTTGCACTCATATACAACCTTCCATGTGGGATGAGCATATCACTTAACATATATGCTAGAGGGAACCCAACATGGAGAATTAAGAATGTTGGGCAGACCAAAAACACAGATACATTTTCAAGAGGGTTTTGAAAATGTGGAAAGAAGGCTTGAGGTTTTGGAAGATTATTGCACAGGACAGGGTCATAATAGCCAATAGCCCTACCACCAATGGTGGAATGAAGAGTAAGCAATAGAATCAGAAGAGTGGAGTAAATCAGCTAGAAGACATCCGGCCTTCAGGTGAGGCCCCGTCTGCCTGTTCAGATGGACGTTAAAGATCCCATGGCACTATTCAAAAAGAAAAGGGAATTTCTCCTGATGTCCTGGCCAACAATCCCCGAAATAGAAGTTGGTCATTTGCTCCATAATCGTTTGTGGTTCATTACAGTGCACAAATTGGTTGCCACGTTCACACACAAACCTCACAGTCACTGCACTTTACAATATATCCTCGAAGCACTTTGAGACATTTTCCTGACGTGAAAGGCACTAGACCAAACATAAGGATCATTATTATTATCATCATCATCATTGTAGGTTCAATTGAGGGGTTTGGAAGAGAGAGCAATGTAGGATTTTTTTGTTAATAGTTTTGGACCGTCAAATTGACCTGCAATGACCTTTTTTGGTCCTGTATTTTCCTATATTTCAGGATTACTTTGTCTACTGGCAAATATTTTTGGGGGAATTTAAAAAATATATATTTATTCATTTATTTCAAATATGTATATTGTAGTTCAATAGTCACATGCCTTCTTGCATTGAGGGCAGTACTAATCAAGGTTTTATGATGTAGTTCCAGTTGGGTTCTTGCCATTGAAAAGAGACCAAAAAGACTTTGGTGGGAAATGCAAGAGCATAAGAATGTGAGGATGCAATATGCTATCTGACTCTCTCTGAAACTCGGTTCAGCTGTCTGGTTTTTAACCTCCAGTTATCTGGTAGCAAACTTCCTTCGAAGGATGGGGAAAGTTGTATTTTGGTGTGTAATCTATTGGAATGTCATTTGTTTCTTCTAAAATGCTGGTAATTCATGGTGGTATTAAAAAGTACAATAATGGTTAGTAATTTTAATAATTTATTGCTTCGCATTGGGAATGCTGAGAGGCTGAGCCCAGCTTCTGCCACTAAAAACAAATCATTTAACTATATAACATTATTATTATTAATATGTAGCATGCTTATGCCTATATATACCAGCCATAAATCACAGTTGATCTTAATGCAATCGAAAACAGTGGAATTTTAACAGTGGCATGAACCTCATCCATTAATGAGATCCAATTAAGGATATAAGAGTGATAACTAGGATTTTTTATGCTACAAATAATTTTTTAAAATTCAGCTTTTTNACTGCATTAAAGATGTATGCAGCACAAATTGGTTGTTGAAGGGATGAAGAATTCCACAGACATCTTGTTACGTTTCAGACTGTCAACACAGCTGTTCACAGGTCTTGCAAGAAGACATAAATTAAAATTTGGTCTCATATAGAATGCATAACCTGCCTATAAATCAACCGAAATAAATAGTTGGCTACTTTTTATTGAACACTTTATCTTGCTGTGGTACTAAATCAACAGTGACCATCCAAAAATCATAGTGAAGGCAAATGTCCAAAAGGCCAGTTCGTTTCTGGAATTATGTTTATATATTAAAAAAGCGCAAGTTCACAACAGATAGATTCACACAGAGGGCATATGGTATCTTTACCACTTCATATGTGCAGAGCATGGGACTTGTAAGTTTTTGCACATGTTACACAAAAGCTATACTGTGTGCAGCAAAGTTCTTTGTACGTTCTCAAGCACTGGCTGTTGCCAACAAAGAAGATAAATGTTCTTTCTCTGTCAGGGTTGTGAACATCTGTTCTTTAGTTTCATTCAATGTTTAAGGAGGTGACTTACATATAGGCTTCAGTTTTTTATTTTAGTTTGTACTCTTTTGAAATCGTGTTACATTCATAAACTTGCATGTTTTCACATTCAACCTGAAATAAATCCACAAAACTACCCCAAAGTGTTTTCTTCTTAGAATAGAAGTGGATTGTAAATAAATAACCCTTATTTTATGAATGAATATTTATTGATACAATCATAAGGGCTTCAACCCATGTTTATTCACATTTTTGTTTTCTATCTGCTTTATGTTTCGCCCCAAAAAGATACAGTCAGTTCACTTTACAGTATATTCGTTGTGAAGTGCTTTGAGACCTCTGGAAGACGTCACAAGGCACTATAGCAAATGCAAGGATTATTATTATTATTTATTACACGCCTCTGGTGCCCTGTCCCCTCTGCGCAATGTTGCCAAGTTACAATCCCTCACATATAACAATAATAATCCTTACATTTGGTATAGAGTCTTTCACGTCAAGAAAACGTCCCAAAACATTTCACAGGATATATTGTAAAGTGCAGTGACTGTGTGATTTATGAGAGAACATGGCAAAATTCCCTCCTCTTTTTGAATAGTGCCTTGGGATCTTTAACGTCCACCTGAACAGGCAGATGGGGCCTCAGTTTAACACGTGATCTGAAGGCTGGCACCCCCAACAATGCAGCACGTCTCCAGCGCTTCATTGCAGTGTCAGAACAGACAATATGAATTCCAAGTCCTGACATGAGATACAACCTTCTGTATCAAAGGTGAGAGTACTACCAACTCAGTCAGGCTGAAACTCTACCTCATAGATACTTGAGGCACTAACACACATATTACACAAGCTTAGTCCATTTGATTAAATATGATAAAATGGTTGGTGGAAGTACTTGGAAAATCCTCGTATATTTCACCAGATCATCTTTCTTTTATTACTTTCGCAGTTGATGTTTCTGAATTTTTCCTGAACTGCAAATATTGTAATACTGCCAAAGATGTGAATGAGCTCACAATCATGGTACAGGGAACCACGTTGTAAGCACTATCTATCTTGCGTGAAGGGCACTAAATAAATGCAAGTTGTTTTAATGCAACATCTCAGATCCAAAAAAATTAAGAACGGGTTATAATGGGTCTGTTAAACAAAATGACCACTGGTCCACTTCCAGGTTACCAATGTAATTTCCTGCACACGACTGACATTACCTCTTGCATTGGAGCTGACCTCAGAAATTGTTGAGTGAAGAGGCTGTTCAGAATGTTTTCATTTGAATTACATTTATAAAAGCTTCTGGAGTTTGTGTGCTCATGCCAATAGCCGACTGTTATCTAAGTGCAGGCTAACTTGCTACCTAGCACTCCATATTATTCCAAAACCTTGAGAATACGATAAGACACCTGAGTTTTAAAGCACAACAAACAAAATGATTTGAATTTTATTGCACTGTAAAAGTGTAGTGCTAGTTCGAGGTTCTTTGCAATCTCCACACAGGGTTGGTGCATGTCCGGTAAAGGTTTAAGGCCAATGGGAAAGAAGTTTGCTTTAAGCCCTTGTCATATTTGCAGAGATTGCTCGACTCTTAAAGTTCTTTCAAAATGATTTTAGATTGAAATTACGTTGGCAATATGGAATGCCTGGTCGCTTTACAGTTGCTACCTTAGGAATTCTCATCCTTACAATAATAATGATAATAATAATAATAAACCTTGCATTTGATATAACGCCTTATCACTTTGTTGAGACATCTCAAAGCGCTTCACAGAACATATTGTAAAGTGTAGTGACTGTGTATTTTATGGGCGAAACCTGGCAGCCAATTTCTAATTGAAACAAAAAGACGTGGATTGAGTGACCGATTTTTGTTTTGAAAAATTATTATAGCCCAGAACGTTATCCATCAATCAACTAACAACCGTGTTCCTCCTTACTGCTTGGTAAACACAGGCGTGTGGAATAACTTGCCTAAGATTTCTCCCCACTCAGGAAATAAACCCAGATCCTCTCACTAATGCGAGCGCATTAACCACTGTGCTACGTGACTCCACAAATTTGATAAGAGACATTAAATGTAAATAAGATGGTGTTGGTTGTGAACTGGTAACAAGTGTAAGCTCAGGATTGTCACTAGAATAGTTAAACAGGAGATTAAGAGCAGGTTTGCCACAAATGATTGCTGAGACTGAGCTCATAACTTTTAAAAGCATATTGAATAAACATTTGAAGAGAGACAATATAACAGGGTGTGGGGAAAGCTTAGGTATCAAAATAGTTGGCTCAAGTGGAGGAGCTAGTACCAGTTTAGGCTCGATGGATCAAATAGATTCCTCCTGTGCTGTCCCTGTCCCAGCCCTTTTCTCTTCTTCCCTTTTACAATGCCAATCTCTCTTTGTTTCACTCTATCCGTCTGTCTATATCTCCTCCTCTCTCTTGCTCTAACACTGTTTATATACATATGTGTCTCTCTCTACTCTCTCTCTGACCATGTTCTGTATTTGAACGAACACTCACTGCTAGTTTCAACTCGTGTTCAGGAGGAATCGAGACGACTAGTTACAATACGGAAGCACACACAAGCACAGTTAAAGATCTCACACACGATTACTGTAGTCCCAGGATCTTCTCACTGTTGAGGTTACGTGGGCATGTGGTTATCCAATGTGTGGATATTTGGAGCTCTCCTATATTTGGGTAGTAAGGATCTTATGGGATATGGAGAAAAGATAAGCAAATGAGCTTAAAGTTTCTGCAGTGATTTTATAAAATAACGGAACAAGCTTGATGGGCTGAGTAGCCCACACCTGTTGCCTAGTTTCCGAACAATGGGAAATGCATTAAAGGAGACAATTTTAAGAGAATTTTAATGTGCAGTATGTACCAAATTGAGTTCCTCAGGGCTTTGTCCTTGCTCCCCTCCTCTTCAACATCTATATGATCCGTCTTGGTAACATCATCCGCAGACATGGGGTCAACTTCCACATGAATGCAGATGATACCCAACTATATCTCTCTGCCTCCACCCTTGACTCCAGGACCACTGCTGTCCTGACAGAATGTCTGGCAGACACAAAGTCGTGGATGAGAGCTAACTTTCTTCAGTTGAATGTCAACAGACTGAGGCTTTCCTAATTGGCTCCCGTCAGCTCCTCCACACCTCAGGCGCTGACAACATCACCATCCATGGCTGCACACTCCAGCTTACTAAGCCAGTCTGGAACCTTGGTATCTTGTTTGACCCTCAACTCTCCTTTCTACCGCCATGACCCGCTCTGCTTTCTCCCACTTCTGCAACATCGCCCGGCTCCACCACTGTCTCACACCACAGGCCTCCAAAACCTTCATACGTGCATTCTTCTTGCTTGTCGGCCTCCCCAACTCCTCCCTCCATAGGCTGCAGATCATCCAGAACTCTGCAGCCCATGTCCTCTCCCGCACCAGGCTCCGTGACCCTATCACCCCCATCTTCGCCCGACTCCACTGGCTTCACATCACACAGAGGGTACATAGTCCTGTAGCTCAGTGGTTAGAGCACTCACCTTGCAAGCGAGACACCTGGGTTCAATTCCAGGCAGGGCAAGTTTCCTTACTCCACACGCCTAATACTAATACCTCCAAAATAAAAAAAATTTTTGTTCATTTTCAATCCACGACTGTTTGTGGGACACTGCTGTGTGCAATTGGCTGCCGCGTTTCGCCCACAAATGTACAGTCAATTCACTTTACAGTCAACCTCCATGGATGACGAAGCTAATTGTATCTAGAATGAAGCAGAAAACGGTGTATGACAAATGTCAAACCCAAGATACAGAAGACAACCAAATAGAATATAGGAAGTGCAGAAGAGGTTTGAAAAAGGAAATAAGAGGGGCTTAAAGATTATACGAGAAAAGGTTAGCGGGTAACATTAAAGGGAATTCTAAAATATTTTACACACCTATCAAGAAAAAAAGGCCTGTCAAAGGTAGGGTGGGGCCAATTAAGGACCAAGGGGGAAATCCTATTGTGGAGGCAGAGGGCATGGCTGATGTACTGAATGAGTACTTTGCATCTGTCTTCACAAAAGAAGTGGATGCACCAAATGCCGCAGTATCGGAGGAGAGGGTAGAGGAAATGGATAGGATAAGTATAAACAGATAGGAAGTACTGAAAAGGTTGACTGCGGTGAAGGTACATAAGTCGATCGGTCCAGACGGGATGCAACCAAGGTTACTATGGGAGGCACGGGTACAAATAGCGGAGGCTTTGGCTTCAATTTTTCAATCTTCGTTCGTTGGACACAGGAGTGCTGCCAGAGGACTGGAGAGTGGCCAATGTGACTCCCCTGTACAAAAAGGGACAGAAGGACAAACCTGGGAACTACAGGCCAGTCAGCCTAACATCAGTAGTGGGAAGCTCCTGGAGACTATAATCCAGGACAGAATAAATCTTCACTTAGAAGAATATGGGTTAATTAGGGACAGCCAACATGGATTTGTTAAAGGCAAATCTTGTTTAACAAATCTAATAGACTTTTTCGATGAGGTAACGAAGAGGGTGGATAAAGGTAGTGTAGTTGATGTAGTTTACATGGACTTTCAAAAGACATTTGATACAGTGCCACACGAAAGACTTGTAAGAAAGATAGAAGCCCATGGTGTAAAAGGGACAGTGGCAGCATGGATCCAGAACTGGCTGGGAGACAGAAAGCAGAGAGTTGTGGTGAATGGCTGCTCTGACTGGAGGGAAGTGTACAGTGGTGTCCCCCAGGGATCGGTATTAGGACCACTGCTCTTCTTAATATACATAAATGATCTGGACGTGGGTATAATAAGTACCATTTCCAAGTTTGCGGACGACACAAAGTTAGGTAGGGTAGTAAACAGTGAGAAGGATAGTAGCCAACTGCAGGAAGACATAGACAGAATGGTAAAATGGGCAGACACATGGCAGATGAATTTCAATGTGGAGAAATGCGAGGTAATGCATTTTGGTAGGAAGAATGAGGGAAGGCAATATAGGCTGGTAATACAATCTTAAGAGGGGTAAAAGAACAGAGAGACTTGGGGGTTCAGGTAAATTAATCCTTGAAGGTGGCAGGAGAGGAAGATAAAGCTGTAAAAAGGGCATATGGGATACTAGGCTTTATAAATAGGGGCATAGAGTACAAGAGTCAGGAGGTTATGATTAACCTATATAAAACACTGGTTAGGCCTCAGTTAGAATACTGTGCCCAGTTCTGGGCACCACACTATAGGAAGGATGTTAAGGCATTGGAAAGGGTGCAGAGGAGATTTACAAGGATGGTACCAGGAATGAGGGACCTTGATTATGAGGAAAGGCTGGAGAGGCTGGGATTATTCTCATTGGAGCAGAGAAGGTTACGAGGAGACCTAATAGAAGTCTTCAAAATCATAAGGGGATTTGATAGGTTAGAAAGGGAAAAACTGTTTTCACTGGTGGGTGTGTCGGTGACTCGAGGTCACAGATTCAAAATAGTCTCTAAAAGAAGCAGAGGGGAGGTGAGAAGACATTTTTTCACGCAATGAGTTGTTCGAATCTGGAACGTATTGCCTGAAAGGGTGGTCAAGGCTGATTCGATAACTACTTTTAAAAATGCGGTGGACGGGTATTTGAGGAGGACAGATTTGCAGGGTTATGGGGAAAGGGCTCGGGAGTGGGATTGACATTAATTGCTCTAAAGAGCCGGCACAAACTCGATGGGCTGAATGGCCTCTTTTTGTGCTGTACGATTCTATGATTCTATATTCTGTGAAGCGCTTTGAGATGTCGAGAAGACATGAAAAGCGCTATATCAAATGCAAGCATTATCATATTATTATTATTACAGTTCAAGATCCTGGTCCTCACCCTCAAAGCCCTCCATGGCCTTGCTCCCCCCTACCTCTGCAACCTCCTAACCCCCTACCATCTGCCCCCACCTTTGGAACTCCATCCCGCAGTCCCTGAGCCTCACCCTCTCCCTTGCCTCCTTCAAGATCTGTCTCAGGACCCTTCTCTTCAACCTTGCTTTCGATCACCCCGCTTCACCCCCCCCCCACCCCGCCCTCCCCAATCCCAAACCCTAGTTGCCTTGGGATATCCTCCCGACGGGAAAGGTGCTATACAAATGTAATTTTGTTGTTGTTGTTAAATGTACATTAAGCCTCATTATTGCACCTAAGATTTTACAGTGGAGGCTTGGTAACAGATCCTTTCTTTTATTTATTGTATTTCTTAATTAAGAAGCGTCCAAACCTTACTTTAGGAAGTAAAATATTGCTGTTTGAAAGAGACACGATGAGCCAAATGGCTTTCTTCACCACTTCAAATTTTTATGGTTCTGATTCATTAAAAACAGCTTCTGAAAAAATGATTTTGTGTTTGTTTTAGATGTTGATATTTTCCCCAAAGATTGGGGATATTTTCCCCAAAATCCAAAGATTGGATTTTATTTATTTGTTTGGTTGGTTTCAGACTGATTTGTAAGATAGGGTAACTTTACTCTGGGACTCTAAGATTAGGGACAGATTGAAGAGACAAGGTGTTTGTATGTTGAAGGGTCACTGAAATGCAACCCTCTCTTCAGTCAATTGTTATCACATAGCTGTCAGGACCTGTTATTTAATGATTCCTCCGAGACTAAAGCAATTCTGAAGTTCTGCAGCTCTTAAATTGTATCTTACTAACTGTCTTCATTTGCCAGCGTACTTTATGTGATGTGGGGTATTGAAGTGGAATGAGCCGTGGATGTCGTTTGCTTATTTACAGTTTCTTTTAGTTTCTACTTGTACTGAGTTGTGCTAAAATCAGCAATTAGGAGATTGACCTGCATCTGACTTTAGAGAGAAAACAGTAAGGTATATTGGAGAAAGAGACACAGAAATGGAATAATAATAATAATATACTGTCAAGTGAATTGACTGTGTGTTTTGTGGGAGAAATGTGGCAGCCAATTGTGTACAGCAGTGTCCTACAAACAGGAGGGAACAGAAAATAATAAAAAGTGATTATGACAGATAATTACTTGTCGGCCTCCTCAACTCTTCCCGCCATATGTTGCAGATCATCCAGTATTCTGCAGCTTGTGTCCTCTTCCACATCAGGCTCTGTGACCCCATCACACCCACTCTCGCCTGGCTCCACTGGCTCCCCATCCCTCAACGGATCGAGTTCAAAATCCTCGTCCTCACCTTGAAGGCCCTCCATGGCCTCGCCCCCACCCACTCCAACCTGCTAACCCCTTATCAACCTGTCCGCTCCCTCCGCTCAGCAGGCTCCGGCCTGCCCAGCCCACCCCGCCATGAGCCTCTCCGCCCCCACCCTCTGGAACTCCATCCAACATTCCCTTCACCTCGCTCCTTCAGCTCCTTCAAAGCGCGCCTCAAGACTCTCCTTTTCGACCGTGCCTTCGGCCACACTACTGGCCACCCTCCTACCCACTCTGCCCTCCACCCTCCCTTATCCCAACCCACTCTGGTCCTAATCCCTGACTTGGGATGTCCTCCCGACGTGAAAGGCTCTTTATAAATGTAATATTGTATTGTAATTACTGTTAGAGATCTCTGTAATACATCTAAGTACCCAACCTCTGCACATTGCCCGCACCAGTCACAACACCCCCTCGTGGCCCGGGAGGACCTATGCCTAACTCACCACTACTAATAACTCATCATTGAGCCTTTTCCTCTTGGGGCAAAGAGTTATCAGGAGATTATGGTACTTTTATAATGATAATAATCCTTGCATTTGATTTAGCGCCTTATCATGTCTTATACTGTAAAGTGAATTAACTGTATATTTTGTTGCCAAAAATACTTTAAATGTAACCGATGGAATCCAATCCTGAAAATCAGTAGGGAAAGGAGAGACGGACTGGTTAGGGAGAGAGGAATGAGCTGTAACAGGGCACAAAGGCTTAGGTGCAGTGGGACAAAAGAGAGTGAAGGATTGGAGATGGAATGATAAATACAATGAAGATTCTTGGAAGCTTGTGAGCTGCTGTTAGTAATAGATTTGCCAAAGTTAGAAAGCAGCCCCAGGCATATTGGCAAGTGGCGGCTGTGCAGAATTCCTGCCATTCTGGTGACATTTTAATGGCTTGTACAAATTATTGGTGGTCAACAGTTAATTTTTGCAAAAAAAATATAATTTTAGGCCGTGTACTCAATAATTCATTTTTTCAACAAAGCCTTTTTGTGATCATTTTAGTATGTCAGTCAATTTTGCCTGGGAGCACTTGGCTTGAACTTCCATAGTTTTCAGAGCCAATTTTTTAAAAAAAATGTTTTGATCTTGTTGCCAAGCCACATATCGAGTGTCTCAAGGTGCTGTGAGTCGAGTTGAGAACAAATGGAAGATTTTTATTTCATTTATTTTTCAATTTAATTCATTTTTTTTATTACTTGACGCTCATATTTGGCCAAAAATACAGGCTGGGGCCTGCGACCAGAAATATGCTGATCTTGCTTCACTTGGGGGTGTGTAGCAGGCACTTCGATCACTAACTCACTGATTTATTTTTCGATTGATTCCCTCCCTGTGCATTGAGGCTCTATTTGCATTCGTGCCTTTCCACACCTCTGCCTTGCCCGCCTCCGTCACTGCCTCTCACTGCAGGCCAGCGAGACCCTGATCCACGCTTTCATTACATCCCGGCCTGACCACACCAACTGCCTGCTCACTGGACTTCCCAACTCTTCCCTTCACAAGCTGCCGATTCTTCAGAACTCTGCAGTTCGCATCCTCTCTCGCACCAAACTCCGGGAACCTATCAATCCCATTTTTGCTCGGCTTCACTGGCTCCTCATTCCTCAGAGAATTGAGTACAAACCCCTTGTTCTTACATTCAAAGCCCTCCACGGTCTTGCTCCCTCCTACCTCTCTGATCTCATCACCCCATATCAGCCTCACTTCGTGGTCACCGGCCAGCTTCAGGTCCCTCGCACTCCCCGCCCCACCATTGGCAGTCAGGTATTCAGCATCTCAGCCCCCAGACTCTGGAACTCTATCCCACAATCCCTCCACCTCACCCCCTTTCTTGCCTCCTTCAAGTTCCATCTGAAGACCTTCCTCTTCGACCGTGCCTTCAGCCACCCTCCCACCCCCCAACTCCCAGCTCGGATCCAAAACCCTTGATTGTCCAGCTCTCTGGGACGTCTTTCCAACATGATAGGCGCTATACAAGTGTAATTTGTTGTTGTTGAGATTGGGAATTAACCATGTGCAGATTTCTGAGCATAGGCTTGTGTCATTGTGCAAAGCTATACATTGGTTATATAGGTAATTCACAACAGAAAATGGTCATAATGCCTTGTTGGCATTGGGCTTTTATACAACAAGGGATAAAGAATGTGAGAGTAGGAAAGTAATGCTGTAGTATAATATTTTGTAGTCAGGCCTCATATACAATATTGTGTAGAGTTTCTCCAGCTGACAAAGGATATGCTGGCCTTGGAGAAAGTCCAGCAATGATTCACCAAGATGATACCTGGGATAAAAAGGACTGAAATGTAATGAAGATCTGAGCAAATTGCGGTTCTGTTTATTGGAGTTCAGGAGGTTGATGGGTGATCTGATTGAGATGTTATAATAACCCTTACATTTGATATAGTAACTTATCACATCTTCTAGACGTCTCAAAAGTGCTTCACAGAATATACTTTGAAGTGAATTGACTGTATATTTTCTGGGCGAAACGCGGCAGCAATTGTGCATAGCAGTGTCCCACAAACAGTCGTGTATTGAATGACCAAATTATTATTGTTTTTTGAAGGAATTATTATTTCCCAGTGAAGTGAGCCGCCAATCAACTAACACCTGGGTTCCTATTTACTGCTAGGTAAACAGAAGCATGTGGAGTAAGGAAACTTGTTCAACGTTTTGCTCTGCCCAAGAATCAAACCCAGGTCCTCTCGCTTGCCACTCAAGTACTCTGATTTAGCACTGAGCTACAGGACTCCATGCTGCAGATGTTGAAATAATGAAAGTTATTGACAATATATAGGGAGTATATAGTATATAAATTTTAATCTAATTGGGAAATCCAGGAGAACACAGGACAAGAGGGCATAAGAAGACATGTTCATATGTCTAATGACAATTACTGTTGTGGTTATCCTCCTGGGAGATGAGGTAACTGGGGTCTCTTTGGGGCTGAAATGCCCAAGGTGCCATGGCTGACGTTGGAATGTCTGTATTAAGGCAATCCTCTATGGCAATCTTTGTAGTCCAGTTCCTGAGCCAGGCAGGTCCACAATTTGCCACGACAATATTGATAACAGACCAGTTAGCCTGGCAGGACTTGGAGGAGCAGACCAGTCACTATGCAAAGTCATTTTTCCTACTTGATCTTGTTAACCCTGCAAGCCAAAGCTCTAATTGTAGGGTGGTCCTAGCTAGACAATCAGTGTTTCTGCATGTGTCAAACACACGGCTGACTTAATAAAAGACCTAACTTTAAATTTAGAACAAAGCCAGTGGAAGGGGAGGTCAGAGAAGAAAATCTTTATACAAAAGGCCTTCAGAATATAGAATATATCTCAGAATGCAATAGATACAGAGTGGATTGAGTTGTTTAAGTCAGGACTTTGAGATAACAGTCTAGGCTCAAACTTTACTGCATTGCTACAGTGTTGGAGGTGCCATCCTTCAGATGAAACATTAAACCGAGGTCCCATGTGTCTGTTCAGTTGGTTGTTAAAGATCCCATGGCACTATTCATAAAGAGAAAATAGTTTCTGCCAGTCTCTTGGCTAACACTCTTCCACTAAATGGGTCTTTGCTGGCTGTGCTCATATTAGCTGCCAAATATGCTTACAAATGCAAGTACTGTACTATACTTCACAGAAATGTTTGAAGCGCTTTGAGACGTTTCGATAATGTGATGTGGCTCTATATCAAATACAAGAATTTTTTTTATCATTTGGCAAAGCATAATTGAAAATTAATAGTTTGTTTTAATAAAGCTCTTATTTATCTTTTAAGGTTAAAGACAAGCCAAAAGAAGATGTGAAAGAAGGAAGTGCTTCAACTCGCAAACTGCGTTTCAAACAGTACGCCTCAATGGAGTATGAAGGGGATTTGTACATGACTCCAAGAGATTTCTTATTCTCTGTGATCCTAGAAGATCATGATAGTAAGTTGGCCACATGTAATACTTTACATGTAAAAATCTAGGAATGTTTAGTGAGTTTATACAAGTCAGGCCTGGTTTGCATTCCACCAGAGCACCTGAGTTTATGAAATTTATTTCCCCAGCTCCTTCTACTTCTATTACTTCTATTTACTGTGTAAAAGAACAGCATGATTGAGAACCCTCATGTACTGTGTGCAGTGATGATATTTAGTCTTGAGTACATTGAAACCAGTGAGTGAAAGTAGTAAGTTTGAACATGCAGTATTTAGAGAGGTTTAAACGGGAAACTGAAATATGATGCTTTTATGTGCGGATGGACATAGGAAAGTGAAAACATTTTAAAATATTGTAGGATAGCTCAGAAGATGAAGCACACTTAAAAGAGTACAGAAAAAAAGCAGGGGATTGGGATTGACTCAATGGACTAAATGGCCTCTTGCAATGAGCACCAAACACCCAGCAGGCAAATGCAAATCTTACACACAGCAAAATAACTGCTGTTCATTGAAACTGAGTTTGGAGAACGTTGAAAACTTGGATGTAGAAAAGAGAAAACATTTTAAAACAAGATTGTAAGAGAGCTCAGAAGATGAATGCTGGAGTCATTTCATTGAATCATTTCTAGGTCAGAAAACATTGGAACAAAGATATCTTGTCCTCCACTCATTAAAGCAGAGAGAGAAAGAATGCACACAGCTGAGAGCAAGCAAGCGAGACTGAAGACTAACATTTTCCAAGAAGCCCATCAATGAGCTTTATTTACGCGCCCTCCCCATTTTTTTAAAATGATGGAATTGCTGCTGAGAAGCCAGACAAGCAAATCCTGCCCAGGGAACAATGACCAGAGCTACCAAACCCGCTCTCTTGCTTTCTGTTCTACTTGTTAACCCCTCCGTCAAACTCACTGGTAAACACTTCAACTCTGACTACTGCTCTGGAGATGGGTGCCAACTAAGTTGGGTTCAGTTTGAATCACAGAATCCTACAGCACAGAAGGAGGCCATTCAGCTCATCATGCATGTGCTGGCTCTTTGAAAGAGCTACCTAACTAATCCCACTCGCCTTCTTTCTCCCCATAGCCCTGTATTGTTTTCCATTTCCATCCTATTTCCTTTCGAAAGTTATTATTGAATTGGCTTTCAGGCAGTGCATTCCAGATCGTAATATCTCACTATGTCAAAACAATTCTCCTCATCTCCCCTTTGTTTATGTATTATCTTGAATCTGTGTCCTCTGGTTACTGACCCACCAGCCAGTGGAAACAGTTTCTCTTTATTTACTCTATCAAAACCCTTCATAATTTTGAACACCCATATTAAATCTCCCCTTAACCTTCTCTGTTCTAAGGAGAACAATCCCAGCTTCTCTAGTCTCTCCACATAACTGAAGTCTCTCATCCCTGGTACCATTCTGGTTAATTTTCTTTGCACTCTCTCCAAGCTCTTGACATCGCTCCTAAAGTGAATTGAAGAGCATTGCACAAAACATAAGCTCAGGGTATAGGCCAGTGGTTCTCAAAAAAATGTTTTATGATGACCTCAGTGTGCGGCCACGAAAACTTAGTGTGACTTTTCGTAATCTGCGTTATGTCCTCTATTCTCGAGCCAGCCAGCGTGTGAGGAGAGACAGAGAGGGAGAGAGAGACCTGCACACATGCCCTACCAGAAGCCATGGTCCAGCCGCCCACAGCAGCTCTGCCCGGGCCAAAACGTGCTTGAACTGAAAAGTCCAGCATGCACTGCGCCCCACACACTCTCTCCGCTCTCCCCCACACCCCCCCACCCCCCCAACCCAGGGTAGGGGGCTGCTGTGGCCACACATAATCAGGCGGGTGTGTGGCCACTTACAACCATGGTGGCCACATTTGAAAATGGCTGCATCTCTCTGAATACCTTCTTTATAACTAGAGATGCCACATTGATTTAAAGATGTTTAAAAATGTCACATATTTTGCAAAATCTTCAGTCCTTTTAAGGTACCTCAAATCTATATCTGAGAACTTGTTTATTGAAGAGAAATCATCTGGAATCCGTAAAAACATACCTGAAATAATTTCAAGATATCCACAAATATTTTAAGTCCTATTTGGAATGGATTTGGGACATATCATACCTCAATGAATTGCTGTCATACCTTAACAAGATGCCTCGCTTTGATAAAATTAATATTTCACGGGCATCTGCCGTTTTCTCTGACTTGCATTTAGGGGCGCTATATAAATGCAAGTTGTTGTTGCATGCTTTAGCATTTCTGTTGAGCAGTTCTGATTTTCAGATTGTCTGCAAATACTTTGAATCAAATGCTGTAATGAAAACCTTCACAACACAACATTTATAAGATGGGCATTTGAAAAGCACAATGCATCATCAAACAACATACGCGAAGGGGATGGATTATTTATTGAAATTATTGCATTATTTATTGAAAATGCACAATGTTTGGGAAAGAGAAAATCAAATGCTGAATATAAATGATTCCCCCGTTTGGATTTATCAAAATAACGACAAATTGCATTTATATAGCATCCCTCATGCAGGGTAGAGTCCCAGAACGTTTGACGGTGGAGCACGACGCCAAGCCAGGGAGAGGGGGGAGGTGACCATAGGCACGGTAAAAGAGGAAGGTCTTCAGGCGCGACCTGAAGATGGGGAAGGAAGGGGCAAGACGGAGGGATAGAGGAAGAGTGTTTCAGAGTTTCGGGGCACAAGGGCATTTGCAGGTGGGCTCGAGGGATTTGCAGGAGGCCAGAGCCAGTGGAGCGAAGGTGGCGGGTAGTGCGCAGGGGAGTAAGCAGGTCGGAGAGGTAGGGAGGTGTCAGGGTATGAACGAATTTGAAGGCGAGCGTGAGGATCTTGAAATTGATCCATTCCTTGATAGGGAGCCAGTGGAATAATTTTAAAATTCCTCACCACCTGCACGTGGTGAATGTTGGATGTAAGTGGAGACTTTCTGAGAGTTCCTGGGGATGCAATTCATTGGTTTCTCAAGAGCCTAAAAAAACCACGAGTTGAAAAATGGCCATTTATTCACCCATCTACGCCGTACCTTTCATGGACCATGTGGAGTCTGCCCTGTCATGACTGTCCACCCAATTCATCTCCAGTAGAAAGCTCTGCATAAATAGTTTTCTCAAAACAGGTATAGACCTGTTTTAAGAAAACTATACGTTTGCTGTTCTACTCTAACTGCCCCACAGACAACATTCCCTTAGCCCCAACATCAGTTTCAATTGGCGGGTGGGACGGTAACCAGAGGACACAGATTCAGGATAATTGGTAAAAGAACCAGAGGGGAGGTGAGGAGAATTTTTGTAATGCAGCATGTTGTTACGATCCGGAATGCACTGCCTAAAAGGGTGGAAGCAGATTCAGTAATAACTTTCAAAAGAGAATTGGATAGATACTTGAAAGAAACAAAAATTGCAAAGCTGTGGGGAAAGAGCAGGGAAGCGAGACTAATTGGATAGCTCTTTCAAAGAGCCAGCACAGGCAGGATGGGCCAAATGAAACTGTGCTGTAGGATTCTGTGATGATTCTATGATCTCAAAAGGGTCTCAAAAAGGTATAGAAGGACATGCGAGACACAGATCCTCCATCTCCATCAGTTGTTACTGAGTCTTGCTTCTAGTGTGTAACACAGAGCTGTTAACGTCAGGAAATGTTAGGAATGTGACTTTTGATTCAAAGCAATGAGACAGTTGCAAACCCACTTGAAGATTTAGAGCCAGTGTTTCTTTTCATAATATCACAATAAGGTTATATTTTTAAACCAAAAATGGACAACATGTGGCCAATCTGCATCTTGGTCCCTGAGCGACTTATACTTCGAATATAATAGAAATGTAAATGATTGTGTAAATCTGCTAAAAAGTCCAGTGTGTTCACAGATGAGCATTCTCAGCAATAGGTAGAAAGTTATGATCAAATTGGACTTTTAAAAACACAGCTGGCAATTAAATATGTTCATTAGTACTAATGCAGTTGTATTTCAATTAGCTTGTGTGAGTCACAAAATAGTCATTATTCATTTTCAGTTAGCTGTTCATTCCTGGTGTTTTCAGGATGCTATCCCACGTGAAGAGAGCTATATAAATGCAAGTTGTTGTTTTACGTTAAAACATTACGTGGATGACATTTAACCTAGGCATCAGATTGGTGTGCATTCCTCGCCTTTGTTGTTGTTATTGTGGAGTCCTGTAGCTCAGTGATTAGAGCACTCACCTCGCAAGCGAGAGACCTGGGTTTGATTCCCGGCAGAGCGAAACCTTGTGCAAGTTTCCTTACTCCACACGCCTGATAACAAACCCTCAAGAAAAAAAACAATAATAAATTGGTCACTTCAATCCACGACTGTTTGTGGAATTACTGCAATTGGTGTCGCATTTTCTCCACAAATACAACAACAACAAGATTCCATTTATTGAGCGCCTTTCACGTCGGGAGAACGTCCCAAGACGCTGTACAGTTGGGTCAGGACCCGAGCAAGGGGGAAATGGTCAGGGTGAGGGGAGGAAGGGAGGGAGCGAGAAGGGGGTAGAGAGTCGAGAGGGGAGCTGAAGGCTCGGTCAAAGAGAAAGGTCTTGAGACCGGCCTTGAAGGAGGAAAGGGAGGAGGCGGCGAAGGCACTGGGGGATGGAGTTCCAGAGCCTAGGGGCTGAGAGGCTGAAGGCCCGGCCACCGATGGTAGGGCGGTTGGGGCGGGGGATGTGGAGCAGACCGGAGCCAGAGGAACGGAGGGTACGGGCAGGTAGGTAGGGGGATAGTAGGTCGGAGAGGTAGGAGGGAGCAAGGCCGTGAATGGCCTTGTAGGTGAGGATGAGGATCTTGAATTCGATCCTCTGGGGGATGGGGAGCCAGTGGAGGCGAGCGAGGGTGGGAGTGATGTGGTCCCGAAGCCTGGTGCGGGACAGTACACGAGCTGCAGAGTTCTGAATGACCTGCAGCTTGTGGAGGGAGGTGCCGGGAAGGCCGGCGAGGAGAGAGTTCCCATAGTCCAGCCTTGAGGTGATAAAGGCGTGGACCAGAGTTTCAGCAGCGTGAGGGGTGAGGTAGGGCCGTAGTCTGGCGACATTCCGGAGGTGATGGAAGGCGGTGCCAGTTGTGGCGCGGATATGAGGGAGAAAGGACAGCTCAGGGTCGAACAGAACCCCGAGGTTCCTGACGGCTTTGAGAGGTGGAGAGTGCAGCCTTGGATGCTGATGTTGTCAGCGCCTGAGGTGCGGAGGCGCTGACGCGAGCCAATCAGGAGGGCCTCAGTTTTGCGCACGTTGAGCTGGAGAAAGTTATCTCTCGTCCAGGACTCGATGTCGGACAGGCAGGCTGTCAGGACATCGGTGGTCGTGGAGTTGAGGGTAGAGGAGGAAAGGTAGAGTTGGGTGTCATCCGCATACATGTGGAAGTTAACCCCATGTCTGCGGATGATGTCACCAAGGGGGAGCATATAGAGGGTGAAGAGGAGGGGACCGAGGACAGAGCCTTGAGGGACACCGCACGAGACAGTGCGGGGGTTGGAGGAAAAACCATTTGTGGAGACAAAGTTAATATACAGTTAATTCACTTTACAGTATATTCTGTGAAGCACTTTGAAACGTCTAGAAGACGTGAAAAGAGCTATATCAAATGCAATTATTATTATTATGTTGGCCCATTTGAACCCCATTGCCAACGGAGATCTGTCCTGTGTGGAAGGTCTTTAGTTTGTTATCTTGCCAGTGCAGTAATTGTGCTGGTGTTATTTTTCCTGATAACTTGCCAAATGCGCTTTATTGGCACGCAACATTTTTAAACATTAATAATGGGAATGCAGCCTCAATTGATATGTTAAGGATACAAGTGTTGTGTTAGAAAAAGTTAAACAAATTAATTAGAGACATTAGCTTTTCAGTTCCTTAAGTAGATCTGGTAAAGGGCATCCCCATGGTATAGTGGATTGAGCTGCAGATTACAGACCAGAAGCTTGCTGGTTTGAATTCCATTCCATGCTGAGTTTTCTGGTCTTAGCAGGGTTACCAGGGTTGCCTTGGGAGACTCAATTGGCTTGGCCTTCCCAAGATTAAGTAGGGAAAAAGCAGCCTGGATTCCTGCTCCTGGACCTTCTACAACAAGGGTCTCCAACCGGTTGATCACCATGAAGTGACATCTCATACATACTCAATAAAATCAAGAAAAAGGAATGATATTTAGGGCAGTTTAAACACTAAAGTTTATATTTTTATTTTGAGATGCATGAAATACTTTGAGCATCTGAATTCGTTTTCAACTGAACTGAATAATGACATAGTTCTATCGCTCGTTCCTCTTGACGTTTTGATCATGTGTGAGAGCGCCACCTTGCATCGATTAACCGATTGGGATCCTCAACTGGTTGTGAGTGTATGTGGTAGTCAGGTGGAGAGAAGTAGATATGGCTGTGACATCCTCCATAGGCCTGCTGACACTCATCGCTAAGGCTCACACATGAGCAAAGGCAACTTGTGAGGCATAACAGAGAGCAACCAGCGCCCTAAGAACTCACCTCAGCAGGATGGGGCTAGACCAGAAGCAAAGAGGCATATGCCAGTGGGGAGAAAATTGGATAATTAATTGGATAAACTAATGTTTATTTTAAAAAGTTGGATCTGGTTAGAAAACATTGAAATTCAAGCATCCCCGTTTCTGAACTACGAACAGACCATTCTCTTAATTATCCTTGTGGGTTGACCAGTTAAATCTCTGCTTACCTAATGGTACTGTCACAATTTTTCAAAAAAGCTTAGAAAATACCTTTGGCACTCATTAGAAATTTTTGAGAGCAGCCAGTTCATCAGCTTGTGAAAGATACGACAATTCAACATCCTTTTAAACATTAGGAAGAACAAAGGAACTTTAATTTTATAACGCCGTGTCACGTTGAAACGTCTCATAAGAGCTTCACAAGTAATTACTGTTCATTTAGTAGATAGAAGAATAATTTGTTTCCCTTGTAGAATAGAAGACAGTGCCCAGTTTAGGAGTCTGCAAAACAAAGTTCTGAGTGCTTAAACTTTGTGGAATTATTCTAATTTAATTCACATTTTCTAAAGCATAGTTGCTGGTGCTTGCCGCGCCAGAATATAACCTTTTGAAATAGCTGTAAAATCAAGAAATCTCAGTTTACAATGACTTATTGTCACAGCATAGCTGTGTTTAACTATATTACACCAATTAAAGCATGACAGGAGTCATAAATTCCATTCCTTAGTCATTTCTAGATACGTTCAGTGATCTTTAGCCCTATTTTGTTGGCAACTAAAGCATTGCTACTAACAGATAGCATACAGTGGTGTGCTTTATTCCCTTCCTGTGCAGCTGACATTTGTTTAACTGAGTCGATACGTCACTGTGAATACCTTGCAAGAATCTGATTGAGCAAGTAACACCTGCTGTAGTTATTTTACTGATAACCCACTTCAAATGAAACGATTTACAGCCCTAGAGAATGAATACATGTTGCTGATAACAATGAAGTCTGTGAAAGTGCATAGTCCAATCTTTGGTCAAGTAGGCTCTGAGTTGACTTGCTTGATGAAAGCAACATGGGGGAACTCAGTAATCTGATACCTGAGCCAGTGTTACAAAATGTTGTTTTTCAATTGCTTTCAGATCCTTTCCCATTATGGCACTGCTGTGTTTAAAATCCATGATAAATGAACACTTTTAAGTCGGCCCATTATTTGATCTGGCTACCATCACATAAATGAGCCGCCGAAGCCCTATAGAGGCACTGAAGAGACAGACCATAATTTCTTTCACTTAGATTTTGATCACTCTTTGTGGCTGTGCTCTTTAACGGATAGGGTGGTTGCAGGTAGGCAAGCCTCAAGAAGCTTACCAGTGCCTCATAGAATTGTAGGCACTGTACAGTATGGAATCAGGCCTTTTGGGCCAGCTCGCCCATGCCAGCCAGCATTTATACCCCACAGGAGCCTCCACCATTCTAATCAATGCAATTCTCAATTAACTAAATAATTTGAAAGTAGTAGGATTTGGCAGGGAAAATATAATTTTAAATAAATTCAGTAGTAATATATCCATGTTATTGGAATAAAATCCTTACTTGTTCCTTATTATTGGGTGGGATTCAGAGCAGTGGAGTCCTGTAGCTCAGTGGTTAGAGCACTCACTTTGCAAGTGAGAGACCTGAGTTCAATTCCAGGCAGAGGGCGAAAACTTGGTCAAGTTTCCTTACTCCACACGCCTAATAATAATCCCTCCAAAAAAAAAACAATAATAAATTGGTCATTTTCAATCTATGACTGTTTGTGGGGCATTGCTGTGCGCAATTGGCTGCCGCGTTCACCCACAAATATACAGTCAATTCACTTTACAGTATATTCTGTGAAGCACTTTGAGACATCTAGAAGACGTGAAAAGCGCTATATCAAATGCAAGGATTATTATTATTATTATTATTCCTGTTCAAATTCCATTTTTTCTGAAGTTTTTAAAACCAGATATGATTAGTTAACGCTGACAGCATAGTACATGGTTGGAGAGCTGCCAGAACCTGTGGAACCTTACCGTTTGTTGAGTGACCATATTTAGGAGGCTCTGGGCAACAGAAGGTGTTATCTGCACCGGGTTCATCAATATGCCCTCATATTTTCATGTTTTGGTATCTAACTTGATTGGTATAAAGGGGCATAAAGAAGTGAGCTGCTGCTGCTACTGAAGCTCTGCACTTCCAAGATTATGCCAATGCTCTCACACATTTCATATTGAGTTGTGCTGCTCACCAAGAAGCTCAAAATTAAGTTTCTGGTACCTGCCATCCACCTAGTGAGGCACCTGTTGGATGTCTAATGACCATCTAAGTGATCATTCTCCTGGATTAGAAATGGAGGGGAAGTGAGGTGTCCTTGGGACTGATCTGGCTGTAAGGGGATATAGATATACCTGGCAATGGATTATCAGAATTGAGTCTACCCTTTGTGGCAGTCTCTGAAGTCCATTTTCTGAGAAAGGCAGGTCCTCTGTACTCAAAGGCACTGTTCTTGGTAGATCGTCCCTCGTGTTCATTGGCATGAGTTGGAGGGGAAGCGATTCTTCCTATTTGGCTCCGGTTAACCTTGTAAGCCAAAACTGTAATTGGGTAGGATAGTCTTAGGTGGACAAGCAACAGGAAATTTGCCAGACAGTGCTCGCAATGCCAAGCTGTGATTTTCAGTGGTTAAGCTACAGCAGGACCCCAATGCACATTCTTAAGTCCCTAAACCTCAATTCCTTGTGTGCATTCCATTCCAGAAAGATGGGAAATTTTCCTGTGCAGATCGCATGCATATGTGGAATCAGTCTATTTTGGATATTGTTACTCATGCGTCAGCACCAGGCTGACCAAAAACAATCTTCAGGAGGGAAGATTACTTGAAGGGGAAGGTAACATGTAGCTAGTTTTAACCCTGTGCCAAAAATTCAACAAACAGAAATAAAGGCAACTTAAATGTTAGAAGTTTCTTTATTGCTATGATATTCGCCATGGAATGTAAAAGTGAACAGTTAAAGAAAAGACTTCTGCTTACTTTGCTTATCACTCCCCCTTCTAGCTGCATTCTCTCTGACGTCCACCTTTACATGTTTCATCTGCTATAACCTGTCTAGGTTTGCCATATACTGTATTTAATAATGATAATCCTTGCAATTGATATAGCGCCTTATAAAAACAAACCAATTTATTTTGATATAGTTGCAGATATATTTTCTGCTGCCTTCCAAGACCTGCTGTTCATTTTGGAGGTGGGAGCAACAATCATTGACCCCTGACTGGCAACTGACTTCAAAGATCTAAACTAAATATTGACGCAGTTGTGTCATAGACATGACCAGGCAATGATTGAGACAAATTTCTCACAAAAAATACCGGAGCACTCCCATTTATTTATTCCCAGACACAATAATTTGTCTCGGATACAGCAAGAGTTATTATATTTCCCGTAATTCTTCATAAAATAATTATATAATATATAATAACATAATAATCATTACATTTGGTATTGCACATTTTACATTGGGAAGATGTCTTAAAGTGCATCACAGGATATACCATAAGGAAAAAATTGGTCTGTTACTATAAAATATGTATACCTTGGTACAGTCCCAAACACCTTTGACTGCTAACAGTAGGAAATCTTGTTTGCTCCAATAAAGTAAAGTAAGAACTAAGGGTATTGAAGGATATGGAGCAATGGCAGGGAAATGGGATTAAAAGATCAAACAAACTGGGAAACAGGGTCAAATAGTTGAATGGACTCTCCTGTTCGTATATTCCTAAAAGCTGCTGAGACAAGCTACTTTTCTCTGATATGTAAATATTTTGAATGTCATATCGTGGAACGTTTTTAACGGTGCAAAAACAACTGGAGACCGATAATCAGTGCTTCACTGACTTCCTATTTCTCAAAGCACTTTCAGAATGAATGACTAGGCATTGCGTGATCAAGAATGACAGTTCTGCTGTGACTAAGAGAACAAATTTCAGGGCTATTTTTGTTGTGTCACTTGCGTCAATAAAATCAGACTGGTAGAAATCATTTTGGAGGCTACCTTGACTTTAATAACAAATACTAACAGCATTTTTTAGCACAAGGGCTTTCAGCTAATTAACCCATCAATCCCATTTGCTGCTTTCCCTTTATGATAATCTTGCTTCGCTTTATCTGTTCTCCTTATCTGTTTACATTTTTCTTCACGTAAGGAGAAAATATATTTGTGCTAACGACTTATTATTGCCCATGCAGTAATGTCAAGGCTATTCTGCATATTTTCTCCCTCTGCCAGTAATGAACATATGTAACAATCAGACCAACAATTAGCCCTGAAATGCAGATATCTAGTGATGCAGAATAGTCACAGTATGTACTGTTCCCTTTATGTTGCTTCACTGAAAAGCACTTCTGTTGTCCTTTGGTACTGCAGTTTGTTTTGGTACGCCAGATATCCGACACATGCAGAAACCCATCACTATGTTTAATCATATCTAAACCAAGCTGAGAGTTCCGTGCATCCCAAGGAAATTCACATTTATTGGAATGGAATGTGCACTCTCTCCTCGAGTGCTTTGGTAGTTGCCCATTTACTTACTAAGGTCCATTTCACAGCACTAGCAACAACAGTGATTAAGACTGCCTTAGTTTGAGGAATATAGCCTTCGCTTGAGCTCAATTGAATTGCATTAATGCAATACACCAGCAGTGCATAATAATAATAATTCTTTAATTTGATGTAGCAACTTATTCAACGTCTCACAGAATTTTCTGTAAAATGTAGTTATGGGTGAAAATAGCAGCCAATTTGCACACAGTGATTTCCCACAAATCAAGCAGAAATGAAGTGAATGACCTTTTTTGTTGTATAACCGGGGGATTGTTGGCCAGGAAAATCTCCCTTCACTTTTTGAATAAGTCTCATGGTTCCATCGAAGTCCTGTGTTAAAGTCCTTTTAATACCCATCTGACCAGTCAGAGATCTTGGTTTAACCTCTTATCCGAGTGCGGCACATCCAACAATGCAGCATTGGAGTGTTTGTCTATATGAGCTCAAAGTCGCATCATGGGACTTAAACCCACAACCTTCTGATTCAGAGGCAAGACTGCTATTAAATGAGCCAGGCTAACACCTGGCATGTATAGTTATCTGTGAGTCTTAATTACTGGCTTCTTTCTGTGAACCTAACCAAACTCTGTGGAAGATGCATGCAGACCAATACAGTACTTGCACCTGCTTTATCTAATCGTGATTTGTTTTATTTGTTGTGGTCAAAGTGCACTCTGAGAAAGTAATGTATTGTAGCCTTAGATTTAACTTTGCTAAAATCTTTTATTACAGGAATTTAAGAAGAGCAGACAGGTGCTTATCTTAAATCATGGATATAAATGTGTTTGTCATGAGCAGGAATCAGTACCTGGTTATTTGAGCCTTATGACGACATTCTAAGTTTGAAATAAATTTACAGAATTTCTTTTTTTGTTTTCATAGATGGTGGCAACTTTCTTACAGGTGAGACATCTCCATAGCTTTGGATGAGCTGCTTTGCTTACAGTCTTCTTTCTCTGCTGATGGCATGAGTCAATCATATTATGGTGCTTTCTGTGAATGGCATGAACTTGGCACTTCAATACTTTTGGAATTCTACCGTTTTCAAGCATTAGTGCCTTTCTTTCACGAGTCCGTTTTGGAAACGAACTGGTCTGCATGCTCTGTAGAAGGTTGCATCTCCCTTCAATAGTTTTCTACCTGAAGCTTCTTAAATCTTCTTGGGCACAAGATTCTACAAAAAATTAGGTACAATTATACTCACGCACGTCCTATGCACATTCTCAGATCCCTAATCCAAATAGCCATTTTATGAAAACAAAAACAGAAGTCGCTGGGAACACTCATCAGGTCAGGCAGCATCTATAGAGAAAGGAAAGTGAGTCAACATTTTGGGTGCATGACCCTTCGTCAGAAAGGGTTCTGAAAGGGTTCTAACGAAGGTTCGTGGACCCGAAATGTTAACTCACTGTCCTTTCTCTGTAGGTTTGCCTGACCTGCTGAGTGCTCCTAGTGATTTCTGTTTTTGTTTTCATTTTTCCAACATCTGCAGTATTTTGCATTTTGGAGACATTTTATGAAATTGGCCAATCATTTTCAATCCTTCATTGAGGTTGCTTTGAACATGCTCATACTAGAAACAGTCAGTGCAATGGGTCAATGTCGTCTATAAACAACAACACCGACAAATTACATTTGTATAGGTGCCTTTCCCGTTGTGAAGACTTCCCAAGGCACTAAACATTTGGTAAGAGAGCTTCCTCAGAATCTTGATTCTTTTCTGTTGGTGTGGGTTCGTGAAGGTAGAGTTTCTGGTTCACCCATAAGACTACCTTGGGACCTTGTTAAGTATTAGCTTCATTAGATTTTACCTAACTAGTTATTTTCTTTCATCCCATAAGATAACATTTCTGCAGCTTTGTGCCATGCTAAAAATGCTGCTTGCTTCTACCTCATTCATACTAACATTAAGTAATTAAAATGTACAGCTATGTATACTTTCCACATGCATGGACTGTTGGAAGGATCAATCATTTTCTCTTAACTTCATTTAAAGCATGAATTTGAATACATGTACAGTAGGATTATGTGAGTTTTTGATGCGTACATCTTACTAATCAAATAAAACATTGCTTTTCATTTTATATTGGAAGAAATACATTTCATACAAATAGTTTTGTTATCATGTAATTTATGTTACTTTAACAGTGATTTTAAGTAAAGTAAAAGTTTGTTTTTATCATCGGATAGAGGGTACAATTTGCTGCATTACTGTACAATATAATGTTTAGTGTCCTCTCATATAAAATGGAATGCAAGTTGCATTCACAAAGTATCATTTATATCATAGAATCTCGTCAAGTGCTTAACAATGAGTGTTGTTGATATCAAGCAGGAAGAGAGAGAAATTTAAAGATGACCAAAGGCACAGTTAAAGAGAAAGGTTTTTAAGTGAGGGTTGAAAGCCAGGAGAGAGTTAGCAAGGTAAATTCATTTTGCAAAAGATTTTCAGGGGATCAGGCTGTGGTGGCTGAAAGCCTTCAATAATGGAACGGAGAGGAAGTGGGCCACGAGCAGATAATTGGGAGTCAGAGACATGGCGTGCAGGCGGGGATGTCAGGGTGGAGAAAGTTACACTCATAGGGAAGATCTAAGAATATTGGAGGGATTTGAAAACCGGAAGAAGATCTTGAAATCAATCTACTGTAAAACACAGACACAGTTGAACTTGACAAGGAAAGCAGGACTCTTAGCTGAAGTTTTAAATACGTTGACTTATGTTGACGGGTGAAACCGATCAGGCCAGTGAAGATAGCATTGATATCTGCATGACTATGATAATGGAATGTCTGATACAACTAAAAAGAAACTTGTAATAGAAATAACAAATATAGGAACATAGGAATTGCTAGGTGATAAAAGAACAAGATCCATCTAGTTCAACTTCTACCATCCTGGTAGTTGCATGCTACAATAATGGAGATGTTGATAGCAATTACTTCTGTATGGATTAGTCTACCATCATAGTGGAAAGTTTTGGGAACATTAAATCCAAAGTTGCCTAGTTCTTCCAATTACACTACACTTGTCTTATATGATATAACATAATAGAATACATTATAGCAGCTTTGAAAATGAAGTGTGATTACTAGAATGTATGCTATTATATATGTGTTCTATTGTTTTCAGGTACTCTGGAAAATAAATTGTTTCAGCGCGTAAAGTTACACAATATATGTCTTTCGTTAGAATTTACTGTATTACCAATTGCCAAACAAAATAATTTTGTTTCAATTTAATGGTCCATATTTGGTTCATTTATTTCTATAGTGGCAGTTTTGTAAATCTAATACATTTCATTTATAGCATTTTGTTACCTTTACATTTATTTTGTTATCTTTACACTTATTTTTTGAGAAGACCTTTCGTTTAAAATATAAATTGACTTTCATTGGGCGGTGTGGAATTGGAATGGTGCGGGGGCTGCTATTGATGTTGCCGAGAACATGACCTATCCTTTCAGAATAAGCATAAACATATAGCACTTAAACTTCAATGGATAAACCTCAATTTAGTAATACAGATTTAAAATGTTGGAAAAGAAATATGGCAGAGAATCAATGTTCCTCCCCCCCCCCCCCCCACACACACACACGTACAAAGGTTCAAAGGAGTACGATTCTCATATTACATTGTGTTGATATTAATCTACCGTTCCTAAAACCTACTTAGAAACGCAAAACTTTGGCTGGTCCAGTATATTATTGTGGCACTCTGAACCATCAGTCACTAGTTTCTCCTCTTTTATATTTTACTCCCAACTTTCTCTCTGCGGTGAGAGCTGCAATTTGTTTTAACAGATTAATGAGGAATGTTGAGAACGCCATACCTCCAGTCGCTAAGTACAATTTGGCAATGGGTGTGAAGCTCCTCCCCTTCTTAAGATGATTTAAGTGCACTGGTTGAGTGCAAATCCGGTCTAAAGATTTCAGCATTGTTATTGTTGGGGAAGGGGCTAGTGTTTTGATTTTTGTTGCCACCAGATCCTCCTCCTTGGGGGGGGAGATACTGGGGTCTCCTTGAAGCTGAAGTGCCTCCAAAATCACATGCCTGGCAATGGAATGTTGGAATCAAGTCAACTTTCTGTGTGGGTCTCAGTGGGCCGGTTCCTGAGGCAGGCAGGTTCACACTATTCCAAGGCATTGCTATTGACAGACCAGCTAGCCTGGCTCATTAGGGGACTTGGAGGGACAGACTGGTCAGTTGGGGCCAGGGATTCTTTCCATCCAGCTGGGTGTCTGACACATGTGGAAACCAATTACAGAATCCATGTTTAAGAGGATCCAAACCAAACGGAGAAGTTCAGGCATCCCACCTACATTTGGAAAT
This sequence comes from Callorhinchus milii, assembly GCF_018977255.1. Classification (NCBI taxonomy): domain Eukaryota; kingdom Metazoa; phylum Chordata; class Chondrichthyes; order Chimaeriformes; family Callorhinchidae; genus Callorhinchus; species Callorhinchus milii. Next base: position 66,927,399 of record NW_024704745.1, on the reverse strand, counting down.
TCCAGAGATAGATTGTTGGACTCTGGACCCCAAGCCGTGACTTTTGTCACCTAATACTCGCCTAATACTCCGGGGAATTAGATAAGCAAGATAAGCCCCCCCGGGAAGAGAGTATGCATTCCATTGCAAATACAGGAATATTAATTCTAGGTGGCATGCCTGAAATTCTCAGTTTAGTTTGAATACTCTTAAGCATGGTAATGGGTTTTCACATGTGTCAAACATTGGCTGATCAAAAGTAAATTGCCAACTTATTTCCTTAAAGGCAACATCTCTGATGACTTCAACATTGGCAGTGCTTGCCCAGATGATCACTCTTCATTTGTGAGTCTAGTCAGTGAGTCATTCAAGCATTGGGTCATCAGACCTGAAGGTGAATCTGTTTTTGTCCAACATCCAAAAATACGCACTTTCTTTCAGAGGCCACTGGAGAGCGAACAACCTTGCTGATTTGCTGTGGACCCTATTGATTACATTTTTTACTGTCATTTGATTTGCCACCATTTTTCTACCCTTCAGTATTTTTCTTTTTCTCTTTCTCTTTGTTTGACTAGCATCATTTAAGGTCATTTTCTTGACTTTGAAAAGTTAGATGGGCAAAGAGTAAAACAAGACTCTGTGAGTGAACAGAGCTAGATGGACTTCTCCTCCACAGATATAGAAATAACAAACAGCACCTATCTTGCACATCTGGAAGAGTCCCTGCTGAATTGCATTTTGGAATGCGAAGCCTGACTTAGAAGAGTTTAGAATATCTTGTCTAAAGTATATTGAGGAATGCTTTTTTTGTTGTTACAGAGTACAAATCATTTTACTCTTTTGCCCATCCAACCTTTGAAGGTACCATGTCTGAATATTATTCTTGGTGTGGGAGGAGCTGAGCAGGCCTCCATGGAGTTGAATTAAGACATACCTGGAGACACTTGGTAAAGTCCAGACAAGTCTGCTGGAATCCAAGGCACTGTCATAGTTGATGGGCTAGTCTGACTCATCAATGAGAATTTGAGGACTAAACATGTCATCAGTACCAAGAGCCAAAGCCTTATCAGATAGGGTGGTCCTAACTAGACAAGTAACATGAAACTTACCAGTGACACTTACTCAAGGTGGTCTTAACAAACAGACTCCAGCATGATTCCATCTCAGATTACAGTGCTCAACCCTCATTTGTACTACATTTTTTATGACCAGGAAAGAAACACAGTGAATCATCTCAGAGAGTCCGGTCCAAACGAGACGAGCGATAACCACGGTTCGTCTAGGTGCTGCAAACCGCTCGCGTATTCCTAATTATAGCACAGAGAAATGTCAACAGAACAAGGCTGAAATTTTGATCTATGTGATCATTTCAAATAGCGCACTTTACCCCCTATTAATAATGCTCTACCTACAGATCTAACTAGTTCTGAAACTTACATTACTCTTTGTCATTCAGAGACCTGAATCTGCTGATCAGTGTGATAGTTAAAAGATGGTACTTTTAGATGTGGTGGGGTGGGGGGAGTACTTTATTCAGAAAGTTATTTCCCTTTAAAGACATTGCAAAAGTAATTGGCAGAATTAATTGTCCTTCAGGATTGTTAGACATGTGAGCACATAATATAGTAAACCATCTTAGTAATACAGTGCTTAACATAGACATAAAACTAATAGAAAAATTCCACTGTAGGCTTATAATACAATTGCATGCTTTACTATATATTTTTCACTTTCTAAAGGAAACCAATGGTTTAGAAATGGGCTCAGCAGTTTCTCGGTTACAGTAGTATTATATATCGCCAACGTTTTGAAAACCTCATTAGGGAAGCTGTCCCCAAAATGTTGGCACAGATATGTAGAGGACGCACAAGTAATCATTCATTGAGATGATTTGGAACATTTCCATAAAGCAATTAGTAACTTCATTGTACGAATTCTCCTTATTCTTTTTATAGCAAATTTATGCTGTTTAGCTCTAATAATTTAAATTATTCTCTCTATAAAGCCATTATTTGGTTTCTTCCAAAGACTGGATTAGAGACCAATGCTTATCTTGAGGCGAAAGCATCACTTGAGAAAATATATTTTAATATTGTGTAATTGACTGCAGTGAGCAGTCATTTTCAGTGAGTAATGTCAGTGGGCAGGAGATCAGACACTGCTAACATCAGTGCAAAGTATGGTCTGCTAAAATTGCTTGTGGCATTCATAATTTTTAAGAAATAGTTTAGCCCAAGGTTATTAAAGACTACAGTTTTTCAGATCTAAAGTTATTGACCTACGAGTTACAGAATAATCAGGAGCGTGCAATATCCCCATCATTTAAATATTATACTGTTACTTCTGTGTCTTGCTTTTGTCATCTTCAAGCTTAAGCTTTTGAACATCCTGCTCACTGGCCTCCCTAACTCCGCCACCTACCGTATCCAGATCTCACAGACCTCCAGAGCCATTATCCTCTTGCACACCAGGTACCGCGGGCCTATCTTTACTTGCTCCCTATCCCTCAGATTTTTAAAATCCTTGTCCTCACCATAGTCTTGCACCACCTTATCAACGTGATCTCCTGTGACTACTTCCCTGGTAACTCATTTGCTCCACCAACTCTATCCTGCTTTATGTCTACCATCCACTTCACTCCACCATTGGTGAGGAAGTGAGGCATCAGCCTCTTTACCCCTTCCTTTGGAATTCTCTCCCAAATTTTGTCCTCCTCAGCCTTCCCTCTCTGCTTTGAGGAGATGCTGGATTTCCTTGAATCCAAGATCAAGGGAATTCGCTCCGCGGTCACATCCCCTCCAACAACCACCCACCACCCACCCCTTCCCTCCCACACTCCGACTCCTACCCATCCTCCCCTACACACCTTCGTACCCGTTTCCCCACCCTCTGTCACCAAACTCATCCTATCCCTGAAACCCACCACCTGCTCCCTTGACCCCATCCCCACTCCACTCCTTATCTCCCAGCTCCACCTCCTTGCCCCACAGATCACAGACATCGTCAACCTGTCCCTCTCTTCTGGCTCTATTCCCATTCCCTTAAAAACTGCCACCATCACTCCCACCTTAAAAAAACCCTCCCTTGATGCGTCGCAGCTATCAAGCTACCGGCCCATCTCCAACCTCCCCTTCCTGTCCAAGGTCCTGGAACGAGTTGTCGCCTCCCAGCTGCGCTCTTTCCTCTCCAACCATTCACTATTCGAACCCCTTCAGTCGGGTTTCCGTGCTGCCCATAGCACAGAAACTGCCCTGGTCAAGGTCACCAATGACATCCTGACCATCTGTGACCAGGGCTCCCTCTGCCTCCTCGTCCTCCTCGACCTATCGGCAGCATTCGATACGGTCGACCATGCTATCCTCCTCCACCGCTTGTCCTCCCACCTAAACCTTCAAGGCCCTGTCCTTGAGTGGTTTAGGTCGTACCTCTCCCACCGTCTTCACTTTGTCTCCACAAATGGTTTTTCCTCCACCCCCGCACTGTCTCGTGCGGTGTCCCTCAAGGCTCTGTCCTCGGTCCCCTCCTCTTCACCCTCTATATGCTCCCCCTTGGTGACATCATCCGCAGACATGGGGTTAACTTCCACATGTATGCGGATGACACCCAACTCTACCTTTCCTCCTCTACCCTCAACTCCACGACCACCGATGTCCTGACAGCTGCCTGTCCGACATCGAGTCCTGGACGAGAGATAACTTTCTCAGCTCAATGTGCGCAAAACTGAGGCCCTCCTGATTGGCTCGCGTCAGCGCCTCCGCACCTCAGGCGCTGACAGCATCAGCATCCAAGGCTGCACTCTCCACCTCTCAAAGCCAGTCAGGAACCTCGACCCTGAGCTGTCCTTTCTCCCTCATATCCGCGCCACAACTGGCACCGCCTTCCATCACCTCCGGAATGTCGCCAGACTACGGCACTACCTCACCCCTCACGCTGCTGAAACCTGGTCCACGCCTTTATCACCTCAAGGCTGGACTATGGGAACTCTCTCCTCGCCGGCCTTCCCGGCACCTCCCTCCACAAGCTGCAGGTCATTCAGAACTCTGCAGCTCGTGTACTGTCCCGCACCAGGCTTCGCGACCACATCACTCCCACCCTCGCTCGCCTCCACTGGCTCCCCATCCCCCAGAGGATCGAATTCAAGATCCTCATCCTCACCTACAAGGCCATTCACGGCCTCGCTCCCTCCTACCTCTCTGACCTACTATCCCCCTACTTACCTGCCCGTACCCTCCGTTCCTCTGGCTCCGGTCTGCTCCACATCCCCCGCCCCAACCGCCCTACCATCGGTGGCCGGGCCTTCAGCCTCTCAGCCCCAGGCTCTGGAACTCTATCCCCCAGTGCCTTCGCCGCCTCCTCCCTTTCCTCCTTCAAGGCCGGTCTCAAGACCTTTCTCTTTGACCGAGCCTTCAGCTCCCCTCTCGACTCTCTACCCCCTCCTCGCTCCCCTCCCTTCCCTCCCCTCACCCTGACCATTTCCCCCTTGCTCGGGTCCTGACCCAACTGCACAGCACCTTGGGACGTCCTCCCGACGTGAAAGGCGCTCAATAAATGGAATCTTGTTGTTGTTGTTGAAATCCCTCCTTCTTTGACTGACTATTTGTGCATGTTCCTAACCTGGTTCCTTTGAGATGTCATGGCAGATAGGATATAATAATCAAAACTCTTGTATTTGGTATAGCATCTTTCAGGTCAGGAGGACATCTCAAAGCACTTCACAGGGTTTACTGTAAAGTGTAAGTAACCGTGTATTTTTCAGGTGAACATGGCTGTTAGTTTGCTCACAGCAATCTTCTACGAACAGCCATGAAGTTAATTACTTTTTTTTAATTTGCGGATTTGTTAGTCAGAATAGCGGGAAAACTCAGTTGTCTGTAATTAGAGTTATGGGTTTGTTATTACCCTCATAAACAGTCAGATGTGACCTCAGTTTAACATCTCATCTGAAGAACAGCACCTCCAAAAAATGCAGCACACCCAGCACAGCACTGGAATGTTAGCCCAGTCACAATATGGAGTTTGAACCCACAACCTTCTGATCCAGAGACGAGAGAGCTACCAACTGAGCTAAGTAGCTGAGGTTGAAGGTTGTGAGTCAGATTGAAATGACCCCCATTAAACAAGTCCCATTATATATGACCCAGGAATGTAAGGAATCACATGGATGATGTCCCCAATGATACAGCACGTGATGTATATCTTTCCCCTGTATCCTCCTCCTTAGTACTGGATATAGTAATACTTCATTGGAACCAGTGTATGAGGATATTGCTTTCCCAAGCATGAAGACTGTACAGGTAGGTAATCCTTTTCATAGTTTATTCCAGTTTTAAGAATTGTCAGTGTATACTATCTTTTTTNCTATAAAAGAGGCAGTTTATTTGTGAATTCCAGAAGTCCTATTAATTTGCCTTCTGAACATGTTTTAACTGCTTCCAAAACCTGTTTGATCCAAACTTCAGCCTAACCAATGGTACATAGTGTGCCACGCCCGTTTCCTGCTTACTTATTGAGTTCATGAAGAAGAATGCACAGCGCACAAGCCAAATGTCTATCCACAGACCTTTGAGAAAGCTTGATAGCTCTGTAAATTATTAGTACAAGTGCCAGAAAAGAAACCCATAATAGCTAACAAAAGCAATTTGCGAAGCAAGTACTTAAGCAGGTGTACAATAGAATGAGTCAATTTTCAAGATCATCTTTCATAAAAATGTTACCAACATCTATAGACTTTTTATTAATTATGAATGTTCACTGGTAAACTGTATCTCTTACTTGGTGCATAAACATAACAAAATGCAAAGATTATTATTATTATAACGTAAAGGCAAAATCTGATTGGTCAGTACTGCCATGAACATCCATGAGGGTCAGATATTTTGGAGAGTTCACTTTGTGTAGCCACATGCTAAAGAGCTCAACATCCTTTTTTATACTCTATTATTCATATAAATAATTACCTTAATTTACATAGGAGGAGGAGGAAATTTAGCCAAGGCGAGGATTGGCAGCAATATATTCTTATGCACCTTTCTATATTTGGCTTATAAAATCAATGTGTGTTCCTCCTATTCAGCTCAATTTATGTCAAGCACTTGACAAGGCTTCGATGTACAGTTTCTAAGTACTAAAACTAAAGCAACTATCCATTACAATCTTGTTCATGGGACCAGGGTCACAGCAAATGAATGCCATAGATTTGGGGATAAAATCCATTATGAATACTGTTGCCTCCATTAATTAAATGATCTGCTTTGAAGAATGCCGTTTCATTATTTGTTCCTAGGGGATAGTTTAGTCTAGACTGTGCCTGATTGATTGTACTAATCTCCGATACTGTCTCAGAAAATAGAAAAGCAGATTAAGACCTGATATCAGAAACAAGTGGGTATAAAGAGGAACCAAAACAGAATGAATTGAATTAACATCGAGAAAAAATAGAATCAAGAGAAGAAAAAGAAAGCCAATTCAAAGAGAAACCTGTTTTAGGATGAAAATAAGGAGGGAAAAAAATGTTCTGTCTGAGTGTACAATAGGGGTTACTAAAAAGCTGGTCCTCAACTTGGGAGGTTCAGGCGAGCCAGACTGCATCTGATTTCTTTTAGGTTTGCTGTTTGGTCTGTTAACTCTTACTGTGCTATTGATTCTAACTCACTATGGAGTCCTGCAGCGTATTGGTTAGAACACTCGCCTTCCAACGAGAGGACCTGGATTTAATTCTCAGGCAGGGCAAAACGTTAGGCAAGTTTCCTTACTCCACACTCCTCTGTTTACCTATCAGTAAGTAGGAACCTAGTTGTTAGTCAATTAACGGATCGCTTTTCCAGAGGGTAATTATCTCTTTAAAAAAATAATAATAGTAATAATAATTTGGTCACTCAAACCACACATGTTTGTGGGACATAGCTGTGTGCAATTGGTTGCCGCATTTTGACCACAAAATATAGAGTCAATTCACTTTACAGTATATTCTGTTAAGCGCTTTGAGACGTCTAGAAGATGTGATATCAAATGCAAGGATTACTATAATTATTATTATAATTTTAATCGGTAGATAACATTTCCTGTCGTATTGAAAGGATTGAGTTAAAGACACACAGATTTGGATTTTTTTGAGATTGCATCAATGATATAATGTCACTAAAGCATTTCCACCAGAAAATGAGCAATAAGCACAGCAGTTTGAATATCGGTACAGGTGAAATCCTTGTTCAGGGGAGCCTGAAACACCTGGTTCATTGTTGCTGGTTTAGTAGTTGACAAGAATAAGGATGAAGCATGCAGGTATGTGCAGATATCCCCAAACTCTGCTGAGCTCAGTCTGCAAAAGAAACCAAACATATTTGGAAAAGCAAATGCATTTTAAATTCATTTTGAAAAGATGTTTTTAATCATCGTGGAATCCTGTAGTGTAGTGGTTAGTGGTCACTCAATCTATGACTGTTTGTGTGCAATTGGTTGCCACGTTTTGCCCACAAAATACACAGTTAATCCATTTAAAGTATATTCTGTGAAGCGCTTTGAGACGTCTCAGCGATGCGATAAGACGCTATACCAAATGCAAGGATTATTATTATTTTAATCATAACTTTCAAAAATGCAAAATGAAAGTGCAGATTTAAGGACGAGAAGGCATCAATTTAGGATTGGAGTAAAATATAAAAGATTCTTCTCCCAGAAAGTTATCAGGGCATGGAATGATTTGCCAGGGGTGGCTGTTTGAGAAAAAATGATTGCAGGAGTTTAATAGATTGGACAAGCACACGCAAAGGAAAGGTATTAGAGGGAAGGGGGAAAGAACAGAAAATTGGGATTAAGATGGATGGCTTCTTGAAGGAACAAATACTAACACAAAAATTAACCAAATGGCCTTCTACTGTGTCATGCATTTCTATGGTTCTAAGGCACATTCTGCCTTTTTAAAAAAAACATTGCTTGTTCTGGAGCAATAGCAGAAAAGATGAATACATATGCAATGCACGACTCTCTGGTAATCACACCAGTTTCTGTCATATTATTCCTCAATGGTTAGTATTTTGTACGATTCACAGATCATCCAACTGTACCGCAGTTTGCACATCTAGAGCAACTTTCATATTGGAAGATGTCTCAAAGCATTTCAGAGATTGAGTTGCAGGTCATTCAGAACTCTGCAGCTCGTGTACTGTCCCGCACCAGGCTTCGCGACCACATCACTCCCACCCTCGCTCGCCTCCACTGGCTCCCCATCCCCCAGAGGATTGATTTCAAGATCCTCATCCTCACCTACAAGGCCATTCACGGCCTTGCTCCCTCCTACCTCTCCGACCTACTATCCCCTACCTACCTGCCCGTACCCTCCGTTCCTCTGGCTCTGGTCTGCTCCACGTCCCCCGCCCCAACCGCCCTACCATCGGTGGTCGGGCCTTCAGCCTCTCAGCCCACAGGCTCTGGAACTCCATCCCCCAGTGCCTTCGCCTTGCTTCCTCCCTTTCCTCCTTCAAGGCCAGTCTCAAAACCTTTCTCTTTGACCGTGCCTTCAGCTCCCCTCTCGACTCTCTTCCCCCTCCTCGCTCCCTCCCTTCCCTCCCCTCACCCTGACCATTTCCCCCTCCTTGCTCCCTCCCTTCCCTCACCCTGACCATTTCCCCCTCCTCGCTCCCTCCCTTCCTTCCCCTCACCCTGACCATTTCCCCCCTGCTCGGGTCATGACCCAACTGTGCAGCGCCTTGGGACGTCCTCCTGACGTGAAAGGCGCTTTATAAATGGAATCTTGTTGTTGTGTTGTTGTTGTATGAGCGTGAGCCGGGAGGAAGATGTGGTGAGGGGTGTAGGAAAAGTGTGGCCGAAGAATCTGACAAGGAGGTAAGCTTTTAGAAGGATTTTGAAAGCAGAAAGGTGAGGTGCAAGTTGGGGGGATTTAGGGAGAGAATTCCAGAAAAAAAGGGCAAAGTAGCTGACTGCACATCTTGCTAAGGGTGGTTGGAGGAGAAACTGCAGCAAGCTTGAGTTAGTAGAACAGAGGCAGGGAGTAGGACCGCAGGAGATCACAGAGAGTGGAGACATTTGAAAGCTAAAATGATCTTGAAGTCTGTTCGCTGGGTAATAGAAACCCTGGAGAGGATGTGGGTGCTGGGCTTCCAGAAACTGGTGCAGGAAAGGATATGGGCTGCGGAGTTCTGGATAATAATAATAATAATTGCGCTTGATGATGCGCCTTATCACGTCTGTACACTGTAAAGTAAATTGACTGTATAATTTGTGGCCAGGGTTGGATACATAACATGGATCTTGTAGGACAAGAATCCATTAAAGGAGACATAGGAAAGATGTTGGACATTTAAGAGTGCAATCATGAAAATGCACTTATATGCCACGACATTTAGTAAGAAATGACTCTCAGGATCTGAAATCCAGATATTTTAATTTTTTTAAAATTTGTTTGAGGTGGGAGTTTGTGACCTTTTCTGTCTTAGGACAGCAAATAGGAGAATTGCAATATAAACACATCATTATATTTGAAAAGTTGAAGGATTCAGGGTAAAGAATGAATGTGCAATTGGCTTTTACCCTCTTTTTGGTATTAACCTAAATCCCTTCATGACAGACATTATTTGCACATTTCTTAAAAGCACAATTGGTTCCTTGTGTTGTCAACTTGGCATGAATAGAGGAAATAATGAGCATTTGATAGTAAAAGTACATTTCTTAAAAAGGTGATGTATACTGAATGGTTCGGAAAGTTTTTTTTCATGTGGGCAAATCAACATGGATCATGCACAAGGTAATATTTCACCACACAAACCTTATTACCAGTCGCTTAACTTCAAAGTGATCTCTCTCTTACCCTCTCATCTCATTCTTCCCATTCAAATCATGAAATGTAGACTTACGAAAGAGAAATCAAGTAGAAATGGATGTTAATGTTCTTTCTGTAAGATGACTTTCATGAGAAAGATAGCAGGCCTTGAACACAGTTTCTTTGAAGTCTATTCAAACCAAATTCCAAATTATGTGGTTCAGAAACTTGTATTTTAAGTACATTATAACAGGGGGAAAAAAGCAAAAGTTCACAGTATTTATTATTTGTGTTGGCCTTTCTAGCATTTTTGATGTTTGATTTGGAGTGCTATAGACAATATAACCCTAAATTATATTAAAACAGCTACCATCGACAAGTAGTTAACTATTGAAGTACTGTACCTTTTTGATTGAAGATGGTGTGAACACCATATTATGGGAGGAGACAGGATACATGGATTTTAGCAGAATCAACATGGTTCATTATCTCAAAAAATTAGGACAGCAAATTTCAATTTCATTGGAGATTGATATCCTTACTTAACATGAATTCTGAGATTTCTTTTCTCAAGTGGCATCACTTTGCAAAACTTACAGTGGATGAAACTAAGCAGAAATGGCATGGATTAATGATTAAATTCACTTTGATACTTTGAAAGGGTACTTACAGAATTGATTTTATCATCCCTCTGCCTCACCCCCACCACCACCTCTCTGTCTCTATCATTAAATCCCACGTTAAAACCAACCTCTTTGATTGTGACTATGGTCACCTCCCCTTCCTGATTGCTCAGCATCCAAACCAGTTACTGTGAAGAGCTCAAAGACATAATTGTAAATGCAAGTTGTTGTTGATGCAGCCATTTTTTGACCCATGGATCGCTGGGTGGTTTGTAACATCCCAAAACAGGAAATACCATTAAAGGAGAAAACACAACTAAGCTGTTACCAGTGGTAACTGGTCCAAAATTGTATTAAAGAACAAACTTGCATTTTATAGCACCTTATCACAAACTATATGCTTCACAAGCAATTACCGTCAATGGTAGGAACTGGTTTTGTTGGCAGATGTGACAGCCAATACCAGATTAAACGGTGAAAAAGTGTTTGGAGAATTTAAATTGATGGTGGTGGACTGGAGTGTGAGGGTGTTTCAGCATTTAAAACAAAATCCCATTAGACATTTATTGTGTACAGTTACATCCACAAACAAAATGAATGAGGTACACGTCATAGAGAGCAGACTGTATGCCTGTGCCATGCTCTACAAAGGGTTAGCATTTTACGGTGCCGCCCGATACAATATTACCAGCTCACCCCGATGTTGAGTGGGAAGAAGTCAGATATCCAGCACATCTATCAAGCTTTAACCACCAGTCACTGCTGTTTCTGATTATTCAAATAACATAATGTGATAATTGTCTCTCTTCACATAAAAAGGTAATGCAGCCGGCTGGCGGAGAGCTTGGTGTTGCTGCAACAAAGCAACTTAAGATACCTCTGTAACTCTAAATAGTAACCAAAAAGTAAGCTTGGACAGAATTGGAAATTGAGATGTTCCTGCATTTCTGGGATGTTCCCTTGCTCCATGTAATGCCCATATTTGTCCGTAGACAATGAGTTCTTTTCTTGTAAAATAATTGAAATTCCAAACATCATCTTGCTTCTGCAACCTGATTGAAACCGTCTTCCAAGGACAAGGACTGGTATCTGGATTCATTCCTTTCTGGTGGATAATGAGCTTCCAATTACTCCCTAGAGCTAACTCCTTTTGTACCTGTTGGCAAGATGCAAAACAAATATTTTCACCAAATACAGAATGTAACTGCTGAGTCTATCTTCCTTCAACTTGTAAGCCAGTGTCTAAAATTTATCAAATTCCATTTCATTACAATGCAGCCTTTTTAATTACAGCTATCTTCTCTGTGAAGATTACTTCTCTGGTTTTGCTCTTGGACAATTGACCTGTGGCTCATTACTTGGTAGTTGTTGCCCTGTGGAGGTGGAGCAGGTTCTTTGACATTGTGATAAGCAGGTTGCTTAGCACTTTTATTTTGAGTTTCTAACTTTTACTATTCCCTGCTGTAGAACATTTTGGGTCTTGAAATTTTTACATGTCTTGACAGAGATCACGGGCATTATTTGGCACCTAAAGTTGCTTTTGTAGTTTACCATTAGATTTGATGTCGCTGCTTGACCTTTGATTCCATCTACGGTTTGACTGAGTTGTGCTCTCAGGATAGGTTAAGAACGCTGGATCTCAATGGAGCAAAGACTTTAGATGCCAGGTACATCAGGGGGAATGTGAGCATATGTATGGTGTGAAATGTCTAGGAGTCCTACTTTTGGAATTTCAAACCTTTAAAAGGTAGGTTTGCTTTATGAAATAAATTGGTCTGGAGTGAATCTTACGTAGTTTCAAAATGAAAGGGAACTCCCTTCTTCTCATTATAATCAAGACATTTGAACCATGTTTTATTTGATGGAGCAGCCATGTCAAAAATAATAGTAATGATCCTTGCTGTAGCGTCTTATCACGTCGTTGAGACGTCTCAAAGCGCTTCACAGGATATACATATATGTAAAGCGGAGTGACTGCATTTTGTAGGTGAAGCGAGGCAGCCAGTTGTGCACAGCAATGTCCCACAAACATGCATGGAGGGAGTGACCAATTTTATTTGGGGGATTTGTTGACCAGGACACTGAGAGCAATTCCTTTATCTTTTTCGACTAGTACCAAGGGATCTTTGACGACCATCTGAACAGGAATGTCTCATCCGATAAAGTGTCAGTCTTCAGGGTCAAAGGAAGATGTTTTTGTGAACATGGTGCTTTTTGATGAGCAGCAGTAAGTCAGTCTTTCCCACCCAGTTCCCCATGAGTTTAAGATGTTATGATGGGGCGAGGATAGTCTATATGGAACAAACTTGCAGAAAAAGCATTTGTGACTGAGTTACTAAATTCTTTCAAAAATGATCCTGATAAATATTTGTTTAGATTGGACTTTACAGGGATGGATGTGGACTCAAATGATAATCCTTACATTTGGTGTAGTGCTTATGAACACTCTTCACAGAATACTATTTGCTGTATATCCTGTGAAGAGCTTTGAGATATGCTTCCGACGTGAAAGTTACCATATCAAATGCAAAGATTGTTCAAGGATTATAAATACTGTACAGGACACAATGGTTCCCATACTGCAAGGCAGGGGAAATGGTGGAAATGGGGAGGGCTGCATTAGCCTTATTAATTGGGATTTGAGAAGTAATAAATATTCTACAGTTGTGTTTGATAAGCTTTTGAGATCAGCACCCAAGATTCCCTCAACAGATTAATAGTGGGGTGGAGGCTATGGTAAAGAAACTGGGAAGAGTGAATTGTTCTCTGGTGTTCGGACAATATCAAAAATAATTCTCTTACTGGGTATAATGTTTGTTTTAGGAAAATTGTGGATAGAATAAAAATACAACAACAACAACAACAAGATTCCATTTATAGAGCGCCTTTCGCGTCGGGAGGACGTCCCAAGGCGCTGTACAGTTGGATCAGGACCCGAGCAGGGGGGAAATGGTCAGGGTGAGGGGAGGGAAGGGAGGGAGCGAGGAGGAGGTAGAGAGTAGAGAGGGGAGCTGAAGGCACGGTCAAAGAGAAAGGTCTTGAGACCGGCCTTGAAGGAGGAAAGGGAGGAGGCGGCGAAGGCACTGGGGGATGGAGTTCCAGAGCCTCGGGGCTGAGAGGCTGAAGGCCCGGCCACCGATGGTAGGGCGGTTGGGGCGGGGGATGTGGAGCAGACCGGAGCCAGAGGAAAGGAGGGTACGGGCAGGTAGATAGGGGGATAGTAGGTCGGAGAGGTAGGAGGGAGCGAGGCCGTGAATGGCCTTGTAGGTGAGGATCTTGAAATCAATCCTCTGGGGGATGGGGAGCCAGTGGAGGCGAGCGAGGGTGGGAGTGATGTGGTCCCGAAGCCTGGTGCGGGACAGTACACGAGCTGCAGAGTTCTGAATGACCTGCAGCTTGGAAGAGAAAAAAGAACACAAAGAAACAGGGGGAGGAAAAGCACAATTCCTAACACTTTTAATTTTCCAGACTCAAAATCATGGCAGGAAGGAGATACTAAATAGAGACCAGGAAAAATCAGGGCCTTTCAGTGTCATTATCATTCATCAAACATAGCACATTATCAATGTGGTGCTAGGAGCCTGACTAGCCTCCCCTCTTAGTCAGGATGGTGCAAAACACAAGGAAATTATAACGGGCAGAAAATAAAAAAAGAGGTTAATTTTCAGTCCTACTTCATAAGACATGCTGTACGCAAAGTGGCTGTTGCAGAAAATACAGTTACTGCGCTTAAAGCAAATTCTATGATGTGCTTTGAGATGTCCTCCTGACATGAAAGGTACTGTATCAAATGCAAGAATTATTCTTATTGTTCCTTACTCTGATTTGACAGTTTAACTATATAGGCAGCAAATATAATAAACATTAGAGTACTTTTCATCTAGAGTTGTGCTCACTTATATGGTGTACCTATTTATACCCTACAATTAGTTTGATTCATTTTTGTAAAATCTGTTTTGCACACAATCATTAACCCAGATTGTGTTTCCGTGCATGTTCCTGTCAGCGGGGTGACAATCAAATCGCTGAATTTACACAAGATGCAAAGTATCCCACTGCCTGTTAACGACTACCTTATGGCAAGTTTATGTTGTACCACAAACGGCACATGTTGCGATTATGAGGGGATGTGGGGTTTTCCACACATTAAAATTACAGGGTGGAGTCACTGAGGTGAAAATGTACTCTTGAGCACTGAAGGCATAAATAGGCATGGGTACCGTGACCTTCAGAACTGCCAGGTGCTAGACAGTGGTATGCCTACAAGTCTGGTAACAGTACAAGGGGAACAGAATTCAGTTCTATGCAGATAGTAATTTAAGTAATTTATTAAAATGTTAAATCATATTTACTGTTTGCCAGAGTATATTGGAAGAAATTTAATTAAAATACACTGAAAGGAGCAAGGAAAGACAACATTGGAGCAAGGAAAATGAAACTGATGAATACTTGCTGGAAAATCTTAATTATGCAAAAATAGACATCAGTGCATCAGCCTGGCTCAGTTGATTGCACGCCTCAGATTGTAGGTTCAAGCCACATGTTAGGGCTTTGAACGCATATAGTCTAGGCCAGTGTTGGCCAACCTGCGGCCCGTGGGGCGGAAGTGGACCACATGCTGTCTAAGCAGCCCCCGCTGGACATTCACACAAGTCAGTGTTCAATCGGTGTGTGTTTTCAGTTTTTTCTTGATTGAATATTTCCTGATTTATGGCATCATTCAAGAAACATTCAATGAAGAAAATGTATTTTGTTGGCCAAAGGTTGGCCAGCTCTGGTCTAGGCTGACACTCTATTGCAGTTCTGGGGTTGCGCTGAGTTGTTGGAGGTGCTGTTTACCTACGAAATACAGTTACTAATCTTTATAGAATATACTGGGAAGCAATTTGAGACATCTTCCTGATGTGAAAGGTGCTTTATCAAATGTAAGGATGATGATGATGATTTTATTAAGTGCTGCAAAGCCACAAACTGCTTGAGAAAGGAAAATTTGTGTGAATTGGATTTTATAAACTGTTTATCATCTGTAATCCAATGCCTGTCCCTTTGTGTTTTTGTTTATACCACATCCAATTTTTTGTTTCATAAACATGGAAACAGTGCATTTTTATCTGAACTTGTTATTGTTTGTCTTTTTTTAAGCATAACAGTGATTCAGTATTTCAAACTAAAATAAGTATTTAATCGTACATTTGTTCCTATGGCTCACTGTTCAGTTCAGAACAAAATGGAGGAATTTCTTCTTATTAATGAAATAGTGTGTTGAAAGTAGCTGAATTGTTCAGAGGACCACAGGGGAGTGAGACTAGTTTGATTTGTACAGTAGCTGCTGTGTTTATAATAATAAGTAATCTTGCATTTTCTTTCTGATGATTGACTCCATCGTTGTTCCAATTATTGAGATTAGGCTAATAGGACGTCCTCCCGATGCGAAAGGCGCTATACAAATGTAATTTGTTGTTGTTGTTGGATCTGAAGTTGCTAGGTATGGCTTGTCATCTCTCTTGAATATTGGAACAATATCTGCTCACCTTGCAAGCGAGAGACCTGGGTTCGATTCCCGGCAGGGTGAAACCTTGGGCAAGTTTCCTTACTTCACACTCCTGATAATAACCCCTCAAGAAAAAAAAACAATAGTAAACTTGGTGACTTCAATCCAAGACTGTTTGTGGGACACTGCTGTGCGCAATTGGCTGCCGCATTTCGCTCACAAGTATACAGTCAGTTCACTTTACAGTATATTCTGTGAAGCGCTTTGAGACGTCTAGAAGATGTGAAAAGCGCTATATCAAATGCAAGGATTATTATTATTATTATTCTACTCTTTTGTAACCTCACCAGTGGTGATTGACTTCCTCATAGCACAAATCTCATGCATTGTCTCCCTAAGCACACTGTGGTACAGTTCATCAGTACCTGGGGAAATTGTTGGTTTTCAGCCCGTTGATCCAATCTAGACCCTCATCCTCACTTACTTCAACCCTTGTTGGATGAACAGGAAGTAAGGGATGGGTTACCTTGAGATGAACTAGCTCTGAGGAGATATGCATGGAAGGTCAACAATATCCAAAGCATTTTTTTATTGTTAAACAAGAATGTCTATCTGATCAATAAGACTTAGAGGTATGATTGGTATGTGACTTGGAGGAACCAAAAAAGGAAAATTATTATTGATTAAAAAATTATGGGGAAGTTGAAATCTGCAAAGAATGTTTGCACCACTGATATACTGCAATATTTTAAGCTGCCTCCTTTATTGTGATAGTTGATTTAATTATTTTTATCAATATGTATATATCATATATATTTTGAGACAACTCAACGATGTGATATGGTGCTGTATCAAATGCATTATTATTTATTATATAAAATACAATACATATTGTAAAATGTTCCTTTTCAAATGATGTTCTTTGAGTTAAATTGATTGAAAAATGAAATATCAGAAGGCTTTGCTCCATTGGTAGCGCTTGTGGGTTCAAGTCCTGGTTTGAGACATTGAGTTTGTGGTCCAGGTTGACAGTCAGTACCTTACTGGAGGTGCAGTGTATTGTCTGAAATGCCGTCCCTCAGGTGAGACTTTAAATCGAGATCTCATCTGCCTAGTCAGGTGGACGTTAAAGAACCGATGGACACTATTTGAACAAAGAAAAGGTTTTCTTCCATGTTGTGTCCAACAACATTGCAGATAAAATTGAACATTCATTTCATGGCTGTTTGTGGGAAAATGCTCTGCGCAAATTAGCCGCTGCATTCACCTACAAATTTCAAGAATATCAGAGGCTATGGCTAACTCTCATTTCCCCTGACTGCGAAGATAAGATATACAACCTTAAGTTTTATCTTATATACAACCTCAAGTTTTATCTTATATACAACCTCAAGTTTTATCTTAAGGTTGTGTATCAAATGCAAATTATCATTAGATGAGACGGTTTGAGGAGAAAAGGAGAAAAATACCAAGCTGACTTGATGGGTCAAATTGCCTTTTCCTGTGCTGTAGAATTCTATAATTCCTTGGAGCACAGAATAAGTTTTCAGAGCATCTGATTCCTTCCTAATTTTCAGAAAATGATTTCCAATAGGGCAGTGTGATAGACTTGTTTAAATACTAATACTAATTTTAAAAAACCTTTTGGTTTTGTCACTTATTTCTGAGGCAATTAATCAAAGGAAGGCAGCTGTAAAGAACACTAGAACCAGAAGGTTTTAAGATTTGTTTCCATTAATGAACAAAGGCTCACAGGAATTCTGGTGACCATTCCAATCCCAGTATAAATGTCTCACTCATTTGTAATGAAAAGCACATTTTTTCAGAACACTGAATGCTATTCAGTCTATATTTAACATAGCGTACCGTGTGGTATGCCTCGCAAAATATCTGTGGGTTATATTTTTTTAAATATGAGCTTCTGATTTTGCAGCCCAACAAAATAAGTCAAAGGAGTCTTCAATACTCTGATTTCCAATCCATTGCCGTCTATGAGATGACTTGGCAGAGCCACTTCACTTCATGAATATGAACTTGCAGTGACTTGTGATGAAGGATGCCATCACCTTGTAAATTAAAGTCTTTTTTGGAGAAGTGAAAAAAGCAATAACTCTACTCATTGGAGAATAATAAGTTAAACATTCTAACTGCATCATTAGACTGGGCACCAACCGGGAGGTTGAAATTCCTCATGTTTCTCAGTCGGGAGACTTTGATGATGTGCGCTTATAATGGCCAAATCACATCATCATAAGTGTACATCATCAAAGTCACTAAATGTAGCAAAACCAGGAATTTCTTCCCCTAGCTTTGTCTAAATAAATAGTAGCAAACATAATCTGTTGCATTCATTACCCTGTGAGGATTATTTTCTGTCACCCGAGAGCCACTAAACATGGTCCTAGGAAAGTAATGGAGAAGGGAGGAGAGCAATCAGATGAAAACAAAAGCCATCTTGATGTCTTCTTGGAGTGACCAGAGCTGCACAACGATGATGCTTGTCAAGAGGCTGAGAAGCCATTTTAGAGATGCATCCGTCCGAAAGGACATCTGCTCTGTAAAAATGACATTACACTAGATTATGGTACCACTGGTTGAAGTCTGTTTGTACTTGAATGGATTCTTTTGGCTGTTGCTAATAAAAGATAAGTTCAGTTGCCCTAAAAAATCTGACGGTCCTCAAGGTTGGGAGCGAACATTATGTTGAGTTGGTGTCTGACCCAACACGTTTTATTATCATCAAGATTGATAAACCCAGTGGATCATTGTGATCAGCAGACCATTTAGAGGAAGTGGACTGTGCACTGTTACTTGGCAAATGGTAGATGTAGATGGTATAAATACCGATTTCCTAAAACCTGCTCTGGACGGACAGAGGAATGGCCGGGATCTGTACCATGAACTGCTGCATCTCCTTGGAGATACCTGCCTGCAACTGTCGAAAGAGATTCTTTTTGAAGCAGATACGGCTTTGCTGTTTCAGAATTCAGTTCTTGCAGTTTATATCTACAAGAAGGACGAGCACAGTGAGAGCAATAAGGAGGAATTGGAGTTGAGATACAGATCAGCCATGATTTAATAGAATGGCAGAACAGGCTTTAGGGGCTGAATCCTGCTCTCAATGGCTCTGAAAGTGGCTGTGACGAGGATATTGGATACACTGATAAGAAAGGAACTGGTTGCCATTTTTCACACAGAGAATGTGTGGGACGGGATCTGTTTTTGATCAAGGCTGCCAGATCATCTTAATGTTCAGGGGAAACTTATGTTGTTTTTGTCGATTTCCACCATGCTTTTATGTTGTCTCATGTTGCCCATGTAAAGACGCAGAAAGCTATTGGAATGTAGGACTGAATCCTCCATCTCAGATACTTTTAAGGGTCAATGTAGAGATCTCTCCAATAGAAGCAATGATTTGGAATCTCTTTTCCAGGCATTCTGAATATGACACTCGCCTTGAGATCTTCTATCCTATATTCACAGGCTTGAACGATGATTTAATTGGTGCAATATGTTGGTGAGCACCTACATGTATTATGGCTCTGCACAGATCATGGAGTGAACTCAAAGATATTGGGAATGTCTCTCCAATGTTTTGGAGGAAGAGGGAAGAAGAAAGCTAAGCAGTGTTTTTCTCTAATCGAGCTTACTATGAATTCCTGTGCCAAACAAAGGCACAATGGAGCCCAGTCAAACCTCTGAGACAGACTTGGTAATCTGATACCTGAACCAAGTAGATCTCCAGACATTGTTGATGATTGACCAAGATGATCAATGGGATTTTCAATTGGACCTGATACTGGAGGTGAGATTCTTCCTTTTGGATCCTAATAACTCTGCAAACTAGCTCCCTAAAGGTAAAATAATCCAGAACATGTTTGTGCACAAATTTCTGATCCCAACCTCTGAATACTGAAATTTTGCTGATTGGGCAGGAGAGAATT
The DNA here is from genome assembly GCF_018977255.1 of Callorhinchus milii. Lineage (NCBI taxonomy): Eukaryota > Metazoa > Chordata > Chondrichthyes > Chimaeriformes > Callorhinchidae > Callorhinchus > Callorhinchus milii. Next base: position 66,907,587 of record NW_024704745.1, on the reverse strand, counting down.
TTGCAGCCTCATCCTTCGTAATTTGTTTAATTTCCATCTGCAAATGAATGCTCAACAAGGACAAAACACCTTGCACCTTTAAATTACACCTTTAATGTATGACATCTGTGACCACCTTGGTCATTTATTCACACTAAATGTTTACTGTTTCATTATAATTGGTCTGTTTATATTTTTAAAATGTAGCAATAAACTTTTGAAAAGTCTGCAAAACCTTTTTGTTTCTAAACTTCCTTTGATAACTGAGGAGTAAGTATAGCATATAATGTGGTGGGCAACTAGAAATTTTCTGCACAGAAAGGGGCTATTTGGCCTATCACGTCTGTTCCGCTACTCTCTCACAAATACACAGTCACTGCCCTTAACAGTGTGTCTTGTGAGGCGCTTTGAGAAGTCCTTCCAACGTCAAAGGCACTAAACCAAATGTAAAGATTATTTTTATTAATAATATAACTTGTTTAAATAAATTGCTTTGTTTTATTAATCTCCCATTCCATCTAAGGCTTTGTATTATTGTTATTAATTTAATTTATATAAATCACTTTGTTTTATTAATCTCCTTTGCCAGCTCTCTCCCTATATCCCTCAATGTTTTTATTATTGACTTTCTTACCACGCAGATCTCCTCAGAGCTAGTTCAACTCAGGGTAACCCTTCTTCACTTACTTCCTGTCCCTCAACAAGGGAGGAGATAATTTCCAAACCCTAGCAACTCTTTGAGAGAAGACTTACTTAGCTTTCAGGGTTCTAATTAGCCATTTTGCAAATCTCGCAATTGAAATAGTTTCTGATATTTGTAAACCGAAAGTTTCTGAATTATTTGCAATCTATTCATTTTATGGAGAGTGTAACTTAAGACTAATCACACAATATAGTTTGTCTGGAACCACTAAAGCAGTCGGTGGGAATTGAATTAAATTTTGTCTGTTAGAGATTGTTCAAGAAAAGAATTCCATCATAACTGAGCAGCGGGTTGGTGTAGCAAGCTTTCATACTGCTGAGTTCTTGTTCTCATCTGTAGATTGGAATCCTGTAGCGTAGGTTAGAGCACTTCCTCGCAAGCGAGAGGACCCAGGTTCATCTCCTGGGTAGGCGAAACCTTACGCAAGTTTCCTTACTTCACACGCCTCTGTTTACCTAGCAATAAGTAGGAACCCGGTTATTAGTCGATTGGCGGATCACTTTTCCGGGTGTAATAATCCTTTCAAAAAAATAAATGCATGAATGAATAAAATAATAATAATAATAATTTGGACACTCAATCCACAAATTTTTGGGGGGCTATTGCTGTGCGCCATTGGCTGCCGCATTTTGCCCACAAAATATACAGTCAATTCACTTTACACTATATTGTCCGAAGCACTTTGAGACGTCTCAACGACGTGATAGTACGCTATATATATTAATTGCAAGGATTATTATTATTACATCTAAACTACATGACCTCCATGAAGAGATGATGTAAGTGAGGATATCACTTGGTTAGTTGCTGTTCACTTAGTTGGTTGCTGTAAGTTGTTTGTTCACTATTCAGCATGCCACTATAGAGGCCTGGGCATAACACAACTTCTTGGGCACATACAGTTCAATAGCCTGGCTTGAGCAGAAGAAGAAATCTTAAAATAGAAGGTAATAACACCTCCTCACAAAGGAGGAAAAAAATGCTAGAAAAGCACTGAGGATAACCTGCTTCTCGACAGCTGAAGTTTGATTCATTATTAGTTAAAATAATCCCCTGTTTTAAGAATTTCACAGCACAAACAATATTTGCATTACGTAATACATTTCTGTTAATATTTGGCTTTTTTTTACTTTACATAAACCGTATATAGTATTATATTAGAAATATTTTCTGATTTCTCGATAGATATTCCTGGCCTTGCATCCTGACCTGTCTTTGGGAAAATTTGTGTGTATATATGACCTCCATGCTATGCTGGTTATTTTTGTAGCCAGCAGTGTCAAATGAGAGTACAAAATGATATAGGCTTTGAATGAGGAAATATTGCAATATAAGGAATGTTTTATTCATAACTTTTTTTCATATACTGTCATGACCCTCTAATCTTTGTGAGATGCTGCAGTCTGTTGTTGATGTACAAATGAAAAATTGTTGCTTTTTATTGAATTTTTGTTGGCAAGGTGTGAAAAAGTTTTAAATATCCTCATCCATGTATCTGCCTGCTTACATAGGATGTTCTGAGGGCTATAATAGACATCTTACAAACAGAGCACAGTGATCTTCGGCTGCTGGATTGGAATGTATCCTCACTGAAGTAATAGGTAGCCATGGGCCTGGGTTTGTCCATTTTCTCATGTGTGATCCACCAAAGACCCAACATTACACTGTGGTTTAAAAAGTCCTTGTTGGGCAAACAGCAGTGTAAGTAGCATCTTGGCACCTCGGGACGAAAAGTGAATTTCCTGCAGGAAACCTCACGTATGTCACACTGTCTCGTAACCTGAGATTGCCTCAGCTCAGCCGTTTCCCAATGATGACTGTTTCATCCCCACAACAAGCTTTATCTCATTCTTTTTAGCGTATTGCACTTCTAATGTAGCAAACCCAACGTAAATTGTTTAAAGCAAAGAATTTGAGATTCTCATATCTTGTGTTTGATATTTCACTTGGCCTTCGTAGACAGACATACGTGGGTTAAGTGTACGCTTTTGCAGCTATCCAGCAGCTCGGGAGGAGAAAAAAATCTTGTGTACTTCCACGAGTTCCTTTCTCATGCAGTCAGCCTCACTGTATAAATCCCACCCAAACTGACAAATTGATCTTTCTGCTGGACTTCCAACACCATCACAACTCCAGTCAGACAGCCACATCTTCCTGGCAGTGAAGTTTTAGCCCCAATTCCAGACAAGCATTTCAGAGGAGCTGGCAAGCCACAGCAATGAAGTCAACTATTTCTGCCCTTTGTTTAAATTCCTGGTTACAACACTAGTAAAGGGTCTGGATAACTGAGGTCAATTCAACATGAAAATACACGTTTAAATTTCAGTGATTGGTGACTCGGAAGAATAAAAAAAACAGTAAGACTAAATTGATAGCAGTCTGAGTAAGAATTGCTTAATATAACAGGTCAACAAGAAATCATCCCTCCTCTCCCACCCATATAAAAAAATCATTAGGATAACAGCTACTAAGCACAGTTTTCACTGACAAGATAGTTTTTATGTTGTAAGTATTTGCACTTTTGCTGGCAGGTTCTGCTGATTACAAGAGTGTTCCTGGATTTTGCCTTTGTCTGGAAATTAAAACGACCACTTCATCAATTTAAAATTCCGATTGAATGGTATCCACTTTAATTTACCAAAGGTTGCACAGAGCAAACTTGACAGTAAGAATGCTGCCTGTTTAAACCTAAATATAGGTTTGTCCCAGTGAATGGATTAACAGCAGCAATGTTTAACGGAGATTAAATTTTTCTATGTAAAACCCTTTCAGTGACGTAATGCTTGACAGTGATATCTCCTGCATGGCATAAGTTTTAATTTGTGCCTTCACTGCTACTTTCTTTATTCTGTAAGGAATACCATTGGAATCTGGGTGACATCATACGAATGAAATGCAAGACGGATATTTAATTCTTTCATTTTTCCTTATTTTCCTCATCCCAAGTCCACCCCCCCCCTAACCCCCAACACATTCTTATATCCTCAGAAGAGTGGGGTGGTCCAGCAGTCTGGTCTGGAGAAGTCTCTGCACTGGCTATCAATGCCTCCCCTTGTTCAGCAGCTTGCCCAATATTAAACCTAAGCAGTGTGGGAAGAGTGTTTCTGTCTCCTCCTCCCCCCCCCATCCCCCCCACCTCCAGACGGTTTCTTTTTCCTTCTCTTCGTCTCACAGACAACCTTGACAAAACTAGCAAAGCCTGCGATTTCAGAGTGTGAATGACAATTCCCCCAGTCAAAAGCCTGGTCTCCAGGGTTGTCATCACATTATTCTACAATCTGATTAGTTAAATTGGTGTTGATATTTGGATCACTTTGTACTGTACTGTAGAAACAACAGGGGATGATTATGAGAGTTCTTACATGAGGTAAATATTATGAAAGTATCTCAAGCATTTATTCTAAACAAAATAATAGAAAGGGGTAGAAGTTATAAGTCTTTCTTATTCTTTCCAGTGATTTCCCTACCAGCTGCTAAAGATCCCAATTCATGCTGGAGTACGCTTCAAGGGCTTATAATGTTGCATTTGATATAGTACCTATAATGTTGAAACATTTCAAAGAGCTTCACAGTGTAGCTATAATAATAATAATCCTTGCATTTGCTATAGTGCTTTATCACGTCTCCCAGACGTCTCAAAGCGCTTCATAGAATATACTGTAGAGTGAATTGACTGTATATTTTGTGGGTGAAACAATGTTTTTGTAGGCAATTAGTGTCGAAAAATTTAATCCCAGGCTGATTTTTCTCTTCTCTAGATCAGGGACACTGAGGATACTTGTAACATTATAGCTGCCCTGGCTGAGATCAGCCATAGATAATGTGCTGAACCCAGGACCTTGTGGGTCTGTGTGGCTCAGTCTTACACTGGATGGTACCTATATCAGCTGAGCCATCAGGGAAGGCATGAGTCGGTCTTCCTTTGAAACTCAAAGTCATTTAACCACTATTGAACAGAAAATATAACTAGCATTTATGAATTTTGTACAGATTATTTTCTCATATTAGGTTTAATGAAATCTTTGAACTATAGGTGCCATATGTTACTTATTACTGTAAGAGCGCATCACAAATCATAAAATTTAACAGGTCATAACTTGAGACTGGATAATCCAGTTTTAGTAAAGTCAAGCCCTTGTAAGATCAACACAGGAGGTTTGTCTGGACATTGCTGGCAATGATTCTGTTATGCTTGAAAGGTGCTGAAAGATATATATGGCGTATTAGTAACAGCACCATTGCACCACCAGCCAGCAGGAATGGATTAACTCTTTACTCCAAAGAATTTAAGGATTTGTTTTTTCATAATGATAATCATTGCATTTGATATAGCGCCTTTCGCATCAGGAGGACCTCCAAAAGGGTTTCACAGGATCTACTGTATCGTGTGATAATGTGTATTTTGCAGGCGAAGGCAGCAGCCAATTTGCATACTTATGGTACCGCAAATAGCCGTGATGTGAATGATCAATTTTATCTAGGGGAATGTTGGCCAGGATACCTGGAGAAACTCTCTTCTCTTTTCGAATAGCACCATAGGATCAATAATATCCACCCGAAAAGACAGACCGGACCTCAGTTTAACATCTCATCTGAAAGATGGAATCTCCAACAGTACAGCATCCCCCAGCACTGCATTGAAATGTCAGCATAGACTTTGAGTTCAAAGTCCCGATGTGGGGCTTTCACGCAACCTTCTGATTCTAAGGCAAATGTGCTACCAACTGAGTCTGGCTGACATCTAATGCAATATTTCCACAAACATTTTCTCCTGTGGCTTCTTTTTCCCAAGGCACTCCTTGTTTGGGGTAATTGTATGAAAGGGCAATGTTGCCCACTGGTACATCAATCAAACTGGCATAGTTTATGTGTGAATCTTGATGAGAACTGTTGAGAAGTTACTTGACTCTGGGGGCATCAGATCATCTTCTGTCTTTGCTTCACCTGGTGTTGTTTTAGAGGAGCCTCAGCATGTTTGGTGGCAGGGCTATGAATGCAGCCAGGAACTTAGGGAGAACTCTTAAGAAAAAGAATGGTGAGTAATAGGCAAGAGGGTGTGGGATAGCACAGATAGTCACCTGAGGATGGACATGTGTAGAGAAAGAGCAGATGAGGGCAGGAGCTAGCAATGAGGGACAATATTGCAGAAAGGGCAGGGGGTCAACCACAGTGTGTATCTGTGTGTTTAGGGAATGGTGAGCAAAGCAAGATAAGATCATCAAATAAGACCATAAGCACTTAGAATTAGGTAAAAGGAGCTGCCCTGTCCTGGTTCTGCCCCATTTTATTGGCTCCGCCATTACTGGGCCACAGTTTTATTGCAAGAGGTTGCAATCCTAATACTGAGATGAATTGTGGTGGTCCTTCTACCATCCCAGTTAACATCAGTTAATTCAACATCACTGAGGATTGAATCTGGGAACTCCCTGGCTTGAATAGCTCAGCCACTCACTTGATAAACGTGCTGAGACATCAGGGGAGCTCAGAATTTGAGGAATTTTAATTGTTTTGAGTGGGAGTTATGGTCAGATTGGTGGGAATGTTTTTTAAAAAGGGAATGTGATTTTAGTGGAGAGTGGAGCTTAATTTGTTTCAAGCAGTTTGTAGTAGAGAAAGGAATACCTTTTCCCCAAATCATTTAGATTCATATGATTGTGATTCTAGAATTTTTAAAAATATTTAATATAAGTAGTTTTGAACAACTGGCACGGATTTGGTTGGAAATGACAGCGCAGTATGTTATCATCCATGTTCAGGGAAACCAGGAGCAGATGTTGGATCAGTTGTTGGTTTTTCAGAAACATATTGTTAAATATTACCTTCAGATGTGCCATTTACAACTGCGGTCAGTAAACTCCAATTGTGGTTTTCATCTTTTCGTTGTTTAGCGACCTTGCTTGAATTGATGAAACACAGAAAGGAAATTAAAGTTGTGATTTTTGTCTGTTTCAAATGAATAGAGCACACGGGTGCATGGAAGGAAGACAAACACCTTTAGGGACACGAAGGTGATGGGAATAATCCATTTTTAATCTGGCCTTAAGCAAGATTGTTTTCTGAATCAGCCAATAGGCAACATGGGAAAGGTTGGTGCTGTATGTCCCAAATGTCGAAAAAAAAATTAGAAATATGTTTAAAAAGATTTGAAAGTCTAAAACAAGGAGAGAAAACGACTCAAGATCAGAAGTGGGGAAGTGAGCAAGCACTCAAGATTTAATTATTTCACACAGTTTGTGAAATAGACAGATAATTAATACAAGAAAACAAGCCAGCCTTTGCGTGAGCAAAGTGCCCATAAATAGGATTGAGGTGAATGACCAATTAATCTGGAGGATTGTCAGCCAGTACACTGGTTAATTAAAGAGTATGAGAAATGGCATAGTTTATCATTATTTATTTTTATTATATACTTTGTTAAAGAAAGTTACTCTGGAAGAGGCTAGCTGCACCACAGTGGTCATATCTTGTCCTCTACATGCATGTTACTAAGTTTTGCGTAACGCCAGTGATTATTGACAAGCTTGTGATGAGGTCATGACAATAATGGGTTTGCTTTTTTAACTTGTGTCATTTTCAAAGTTAGTTTCCAACAGAATAGACAGCAGAGTTGTTTCCAGGTGTCTGCTTCCCTCCTGTAAGGACGCATCTGGCTTCTACTTGATAACTACCCATGATTGTACAGTTGAAATCAGGACTTCAGTGAATTTTGACATTGTTCTGTGAGGATTTTTGCACTTACATAATATGAAATGTTTCTGTTATCTTGAAGACATAGAAGGTTTGAGCTTTTCTGGGGTCTTTGATCTGATTATACAATGGAACATTAACAGTACCGTACCTCAATGACCCACATCTTTCATAAACTGCACTACTAGGAGCTCCTAGGTCCAATATTAAATAATAATTTCCATTTGATTTTCAGGATTATCTTTGATGTCAGGAGGATGTTTCAAAACACTTCATGGAACGTACTATAAATTGTAGTGATTGTACATTTTATATATGAACACAACAACAACAAGATTACATTTGTATAGCGCCTTTCACGTCAGGAGGACGTTTCAAGCCGCTGGACAGAGTAAAGCATTTCAGACCCGAGCTGCGGTCAGGGGGAGAGAAGGGAAGGGAGGAGAAGGGGGGTGGCCGATGGCATGGTCGAAGAGGAGGGTCTTGAGGCGGGACTTGAAGAAGGCTAAGGAGGGGGCGAGGCGGCCAATTTACATACAACAATATCCCACAAACAGCCATGAAGTGAAGGACCAGTTTTATCTGAGAGATTTTCACCAGGGGTCACCAGAAGATACTCCCTTCTCTTTTCGGGGATTTTTAACCTCCACCTAATGCAGCGATCCCCCAGCAATGCATCAGAGTGTCAGCCTAGACTATGAGCGCAAAGGTCTGACGTGGGGCTTGAACCCACAACCTTCTGACTCAGAGGTGAGAGTGCTTCCAACCGAGCCAGACTGATACATAATATTTGCTCTAAGCAAGTCTGCCCTAAAATGATCAAAGATGCATCTAAACATTCTCAGACTCAAAAACTTTAATGCATACAGTACTTCTAAATGATCCAATTAAGCTATATAAAAGCCAACACTGCACAACACAGACACTTCAGTGAATAGCCCAAAGCCTATCATGATGAAGACATCTGCAACCAGCATGATCGTGGTTACATACCGTACCAGTTAAAAATGTACAGACCTGCATGGTTAACATTGTTTAAAAATGCACTTGATCACTGAGATGAAATTACAACTGATTCAGTAGCATAGCTCCTAAGGCACATGTCATTCTTACCCAAGGAACATAAAAAAACAGGAACAGGCCATTGAACCTAATAACCGAAAGGATATGTATTAGTGTCAAGTTCTCTGGGACGCTACCCTGCGTGAGGGGCGCTGTATAAATGCAAGTTGTTGTTGTTGTATTAAGATGATATAGCCAATGCAGTGTTGGAGGTGTGTCTGCAATGTTGGAGGTGCCATCCTTTGGATGAGACATTAAACCAAGGTCCCATCTGCCTGTTCAGGTGAATCTTAAAGATCCCTTGGCACTATTCAAAAAGAGAAGTGTGTTTCTCCCGGTGTCCTGGCCAACAATTCCCTCAAATAAAATTGGTCATTAACTTCATGGCTGTTTGGAACATTGCTATGTGCAATTTGGCTGTTGTGGTAACCCCTAAAGTAAATAGCTCTGCCAGTGTAACATCTCTTTTCAAGAAAAGAGAAAGCCAAGCCAGGTAACTAAAAGTCTTGTTTGACAAATTTAATAGAGTACTTTGAGGAAATACCAGAGATTCGATAAAGAGAAACATCAGATGTCATATATGGAATTTCCAAAGGCTGTTGATAAGGTGTTTTACAAAAGACTTGTATAAGATATTAAAGTACGAAGTATGGACAGAAATGTGGCAGCATGGATAGAACATTCACCGAGGGCAGAAAACTGGAGGTAAATGGAAGCTTTTTTCAGAGTGAACAGTTGAAATGTTCTCCAGGACACTTATATAAATGATCTTGACATTTATAAATGTATAAGGGGCACAATATCAAAATTTGCAGATGACCCAAAAGCAGGGAGTGTGACTAACTGTGACGAGGACTGTTACGTGACTTCAGGGAGACCTAGAAAGATTAGTGGATTGGGTCAATAGATGACATATGACATTTATTGCAGAAAAAATAGGAGCTGATGTATTCCAGGAAGAAGAATAAGGAGAGAAAATGTACATTAAATGTGAAAACTTTAAAAAGAGTAGAGAGCAGAGAACTAAGGGTTAATGTACCCCCCAAAATAAATTGAATCTTAGGTTTTATAAATGGGAGCAAAGATTATAAGAGCAAAGAGGGTAATGCTAAACCTGTATAAATTGTTAGTTAGGCTGCAGTTGAAATATTGCATCCATTTTTGGACACCCCCACAGTTGGAAGGCTGTCAGAGCTGCAGAGAGGATGCTGATGAGATTCACTGGGAACATACCAAGGTTGAGTGGTTTTACTTATGAAAAAAGACTGGAGAAAGTGGGGCTGTTTTTCGTAGAACTAAGAAGATTGAGAGGAAATGTGATAGACGTCTTTAAAATTATAAGGGGTTTCGATAATGTAAACAGGAGAAATTATTTCCACCGACTGGTGAGTTGATAACTGGAGGGCATAGATTTAAGATAATTACTAAAAGAGCAAAGGTAGAGGTTAAGAGAATTTTTATCACATCAGGAGAACGTCTCAAATTGCTTCACAGGATACACCATAAAGTGTAATGACTGTATTTTGTAGGTGAGCTAAGAAGCTTCTCTCTCATCAATAACAACAACAACTTGGATTTATATAGCGCCCTCCACGTTGGACGGCGTCTCAGAGCGCTTTACAGGAACGGATCCTGGGGCCGAGCCAGGGGGAGGGGGAGGAAGGTGACCAAAGGTGTGGTCGAAAAGAAAGGTCTTCAGCCGAGACCTGAAAATAGGAAGAGACGGGGCGAGGCAAAGGGAGCGAGGAGGGGAGTTCCAGAGCCTTGGGCCATAGCAGCTGAAGGCACGGCCACCGAGAGTGGAGCGGAGGACTCGGGGGACAAGGAGGAGGCCAGACCCGGAGGAACATAGGCAATGGGCACTGTTGTGAGGAGAGAGGGGGTCAGAGAGGTAGGGGGGGTGCAGAGGAGTGGAGGGATTTGAAGACAAGGCTGTTGTCTTGAAGTCGATCCTCTCTGGGATAGGCAGCCATGCAGTCTGGCGAGGACTGAGGTAATCGGGGAGCGGAGTTTAGTGCAGAAATGAAATAAATGAGAGTGAATGTTTGATTCACAGCTGTATCTTGTGAGTAATTTAAATTTCATAAGCAAGTTTTACGCTTTTATCGTTGTTAACATCTTAGCTTTTTATCCTCTTCCCAATTGATGGGAGTGATTATGTTTAGAATTAGTTCACATGAAACTTTTTTTGACTTGGAAAAAATGTTCTGATTTGCTGCCCGGGCTGCAGGAACAGTTTTATTTTATGTTGTTTATGATATGAAAAAAGATTGTTTATTTCTTCATCAGAACCATTTTTATCATTTTCCTAACTATCCCACTGACCTTTCCATCTTTCAACGGATGTCTTTTATCCATTCCTGCATCTTTTTACCATTTTACATACAAATTACAATGCAAATTTACATCTTTGTGGAGAAATTCTGCCTGGGTCTAGATTTATTCTATTTTCTTAGTATTTGAGAGCCTCCAGAATTTAGTAAATTGTTGAATTCCATCTTAGCATTGTGATTTTCTGTAGTTTTTCAAAAAATTTACAATAAACCTAACTTTCAGCACTATTTAAGACGCTACCCCACATGAAGAATGCTGTATAAATACAAATTGTTGTTGTTGAAATTGGTTTTCCATAGCTCTTAAGAGAATTTACAGAAAACTGGATTAAATTTTAAGAGTTTGCCAACTTTTGGACACTTTGAATTACTTAGAAAACATAGTAACTCTTGAACCAGGTTGAATTTCTATCCCTTTATTTTCGGTCTTTATTGGTAATTGGTATTGATCAGCTTTGTCTTTTTAGCCCCGTTATCTCCCTGTGACTCCAATTCTGATTTTTGTTTCTCATTCATGCATATTCAAAGGCTCTATAACTGCTGCTAATCTCTTCCTTTGATCACATGGAAAAAAAATATTAGCACACAATTGCTCTCAAGCTGTCAGTTGTATAACTTTGAAGTTATTCCATGTCTGTATTATGAATGGGAGAGTGAACTACAATATGTAACTAAGGAGGAATTCACTACTTCTCTGTCTCAATCAATTGGAATTTTCAAGTCTGAGATAGATAATATCTGTTAGGTAAGGGTATCGAGGGATATGGAGAAAAGGCGAGTAAATGGAGTTGAGGTACAGATTAACCATGATCTAGTAGAATTTGGTTCAATATTTACTATGTTTTCTCAGTAATTCAAAGTGTTCAAAATTTGGCAAACTCTTAAAATTTGATCCAGTTTCCTGTAAATTCTCTTAAGAGCTATAGAAAAACAATTTCAACAACAACGTATATTTATGTAGCATTCTTCATGCAGGGTAGCGTCTTAAAGTGTGCTGAAAGTTAGGTTTATTGTAAATTTGAAGAACTGCAGAAAATCACAATGTTAAGATAGAATTCAACAATTTACCAAATTCTGGAGGTTCTCAAACGGTAAGAAAATAGACTGGTGGAACATGCTCGAGGGGCTGAATGACCTACTTATGTTCCTATGTTGCTAATCCCTGCATGACATGCCACTAACATCAACAAATGAACCCCATCCATTTCTCTTCTCTCACAGGAGTAACAGTGTTAGATGATACCTTGAGTTGCAAGTAGGGGTTTCAGGGAAAACAACCCTTTATAACCCAACTTTGTTCAGTTAAAACAGCATTTTGTGAACTGCCCTGAAATGCAACAGATGTGAAGGTACCGCCAGTTGATTCAATGGCTGCAACAACTGGCTTTGGGGCAAAACTATTTGAACGAAATTGAGGGCTGATGCTCAACAACAACAATCGTTGACGAGGATATTGGCAGGAGTGGAATTTCTAACCATGTTCTAATTATCACATCACGTTCTGTGTTTCTTATCCCTGGGACTGACCCTCCTAGGTGAGATGCGTTTTCAGAGAAATGGGGTGAAAATTTAATTGAATATTCAACCTGGTAACCACGTATTTGGCAATACAAAAATGAGAACAACACGTTGAAAAATATATAAGACTGTGGACTGTGTGGCTCACATGCCCAGGATCGTCACTCAGCAGTGTATTTTGCGTAACCAGTGTTGTGTTTCTCACTTGCTACAAACTCTTTTGTTTGAGTCAAGTGCAATGACTTTTGGTGTTTATTAACAACTCTACATTTTCATTTCATTTCATCCCCAGGAAAACTGCAGACAAAGAAACTGACGAAGCAGGTAAGTGACTCATGTCGATGATTGTCCCTGTGATTGTCCTTGACTTCATATGATTGGCAAGTTAAGAGTAGACTGTATTTTCCTGATCTGTATGACTCAGTTCCACACTGGGCAGTTAATTTATCAACTGAGTCTCTTGTTGAGCCCTGCAAGAGTGCTTTTAATCTTCAATCATTACTTTTAGATTCAATGTAGAAGTCAGCTGACAATTCGAATGAGCTGGCGCTCAGTCAAGCTTGCAATATGAGCATAGCTTCAAATAGGTAGTCATACCATTTAGGGCTCATTAATATACCTAAACGTTCACTGAATTCCTTAACGAGTCAACATAAGATTGTCAAAATAAGGACTATAATGGTGAATAGAAATGAGGGAGAATTTATTTTTACAAAAGGATGAAAGGCATGAAGAACAAATTCCCAGCACAACTTGGCGGAACAAGGAACTATAACAAGGTTCAAAAATGAAGTAAATGAATTCCTAGAAATTAAAATAATTTAAATAACAAATAAAAATAACTCAGTTTGTTTGTTTTGTAGGACATTGAAGAGAAAGTTATTTTAACTATAAATGATGAAATATAGTTGTAGGTGAGTTGAAACAATTTTTTAGAAAGCTGGATGGGTAAGGTAGATGGATCACTGGTCTAAGAGGGCTTTAAATCCAATCACAAAAATAATTGGAAAATGTAAGAAGAATCAGATTTTTTGCATTTGATAATTTACTTTACAGTCCACTAAACTCAATTCCTTTATTTTGTAGGACGTTGAAGATATAATAACAACATCTATGAGTATGAAAGCTTCATCCAGTCTTTTCAGAGACCTCGGTGATAATGGTATGTTTCTTTGCCTTCAAATATTCTGTCTATAACTGTTCATGTGGTTGTTACCTTGCTCGGTGCCCTATTTAAGACACCATGAAGATTGCCATAACGTTAGGTGTTTATTTGACTTTTGATCAAATTGACCGATGTATCTTTCCAAAGAATAATTGTACTTAATTAACATTTGTATAGAACTGAATCGATTCTTCGAGTCAGTTAGCAAGGTCTTGAGATCTGATATTTTGTTAACTGTGCAGAAGATAATGCAATGTCCTGAAAGTCAAATTGAGTGCTAATAGACAGAAAGACATCCAGCACCACATCATTCAGGACAAGTTTGCTTGCTTGAAGGACAGAACTGCAGGTTGAGGCATCCGATCAATCTGTTGCCTTCAATTACAATCCACTGTGTCAGCAATTATAAGTATCCTTTATTTCTCAGGATTTTGAATATTTACTACCTGTTACGTGACTCCTGTCCACTCTTGTAAAGTCAGTGGCAGAAGTAAAAAGTAATCACTTTTATTTGACTCATCCTTGCACTTTATTATTCAGAACTCGTTTTCCCCACATTGTTATCTAGCTGTCAAATCACTTTGCTTATTTGGTTGTATCACCAGGAATACACTCACCTGCTGCACATTACGGGGCCTGAGGACAACTTTCACCAGTTTTGGTGACTGGCAATGCAAAGCTGGGTTCCTCTGCTGCTGGGGCACATTCTGGTGCTAAATCATAAGCATGAAGTGTGAGTGGCTTCACAACATAGTGGTACATTTGATATTTATTGGGTTGAATGTAACCGGAGGTGGAGTAGGTGGACCCCTGCAATGCCATTCTCAATGCAAAGCTCGTGAAGTTTAGCTCGCAAATCATGACGTTCAACCATCGGTTAGCAACGTGCTGACATTTTACGAAAAGAATAAAAGTCACCATCCCGCTAATGAGTAGAATGTCAGAAGATCCACCTGAAACACATATTGATACATTCAATGTGATGAATACGAATTACAACATAGATGAGATTCAGGGAAAAATGGAGTTTCCTTCAAATACTTGTCAACAGCTTCCACAAAAATACTTCAATTTAAAACACCGGGTATACAATAGCTATGTTGTGGAGTGAACTCAATGTCATCCAGTAAAATGAGCATTATCTGACATCGTGTGGGAATTTCAGGTATTGCATGCAGAACATTCGCCTTAATTCCTGCATAACCAGCACAGTACAATTTGCGCCACGTATTAAAAAGACACTTATCTTTTGCCACTTCATTCCAATTATTCTTTGAAAAATTTTGCTAAGATATTCTTTGGGCAGAACAATTGTGAATTTCTTTGGGCTACAAGCACACACTAGGGTTTCACAGGGATTGTGTCTGTACTATATTTGCTGGGTGGTCTCGTTGACTGTGTGTCTGTCTGCATGACCTCGCACAGCCTGTGCAGCAACGGACTTATTTGTTCTGGTTCTGAGAAGTGCAACTTTATACATTGGGTTGTCATTATGTGTTTAGTTATGCGGAATCCTGCAGCTCAGTGGTTAGAGCACTCGCCTCGCAAGCAAGAGACCTGGGTTTGATTCCTGGCAGGATGAATTCACAAGTTTCCTTACTCCACGTGCCTGATAATAATCCCTCGAGAAAAAAACCTAATAATAAATTGGTCACTTCAATCCATGATTGTTTGTGGAACACTGCTGTGTGAAATTGGATGCCGCGTTTCACCCACAAATGTCAATTTACTTTACAGTCTATTCTGTGAAGCGCTTTGAGACGTCTGGAAGATGTGAAAAGCGCTATATCAAACACAAGGATTATCATTATTATTTATATTAGTTCTGCTCTTAATCTTCGGCAAACCTATCTTACAACAACAACAACAAATTGTATTTATACAGTGCCTTTCACGTCAGGAGCTACCTGAGTCCTCATTGAATGAAGCTTCAATGAGTGCCACAACGGACTTCACAATATGTTAAACCAGATTAAAAGTAAATCTGGTTTCTGAGACATTAGACAATAGCTGCACAGTCTGTATTGATTTCCTACAGTCATGGGAGTTATTTGTAAAAAAAGTAATTACTGTGTCTGTTGGCAGTATCAGTTCAGCTGGATGAAAACACATAAATACAACAAAATGTGACTTTGCCAGACATTATATTAGTTCATGTTCCTCTTCAGTCTCCATCTTAAAAGATTTAGGAACGGTTTGTCTGTAGCTCAGTGGGTAAAGCACCAGGTGCCCCCATGCCAAGAAGGAACCCAATTTTTTATTTCTCATCTGTGCTAAGGTGACGCCATCACTTCTTATCAAAGAAAAATGTTTCTGGAGCCCAAAGCCACTATAACCAAAAGACAACCCAGAACGTCATTATGTCTCTTAAAACTCTGATGTGGGAATTATTCAAAAAAATTATGAGTGGATCTTGAATAACCCATAAAAACCCAAAGGGAATTTCCTTGGTGTCCTGACCAACAATACCTCAAATAAAATTAGTCATTCATTTCCTGCCTGTTTGTGGGACAAGTTGTGCAAGTTGCTGTGTTCACCGAGAAATACTGTTACAACTCTTCACAGTAAATCGTGTGAAGCACTTTGATACATCTGGACGATGTGATAAGGCAACTATATCAAAATGCAAGGATTATTATTATTTATGATCACATTTGTGGTTCCTTACACAGAGGGTGGTGAAAATGTTTGAATGCACTCCCCAGAAGGCCACACAGGCAGAATCAATTAAAATGTTTAAAAGGGAGATAATAGGTACACGGGAAGTAAGGGTAATGAGGCATATAGAATAAAAGTGGGGAAATGGGATTAAAAGATGTCCCATGAGCTAATCAATGATCGTCTCCTATTCCTAGGAGCATATCTACAGAATCAAATGCTTTGAGTTCAGTAAGCAATGATATGCATAGAAGGTGCCCACGTCGATAACTGAGCTCAGCTGAAATGGCAGTGTTTTAGCCTGTGTGTAAGCACGGTTTAGTTGGTATCACTCTCTGCTCTGGGTCAGAGGTTCTGGGTCCAAGCCTCACGTTAACTTCAACATGTATTCTTGGCTGACGTTCCAGTACAGCACTGGGGGGCAGGCGTGGTGGTGGGGGGGGTCTCTTATTGTCTTTTGGATGAGATACTAAACCCAGATCCCGTCTGCATATGAAAGAATTTGAAAAGAGAAGGGAGTTTGTCTTGGTGTCATAGGAACCCGGTAGATAATTAGGAACCGAAAGCCATTCAACCTATCTCTTCCACTCCACCGCACACTATCCCAAGGCCTATGAAATATAAGCCTTCCTTAATTTCACCATTTCGATCAATATTTCTACTCCCAAGTATCTTATCGATCTCGCTCTTTAATCTTTCAATTTATTTCATAATTCTAAACACTTTGATCGAATCATCCCTCAGCCATCTCAGCTCCAGAAAATACATTCCCAGGAAAACTAGTGTTTCACCTTCTTCTCACAATGTTTTGTAACTTTCTCATGAATCTATGCCGCACTCTCTCCAAAGCTAAAAGATTTTTTCTGAGCGCCCCAAGACGCTGTTCGGCATGAAGAGCGCTATATAAATGCAAGTTGTTCTGTAAAGAGGCACCAAATATGCATGCAGCACTACCAATCGTTTGTCCTGGTCAACAATCCCCAAGACTGTTTGGGACGGGGCATGCAGGTACAGAAGGCCTCACAGAATCAGCAGTAACTGTTGGAAATACAAGAGCAACTGGCCACTGGCAAGTCAGTTTCTGGTGCCTTGCGCAAACGCTTAAAAGGTAGTCAGCCAGTGGGCACTTGAAGTGATGTCGGCAGTGACTTGACGAAGCACTGACCGGCTTTTTTTATAATATGTCCAGTCATGATTCAAGTCCAATTTTATGAACTCAAACCAACGCGTTACGTCTAATTTATTCGACCATGGAACATTTCTAATCCCACATCCCTTCCTTTTGTCCATGTAATCTGCTTCCCGAGTATTTATCTATTTCCTCTTTAAATATATTAATTAATTAAACCTTTAAGGCCTTCTGGGAAAGTGCATCTAAAATGATCACAAATATGACTACATTTACTCATTGTCCAATTAAAAGAGATTATTAAAATAATGCAGTGTTACATTTTCAAGACTGAAGAGATAGCATGGAGCAATAGATATATTTAGGCCCCGGTCAAAAGATTTCCAGTCAGAATGCTCCTTTTTAAGGAATTATGTACCATTGTTTACTCCAAACTGACTGAGATGATGAGTTGTTTGAAGAGGGTGTTGTCTGCATTCTATTAGCAGTTAATTCCAAGCTAAAAATGGAACACGCAAATTTTCCAGTCAAATCTGCAAAGAAAACTACTTTCACCTTGTGGAGAGGATGTGTTCCTTAAAAAAACGATGCTCTCTTTTGGCAACAGGCCGAGCAGTACTATTGATGCAATCTAGCAGCTTGGCAGCTTCACGTGTTACCATTCCTCAGGAGAATTACATGCAGACTGTTCTGTGGCATTCAAGGCTGCCTGATTTGGCATAAAGATGAAATACTTGGAACCTTCTAATATTGTAATAATTCTCAACTTAGCTGCTAAACTTTGCAAAGCAATTACAGTACCTTTTATTCTGTACTCAAACTATATTTAGCAAATTGATAATGGAAGAGAAACTGAGAAAACTCAAACAGCCATAAATATTTACCATTGATTCATCGAACATTTATTCAATAATTGGATCTGATTCGTGTTATTGTTTAATGGGATTCCTTAATGATGGATTCTGGAATAAGGGATCCCGTTAGAATTCCTGTCGACCCATAACTTAGATTTCTTATTCAAGAATCCCCATTAACAAATACCACAAATTAGACCTGAGTGTATGTATCACAGCCTCTTGTTTGATTGTTTATCATGTTATTAACATTTCTAGCTTGTTCTTTCAAAATAACTAATATCAGAAGGACTTTCCCCGTCTGGAAAATTTTGGATAGAATATTCCAATCTATTTTACCTTTTATGCCTGGAAACTTGCTATTGGTAGTAAGAGAGAATATTTCCATTTTTATAATTACCTATGCTGGCTCACTTCAGAATTATGTTTATGATTTGCTAAAGTTTGTGCATTATTACTATTGTCTGTGCAAAAGCTAAACCTCTCAGGTATAATGCATTTTACAGTATGCTAAGCTTAGTTGCACCATCATATTTTTAATAGGAGACAAGAGAAAGAATTGCTGTCTAATGCAGTACTTGCAACAAAATCCTCCCAGTTAAAAAAAGAAACTTGGGACGATAACTGACTTATATAGAGAGTTGGGATCATGAGGTCAAAAGAGGAGAGCAAAAAAAAGATCCAATTCAAAATACCCACTGGGTTCAGCATCATCGAGAAAAGGCGTACGTCCCTTCGCACTCAAGGTCATCAATAATAGCCTCCTCTGGAAGAGCTAGAATGGGAACTTGAGCAGAAGACATAGTGATATCAGGTTCTGCGATGTGGCGGTGCTGGGACAGCTGTGAGAAATCCTAGGCACCATTATAGGTCAACGCTGACCAGTCATTGCAACGCTCAGCACAGGCCTGCACTGCAATCCATGGGGCCCTGAAATGTATCAGTCATAATATTGCCACTCCATCTGTCTCACCATAGCATCTCAACAAGTGAGAGGTTTCAGGGTCTACCTGGCAGTATGTTGCCAGACTGAATGGGAAGATTATTGAAAGCGATGCAGACACAAAGCTCTTAGCAGCAAAGAAACTCGTAATGCAAAGACTGAGATAAAAATACTCCTGCAGTTTGGAAAAAGCTGTTAGGACAAGCTTGTGTTTCTGATGATTTACTAAATTCCTGAAAGATTGTTTCCTACACCAAACTTTTAAAATGTTGCAGTTTATCTGGTCATATGTTGACTGATCACGACTATGCGGACCCAATCGATCCATTGCATCATCTTCATATTGAACTGAAAAGCTCTTTAAGATAGTTGAGGAAGAGGTTGCACTGTGTGTTCCCAAGTTCAGTGAATCTGTGCCAGACATAATGGAGTAAACGCATAACCGAGCATTAATTAACAAACTCAGTGCTATCGCGCAAGGAAACTGAACACCTAAGCGATTTTTGCGTGTGCTAAATATTCAGAGAGAAGCAAGGAACCCACACGCTCTTCATTCACTTTCAAGTAACCATTAACTAAATGGAAAGCTGAAAGTATAAACCAAGGCTAATGCACTAATTGGTAACGCTTTAAAAGGAGTGGAAGAGCAGAGAGGCATAATGGTTTCACAACCACAAATCTGTTTTTTAAAAAAAGAGGCAAAAGCAAATAGCTGTTGCTAAACCTGTACAAATAATTGGTTAGGTTGCAGTTGTGCTTGTGTTCAGTTTTAGAAAGAACATTAAAGGCATGAAGAGGGTACAGGGGAGTTTCATTAGGATATTATTATTTATTATTATGATACCAGGGTTGAAAGGCTTTATTATGAGGTGAGACTACAGGAACTGGGGCTGTTTTCACTATTTAGTCAGCCAGGTGTCTAACACATGACAAAAACCATCACCGTGCTTAAGAGTATCCAAACTGAGTTCCATGTATCTCACAAGCACATGGAAATTCAAGACACAAACTATTGGAGTCCTGTAGCTCAGTGGTTAGAGCACTCGCTTTGCAAGTGAGAGACCTGAGTTCAATTCCAGGCAGAGGGCGAAACCTTGGGCAAGTTTCCTTACTCCACACACCTAATAATAATCCCTCAAAAAAAACAATAATTAAATTGGTCATTTTCAATCTACGACTGTTTGTGGGACATTGCTGTGCGCAATTGGCTGCCGCGTTCGCCCACAAATATACAGTCAATTCACTTTACAGTATGTTCTGTGAAGCGCTTTGGGACGTCCTCCCGACGTGAAAAGCGCTATATCAAATGCAAGGATTATTTTATTATTATTCACTGAAACATTGAAAGGAGAACTTATAGAGTTGTTCAAAATTCTGAGGGGTTGCGATAAGGTGAATAAAAAAACAATTTTCATTGGTCAGTGAGTCAGTATCTAGGTAATTAGAAAAAAATAAGGAGAGGTCTGGAGAATTCATTTAATCTTAATTAATTCATTATTAGTACATGGAATGCCCTGCCTAAAGAGGAAAATGAAGTAGAATCCATGATACCTTAGAAAAAGGGACTAGACAAATATCTTAGTTCAAAAGGGAAAATATATAACGTTATGGGAAAAAAACAATTTCATTAATTTAGTGACTTTCATGTGAGGAGAACATTTAGGGCAGAAGAATGAGATTAAATGGCAAGTTCTTTACTAGTCATGATTTCGATGTAGATGAAGGCCAAAGTCAATCAGGCCCAATGACTGCATCCGCATAGCTCAGACAATAGCTAGAAAAAAACCTTCTGTATTATGACCACACGGGAATCTGATGCCACATGACGTGTCAGCTCAGAAAAGCTTGAAATCAATAACTTTGTCCCCAAAGAAGGGTTAGACCGAGGTCGTCTTCAAATGGTACTCGATGGAGTTTGGCTTCAATACTGGCTGATACTAAATTCTATCCTACCCTGAAGCCTCAGCCCAGGACTCCAGTTCTGCTCCCAACAAATCATGAGAATAGATGGTTAGGTTGAGTGCACCTGGTTTGCTACCAGGAGCATGTAAACAAAGCATTACAGTTGCTGCCGTTGAGTTGAGAGGTTAATCAATGCACAAAAGCATTTTATGTTTATTGGGAGGTGTAAACCATTGCCAATTGAGCATTGATAAGCTTACAGCAGTTGTGGGATATTTTCATGATATAAAGGAGAAGAATATTCTGAGGCTTCTACATTGTAATATCAGATTATTAAAGCAGATTGCAAGACAAGCAAATGAAAGATTATAATTAGTTTTCATGAGCAGGTGCACTGCAACTGAATCCAGCTACTTTAGAGCAAAATACTATTCTTCTGTAAGAATTTTCCGACAAGGAACGACGATGATGATGTATGTGGCTGAAATAAAAGGAGTAACATTTAACCATTGGAGTTGGTAATGCATTATTCATAAGATGGAAGTCTTTATTCCTTGTCACTTATTGCAACTTCTGGTTTATGACTAAAGTTGCAATTGTAAACTGGAAGTCCCAATCGTAGTCAACGTCTCACTTTTGGACATCTCTTGGCCAAGAAAAGTCCTCCAAGAGACCAACAGCATATTGAAAAACAAATTGCCAACCATAGAATAGTAGCCTTTGGGATCACAATTTTATTTAGTGTCCAGACCTCACTCCTCTGCCCGCCCCCTTCACTCAGCTGGTACAGGCCTGCTGCACGTCCCCCAGCACCCGATCCCTCCCTCCACAGTGGCCTGGCCTTCAGTCACTAAACCCTAACCTCTGGAATTCCCTGCCTCAATCCCTCCCCTCGCCCACTCTTCATTTATCTTTAAGTCCCACGTTACAACTTATCTCTTCAACTGCGCCTGTGGTCACTTCCCTTCCCCCTTCTCCCTCTCTCGGCATCAATCCCACCTCTATACAGCGCTCCCAACACCCTACGCTGTACGAAGAATGCAATATAAATACAAATTATTGTAGTAAACACGAGAGTGAATTTTACAATTTCTGTTGAAAACTAGGACCAGTTTTTTAAGCCCCATTGTGGAGGTTATGCAGCTTACCTGTCTTAGTAAATTACTGTCAAAGGGTAGAATGCTATACTTGTGGTAAATTTCAACATTTAAGTATATCATGTGCCGAGCGATTTACTTCTCTACAGGAAGTCAAAGATCCAGTCACACTCAGCTTCTCTTCTGCACATGTAAGGGCTCAGGTGGCATTGGTAGAGAGCAAGACGCATGCCTATCTTTTTAGCCAGGAAGGGCAGTGAGAATCTGAAATGTTGGAGGAGAACATATGCTTAAAATTGAGTGTCTGGGCAGGGGTTGGGGAGGGCCGAGAGAAGATCTTGCGCAAGTATTTAAAACCAAATTTTTTTGTAAAAAAAGCCACAAGTGTCAAAGAGGCCCAGACTGTCTGGTATTTCCTTAGTCCACGCGGAGGCCAAATATCACTTGTCCTGATTGGTATATGTCCATAGATGCTTGAGCCATGCGTTTATGCTCCATCACTGTCCCAACCTCCCCCAGGGAACCATATTAGAGGAAATAAATGAACAAAGATGATTGCATCCAACAAAGATAGGAATTCAAATTACTAGGACTAAGTACAAGGTAGGCAGACCCATCCCGGCCCAGAATCTCAGAACAAGCTAATTGCTTCAACCCTTGAATACACAAAGATCCATCCGTTGAATACACATTTCTTCCCACACTCTCAACCGTGTGAAAAAAAATGTGTTTTTTATCAATACCTCCCCTCAAGTACCATTCAATCCAAGTGTAATAATAATCCTTGCATTTGATATAGCACCTTATTATGTATTCAAGATGTCTCAAAACGCTTCACAGAATATACTGTAAAGTGAATTGACTATATTTTGTGGGCAAAATGCAGCAGCCAATTGTGCACAGCAATGTCCCACAAACAGTCGTGGATTAAAGTGACCAATTTATTATTATTATTTGGGTACCTACTTACTGCTAGGTAAACAGAGGCGTGTTGAGTAAGGAAACTTGCCGAACATTTCACCCTGGGAATCGAACCCAGGGCTCCCGCTTGCGAGTCGAGTGCTCTACCACTGAGCTACAGTGTACAGTGGCTTCACAAGCTATGTGGCTGTGTGCAGACTGTTGAAAACCCATATTTAAAAATCTAGTTAAAGAGAATAACCTCCAAGTATTCTATGGGAGGAGCAGTTAATGTATCTCTCGAGAAAGCTTTGTGATGGTGATGATATTGTACAAAATTCCACTCCAAATTGCTCTTATAAAGTGCAGAGTCTGACCCATGGTATGAGGAGCGATCTCTTGTTCAAAGAATAATAGTCTAAAAATCTCAACATCCTTTGATTTTTTCACTTTAAGTAGAAAATAACCACAACCGGTCTACAGTTAAGAATCAGGTTACATTCTAGGTCTCAGTCATCCAAATATTTATTGTATCTTAACCACCAGTTTCTTACTGACGAGTCTGTGGTCCATTGTTTGTCTGTACTTGCCCTCTAATGAAGCCGTTTGTGGCCAGTCACTTTTTGTATCAAATGTTGTTTAATTTTAGAGCATATATATGTGTTGTTGCTAAATATTTCTACAAAAAATCATTATTTGAAGGCTCAAAGTAAAAGAAGTTTAATATTTTTTTCTTTTTCTCACCAGGTTTGATCTCGTACACTGAATATTTATTTCTGCTGTGCATTCTAACAAGTAAGTGGAGGCTATAATTTGATTATAATTTGATTGTTTAAGCTGTTCACAACAGGATTCACTAATAGCAACTCTGAGTGAATCTCATTGCTAATAATTGGGGAGTTCTGTAGCATAGTGGTTAGCGCACTCGTCTCGCAAACGAGAGGACCTGGGTTCAGTTCCTGAGCAGGGCAAAACCTTAGGCAAGTGTCCTTACTCTACATACCTCTTTTACCTAGCAGTACGTAGGAACCCAGTTGTTAGTCGATTGGCGGATTGCTTTCCTGAGGTAATAATCCCTTCAAAATAAAATGTGGTCACTCAATCCACGATTGTTTGTGGGACACTGCTATGCAAAATTGGTAGCCATGTTTCGCCAATAATATTTACAGTCAATTCACTTTACAGTATATTCTGTAAAGCACTTTGAGAGGTCTCAATGACATGATAAGGGGCTATATCAAATGCAAGGATTATTATAGGATTACTATTATAATGGAATAATCAACAAGCAATGCAAAACTCCATCTGAATGCCTATCTTGTTGAGAACAGGAGTGAGTTTGTCCTAGGAGTGCTATACCTGCCACAGTATAAACTTTAGCTGTGTGTATGGTGTGTGTGTGTGTATGTGTGTTTATAGCAAACTGTCAGGGAGATGCTTATCGGCACTGAAGAGATTTCATTGTCTAAACTAATCACGCCTTTAAACAACATCTTACCAGGAAACAATCCCACTTTAAGAGGATTTAACTTCACTTTTGTCTTGTTGTTTATTTGCTACATTGCAGATTACCGCAATTGTTAGAATACGGAATACATGATCCAGTATTTTTACATCTTCCAGTTTGAGAATCTTACATTTTCATGTCTAGTGAAAATTAATCTAGCATAAATTATTATCTTTCTTGCTAGAACCAAAATACTGTCTTATTATGGTCACCTTTGCAGCATGGCACTTCTTCAGCTAAGACTACCATTCTATTTAAAGTGTTTTGCTTTCAGGCTTGAGAACATGTTTACACCTCTTATCAATTCAGTGAACTTTCCTGGCTTTACCAGGCTTATATTCTCTGAGCTAGTTGAGTCCCAGGAGGCATTTGCTCACTTAATAATAATAAACTGGTGTTTGTTTCCACATTTGTAACAATAATAATAATCTTTGCATTTAATATACCATCTTGGTATAGACATCTCATGTTGGTATAGACATCTCATGTTGTTTAGACATCTCAAAGCGCTTCACAGAATATACTGTAAAGTGAATTGACTGTATATTTTGTGGCCAATTGCGCACGGCATATATTTTGTGGCCAATTGCAAACAGTCGTGGATTAAGTGGATTAAATTATTATATTTATTACACCCAGAAAGGGATCCACCAGTCGACTAACAACCAGATTCCTACTTACTGCTAGTTAAACAGAAGTGTGTGGAGTAAGGAAACTCGCCTCAGGTCTTGCCCTGCCTGGGGATCAAACCCAGGTCCTCTCGCTTGTGAGGCAAGTGCTCTAACCAATACAGAACTAACTTCCTTAAGTCTTATTAATTTTGAATAAAAGCATCTACGAACATACGCCTGTCAGGACAAGTGATAATTAGCCTCCCATGTACTGTAGTTCTGCATCACTGTTTATTTTAATAAATCCTGTAATGGGAAGTTAACCTTTCTAACTTTGCTATTTGCTAACTGTCTTAAAATGTTTTTAAACTTGTCCCTGCATAACTATCCAGAATGCCGGATAATCTTAAAATCAGTCCTAAATGTCCACTAAGCATCTTAACTAGATAAGATAAATCAAGGTGGAAAACAGTAATACTTTGGTTAACATTTTTAGGAGCTTTCTAAGTACAAAAGCTGCACCTGAGGACGATAGAAAAAGAATGAGACATAAACCCAGGCATTACAGGCCAGTTAGCCTAACATCTCGAGTGAAGAAAATGCTTGAGAGCATTTTATGGGATCCTATCAATGTTCATCTAAAGAACACAGAGCAGTCAGAATGTGTTTAGCACTAATAGGTCATGCCTCACAAATCACAGGAGTTCTTTCAGGAGGTAACTGAGTTGGGGGACACGGGCAAACCAGTGGATGTAATTTACTTGGATTATCAGCATTTGATTGAGTTCCATACATGAAGCTTTTAAGAAGATTGAGAATCATGGAATTAATGGCGAATAAGGTAGCAGGATTGAAGCTAACCTGCGCTAAAAAACAGAAGATGATAAATGGTAAAGACTGTCTGGAGCAGTGGCTAATGGAGGTCTGTAGGCGTCAAATGGGCTTGATGAACTGAATGGCCTTTCCTTGTTCCCCACTTTCTTGTGTATCTGTATTAAATCCTTATCTGGCAACTTTGCTCTGAAATGCTTTGCTCTGTAATTAATGTGGTTATTTTCAAATGCAGGATGTTAGTGCTTTATGCTTAGTACAATGCTATGGTTTGTATTCTCTTTGCTGCGTTTTATCCCTCATTAGGTCTAGCATTGCACCGTGCTCCCATCCCTTCTCATCTTCAGGTCATGCCTGAAGACCTTCCTTTTCGGCAGTGCCTACAGTCACCTCCACACAGCTCGTCGACGTGCTCCGCCACTGTCAAGCGCTGTAGGACACTACCTTGCATTAGGGGCGCTATGTACATACAAGTTGTTGTTGTTTTCCCAGCAAAAATGTTATTGTCTCCAGCAAAAAATGAGCAGCGGAATTTGTTCCAAGAGTAAATTGTCGAAAGCACTCAGCTTCAGAGATTGCAGCATCAGACACAGCAAGGGCAGGTTTAAAGATTTGGTTGGCCTCCGCTGTCTGCCTCCCGTCTTGAGCGTGACCTGAGGCAAGCTCATGCGTAGGGTTTGAAATGCAGTGAAGCTACATCTTCCTCAAAGTAAAGAAACCTATCCTTCACACGTATACCAACAATGTCAGACATTCCTCCTGAATGAACCGTTCTAATGAGAGCTGCTTTCTTATCCCACAGAGCCACGCACTGGATTCCATATTGCCTTCAGTATGCTGGACACTGATGGTAACCAGCAAGTCGAGAAGAAGGAGTTTTTAGTGGTAATTTTTTTTACATCTATATAATATATAACGTACAGGTTATTAACACCAATAAATATACTGGTAAATTCAAAGAAATAGCCTTCATTACAAGCAGTCGTTGAAACTTGCTTGATTGTAGTTGAACGCTGAGAAGTTTCTTTTTTGGAGGAAATCAAAAGATTTTGAATTTTTAAAAAAATCTAATTATTTTTATTACTTTTAAGTTTTCGTATGTTTGAACACATATATGGTCAAGTGTATTGGTGGGCTTGTTCTAGTTTACCCAAGGGGGAGGGTGGGGATGGGGGGCAGAGGGGAAAGAGAACATGAAACGGATGTGCAGATGCAAATTTGCTTGTAGGCAAGTCCGGAATCATCTTCACCAAGGATTTGTTTGGTTAGTTGGGATTAACCAGAGATTTGGTCAGCAAACCGTTCCAGGATGGGAAATTTACCATTTAACATTTCAAGTATAATTGGTTGCTTAGCACTGCAATAAAAATTACTTTTATAACTAGTAAATAAATATTTCTGTATGTGAAATGCCCATTCCTTATTTTTAATCCTTTCTTATATTTTATCTCGTTATTTTTATATTTACTATCCAGATCCTTTCTATGTGTCTGTAAATGAAATGTCCTCTTGACTGTTCCATTTTAAATAGGCATTACGGTAATAATTAAACAAATGTGGTAAGTGATTTGGATTTTTAATAATTTAGAGAATTTTGTTTTACTGGTTCTTACATTCAATTTGTGTGCAATGTTTTTATGATCTGTGAAATAATATTGCTCTGTAGGTTATAGAAAGAACCATAAGTGAGTTATTGTTATAGTTGGATATATACTTGAAAAGAAAAAAATTGCAAGGCTATGGGAAACGAGCATGGGAGTGGGACTAGTTAGATCACTCTTTCAAAGAGCCAGTACAAGCACGATGGGCTAAATGGCCTTCTTCTGAGCTGTCAGATTGTATGCTTCTATGATTATAGCAGGGTGGACAAGACAACACTAAACACTTTGAATTAGGTCCCAGTATACTCTCACAACTGGATGATACATTCAGAGGTTTTTATCTGAACATGGATACCAAAAGATTGGTCTCATCACTGGACAATGATCAACTCAAGTTATCCTCAATGACTAAAGACAAATCAGATGGGGAAATGCTCTTGGAAGCAAATGCTTTTGTATCCATTTTCTCACTTTCTTCTGATCTCCGGGGTCCTACATTAAATCCTGAGCAAAGGTGACTCTGCTCCCCTCACATTAACTTTGGTTCTTGGATATCCTGGATTGAGAGATCCACAGGAGAGATTTCTTTTTACAGTTGTCCAGCAGACAGCTTTTGTTTATAGCCTTGGTATTTAGAGGATTACATCAAGGTATAGATTCATTCTACAGTACTTGGCCCCTCTTGCTTTCTAGAATGCTGTTTAGAAATTGAGATTATGACATGAAATTTGTCAATACCTTAATCAAGGTTCAGTTTCCTGCAAGGTTCCTAAATGTCACAAACATCTTGTCTACCAGAAGCTAAAAGTCTAGTCATGTTCACTTGACCTCTCTTACATTCTTTCAGCCCGCAGGGTGCATGAGATCCGGGTCATCAATTAACCATACTTCATTTGTCATTCTGATCGAATGATTCTTATGCCTCATCTAAGATTCCAACCAAATGTAGAGT
This sequence comes from Callorhinchus milii, assembly GCF_018977255.1. Taxonomy (NCBI): domain Eukaryota; kingdom Metazoa; phylum Chordata; class Chondrichthyes; order Chimaeriformes; family Callorhinchidae; genus Callorhinchus; species Callorhinchus milii. The sequence goes on along the minus strand of NW_024704745.1, from coordinate 66,879,155 downwards.
TTATTTTTCATTGAGCAGCAGTAACCTGCCCTTCCTTTCTAAGGTACTGCGATGTATGATTGCCTCACAGCTTTGCTCTTTCCTCTCTCACCACTCTGTGTATGAGTCTCTCCAATCTGGCTTCTTCCACGCCCACAGTACCAACACAGCACCGGTCAAAGTCACAAATGACATTATTGAATACCCAGTGAATCTGACTCTGAACAAAAATATAACAGGTGAGATAATAATAATAATCCTTGCATTTGATATAGCGCTTTTCACGTCAGGAGGACGTCCCAAAGCGCTTCACAGAACACACTGTCAAGTGAATTGACTGTATGTTTGTGGGCGAACGTGGCAGCCAATTGCGCATAGCAATGTCCCACAAACAGTCGTAGATTGAAAATGACCAATTTATTATTGTTTTTGTTTTTTTGGAGGGATTATTATTAGGCGTGTGGAGTAAGGAAACTTGCCCAAGGTTTCGCCCTGCCTGGAATTGAACTCAGGTCTCTCACTTGCAAAGCGAGTGCTCTAACCACTGAGCTACAGGACTCCACACTCCTAGTCTTCTTCTTCCCAGCTCCTCTGGCACTATAAAGGGAGTTATTATCAATATTGGTTTTCGTTTAGAAGTGTATGGGTCAAACAAACTTGAAGCTCAGGTGTGGTATTCCTATTCTTCATAGGTTAAGACAGCCCTTCCCATTAAGGCTTTGAGTTGGAGGGTTATTATGAGTCGAGTGTAAAATGGTGACATTTCATTGGCATGTCTACACCCTTAAGACCTATTGATGAGCCAGGCAGGCTGGTCGATCATCAACAATCTCTTTGGGTTTTGCACCACAGAAAGTTGACTCAACTTTTATCCTCCTTTGCCTAGTTAGTGTGTTACAATGGATCTTCAGAGTTTCCTCATCAATTTTTTATGACCTCCCACCTTCAGCATTTCAATGATCCAATCAAATCCATGTCACTGTATGTCTGAACTAAGCCAATTGCTTCATATTCATCCCATAGGGAATTCCAAATCCATATAAACTATGTACATATAAGCCCAATTTTTAAAGAGTGCCATTTTAATCACAAAGTCTTACGCAAACCTGTGCTACCTTGTTTGCAAACATATGGCAAAATGATGTAAATTGGGTTAAAGAATGGTATCACTTCATTTTTTACACTTGGCATTGTTGTGTGTGCTTCTTCGGGCTCTTTCCCTGTTCGAAGATTAAAATACATCAGTAAAACACATTTTCACGAAGACAACTGCGCCTTTTGTGCTTAGGTTCACATTCTATAGAATCATAGAATAATAATAATAATAATAATCCTTGCATTTGATATAGCGCTTTTCACGTCGGGAGGACGTCCCAAAACGCTTCACAGAACACACTGTAAAGTGAATTGACTGTACATTTGTGGGCGAACACGGCAGCCAATTGCGCACAGCAATGTCCCACAAATAGTCGTAGATTGAAAATGACCAATTTATTACTCTTTTTGGTTTTGGAGGGATTATTATTAGGCTCTGTGTGGAGTAAGGAAACTTGCCCAAGGTTTCGCCCTGCCTGGAATTGAACTCAGGTCTCTCACTTGCTCTAACCACTGAGCTACAGGACTCCATAATGTTACAGCATAAAAAACAGCCCATGTACTGAACTCTTTAACATTTCCCTCGATGAAGAGGACATTTTCTAAATCCAATCATTTTTGTTTAGGTTGAATTGTTGTGTCACAAAAATCTGCCAATTGGCTGATTTTTTTCTCTGCAATTTTCAGAGAGCCTGATCCAGGCGTAATCCTGATCCAGGCAGAACATTTCTTGGCAAACTAGCAATACTCATTTATCAAGTTTCTGCTGTATAGCCTCCCTCCCTTTTCCAAATCATGACTTGAGTCTTGAAAAATATACTCTGTCTGGTCTAAGTACGTGTTTTGCTCCAAGTTTACACGCATGCCAAATACCCAGTTTTATACTGCAGCTGCAGATTTACATTAGAAGGGAATTTACAGCTGCCTCATGTCAATATCATCCATACAACTACTGCAGTGAAAACCAGTGGGATTCTAGCCTGCAGCAAAAGCACTCTGCCTTCGCTGTCCACTTTCTGTCTGGGGCTATGATACAGGAAGTTCAAAACACACTAATAGAATGGCTGATATTAATCTCCTGCGGTTTTCAGCAATCTAGTAAAAGCTAGTGCATGGGTTGGGCAAAAAATGTTAATGCTTCCCGGCATGTGAACTGACTCAGGGCAGCACGATGTATAAACTTCAAGGGAGATCAATTTGGACATGAACAGAGTCTTTGGAGCTGAACTGTAAACACGTTCTAAATTGAAAGACTCGTGGCGGCAGTATTGGTTGAGTAGTTAAGAGATCTGCTGTTGTTTAGATCTGCTACTATCTTATATTTATGCTCCCCTTTTTTCTGGACTTATCGAATCCTTTCATAATTGTAAACAGTTCTATCAGGTCCCCTCTCATTTATCTCTTCTCCAGAGTGAAACGTTATCTTTCTTGATAACTGTATTCACTGAGCCCTGGTAACAGCCTAGTAAACCTACAATGCACTCTCTCCAATGCTCCAATATCCCTCCTGTGGTATGGTGACTAGAACTGTCCACAGTACTCCAAATGTATCCTTATGGCCAGGTCCGCCTGAACTGCTACTTTAATAATAATAATAATCCTTGCATTTGATATAGGGCCTTACCATGTCTCCGAAACGTCTCGAAGCACTTCACTGGATACACTGTACATTTTGTGGGCAAAACTCGGCAGCCAGTGGGTTGGGCAGAAAATGTTAGTAGTGTCCCACAAATAGTTATGGAATGAGCGACCAAATTATAATATTGTGAATCTGAACCCCTAGATCCTTTTGTTCCTCAATGTTCTTACGGTCCAGAGTATAGTCATCTTCTTTATTCATTTTTTGTGTCAGATGAAATGATTTGCTGATTGTTCTGCTGGTAATGCTGAGCCAGGCTGTAACGTTTAAAATGTGCGGTGTCAGGGGAAGGCATGTACAAGAATGTGGGTAAATACTTGTGTACTCCTGCCCCTCCCCACTCACGTAAACCCAAACTGAAATAACAAACAGTTCAATGTTCACCTTCTGGGAAGTGTTTACAACCTGGTTTTCTCTTGCATCCAATCCCATGACGATACAACTGAATATATAAAAACATTAAAGGTCAGCAATCTTCCAGCGAGTTCTTCACATCCCTGTCCAGTAGCAACAAGATATTTCAACGTCAAAGTCCATGTTGGTTCTGAGTGTCAAAAGAAGTTTAGTGTGCTCTAACCTTGTGGAAAATAAGAAAAAAAACAATCCAAAGCACATTGGTCGTCGTCTTGACACTAACACGTTCTGAACTCCTTTGAGGGACTTGACGCAAGTATTTCGCCAAAGAATTGTTGATCTAGTTTCAAGACTCAGACCTGAGGACTCTTAAGAGAATTGGGTTTTACATAGTCCCTTTTCAGATTCATTTTCAGGCTCTGTTGATTCACTTTACCAAAAAATGATATAAAGCTGATTGACATCATAATGTCACATTCAGACATTACTAAACAGTCTGGCTTTTTCACACAGACTTTTTATGTAAAGTCTAAAAGTTTTTTTTGGAAATATTCCCTAATTCTACTTCAGGGGAATAACTACCCTGTCCAGATTGTGAAGGGTTAAATGCATTATTCTGTTGTTTTATGTCTTGAGGTGACCTACAATGAATTAACCATTCAAAAAAATATTTAAAATTGCTGAGCCACAATAATAATAATAATATAAACAAATGAGCAACCAGAGTAGAAACGTATCTATTATTTTTGGATTCTTGTGATCGTTTATGATAATTTACTCGAGTAACTCCATTATTCAGTTTTTCCTGAGGGGACATTTGCTAATGTGCAGGTGAAAGGCCAGGTGGGATCACCAAAGCCAGCTTACACTTCCAATACCAGAGGCACTTTGCTTTGACATTCAGACACTTGCAACACAATTCATGATATTTAGAGATAAAGTTAGCCTCAGAAATGTAGTCTGTAGAACTAGTTGGATACTGAAGAGGCATTATTGCTAAGCTGTAAAAAACAGAAGGCAGCAAAATTCACAGTGGATTAAATTACCGGAATTTTGTTAGGTTTTTTTTCCCCTGCTGCCTTTTGTGCCATTTGTAAGTTTTCTTTTTTACTTCTTTTAGAAGTAAGATAGTGAAGGGTAGAAATGCATTACAGACCCATGACAGCCTCCGTTCGAAATTCTTCACGTGCAGATCATGTCTGCTGCACCACCTAATTCTGCGGCTTTGGGATAATGCAGTTCCATGAATATGATCTATTGGGGTCTGGCAGGGTTAGTCTTCTGCCTAGTTGAATGGAGAGGGTGGAAGGGGGGTGAGAGAAAGAGAGGGTAGCAAACATTAGGACAGGGAGCTTCGTTTGTACGCTCAAGTGTTTCATCAAGAAGTTTCACAGCGGGATGATTTCATAGCCCACCTTCACTGAACAGACATAAATCTGTCCCTTGCAGGATCAAAGCCAGCAGGAATTTTAAACCTGCAGTATCCCTTTTTTGTAGGTCTTTACAAGCCAATTAAAAAGCTGTCAAATACACTGAACCTCCAATTAACCATAACTGCAGCCTCTTACAAAGTTTGAGACCAAAAGCAAACAACTATCTTTCTGAAAAATAAAACCGTGAAAACAAATTTCATTGGATCAACATGTTTATTTTTTATTAATTTAGATATTTGTAAGACTTGTTACTAACTGCTTTGACATTCGTTCTCGTCTCAAGTGCACTGAAAAGATGCCACAGATTTTAGTTCTCCTGCCCTCAGCCCTGTTGGAGTTCAAGATGTTTATTTGCAACAAGTTTATTTTTCTCTTGGAAATCATTAGTTCCAGGACATTATTACACACGACATCTATTGCTATTTCATTCCTCAAGAGAAAATAATTCATTATTTGAAAGAAGTGCCGGTCTCATGCAGACAGTCTGGTCTTATCATGCATTCTTCCAAGACAGACAAGCAGGGTGATGCGTGATATAAACTTTTATTGAACACCAAAATATTTGGCAGCAAGGCAAACAGTTTTAGGCCAAAAAATTAAACGGTGGTCTTTTTTTTGTTGATTATGAAACTTTGTGAAACATGGCATATTCATTAGGTTTTGAAGCTACCGTCGAAAACACAGCCAGAACGTACATTTCAAACCCATTCCATCATTTGTTTTCATGCAGTGCTAAAGTTCAAGCAGTTAGCTGTTGACGTGGAATTGTTGAGATTGCCTGATTCCTTATAGTGAGAATATGGGGAATCATTGTGAAATTGCACGTTGACACTGAATGATGTAAAATTCTGAGAAAACAATCTAATTATTTGTTATTTTCGAGCCTCATCCAGCAGTAATACATTATAAATGCTATCTCCTTTTCCAACCTGGTTTAAAACATCAGACTGAAAATACAACGAATGTTGTGTTGTTTTTAAAAACAACTTAAAGCCAGCCTTCTGTGCTGCTGTGGAGGAGCCAGCATTTCATCTCTTGTTTCAAAGTGCCATTTAAAGTAAATGGCAAAATATTTTATGTTGTGAGTAGTCCTTGCTGTTACAAGGTTAAGTGCCGTACTGTCACTAATCCGCTGCTCTAGTAACAATCAGACGTGGAGTGGAAAGGGGAACCCAGGCTGCAAGATTTGTAAATAGTGCGCATAAAAGTGAGACAAGTACGACTGACTATCTGTGAACCATTCCAAATGTGATATAATATAAATAGTACATACATATTTGCGTGTAAGCAGATAACACATTCAAGATTTCCTTCCCCTGTGGAGGTGCAGAGACCTCTAGTGGGATATTTAAGGAGAGTGTAGTGACTGGTGCTCACTTAGCACTCTGCTGTGGTCAAAGCTGGAGCCTGACAAATATACTGAACCAGAGCTTTTCAAATGCCCTATGTAATGTGGATGTTGGATATAAGCTGAAATATGTAGTGGCCTGAATCCAAGAAGGGAGGGCATTATGGTTAAATGTACACAATGGCCTGGGTATCCATAATCCATAGGGCTCAACAGACTGTCACTAAGCCAAGAGTACTCTGTATACATTTCTTAAAATCTATTCAATATGTCCCAAAAATACATGGTCATCTTGCCATGATGTAATTAGTGATATTATTATGGGATGACACTGAATCCATGAGGCCTTTCTGATGAACCACACTCTGCAGTAAACGTGATAACCCTTCCTGAACCTTAATACTTGTCTAATTACCTCTCCTTGTTCAGAACCAACATATATAAAAATTATAATAATATTACATAGTGCAAAAATATTTTGATACAATACTACAATAGAATTAGATACTCTGCTAACACACCAAGATATATTTTAAAATGCAATAAAGTGTCTAAATATGCAGTCCTTTATGCCAATCTCTGGGACTTGCTTTAAATGCCACGTCCATTCAAGCTTCCATCTGTGTCCCTCTGAAAGATACTACAGGATATACACAGACTCCAGAGGGACTTTCCTTCGCTTGAGGAAGGCCCAGCCTCCATTCATCCCATCACCAGAGACTGGAAAGTCATATTTATAATGTCATCAATCTACAGGCTTGAATCCTCTACTCGGGGACAGACAAGAGCGTGACCCTCACTAACAACAACAACAACAAGATTCCATTTATAAAGCGCCTTTCACGTCAGGAGGACGTCCCAAGGCGCTGCACAGTTGGGTCAGGACCCGAGCAGGGGGACATGGTCAGGGTGAGGGGAGGGAAGGGAGGGAGCGAGGAGGGGGAAATGGTCAGGGTGAGGGGAGGGAAGGGAGGGAGCGAGGAGGGGAAGAGAGTCGAGAGGGGAGCTGAAGGCTCGGTCAAAGAGAAAGGTTTTGAGACCGGCCTTGAAGGAGGAGAGGGAGGAGGCAATGCAAAGGCACTGGGGGATGGAGTTCCAGAGCCTCGGGGCTGAGAGGCTGAAGGCCCGACCACCGATGGTAGGGCGGTTGGGGCGGGGGACGTGGAGCAGACCGGAGCCAGAGGAACGGAGGGTACGGGCAGGTAGGTAGGGGGATAGTAGGTCAGAGAGGTAGGAGGGAGCAAGGCCGTGGATGGCCTTATAGGTGAGGATGAGGATCTTGAAATCAATCTGGGGGATGGGGAGCCAGTGGAGGCGAGCGAGGGTGGGTGTGATGTGGTCCCGAAGCCTGGTGCGGGACAGTACACGAGCTGCAGAGTTCTGAATGACTAAGAGGAATTGTTGCAGTAAAACCTTACAAGAACTCTTAAAAGAAAACGATAGATCGGGATGAAATAATTCCATTCATTCAACAAGGAAATTGTGGTGCTTTTATTCAGTTATAATTGGGTTTTGATAAAACCCAGAAAAGCAATACTGGAACCTCTTTTCTTGACTTTTGTCCAAACTCAAATGCTTTAGGCAAGCACAACAGCACAAGCAAAGCTGTTTGGATTAAAAGGATAGAAGTAATAAAAGAGAGAATCAACCCAATATAAAGAACCTGTTGTTGGGGGATATTTAACCAAATATTTTATAGGATGTCTATACATCCGAATCAGCTTAGTTTCCACTTGTGCTTCCATGGTTATTGTCTGTTTTGATTTAACAATGCCTTCCATGTTTTTTATTAATGCTGCTCATATGAGGAGTTGTGCAAGTTGCCATGAAAGGTATGTAAAACATCTGGAACTGGATTTCAGTAAATGTTTCTGTTCTGTGTAACAAGATGTACACAAGTTTTTTGAAACAAGGCCACATCAGTAATGTTAAGATTTTTCAGGCACAAGAGGTGTCTGTGATATAAGGGTTATATCTGATTAGATACACACAGTTGCAAGTGTTCTCTGAACTATTTATGATGGTTATGAAGCATCAGGTGATTGATTTTTGTGAACAGACTTTAGTCCTGATTCAAAAGGAGCTGGCGAATGAACTGTTGTCAGAACATAAACACTTTATAATGTCATTTCCAGTTGGATATTGCTATGATTTTTTTTACCATTTGCCTTCACTGGCAGGCACGTCAATAAGCATTTCTATATTTATCACTGAAAAGGGAAACCGCAGTTCAGGGTTATTGAGGCAATGATAGATTCCTCTTTCGACTGATCTTTTGGAAAGTTCACTTATGACCTTTAAAACCAGAGGGTTTTTTTCCCAAATAAGGTGCTGTCCTTCCCATCCCATTTTATTCTTTTTACCCAAGCATTTTGTATTGTAAATTATTTTGTGTGCAATTTACGGTTCATGGGATGCTAAGTTAATTATTATCTTAAAAAGCTTTTTTGAGGTTGAGCACTGAAATTTAACCAAACAGGATATGACTACGCTTTTGTCAAATCCGCTTTGTCTTTTCTATTAAAATATTGTCTCTAAAGTATAGGTATAATAATAATATTTCTTATATTTGTTATAGCGCCTTTCACGGCGGGAGAATGTCCCAAAGCACTAAGAGGATATTCTGTAAAGTGCAATCAGTGACTGTGTGGTTTGTGGGCAAACGTGACAGCCAATTTGCTCACAGCAATGATCCACAAACAACCATGGAATGACCAATTTAAAGTATGCTATAAAGTATGCTATAATGCATATATTTCTTCCCATATGACTAATTGTAAAAACGCTAATTGCAAAGGACCGCATGTCTCCAAACAATCATTATGAGCTCAATATACATGAACAAGATGAGTGTAATAGCAGTAACTTTATTAGAAGCAATGCCATTGCCTACACATTGGATGCCCTGCGACGTCATTGGTTTATCAGTAAAAATCAAAGTGCACTAGGCTGGGAGTCTTGAAAATCTTGCTACCATTAGTGGTCAAGATCCTGGTCTTCACCTTCAAAGCCCTCCATGGTCTTGCTCCCCCCCTACCTCTGCGACCACGTAATCCCTACCATCCTGCTTGCTCCCTCCGCTCAGCAGCCTCCGTCCCCTGCCTTGCTTGCCCCACTATTGGCGGGTGGGCCTTCTGCCACTCTGCCCCCACCCTCTGGAACTTCTTCTTGCAGTCCCTCCACTTCGATCCCTCCCTTGCCTCCTTCAAGACCCTCCTTTTCATCCATGCCTTCGATCACCCTGCTTCCCCCCACTGCCCTCCACCTTCCCCAACCCCGACCCCCAGCTCGGGTCCGAAACCTTATCTGTACAGCGCCTTGGGACGTCCTCCCGATGTGAAAGGCACTTTACAAATGTAATTCTGTTGTTGTTATTGGTGGTGGTCAGATTGGAATAAAAACAGAAATCTGTCCTAATGAAGGGTCATATCAAAAACATTAACCTGTCGTTTTCTCTGACGGATACTCACTAGCCAGCTGTACAATTCTTAAGATTTTCTGTTTTTATTTTAGATTTCTAGCATCTGCAGTTTTTTTTCTGTTTTATCTCTAGACTGGTGCATTTGAAATGTAGATGCCTAAGGCTCGGTTCTAATTACAGTGTAAGCCAATTCAAGCCCATCTCATTAAATTTTCCCTCGTAGACTGTGCATCGCAATGTATAACAGCATCTTGGCATGGTTCAAACCACTTGAGCACAGCCACTGGGCCTTGATTATATTCAGGCGCAGTGAATCTGTGTTTTTTTAACCTATTTTTGTTAAGTTATTTTCTCCTGCCGTGCTGCACGCTGTTCCTTGATTAAAAGGAATTTTCTTTTCCTGTGCTGCCTTTTGAAGCAATCAGTGGCTGAGTACTGTGGGCTCAGTCTGCCTCGCTTTGTTCCTTCCTCACCTTGCATCTATTTGATACATCCTCAGGCAGCTGAGACCAGGAAGCTGGTGTGTGTGGTACATGCCCCATTTCCAACTTAGTCCATCGCTTTTAGAATCCAAGTCCTTGGATTAATGCACAACTGTATCTGTTTTAGCTTCTAGTTTTTAACTTGTAATGTTAGTCTCTTAAAAATATGTGGCAAGATTTCACTGTAAGTCCTGAATAGCTATTTTATAGTGTCTGAAATATAGACGGTAGTCAGATTCGGTACCCTTCATATTCAAGTAAATAAACTTTATATCCAGGTAAATGCAAATGCCATGCCATTAGCGAATATTTAGATGGGATCTTGATGTTTCATTGAGCTGTTAATGAAGGTGGGAGAAGTAATGAGATATTACTTTCAGCTGCACCATATGCACAGATCTGATTTATATTCTCCTGATGAATTTATATGCAGTAATTTGTGTGTCTGAAAAATCTCAATTCTAAATTATACCTTTGACTTCACCTGCTTAGCAAATAGAGTGCACAAGTTCACTTCAATGGTTTGTAGAAGTACAGTGATTTAGAATTTTAAAATACAGTAAACCTTCCATAAGTCATAACAGTTGGGACCATACATTTAATATGACTTATGCAAAGTATGAGTTGTGTCAAACTTGCATAGATTGTAAACTCTTGAATGGGACTTGGGCAGATGTACCACTTTGGCGATTGTATGATATATACAGATCAGACGTATGCGAGTTTTACCGTATTAAGCACTGTTATCTGATTTCAGCTAAAGACCATCATTGGCCAGCGGAAGGAAACGAAACCTGAAGCCAGAGCTGCCCAGGTAAGCCACCTCCTGCCTTCAGCATATTGTCTGTCTGCCACATACTGCTCAAAACTAACCATTTCCTTTTGAAAGAATCTTACTTATCACAGTTGGGCCTCCTATAAAGATAGTTTGTTTGAACAACTCTGTCTTTGAATGTGGTTCGGAGGACACTGAGATAAAATAGTTCCTGCTAAACCCCGGTACTTTGATTGATGAGGATCTAATCTATCATCCTCGCTTTTCACCTGTGTGTAGCTTGGGTTGTTATGGCACTAGCAGATTCTATGCAGACAACAGTATGGAAAATGCAGAAGCATTATTACCCGCAAAGACTAATTAATATTACATTTTTTATACTCGTGACTAAAAAAGCTCTTGATTCAGGGGTGGGTTGAGTGAGTAAGACTCCTGAAATAAAGAGACATTGTTGTTCTGCATTAAAGCTGTTTCTGTACCATCAAAAGAATAAGACAGAAACTAAAATCAAATGTTAGCATTTAAAAATAATATAATGACAACAGTGAACTCAAAGGTTTGCAACAACACTGATTTCACCTTGAGGAAAAAATGTGCTTCAACACCCATGAAAAAAGCACCATCTCCATCTGAGCCAAATTAATTGATGACTGTGATTTTTCATTTGATTTTTAATTACTGCATTGTAGCTATTTGGCGAGCTAGAACCTTATGGATAATACAGAGCAATAATTTTATGACACTTGGGAAGGACTTACATTGCCAGTAAGAGTGAGTATCTTTGCAAGACTTGGTCCAGCACTCTATAACAGTGAGTCATTAGCCAAGAAGCTCTGGGCTGTGGGAGGAAATCTTGCAGAGAGATAAGTGCCTCTGAGTGACACAATAACATTTTTAGAAATTTAATTTGGGTTTCTGGGAGGGAAAGATAGATGGCATAAGAATGCTGTAAGAATGAAACACGTTTTAGTTAAGATTGCATTTTCCAGGAATCTCTCCTGGTTGCGAGTGTCTTCTGAGGTCAACAAAGACTCGGGAGTGCCGTGTTGATTTTGTAAAAAGAAAGACACACACTATAAAAGCGCAATTTAAATAGTTTACGAAGTGCTTTAATAAGTTTCAGACAAACCTGATTGCAGTTCACATTGTAAATTCAGAGGAAGGACTCTGCTGAAATTATTTACTGATTCAAATTTAAAGGAACAAATGTATCAGTATGCTCTTAGCTCTAAAAAGACATTTCTGCTTTCTTCTTGCGGACGAGGAAGTGATGTTTGTGGTGCTTCCTGCGGATTGGGGCAACTCACAAGAAGGGATTTCAGCAGCAACCTGACAACTCAAGAGGGCAGGCCCTTTTCATGTTTCACTTATTATGAGATGTTGGACCAGTGAACACGTTATAATGAGGTTCCCCAGTAAACAGAATTGGAAACTAAAATAAATTATATTTTATTTGCACGAATCGTGAGATGAACAGAGAGGGTGGTTAGGGGAATGGTTTACAAGGGAAATCAGGCAGTCTCCTATTGGAGAAAAATGGACATTCCTCAACAGCACCCTGATCTCAAGCTTTTGGCTATTTCCAATATGGCTGTGTGTGGTGTGGGATTCAGCACCATCATTGTTAGATTGACAGTGCGTCTGCAATAAAAGTCCTGCCCCTGGAACGCGAAAAGCTAACTGCATCGTCACCTCTCAGCAAAGAGATCTCACTGCCGGTTTTGTGAAAGCTCTCATTCAGATCCAGGTCACTTGCTGGCAGTTTCTGATACCAGAGGCTTTGTTGGATTGTGACACGAACTGTAGCAGCGAGAGACCTTTCAGGCTTTTCAACTATAAATAGGTCGCCAGGCTTAAGCCAGTTTTAGAAATGAAGAAAGCAGACAGTGGTCTTTTAACTGTCACCATGTAGTAATGGTAATATTTAGTGACTTCGAAAGGAAGAAAGAATTTGCGTTTTTATAGTGCTTTATCCAGTTGAAACATCTAAAAATGCTTCACCATAATTACTGTCAGGTGAAGGAATTGTTTTGTAGGCAAACCCAGCAGCCATTTTGTGCAATGCAAGGTGCAGCAAACAGCCATAAATGAACAACCAATTAATCTCTCTTCTCTTTTAAATAATGACATGAGATCTTCAACGTCCACCTGAATAAGTCAGAGAGGAAAGTCCTACAACCTTCTCCCTATCTCATTCAATGCTTCAACTCCCTTTACAGCTCTGCCCTCGTATTGCATTGGGGTATCAATTTGGTCTATATTTCTTTAAAAGTTGGTGATTATTCTCTAATGGTCTTGTGATCACTGGAAAAGTAGCTCAGTCACTTATCAGTATCTCAACAGTTTACTTCATTTCATCATCGCTGCTCAATTAGCAATAACGGGGAGAAAAAACATCAAATCTCAGTCATCGAAACTATTCATATTGACAGGGTCTTATAAATAAATGTTTCTGTTCCCTTACATTCACTATTAGTTGTTGAGTTTTACGAGAGGACTGTGTCGTTCTTGTTGCACCCCAAAAGAAAGTTATCTTTGCGTTTATGTTGCAACAATTGAAATCCATTCACACTGAGATCACATTCATCTGAAACCAGCCAGAGTGAAGTTTACATTTAAAGTTATCTTTGCCATCTGACAAGCACTAATTTATAATGATTTTGAAGCATCTTGGGATAACAAGCCAGTACATTTTCTGGGCTGGTGATTCTCTTTGTTAGCACAAATATTTGAAACGCACTGAATGCAGTTGCAGAGGTCAAGATAGGCCTCATCATTGTGGACCGTCCCTGTGGTAATCACTGAGCTGTGGTAAAGAGTAGGCAGGAATGCTACCTGTATAAGATGCAATGTTTCAAATGTCAGATGCGCAAGAAAGCATAGAACAAAGGGAGGGCTAATGGGGCTTGTTACTTACGATGCTGAAAGCTAAATAACCATGAGTAATAAGTTTTGTGAAAGGATTGCCGTCTTTTATCTCGGTTTTCAGCAGCATAAAGCAAACGGGGAGCTATTTTTCTGTCATGAGAATACTTGTGGAATGAGCACAAGTGAAACAAAAATATGTCTAGTCTGCCAGGGTTGTGTTCAAAGCGTACTAGTAAATTAGGAGCGAAGAGCTAGACTCCCATAAAAGTCAGCTAACTGACTTTGAAGAGGATTTTATATGGGTGGAGAGGCTGTAAGTTCTCTATCACATCTTAAGTTTAGCTCCCATCTATTGAGCATTTTTGTGTTCCTTGGACAATAAGGTTGGAGTTGTTTGCTCAAAGAGTGCTAACGCTTTCAGTGCTCAATTCTTTGCAGCTTCCAAAATCTGACTACAGTATTTTCTGCTTTATAAACTCATGAGCATTGCTGGGGCAATTTGCTTCAGATTATAATACAACAAGAGAAGAGATATCAAGATACCATTAATGGGATCTGTTATGTGCCAAGTAAATACCGAGTGTAAATGCAGGTGTAGTACGTGTTTTGTGAAAACACATGTTGCAGAGGGAATTACAGATGCCGTTAATTATGTCCTTAATAACTAATGAAAGGGGTCAATCCTTAATTGCATAGTTAATAAACCATTTTAATTGGTTGTTGATTAAAGGCTGTGAGTCAGTCCCTCTGTAAACATTTAGAAACAATGCATCTTATACAGGTAGCATTCCTGCCTGCTCTTTACCACAGCTCAGTGATTACCATTGGGACAGTCCAGAATGATGAGTCCTATCTTGTCCTCTGCACCTGCATTCAGTGCGTTTCAACATAGCACATAATGAACCCCGCTGTTCACAATGAATGGATTTTTTCCCGACAATCTTTATGCAAAATTGTCATTCTGAGTCTAAAAATATTACGAAGATTCAGTTCAGATTTTTTTAAATGCTATCCATCAAACAGCCTGGTGTCAAGGCATTTTTACCATTTCCTATGAAATGCAGCCTGCTTTTGAGGGTACTGACATATTGAACACTAAAATGCAATATTAGGTAAAATCGGGAAAAATACTTAACTTTAGTCTTATTTTTTTAAATGTAGAAGAAGACAGAATTTAAGAATTTTCTACAATTCCGCGCAATCTTAAACCTGAAGACAAATGGTTTTACAAAATAGGACACTAATTTGTCAACCCAAAATTAAGTTGTTTCTAATTTGTTTCCACTTCTTGCTCGGTGCACTTCTGCCATTCGTTAAGGGCTTTGAGACTTTCTTTTACTTAAATGGTGCTATATAAAAGCAATTGATCTTGCAGTCTTGTTATAAAGAAGGAGACCACATGAAAGCTTTTTTCTATGGGGACTTAACACTTGCAGATGACGGCTGCACGCTTCTTAATCCTGGATTTCTTTGCAGGGATGTGATCCTATAGCAGCTGGTGAGCTCAGTGTGGAGGCCAGTTGGCTGCCTTGCACTCACTGGAGAGACAGCAAATAGCTCTCCCAAGTTTTCATAGTATTTTTTATGGTAATCTTTAAGAAATGGGTTTTGCAGAAAAGAGATTAAATTTAACCCAATAAAAAATGCAATGGGGAGAAATTCCACCAGGACCTAGATTTATTCTTATTTATGTAGTATTTTAGAGCATTCGGAATTTGGCAGATTCTTTTAAATACAGCCTTAACTTTGAAGTCAGTTTTATTTAAGTTCCTTTAAGAACACAGGAAATAGAATTCAAAGTTAAGACGAAATTCAGTAATTTGCCAAATTCAGTACGCTCTAAGAAGCTAACATAAATAAAATAAATCCATTCTGCCTGTTCAGGTGGACGTTAAAGATCCCACGGCACTACTTGAAAAGAGAAAGGCGATCTGGCTGACAATCCACCAAATTAAAATTGGTTGCTCTCTCCATCACTATTGTGAAACATTGTGCAAATTAGCTGCTGTGTTCACCCACAAATACACAGTCACTCCACTTTACAGTAAATCATGTGAAGCTCTTTGAGACATCTCAGCGACGTAATAAGATGCTATATCAAATGCAAGGATTTTTTTTTAATCTATACCCAAATAGCAGTGTTTTTAAAAGACTAATGTTACCATATTTGCTTTACCCATAGAAGTATTGTGATCTTGTGAGTCTAATAATGATTCATTAGGATAATTATCCAATTATTCAGCCATAAATTGAACAATTGCTCGTCAGTTCACACCTGGTAAAATTATGCAAAATTGTACCTTATTCAAAAATATAAGGAACAAATATAGAAATATAAATCTGATTCTGAAAATGTAACCCCAGTTCTTGATGTCAAGTATTGATGCAAACATCATAATATTTTTTCCCATACTTCATCATATAAAATACCACAGATGCTGCTGTTGTTTTATCACAGTTAAAATCTATAGTCAAGATACAAAGGGGTACATTCCCCTAAAAAGATCAGTTGATGAAGCCAATGCCTGCTGTGAAGATCAGCCATACCGGGAAAGTATCATTTTCTGCTGTCGGGACTGATCTTGCAATTAGCTGCGCCAATGGGGACAATCGACCTTAAGGCCAAGGGCTAGGATCAGAAAAAATAAGTTGGGGTGGGGGTGAGTGGAGATGAATGCAGGAAGTAGACAGAAGGAAATTAAAAAAAATAAAATGATTGTGTGACTATTCAGAAGGAAGTCAGAACCAATATTCTTCTCCTTCATAGTTATTTGTAGTGCAAAGCCATTTACTTGCCATCATGCTCCACCCCCAAGGGCAATAACTATAGTAAGTGATGTTTTTTGCAACTACACCTGTCCTGCAATGGAATAAGCCCTGTCGTCTGGCAGCTGACATAATAATTGGAGGAATCAACCAAAGATAACCTTTCAACAACTGCGACAAGAATTTCAGCAGCAAAATCCAAAAATGAGATCTATTTTTTGTGTAAGCTTCAAGAATGCTCAAATGTTACTATTCTATGCTCCCAAGTATTGAAAATAGTTTTTACTTTGGCGGTACAACAGAAAGAGAGGTGTGTATTTTTTTAAAATAAGTTATTCGGTGATAAAATAATAATAATAATAATAATCCTTGCATTTGATATAACCTTATCAAGTCTTCACGACGTGTCAAAGCACCTCACAAAATATACTGTAAAGTGACTGTATATTTTGTGGGCGAAACGTGGCAGTCAGTTGCGCCCAACAGTGTCCCACAAACTACAGGACTCCACAAGTAGTTTTCTATTTCCATATTCATTGATTGCAGTAGTTCGATTGGTTGAATTTGATCATTTTATTTAAGCACTCTGAGGTACCATGCGTGAGGTATGTAAATGCATGTTGCTATTGTTGTTATTTTATTTCATATGACAATGAAAATTCTAATTAATGGATTATAATGTGAATCCTTCCCCTTCTGAAGGTAGTAATGAACTCTGGGGTTATGCTTACACAGGCAACTTCATCTTCCTGATGCATCTCTGGTGGCTACTCTTTGTAGATGAGCCTGAAGGGAAATATCAGCAATATACTTGATCCTGAGGGCCATAATAGCTGAACATTCACTGGATTGTTCACAGGTATTTTCAGCTGAGGTTGGTGGCTAGTGCTCCAGAGCAAAAACTCCTGTTAATTACTTTCCTTTGTTAGCGGTGGGATATTGAGGGAATTGTACTTCTTCCAACTGCTGGAGAAGTGTATTTGGATTTCCTGATCTCTATGACTCAGTAGTATATCACCCGGTGCATTTCTGTAATGCGCTACTGTGAAACCTTGGACAGCCCTTTGTTCAGTTACGTTAACCACATATTATGGCGGAAAGTAAAAGTGCACCCTTGTGCCTTTAGACCCCCATATTCAGCTTGCCCAGCTGTGGGTCAGATTTTCAGGACAGAAGGAGGCCATTAAGCACACTGTGCCTGAGCTTTTTCTCTGAACGAGCTATCGATTTATTCCTATTCTCCTGCCGTTTCCCTATACCCTTCTCATATTTCTCCTTTTCAGATATGTATCTAATTCCCTCTTGAAACTTAACATGGATTTCACATCAACTGCCATTATAGGTAGGGCATTCCATGGTATAGCCTAACAACTATGTGGGTTAAAAAAACTCCCTTTGCTCTTTTAGTAATTACCTTAAACCTATGCCCTCCAGTTGCTGGCCAGTGGAAATATTTTTTGCTTTTTCAAAAACCTTCATAATTCTAAAAGTCTCTATCGATTCATCATTGCCTGTGTGGTTGACTGGGCTGCAATTCAGCACTGTTCCCTGTTTTTTCTTGCAATCCAACTAGGGAATGGTGTTGGAAGACCACAGAGTACCACAGAGTTGTGGAGACCTGTAGCTCAGTGGTTAGAGCACTCACTTTGCAAACGAGAGACCTGAGTTCAATTCCAGGCAGGTCAGGGCGAAACCTTGGGCAAGTTTCCTTACTCCACACGCCTAATAATAATCCCTCCAAAAACCAAAAACAATAATAAATTGGTCATTTTCAATCTACGACTGTTTGTGGGACATTGCTGTGCGCAATTGGCTGCTGCGTTCGCCCATAAATATACAGTCAATTCACTTTACAGTGTGTTCTGTGAAGCGCTTTGGGACGTCCTCCCGACGTGAAAAGCGCTATATCAAATGCAAGGATTATTATTATTATTATTATTATTATTATTATTATTATAGAGTAAGCAAAGGGTCCTATTTACAATGGAAGTATGTGGTAGAATTATTAGTTCTGCAATTCTTTATTTCCATTGCAAAGAAAAAGCAACTGGGGGCGAGTCAGGGAACGAGAGATGTGAAGTACCCTAATATGCGGGGATGGGGCAAGGGTGGGTAATTGGACTTGAAGTACAGATCAGCCATGATCTTATAGAATGGTGAAACAGACTTGAGGGGCTGAATGGCCTTCTCCTGTTTCTGTGTTTCTATGTCATATGTCACTTCAGGCTACGAACTAGCAATCAGTTGTATGCTTGACAATGGCAATGCCCTAGAAGCAGCTTGAGTGCTCACATGGCTAGAGACCAGCGCAGCAACGGGAAAATATAAGCCTAAATAAAACAATCCAGATTCTAGGCTTCTATACAAGTGCTGGTGATGCTTGTCAGATGCTTGAAGGTATGACTCAGGCACCGTTTTTTATTATTTTTCTCTAGTTCTCCAAATTTTGGATTAAGTTTTGTCAGCTACCACTGAGAGCATCCAAAATATTTGCTGAGGATTTTTTTTGCATGCTTTGTGTACATTTCAATTGTAACCTCTTGGTCCTGACATCAGATTCCAACAACCAAGCAGACTTCTGATGGCAACAGATTACATACTACGCATTTTGAAATTTAAAGCACAAAGTTTAAGTCCAGCCCCCAAAAGTGGATGCTTAGCAGACCACCTACCCAACTCCAAAGTGGTTTAAATGACCAGTATATGCTTCAGACTCGTACCAATTACTTTTTTTTTGCAATGATCCAGTTGCAATTTTCCAACAGCTACTTTATTCCAAGATTACGTAACCTTATACATGTGGTTCCAAGAGTTCAAACCAACCTGCATCTCACTGTTGGTTGCACTGTAGAAACTATGATCATGAAGTGCTTTTCAAAAAGTGCCATAAACTTTAGGGGATCATTTCAGAATTTTAGATCTTTGTTGAAGAGTGGAATTCAGTAGATGTTTCACTGTGGATAAATATATGAAAAATGAGAAGTTACAGTTTTGTTACTAGAAGGGGAAAGCACAGTTCATCAGCATTTGGCATGACTGACGCAGATAAAGTGAAACAATGCATCAGAGATGTTCTTGTGCCTTTGGGATCTGGGTTTAAATCCAGCCCGAACAGAATGGATGACTATCCCCTCTCTTTCTGACAGCCGGTATGTGTCAGAAAGCTTTTGCTGGCACCCTTGATCCATTTCACAGTGGATTTGAGTCCACAGTACAATTTGTCAGGCTTACTTTGAGAAGTCACAGAAAATGGGATGGAATAAAATTGTCATGCCAGCACAGTAGGGAATGTGCTTATGAGCAAGGTCCATAGAAATCTGCAGAAAATTTGAAAGGAATTTTTACAATATTTGCAAAACTTTACACTTATTAACGACATCTCAGTTAGTTGAGTAACAAATGGACAAGATCCAAAAAGGACCCAGTGGGTGCACTCACTTTTTAAAGTCAATGAAAATCTTTGAATGGATGGCTGCATATGTGGCAACAAATAGAAATCAGACTGTATTAGCAGGCTCAGCCCATCCTTCCAGAATATCCATCCTATTCAACCATCCCCCCATCAAGCTGTTTTTTAAATAAGTCTAATGGTCCTGATCTCTACCACCTTTCCTGGCAACCTGTTCCAGTCGTTGATTACAACAACAACAATAAGATTACATTTGTATAGAGCCTTTCATGTCGGGAGGACTTCCCAAGGTGCTGACAGAGTACAGCATTTCAAACCCGAGCTGGGGTTGGGGGGGGGAAGGGAGGGGAGGGGAAGGGGGGGTGGCCAATGGCATGGTCGAAGGGAAGGATTTTGAGGCAGGACTTGAAGGAGGCTAAGGAGGGGGCGAGGCGGAGTGACTGGGGGATGGAATTTCAGAGGTTGGGGGCAGAGTGACTGAAGCCTCTCCCACCAATGGTGGGGCGGGTGTGTTGGGGGACGTGGAGCAGGCCAGAGCCGGCTGAGCGGAGGGAGCGGGCGGGTTGGTAGGGAGTTAGGAGGTCGCAAAGGTAGGATGGGGCGAGGCCATGGAGGGCTTTGTATGTGAGGACCAGGATCTTGAACTGGATCCTCTGAAGGATAGGGAGCCAGTGGAGTTGGGCGAGAGTGGGGGAGATTACCCTCTGAGTGAAGAAAAACTTCTGGTGTCTGTCCTGAAATTGCCCTTTACAACTCTAAACGTATGTCCTCTTGTTCTACTGCCTTGAAGTACTGATCAGGATTTATAATTTCAATCCCATTTCATACACCTCTAGGAGATCCCCTCTGAGTCATCTTCTCTCGAGACAGAAGAGCCTTGGCGTAACTAATCATTGCTCATTCCTCTGACACTAGGGATTATCCATGTTGCTCGCCTCTGCACTGCCTCTCAGGCTTGGGCAGCCTCCTTATGTCACGGTGACCAGAACTCGATGCAGTGTGGTCTGACCAGAGAACTGTTCAACCAAACTATTGCTCAACTGATCTAGTAATATAGCCCAGCATCCTGTTGCCTAACATATTGTTGCTAATAAGCTTGGCGATATGTTGTTAATAAGTGCAAAGTTTTATAAATATTGTAAAAATCCATTCGAATTTCGAAAGGAAAAACACATTGAAATTATTTTGGTACAGTGAGCTACAAATCAACTAATACCCTCAAATCTCTTTCAGCTTCTCACTTAGCAAGTTCTATCCCATCAATTGAGTATTGTTCTAGTATTCTATATGTAGAACTTTGTATTTACCTGTATTAAATGTCATTTGTCAGTTATCTGCCCATGTGTAAACAACACCAACAAAATTACATTTGCATAGCACCCCCTCAAGCTCTCTTCGAAGGATGATGACTGCCTCCTCTGATTCCACACTTTCCCCCAACTTGATGCCATCTGCAACTTTAACAATGGGTCTGCAAATCCAGGCCATCAATATATTTGAGGAATAGGAGGGGTCCCAGTACAGACTCCTGTGGCACCCTGCTTACTATCTTATTTTTTTCAGCCAATTCTGAATCCACGACAATGTCTTGCCCTTGATACCCAGTGATCACAGTTTGTGAAGGAATCTTTCATGTAGTACTTTCTCAGATGCCTTTTGGAAGTCCAGTTAGACTACATCATAAGGCTTCCCACAGTGAATTTGGGCTGTCACCTCCTCAAAAAAGGCAATGAAATTGGTCAGACAAGACCTCACCCTTCTGAGCCCATGTTGGCTCTCAAATTATTTTTCTATTGGTAATTTTCCACTTCCTTTCTGGTGATTGGCTCCCATTATTTCTCCAATTATTGAGATCAGGTTAATGGGTCTACAGTTGCCAGGGTTAGCTCTGATGTGCTGAATGGTCTGTTTCTGTGCTGCAACATTCCATAATAATATATCAAAAAATAATAATAATTTGATCACTCAATCCATGACTGTTTGTGAAACATTGCTGGGTGCAATTGGCTGCCGCGTTTCGCCCACAAATGTACAGACAATTCACTTCACAGTATATTCTGTGAAGCACTTTGAGACGTCTAGAAGATGTGAAAAGTGCTATATCAAATGCAAGAAAGGATTATTATAATTCAAATACGAGCTGCTCAATAACATCAAGTGAGCAGGTCTCTTGACAACTTTCCAGTCAGAAACATCTGGTCTCTATGATGTTGATTGTTATTTAAATGGCCACACACTTCAAATAGTATGAGCTATTTATTTAAGCTTTTGGACTGAAGGTTCAAAGCACTTGCTATTAACGCTTGGACTACCAGCAGGTTTATTGGAGATTCCAGTCTCTGTTGCCTGGTCAGTTCAGTACATTTTCAGCTCAAATTCTCCGATACTAAGAAAAATAATATTAGTCACATAGCTTTATTGCTGCAGCATTAACTCTCGAAAATGAATAAGAAAAAAACATTTTTATAAATCAGAATCAGAAAAAATGTCTCAAAGCATTTTCCAGGTAATTGCTGTCAAGTGTATAGATACTGTTTTTGTAGATAAACGTGTTAGCCATTTGGGCTAACAGCGACGGGCAGCCATGAGGTGAATGATCGTTAATCTATAAATAACAACAAAAATATAAAACTTTCCTGTACTGCATCAATTGGATTGTTGAACGAAGAGAAAACATTTGGGAAAAAGTGATAAATG
This sequence comes from Callorhinchus milii, assembly GCF_018977255.1. Lineage (NCBI taxonomy): Eukaryota > Metazoa > Chordata > Chondrichthyes > Chimaeriformes > Callorhinchidae > Callorhinchus > Callorhinchus milii. The sequence continues at coordinate 66,856,889 of NW_024704745.1, read as the reverse complement.
CTATCAAATCGAGAACATGTCAAAGCACTTCACAGAGTTTTCTGTAAAATGTAAACAAAACGTAAAATGGCTTTGTATTTGTAAACCAATTTCCACATAAGATCCCACGCCAAAACACACGAAGTGAATGACAAATTGTGTCATATATGATGACATTAGTAGGTTGTGGTACTTTGAGAATGATGACAGAAGTACTATTTAAACATGTTTCACATTGATCTTTCCATGACCAATCCACTATCACGTCCATTTAAATTAAACACTATCCTTGTCAATGTAATTACTTCCCTCATGCAGGGAAACCTTTTATAGTTGGCTGGGTCCAATGTCGCACCAACTGCGTTGCAAGTAACGCATGAAAAGAAAGCAAACTTCCTCATTGTCAGGTTGCTACTAGCACCACTGCACATTGCGCAAGAAGTGCTGATCACATTTCTCAATGACCCAGAACTTAGCGCAGGAAGCCAGCTCGTAAGCACATGTTAGTACAATTCCACAATTCCTCGGCCTGTAAGCAAGCCAGCAATGTATCAAAGGGCACTATATTAGGTATAAAACAAAATGCAAAATACTGCAGATGCTAAAAATCTGAAACAAAAACAGAAGTAGCTGGGAACACTCAGCAGATCAGGCAGCATCCATGGAGAAAGGAAAGTGAGTCAATGTTTCGGGTCCATGACCCTTCGTCAGAAGGGTTCTGAAGAAGAGTCGTGGATCCGAAACCCAAAGGGTTTGACGCACAGACCTTGACACTAATACTATATCCTTTTGGTTATTAGGTTCAAGGTTGTGGGTTCCTGTTTTCTTATGTTCCTTGGGTAAGAATGACATGTGCCTTAGGAGCTATGCTACTGAATCGGTTGTAATTTCATCTCAGTGATCAAGTGCATTTTTAAACAATGTTAACCATGCAGGTCTGTACATTTTTAACTGGTACGGTATGTAACCACGATCATGCTGGTTGCAGATGTCTTCATCATGATAGGCTTTGGGCTATTCACTGAAGTGTCTGTGTTGTGCAGTGTTGGCTTTTATATAGCTTAATTGGATCATTTAGAAGTACTGTATGCATTTGTTTTTGAGTCTGAGAATGTTTAGATGCATCTTTGATCATTTTAGGGCAGACTTGCTTAGAGCATATATTATGTATCAGTCTGGCTCGGTTGGAAGCACTCTCACCTCTGAGTCAGAAGGTTGTGGGTTCAAGCTCCACGTCAGACCTTTGCGCTCATAGTCTAGGCTGACACTCTGATACATTGCTGGAGGATGGCTGCATTAGGTGGAGGTTAAAAGTCCCATGGTACTACTTGAAAAGAGAAGGGAGTATCTTCTGGTGACCCCTGGTGAAAATCTCTCAGATAAAACTGGTCCTTCACTTCATGGCTGTTTGTGGGATATTGTTGTATGTAAATTGGCTGTTGTGTTCATATATAAAATGTACCATCACTACAATTTATAGTACATTCCGTGAAATGTTTTGAAACATCCTCATGGAAATTATTATTCAATGTTGGACCTAGGAGATCCTAGTAATGCAGTTTATGAAAGATGTGGGTCACTGAGGTACGGTACTGTTAATGTTTCATTATATAATCAAGCGCGAGGATTATCATTTTAATTGATGAGAATCCATTAAATTTGCATCCCAATCATAACTCATTCTCAACTTTGCTGCCTCGTGAGATTTTAATTGTCCCTTAGCTCTTCATTATGCATCCAATAATAGTTTGAAATAACCTGCCTTTAATTAATTAATTGATACTAAATTAACAGTTTTTTAGTTCTCCAGTATTTCTAACCAGTGTTCAGTTTGGATTTCACATGCTCAAAATCTAGATCTGTCTCCCCACGAAATACATAGTCAATTCACTTTATAATATATTCTGTGAAGCGCTTTGAGACGTTTCAACAATGTAATTACAGCACTATATCAAAGCCAAGAATTATTAATATTATTATCCATATCTGCTCAAATAGTTCTATTTTGCCTTATCTTAGGTGTCACTGTGGGTGCAAATGTTATCACCTGGACTTCGATAGTGTCGCATGATCCTGCCAGTGACTGCTTCGGTCCATATAATAATTATTATTAGTAATAATAATCTTTTTTTTGTAGCTATCTCTTGTCCTATCATTTTTTCTGTTTTCTACTGAATAGAAATGCTGACCATCATGCAGGCAGCCTCCAGAGCAGGAAGTGGTAAGGAGTGCTCTTGGCTTGCATTTAAGTGTGGATGCATAGATGTCGAGCACCACAACCCCATAGTGGTATGGTCAGTATGTGCTCCCGGCTCTATATGCATTGCAGTAGAAGTACTACACCAGCAATCTGGGGGAAAATAACAGTACGTACAGTGGTATTCGCATTTTGGCTTAGCTCTCAGAAACTGGAGAATGGATTATTAGAAACTTAAAGTGTCCACCTTTCACCATAAAAACTGGAGGTCCATGGGAGAAAGGGCAGGTAAATGGGATTGAAAGGATTACTCTTGAGAGGGTCGGCACAGACAAGATGGGCCGAATGGCCTTCTGCTTTGCCATAAATTTCTACGGTTCTGTATTTCTACGTTCTTTAAAATAAAGAGATAAATAATCCCGTAGAGGTGTGGTCAGAGCTAGCTGGTACTTCAATGCCACAGTAGTATTAATAAAAGGCCCCGTAATGGACCTGGTTTTAAAATTTCAATTCCAATAAATATCTCTGGAATTTTCATGTGTAGGTGGAATGCATGGAATCCTGTTTGTTTTGGATACTCTTTAAATATGGTGAGGGGTTTCTGCATGTGTCAGACACCTGTAGAGTTGCCCATTCTGGTTGGATGAATTCTGCCAGATGAGACAGCACTGACTTTACGGTAGTGTCGTAAAGCATCATAGAGTGAGGCAGTACTGACTCTTTGGCAGCTCGCAAAGGGTCATAAGGTGTTTGAAAGGGTCATAAAGTGAGAAAGGGAAACTACAAATGTAATGTATTGTTTGATGTTGTTTACAGTAGCGTCATAAAACGTAAAGCATCATAAAGTCCTATGATGCCCAAAGTCTTGAGAATTCCTATGATTTAGCAATGTTTAGGAGACATCCTTAATTCCTGGAGACTCTAGGACAACCAGGAGGGTTTGATGACCAAAAAATATATAAAATTTGGTATTACAAAGGTAATATTCTAATCCTGAAATTTGTAGTTGTGGATTTCTATTGATTCTACTTACTGCTGTCTGGGATTGAGGTACAATTTCAGGGAGTGATAGGACGAGGGGCTTAGCAGTGTATCCAGTACCTGAACTAGGAATGCTTGATCTTGTTAATAAGTGGAAACTGTAAAATGATACTGTCGCTGACATCAGCTGCTGTAACTAGGCAAAGACGAAGGAGGAAATGGCGTGGAGTTGTGAAAGCCTGCATGCAGTGTTGGATAGTGGGATATAACACCACTTTGTTTTACAAATAGGATTGAGAAAGTAAACGCAGAATAAGGCTTTCAGATACACTAAGGCAGCAGAACAAATGTGCACAAGTTCAAGGTCGCAAAGGGCAATATCAGGACAGAAACCAGGAAGTATTTTTTTCCCTGAGGGTAATTCTTCCCCACATCCAAGCCATGACCTACTATGCCTTCCCTCACCTCCATAACATCGACCGACTCCGCCAGTACTTCACCCCTCAGGCCACTGAAACTCTTGTTCATGCCTTCATCACCTCCAGACTCGACTATTCAAACGCTCTGCTTGTCATCCTTCCCAACTCCTCCCTCCACAGGCTGCAGATAATCCAGAACTCTGCAGCCCATGTCCTCTCCCGCACCAAACTCCGTGACCCCGTCTCTCCTATTCTCGCGCCACTCCATTGGCTCCCTATCCTTCAGAGGATCCAGTTCAAGATCCTGGTCCTCACCTACAAAGCCTCATCCCACCCTACCTCTGTGACCCCCTAACCCCCAACCAACCCACACCCTCCATGCAGTTGATACTAGGCATAAAGATACATTTTTTTGAGAATATTTCAGTGTATAGCATAGAGAATTGCTAACTGTGAAAGACAATATTTGCCTCTACAGTATTTTATTAATATGTGCCCCAGACACTGAAAGGCAACATATTCTCTTTTGTCGTCTTTCACGTCTGACCAAGCATAAAGCTAAACCTCGGGTCAGACAGAACTTAGATTGACAGCTAACTTGTATGTAGAATTCAACAGGAAATAAGGTTTTTTCAAACTGTTTGCTATTCAATATAAAACATCGCAAATAATAATAATAATAAATACCACAAATGGGAGGGTAGGTTCACTTCTGACGCTATAAAGTTAACAGCTCATTTCGTAGTCACTGATTATATGTGAAAATTTTAATATATAGTAATAATCCTATAATAATCCTTCGCATTTGGTGCAGCACCTTTCATGTCAGGTGGACATCTCAAAGTGCTTCACAGGATTTAATGTAAAGTGCAGTGACTGTATTTTGTAGACAAATTTGGCAGCCAATTTGCACACAGCAATGTCCCACAAACAGCAATAAAGCAAATGACCAATTTTCTCTGGGGGATTGTTGACCAGACACCAGGAGAAACCCACAATCCTCTGACTCAGAGGCTAGATTGCTACCAAATGTTTTTTACATTATATATACATTACTATTTGATTGAAAAAGAGAGATGTCTAGGAATGGAAATAGGCCCACTTTGATTTTGTAATTACAAAACCTAATTCACAATACTATAGTATGAAAATAAGAATATTGCAGTTATCTTTTTCAGAAGAATGGAACATCCATATTTTGATCATTTAAAAAAAAAGAAAGATTTTGTGTAAAGCATTTCAAATGTTTTGTTTGCTGGTAAAGTCAATTGTTCTAAATTAAAGTTGAAGTGCCAATCCAGCTACAGCTGTTTGCAACTCTATACGCTTTGCCGCATTGGCAGCTAATCTAATTATAAAAGATTATGTGAAATATATCCTATCAAAAAGTTTGTTCTTGGTCTATCGAGGTGGCTAAATTAGAAACAATGCAATCTGAAAAGATCTAAGGTTTGAGAGAATGGGTTCGGAATAGACTTCATCTCTCTCTGCTCAGTCTGTACGATTCCATTTTTACTGCTCTTTTCATCCTAGTGAAATTAATCTTGAAAGTAAGTGGGATACTTCATACCAGCACAACGTGAAGAATCGTTGTGGAAAAGTACTGTAATATGAAGGTGTCACTTATAGATTGGAATCTTGCAATAATGACGTATTGTAACTGGTAAACAAAGCTGCTGAATTGTTTCATTGGGTAGGAACATTTTTTTTGTAACTTTCTTGTTACTGTATATAATAAATATTTTAATAAACAATCAGTTCCCCTCATTTGTAACATCATAATAGATCTACACAAAGACATGATGGACCAAACAGCCTTCTGTACTGTTAATTTCTATGGTTAAAGTCTGCCACTAAAAGCATAAATGAATAGAAAGTATTTTCAATGGTGCCTGAAAGACATGAATAAGCTTACAGAAATATCCCTTTATCACATTTCAGAGGTATGTAATGGTTTAACATCCCCTTCAAGATCTTGCCACATTTAAGTTACTGGTTTTCTTTGACTGTGACAAAGGAGCTTGATAAGGGTAAGGCAGTGGATGTTGCATATCTGGATTTCAGTGAGAGCTTTCAGACAGTTCCTCTGCGGAAATCAGAGAATGAATCTTGCAGTGGATATGTAATTGGCTGACCGATAGAAACCAGAGGTGGTGATACAGGGAATGTCATCAGGCTGGGAGAATGTTACCAGTGGAGTTCCACAGAGGTCTGTTTTGGGACCTCTTTTATTTAACATCTTCATAAATGACCTGGAGCTAGGAGTCACAAGCACAGTAGCAAACTTTGCAGATGACACCAAGCTAATGAAGATGGTAGACTGCAAAGATGAACAGGATATGTTACAGGAGGAATTGAACATAGTTGGGAATGGGACAGATCGATGGCAGATGACATTTAATGTAGAGAAATTACAACGTGCTTCACATGTGGACAAAAAATCCAGGAAGGGACTATTATTTAAATGGTAAGAAAATAATCTGTACGGAAAATGAAAAGGACCTGATTGATAATAAATTGAAGCTATCGTAGCAGTGAATTAAGCAAACCAGATGCTGGGTTGTATTAAAAAGGCAATATTGATCTGAAATAGTGGGGTAATCTTGCCACTTTAGAAGTCATTAGTGCGACTGCACTTGGAATACTGTGTACAGTTCTGGTCACCGCAATATAAAAAGGATATTGCAGCGATTGGGAAGATACAGAGGCGAGAAACCAAAATGATTGAGGGGATGGGGGGACTGGACTCCAAATAGTAATTAGATAAACTGGGCATGAGAAGGTTGAGGGATGATATTACGGCATTTAAAATTCTGAAGGGAGTAGTTATTGTAGATGATGATAAGCAGTTTCTTTTATTGAACAGTGGAACCAGAGGACATGACCTGCGATTGAATCATAGAATATGACAGCACAGAAGGAGGCCATTCGGCCCATCATGTCTGTGCCAGCTCTTTGAAAAGAGCTACCCAAATCAATCCCGCTCCCCTGCGCTCTCCCCATTGCCCTGCAAACTTGGTCCTCCCCAAATAATTATCTACTTCTCTCTTAAAAGTTGTTGTCGAATCGGCTTCCACCACCCTTTCAGGCAATGCATTCCAGATCCGAACAACTCAGATGAGTCCTACTGAAGGGGGGTAATGCGAATGAGATGTATGCGGATGACACACAAATCTACTTTGCCTCCTCCTGTTCTAACTCTAGATCTGTCGATGTTCTATCAGCTTGTCTGGCAGACATCAGGGCCTGGATGAGTGTAAACTTCCTGCAGCTGAATTTGGACAACAACAGCACACCCAAATGGTCAAATAATGGCTAGGCTTGTGATGGTCCTCATTATAGAACACGGTACCAATTCTATAAATGGTCAAATAATTATTTAGCATGTGATGTATCTCGCTGTAGAACATGATACTCATTCTATATAAAAGTCAGACATGGAAAAATAAACAAATTAGTTATTTGTGGCATACAACAAAATTAGAAACCCTAATTAAAGACACTATGGTTCTTTTGCCCTTATCATTACACAGTGCACCTTCCTTTTTTTATCTTAAGATGACTTTTTAAAATAGCAGATAATCAAGAATGATATAGATTAAGTAATCTTAATTACTTAGAATAGATCAAGAATTACTTAGAATAGTGGTTTGTCCAAATTATTATTGTTTTCCTACGCAACATACATTTGGCAGACTATTCGTGCTTGTTCCTACACAGTAATTAGTAACACTAAGATAGCAAATGCTTTTAAAATACTTCTTGTTCAGTAAAACATCTTGTAAAGTTTCTACTGTCTTTATTGTCATTGGTGCACATACAGAGAAATGTCACGGACAGCATTCCCCACTTCATTTTAAATACCTTCAACATTTAGGGCTGGAGTCGTTTATATTTTGAAAAAAGAAAAAAGATCAGGCAGGCTTTGGTGTATTCCCTATTAAAGGAAAGGAAAATAAACAAATTAATTGAAATGCTGGATAATTTGAGAAAGGTAGACAGCTATTAGCCAGTTACTGACTAAAAAGAATGTGCCAACATCCAAGTGTCTAATAATGCAGAATAGAAGAATTAGGGAGAGACCACCCTGGAGCTAAGGCCGAAGTACATGTCCGAGATGGCAACTTGTAAAAAGATTCCTTTGCATAACCTCCAGTGGGTTTGGGGCATGTGTAAAGCGCCTTGGAGCCAGTGCAATCCGAAAGACTGCAAAAGAAATGATGCAAAATGCACTCATCCAGAGGCCACTCAAAAGGACTGGACTCACTAGACAAAGGCCTAGTGTCTAGTGAGTACTTAGTATGGCCTTGATTGATGTACACCCTTTAACAGCTCAGTGGATGTCTATAAATTGGTAAAGGAAAAAAATAATGGCTCTCATTGCTGGAGTATTTGGTATCGCAGATGAAGTACATTTTAAAAGGGGGAAACACTTAAAAAATAGATAAAACCAAAAAGTAAAAAGTATGTATTTTTTGAGATTTGTGTTCTGGCTAACAATCTCCTAGAAGACAAAAAAGACTAGGTGATGACTGTTTGTGGGGACATTGCTGTGCACAAATTGAATTAATTTTTTTAAATTGTAGTCACTACACTTTACAATAAATCATGTAAAAGTGCTTTGAGACATCCTCTCAACGTATTATACCAGATGCAGGGATTAGGATTCATACAACAGCTTGTAGTATTGTTGTTATTATTTTTCTCTCCTTAAGGACAGTGAGAAACCCATTATTTACATGGCAAGTATTAGGGGAGGCATCATGACAGTGCCCCCAATATGCTGAGCAGATCTCTTTGGCTCTACTGAGTCCCTGATCTCAACTGTACTGCATAGACCAGACACCTCCTTGCAAGGAAGGAGAAATCTAAAGGGAGAGATAATTTGTCTCTTAGCCTAGACCAACGCTGATGGAATACAGTGACAAAAATCATTCCAATTTCAAGAAACCTACCTAAACAAATCTGAAGGTGGGGGGGGGGGTTGGGGAGGTGAGGGTGGAGGGGGTGAAGGTGACCAAAAGCACGATCAATAAGAAAGGTCTTAAAGTGGGCTTTAAAGGTGGGGATGGAGAGAGTGAGACAGAAGGATCTGGGATGGAATCTTGAAAACTTGCCCACCGAAGGTGGAGCAGTTGGCAGTGTTCGCTGAGCAGAAGGAGTTGCCGGGATGGTAGGATTACAGAAAGTTGCAGAGATAGGATAGGGTGAAGCAATGGAGGGATTTGAGCTTGAGAACATCGAATTTTTGAATTTGAGTTCGTTCAAATAATTGGGTTTGGAAACTGAACCATTGGGTTTTATTAGAGGAAGGAATACTTGTCACACTATAGACTGCGGCATTAAGACGCTTGTTAAAATTGTGTTTCTCATCTACTTCTGTGTATATTGTTTCCATCCCATTTATTGACATATTGTACTTCCTGAAAGGCTGTCTGTGAGGCATTTTACTCTGGCTGGTGTGAAGTTATATTTGACATTCACGACTACGTTCTATATTTGTTTTGTTACATGGAGAGGAAATTATGTAGAATTACACAGTCGTGACTAGGTAGTTGACTCCAAACCTCGTGGTGGTGGTGAAAGGGTTAATTGACATAGTGGCAAGTAACCAAGGTTCTGCACATGGCCTAAGCTTTAAATGTGTATAATCTGAAAATTGATTTCTTCAGTGACTTTCTTAAACGGACATTTTAAACCAGTTCTGCTTCACAGGAACACGCTTTCAGTTCTTTTATGGTATACTCAGCTGTCACTTTGAAGGAATTGAGGGTGCCTTGCTGACGTTTGCTTGATAATCCCATGTTATTCTTGTTTTTCAAACACACATAAACCCTTAACAGTCTTTGACAGGTGTTATTGCCATGAACAAGTAATAAGGTGCCTGCTTTGGGATGCTTTTCTTTGATCCATGAAAAACCAAGTGGCTGTTTTGCACTCGTAGCTTAGCAAGATATTTGCTATCCCTTCTCAGTGCATTCTAACTGTCTGCCGAACCATCTCCTGTAAATGGATTTCCTCCATTTAAATGCAGAAGCTCTTGCTCTAAACTCTCTCCTCCCAACTCAAAGAAAAATTGACATGTAATAGAATTTATTTACACGTCCTTTCCCCCCCTAATTTCTTGGCAAATCTAACCCTGTGTGATCTATTCTTTAAGTGTAACTTTGGAATCTGAGCTGACTGGAAAATGAGAGAAGTAAATGATTTTAATTCATGTTTAACATCTCACGTTTTTATTTCACAACACCCTTTGCTTAAAGTTCTTTTGCTGCAGGCCAGCAATAAATGCCATTGATGTTGGTCTCTGAAAGAAATACTGCATTGAGATTTTTAGATTCAGTGGTTTTCTGTTTGTGTGTGTATGCGTGTGGGTTTTAAGACTAGATCCTTATGGTGTAAAATACTGTCAGTACAGTCATGGTATTTACAGTGAAAATTGATTTTTTTTATGGTTTATGGAAAACACAAATGTCACAATCCATAAAAGCATGCAATTGATCAAACAGCATTTGTGGAGAATTATTTTAAAAATCTGCCAAAGGAAACTACAAATACTTGTTTGTTGTCATCAAACGTTGATGGAAACAGTAGTGCTGTAGGGTGTGGAATCTCTGAAGAGGGATCAGAGGCGGGAATTCAGACTAATTTTTCCTTCCCTATCCCAGGGGCAACTCCAATCAAAATGAGCTAACTCAACACAGACCACTAATTACACCTCAGGCTTTCCGGCCTGTATTACTCTCCAGCCTGTATCAGCCTGAACGACTAGTCCATTTAAAAACTAAGCTTTCGAGGGAAATCTATAAATGAATTTCTTTTACCAGTTAACTATCTTTGTGTATATCAGGAAATTATATTCAACTTAATACTTTATGACAGTATCACTGAGCACAAGAAAGGATGTTTTAATATACTGTACCTCTTATGTCTAAAAGTTACTGTTTTGTTTCTAATTAGTAAAGAAAAAACAGATGGTCTCATATTCAGTGTGCATATCACACAGCACATATGTGATGTCTATCAAACTGAAAGACTAATGGTTAAGAAGTGATAACTATATGTTTATTTTAAAATCATTTGTAATTAATTCCCTGGAAATAATGGACCTAATTTGCAATATTCACAAACCAATTATGCTGCATTAGTAGCAACTTTTAATTTGCACAATTTATGGCAAACGTGAAGCATACAAAAGTACATATCCCAAGTCAGCAAAGCCGAGAAAAAAAGACCAAATAAAAANTACCAACAGAAAACAAGCCTTCAGCCACCATTGCCTCTGACCACTCAAACTCTCTTCTAAAATCTCTTTAATTTGCTTTCTGCGTCCCTACCCTTAACACACCAAATCTGCCTTCACCCTGCATCGCTCTTTTTGAGACATGAAAGATGAGATACCTGTGCAAATTATTGTTAGGATTTGCGATTTGTTGGCTGTGATTTTCTCAACAAAGTTGCAATTAATGCAACAAATCTAATTTATCTCAAATTAGACACCAATAATCAAACTAGTAACATACTACAGTGAACAAAGACCCCATGTGTGTTTCAGTTACTGTATTCCAGAACAGTTTTGTAAAATGATCACCTGTATCCCTGAAATTTCACTCTTTAGCTGTATTTTACAAGCATTCAGTCACTAATACTCTAAACTTGTCATCATCGCAATACGTTATGTTTCCATTGTGGATGTCCTCATATCCATTGTTATTGACTAGTTGTTTGGAGCTTTTAGAAATATGTATATTATAGTCAAACAGATTGATCACATATACATATATTTGTGTTTGTAGCAAGAAGGTGACACAGAACTTAAGACAATGTTGCTGATACACTTCTTTGGCAAAGAGGGAAAGCTGAAGCTCCAGTTCAAGGACTTTTACAGGTAAGAAGTCCATCTATTTGACTGATTAACCGCTCTCCAGACAGAACACTGTGACCCCAAGTACAAAGTTGACTTTGCCTAGTACATTCTACTTTCAAGTGCAATAGCTCAACTATGTGGCAAATTTCATAACCCTTTGAACAAGTAGGACCAATAATGGGTTGCGTGGCAGTACTCAATGTGTTTAGAAAATGTTGTGGCTAAGGGACCTCTGCCTACCACACAGAGAGAAGCCTGTAATTGAACTTAAACTCCCACATCTGACTACTTAAGAGCTGCGGGTTTGTTTTTATGGTCTAATGGAGATAATTTTTCAACATCGGTAGGTGTTTGAGTACAATGAGGGAGTTGTACATTGTCTTTATAGTTCAGGTATGTGCTTTTGATCACTGCATATACACCCCATTAAAGCTGCTTAAAGGTTTGCTACTTGCCAGCAAATCTGGTTTTGCACAGTTTATAAAGGATAAAAGGGTCACTGTGGTTTCTTACCTCAGTACAGATATCACTTTTCACCCAAATTGTATTTGTTGGTAAATCAACCAAATCATCTTTTAGTTCTTGTTAATGGAAAAAAATGTGATTTTATCTGATCTTTTTTGAAAACACTTTACCACACACAGGAAATGATTGTTGGCCATAGATCAAAGTGCCAGGGTGTTTTTGAAAGGAGATGACTGATGAGCCATACAGATATGTACAATTGTCAAAGGGGAAACAATGATGATATTTTACAGCAAGTTTATTTTGTTCGATGCTTTTGAGATACCATAGTTTTGACATGAGGGACAGCTCAGCTTGAAGACAGTAAGAGATTTTAAAATGCAAACTGTAAAGATTGTCTTTGTTGAATCATTTCCAACTAAAAGTGGATGTATACAGAGCACACATTTGACTCGTGGTAGAACTTGCCAACTTTCAGAATTTGATTTGATCTTCAGATGTCTCTTTTTTTTCTGGGGGTTTGATGAAGATTCTAGGCTCAATGTTAATAAATGTTTCCAAAAGTTAGTAAGAAGATTTATTCCAATAATGGATGCATTGAATCATCTCTCCTTCAAAAATGGATTTTGTTTACATTCTTATTAAAAATTGGAATAGAGTTCATTGGAAAAATCTAACTCCTTTTCAATATTTTTGTTCTATATTTTCCGAAAAATGTTTTTCCAAACCAAGATGAATAGTCACTTGGGATACCCCAGTAAATGTTACGATGGTAACAAAATAAAAAAGAAAATTGGATGGGGGGGTAGGTGGAAGAGACAAGAGTATCACTTGCCATTTGTGGAAGCCAGTTCAACTGTAATGGTCGTTAATAGTTAGCCCAATCTTTTCCTAATCAAGATTCACCCAGGCCATCTGGAACATGAAGTCTGGTAGTGTTTTTCTTCGACCACTTGCCTTGCAAGCAAAAGGAACTCAGTTGTCAGCTAATTTTGTGGAGTCCTGTAGCTCAGTGGTTAGAGCACTCGCTTTGCAAACGAGAGACCTGAGTTCAATTCCAGGCAGGTCAGGGCGAAACATTGGGCAAGTTTCCTTACTCCACACGCCTAATAATAATCCCTCCAAAAAAACAAAACAATAATAAATTGATCATTTTCAATCTACGACTGTTTGTGGGACATTGCTGTGCGCAATTGGCTGCCGCGTTCGCCCACAAATATACAGTTAATTCACTTTACAGTGTGTTCTGTGAAGCGCTTTGGGACGTCCTCCTGACGTAAAAAGCACTATATTAAATGCAAGGATTATTATTAATTGGCAGATTGCTTTTCGGGGGTAATAATACCTTCAAGATAAATACATAAATAAATTAATAATAATTTGTTTATTCAATCCATGACTGTTTGTGGGACACTGCTGTTCTCAATTGGCTGCCACATTTCGACCACAAAATATTCACTTTGCAGTATATTCTGTGAAGCGCTTTGAGACGTCTCAATGACATGATAAAGCGCTATATCAGATGCAAGGATTATTATTATCTCCAGCAATAATCATTAGATAGCAATTAAGATTAGGAACTCAGGATGGCTTTCTTTTCCCTAACCTGGGCTAGCCCACTGCTGTTGCACAGATCAATATCAATATCAATATCAAACATAATCACAAAGACTGCACCTCGCTCTAAAAAATAGCAGCACTTTCGAATAGCTTACAGAATTGCAATTAGCTGATCTTAGCCAAGCAACAGTTGGAATACTACAATTGGCCTTCGACAATAACAACTTGCATTTATATAGCGCTCTTCACGCGGGGCTTCACAGAGGCGGAGTCTGACCCTGAGCCAGGAGGAGAGGGAGTGGAGAGGTGACTGTAAGCATGATCAAAAAGGAAGGTCTTGAAAGGAAGATTTGAAAGAGGCGAGGAATAAGACAAGGCAGAGGAATTGAGGGGGAGAGTTCCAGAGTTTTGGGGCGAAGTGCTTGAAGGCACGATAATGGAGCGGAGGGGACGAGGGACAAACAGGAGGCTGGGCCAGCCAAGCAGAGGCAGCTGGTGGGGTAGTGGGGGGTAAGCAAATTGGATAAATAAGGAGGTGGGCGGGAATGAAGGGATTTGAAAATGAATGAGAGGATCTTGAAATCGATCTTTTCAGTAATTGGGAGTCATTGAAGCCTGGCGAGGACTGGTGTGATGGTTATTGAAGGAAAGTTCAGCCAGGGTTCCCCCTTCTGATCACTGTTCAGACCCCCTACTGCGGAAACGTACATGTGTGTCCACTTGAAAAGAGCAGTATTTTTATTCCAAGTGGAAAGGGGAGCGGGAACTCTGCCCCAGCTCACACAGAAGACAATTTAATTTAAATTCTAAATTCAAAGATTCACGAGCATTAGTGATTTACAGGGATATAAACCGCAGAATGGCAATGGAGCTCTAATGATTCAAAGGTGCCAAAGGCAGAAGTGAATTACAGGCTCAAAACATGATCTACTCCCATAAAGCACCGCTCCCCCCTTGTGGATCACACTGCTGGGTTATGTCAAGATAAGACCAGCCTTTTCCACTAATAATTAGAAATTGTAGCTGCAGAAATTAACTCTGTAGCAGTGATGGCTACATATGAGGTTTCTTGCAGTAAACTGTTCAATGGGGACGTGTTGAATGGATTTTTAAATAGCAAATCCCAGATGTGTGCTGGCTGACTGTCTGGATCTCCCCTCCAACACCGGGTTCTCAGTTCCGATTTCTGGGGTCTCAACATCCGAGCGGAGTTCCAAAGAGTCGATTGCGATACATCCAGGATTCACTATTTACAAACCCCATGGAGTCTAGAACATTATATTTTTCGTAAAATGTTGTAGATAGCAATTCTTCCGAGGAACCATAGTGGTCACAACGCCCCGTGGGAGTTCTTTTCCAGCATGATCTACTTCTGTTAAAGTGTTGTACTTCTGGTTACCGGTGGGAATACTTGTTTGTGAATTTCTGTTACCAACTAGAATGGAGCCCCATTGGGATCCTTAAAAACCCAACCCATGTTATAAGTGAATTCAAGATATACTGTAACACATCATAACATGGCTGCACTGCATTAGGTTTTCACCCCAAATGTTTTAATACTTGGCAATTGTGAGTGCACCAGCAGAAAACGACACCTCTGGTACCACACCACATGGTATAAATTGGCCATATGTTAGGTGAAATATAGACATCATTAGCACCTGCTGTTGCTACAAACCAGTATTTGATTTTAGATACATTCGCAAATGCATAAATCATGTTGTTTCTCCGTTCTAGAAATACAGACCTGCAGAAGGTGAACTTTAGAGCTAGAGAACTCCCTTTAAAAAGAGGTTTCTTTCCCGCACTGCAAGCATGGTTCTTATTTAGAGAACATGTTTTAGATTGTGCTTTTAATAGTGGTTTAATTAGATTAGGTTGTATGTACAGTGGAGACTGACATACCAATGCCTTTACAACTGAAATTACAAGTTTGCCTTGTAAGGGCAGAAGGAGTATATGAGTGAACGCCCCCAAATGAAGTGAGGTGTGTTTGAAAATTAAATGGCTGCGGGTTAAGAAATAAAAATTGCAGTTCAGCTTCTGCTGCCAAAATCCTCTCCAGATTTCATCTTGTGGACTCCAGCGACACTCCTACCCAGCGGTGAAAAATTATCTTCGAACTATGAAACCTAAGCCCCAAAGTTTGTCTGAAGTACCGCTGCCACAGATTCTAAAGCTTTCTTTTAGCATCCAGCTGTTCTGCATCAGTTATAATCCATCCCAACCCAGCTGAGTATTTTGATGATTAGTTCCAAAGCTCTTATAAATACCCTGTTTATAAATCCTTCAATACTGCTTCACAGAATGTGCTTACAAAGTATATTCTCAAATGCCTATTAATGCATTAGTTCTGGAGAAAGCCCCCATGTAATGTGACAGTGTTATGATCCTAATCCAAGGTTTACTCACTCAGAATCAATTCCATTTTAATGTATTAAAAAAAATCAAACGGCAGCTAAGCTACTGTTTTCTTTACACTGAGCCATGGCAAATTAAATTCCGTGTTTACATTCCGTTTCCAGCAATTGAATGAAGAAACTAACTGATCTTGTATTATTAATGCCTCATATCAGGAAATTACAGTCCCAGCAGTTCACGCAAGCAAGAGACCTGGGTTTTGATTCCCGGCGAAACATTAGGCAAGTTTCCTTACTCCACACGCCTATGTTTACCTAGCAATAAGTAGGAGCCCGGTTGTTAGTTGATTGGCGGATCGCTTTTCTGAGTGTAATAATCTCTTCAAAAAATAAATTAAAAAATAATAATAATTTGGTCACTCAATCCATGACTATTTGTGGGACACTGCTGTGCCCAATTGGCTGCCGCGTTTTGCTCAGAAAATAAACAGTCAATTCACTTTACAGTGTGTTCTGTGAAGCGCTTTGGGACGTCCTCCTGACGTGAAAAGCGCTATATCAAATGCAAGGATTATTATTATTATTATTATTATTGTATATCTCTATAACGGTTTCCTCAAAGATATGAAGGCTCTTTGTGGTTGAAGTGACCTGCGATTACATTATGTTTCTATTTTTCTAAAGTCTTCACTACTTACTCAAATATTTATACTGCATACATGAGTAAAAGGGAATCGAGAGATATGGGGGGGGTGGGCTAGAGAAGGGGGATTAGAACAGGTGGAGACTCATGTGCAGTCTAAATATTGACACAAAGTAGTTGGGCCAAATAGTCTGTTTCAGTGCTGCAGATTCTATGTAAGTAAGTAACTATATATGTTTCTTTTCAAGGCTGAAGAGCCCTTTCTTATCTGCCCATTCCTCATAGTTCATCCTATTGACACTGGGGATAAGCCTCATTGCTCTCCTTCTCTGCAGCTCCTCTTAAGACAACTCTGGGAATTGGCCGTAACAATCTCATGACGTTAAACCACACCTCCTATCGGCCAGTTACAGCAGCATTGCCAGTCCATCGATCAGAGAATCCCATTGTAGCAGTGAGTGACCCACGAGTGGGCAGAAGAGCAAAGTTATTTTGAATAACAAAATGTGTGGAGAGGGAGTTGCATAGTAGATGTACATTTCATGTTTCTGTCTATCACCCAGTTGGTGCTCGGATTTCACTGAGTGCCAGAATTAGATCTGTTTGTTTCATAAAATTACAGAACGTTTACTGCCCAGAAAGAGACCATTTGGCTGGTGGGAACTCTTCCATGGATTGTTCTATTTCTATTCCCCTGGTGTACCATACGTCTTATTTGTTTCCTCAAGTATTTATGCTGTTCCCTTTTAAATGTTCACCAGCAATTTGTGGTGAGGCATTTCCCATACTAACAGCCCTCTAAAATAATTCTTCTAACCTCCCTCTTTTTCCTTCTTGTTATAATCTTCAGTTGATACCCCTACATTAACTGACCCATGGATCAGTTAATAAATAGTCTCTTTACATTTATCAATTTCATAGAGGTTTTAGAAATCATGACTACTGTAGTTTGTTACGATAAATGGAGAGAGACAATTTATTAACTGATTTTCTATGAAATAGAAAGTAGAACTTATCTCAGTATATTGCCTTATAATATTGAAATGTCTCAAAGCTCTTTATTACTGTCAAGTGTAGTGATTGTTTTTGTAGGTAAACATGGAAGACATTTAATGCCAGCAAGGTCCCACAAACAACCATGCAGTATGTGATCAATTAATCCACAGGATTGTTGACCGAGACACCAGGAGAATTCCCTACTCTTTTCGCTAACTGTTATGGGACCTTGAACGTTTACCTGAATAGAAAAACAGGACCTCGGTTTAATATCTCCTAGAATTATTTTTAAAGAATAAATGTAAAACGAATGTATTTGGACATTCCAAACAACAATGTAGGTGAAGAAATGATGGGAGACATTGCTTTCCTTTTACTAAAATACCTAACGCGCACAAAATTACAATTCATGTCATATTTATGAACGATGCCTAAAAAGAGATTAGTATACACATTGGAAGCATTTTGGTTGGTAATTACTGATTGTGACTGCAAAGTTCTGAAACTAGTGCTATTAAAAGGCTTGTAGTGCCCTCTGTTGGTACTGTGTAACCAAAATATAGATCCTGCTTCTGTCTGTGTGAGGCCTATAATTTCCTTTAGTCTTCATATATAAATTCATTTTTAAAAATGTAATACTGTGTAGGATTATAGAAAATTGTCAACTTCCGCCTTAATTTGGAAGCTGATCTTTTCAAGAACTTTTAAACCTACTTCCGGTTGAGATTGAATTGAATTCCCACGAATCTGCACAAAATTTAAACGTAGGTGGAGTTTCGGGCCTTTGTGGTGAAAATAATAATAATTCAATGTGTAATTTTACACCAGAATTGAAGACCTAATTGCTATTTCAATAAAATATCTCAGAAATTTACATTTTTCAGCTCTTAGACTCTAGTAGTACCTCATTGCACCTCTGGGATCCCCAAGCCTGGGCTCTTGCCAACCTGTGCCTAATACTTTCTGGGATTAGGTAAGCAGTATGCGTCCCTGGAGGGAGAGAGTGCGCGTTCCATTCCAATAATCTGTATCTGGAATTTCCATGCGTAGCTTCTCAACTTGGTTTGGATATTCATAAATATGGTAATGGATTTCTGCATATGTCAGACAGCCGTCTAACCCAAAAACAATTCAACATATCGGGTATGGAGTAATGATTTGGAGATGGAATAAATTGAGATCATTCAGGTCAACGTCCTCTTGAATACATTGACTTCCACTTATTCCCCTCACTTCAGTGAGTCGCTGCTTGCGAATTGCCATTATTGTTCACTCTCAAACATAGAAATATTATTATATTTCTCAACTGGAAGCTAGTTTTCCAGTTCCTAACCATAAGGTTTGAGACTGAGATAGGGTTTGAGATAGGGAAGTAAATGTTTATTTTTCAGATTATTGATAGATTTTCATGAGAGAACGACAATTATTTTAAATTAATTCTTTTCAAAGACAATTTGCGCAATTCAACCATGCCTACAGTTTCCCCCACTTTTCTCCCCAGCTCTGCATCCAATTATACTGTCATTCAGCACTCTGAGATACACATGAAAGCCACTACATAAATGTAAGCCAATCTGAGTATCTAATAATAATAAAATCCTTGAATTTGATATAGCACTTTATCATGTCTTTTGAGACATCACAAAGCACTTCACAGAATATCCTGTAAAGTGAATTGACTTATATATTCGCGGTAGCCAATTGCGCACATCAGACAAACAGTCGTGGATTGAGTGACCAAATTATTATTATTATTATTTGAAGGGATTATTATCCCCAGAAAAACAATCTGCCAATTGACTAATAACTGGGTTCCTACTTACTGCTAGTAAACAGAGGTGTGTGGAGTAATGAAACTTATCTAACGTTTTGTCCTGTATTTCATGGGATGTTGGAAATCGAACCCAGGTCCACTCACTTGTGAGGTGAGTGCCCTAACCAATACACTACAGGACTCCACAATCTGAGTAAACCTCACAGATTTGAAAACTGATCATTATCAGATCCTATAGTACTGTGTGGTCTAATAAATGCTATCATAAACAGCATTTATGAAGTGCATTTGTGTCACAATTTAGTGCAGGATCAACTCAAACTGGGAAAATGACAAGCAAAGCAGCACATTGATTAATCAGCCACCAAGCCCACTTCTTTCACAGAACATTGTTTTTCTCCCCTATCATGGATACGTTCCCAATTTATCTGAACTCCTACACTACAAATGTAATCAAGGAAAACTCCAGAGCAGTAATCAAACTTTATAACCTCTGTTATTCATGACTAAACAGTTGCTTTGAACAGATTCCAACATTTCAGGATTCATTGCGTTCCAAGAATAGAGGTGTTTGAAATTCTGAAGAGTTGAAAAGTTGGATCCAGTTTTTTGGCCGTGTAGAAAATTCAAGAACCACATGTTGTAGATTCAAAATCAGGGCACAATAGGAATCATGATGCCATCAGACTCTCCACACAATGTCATTTGAAACATAGTTTGTAATCACCCCTCACAAACCTGTGGCCTTTACCCACCAGTCTATCAGAGGAAACCTTCAGTGCTGTTTCTTTTCAAACTAGCTCCTCAATAATTTAATTAATACATGATTTCTGTTCACTGCCCATTCCAAGCTCTTTAAAAGTCGTTGTATGCCTGATGTGAACATTGAATTACAACAACTTGCATTTGAAATTAGTTTCTGAAATAATAAAAGTTTATGCGGGAAAATAAAGAGGGAATTTTTACAAATTTTAAATATTTGAAAAGATCTGAGACTGAAATGTATTAAGATATAGCCGCAATATTGTTGTTAAATTTAAGGTTTGTGCAAAATTTTGAGAAAGCCTTCAATTAATTTGTCATTTGAAAGCTGGATTCCAAATTAAAATTGAGGCCGCTGAAGTCTTGTGAGATATATGGGAGGCAGGAGAGAGGGAAAAGGTAAGAAAAGGTTATTCAGGCCATTAGTTCACTTTGACTGACTGAGATCCGTTTGCAGAAGCCACCAAACCCATTTATCTCCTTCCTGCCCGGACCTTCCTACTCCCTATTGTTTCAGGAATGTCGTTGTTTACATTTGAAATACTTAGAGCAGGTTTGCATTCTTCGCACTAGGTGATAGTCCACTCCTTCAATCAGTGAACTATTTTCTGGTCATCTGGGTATTTCTACGCATGTAGAAATCCAATAATAATATTCCTTGTCTTTGATATAGCACCTTATATATTACATTGTAATATATTGTGAGCGCATTGACTGTATTTTGTGGGCAAAACGCAGAGACCAATTTCACACAGCAGTGTCCCACAAACAGTCCTGGATTCCATTGTTTTGGGGAGCGATTATTACCCACGGAGAGTGATCCGCCAATTGACTAACTACCAGGTTGCTACTTACATCTAGATAAACACAGGCGTGTGGAGTAAGAAAACTTGCCTAAGGTTTCGCACCAGCCGGGAGTCATACTGGGGTCCTCTCGCTTGCGAGACGAGTGCTCTAACCACTATGTTACTGATATTTACTGTAAAGTGGAGTGACTGTATTTTGTGCACATAAGACTATCCAAACCAGACAGAGTTCCACATATGAATACCAGCTAAGCATAGACATTTACTGAGCAATGAGGAGCACCATATATCCCCATAGCTTTGTTTGTGCTGCCTTGAATATTTTCAGGAAGCTTTTCTATTGTTATTTACATTTCTCTCCGTACATGTCATATCATGTGTGGTGATGTTACAATAAATTCTGCCCAATAATTTTCCAGATTAATGGTCATTAATTTTACAGCTGTTTGTGGGATGTTGCTGGCAATTAAATAGTTGCTGTTTTTCTATACAAAACACTTCCCTACACTTGATTGCAATTATTTGTAAAACACTTTGAGACATTTGAAACACATGATAAGGTGTTAAAAAATGCACATTTATTTCAAATATGTATATTGTTATTCTTATACTCTTTACTGTGGAATACAGGAGAATCTGTTAAAATAGGGTAGTTGTGGAGTCCATAAAATCTCAACTAGCATTAAGACTGAGCACATTTGCCAATCAGCACTTTGACATTCACTGCACTCAGTGGCTTTTGCATGCTAAAAATTGGCGGATATCTGGGTTATCAAGGCACTGCCAATGTTGCTGCCACACAACGTGCAGGAAATTGTGTTAGCCTGCCACTAACCTTCTTTTAAAAAAAAGTTTTGCCTTTTTCAATGTGAATTCTAAATAGTATACAGGGAAACCCTGTTAATACAGTCATCCTCATTCTTTATCTCAGAAACCATAGTAGAACAAAGTAGAAAAAAATGCTGATTTCTGGGATGTCAGCATTACACTCTATTCCCTCATTATTTAAGCCAAATCATCAGCTCCCCAATGGTCTGTTTTTAAAGACATCCCATCACAGGTAGCAGCCTGGCTCATTTGTAGTGCTCTCATCTCAAAAGATTGGGATTCAAGCCCCTGTTCAGGACTTTAAACTTGTGTAGTTTATGCCTATACGGCAATGCAGTGCTGAATCTGCATTATTAGAGATGTCATCCTTCAAATGAGATGTAAAACCAATCCCGTTAGCCTGATCGGATGGACACCAAAGATCCCATGGCTTTAATCGAAAAGAGTGGGGAGTTTCTCCCAGTCCAACGGCCAACAGTATCCCAGATAAAATCAGTCATTCACTTCATGGCTCTTCGTGGGACATTGCTGTGTGCAAATTGGCTGCTGCGTTCGCCTACACTTTACAGTGATATCCTGTGAAGCACAACGTCTGTCTCCCCTCTTTCAAGGCCCATCTCAAAACAGGCCTCTTTGACTGCACTTTTGGTTGATGTCTCCCCCCCCCCCCCCCCCCCCCCCCCCCCCACCATCAGCTCCCACCCCGGCCATTCAGAGCATCCTCCCGATGTGAAAGGTACTATGTAAATTGTATTATACTAATAATAATCCTTGCATTTGATATAGCGCCTTGTTGCGACTTTCAAAGCGCTTCACAGAATATATTGTAAAGTGGATCGACCACATTTTGTGTATCAAATGCAAGGATTATAGGGAGTATTATTTATATTATCTCAAAACACACATTATACAGAGTCTTGTAGCTCAGTGCTAAAGCACTCGCCTCACAAGAGAGAAACCTAGGTTCGATTCCCGGCAGTGCAAAACATTGGGCAATTTTTGTTACTCCGCACACCTCTGTTTACTTAGCAGTAAGTAGGAACCCGGTTGTTACTCGATTGTCAGATCGCTTTTCCAGGGATAATAATTACTTCAAAAAAAATAAGAATAATTTGGTCACTCAAACCACAATTGCTTATGGGACACTGCTGTGCGCAATTGGCTGCCGCGTTTCGCCCATAAATATAGGCAGCCAATTGCGCACAGCAGTGTCCCATAAACAGTCGTGGATTGAGTGACCAAATTATTCTTATTTCTTTTGATAAGAATACAGTATACCGTCAATTCACTTTACAGTATATTCTGTGATGCGCTTTGAGACGTCTTGAAGACGTAATAAGGCGCTATATCAAATGCAAGGATTATTATTATTATACACCAACAGCAACTTGCATTTATATAGTGCCCTTCACCTGAGGCAGCATCCTGGAGCACTTTTGGTCGATGTTTCCCTTCCCCACCTTACTCCCACTCCTCCCACCAACATTATAATGAAGTGGAAATAAAGCCCGACTTCTGGGATGTCAGCAACACTTCTTCGTATGGTGCAAGACGTGGCAGCCGCGACTTGACAACCCAGCATTTGACCATTTGTAACACAGGGAGCTGACTGTTCAGCGCTTGAAGCCGGATATTCTACACTTGTGTGGATATAGGATTAGGACAGGATTGGGCTTGACAGTGATGCTTCCCCAGGCGGGATAGTGATACCCGCACATCTGCACCCAATAGAAGAAAAAGGAGTTAAATGATTTTGGAAGAATCCTGAAGCAAAAAATTGGCAAAGAAAAAAAATCTTCACAAATGCCCAGTGTGTCCGTGCATAATGTCTATGTTAATAATATCCACTCAATTGTAACACGCACCTGACTTTCAGAGCCTTTTTCTAATGTAAAATAGTATGTGCCATAAACGCCAATAACAAAAAAAACTGCCAGACGTCTGATTAAAGCCAACAATGTCTTTAAACAGCCATCCACTGAAAATTGCCTTTCTGGAGTGTTTGATTGCTGTTGTATGTCCCTCTTTCAGGTTTATGGAAGATCTTCAAACAGAGGTGCAGGAGATTGAATTCAAAGAGTTTTCCCGGGGCATGAAAACCATGAGAAGAGAAGAATTTGCTGCTTGGCTGCTTCACTTCACTGAAGAGGAAAACCATAAGACTTACTGGGAAAATGTCAGGTTGCGAATCCCTGCAGGAGAGGTCAGCATTTTGATTTTGTCAAAACAAGTTCAACTTAGGAGCAGGTTACCTGTTTATGTAATGTACGCTTATGAACTTTTACCTTCAGTTCAAACCAATATCTGTTCTGTTCATTCATTGGTACAGTAGAATGCTGTTTGGTCCACAGGATCATGATGGGGAAAAAAAACACCTAAATGGTCTTGTGTATTAAAAAAATGTATGATTTTGCCCAGTTAAAAGCAAAACAGATTTAATAGACCCCTTACATTTGACCCCTTACTTCAAGAATGCATCACTGTCACCAGTTTTCTTTTCATTAGAGCATTAAGCTGTTTCTTAAATTAAACCAGCATCCTGCCCTCTTACACTCTTACTGGCTGTTGAACCAGTGGATAGAGTTCAGGCTGAGAAAAGACCTGCCTTTTAAGTTAGGCAGAAAAAAGACCTGGCTAATTTTCTGCTCCCCAATTTGGGGGCACGTAGACCAATTTTAGCACCTCAACTGATGTCCAGCTATTAGCAAAATTACAACACTAGGATTCATACTTATAACCCCCCTGGTCTGTACATCTTACCACCCTGAACCTCTGTACCCCTAAGAACATAAGAATTTGCTAGATGAAAGAAGTCCAATGTCCATCCAGTTTGCCTTCCACCATCCTGGCAGTCGGTTGCATATGTCATGTCCCAAACTATATACTGTATCCCAAGATGTTATTTCCTAAAATAAATTTGCTAATTTGCTTTTGAAGGAATTGACACTTTCTGCTTCCATCATCCTCCCTAGGGAGCCTGTTCCATATATTTTCAACTCATTCATTGAAATAGTGTTTCCGCAGATTTGTTTTGAATTTACCTTCTGTTATTATGCCCCCATTTCCACCAACAACAGTGAATCCCAAGATTAGAATAAATATGTTAAGGTAATGATGCAGTTACCCACTACACCATTGGGTGGAACCATTTTGTGCCTAATATTTTAGAGATAGAGTTTAGAGAAACCCCACCATTTTTTTCTCTGCAAAGAGACAGTTGATGATGCAAACACATTTATGTTCACCATCCTCAGATAAATGGGGAGCAGTTATGGTAGAAGTATTTATGTTGGATTCTCCACACAACTGCCGTCAAGTAAATAGATGGATTTATTTAGATATAAAAAGCTGCTCCGCTGTGCTCCACGGGCTCATTGCCTCTGAACCTTGTTCCCCAAATTTTATTCCCCAAGGCTTCTTAAATGATATGGCTAGAAATAATGTGAATTTTTGATTTCCAGAGCATTTCCTTTGAAGAATTCAGGGCGTTTTGCCGTTTTATGAACCATCTTGAGGATTTTGCCTTCACAATGAACATGTTCACTAAAAGCAATCGTCCCGTTGGAATAGGTGTGTATTTTAAACAGTCAGTTTATTAAATGTACAACTGATAAGAAAATGGCCTGTTTGCAGCAGTAACAAAAAAAAACATCCTGCGTGATGATGATCGCAAGAGAGGTTTGGGTGAATAAGATTCTTCGCTTCATTTAATCTATTTTTTTCCCCCAGAATATCAAATCTGCGATCTTTCTTTTACAGCATCGAGCTGGTTCTTAAATGATTTCAACACTCTGTCCCTCAACCTTCTTAATGTATTACAGACATTTATCACCTTTAAATACTTCCTGGCACGTGTCCTAAAATTGCCCTTCACAACCCTGAACTCTTAACTCTTAACTTGACATATCTGAAAATATTTTTAGGAACAATAGGCTGTTTCTGCCTAACCCACCATTTTATTAGGTTGTGGCAGATCTTTCAATCCTGTTTCCTGCCTTTTCTCCACATCATTACTTCTAAAATATCTCTCTTCCTTTTAAGCATCCCAATTGATCCTAAGTTTACTATCTATGTTTCATTTAGTATCTTATAGTTGGCCAATCAACTGTGGAAACCAACGCAGCTAAGGCCTGATCCTGTCCACATCACATATACACACACTGTAACAACAGCAACAAATAACACTTGTATAGCACCCTTCACATTGGAAAGACATCCCAAGGTGCTGGATAGTCAGGGGTTTTTGGACCCGAGTTGGGGTCAGGTGGGGTGGAGGGCAGGGAAATAGGGGTGGGAGGGTGGCCAAAGGCACAGTTGAAGAGGAAGGTCTTTGGACGGGACTTGAAGGAGACAAGAGAGGTGGTGAGGCGGAAGGATTGGGGGATAGAGTTTCAGAGTGTGGGGACAAAGATGCTGAATGCCCGGCAGCCAATGGTGGGACGGGAAGTTCGGGGGACCCGAAGCAGGTCGGTGTCCGCAGAGGGAACGGACAGGCTGATATGGAGTTAGGAGGTCGGAGAGATAGGGGGCAGCAGGTCCTGGAGGGCTTTGAAGGAGAACAAGGATTTGTACTTGATTTTCTAAGGGATGGGGAGCCAGTGAAGCCAGGCAAGAACAGAGGTGATTGGTTTGCGGAGCCTGGTCCGGGAGAGGACACGAGCTACAGAGTTCTGAATAACCTCTATGACTACCTCTCCCCCCGGGGCTGCCAATTCGTGTCTGCATCACATCCAGATTCAAACACCCTGCTTCCCGGATTCCCTAGTTCCTCCCTGCACAACTGTGGTCCGTGTCCTCGCCCAAACCAGGCTCCGTGAGCTTAATACCCCTATCTTCACTCGGTTCCCCATCTCCTAGAGGATCAAATTCAAGATTTTGAATTTTGAAACTTTTGAGATGTCCTCTGACATGAACAGCACTATATAAATCTACATTGTTGTTGTGGAAATAGTGAACAGTTTTTGATGTTAATTAAGTGTATTTTCCAAATTGAATGTAGCGGACTTCAAGAGAGCTGTGAAGGTTGTAACAGGACAAGAACTCTCAGATAATGTCTTGGACACGGTCTTCAAAATCTTTGATTTGGATGGGGATGGATGTTTAAGCCATCAGGAGTTCCTTGGAGCGATCATGACCAGGCTCCATCGTGGCCTAAAGGTAATATCAGTTCTATACAATGATTGCTTTCCCAAACTAGTGTTAAAAATAAGCACACAATATTATCTGTGTTTTTAACCCCGGATCGCTTTTCTGGGGGTAATAATTCTTTAAAAAAAGTAAATAAAAATAATAATAATTTGCACACTCAATCCATGACTGTTTGTGGGACACTGCTGTGTACAATTGGCTGCCGCGTTTCGCCCACAAAATATACAATCAATTCACTTTACATTATATTCTGTGAAGCACTTTGAAACATCCCAATGACATGATAAGGCAGTATATCAAATGCAAATATTATTATTATTATCTAAGCGCTTCACATCTTGCACTATACCCTGTGAGTTACAGCATGATCCAAAACATTTCTGAGTAATACTTTATTAGGGGTTGCAAGAGTTGGATCTATTTTGGAGGGAAGGAGGGAGAGTTCACAGCCTTTTATTCAGGATTTTTTTGTTTTAAAAATCCAATTATAAAATACCTTTGAAATGTAAATCTTTTAGGCTTTACTCATACATTTGGTAGCAATGTCTCCTCAGATAAACGGTGCAAAATTTTGTGATAAAACATTCAATTTTACTGGGTAGGATCCATATGTGCAGAGTGGGATAATAATAAATAATAATAAATAAATATTATTATTTAATGTAGTACCTTTCACATCGGGCGAACACCTCAAAGCACTTGATAGGATAAATCTAAAGAACTCAAACAATACTGCATTTTAGCAGTTTTTGAGCAGTATACTGAAAGTTTGTTTAGATTTTAACCGAACCTTAGATCGATATATTTAACCAGCTGAAGTACAACTGACACAAGTTATCTGCATACAATAATTAAGACTCATTCCTTTGATTTCACCAGGCACCACCACAAATAGGTTTAAATGGCTATTTAAAATGTGTGAAGAACGAAACTATTGGCGGAGTCCACGAAGCCTGGAAGCAGACTGGAAGAAGCCCCTTTTAGTGCTTTTGCAACAAATACATTTTCTATTTAAATCGAGCCAATACTAGTGCTCAAAAGCTTGCTTGTGTGGGAATCTGTCGTCATGGGTTTTAAAAAGAGCTTGAGTAGAATTGGACAACTAATGTGCTACAAAAAGCTTCCAGATTTGACTCCATTAAAATGTCATGAATGTATTTCCTTTACTATATAATTGCATGTTGACAAAAAGAAACTAATTCACATAGCAAGGAATGAAGTAGCATTTAGGAATTTGTTGAAACATTTTTTCTGGCACATACGGAAATCCACGTGTGGAAATTAATTTACAACTCAACATAATTCAAATAATTCTTTTGAAAAGGTCAATGCAGAACTTGATTATACACCATAAGAGAGAGAATTTTCACAATGGATCATACATGATATAATATATGTTGTTAGTTCAATGCTTAGCAAAACGTTCATCAAATGAGACACGGGCTACGTGTAAAAAGCTGTACTATACGCACTATACAAACTCATATACCCCCATGGAAAGGAAAATTGGAAAACAATTAGGTCAAAAAATTTAAAAGAAAAGAAACATTAATAGCAATCTGTTTATTTGATAACAAACAATCTGGTTATCAATTTTATAACAATAAATAGAAAGTGATGTATGTGACAATGTATTAGCAAGAAAAGGTTCAATAACGAAGATTCAATCATTAAAAACTCACTTTACTGTAAACCATAGATTCTCTCATTGATAAAGAGGAATTCTACTCAGGTGCATTGCCAAAGAAAGGCATTGAAGAATTTTTCAATTGCGTTTATACACATATGCCTTAGTATAAAATGTAAAACCTAATCTCATTAGCTAAATGGGCTTCCCTAGGGTTCAAGGTAAGGAGACCCTGGTAAATTCTTCAATAAAGAAGCTCAGGGGCTGTTTCTTACCTGATTTGTTGACTCCAGCTTTCTGGTTCTGCTCAGTTCAATCTTGCTTTTTAAGAAGATTTATGTCTTTTTTGGTAATGGATCTCATACTGGTATTGGCAACATTATCAATTTTATACTCTCTGTTATGGTCAGCACTACGAAATCTCATTTGTGTTATTGGCTTTCCATTTGTAGTTCTTGCCTGTAAGGGCTCAACTTAAAACTGCTGGGAAATTGTTCAATAAAATGTTAGAAAACATTATTACAATATTATAAAACCTTTCTATTGGTATAAGAATTTTTTTAAAAATTGCTTTATAACATTCTATAAATCAGACAGTATATAACAGCATATAGGTGGTTTTATCTATTTATCTCTTGCAGTTTCTTCTAAGATTTTATGTTTTGGATGTTTAATAAAATATTCTTTGAATATTGTTTCTCATTTTTATATTCAATCTTCCAGCTACATTTATTGTACCAAGAGCTATATAGTAGCACAATGGGAATCTGCAGAATCCCACCATTAACCTCTTCAGTTTGATCTCTTTCAGTTACATCAACAACACTTGAGTTCAAAAGTGTTTTTAAAATTCTCTGCATCAGAGCATTATGTGCAATAAAAGCCTCTTTTTGAGGACACCACAATATTTAGCTCAGTGAATGGCACTTCTTGCTCTTAGGAAAAAGTCCAGATACATACTTGGAATTACAAGCATCTGGTACATGAGACATTTTACATAAACATGCATGGTTGGACAATTTCTCTGAATGCAGCTAAAGGTTAATTTATCTAAGGTACAAATCTCCATTTAATTTGAACCTGAGGTTAATGGTGGGATTCTGCAGATTCCCAAATGTATCTTTCCTCCAGTGTCAATAGTACATTTATCTATGTGACAGCACATGTTTCTGGTAAAGATAAAATACCTAAAGGAGAGAATGGTCATTCTGCACAGAATTTTACTACAGAATCGAAATGTATGTAAACACTCTGGAACACAGACCTGTAGAAGCAGTTTAAAGGACAGTTCACACAATCGCTGACAATTTTTCTTTCCGTTTTTTAAATCTCAATTTTGTGAATAATTACATTGTCATCACAGACAAAATGTGTCTTCTGGCTATTATCACTGTGGTTTCAGCTGCCTGAAGCTACTTTGGAGCCATCCCACGTGTTGGACCACCACTTTATAACACAGTGGTCTGGATCCAATATCTCAAACCAGAGCTGAACAAAGCGTGAAAAATCGCCCGGCTTCCAGGTTGTCTCAGTGTCACTTCCTGTACTGCAGTGGGGCTTCCTGAGCATAGTGTTGACTCAAGTCAGGGTGGTTCAACCTTTTGGCTGTCGTGGGCCAGATGTGGCCTGTGGGTCGCCAGTTGGACAACACTGACTGCAGTCATCACTGGGTTTGAAATTGTTGACTTGCAAGTATTTTAGACACTGAGATAATTAATCAAGCTCACAGAGACAGGATGTTTAATTTAAGAAACCTTTATAAAGCAATGTGCATGATACACCAAGCTACAGTTACCAATCCTGAGAACAGGTTTAGTAGCAGGAGCTTCTTCTTTATCTTTGTTCTTCTTCATCTTCTTTCCCAGATCTGTTCTGACTTCAGGCTAGTCTGTGCCCAATATTTCTACCCATTAATAAACAAGTTTTCACAATCTTTCCTTACTCTGGTCATCACCACAAAGCCATCCATGCATTGTTCTGACCATGACCGTAAGTCCATCTGGTTATCACGCATACCATTTTCTTATCTTACTTCTACATACAAACACCTTCTGTTTACACGTCCTATATTCACACAGATCACGTCACACATCCTCCTTTCACACAATTACAATACGTGGTCAAATAATGTTAAAGTAGTTTACAAGACACTCATTAAAAATGCTGACATGTTTCACAACAGTAAAGGTTATTCAGAGGTACAAGTGTTCACAATTTTCCATTGTACTGCTTAGCAAAAGCACATTCCCATGATTCATTATTCTTATGTCAATAACAACTCACCCATCATGCTTCCCCAGGAAATTATGTCCTGGAAGGCAGTCAGTCTTTAGCAAGGGAAGCCAGCGAGCCAAAGTGAGAAAGCAGGTGTACCACACTTCCGGTACAGCAATGGCTCACAGCCTTATATTAATTATAAGTGAACCCAAGCCTTACATTAGCTTTTAATTTTATCTTACACTAGTTGAATATATTGAGTTGTAACTATCTCAGATTTGAAATATTGCATCCTATATATTGAGAATCGAGGTCACTTATGTATTCTAGAAACTAGGAGTCATATAGCTCAGAACCCAAAGTAACCCTACTCACCCTCCCCCATTTCAATCCAGCTTTCGTTGTAGCTTAATTCCTTTCCTTCAGCTAGTTACTAATCCATAGCCAAATGTTATTTGTAAAATTATTGATTTGGATAATCATTCAACACATTTACAGAAACAAATACAGTATGTTGATGGTCACATCAGTTTATGACATTTACAGAATAAAGTGTGACTTTTACATAAATCTTTTATATTCCCCACGTTGGGATTTGGAACTCATATAGTCTAAGATGACACTCCAAAGCAGTGCTGGGGATTAAATCACTACTTCGCAACCCTCCCAGAAATTGTACTTCCCGGGTATGTGGTCAAAAAATCTCTAATTATTACAAACTCAATATTTTACAAAATTAATATTTTTGCATTAACTCTCTAAAGCCCATCAAATAAAAAAATCTAGACTAGTGATGGCCAACCAATGGCCCAAGGGCCAGAAGTAGCCCATGGGGCCATCAAGAAGTGGCCCGCCAAACAGTCGCACTAATCTAAGGTGAGTCTGTTTTAAATCAATATTTTGTTTCCAGTAGCAACTGAGTGGCAATGCTTATGGTCCGGCCACAAATTAAGAAATATTCAATCAAGAAAATTTATTTGGTTGGCTGACGAAAAAGATTGGTCACCACTGCTCTAGACTATTTATTCTCCACGCCCACACCTCAACAATAAGAAAAACAAGCTTGCATTCCTCCCTCCTGTTGGGATCTCAATTCCCAGTGTTCAAGTCAAAAGACCAGACAATAAAGTATTGTGGCTAACTCAGTTTATTCAAATATAAGCACAGCAAGAACACATAAAACATATACTACCCGGTTCTGGAGCAGTCAGCGTGCTTTGGCTCTTTGCCTTTGAGTGCCTAATTCCCTGCCAAATCCACTGCTTTATGTCAACAACTTTTGAGTACAAAATGGAGTTATCCACCATTTTGATTCATATAAACAAGATTAACAACATAATGTTTACAATTTTATGTGGTCCTGCCTGAAAGCGTTTCATTAAATATATCATATTCTAACACTCCCCAGCTACCAGCAAATAAATCATTACTCTAATCTTAGTCTAGTCCTCTATGCCCAAACACTTTCAAATTGTTCTCAGATATATTTTTAGTTCTTTGGCGGCATTAACTTCACATCGGTTAAACTATCGAAGCTAGATAAGTACATGAGGGAGGAAGGAATAGAAGGTCCGGCGTGGAGGGCAATATGTAAATCCAAGTTGTTGTTGTTGGTTAGGTTGATAAGCTTAGTTGAGGAAGGGCCGGAGGAAGCTCATGTGGAGCATAAACGCTGGCATAACCAGTTGGGCCGAATGGCCTGTTTCTGTGCTGTACATTCTATGTAATTCTAGGTAATCAACTTTTGTTGGGAATCTGTTCCACATGCACACTTCAGTGTGGGGAAACTAATTTCCTCTGATCTCAACTCCATCTTGAGGTGTTTCAATTTTAAATGTATTCACCTCTAGTTCTGCTCTCACGGTTTGACTAAAACACCCTGCTACAGAATCTATGCCTTCCATCAAATGCCTTGATAATGTTATCTCAATCTTTTTTCAAATACTAAGCCTCTTTTCATAACTCAGAGCTGAGACACATTTTTAAACAATGTGAATAGAGTTCTGGAATAAACCTTTGTAAAATTCCACTGGTTATATTGCTCTCAGGTGCAGCTTTTTCAGCTCAGCGTCAAACTAAACCACTATTAAGCACTCCGAGACATTACCAGCATGAAAGGCGTTATATAAATGCAAGTTATTGTTGTTTTCACTTTCTGCTTGTTAACGCTAAATAAATCTTCAATCCAATTTCCTAATTTGGAGTTAATTGAGGATCTTTCTCTTTATTTCAAAATCATACATGTCTTCTAAAATACTAAATAAATTATATGCGTTGGTTGAGGCCTCATTTAGTAATTATTATTTAATAAAATATTTTTTGCGTAGAGCCTATAATGTTTCAAAGTACTTCACACTTTCTGTAAAAAGTGATTGTATTTCCAGACAAATGGGATAGCCAATTTATGCCCAGCAAACAGTCATGAAGTGAATAACCAGCTTATCTGGTTGAACCAGTTTATCTGAAGAAATGTTAGTTCAGGCAGTCAGAATGAATTCCCTTCTCTTTTCATACAGTGTCATGGGATCTTTAATGTTCACCTGAATGAGGAAATGGTATCTCATTTCTTTACACAAATGATGGCACCTCCAACAATGCAGTGATCCCCCGGCATTATACTGGATTGTGACCTTGATAACCTTCTGACCCAGAGGCAAAAGTGATACAAACTGAGAATCTTCAACCCAATTTACCCCAACACAAACCACCTGATTTGCAAAATATGATGTCCCTTCTAATGTGATGTACTCTGGGAACAGCATAGGGAGAGGCAAAACAACTTGTATTCACTTTTGCCCTTCATGTACCATAGTATCTTGAAGTATTTTACAGGGTCGGATACCAAGCTCGTCCCTCGCACCCTCCGCCTCACCATCGGAGGTTGTGCTTTCAGCCACTACATTCCAAAACTCTGGAACACTCTCGCTCAATCCCTCCGCCTTGCCCCCCTCTCTCCCCTCTTTTAAGTCCCGCCTGAAAACTTTCCTGTTCGACTGTGCTTACGGCCACCTCCCCCCGGCTTGGAGTCAGGCTCTGTCACTGTTAAGCACTCTGAGATGCTACCCTGTGTGGAGAATGCTATATAAGCAACAGTACCAGTTGCCTTTGTTCCTCCGGGTCTGGCCTCCTTCTCGTCCCCCGAGTCCTCCGCTCCACCCTCGGCGGCCGTGCCTTCAGCCACTATGCCCCAAGGCTCTGGAACTGCCTTCCTCACTCCCTTCCCATTTTCAGGTCTCTGCTGAAGACCTTTCTTTACAACCTCGCCTTTGGTCACCTTCCTCCCCCTCCCCCTGGCTCAGTCCCGGGATCCGTTACTGTAAAGCGCTCTGAGACACCGTCCGGCGTGGAGGGCGCTATATAAATCCAAGTTGTTGTTGTCGTAGACCTGAAATCAAGGGAAAAGTGGATTTGTATTTAATCTGTATACATGTGGATGCCTATGGATGCCATTGCCAAGAAAGAGCTAAATTAGGAAGAGGGAGAGGACACAAGGTTAGAGCCCTGAAGTACTGCACAAGTCACTGTATTGAGGACTAACCAAAAGAGGAAGCAGAGTGGAGGTATTTGGCCACGTAAGATTGGAATCAGGAGAGTGCGGTTCCATGGAGTTGGAAGAGGGGAGAGAGACAGTCGAGGAGGATGGAGTCGCAACGGAGAGGTGAAGGAGGCGGAGGTTGGGGACTTGGACTGGAGCCGTCTCAGTGTTGTGGGGAGGGCAGAGGGGGTGGGGAGGGCAGAGGGGGTGGGGAGGGCAGAGGGGGTGGGGAGGGCAGAGGGGGTGGGGGGTGACGTTCTGTGACCAAACACAGCAACATTCAGGTTCAATGCCTCAAACTCTCCTCCTCCCCCCCACCCCATGTTGTCAGTGAGTATTGGGCATCACGTGGTATTCCACACCAGCCCCTCCCCCACCTTCTGCCTCCCTGGCGTGCTGCTGTGCGTGCTGACGTCAGGGGCGGCGGGTTGAGGTCAGACGCCGGTGGGCGGGGCGCTGGAGAAAGATGGCGCCGTCTCACGCCCTGAGGTGTTGTCAACGGCTCCTCGCCTGGATCCCCGTCGTTTTCATCGCGCTGGTCATCTGCTGGTCCTACTACGCCTACGTGGTGGAGCTGTGCGTCTGTGAGTACAACCAGAGCGGCTTCTCTCGGCCTGGCTCGGCTCCCTCAGCCTCCCTGGCCCCTCGCCCCCTGCCAGGCGGCGGCACCGGCACCGAGCGTCGCGAGGCGTCTAACAGGCGCCAACCGTCGGGAGGTTTTTTTTAAAAGAAAAAATAAGGGAAGTCTTGGGAGCGAATGAGAGAACCAGTCGACGGCGGTGGGGGCAGTGTGTGGAGGAGCCTGAGCCGAGCAGCCCCCCTCCCCGCCGCTCTCCTTCACCAGAGATGTCCCTCATAAAAAAGCGAGAAGAGGGGTTATCCTGCAGTGCAAAAGGGATTGTTAATCCGACAGAGCAGCCGGACAGGGGGAGGGAGGGAGGGAGGGAGTGAGGGAGAGTGAGGGAGGGAGGGAGAGTGAGGGAGTGAGGGAGGGAAGGCTCGGTGCCAGTTGCTGCTCCGTTCACCTCAACCTGTGGGAGTGTCGTGTCCGGCCCCGGGATGGCCCTGGTGTACAGTCAGGGGACGCAGTGATTTACTGGTGAGCAATGCGATCAGAAACGATCCCTTTGCGGGGGGGGGTCGTTTATTATTATTTCACGTCGAACTCGCCACTTTTTTTTAAAAAAAAAGCAGCACAACTCGTGTAAAGATTTCGTTCTACCTTTTTTAAATAGCGGTTAAGTTAAGGATAAATACTGGTTGAGAAAACAACTCCGATTCACTTCACTTCAGTGCTTGATCGTGAAAGTGAATTATCTACTGCATGTCAAACATGTCTCTCAATTGATACACTACAATGCTGTCATGTATGGTGTCATGTAGCGAACATGTTTGTGTGTTGCAATCCCCGATCGATATGGAGAGCGGTCATTTTGTCTTAAACAACGTCTAAGATATTGGAGGTATGACTTAATATTATTGTAAAAATAATATGGTTGCATCGTCTCAGTTCATTGTACAATATTTGTACAAAACCTGCAATTATTTGGTAAGATTTAATGGGCTGAAAAACATGAAAATAGTCCCCATCCCTTAAAAACAAAACCAAGTCCCCAATCTTGAATCGCAGCAGTACCAATAAAACTGCCTTTCAGAATTACACAATTAAAGATTTGAGTTGGTGATTGACTGAGATAGGACTTACTAACCTTATAAGTTATTGTACACCATTATTTTAAACAGATCATGAAATGGTTCTATGTAGCTTTTTAGAAGAAATTTTTTTGAAACTTCGGTTTTTATATTTTTTGTCACTCAATTTTCCATCTATTATTTTTCACCTGATATTTTAAATCAAAGGAAAATATTGTTTTTCAAAATATGAAAAATGCTATTTTCAACTCAACAACTTTAATTTATTTTGTGCCTTTCACATAGGATAATTTCTCTGCACTTTACGCAGACCAGGTTGGACGCAATATAGGTTATTAAAAAAATCCTGATCTTATGCCTCTCAGAGATGAGTGTAGGTATATGCTTGTTAGACCCACTTTATACACACTTTTAAGGGATTCAGTCAATTTAAACCAATATTTTCAGAACTAAAATTATTTACAACACTAAAACCAAATAAAATTGTTTTCCCGACATTGCAGCCTGAGTTTATTTTATGTCCATTTCTCAGATAAGCCTGCAAATCCAAGGTGCCATTGAATTAAGCTGCACATTCAATATGAAGGTAATTTGTTACTGATTTAAAAAACCGTGTCCTGTAATTGAGTAAATATATCATCTTTATTCATTTATTTATCTAATTATAAATGCTGATGTGGACTTTGCTTAAACAATCATTTTTCGTATAGTATTCCCTATTCTAACATTCCCTATTCCCCTGTATTTCCAAAATATATAACATTTTGATTTGGGGGGTGTGGGTGGCCATTCGTATTTAGTTTTTTTCAGTCTGCTTTTTCTCTCCAAAGAAACAAATTTATTATCCACAACAAGAAGTATCTAATGCTCATGTGCTAGTTGCAATTTCAAAGACAGCAGGGCTTCAGAGATTTATCAGGGTTTCTGTCTTATCTCAATAGCCAGAGTTGTTTTGAGTAGGTTTGCATCAATAGTCTTTTCCCTTACATGTGAGTAATTGTATGTTGAAACAAATCTATTGAATTTATTGATATTCAAGATGGCATCTTTCACAATTTGGATATTTACTGTCTCCTTTCCTCTCCCCAAAAACTATTTATTGAATTTGTGTCAAATTCAAAATACAGACTATTGTGTGGATATTTTAATGCCTCACAATAAAATTCAAGCTGATTCTGAGTAAAAAAAATTTTACATTTTCTACCAACAATTTTGCAAATTTGTTGAGTCTTACCAGACTTTTTCTTGACTTCCACAATTACCTGCCTCGCCGAACACAAACAGGAAAGTCTGATGATGGGAATGCACTATGATTGTGAAGTCCTGTAGAGTATTGGTTAGAGCACTCGCTTCACGAGCAAAAGGACCTTACTCACAATTTCAGCAGGGAACAGTTGGGAAGGCCGACAAGCAGGACATTGGCATAGTCGAGTTTGGTTGAAATGAAGGCATGTATGAGAGTTTAGGCGGCCTGAGGGATGTGGCAGTGGTGGAGTCGGGCAATGTTGCAGAGGTAGGGGAAGGTAGAGCAGGTCATGGCACGGATATGGGGGAGGCAGGACAGTTAAGGGTCGAACAAGACGGTCTTGCCCCACCCTACCTCTGTGACATCCTCAAACCCTACCAACTTGGCTGCACCCTCCACTCAGCAGGCACAAGCGTGCCATATGTGTCATGGACCTATGGCCTCTTGTGAGGCATTAAAATATCCACACACTAGTCTGTATTTTGAATTTGACAATAATGCTGTGATTTTCATTATTAGAAAAACTGGATGAGCATTAATAGGACCATAAGTCTTATCAATGTGTGAAGTTTCTGAGGATCAATTTTAAATTAAAAGATTACCCATTCTGTATTACATTTGCTCTAAACATGGCATTTTCTTGTGTTAAGACTATTGGCTCTGTAGTTGTATAATAATAATATAATCCTTGCGTTTGATGTAGCGCCTTATTACTTCAATGAGACGTCTCAAAGCGCTTCACAGAATTAATCAAGTGGATTAACTGAATATTTTAAGACTGATGAGCAATTAATCTGTTGAATTTGTCACCAGAAGCATTGAATAAATGTTTCCCTGATTTAACCTAGAGTAAACATATATACATGGGGGGAGAAAGTGAAGAGAGGGAGCGTTCCCAACACTACCGAGATGGAGAACACAGCTTTGGTGCTGGCCTTTACCTCTGCTCAGCAAACTGGGCCTGCTTCTTGTCCTCCATCCAATTTGCACACTTTTTATCTTTTTTTACGTTTGGAGTTAAATTGGCTACAGTGGTAGTAACTAAGTTTCATGTATGTTCCTGGATGTTAGGCCTTCAGTATAACAATGTGTTAGCAACAAAATATTAGGCTTGAAAACAAAAACAGAAGTCGCTGGGAACATTCAGCTGGTCAGGCAGCATCTATGGAGAAAGGAAAGTGAGTCAACGTTTCGGGTCCGTTCTGATGAAGGGTCATGGACCCGAAACTTTGACTCACTTTCCTTTCTCCATTGATGCTACCTAACCTGCTGAGTGTTCCCAGCGACTTCTGTTTTTGTTTTCAGATTTCTAGCATCTGCAGTATTTTGCGTTTTGAAAATATTAGGCTTACTGAGTTACACATCCACTTCCTGGTTGGCTGATTCTTATTGCGTATTTGTAATGCTGTTAAGTGTTTGTATTACTGTAGTGGTTGTTATGTGAACCTGTGCTCGTAATCTGATATTCATATTTTACAAGTACATTTTACAATGTTCAATCATAGACTTATTATTTATTTTACTAATAAAGTGGACCATCCCAGAATGGACAGTAGGAGAAGGCTTATCTGGTAATGTAGGAGGAAGCCATTTTGTTGCACTGTCAAAGAGTTTTTCTGTTTATTTCCTTGTGTGTCTCTGTCCCCCTTCCTGTCCTTATTCTCTCTTCCTATGGGTTTTTAATGATATATTATAATCTTGCATTTGTTATTGCGCCTTATCATGTCTTCGAGACATCTCAAAGCGTTTCACAAAATATATTGAAAAGTTAATTGACTGTATATTTTGTGGGTGAAACGTTGCAATTGCAATTACAAAAGCCAATTGCACACAGCAGCGTTCAACAAACTTGTTTGTTTGTTTTGGAGGGATTATTAACCCCGAAAAAGTGGTCCAGCAATCGATTAACAACTGGGTTACTACTTGCAGCAAGGTAAAGAGAGGTGTGTGGCGTAAGGAAACTTGCCCAATACTTCGCTCTGACCAGGAATCGAACCCAAGTCCTCTTGCTTGCAAGGCGAGTGCTTAACCATTAAGCTACAGCATTTCATGATTTCACATGTGTAAATGTGCTGTGTACATCACCTTTTCTAATCAGTTTTTCTCTGTGTGTTGCATATGGACCCCCATACACACTCACTCTTTACTATCTTTTTTTCACTTTGACACTGTTGAGCACACCTTATCTCTGTATCTTGCTTGTATTTTCCTTGGGTGTGTCTTTTACCTTTCTATTGCTCCCCACTGTCACACTCACTCATTTGCTTCCCCTGCTTTTTCTTCATTCCCATTCACTTACACACTTGTTCTGTCCCCGTGCTATTTGATGATAGTTCATTAAGGCACATCAGCTGTTGTCTCATTTTTGTTTTTAAAGCATTATTTTGATATTTCCTTTGTGTTGGAGCACTTCTGCAGGGCATGTTTTTTTTAATAAAAGTAATCCTTTTTTGAGTAATTGTTCTTTGGCTGCTTATTGAGGTCACTTCGTTCCTGTGTACAGTAAGTGGTAAGTGCGCTGTGGTTTGTCACAGAGCCAGTATTTTACACCCAATCCGCCAGTGACTAGAGTCAGGAGAACAAAACTTGTATCCAGTTTATATTAACGAATTAAAATACTTACTACTCGAAATGATTCAAAATATTTATTGGCAACAAGCATATATAATTTGATGATACCCCAAAATTAAGTCAGAGGCATAATACATAATGGCACTTACAGTTTGGGCTGGATGGGTAAGCTGACCAACTTCTTGTTAGAAGTCCCTCTAAGATACAACCTTTAACATGTCTGGCTCAAACACCAAATGTTATAGTTTTCTTCACGTACTCTCATACTCACACAAAGCCACGTTCTTACAGACATTCAGTCTCTACGCAAATTAGGTCCCATTCCAACAAATCAACAACATCCTTTAACTGAGACTGTGCAAACAAGTTAACAACATTCCCATCAATTGAATAACTGAGGCAGTTCGTACCATCTGCGGGGTGGAAGTAGCTGAAACAATGAGGCAAACAGGGAAGGAACATTCTCACAGATGGTGAATCTCTGTTCAAAGTTGATTACATCATTCTTACTGCCTGCGAGGAAGGAACCGTGTGGAAACAACAGACCATTCAGACGGGTTTGCAAACCCCTTGGCCATGACGTCACCACCATCACAGGTTGCCAGGACATGCAAGCTGAGTTAGAATTATGGACCAAGTTGTAAAAAAGGAGTGCTTAATGAAGATGACTATCCTTGACATGACTTGTTGGACATATTACCCATATTGTGACAAAGACTAGCCTTTTTATACAGGCCCCTTTTAAAGAGATTTTGAACTTTTAAACAACTGGGAACGGCAGCTCAAGTCATACACAGTAGCCTACCACTTTTTGAATAAAGTTCATATAGTGTGGATCATTTTTGGCTGAGCAAAACATGTCAGTTTATGAATATTTATTTTTCATGTGTTTAAGTTGAAACTTGTATTTTCGGCATCCTTCAAGGCCCATCTCAAGACCTCCTTCTTTGAATGTGCCTTTGGTCATCCTCCCACCTATATCCCCCTTGCCCTTCACTTCTCTTGACTCCCAACCCCAATTCAGGTGTAACCCTTCACTGTCAAGTACCATGGGCCATCCTCCCAACGTGAAAGGCGCTATATAAATGCAATTTGGTGGTGTTGTTATGTTTAAGTTTAATGTTCAGTCTTAGGATTGGAAATGTAAAAAAAAAAGTAGAAACTTAAGAGGAGAAATCCGCAGAGGATTTTTGGATTAATTGAGACATTTAATTGTGGTTCTTTAAGCATTAGAATGATTAAAAGTTATGCGATGGGCACTGTAAAATTAAAATTTTGTCCAGCGCCTTGGGACATCCTCCCAACGTGAAAGGCGCTATGCAAATGTAATCTTGTTGTTGACTGTTTCTGTGAGTTTGGCTACTTTCAAAGTTTTCAACGTGGAGATCTGCGATGGTTGTCTTTTGAGACTGATGTCGAGCAACAAATTGGCCAAGAGGCTTTTTGATTGGTCCGTTTTTCATGTGTTTTCTCAATTTTTGGAATAGAATTTTTTCCAATGAGACCATATCCTTACAAATAGTCTATGGTTATGTAATTTATAACCATCATTACAATTATAGCAATCACACCATTCCTTGCCAGGCTTCACTGTCTCCCAATCACTGAAACGATCGATTTCAAGATCCTCTAACTCGCTTTTAAATCACTTCATTCTCTCACTCCTCCGTACTTATCCGACCTGCTTACTCCCCAATCCACTAGCTCAGCTGGCTTCGGACTCCTGTTTGTCCCTTGTCCCCTTCCCTCCACAATCGGTGCCATCATGAACCGAAACCCTGGAATTCTCTTCCTCAATTCCTCCGCCTTGACCCCTCCTTCCCCACCTTCAAATCCCACCTAAAGACCTTACTTTTTGATCATGCTTATGGTCACCTTCCTCTCCCCCTGGCTCGTTGTCAGACTCCAATGTGACACAATCTGGGACGCTACCCATATGAAGGGTGCTATGTAATGCAAGTTGTTGTTGTCATACGTTTGACCCTACTTTTATCTACGAAAAAGGGTCTCCACCAAAATTGTATGCAGAGATTGATCTACCCCAGTTAACCTTTTAAAAACTTTTCAATATTGTTAAATGCATTTGCTAAACTCAGGATTTTGCCAGTATTTTGAAGGCTCACAAGACTTTTGAACATGTTAATTTCTCTGTGCAAATAGCAGCCCACAGGGCATATGGAGTCTGCAAGTTCAAATAAGTTTAGCTACTGATTGATGTGGTCACCTAGGATATAGGATTTAGTCACTCGGTACCTTATCCAAATAAGAACATAGAATACCTTTTAAAATATATGTTTTAATTGTTTCTTTTTCTCTTGCAGTTACTATCCAGAGTATTGGAGAGAAAGGTAAGAATTGTATTTCAGTACCTCAGAAAATGTACCCAATGTAAATGCTTTGTATCTGCATATAGATAGTTGTTCCCCTTCTCTATTCAACCAAATGCCATTTAACTGTGATGACGTAATGGAAATATTGTTATC
The DNA here is from genome assembly GCF_018977255.1 of Callorhinchus milii. NCBI lineage: Eukaryota > Metazoa > Chordata > Chondrichthyes > Chimaeriformes > Callorhinchidae > Callorhinchus > Callorhinchus milii. The sequence continues at coordinate 66,814,772 of NW_024704745.1, read as the reverse complement.
AAGGTGAGGGATATTGGCATGGAGGATTGAAAATTTAGGACTAGGTTCAATGTCAGGTAGCCCCAGTTTAGGTTTAACATGAAGTGAGTGAGTAGGCTGAGTATGAGTTAAAATTTAAGCTCCACAGAGCATTTCTCCTGCACTAAAGTGAATTTAAATATTCCCATGTAAGCCATCCTGTGGTCTCTGTGTGAGATTGCATCCTCAGTGATAGTTTGCTACATTATTATTATTATTTTAGGAATTCATTAAGCAAACCCATTGCTCAGAATTGATTCAAGCCCAAGTCTAAAGAGTGAAAGAACATTGTCTTTAACCTACTGAGTCATTGTTTTTTTTACAATATGTGGCTTTTGATCTTCATCTTTAATGCGTTATATCAGAAAATTCTCTAGTAAACACAATTTAGATCATTTTATAATAATAATAGTCCTTAATCTTGCATTTGATTTAGTACACATCACATCGTTGAGATGTCTCAAAGCGCTTCACAGAATATATCATAAAGTGGATTGACTTTGTATTTTGCTCCTCTGAGACTCAGAATAGACTAGGGATCGAGGCTAGGAGCTTCACTATCTGTGACTTAGTTACATACTAGAAATTGTACTTTAATCAACTTTGTTTTTTTTACTGTGTATTAATGCTATTGGGATTATTATTGTTGAGGTGAAATCTACACTGATCAAATTATCTTCACAATGGCTACAAGTAGAATTAAATTGTTTTGGTATTATGAGACTTTGGGACTCCAATATTGTTATACATCACCTTTCATTCTTTTGTCTGCTATGATTTTGAATAGCATGGACAGTGATGAATTATAATGATCACTTTACCGTGTGATCAATATTTTATAGGGAGTACAATTTCCAAGTTTGCAGATGATACTAAGCTAGGAAAAGTATAAAACAGTGAGGAAGATAGTAGCAGACTGCAAGGGGGCATAGACAGACTGGTAACATGGGCAGACACGTGGCAGATGAAGTTTCATGTGGAGAAATATGAAGTGATGCATTTTGGGAGGAAGAATGAGGAGAGACAATATAAGCTGATGGTACAATCTTAAAGGTAATGAGAGAACAGAGACACCTGGAGGTTCATATAAGTAAATCTTTAAAGGTGGTAGGACAGGTAGATAAAGCTGTTAAAAAAGCATACGGGGTACTAGGCTTTACAAATAGGGGCATAGAATACAAAAGTCAGGAAGTTATGATGAACCTTTATAAAACACTGGTTAGGCCTCAGCTGGAGTACTGTGTTCAGTTCTGGGCACCACACTTTAGGAAGGATGTCAAGGCATTGGAGAGAGTGCAAAGGAGATTTACCAGAATAGTACCAGGAATGAGAGACTTCTGTTATGAGGAGAGGCTACAGAAGCTAGGAAACAGTCAGCACAGACACAATGGGCCAAATTGCCTCATTCTATGCTGTATAATTCTATGATTTATCCAGGGGCATTATAATCTGGCCCACTGTGTTGAAAATAAACAAATTTGTAAATCAAGAGTTTAAAAGCTAGAATTTGTATGGACTTTTCTTTACCTTTTTTTACGGGAATTCAAATAATTTTGTCTGTTCCTATTAAATATTAAGGTGAGTGCTTTTGTTTTCCAAATGTCTATTTGTATAGTATTGACAGAAGTCCAATTTGTATTCTGGAGCACAGTATCTTGAAGTGCGTATTTGCCCATTCTGCTACCATCTCAATGAAAATGTACTGCACTGACATAAATTCAAGCAGTGAAGATTACTAACCAGGCCAGAGTGTCAGTTTGTGAGGCACACGCTAATCTTAGTATTTTTAAAAAAAAACTTAAGAAAGAATTTTACTTTGTTGGTCTGGCCTGATTGACTGATCGCTTTCCAGGAGTAACAATCAAAGAATAAAAAATTGGTCGCTCCATCCGCGAATGTTTGTGGGACATTTGGCTGCTGCATCTAGCCCACAAAACACACAGTTAATCCTTTTTACAATATATTCTGTGAAGTGTTTGTTGAGACGTCTCAAAGACATGATGAAGTGCTATATCAAATGCAAGGATTATTGTTATTATTTTTGATGGGACTTTTGCGGAGGTAATGTGTATTCCTGCAATGGAACATTTTGTCTTCAACTTAAAATATTTCTGTTTCTATTGTTTCAGTTGTCTACCTTGTGATATTCCATCTGTCTTTTGTCATGTTTGTCTGGGCCTATTGGAAGACTATTTTTACACCCCCAGCCAACCCATCAAAAGAGGTAAGTTCTCCTTTCAATGCCTGAGAAAACCTGACTGTTTTATAAATGCTTTGCATCATAGGGTTGGTCCTTCTCCAAATGCAAGCTCTTTTGAACTTTAATTTGTGTCAACTGCAACAGATTAGCTCAGATATTGCAATGTTAATACAAACTGGAAAGGTTTTTTGCCTAAAAATGACTTGTATTTATTTAGTGCTTTCATGCAGGATAGCAGCTCTGAGCACTGTAAGTCTTTAAAAGCACGTATAATGAATGGGTCCAACATAAAATACTTTTTTCACTACACTTGAGTTTCTCAATGCAGTCTATAAATGGTTCTTGAACCTCTTTTATTTTATTTTGCTCTGTGAAGGGAGAACTCAGCTGCCATCAGCAGCAAGTGGCTTTGCAGGGCTTAATGTAGATCAACATCCCTTCAAGTGCTGGTCAGGAGGCATTTTAAAGAAGGAAGATTGAAGTACTGGCTGGGCATGTCCTTGTGTGAGCTTAGCTCTGTCTGAAATTTGCCAGCTTGCAGACGTGCCATTGGTATTAAGGACTTAAAAGATGTTGATTTGCCAAGTGTAATCCTTTGAAAGCTGGTTACTCCCAGATCCTTTGGCTGACATCAGCAAACTTTCTGCCTACGAAAAAAGCATATAGCAAGAGTCACAACCTTCCAAAAAAATGATTGGGTAGAAGTTTTATAACTTTTTTTATGGGAAATGTGACTGTAACTTGATGGACGCATTTACCTTCTCCTATAAGAAGTATGAACTGAAGAGGCAGCTAAGAGTATAGCAGGAGATTGGAAAGCCAGCAACAGGAAGAAGTAATGAGATTTAGGGGAAATATTACCATACCCTAAAAATATTGTATATTGTGTTCAGGCATAACATTTTTTTTAAAAATTATCTAAAACATTGCATAAGTTTCTCTTTAGTCTGCAATGTTTTAAACTGTATCTCTTCAGTATTAAAAATTTCAGCAAGCAAACGACTTAAATACATTTAAGGATCTTAATAGAATCTAACCTTCATCTGGTTTGGTTTTCTGTAGCCCAGTTTCCTGCATACTTAGTGCTAAATTACTAGGGTAGTGAAAATTCCAGTGGGTCATGCTGCAAGCTTCTAGTTCATTGAGATTCTATCTGTTGTCTGAATCTCTTGATCATACCAGCATGTCAATTTCTGCATCTGCTGAATGCCAGCCTGCTTTTACCTCACAACCACAAAAATAGCAAGAACCCAACAGATCATGATTGTAGTTTCACATTTATCAATTGATATATTCTTAAACTTTTTTTGAGACTTTTGTCACTTAAGGTATATTTCCATTTTGTATTATCTCAAGGTACTACTTCACATGTATTAAATTGTATTTTTCTCAAATCTGCCCACTCCATAAAAATCCATAATCTGTCTAGCCTCCAGCACCAAGTTTAACAAAAGCATTGTTGAAGGTACATGTAATACAGGAAGACTTAGAGAAAATGTTCTATGTAAAAGCAGCTTCATGTAATGAAGATATGGTACTGCCACCTTTAATGACCTGTTTATGAGCCATGAGCTTGCTGTGGCTGCACCCTGAAGCAGATTTGTTTCAGCTCAGGTGAATTCTTGGAACTTTGTTTGTAGGATGTAATGTTCTTTATTGTTCGGAACAATATTTTCCATATGCTATTGTTCCAAAGAAAGCTTTCTGGTTTGTGTAACAATATTTGTGATATAGAAACAAAGATTTATGAGATTATTGTTGATTCAGCTTCATGTTCAGATAAATTACATGATTTTCCTTTTAAATGTTTTATTCTGTGTTGCCCTGTCTTTCTTTACATTATGTTATTGCAAGTTGAAATGTTTTAATACTGCTGTCAAACTGGGAAGTTTTTCTTACCGTATTTTTAAAATTCATTTTCCTTTCCTCTGTCATTTTAATTTAGTGCCTTTACTTCAAAAATGTTCTCCTTTTTTGTTGGTTTTGCTCATTATTTTAGGACTAGACAGCAGTGTTGAAAACTGTACTTGCTATGATCACAAATCCAGCTTGCAGCCCCACCACTATCGTCGATCCTTTTCCAAATTAATAATAATAATCCTTGCATTTGATATAGCGCTTTTCACGTTTCTAGACGTCCCAAAGCGCTTCACAGAATATACTGTAAAGTGAATTGACTGTATATTTGTGGGCGAACCGGCAGCCAATTGCGCACAGCAATATCCCACAAACAGTCGTAGATTGAAAATGACCAATTTATTATTGTTTTTTTTTTGGAGGGATTATTATTAGGCTTTGTGTGGAGTAAGGAAACGTGCCCAAGGTTTCGCCCTCTGCCTGGAATTGAACCCAGGTCTCTCGCTTGCAAAGCGAGTGCTCTAACCACTGAGCTACAGGACTCCACATTAATTAATACACATATTGGGCTTTCTGCTCTATGTGCATATTTATCACCAGAGTGCATATTTATCACCAATAGTGATGGGGAACAACAACACTGGCAACTCTCAAGAATCAATTTTTAAGCCAATTTTAATGGCCCAGATTGGAATCATTTTGACTCGGGACAAACAAAAGCAATTGATTGACCCTAGAGCTTTGCGTTCCATATCATATCACATCATATTGCATGATGCTCCAATGGACACATCAGGGAGCCAAATATGTCCCAACTTTGAATATTATGCTCGTTATTATGTTTGTTAACAGGTTTGATGAATTAAAAATGCACCAATCTGTCCACATTACACAATTCAAAGAATGAAATTATTAGTAACAATAGTACAAATGAAGTTTGTGGTAAGACAGTTGGTGAAAGGTTGGGGATCAATAGATTCATTTGCAGAGCAAAGTAGTGTACCAAAATTACAGTTGCACTTTCATACAAAGGACAACATTCTGTACAATGTTTGTATTCTGGTTTGTAATGGGCAATGCAAAGGTTATTGACCCGATCTGTACTGAAAATCTAATGTATGTCACATAGGAAATTGCACATCTTAAAATTATATTACCTGATATTTTGATGATAAGGAGCATCTAATTTCCGTAGGACATTGCATAACATCTCAATTGTTTTACTTTAAATGATTCAGTAATAATGAACACTCCGACTGTTTTTGAACTCGGAATATAAGAAGAAAATATATTTAGTAAATATTATGCAATTACAATAGAACAATTAAAATTTTGCACTGATAAGTGAATGCCAAGCTAAGCCTAAATTAATGTAGACCTAGAAGAAGTGTGGGAAAGTACAAAAAATTTATATATTATATATATTGCAATCATGAATGAGCAGTAAAATCACAGATCAGTTGTTCCCATGATCCTGTAGCTCAGTGGTTAGAGCACTCGCTTTGCAAGTGAGAAACCTGAGTTCAATTCCAGGCAGGGCGAAACCTTGGGCAAGTTTCCTTAGTCCACACAGAGCCTAATAATAATCCCTCCAAAACCAAAAACAATAATAAATTGGTCATTTTTAATCTACGACTGTTTGTGGGACATTGTTGTGCGCAATTGGCTGCCGCGTTCGCCCACAAATATACAGTCAATTCACTTTGCAGTGTGTTCTGTGAAGCGCTTTGGGATGTCCTCCTGACATGAAAAGCGCTATATCAAATGCAAGGATTATTATTATTATTATTATTATGATCAAAGTACAACCCTAGCCAAATGAGATTGCATATGGCATACCTTGCTCTGTAGTCAAAAGCATTTTATGTTTGATGCAGAAGTACAGAAGGAAAACTGTAGTGACCCTTCTGAGCTTTTCGTATTTAAGGCTAGGATATTCTACCAGCAAATCTGTTCTATTTGGTATCTGCCATCTTGGTGCAATTGGTAGCACCCTCTCCTTTGGGTGAGAAAACTATAGACTCAAACTCCATGTCAGAGCTTAAAGTATAGGCTGGCACTGCAGATTAGTACTGGGGGTTCGCTGTATTGTTGGAGGTGTTGTCTTTCAGATGAGATATTAAACTGGCATTAAATTGCAATGACGTGAATTAAAAATACTGCCCCAAAAAATTACACTTGATTAATTACTGTAAAGCGCTTTGAAACATTTCAAAGTAATAACTTTTTTCTTCGGTCTACCTGAAAAATGGATTATTGTGTTCATTACTAAATAATTCAATGACATTTACAATGAATATTCAAAAATCAATGAAGCTTTACTGAAGAAAATGAGTAGAAGAAACTTTACACAACTCGTATAATAGTTCATTGTTCTGGATGTTAGGCTAATGAAACCAGCAAATAATTGGATTACATCAAAGAGCAAATATCCTTTCTAAATAATGGGGTGAGATGTTTTTCTCTTTTTTTTTAAATTCTGTGCTCGCATCTGAAGTGAAGTTGGCTTGAAAATGTTACTAAGCCCGATTAACAACATGACAAACAAGCTAATATGAAGCTTCCTCGATGATTGCAAAAATGTAGATTCTGCTCCTATTAAGTAATTCGACTGTCATAAACATCCACTGCTTGAGCAAAATTGTTCCATCTCCATTGGTGCAAAAAAAATTGATCGAAGTAAATTGTTTTATTTTTAAAATAGGTGCTAATGGTACTTTTTTAAAAATTGCCTCAATTCCTCATTTCTGTTTACATTTTAGTCTCAATCGTTACACCACATCCAGCTTAAGTAACAACAAAATTACATTTGTATAATGCCTTTCACATTGAGAGCATGTCCCGAGGCACTGGACAATCAGTAGTTTGGACCTGAATTGGGGATCGGAGAGAGTGGAAGGCAGGGGGGGAAATGAGGGTGATCGAAGGCACGGTCGAGAGTTGGATCTTGAGACGGGTCTTGAAGGAGACGAGAGGGGGCGAGGTGCAGGAACTATGGGATGGAGTTCCAGAGGGTGGGGCTGAAGGCCCACTGAAAGCATTCTATGTTTGATGTAGCAGAAATATGGGGCGGGTGAAACGTGGGACATGAAACAGGCTGGAGCCCGGAGGAGTAAGGGGATAGGCCGAGTGGGAACCAGGAGATGAGAGCCACACAGCCACCACAGCTTGGGTGATGGTTAGCCGCTGATTATATAAATTGGGTTTATATTGTACAAGTGCATCATTCAGCAAATTCATGCAAATTAAGTCTATATAGAGCAGTTAGTTTCACCGCACAATGAAGTGTTTACAATATTTTGCTTTGTCAGCGGGGACTTCTGAGCAGCTACCTGCACATCTAGATTTATTGTATCTGTATGAAGCCCACAGAGTATAAAAATGTTTATATCAAATGATGTTGTGTAAACTGCAGGGAATAGATCAATAAATGCAGTGTTGATACAATGAAATGGATTAAATAGAATTCAAAACAATACATATTAATAATAATAATAATCCTTCCATTTTATATAGTGCTTTATCATGTTATTTTAGATGTCTCAAATCCCTTCACTGATTTTACTGTAGAGTGTAGTGATTGTATATTTTGTAGATGAAAATCACCAAAACCAACTTATTCGTCTAAATTAAGGATTTTTTAAAATTTTAGTGAGTTGCAAAATTGATAAAGAATATCTTGAAATCCAATTAGTTTCTCTATTCTTACATAACCCACATCGAAAATGTTGAAGTAGAATCTACTGACTTTGGCTGGAGTTTGCAACTAAATGTATGGTATATTCAGATATTGCAACAAATGTAACTGGGCCATCCATGGACACATAAAGTCCTGCAGATGCAGAGAAATGTCAGCTTTGAAGTTTGCTACAAAGTACTTTGGTACAGCTATGCTAAACTTTAGGGAACATTTGACTACCACTGCCTTGTAAATATGCAGTACTGTACTAATCATTTAGTGCTAAAACAATAAAATGCCTTCTGTGCAATGAGATAAATATGCAACTTGGAAAAAATGGTATTCAATCTTACTGTACAATCTTTAGCAAGTACTTTTACATTGGAGATTTTTTACTTTGGTGTGCAACACATTGTTACCAAGGTGAACTGAGTGTCATTGAAAAAGTGGCCTGTACTTAAACAAAACTTGAATGAAAACTGCAGTATTATCATTTAAACGTTCAAAATATTGCATTGATTTACACAACTGCAAACTCCTGCTCCAGTTGTGCTTTTTGGTTCCCGGGATATACATTTTTAATATCAGTTACTGTATTTTCATCCATAAGTTCTGTGATTGGATTCAGTTCGAAGTTAACTGCAGTTGCAGCGTACAATTAGACAATGGAATTCTCAACTATAATTCAGTGCAATTTTGGAAACTCCTTTTTTAAAACTGTATCAATGATTGTCTACTGGGAACTGGATCTGAATTTCCAAGTATTTTACACCAGCTTGTAATAAGTCCCGATTAAGTGATGATGTGAAGCTCTTGCTCGTGAAGCTTGTTCAACATAATTCAAAGTAACTTGAATTAAGGTCCCCTTGACGACAAGGCATGCTGGAATGTCACCTATGTTAGATTAATTCTGCTATTGTAATGTAGTAGCATTGTTGGCTCCACATTTTTCTGTACTCAGACTCAGGTCGGTGCTCACAGTTAGGTGCTGTCAACTGTGATTCCTGCTTTAAAGGTGAACTCATTGATCATGTGTGGTGAATGATTGAACACATCAGCCTATGGAGCGTGGAATCTAGATTTGTTTTTGATTTCTGCTTAGTAAAATTACTGAAGAAAAAAAATTCTGCAGAAGAAATCCCCATTTACATTTACAGGAATGTAGAAATCTACAGGAAGTGTATTTTTTCAGCAATCATCTAACATATCTACACTATTCATCCCTCGTGTGTTAGAGCATTTTGAGGAAGTAACTTTCCAGTGCATTGTGAAAAAATGAACTCATCAATCATACTTTAGTTGACTCTTTAAATTGAAATAGTACTTGGATAACTAATGAACAAACAATCTAATTAGTTTCTCTCTGAACTCGATGCCCATTTTATTAGACAGTTCTTAAAAGGGCCATCTGCTGACTTGTGAATGATGAGGATGAAGAAAATAGCTAACATCTCAATTGTTTCATAATGCAGTTTTTGAATGACCCAGAGGAAGAGATTGTGTGTGTGCGCAATAGACGAATTTGGTCTACACTGAAAATGCAGCAGTAACTTCCAAAAAATATTAATTTCAAATCTTAGAGGTTTATGGGTTAATTAAATTTGTGACCCTGAGGTGAAGCGTGAACTGATACAAATTTCCTTTTAAGTAGAAAATTTAATAAAAGATTAGCAAGGTTATACATGATCAAAATTATGCATTTCATCAAATCAAATTTTTTACGGTGGGTTAGTAATCAAATTAATTCTTACAACGGGTTAGTAATCAAATTTATTCTTACAACGGGTTGGTAATCAAATTAATTCTTACGACGAGTTAGTAATCAAATTAATGCCTCCGACAGGTTAGTAAAGTTCACTGCAATGGGATCAATATAGTAGCTTTGATGGAGCAATCGACTTGTTAACTTGTTGCGTCAATCCATGTTCATCTTGGAGGCTAAACACAACCCCAAGATCCTTTTTTCCACCACCCACTACCTCCTGTGTGGCCCCCCCTCAGGTCTCCTCCATCTTCATATCAATTGCCAAGTGAGAGGAGGTCATAGACTTCTTTTCATCTAAAATTCACAACATCCGCCAGGCAGCTTCACCCACCTGCCTCTTGTCACCCATCACCATGCCCTCCCCATCATCTGCTCATACCACAACCTACATCCTACATTCCTTCCTCCCCATCTCTCCCTCATCCCTCTCACTCACCATCACCTCCATGAAACCCACCACCTGCTGCCTCGACCCCCTTCCCACCAACTTGCTGGTCACCCAGCTCCCCTTCCTCTGCCCACTACTGGTTGACGTCATCAACCAGTCCCTCTCCTCCGGATCAGTCCCTGCCCCCCTCAAAACTGCTGTCATCACCCCTCCTCAAAAACCTTCCCTAGATCCCTCAAACCTCAGCCACTACCGCCCTATTTCTAACCTGTCCTTCCTCGCAAAAGTCTTAGAACGCGTTGTTACCAATCAACTTTACACCTCTCCTCCCACTCCCTTTTCGAACCCCTCCAATCCGGCTTCCGCCCTGCCCACAGTACAGAGACTGTGCTTGTGAAAGTCACAAACGACATCCTCTCTATCTGTGACCAGGGCTCCCTCTGCCTCTTTGTCCTCCTGGACCTCTCCGCTGCGTTCGACACAGGCGACCACGCCATCCTCCTCCACCGCTTTTCCTCCATCATCCACCTCAGTGGGACCACACTCGCCTGGTTTGAGTCCTACCTCACAAACCGCCAGCAGTACATCTGCACAAATGGTTTCTCCTCCCGCTCTCACCCGGTCACCTGCGGGGTACCCCAAGGATCCATCCTTGGCCCCCTCCTCTTTCTGATCTACATGCTCCCTCTTGGGTTTGTCATCCGCAGACATGGAGTACGTTTATAATGTATGCGGACGACACCCAACTCTATTTTTCCATCTCTCTTTGCGACCCCACCAGTTCCCTGATGTTCTGTCAGCCTGCCTGTCAGACGTCAGGGGCTGGATGTGCGCAAATTTCCTTCAGTTGAATGTTGATAAGATGGAAGCCATACACTTTGGCTCTCATCAGTGTCTAAAATGTCACAGCTCTCACCTCCTCCATCTCCTTAAAACTCTCCGAACCCGTACGCAACCTAGGCGTCAGGTTCGACCCCCAATTATCCTTCCTCCCCCACATCCGGTCCCTCACCAGCACGGCTTTCTTCCACCTCCGATGCATCATCCGCCTCCGCCAATACTTCTCTCCGAAAGTTGCTGAAACTCTGGTCCATGCCTTTGTCACCTCTCGGCTGGACTATTCAAACGCCCTCCTCGTCGGTCTCCCATCCACTACCATCCATAAAATCCAGACTATTCAAAACTCTGCCGCCCGCATTCTCACCCGCAACAAACTCCACTCCCCGATTACCCCAGTCCTCGCCAGACTCCACTAGCTCCCCGTCCCAGAGAGGATCGATTTCAAGATCCTCACCCTTGTCTTCAAATCCCTCCACTCCTCCGCACCCCCCTACATCTCTGACCTCTCCTCAAAACAGTGCCTGTTGCCTTCGTTCCTCCAGGTCTGGCCTCCTCCTTGTCCCCGAGTCCTCCGCTCCACCCTCAGCTGCCGTGCCTTCAGCCACTATGCTCCGAGGCTCTGGAACTCCCTTCCTCACTCCCTTCACTTCGCCCCTTCTCTTCCTATTTTCAGGTCTCTGCTGAAGACTTTTCTTTTCGACCGCGCCTTTGGTCACCTTCCTCCCCTTCCCCCTGGCTCGGCCCCGGGATCATTACTGTGAAGCGCTCTGAGACACCGTCCGGTGTGGAGGGTGCTATATAAATCCAAGTTGTTGTTGTTATGTTGATTGTAGTATATCTTTTCCCTTGAGATTGGTTGCGGTTAGCTGCTCTGTTCACAAAACTCAGCTCTTCTCTTTAAGCAGCTCTTCTACATTCGTTGAGAATTATTCTTACAATTATACCTAGTAAAGACGTACACATCGACCTTGCTTGACTCTCAACTGTCCTTTCCATCCCACATCCGCCACTGTCACACCGCAGGCCACCGAAAACCCTCTTATGCGCATTCGTAACATTCAGGCTTGACTATGCAAACGTCTTGCTCGCCGGCCTCCCCATAGGCTGCAGTTCATCCAGAACTCTGCAGCTCAGGGCCTCTCCTGCACCAGGCTCTCTGACCCTATCACCCCCATACTCGCCTGACTCCACTGGCATCACACAGAGTATACAGTTCAAGATCCTGGTCCTCACCTTCAAAGCCCTCCATGGCCTTGCTTCCCCCTACCTCTGCGACCTCCTAACCCCTACCAACCTGCCCGCTCCCTCCGCTCAGCAGGCTCCAGCCTTTACTTCCTGAGCCTCTCCCGCCCTACCATTGACAGGTGAGCCTTCAGCCACTCTGCCCACACCCTCTGGAACTCCTCCTGCAGTCCCTCCGCCTCGCCCCCTCCCTTGCCTCCTTCAAGACTCATAGCCAGACCCTACTCTTTGACCGTGCTTTCAATCACCCTCCTTCCTCCCATGCCCTCCATCCACCCCAATCCCGACCCCCAGCTCGGGTCCGAAACATTGACTGTCCAGCGGCTTGGGATGTTCTACCGACATGAAAGGCGCTATACAAATACAATTTTGTTGTTGTCAAGATATCTGGAATTTAGCTTTACTAAAAACATCTTTGGAGTCAGACAGTCTCATCCCTTCATTGATATCCATAGTTGTCAACTTTTCGTCTTTATCATTATTCCAACAACTTGTTTCAAGCACTTCTTTGTCCACCCACGATGATGTTGAAGAAAACTTCATTCCTTTCAACTTGTTTTCTATTGTCCTTGGCCTTCATGCATTTGTATATAGAGTCAGCTTTACGAAGTTAACAAATCCATTAGTCTTTACAATTTACAACTCAAGCAACCCAGAATTCTGGGATTGCTTACAGAGGCATGGAAGAGGGTGTGCTTCTCCCTCAGGCCAGATTATAATACTATAAAAATAATCCTTGCATTTAAGTCCAGCACCTTTCATGTTGAGACAATCTGCATGTAGCTCAATTATCACTAAATACTACAAAATATACAGTCAAACTACTTTGCAGTAGTTTACAGCTGTGACGTGCTTTGAAACGTATCGATGATGTGATAAAGCTCTATACCAAATGCAAGATTGATTGTTATTAGTTTTACAAGGCCTCAACAGGACACCAAATCCAACACTGAGTGTTGAGTCAAAGGTTTGCAGGTTCCTCTTGAGTCAACGGTTTGCAGGTTCGGCAATTGAAACCCGAACCAGTGATTGTAAGATCTGGAAAATTAATTTTGAATTCTGTTAATCTATTTGTGTTCTGTTTCTCGCTGCGATTGCCTTTGGCACATCCTTCCGACATGGAAGGTGCTATATAAATCATTTTGTTTTTATGTTAACATGCTATGTGGTACAGGTTATAGAGGGGCATTGTGGAAATGTTTGAAGTTGTAAAGATAAGTGCTAATATTGGTGAAAGACAATTTTTGAATAAAGTTATGAAATGAAGAACAGCAATTTCATTTTATCTAGAATTCTGAAACTTGCAAAGTCCATCCTCGAGGCGAGGAGTTTTCTAATTGCATCGCATTTTCTTTTTGCAGTTCAGTTTGATGAAGACAGATAAAGAACAGTACGATCGAGAAGAAAGGCCTGAAGCACAACAAGCAATTCTCAGAAAAGCTGCGAAAGATGTACCTCTATCCACCAGGACTGCAAGTGGAGGTAAATTTCCCTCGGAAGGATATGGAATATTAATAAACATCAGCAGCAGTGGAAGCAATTCTGTGTGACTGTAGGGAAATATTTTGCTGCACAGCAATTCAAATTATTTTGTCCATCCCTCTGCTCCCAAATTAGTTATTGCACTTGTAACACAAATCGTTTAAAAACTACTGCAGTCAATATATATGACGGGCAGAGATAGGTTGATGTTGAAGCATCGATGTGCTGCACTGTAGTGGGGAAAGATGCAAGATAAGTGTGCTCACTTTTCTGAGTTACCAATCTCAGTTAACTTGTGCGAAGCAGCACTGAGGAAATGTTGGGGATTTCACTGCAGATGGGGAAATTTCTTCAGACCCCACTTATTCATACCTGCTTTTCCAAGAGCAGATTTGATGCTGTCCTGCCCCTACCTTGTGACTGTAGGAGTTGCTTGGTCTGAGAACGGTAAATGTGTGAAAACTGAGGAACTAGAAGAAATGGAGAAGAGGATTAAGCTATATTATGCCAAGTATCAAGTACGATCTTGTATGCCATTTGTGTATTTGAGCTTGAACCAATAAAGATGGACTTAAATGGCAAATAGAAAACTGTCCAGTAGGATTTAGTTCTTTAGAACAAAACATTTGCTGGAATGTGTGGGTGGAAAATTCTATTGCTACAGAGAAAATCCTTCTGTCTTTTTAGAACTCGATTGTTTTGGATCATTTCATAACTTGATAAATAATACTATTTAATACTCAATTAACTGTCAATTTCTTGATGTGGTGTACTTGTGCATAACTGTTTGCACTGTTATTTATGTATTTCATAACATTACAACTGCAGAAATAGATTTGACGTTTTTGTGGAATGGCTCCACATAACTGAACTTTGCTGCATAAATGACCTGGAGGTCAACTTTGGCACATGCATAAAGGGGCTGGTATTTATTCTATAGTTTGTATAATGTTTCCCACCCTCTTTTCTTTCACCAACTAATCTTAGCAACGAAAGGCAAAATCCAATCGTCTGCATTTAATAAAATGCAGACTGAAATGCAATAAACTGAAATGGAGAAGGCCTATGATTTTATTTTAAAAGCAGGATTATAAACAGATGCCTGGAAATAGGCTAAACATGTTATATTGCTGCTTTAATGAGCTTGGTTGCCTGAAAGAGCTTTCAAAGATACATTGCCCAGTCATCACATCCATGACAATTCACGCTAAAATTGCTGATCTGTGTATAAATGGGCTTAGCTTATGGCATGCAAAAGGAAATAAACAAATTAGGTAGACAAGATCACTTAATGTTTTTGTTTGCATAGTACAGATGAGGAATGCACAAAAGATAAATTCTGTCCAACTTCTGTACAGATATAAGAATTTTCTGAGTATTTCCTGTTTTTATACATCAAAATGTTATTGTAAAGGTTATTTGCCAATGTTTTGTGGATATGCCTAGTTTTCACCTCTTGGATCTGGTTCTGAATACAATCACATTGATGGGGTAAACTTTCCTGCAATAGTTCGAAGTGAGATTTAGAATTAAACTTGAATGTTTCAACCCAGTTATTTGTAAGCAAGAATTTACGATGCACAACTGACCGTAATTTAGTACCATAATTTAGGTAGGTAGCCTTCCTCAGAGGTTACAATTAGGACTGGTGTTGAGAATGAAGTAGCAAATGTACAGAAAAGTGTATTTTTCTGGAGTTTAAGTAGATCCAAAGAGTACACTGGAAAGCTAAGTGCTGTATGAGCTGCAGTTTGTGGCTAATATTACATTAGTGGTTTATGGCTGACTATTGCTGAAGTATTGCATATTTTCTTCAGTCGTGGGTGATTACTTACAAAATCAGAGATACTGGAATTTTCCTCCGCCTTCCTGCAGTTTGTGTTAATGTAACACATTACAATACAAAAGCAACTTTCACATTGGGAGGAAGTCCCAAAGCACTTGATATCTGGCAAAAGTGATTCAGTTAACAGCCATTTCAATCATTTATGGTTTGGCTCTAGTGCATATGGAGACGGTATGAATATTGTTGTGTGATCTAGGTTTGATATTTTTCATCTGTCGATTTCAAATGGTTAAAAACTAGATCTGCTCTATTGATTATTATGAAATTAAAATGCATATGTTGCAATGAATTTTATTTTGTAGCTAACTAGTAAATAGAAAAATATTCCCAACATCACCTTAATGGGCAAAAATGTATTCATAGAATCATAGAATATTACAGCACAGAAGGAGGCCAGTCAGCTCATTATGCCTGTGTCGGCTCTTTGGAAGAGCTACCCAATCACAACCACTCCCCCTCTCTTACCCCATAGCCCTGCAATTTTTTTCTCTTCAATTCCCTTTTGAAAGTTGTTAGTGAATCTACTTCCACCACCCTTTCAGGCAGTGCATTCCAGACCATAACAACTCTCCGTGTAAAACAAATTCTCCTCATCTCCCCTTTAGTTCTCTTGAATTTATGTCTCCTGGTTACCGACCCACCTGCCAATGGAAACAGTTTATCCCTATCTACTCTGATCAAAACCCCTCATCATTTTGAACACTTCTATTAAATCTCCCCTTAACCTTCTCTGCTCTAAGGAGAACAATCCCAGCTTCTCTATCATATTTAAACTACATACTATTCTGGTAAATATCATCTGCAACCCTCTCCAAGTCATTGATATCCTTCCTAAAGTGTGGTGCCCAGAATTGGACTGAATACTCCAGCTGAGATGCAACCAGTAACTTTTAAAGGTTTAGCAGGACTTCCTTACTTTTGTACTCTATTCCTCTATTTATAAAGCCATGGATTCCATATGCTTTTTTAACAGCTCTAACAATCTGTCGTGCCACCTTCAAAGATCTGTGTATGTGAACCCCCAGGACTCTCTGCTCCTGTATCCCCTTTAAAACTACCTTTTTTAAATAAGTATTTACAATGGTTCATTGTGCACAAGGTGTAAACCAGGGTTTACAACACAAAACTATCAGGATTTGGATTTCTTTCCCTAAATCCTTTACAACCTACTTTTCTGGCCTTCAAAACCCTCTTCGATATATCTCTCTTTGGCTATGCTTTCCCTCAATATCCTCAAACACCCACTCAACTCCTCTCTGATCCCACTGTTTTTATAAGTATAAGTTGTAAGTGGTAGTTGTTGTGCACGTCGTTGTGCTACAACAATGATTAGGTTGTGAGTTATTAGGTTTTTCTAATTTCAAACAACTGCTCCTTTTTCTTTGCAGCCATCAGATACTGTGACAGATGTCAAGCAATGAAACCTGACCGATGCCATCACTGTTCGGCCTGTGACATGTAAGTTGATTTGTATACACACTTTTGGAACTTTTAATATTGCCTTTTTGACACAAGAAAACTGGGGAATTCAACCTGTTTCAGGGAAGATCTAAAAAGCTCAAGATCTAAAAAGTTGAAGACCAAAAAAGAAACGGGGAAGATCTGAAAAGTTGTATATGTAGGATAATTTCTACAATAGTAATATTTTTACTACAGTTCAGCTGGTTAGGTAGCACCACCGTTTGTTGATGTTGTGTTAAACGTTGAAGCTTGTGATTTTTATTCAGAATTTGTTTGATCTCTTTTCAAGGGAAGGTAAACTTTCTCTTTTATCATGTACATCTTATTTAAATAGCAGTATCACATTGAAATTCATTTTTATTTTAGAAATTTTATATCCCAAAAAAGTAGTTTTCAGCCAATATTTTGCTTGAAATAAATTTTCAAAATTATGGATTAAGTTTTCAATAACATCTATGATTCCCACTTAAAAAAATTCAGAAGCCTGCTCTTCATTATCTAACCTGTTTTCTTTAACTACTCCAAAAAAAGATCTTTGAGAAGAAGAGGTTTTTTTGTTTAGTCTTAGTTGAAATCACAAAACTCAATTTGTTTTCCAAGTAACAAAAAAGTTTTGCTCGATATTGAACTAACCTGTGGTTTTTTTTTAGGTGTATATTAAAAATGGATCATCATTGCCCTTGGTATGTCCTTATACTTTTACATTATAATTTGATTGTACTTAAAAGTAGCAAGTAAAGCGTTAATGTATGATTTTGGATTGGGGAATATTTTTTGCAATTATTAATGTCTGAGCTATTGAAGAACAGTTTGAGCTTGATTGGAGACCAAAGCATTATATATAACTGGTTGAATCTTAACGTTTTTTTAAAAATCTAACTTTTGAGCTTTTCTAATTTCCAGAAAAGTAGAAAAATAAATGTCTTCCATGGTATTTCAATTCCAAGGTCATAAACGTGACACTGTTTTGACTTCTTCATCATAGTGTTAATGATTTTTGGATAGGGGAATATTTTTTGTCAGTATAAAATGAATTGTTATTCTTGAATGTTCAGTTTGTGCATTTCTTTCCAGGTGTAATTTTAAAGAAAGCTATTAGTTATGCTTCCTCTGCAGGAAAGCTGTATAAATGTTCCACTTTATTTGTATGTACAAAATCAGTGCAATACATTGGAATGCCAATGTGCAATGCCATGATGTGACAGAGCCCACGTTTAGTTTTCTTCACTTCAGTTTCTGTTCTCCCTTGTGACCCTGAGGAGGTGCAGAGCAAAGACCAAGCACCACCGCACAGGGAGAGAGACAAAATCAGAAAATCTTTCCTGGTTATGCCCATGTGCTGCCGAGAGCATCTTGTTTGGAGTGATAACAAAGGTCCATAAACAGGTTATCTGCCCACTCAGCAGTTGCTGGTGCACGGCTTAGAGGGATCAAAGGGGAAGGAAAAATAAGATTAACCTATGGGAAAAAATCAAGATAACAATACTAACTCCACAAATACTGCAAACAATAATCCAGGTTATTACATTAAAGATATATTTGATTACAACTTTGATCAAGGGCTTGTATTGATGAGATGGGGAAAATGAATGTGTATGTATGATTGATTGAGATAGATAGAGTATAATATATAATCATATCAATATATGTGCTTTGGTTGCCTACGAGAAACTGTTTAAATTATCTTATACATATATATATCTTGTATACGTAAATATACCTCTATAGGACTCTTGAGATAGTACTTTTATAATAAGATTCTTGCAGTGTTTTGTTAAGTATTGGTGTTTTGATGTATACTGCCTTGTAACGTGCAGCTTTTTTTCCTTCCTCAGGGTGAATAACTGTGTGGGATTTTCAAACTACAAATTTTTTCTACTGTTTTTGGCATATTCTTTATTGTACTGTCTATTCATTGCTGCAACTGTGCTACAATATTTCATCAAGTTTTGGACAGTAAGTTCATCTTTATTTTCTAATTGCATCTTTTTGTTGTGTGTTCTGAAGCATGTGAATGTCTGGCAAACAAACTTATTTCAATACCATCACCAAATGCATTCAAGTATTGTTTATTAAGAGGCTGTGCATTTGCAAACTTTATGAAACCATTTGCCATTCATCTGGAATCCTATCCATAATGTATTTAAGTAATTATAATTACATTTATTCCCAATTAAGGAGTGTTGCTTTAAAAATAAAGGGTTTTAAGTCGATGATCTTAATTCTAAAACCATGGGCAATTTCATTGCCTCCAATATACCAGAACTGGAAACGCCTAATACATATTGAACAATATTATTACCCTTCCAAAAGGTGACGCTGTTCATTTGAGGAATTAATCGTATTTGCTTTCCTGAGAACTGCAACGTGGGCAATTGGGCAGCATTTTATGCCTGAATTCTGATATTTCAATTGAATTCTGCGCTCTTTAGGTGAAGGATGTCAGAGCTCTTTTCCACTATTTGCACTCACTGGCAGCATCTGTCATTCCCTGCTGCTTGGAGTTATAGAGTTCCCTCTGATCTCTCCCATCAATATCTTGTTGGATTTAAACTCCAGCCTGTGAGGTGTGCCAGTAGTCCTGAGCCTTTAGCCCATTAACCTGCTGTATGGTTATCCCACTCCTCTGCTCTGATTTATGAACTTTAAACAGAAGTGACTGGAAGAACTCTTACATTGAATTACTAAGTATAGATAAGTGTGCATTTATGTGTATTCAAAGGGAAAGTTGGTTGGAAAATATTTGTAGAGACCAGTGTATGTATTGCTCTCCATTGTTTGCAGTTAGAAGAAATAGAATATAATCTATAATGTGACTTTCATACACCAGATTTTACAAGTAAACTGATCTCTAGCACCCAATTGCCACGTCTTCAATTTCTTCAATTACATTCTTTTAAAAAAAATCTTCTGAAGATGTTCGTAGAATCTCATTTGCATTGTTTTCCCCAAAGTCTGATATCAGTTGCTAGTTCCTTGCATACAAGAGTTGCTTTTCAGTTTGATATAAATATGCTGTGTGGGAACAACTCATATGGAGTCCTGTAGCTCAGTGGTTGGAGCACTCGCTTTGCAAGTGAGAGACCTGAGTTCAATTCCAGGTAGGGCGAAACCTTGGGCAAGTTTCCTTACTCCCTCACGCCTAATAATAATCCCTCAAAAAAAATCAATAATAAATTGGTTATTTTTAATCCATGACTGTTTGTGGGACATTGCTGTGCGCAATTGGCTGCCGCATTCGCCCACAAATATACAGTCAAATTCACTCTACTCTATATTCTGTGAAGCACTTTGGGACGTCTAGAAGACGTGAAAAGCGCTATATCAAATGCAAGGATTATTATTATTAGTAGTATTCATTTGTAGTGAGCATAGCTAATCTCTTCTTGCTCCTCTCCTGGCACATACCTTCCACCACAAAAGAAATGAGATTGAATTTGTAGGATATTTGAGAAATAACAACTGGCTGATTTCTACAAACTTTTTGATAATAGAAAGTTATCATAAAATGTAATTGGTGAAGATTCACACACTGCTTCTGCTGCCTGATCTCTCAGACTCTGTCATCACCTGGAATTATGTCCAGGTATAAGGGAGTTAAATCATATGGAATCATATGGAATATAATTCCATATGCACCAACTATTTGCACCACCTGCACCAACTATTTGGGCTGAATGGCCTATTTCCATGCTGTAATCTATATAGCTCTTAAAAAGGACTGCAGGAAAATGTCTTCCAAATTAAGACTGAAGCTTAAGAATTGTTCAAACTTTGATTTGAAACTTTATTCAAATGTATACATAAGTAATCATAAGATGCTATACACAGAATACTATCTATTTCACTTGAATTCTTAAGATTCAGATCATTCACAATAAAAAGCTAACAAACAGAAAACAAAAAAAAGTTTGCAATTACTACTTGGAATGGTAGTCTTTGAAATGATGGAACTGTATAGATGATTATCAACTCTATGTAATTAGTTTTAAGTGGAGGTCTTGCCATCAATACTGAGAAAATCAAACCATTTCAAAGAGCAATTATTTTTGTATAATATTGAATAAATATTTCAAAGATCATAAATTTCTGTATTTTTAAAAAATATATAAATAATTAATAGGATAAAAGGCAGGTACAGTGGCATTTGGGGAAGGGAAGCGGCTTACTGATTCTCTCAGTGTGAAGAAGCTGAGTTATTAGTATTCTGAAACAATTTACTAATTAGCAGTTTGAACTATACATGCCAACCTGTCACAATGTTGTTTTTGGTCACGAATAATAATAATAAATAATCCTTGCATTTGATATAGCGCTTTTCACGTCGGGAGGACGTCCAAAAGCGCTGCACAGAACACACTGTAAAGTGAATTGACTGCATATTTGTGGGCGAACGCGGCAGCCAATTGCGCACAGCAATGTCCCACAAACAGTCGTGGATTGAAAATGACCAATTTATTATTGTTTTGGGTTTTTGGAGGGATTATTATTAGGCGTGTGGAGTAAGGAAACTTGCCCAAAGTTTCGCCCTCTGCCTGGAATTGAACTCGGGTCTCTCGCTTGCAAAGCGAGTGCTCTAACCACTGAGCTACAGGACTCCACAAATGTTGCCAATCCATGTGCTGTAGTGACCTTTGCTCTTCCATTTAAGCAGGTATGTTTTAAAAAAATCAACAGATAAAAATATTGAAGCTGAGCATAATTCTTCAAGGAATATCAAGGATGGCATATGGAATATGGATGTGTAGCATTACTGGTCATTTTTGAGAGAAGTAAAGTAAACTGTGGAAGTCATATTCAAGAAAGGTGATGGAGCTGAGGGTTATTCTCTATGATTTGATGCCGCATTCATTGTAGGCAAGATTGTTCACAAGATCACCATGTTGTTTCATAGTACCCATGTTCATAAATGTGATTTAATTTCATCAAAAAATTTAAATTATTTGATATATTGCATCTAACTGGGGTTTAAACGAACAAAAGCTCATGTCTGTTCCAGTTAAATCCACAATTTTATTGTTCATAAAGATTTGCATTCTTGCTCTTCTGCATGAAGTTAGTCAGCATCATGCTTAAGTAGTGGAGCTACTCTATGTTTGACATTTGAATGGTAGTTGTAAATCTGGATTGATGCTTTTACTTAAAATGTCTCTGTAAATCATGGTGCTAATGTTTACAATACTTGCCATTACATGATTGCTTTATGCACAGAAGTATCGCTTTTAGCTACAAAATCTGAAGATTTGTGCAACTAGGAGTTACTTGCTTTACTTGATTGCTATGAAATTCATGGCTTAAAAGGTATGAAATGTATTTCATTGAGCACTTTACCTGGTTGTAAATTACCAGAAACATAAAATCAGTTTTTATCTACCAGAGCTCAAAGGAATAGATGACCCCAGATGGTCAGAAAATGAAATCAGAATCTTGTTTCTATTTTCCATATTGCTGGTTTGTAATTCAAGTCATAAGAATTATGATTCAGAATAATTTAGATATTGTTGATAACTGAGCTTGTAGATGGCAGATATAGTTTCATTGATAATTGTAACGTAACTAGTATTGGAGCAAGAAACCAAAAGTGGAATTATGAATTAAATGCCTGTTAAAGATCCCATGGTATTATTTGAAAAGAAAGTTTCTTCCAGTGTCCTGGCCAACAGATAAACAGTTATTCACTTCATGGCTATTTGTGGGACCTTGATGTATGAAAATTGACTGCTGTGTTTGCCTACAAATACAGTGACTAACTACCCTTTACAGAAACGTTTTGAAATATTTGGCATTATAGCCACTGAACGAAATGCAAGGTTTTTTTTAGTATGTGCTGATGAAAAAGAGATCTAAGTGAAGCTGTAGATGACTTACATTTATCTTGCCCAGTACTGGCTGCAGTTAAAAGGGGAGGTGAGGGATTAAGTTAACTGCTTCTCCACAGGTATTGAACAAATTAAGAAAATGTTTGGTTCTTTATCTTTGGTATATTCTTTGAGTTCAGATTAACCTATTTAAAATGGTGCATCAGCTTGCTCAGCCTGAGGCTGCTGTTGTCTGGAGTCTTCCTCCATTTACTCTGTGGGACAGAATTTCCAGCAAGATGGAAATTATTGTACATGTGTAAAGTTGTATTGATGACCCGTCACAGTGGGTTGGTCATAAAACATGATTATCAGCGTACTGGGCAGCAAACATTTATTGTGGCTCATTGTGCCAGGTTCCTCGGGAGTGGAAAAGATCCAACTCAGGAAGTGGTAGTCACTAATTCCATGCATATGTGGAAACAATGTTGCCTGCAGCAATAGTTATGAAAAACATGTGACTGGTTCAGCCCCTGGCATCTCAAAGAAAACAAATTTGGATTTGGGTCAGCCCCAAGCCAAAATATTCTATACAGCTATTGTTTTGTTTTAAAAAGCTTAGTTGTACTATAATTGTGTACCTCTTCCTGCTGTCTCATTGCTTTCTTTCCCTACAGCTATAATCTATTAGGACCCTCTTGCTGTATGTAGTATTTTTTAAATCACCTCTATCTTACATAGGGGCTTCCCAGGACACTCTTTAGTTCCATAATTGGTTATTCTCAAAACATTAATGAATATCTTTTTCAGATGCTGATCAACTAACTGTTTGTGGATTTCCAGCATATTTATTTTCATTGCAGATTTCCAGCATTTGATTTGTTTAATTGGGCTGTTGAACAGAAGGTTTCATCATAGTTGGGCTTAGTGACTTGTCCTTGGAGATTGGATAATTTCTAGATACTTTAGAGATCATTTTTTTGCCAAATCAGTGACAGTAGCAATAAGTTGCAATTAGTTGCATTGATCCAGTTATTTCTCATTACTGGCTATTTAAACACGGAATGAGTGCTGCAGGAGATTCTGAACAAATTTCCTGAACAGTATGGGTTTTGACAGTATGCTCAGATCACATTCACCTGCTAATTCATCTGGAAAGGTTCTTGAACATGGATTGGACATAGAATATGCTAATTGGACCTATTGTATCACTTTTGCATTACTAGTTTGCCTGCAGGCAACTTTTGCATTACTAGTTTGCCTCTCCAGGCAACCCTTATGTAAAACATTCAAATTTCCTGGCCACACATTATGTCAGGCTCTTTCTCTGCTGCAAGTTGCCTTCATCTTCACAGTGAATGTCGCAGTGTAAAAGTAAGAGGACTCGTGTGTCATTCTGCACATACCATATCTGTATCTGACATGGTAACATCAAATGACATAAAGTCTGCACAATCCATGAGCCAAAAAGCAGAATCATATTAGCTGCGGGAGAAATAGTATAGACTCTGACCCCACATGTTTGGATATTTGTGGAATGTCATAGATGTCATAGATTATTTTTCTCTCGCACCACACATTTTCATTGTGCAATAGAACACAATGCAGAGGAGCAGGTGATCTAATTCCTAAAACAACAACTACTTGCATATCTGAGCACTTAGATCTTAAAAAGGGCTCAGGAAATGTTTGGACTCTTCATTACAGATTGATGACGTACGATGATGCAAACCCATTGCCTCTCTTGGCTTAGTATGGAATTCAGCCTGCTTCCTGGACACATCTGTTCTTGCACTACTGTGTGATTTGGGCTCTTGGTTGAGTATTGCATGTGACATCGTATGTGGAATGGGATATTAGTTCCTTTCAAGTGCATGGAGTAGAAAAACTAAATAGAGCCAGCAGTTATCAAAGAACTTAACACTAGGACAAGTTGACCCTGTTCCTGGTACCTGAGGTGGGGGGTACTCATTTGACAAAATTTTAAATTCTACAGGAAATTGCAGGATTATCAAAAAGGGCCTGAACACCAAGGATGTTTGCTAAGCCACCAAGAAACACCTGCTAATCTTGCCTGGAAGGAAGGAAGGAAGGAGCTTATGGACACTGACTGATATGCATTTTAACATTCACATTACCTTATTGTTTACTTTGTGGAAGCTACTGAATAACAGGATAAAAATTCTATCAAACATTTTGAACTGTTTTATAGTATTTTAGTTGCATTATTTTTTTAAAAACTCACCTGAAGGTTTTTTTTGTTGAGTTCATTTAATTGCAGCTTGGATAGTGCATAGTATAGCACACTGGTTCCCAATTGTATTCCATCTAGGTCCACCTCAAGTCAGTGGTCTTAATGAGGTCCACATGGGCTACCATTGATAGCAGTAATATACATTGCACAGATTGATTGAGTTTGTGTTTTGCTTCATTCAGGAACCTTTATATAGTCGTTATTTGTTAGGATGAAGAATGCTATTTGCTTTCCATCAGTTATTTGTAATCATTAGTTTACCATTGAACCCATTAAACCTAAGTTGGTGTTATCGTATCCACTGGAGCTAACCATTCCATTCCCTATTCTCCTTTCTTATCTCCCATGCCGTTTTATATTCTTCCACATTCTTCTGGCCATCTTAATTTACTGAGCTAATTTTTAAGACAATTGTGAAGTTTCCTTTAGATAATCCTAATGCCTTTTGCCAGATTGAATGGTGCAAAGCAAATGTTGTGATGTTTTTAATCACTTAACATAGGTAGCAGGAATTAAGAACATCCAATATAATTCAATTATTTTGTAGTTTTGTTCACCTCATTACTTTCACATGGAACATCTGCTCAGGATCAAAACACTTTATTTCTGATCTTTAGTAATGTAATTCTAGTGAAGGATCTCAGAAATGTTCAGCCCCAGGCTCAATGCAGAACCTTTGCATTCTCATCTCCCCATTTTTTCTCCTTCCCTAATGGAGTGGTGCAGGGATATGAGTGAACCTTGCTTACATGTGTGCAGATTGCTTTTAATTGTCCCAAGATGTGCAATATGTCACTTCTGGAAAAACTGATTGATTCATTATAATGATCAAAATGTGTACTTGCCGATGATTACCAACAGGAGGGCAAAGAAACTAATTTTCACAGGTTTTGTTTCTGAAGCAGTAGTTCCTGGAGCTGAGGATAAATAAAAGCTTTTATATTTCATTGCCAAGTTTCAGAGATATAATAAAGATAGTCTCTAATGGGAGGTTAATTCCTATGTTGTGCGTCCTTTGAAAAAGTTACTATTTCCAATTTGGATTTGGGGATTTTTTTAAGCCATTCTTGGTTCAGGCCATTTTAGACTTTTCTTTGGTGATTTGCTTCAAAGACGTTTCTACAGTGGGGTAAGACTCCCTCCAGAATAAGTCTATAGTGTTTCATTAAAATTCCTGTAAAATGTTCTCTGAAAGTACACAAATAGAATCTAGTGAAAATCTTAGCAAATATTTTAATATATAGAGATCTGCAAATAAATAAATGTTTTGCATTTAATTTGCTCATTTATACCTATATCCTGAGAATCAAAGATATTTGTTTTTCACTTCCAATACAAATCAAATACAGTACTATATGATTTTACTTATGAAGCTTGTGTGCAGTGAATGGCAAATCGTCAGCTGTTGCAGCCTCAATTCTGCATAATTCGGAGATCTCCAGTCAAATTGCTTAATTCCTCCAATCATCCAAGAGGTCATCCTTGTGACTTTTAAGTACTTAAAATGTAGAGTGTAAGCTATTGATTGCATAGGTACCCAATTTGTCATGTGCATCATACTTTTATAATATATTTGAAACCAGTACTGCACACTAATTTGCTTTGCAACTCAGCATTTCGATTCTGAAACTATAATTGAAGTTTCATTATTTTTTTTTAGCTAAAAGTGTTTTAGGAACTGATGAACCTAGGTCGCCAAATGACTCATCGTGTAAATGGCTCTATTCATATAGCCCAGTAACATCTTATGTTACAATCCTGGTCTCTACTGAGTTTCAGCTATGATGACAAAAAAATAAAAATGCAGTGATTTTTGTAAACGGTTTCTGCTTTTGTTGTATTCAGTGACTTCTGCCTGGATGTTTATGTTTAGATATTACATAAGGATTTAAACTGCCTATGATTTCTTCCATCTACCCTCCCCACCTTCCCCAAATACATTTTGCAATCTCACTGACATCACTTATGTGTGGCAGATCACACTAGGGTGAGTTTCGGGTTAGCTATATGTGGTAAGAAGAATAAATGTAATGAGGGTTGCTGTACCACTAGAATCATATCCAAGCCCTAGTTACTGTTTTCAGGAAAGGAACTGGAGGAGAAATTTATTGTAAGGAAATTAATCCACTTCACTGGTAGCTTTGTTGTGTCATACGGTAGGTAAAGGCCTGATAATGTAATTCTGTGAATACAGCTAGTGAGTCATTTGGGGAAATAGTGACGGTTACTCGGCTAATCACATTTAGCATTTATAGTTGATGCGTTTAGATATTTTATTATGTAACTAATGCTTCCTTCATTACTCCCAAAAGGATATAAAAAGTATTCTACTATCCACATTACCACCATTACATGAGTTCAGCTTAATTTTCGCATTTACCTGTAGTTGTGTGCACCAGATAGTATTCTTCAGTCAACTAGCAGAAAAAATTGTGAGTTTCACCTGTTTGATTTACATTTTTAGTCAGTTTATTAGTGGTAGACCTTTGTTTTTAAAGTAACTTTTCTATCATACCTGGAAATACATTTTTATCAAAAAATTGTTGCATTTCACAGAGCAGATAAGTTAAAGGCACAGCACATGAAGCAGTTGATATCTGGTATAATTAACAAAAATCTGAAAAGTACAATATGCTTCATGTAGGGGCTTCATGTATAATTTATCTATTAGGGGCAAAATCTGTTTTAGATTGAAAGTATTTTAGTTAGATTACATCTTTTTTTCAAAAGCTGTACCAAAATGTGTACAAACTATTTATTTAAAGTAGCTTTGAAATGAAGAACTACCAGTTTAATGGTAAAGGTGACCAGGAGCAAAGTTAACTTGTTTAGATTGTTAAAGAAATTCAAGCAGGTGTGTTGAATACAATGCCTGTTGTCCTCAATAATCCAGTTTGGTTTGATTAATTGTATTGCCATAATCTAGAAACTCATTTTTTCCCATTATGTTGGGGGAAAAATTGGCCGGTTTCCCATTAGGTGTCAACCAGTAAATAACAATGGGAAGGGCTGTGAGGAATGGACTTTATTTTGTGGAGTCCTGTGGCTCAGTGGTTAGAGCACTTGCTTTGCAAGTGAGAGACCTGAGTTCAATTCCAGGCAGAGGGCGAAACCTTGGGCAAGTTTCCTTACTCCACACAGAGCCTAATAATAATCCCTCCAAAACTAAAAACAATAATAAATTGGTCATTTTCAATCTACGACTGTTTGTGGGACATTGCTGTGCGCAATTGGCTGCCGCGTTTGCTCACATATATGCAGTCAATTCACTTTACAGTGTATTCTGTGAAGCGCTTTGGGACGTCCTCCCGACGTGAAAAGCGCTATATCAAATGCAAGGATTATTATTATTATTATTGCAGACTAGCTGTACTGGTTGCAGCTATGCTTGCAACCAAAGGATCCGATATGGAATGTAGATTCACACACAGACAGACATGTATACTCATCTGGGAGGAATCCTTTTGGGAGGACTCGGCGCTTTAAAAATGTAATTTTGTTGTTGCCGCAGCTTAGCTTCGTCTGTGTTCTTTATTTTGTTCCCGCCGCTTGGTTATGTGCGTGCTCTGTGACGTAGGATGCCACAGCGTTATTTTGACTCTGCGGCCACCAAGTGTAACTGTAGCGGAAAACACAAAACTTAAAATAACTCATGAACAATAGAAGATACCCGAAAACAAATATGCGCATGTCACTCCAAGCTGCAAGACTTTTTTGATGAGCTACAAATTATGTATCTCCATCAATCGGATATTGAGATCCTTCTCGAAGCACAGACAGACATTATCGTTTTATTAGTATATATATGTAAAGATATAAAGAAGATAGATGGGTAGAAATTTAAAACATGGTAATGAATTTTAGACATCTCTGTATGAAAAAAATCACAAAGCAATCATGAAACCACCATTTGCATGACATTTTAAAGGTATGAATAATTATAAAGCAATATAATAAATAATAAAGTAAATAATAGTAATAACAAAGCATATTTATGAACAATTTAATTGCAAATCTGTGTATTTTTAAAAATATATCTCAGACCTGGAAATATTAAGAAATAGATTTAAAAACAATTATTCTCCAATTTCAGAGATGTTTTGTTTGATGATTGCAGCGTCTGTTATTTGAACTGTATTTAAAAACATGTTTTTACTTTAGTCATCATAAGTAACACTGTAAATGAAGCTTTATGCAGTTTTTATTGGTATGTAAAAAAAAATGGTAATACAATACAAATTTACATTTATACAGTGCCTTTCATTTCGGGAGGATGTCCCAAGGTGCTTAATAGTAACGTTCAGCACTTGGATAAGGTTGACTTCTGGTTACTAATACTGATATTGCTTATTTTTTTCTGCAATTCAAACTTAAATATCTTATACGAATGAAGTAACAAATGCCATGACTTCCCAACTCATTCCTCCACAAGCTGCCAATTATCCAGAACTCTGCCACTCATGTTCTCTTCCGGACTAAGGCTAGTGACCTGATCCTCCCACCTCACCCGGCTTCACTGGCTCCACATCTCCCAGAGGATCGACATCGAGATCCTTGTCCTCACCTTTAAAGCTCACCACAGTCTTGCTCCATCCTATTAACTAAACCAGTGATTTACGTGGCCCACCTTCACTCTTGTATCAAGTGTTCATTGCTTGCAAAATCTATCCATCGATGAAGTCAAGCAGATTGAGTAACCATTTTACTGGATTCCATTCTGTTCGTAGACATGATCATGACCTCTCTTTGTAATTTACCCCTCCCAATCTCACTCTAAACATGTTTGACCTGCTCCACTGATTCCTGTTCCAAATTTCCTTTGAGTCTTGTTTACCTCTACTTAGAATTTCCCAATCTCCAAATGATCCAATAGCTGCTTTTTTATCTATTTTATTGATTGTTTTGAATTATAACCTGCCTCACATCATTGTTTTCTTCATCTGATCCCACTTTTTCTCCCAAATTTCCAGCCCAATCATAAAGCCATAGAAATCTACCACTCAGTAGGAGGTCATTTAGCCCTTTTTCATGTTGACATTTGCTCCTTTTAAGAAGTTGTCCATCTCATTGCCAATTCCCTGTTCTGTCCACGTGCCCTCTGATATGCATCCTCTGTATGTGTTCGTCAATTTTTTTAAAATACCCCAATCAACTGTTTTAATAGCTATCCCTGGCACATCGTTCCATACCCTCTTCTCATAGTTATATCCTTTCAGATCTGGTATCATCTTTGTGATCTTAACTGCCCTTTCCCAAGGGTGCAGATTCCAGTCACTGCACAAGGAAAAAGAAGATTGTTGCCTAATTTTTTATTTATTTTGGTCACAATTTTTATCTTTCTGATTTTCGGACCAAAACTGGAAACATTAAAATGAATTCAGTGAAATGCACTGAAATCTGCTAAATGCACAAAACTTCCTGTTAAATGTGGCTCAATGCTGCACTAAGGACTTCCATTAACATTGCCCGATTCCGCTACTACCTCACCCCTCTGGCCACTGAAACTCTTGTTCGTGCCTTCATCATCTCCAGGCTCGACTATGCAAATGCCCTGCTTGTCGGCCTTCCCAACTCCTCCCTCCATAGGCTGCAGATAATCCAGAACTCTGCAGCCCGTGTCCTCTCCCGCACCAAATTCTGTGACCCCATCTCCCCCATTCTCACCCGACTCCATTGGCCCCCTATCCTTCAGAGGATCCAGTTCAAAATCTTGGTCCTCATCTACAAAGCCCTCCATGGTCTGTCTCCACCCTATCTCTGTGACATCTTAACCCCCTACCAATCCGCGCACTCCCTCCCCTCAGCCGGCTCTGGCCTGCTCCATGTCCCCTGATCCACCCGCCCCACCATTGGCGGGAGAGCCTTCAGCCACTCTGCCCCCAACCTCTGGAATTCCATCCCCCAATCACTCTGCCTCGCCCCCTCCTTAGCATCCTTCAAGTCCCGCCTCAAAACCCTCCTCTTCGACCATGCCATTGGTCACTTCCCCTCCTCTCTCCCCCCTGACCCCAGCTCGGGTCTGAAATGCTGTACGCTGTCCAACTCCTTGGGACGTCCTCCCGACGTGAAAGGCGCTATAGAAATGTTGTTGTTACAATACAAATTACATTTGTATGGCGCTTTTCACGTCGGGAGGACGTCCCTAGGTAACTTTGAGAAACTTCAATTATTTTTTGAGCTAGGATTTGATTTTGGCAGTTAACAAATTACTACCAGTTTAACAAACTATGAGTCATATTCGCTGCATAAATTTTGTACTCTGATTCTTATATTACAAGAATTTTTTAGTGTCTTGGCTAGTTGCAAAGAATATCCATGAGCTTAAAGAATCACCTTTGATTCTCTGTTATCTACATGAGAAAAGGAGTTTCAAGGTTGTAAATACATTCAAACTGCATTGTAAAATGAGGATGAAGCCTTGACTGTTCGTGAAGGTTACAACAACCTGCATTTATATAGGCCCTTCACACAGGAGTTTTGAAGCACTTGTTACTTTCCAGAAAGAAGTAAAAGCTCGTAATTCCCTAATGATGCCAGTTTAGCTGAAATCCAGTATGTAGTGTTTAGGAATCTTAAAATCTATGATTGACTTAAA
Source organism: Callorhinchus milii (assembly GCF_018977255.1). Taxonomy (NCBI): domain Eukaryota; kingdom Metazoa; phylum Chordata; class Chondrichthyes; order Chimaeriformes; family Callorhinchidae; genus Callorhinchus; species Callorhinchus milii. Next base: position 66,783,347 of record NW_024704745.1, on the reverse strand, counting down.
ATGAAACCTCCTCCTTGTACAAATAGGTACTGAAGAAGCTTGCTGCCAGAAAACTACTGGCATACATTTGAGATAGTTTTTTATGCACGGGTAATTATCTAAGACCAAATTCATAATCTTTGTCCCATTCCATCTCATCGATTCCATGTATTTTTAAGGATCGTGAATTGAAGCAAATCAAATTAATGAATTAATCTAGTTTTCATTAAAGTGTGTCTCTGTTTGTACATAGCTTTGTCGCAGGAAATCATCAGTGAATTGCCCTAAGGTAAATTCCAATGCTTTTCCCTATTGCACTACCTTTGGTATTGAATATTTTAGGCCATACAGTGCATGTACTTTTCAGCTTGCCATTGATGCAGAAGTTGAATATTTACAAGACTTCATCGAATGTTGATGTTAATAATTTGATAATTGATTTTTTTTACTATTTATAAATTTGCAGCTTTTTAATCTAGATCTACTTTTCTAGATTCAGGTTGTTTACAGGATGGATGACAAGCCAAGACAGTTTTTCTTTAAAACTTGGCTATGGTGCTGATAAATAGGATAAAATACCAAATTTACATTTATATAGCGCCTTTCACGTCGGGAGTACCTCTTAAGGTGCTTAACCATATTGGCTTGGGATCTGAATATTATATAATTCAAATACTGACCTCATAAAACAAAAACTTCCCTGTTGAGTACTTGGCAGATTGGCCTTTCACCCTCTCAAAATATAATATTAATGGATTACCTAACCTTGTCCATACCTACTACTGCCCATAATTACAGTGCAGCAACTTTCAAAATAGGCATTCTTTACTAATACAATGATATCCATAACTGGTGTGGAGTGATACATACAAGAAATGTAACTGCTATCTTGAGATCCTTGACATTTCTTTGAAGTCTGACCCAGTTGAAAAAGTGTCATCTAAACAATCAACAACATGATAAGGCGCTGTATCAAATACAAGGTTTAATTAATTAATATGCATTCTAAACAATCTGCTGTATTTTAGAATAATTCACCTTGTTGAAGTCAACACAAACTTTAAGAGGGAGTGAAAATTATAATACAGGATACAAGGAAAGAACAGGGGAATGGGATTAAAGTCAATGCCACCAGTAAAAATTAATGCCTAAAGCACAATCCCAGAACTGTCAGTGTTTTCATGTTACCTGTAATTTATTTCAGACTGAGGACAGATTGGAGCTTCAATGGTAGTCACAAAGAGGATTTCTTTACTAGGTACCAGCAGATTGTTCAGAACATTTACCAAGAAATTGTATTGGTTTAAAAAGCAATGGCCATTGCTTTTCAAACACTACCTTCGTTCTCTTACCCCCTCCCCCTGCGGGTGGCCCCTCTGGAAATTGCAGGTATTTGTTGCATTGGATTCTGCCTTGCAGTCTTTCCACAGCAGAGCAGCTCAAATGAGTATGGAGAATTGAAAAAATACTGTTGAACTTTACCATTATACCTCAGAGTTTTTTTATGTTTTTAAACAAAAGTGCTTCACTCGTCCGATTTCAGTTTCCTACTCTGAGCAAACTGAAATCTGACAAGTGAAGTGCTTCGCTCCAGTTACGTATCTCAACTACTTTGAGAAGATGCTTAGGAAGTTGCCCAGAAGGAGAAGCCAAGCGAGTCATCAATGGATTGGTTTTGTGCATCTTCATGGGGCTTAGGTAGAATGTATGGATCACCTGCCCTCTTGGCTGCAGTTGGTGCTTGAGGTAAAATAGAGAGTTGTTATTACCCCTTCTAAATAAAATCACTTTACTATTTCTTGGAAAATTTGTGTTCTTATTCAGCCTGAATTGACATGCTATTTGATTTTCTAAAAACTCAAATGTTTTTGTAGCAATACTGCATTGAAACCCAAATATACTTAATTGCAAAAATCGCAATTTAGAGATCCGAGTTTGGTAATTCTAGTCATGTTGTCCCTTTCTCATTTGAGGGGGAAGAGAATGTGTTCCTTTACTGAACTGCGCAAGCTTACCTCCTAGCTGAGAAATAAAGCAGTAGCATTGAGAACCTTTGTGGGTTTTCTTATTCTGACTTCCTAAATGCTAAAGAAGAGACTTGAGAGCAACACTGAGAGAAATTATTGCAACAGAAAAAAAAACTTATTATCTAAAAATAAGAAGCATGAACAATTCTTTCAAAATCTTTTCTCCCTCATTTTAGGAAGCTCTGGTTTTCTAGGTGGGAATCCAGTCTACAACAATATTCCTAATGGATTTTTATTTCTTTGTAATTATTGGTTTGATCAGTTTGTAAACTTCTACTTAAAAATGCAGAAAGGAACACAAAAGATTAACATGAAATATAACTAAAATAAATATTGACAGCAACACAAATATTTCCTATTTATAAAGCTTTGCAGTCTTTTAACATTTTAACTGCTGCCAGATAGTTCCCAAAAATGGGTTTAAGAAACGTAAACCTAAATAGATGAGAGATTCATTATTTCAAAGTTATTTCAAAGCCAAACTGCATAAGAAAAATGAACCAGAATCTCTGGCTCAAAACAGAATGTATTCTAACTAGCACTTTTCCTTTCTATAGGGGAAACTGCAAGACACACATGCAAAATTCCACGTCTTATTTCTTTTCTTTGTGGCGGCCATGTTCTTCATCAGTTTACTGTCGCTTTTCAGTTACCACATCTGGCTGGTCAGCAAAAACAGATCGACAATAGGCAAGATAATCTTTCAACTGGATACAAATTTTCTTTAATAGGCATTTGTTTGAGAGAGTTTTGGAGTTTCTTCATTTTTTAATCTCAGTAATAATGCTGTTCCTTATCTATTTTATGAGTTGCAGGCAGACTTGCATACATCTCATAATATATGACTGTTTGTGGGACACTGCTGTGCGCAATTGGCTACCACGTTTCGCCTACAAAATATGCAGTCACTATACATGATATTCTGTGAAGCGCTTTGAGACATCGCAACGACATGATAAAGCACTATATCAAATGCAAGGATTATTATTATTTTGCTTGCTTTAGTTTTAGATACTTTGTTTCACCTGCTACATTAGCAAAACGTGCTTTAAAATAATGAGATAACATACATTTTTTTCAATCTGTGTAACTGGATAGTATACTTCCTATTTCTAGATTATTACTTTAAAGAAAACCTTTTATTAACTGATTTTTTTTGTAACCATTTTCAGAGGCATTCCGTGCAGCAGTGTTTCGAAATGGTCCTGATAAAAATGGATTTAGTCTTGGATTTACCAAAAATTTAAAACAGGTGTTTGGGGATCAAGGCAAGTACTGGCTCCTGCCTATTTTTACAAGGTATGTTTGGGTTCTATGACAGTATAATGTCAGAATATAGTGTTCTTTTGTTTGCTGAGATAATCTCATCCTGATAAGAAAATACTGTTATGTAGTGATACACAACCAAACAGTATTTTCACTAAATGTGACGAAAGTTTGTTGAAATAAATTGTCAAGTTACAGAGCAACAAAAACATTAGACATGCTTTTTTGTGTAAAATGTATGAACAATAAATTTTATGGTAATGAAAGCTATTCATTTTACGTATCTGTACGTCGATCCATTGCATATACCTAGAAACATTTTTCAGAGGTAAATCTTTTTCAGCATTATTTTAAATTCTTTGAGTTTCAACTTGGCTTCAAAGACTCTTGTCTTTGACTCTGAAAGTTTTAGATTGAAGCCCCAACTATTCAAAAGCAGAAAGGAGTTTGGCAGTGTCCTGGCCAACAATTCCTCCGATAAAAGGTCACTCACTTCATGGCTGTTTGTTGGACATGTGCATAAATTGGCTGCCACATTCACCTATAAAATACACAGTCACTACACTTCACAATAAATGTTATGAAGTGCTTTGGAAGTCGTTCCAACATGAAAGGCATTATATCACATGTAAGGATTATTAGGAAATTCCTGGAATCGCAGATTTGCCCATGAGAGTGTATTAAAATTATACTTAAATAAAACTAACCAACTCTCTTGATGGTTCAGTGATTACATTCTCTGCATATTGTGGCATTGAACCACAGAGAAAAGGAAGGTTCCAGGTTCAAACTGGTCTCTGCTGAGTTAGCTGATCTTATCCAATGTGAAGATTATGTCCTACAGTTGGATTCATTGCCCTTAGTCTCAGGGAGGTGAAAACTATGAGGGTTCCCTCTGCTGATCATTGTACAATGAATACATCCTGGTCTGTTTGTGAATTTCAGGCAGGGATAGGATTGGAGTCGACTGTGATGCTTTCCACTGTTTAACAGTCTGTTTAAAGTCACACACAAAGAATAGGGAACCGTCATTCATGAAATCACACCCAGCATGAGAAAGTAGCAGCAGATTGGGAAGAAACACTGTGACATTGAAAGGACAATTTAGAAAATGAAGCTAGCTTGTTACCTAGTGATATTTTCAAATAAGACCTTCTAACAGAATAGGACTTTGCAATTGCTCCAAAAATAAGATTTATTTTTAGTCTAATGTGTACAAATGTGTACAAACTGCTGTGCGCAATTAGCTGCTGCGTTTTGCCCACAAAATATACAGTCAATTCACTTTACACTATAATCTGTGAAGTGCTTTGAGACGTCTCAAAGACTTGATCAAGCACTATATCAAATACAAGTATTATTATTATTATCACAAATGTGGAAACAAACACCAGTGTTGGTAAGTGCTTGTTGTAATCTATTTTCTGTGCTGTCCTGAAGTTTTATTGGAAGAAATTGGATGCAGTTTTATATATGCACCAAACCTATAGCAATTACTAGTCTTAAGATCAACATAGTTAATCAAATCAAACTGGTAAGGTTTGCAGGCATGGAAGCAAGCAAACATAAGACCTATATTTATGAAAAGCAGGTTTATTAACTCAACATTGATAACATGCATAATATAATTTATTCTAAGGAAAACTCAGTAAGAACCACAGCGTTAGAAGAGGAAGATCATAACAAATCATCTGGATTAATTTGCAGATGTTACAGATAAAGTAAACAGCCACAGCCCATATATGATTTATTTAGACTTTTATTAGGCGAACGTTCTACACAAAATATTTCCAATTAAACTAAAATGGTTGAAGGTTAAAGATCCAAATCAGAATTTATGATCAAATTCTAGGCTGATGTTCCGATCCAGTCTAGGAGTGCTGGATTCTCACAGTTTCTATCTTTCGTATCAGATAGTAAACCAAGGTTCTCATCTGTCTGCTCAGGTGGATGTTAAAAATCCAATGATCCTTCTCAGAAAGAGGGAAGGAAATTTTTCCCAATTCTGTAGCCATCACATTTTTAGATTAATTGGGGTCATTCACCTCATGGTTGTCTGTGGGAATGTGATGCAATTAGCTACTGGGGTGGGGAGAGGGGTGAGTTTTGAGAAATTATTATTTTTAATTGACATAGATGTCCTGGATTTTGAAAGCTGGTCAAATTTACTAAAAACCCCAAATCAGGGAAAATAATAGATACCGAGAATATGGAAAAGTATGCAAAATATTTTTTGCAAATTGCTTCAATGTCTCAGGGTATTTGAATACATTAACTTCATAATAATCCCCCCACTGTATTATCTGACTATTTCCCGCAATGTATTATAATCTGCCTTTTTTTATCTATCATTGTACAGCCTAGGGGATGGGTGTACATTTCCAACTCGTCTGGTCAATCCAGATCCAGAGCAGCCCAACACGGTCAACCACAGTGACTCTTCCAAAAAGTATGGTTACAATTTCATTTGTTTTAAACAGTCTGCCAACTTAATGCTCTCTTTGGTTAAATGCATACTGAGGTCCCATTTAACTGTTGCGTTTAACTGTGGACTTTAAATATCCCGTGACAATCAAAAAGATTGGGGATTTTCTTCTGATAAAATTGGTCATTCACTTCATGGCTATTTGTAGGGTCTTGCTACATTACTGTACAAGAACTGCTGTAAAACAATTTCAGAAATTTTGAAATATAAGATGTAGCACAAATGCAAATTCTTTCTTTTGATACTAGATTTTTTTTCTTTGAATCAGATAATTGTGGGTCATTCTACTACTCAATACATCCTAGTTAATAACACCTTTATGAATACTTGTTTCAATTCCCTTCCCCCCTCACCACATGCAGGTGGATTTAATTATATAGTTAAATACTACGTGCATCTCAGTCATGTATTATTTCAAAATATGGACATTGAACAATTCATTCTTCTTTAGTTGCAGTATTCCTAAAATGTGTGCGAGTGTGAGAAAGGAAAACGTTAGGAATTTTGTTTTGTTTTTGCAACAAGAGCTGAATCTTTTACAAACTGATCAAATCAAAGTCTTTGGCTGTAAAGGTCTAATATAAAATGTGTTTGAGTATGTTAACCCATTTCAAAGTTGCCATGAGGCAACACAAGCAATAACTGGAAGTCTCATTCAATAACAATGCTGTTATGGTAAATGCAAAAATCAAACTAGTTCAGTCAATGCTCTCTTTGAGAATGCAGTAAAGCATAACATTAGAGGAGCTTTATTCTGTACTTGAAAGCGCTTCATGTTCATACTTTATGCTTGTACTGACCTTGACCAGCTCATTAATTTTCCCCTGCCATTGCCTTTTAAGCCTCAAATTTCAAGAGACATTTTTATATTAAGTAATTTCTCTTAAACACGTATAATAATCATAAAATACAACAACAAGATTACATTTGTATAGCGTCTTTCATGTGGGCGGATGTCCTAAGGCGCTGGACAGTGTACAGCATTTCAAAATAGGTGCCAAAGCAATTGTTGCATTGAAGTATTTTAATTCTAATAGTTTACATTCTATCACAAGGAAAAGTCATTACAGATGGTGTTTGTGGTCCCAATTTTGCTTGGAAGATGCCAGATATTTTGAATGCAGTAGTGAAGAACACAGACTGGTCACAGCAATTAAAACCATAATAGTATTAGGAATGATTTAGGTTATTATTACAGGTACACAACAATAATTGTAACTGTAAAGGTGATTTTTTTTAACACAAACATGATCCAAGTAACTGAGCAAATCCATTATTTCAAACAAGAAACAAAAAAATATTTTTGTTGCTCTAATCACATCAGCCTAGCTCACGTTATTATTGGAGCACTTTTGCCCCTGAGTCAGAAGATTCTGGGTTCAAGCCCCATGTCGGGATATGGAACTCGTATCATCTAAGCTGACCTTCAGTACAGTGCTGGGTTGTGCTGCATTATGGATCAGATGTTAAACTGAAACCCCGTCTGCCTATTCAGGTGGACATTAAAGATCCCATGTCACTATTCGAAAAGAGAAGGGAGTTTCTCCTGCTGCCCTGACCAGCAATTTCCCAAATAAAATTGGTCACTAACTTCATGGCCGTCTGTGGGACATTGCTCTGCCTGTTCACCCACAAAACACATGGTAATGCACTTTACATTAACTGTGTGTTTTGTGGGTACAGTTTGGGATGTCCTCCTGGTGTGAAAGGCACTAGATCAAATGTAAGGATGATTATTATTATAATTGAACAGGATTTGCACATAAATTGATTTGATACAGTCATAAATGTCCATTCTGGACCATTGCCTTCATGATGAATACTGTCTGAGGCTGAAGTGGAAACATGAAACAGAATGTTAAACTTGAGTTCCCCTCTCTTCTGCAGACCTAGATTAAAATCTAGATCTCTTTACTAATTTTTGCTGTAAATCACGGATAAGGTTCTTGTGCATTTTGTCTTACTCCACAGTGCTTAATAATAATAATCCTTGCATTTGATATAGCGCTTTTCACGTCGGGAGGACGTCCCAAAGCGCTTCACAAAATATACTGTAAAGTGAATTGACTGTATATTTGTGGGCGAACGCGGCAGCCAATTGCGCACAGCAATGTCCCACAAACAGTCGTAGATTGAAAATGACCAATTTATTATTGTTTTTTTTTTGGAGGGATTATTGTTAGGAGTGTGGAGTAAGGAAACGTGCCCAAGGTTTCGCCCTCTGCCGGGAATTGAACCAGGTCTCTCGCTTGCAAAGCGAGTGCTCTAACCACTGAGCTACAGGACTCCACAACACTTGGAAGGGGACTATGACCGTCAGTCTGAATGGAAATGTGACGAATGCTCGTCTCTAATACTTGTTAAAACTCTGTCAGTGTGTCTTGCATTCCTATGGATCTGTATCATGGTCCAACTTAGGATGTTTTGGTGCCATTACATAATGCAAAAGTAGAGGAATATCTGGTTTTGGTGCCATCACACATTGCAAAGGGGAGGAATTTTGATTTCTTGGAGCACTGTCAACACTCATCCGAATAAACTTTAATTTGGAATAAAAATGATTTCAAGAGCCCAGGAAACTGCAGGATTGCCCATCATCTCTTAATATGTTATTAACAAACATTCATACACCCATTCATAAATATCCAGGCTCGACTACGTAAACTCCCTGCTTGTCAGCTTCCCCGACTCCTTCCTCCATAGGTTGCAGATCATCCAGAACCCTGCAGCCTGTGTCCTCTCCCGCACCAATCTCCAGAACCCTATCACCCCCATCCTCACCCGACTACACTGGCTTCCCATCACACACAGGATACAGTTCAAGATCCTGGTCCTCGCCTTCAAAGCCTTCGATGGCCTTATTCCCCCCTACCTCTGTGACCTTCTAACCCCCTACCAACATGCCCGCTCCCTCCGCTGAGCAGGCTCCGGCCTGCTTCACGTCCCCAGCCTCACCCGCCCCACCATTGACTGTCGGGGCTTCAGCCACACTGCCCCCACTCTCTGGAACTCCATCCCACAGTCCACCTCGCCGCTTCCTCCTTTTCGACCGTGCCTTTGGTCATCCTCCTTCCCCACCCGCCCTCCACTCTCCACCCTCCCCAATCCCGACCCCCAGCTCGGGTCCGAAATATTGATTGTCCAGTGCCTTGGGACATCCTCCCGACGTGAAAGGCACTAATACACATTTGTTGTTATTATTTGGTACTTTACATATATATGGAGCCAGTGGAAATTTGAGAAAGAAAATCCTAGCTTGCAGTGCTCTATAGTGGATATTGTTGAGACTTGCGCTTCCCCTTCTGCCACCAGTGTAATTTTTTGTATATACCAAACAATCTTTATAGCTTCTGAACAATTTTAATTTTAGTATGCATTTAATAATAATAATAATAATAATCCTTGCATTTGTGCTCAATTGTGCAATTTCTATACCTATCAGGAAGTAGCTTGACCACTCATTTCTCGAACAGTTGGCAGAGAGGAACCTTTTATCCTATTGGTCTGAGTTAGTCAAACCCAGCTCGTTGAGGAGAAAGATCAATCAGTCCAGCACTCAGTATTCATACATATCCAACATGTTCAAATTAAATTTAAGTGCACATTTTTTTAATGCATTTGATGATGCATCGTGAGGCTTTGTTTCACTATTATTCCGTGCCTTGTCCTGCCTATAGTAGCTAATCATTCACTGGGGACTTGGTGAGTTATTAATGCTACGGAACTTGAGCTTTAAAACTGGCAACCTGACGTCTCTATTCTTCAATGCCCAATCCTCCATGCGATTGTATTTATATTAATGGTACTTTCACTTTGTCATAGTACTGTAGATGGACAGTCACTTCCTACACGACCATTGAGTGAGTCTCAAAACCGACTGTTGGAAGTGGATCAGCATTGGGTAGATGACGAATCAGATGCTGAAAGTTCCAAAAGTGGTAATGTTTGAGGTTTTCCCTTTCCAAGTCTTGTGCGTTGCCTTTTTTTTACACATTTAGCTAGGATTCATCATGTGTAATGGTGTTGCATTCTAGTACTTGGTCTAGAACAATTTTTTTTAAAAAATGAATAAAATCAGATATGGATATTTGGACACTTATCACAATTCTTAACCTCCTAAACCCTTAGGATATTACGAGTAGGTTTTGTAGTAAGAATGGTCCGAGAAGACAATTTTATCACATCAAGCCCCTTTTTCTAGATTGTACAACGTAATCGGACATAGACTTTATTTCATTTCTGAGGGAAAGTTCTGCCAAGATTCTCCACTTCTCTCCCCTTCTGTCTTCTCCTCCCTCCATTCTCCTTGAGCAATTCAAACAAACTCTCCTCCCAGAACACCTATTTATTTCATAAATCAAGAAATATTCAATCAAGAAAAACCTGTAAACACACTAACGATTGAACACAGACTTACCTAGAAGCATCTTCCGAACATTCGCACCAGTCTAGGTAAGTCTGTGTTCAATCGGTGGAGGGTCAAGGGTTGTCCACCACTGCTGTAAAGGCAGCATTTCCATAGCCTCGTCAGTACAGGAAAATTGTTTTATGGAGTATTTGATATTCTTAAATGAAATTTATCCTGAAAGCCTCAACCCCACTTCTCACCCAGTATTTCTTGAGTTCTTTTTTGAAGGAACTAATGAACAAGTTAATTCCTTCTTTTGAGAGCCTTTTTGACTTTTCTGCACTGTTTTGAAAATGTAGCATAAATCTTCTTCTAATCTCTTAGTTTGTCAATTTTACTTTGTATTCTAGTTCTACACTCATATTCAAAATTAAATGGCTTCTTTACAGACGTCCTCCCGATGTGAAAGGTGCTATACAAATATAATTATCCGTGACTCCATATTTTAAAGATCTGGATCTTGATCCCTCTTAATCTGAATAGTTTGTAAATCAGTACTATAAATCACGTAATCAACCTTGCCACACTTCTCTGAAAGTATTTTAATGCATGCTAATCATCTTTAATTAGGGTGCTCAATCCATACCAAATATAGACTAACACTTACAGCCTCTACATCTTATTTTTTGATGTACTGCATTTTATATTGAAAGTTTCCAAATGATGTACTTAGGATATTAATTTTCATTTCTTTTTTTCCAATCCAACATTTGCAGTTTCAAAACAAAATGTTACAGTTTCAATCGACACTGAAACCTATCAATCTACAGATCGCTCAACATAATGCTGTTTTTAAAGGTAACGTGATAAATATGTTGTGTTGGTATAATTGCATTGTTGCATAGCTTAGTTCGATTGTATTATATATATTTTTTAAAAACTACATTATAAATATTCTTTCCAGGTATTTAACATTGGAATTGGATGCTGCTCCCATCTTTCAAAGAAAAAGCTCTTACATTGAAATCAGAAAGCAATGAATGAAAAATGAAGCCTTAAACTAATAATTTTATACATAGGGCAATGAACATTCTATAGGTGACGTGGATGCCATCTGTAGGTTACAGTCATCAGTCTTCTACGTGTATATCAACTGATTGTACAACTGTTAATATATTCTGTACACTGAACGTTAAGCCTCATAGTAAGCAGTCTAGAAATCTGGTTTGAAATTTACAATATTATGGTTGTATTTTTGGTTCTGATTGTTTGATTTGATAATTAAGTGTGAGTAGCCAGTCAGGTTGTAGCCAGACTGGATTTTAACATTTGCTTACAGTTGGGTTATGGTGCTGCAGGATATAAAAGGCACTGAAGGGAACTATTATGCTATTAAAGTGTTTAAATAGGCAATATATTATCAGATATATGGGATGCAAGGGACTAAACTGCATAATAATTGTAGGCAGCTTATATACAGCATCTAAAGATTTATTATTGAAGGTAACATATTGGCTTTAATAACTGCAAATTAACATGAAATCACCCTTTGATCAGATCTATACCAAGCAAAAAAAAATAATCATATGAAGACAAAATATATTCTTCTCTGATAATTTATGCAAAAAATATTGACCTACTTTCTGCACTAATGTTTCACAGATGTCCCTGTATGTATGTTCTGTTTAATAACCAGAACTGCTGGGCACCAAAGAGCAGTTACTGTTTACGAAGCAGATTGTTTATTTATTATTAGCTCAATTGAACAACAGTTTACAAATGCTATCAGGTTTCAATTTTTTTTCATTTTTAAAAGAAAATGGTTAGGATTGCTAGTTCTGTAATATTTTTTAAATCACAAAACTTTATTTGATGTAATATTGAAAGTCATTTACATTGTAAATGGTCTGTGGTAATCGTGCATCAGTGGAGAAATTAATTGGAATGGATTTGGGGAAGGGGGTAAATGTGCATTTAGATTAATTTTATATGTACCAACCCCAAGTTTTCATGTTGATTTAGCCACTGATAGTGGGATATATAAATACTATGTAACTTTTTTTTAAATTGCAAAAGTTGCAAGTGAAGTGTAGCCAAAATGTATCCATTCCAATTGATCATAATAAGTAAGGAGGAAAGTGAGACTGATTCAGAACAAAAATGTGAAGCTCTGAAGTGTTTTCCTTACTGCTTCAGGCATCACCGCTTTTTACAGTTGCCTGATGTGCCATTTGAGCATCGAAAATCATCTCTGGGATTTGATTGAGGAGGGTGGGGGGATAAGTGTTGAATCCATGGAGAGACATCTGATAAAGCCAGGCTTGCCCACAATATTCCCAGGGCAAACATGAAGGTTTGGGCCTTCAGGACAAAGCACTAACAGGTAGGGTATTCCCAGCTTGACAAGTACTGTGTAGTGCAAGATTACCAATGAATTCCAATTAAAACTGAACTAGAATGGAAAAATTCAATTCAAATCTGATTGTGCAGTTTATCTATTGTGTACATGCTATTATTATATGTGATCTGATTTCAGTATGAGAAAGTGTATTTTGCAGCTGGAGTTCAGCTGTTCTCACTATTTCAGTGTTGGATTCCACATGAAACATATTTCATTGGACCTCATCCATCCATCAGACAAACGTTTTGTTAAAACAAAAGGGCATCAAATATTTCCATAGCAAAATCTGATTGCAGTAATGCCTACCATTGTATTTGATATTGACCAGATAAATTGTATGCAATCATGAAATTTGTGGAAGTGTTGAAACTGGCAATTAAATTTACCCCTTAGAAATAAGCCAAGCAACATTAAACTTCTGAGACTATCCATGAGTGTTACATTGATATTGTTTACAACCAGATTACTACGGTATAAAGTAGCGTTTGTGTAAATGTAGCTTAAAGTTGTAAATTGACCCCCCAAAAAAGGTATATACTGTACTCTTTTTCCATCAATGTGTTGCAGCTTTTCTACCTTTTGTGCATTCAAACAAGTAAATCTTGTTGGTAAAATTTGTCCTGAGGACAACCTTGTTTCAGTATCATTTTCTTTCTATTAACAATCAAAGCCAATGAGGCCAAATTTAGTACTAATAAAGAAGATCGCAGAGGAATGGTATTTTACTTAGCATGTTAAGCTATCGTTTAAAATTTACTTTTTACTTTTCCTCGAAAGGATAGCTAAGCTAAATGTTTCATAATGAGAACATGCATGTCTTGCACTTTTTTTCTTTTCTGTACTTAGCACTTCAATTTATGTTGAATAGTTTTTTATTTCTTACTGTATTCAACGAATTTTGTCTATAATGCAAGAAATGACTAAAATAAAAGCAAAAATGATTTTAACATTTTCACATTCTCTTGTGATTCTCAGTGATGCTAAAATCTATCTTAAAGCTATCTTTTTTGTGTTGGTGTACATGGATTATTTTGATGATCCCCTATCCTTGGATGAGAAGTATATGCTCAATATATTTATTTGTTTATATTTACTTACGACTGCACACTCAACCTCACTGAGCCAGTCAGGAACCTGGGTGTCTTGTTTGACCCAGAACTGTCCTTTCTCTCCACATCTGCGCCATGACCGGCACTGCCTACCACCACCTCCACAAAATTGCCAGGCTCCGCCACTGCCTCACCCCTCAGGCTGCCGAAACCCTCACCCACGTATTCATCACATCAAAGCTCGATTATGGAAACTCCCTCCTTATCGGCCTTCCCAACTCTTCCCTTCGCAAGCTGCAGATCATCCAAAACTCTGCAGCTCATGTACTCTTGCGCACCAGGCTCCGTGACCCCATCACTCCCACCCTCGCCCGACCCCACTGGCTCCCCATCCCTCAGAGGATTGAATTCAAGATCCTCCTCACTTTCAAGGCCATCCATGGCCTTGCCCCCTCCTACCTCTCTGACCTGCTGACTCCCTACCATCCTGCCCGCTTCCTCCGTTCAGCAGGCTCCGGTCTGCTCCATGTCTCCCGCCCAACCCGCCCTACCATCGGTGGCCGGGCTTTCAGCCTCTCTGCCCCCACACTCTGGAACTCCATTCTACAGTCCCTTCGCCTCGCTTCCTCCCTTGCCTCCTTCAAGGCCGGTCTCAAAACCCTCCTCTTCAATCGTGCCTTTGGTTGCCCTCCCACCTCTCTGCCTTCCCTCACCCCTACCCAACCCCTCCCCCATGCTCAGGTCCTGACCCCTGACTGTCCAGCGCCTTGGGACGTCCTTCCGACATGAAAGGCGCTCTACAAATGTAATTTTGTTGTTATAGTTTCTACTCTCAATAATGGTCCAGTGACCTGCTGTAACTGTGAATTTATAGTCAGTAGGTAACAACAGGATTGAGCTCACTCTGATTTCAATAACCTGACAACACTTGCAGGTCCTGACTGCCTCCCTCCACTTAAACCAAGTTACCCGCATTTGTCCCTATCTTCACTTCTCCCCAGTTCCACTTTTAACAAAGTCCAAATGATTCAAAACTCTGCCATCTGTGTCCCCACCCATGCCAAGCTCCGCATCTGCATCACCCCAGTTCTTGCCAGGCTCCACTGGATTCCCTTTTGCAGAACAGATTGATTTCAAGATCCTCATTCTCACTTTCAAATCACTACATGTACCTCTCCGATCTATTCACACCCCACTTCATTACCCGGTGGTTCAGGTCTTCTTCTCCCCTCTGCTCCACCATTGGCTTTCAGCCACTATACCCCAAATCTCTGGAACTTCATGCGTCAATCCCTCCATCTTGCCCTTCATTTTGCCCGTCTTCAAATCATACCTGAAGAATTTCCTCTTCAACTGTGCATTTGGTCACCTCCCCATTTTCCAGCTCGGCATCAAAATGTTAAATGCTCTGAGACATGACCTGCATGAAGGCGCTATACAAATGCAAGTTGTTGATGCCTAGTGAAGAATAGTGTACTGGAAAAGATAATGGAAGGCATTGATGGAATTGTATCCTTTCATGAGTTGCCAGGAAAGGGGGCAGGGACTCAATTCTTCATTCCCAGTATTCTGCCTACGTATAACCCGCCCACACACTCACTGCTGTTTGCAGGACTTGACAAGTTCAAATCCAATGAAAATAAAATCCCCTTACGTCCACTTTTTTCAAAATTTCATCACACTTAAAATATGTGATTGTGTAAGCATCAAACTAACCTTCAAAGTAAAAGCAGTCTCGCCCTGCTGGGTTCAAACAATGTGCACAGTGTTTCTATACCTAGTGCTTGCTGCCACAATAGCTGCCTTTTGTCATAACATTCATGGACTTACGCCAAATTTGTTTTGTGATCTTCAGATTCAACCAAAGTAGATGTGGAAACCAATTTTTTGGAGTCTGTCCTTCAACATAGAAAGTTGCTCAGTGATTGAGCACCAGCCGCTAATTGAAAATTCTGATTTTGAATCCTGATAGGGTCCACTCAGCACCTCAGCACTTTGATGGTAATAAAATAAGTACCATGATTTTTTTTAAGTATATACAGTCATGTACTATGTTTGTCAAAAACACGTATTTGAAAAAAAAGGCATTAAAATTGAAAGCCTCCTAACGTGCTGCTCAATTTGAAATTCAACAATTTCAAGGTACTTGTTACCAACAAGTATGCTCGTCCTATAGAGTTTGGGTTGTTTATACTTGACGTCAAGCCTTACTCAAAGAACTAGTATGCATTGGCAATAACTGATGCTGGCTTTTGAATGAGACGTTAAATCGAAATACCTTCTACCTGTTCAGGTGAATGTTAAAGATCCCTTGGCACTATTCGAAAAGAGAAAGGAGCTTCTCGCAATACCTTGGCTGACAAGCCTCCAAATAAAATTGGTCATTCACTTCATGGCAGTTTGTTGGATATTTCTGCAACAACAAGACGATTACATCTGTATAGCGCTTTTCATGTCGGGAGGACGTCCCAAGGCGCTGGACGGCGTACAGCATTTCGGACCCAAGCTGGGGTCACGGACGGGGTGGAGAAGGGAGGTGCCAGACTACGGCACTACCTCACCCCTCACGCCGCTGAAACTCTGGTCCACGCCTTTATCACCTCAAGGCTGGACTATGGGAACTCTCTCCTCGCCGGCCTTCCCGCCACCTCCCTCCACACTGGTCATTCAGAACTCTGCAGCTCGTGTACTGTCCCGCACCAGACTTCGGGACCACATCACTCCCACCCTCGCTCGCCTCCACTGGCTCCCCATCCCCCAGAGGATCGAATTCAAGATCCTCATCCTCACCTACAAGGCCATTCACGGCCTTGCTCCCTCCTACCTCTCCAACCTACTATCCCCCTACTTACCTGCCCGTACCCTCCGTTCCTCTGGCTCCGGTCTGCTCCACGTCCCCCGCCCCAACCGCCCTACCATTGGTGGTCGGGCCTTCAGCCTCTCAGCCCCGAGACGCTGGAACTCTATCCCCCAGTGCCTTCGCCACCTCCTCCCTTTCCTCCTTCAAGGCCGGTCTCAAGACCTTTCTCTTTGACCGTGCCTTCAGCTCCCCTCTCGACTCTCTACCCCCTCCTCACTCTCTCCCCTCACCCTGACCATTTCCCCCAATGCTCGGGTCCTGACCCAACTATCCAGCGCCTTAGGACGTCCTCCCGACGTGAAAGGCGCTCAATAAATGCGTTGTTGTTGTTGTTGCTGTTATTAGACTCTTATTAAAATCCGCAACGACAGACGGGGACAATGAAAAACACGCCCCATTGGGCGTGAAGCCGCCCCAACCGGACACGTGACACAACAAGTACGCATGCGCAGTTTTAAAAAAAAAACAACACAAGGCGCGGAGCCGTTGGTCGTTGAAGCGGCTCTCGAGCAGAGCGGCGCCATATTCAAACACCGCCTCGAGCAGCGCCGCCCGTCAGACCAGTCAGAGGCCCACTCCGCCAAACCCGCCTGAACTCTTTACAGCCCGGAGGTGAGTGGAGCCGGTTACCCGCTCGGCCCCCAAAGCAGCGTTGTGTTTAGCCCGGGCTGTGCCGAGGGCCGGGCCGTGCCGGGGGGAGCCGGGCTGTGCCGGGGGCCGGGCCGTGCCGGGGGCTGTGCCGGGGGCCGGGCTGTGCCGGGGGCCGGGCCGTGCCGGGGGCCGGGCCGGGCTGTGCCGGGGGCCGGGCTGTGCCGGGGGGGGCCGGGCTGTGCCGGGGGGGGCCGGGCTGTGCCGGGGGCCGGGCTGTGCCGGGGAGGGCCGGGCTGTGCCGGGGGGGGCCGGGCTATGCCGGGGGGGGCCGGGCTGTGCCGGGGGGGGACCGGGCTGTGCCGGGGGCTGTGCCGGGTGCCGGGGGCTTAAAATAAAAAAAATAATCCTTGCATTTGATATAGCGCTTTTCACGTCGGGAGGACGTCCCAAAGCGCTTCACAGAACACACTGTAAAGTGAATTGACTGTATATTTGTGGGCGAACGCGGCAGCCAATTGCGCACAACAATGTCCCACAAACAGTCGTAGATTGAAAATGACCAATTTATTATTGTTTCTGGTTTTGGAGGGATTATTATTAGGCTCTGTGTGGAGTAAGGAAACTTGCCCAAGGTTTCGCCCTCTGCCTGGAATTGAACTCAGGTCTCTCACTTGCAAAGCGAGTGCTCTAACCACTGAGCTCCAGGATTCTTGTTGACTGACGCCGGAGCGGAGGCTCTGCCTGTGATTGACATCTCTCTGCGTCACTGCCAATTAATCGCTTGATTATAAATCGTCCAATAAACACATTTATGTTCCAGAGTATTGCGGGGCTGCGGGGGGTGTGGGTGTTGGGGGGGAATGGCCTCTGGTCGTCTTTATGGCCCGACAAATTAATAATGTTAACGCGTGCAGAGCGAGAGGGGGAGAGCGGGATTAGGTTTCAGGGCTCTGGTGGAGGGTTCAGTCCAGTTGCGTCGTCAGAATATTTCTGTTTTAGGTTTAAAGCTACGTTGTACACGGCATCCTCCAACATGAGGTCCATCCCCCTACAGCAGATCCCGTGAAGCGCTTTGAGACGTCTCGACGAGCCGATGAGGCGCTACATCAAATGTGTTCTTGTTGTTGTTACAGCAAATGCAAGGATTATTATTGCGAAGTGAAGCGCGAAAAAAAAACCACCCCCAGACTCCTTGGCCGCCGGCCGGATCACTGTTGACGTCCCGTCCTACAGTGCAATCCCTGCGCTACGTCAAATGCGAGGGGGCTTTTTTATTTAGCATTGGTTATGTTTTAGGAGTCCTGTAGCTCAGTGGTTAGGGCACTCGCCTCTCAAGCGAGAGACCTGGGTTTGATTCCCGGCAGGGCAAGTTTCCTTACTCCACACACCTCTGTTTACCGAGCAGTAAGTCGGAACCCAGTTGTTAGTCGATCGGCAAATCGCTTTTCCGGAGGTAATAATTCCTTCAAAAAAATAATAATAATGAAAATGGTCATTTCCATCCACGACTGTTTGTGGGACTTGGCTGTGCTGCGTTTCACTCACAAAATATACAGTCAATTCACTTTACAATATATTCTGTGAAGCGCTTTGAGACATCTTGAAGATGTGCTAAGGTGCTATATCAAATACAAGGATTATTATTATTATCTCTCCAACCTGCTTGTTCCCCACGCCACCACTTGACGTCGCTGCTCGGCCGGCCTCCTGCATGTCCTTCGTCCCTTCTGTTCCACCATCCACAGCAGTGCTTTCAGCCACTACACTCTGGAACTCTCTCCCTCCTCCTTAACCCCTCCTCCATGTTGAGATTATGCCTTAACACCTTCCTCTTAATCCATGCCTATAGTCACCTCCCCATGGAGGCATGGATTAGCATTGGGCTCCACCACTGTTAGGCGCTCCGAGACTTTACCCTGTGTGAAGTGCGCTATTTGAATGCAAGTTATTACTTTCTGGCGGATTGTTGGGCAGGACACCAGGAGGAACTTTCTTCTCCTTTCCATGTGCCATGGAAAGTGCCGTAGGATCTTTCACGTCTATCTGAATAGGCAAATGGAACATCCGTTTAGCATTTCATCTGAAAGACTGCACCTCCTGCATTTCACTAGAATGTCAGTCTACACCATCAGAGCTGACATGGGGCTTGAACCCACAAAGCACTGAACCTAATCAATGTCCTTAAAGTAGACATATTGTACAGTTTTAATATCATGGGATACTGAAGGCACATTTAGTTTCGTATGTAATATTCACTCTGTTTCTAATTAATTTTGTGTTGTACACAGTTCAAGTGGTTTATATTACACGAATGGCTTTTATATAAATGCAAATTGTGGCTGAATTCAAATAGCAATATGAAAGGGATGGTAAATGGTTGTTTAGTTGTAATGCTGGATGGCAAATGATAGACAGTGGAACAAATTCTATGGTTGTAGACATTCAAAGGTTTAAACCTGCAGAACTCAAGAATACTTTTCTGTTTCTAAAATGTGGTATTTATTTGTTTTTCCTGTTAGTTCATTCTCGAGTGAAATGGATGTAACCGGTAATTTCTTCACCAAGTTGAGAAACCTTGCAGTAACCTTGGAGAAAGAAAGCAAGCATCTTGAACAAGCTTTGAACAATGAGTCTGGTAAGCAGTGATGATGACTGCTACAGTGATGTAGTATTATTAATTAAAGGGAACGTATATTTTACTGAATTGACCTACAGTTATAATAATCATAAAGGGAGATAGCTGTATCATTACTAGTGTTTTTCAGTTCTATGGTGGTGTTTTATTTGGGGGGGTGAAGAAATAAAGCAGATTTATATTTTTTTCACTTTTTTAAAATAATTTTCTGAAATTATAAGGTAAAAATACTCTACAGCAAACACTAGTAACTTATTCAATTTTGCAATTGCATTTTATTTCTGTCGTAGTTACAGATCATGAAGAAGCTCCAATGAGGATCCTGTATGAGATGCATTCAGAAGTCAGAAATATTAAGGTAGAGATCTAATTGCCTATTTGTTGATCATCCTCAATTGACTTTGTTGCTGTATTGTAAGCAGTTATAATGTGTTCAAAGAAAGTTGTTTTGTTCCATGTCACGTCCAATTAGAACTGGATATAAAACCGATGTTGATCAGCAGGTGAAAACTGGAAATAAATTGTTCTTCCATTGTGAGCTTCCTGCAGACTGCCAATTATTCTAATAGTGTAATAGTGGAGTCCTGTAGCTCAATAGTTAGGGCACTTGCTTTGCAATTCCCGGCAGGGCGAAATGTTAGGCAAGTTACCTTACTCCACATGCCTCTGTTTACCTAGCAGTAAGTAGGAACCCGATTGTTTGTTGATTGGTGGATCGCTTTTAAGGGGGTAATAATTCCTGCAAAAGTAAATCAATAAATTGGTCACTTCAATCCATGACTGTTTGTGGGACACTGCTGTGCTCAATTGGCTGCTGCATTTCGCCCACAAAATATACAGTCTATTCACTTTACAGTATATTCTGTGAAGCACTTTGAGACGTCTCGAAGACGTGATAAGGCGCTATATCAAATGCAAGTTTATTATTAGCGGTCAGGTTTTCAATAAATGCTCTTTCCTTCTTTCGTCTTTGTAGCATCTCCCACTCCTAACCCAACCAAACCCTGATCCTTGTCTTTGTTGCCTCTGGTCCCCGTCCCCCCACCCCCCTCTGCCAACTCCAGCCTGCTTCATGACCGCTGCCCCACTATTGATACGCAATCTTTTAGGCATTCTGGGAACTTTGTCTTGCCCCTTTCCTCTGTTTTCACTCCCTTTTTGAAGACTTGCTCCCCTCTGCCACCACCACCCCCACAAACAAAAACACCCGTGCTCATGATTCAGCTATTAAACAGCATTGATTCACTTTATCTTGTGGGTGTAAAGGTGAAAACCCAAGTAATACTGGGATAATTCCAAATACAATGTAAATGCATTTTTTAAAAAAGTTAATTTGATTTTCATGCTATCTTGATTTCAATTTTGTATATGTGTGTTGATTATGTTGCACTAAGATACAAGTACCTTTCTTACCACTTGCATGACTTTCAGACCATGATGTACATGTACATGTTTTTATGGAAATGTAGCAGAAATGGGATTATTTTAAAATGTGAGTTATAAATCAGCCATTGGCAAGGAAGAACATCTACTGTAGGCTCTTCATTCCAACTTGTTTTAAGTAAACAAACGGGTAATAAACGGATGGCTGAGTAAGCAGCCCAAGAAGACTAGAAATAAATGTTTAAAAATGCACCACTTGTATTAGAATAAGGTTATCTCTGGAGAGTGAGGGGAAATATCCACGCTCTAATTTTAAATTAGTATGATTAGTTGGAAACATTGGGTGCCTTTAATCCCTGTCCCTAACAGAGATTGCCACAGTAACAGACTCCAGCCTTGCCAGTATTTCTATCTTCAAGGATTATTTTTTCAGAAATAAATTGATGTTCCTGTATTTTTTTTCTGGGCCTACAAAAGAAAGGTCATCACAAATACCACTTCATAGCAGGGCCAAGGCAATGTACATCCCTCAATTGATTCTTGGTATGTATCCCAAATGGCTGGGGTGCATGTTTTCATGGAATCTACTTTCACTGAGTTCCTTGAGTTGAACAATTTTCTGAAAAAAGTTAGACTTCTATGATATTCATTGGCTTCAGTGATTTATGGGAACCCTGTGAAAGACATAATACTGTACTAATTGTCAAAATTTTAACAAGAAATATTCTGCATGTTCTGTTTTATGCATCAAGTAATGTCCATTTTAAAATTGCAGGTATGAATGACGGTTCAGAGTGCTTAATCTTTCAGATATGGCTACCTAATTTGGATTGCTAGCTTGGTTTTGCTTTCTGTGCACAGCACTACAATGATGCAATGTATTACAGTAATTATTTGTTTGGTTGTGGACTTTAGTACAGCACCATTATGTGGTGGACATGGGTACTACTGTACTGAATAAGAAATCACACAAAATTCTAACTTGAATGTCATAAATTGTTTTCGTAGGGATGAAGTCCTGTAGCTCAGTGGTTAGAGCACTCGCTTTGCAAGTGAGAGACCTGAGTTCAATCCAGGCAGAGGGCGAAACCTTGGGCAAGTTTCCTTACTCCACACACCTAATAATAATCCCTCCAAAACTAAAAACAATAATAAATTGGTCATTTTCAATCTACGACTGTTTGTGGGACATTGCTGTGCGCAATTGGCTGCCGCGTTTGCCCACAAATATACAGTCAATTCACTTTACAATGTGTTCTGTGAAGCGCTTTGGGATGTCCTCCCGACGTGAAAAGCGCTATATCAAATGCAAGGATTATTATTATTATACCCCATTTTCTAGTGATGTCCTATGAAATTGCTCTTCATACTAAGATTTTACTGTAATGCTCAACTGGACTTTAAATGTTAATACTGTGACTGTCTTGGGATTTCAAGCTTCTTCAAGGCTTTCGTAGAATCAGCTCAAAGTATCTTTAAAATGTTCTTCCCTTTCTCCCTACCTCTCTCACTAAGGTGGACTTCAATAACAAGTTAGAAACCCTCAATTTGCAATGGAAACAGAACAGTGAATTTATTAGAGCTTTCCAGCTACTTCACAAAAGATTTTCTGGAGAGCTTGAAATAATACAAGAGCATTTTCAGAAATATGGCTATAAACCTTTGAATCTTAGGAAAGATGAAGGTATGTAAGATAAGAAAAGTAAGTAAGTGTTGGCCTACAGTTAACCACTTACTGCCATGATCCTGGTGTTTGTTGTCTTTTAGTACTAATAAATGGAAAGCTCATGAGCATTTGACTATTTTTCTGCAATCAACATCTGCTTCTAGCCTTACAGATTAAGTTTGAATAACATTAAAAATTGCGTTGTAAATTTTAATGTAGATATATAGAACCATTGCAACTATTTTACATCCTGACAATATTTTGCAAAAGTCATGTTTCAATTCTAATGTGAATTTTCTTAATTTGGTATTCTTCTACAATAGTCTTTTTAAGAGAAAATGACATCTATAAATGAACCCTCTTGTAAGTAAATGTGTCCCATTTACTTTCAGTATAGGGGCATTAAAATACAACATATTTTGGTTGTAGAAAAAAAAACTGTCCAAGTGTTCCCTTCTAGCAGTGAGCAGGAATATAGGGGAACAGGAGGAGGCCGGCCCAGCAAGCCTGTTCCATCAGTTTATTAGATCTTTTCAGATCTTTTAATCCCAATGCTCCGCCCGTTCACCATATTCCTATTTACAAAGTGTTTTTAGTGCTGGCAGTTTTCATCTGTGCAAGTTCTCTCTTTCACATTTATAAGTAGGCTATTTGACTCATTGAGCTTCTTCCACAATTTTATTAGTTCTTTGTTTTTCAATCGCCGAATATAAATGACAATTTAAAATTAGAAGATTTCCAACTTGGAGTCTTAGTCTTTTTAATTGAGAAGAAGAGCTCACTGTTGGTGGTGTCGACAAGTCTCATGAATGTGGACTTTCATGAAGGAAGACAACATTTTCATATTAAAAACTGTCACAAAATCTCCAAAGCAATGAAGCAGAAGCCATTGAGGTTGGAAATTACACATCTGCTCATACCAAGCAGAAAGCTCCAAGTTTACTTTGGTTCACAAAAAACACAAACCACGTGAAACTCAAATATTTTTCCTCAAAACCTTTAAACTTGGCTTGTTCAAGTACCGTTGGAGTAAGGGAAGATAAGCCACCACAACTTGAAGCTTGTTTACTCTAAACAGTGATATAAAAAGCGTGATTAAAACTACAGATTGTAAGATCACAAAAAAGGGCTCAAATTTCTGATGCCTTGGTAGTGAAATCAAGGTTTTTAAAAGAAAACCTGATGCATATGTGAGGAGAAGGGATTAGAGTGATATAGAAGGGGTTGAGACTCGTGCAGAGTGTAAACACTGGCATAGACTAGTTGGGCTAAATAGTCTACTTCCTTGCCCTATCACTTTGTAACTGTCTTCTTTATTTGCTGAAGACCAATCTAAAATTACATGATGACAACTTTAGAAGTATTGGACAGATTTTTTGTTTTTAAATTATTTATTTTTTGCGCTGGAAGGCACATCATTTTGTTCCAGTACGTCTCCATATTCTCACAACCCTTTATTGATTTATTAGAAGAACCACCAATGGGGTTGACAAATGGAGAAACTGAAAACTTTGAGGATACGGAAGAGAAAAGCAGTGAAGTTTCAACTACACCACCTAAGAAGCCTTCACTGAATGATCCCTTAAACACCCCCCACATGGAAGATTTTGGAATTGGACACTTAATGCTTCAAAACACATGGAGACTACCACAAAATATGCAAACTCCAGTGCAGAAAGTCACTGACAAAGACCATATGAAGGTCCGAGGCTGGGTTCCCACTCTGCCAAAGACTCCAAAGTGCACATTACATCTGGATGATGAGTTCCTCTGCACTCCCAAAATGGAAGATTTTGGCATTACAGAACATACTGCCTGTGTGAATGACTTTACCATGGAACTGTACAATAAATCTGATCAACCAAAGCTTGACAGGTAATGTAAAACTGAGATTAATTCTAGGGTTCAAACTGGACTGTGGAACCTTTGAGCCATTGGTTTTGAAGACATTAATTTTTGCTTGGGCACTGAAAAACAAAACAGCTCCAAAAAAAGCTTACTATAACTAAACCGTTAATATAAATGCAAAGACCATCATTTTAATTTAAAATAATTTAAATCTTTATTCTCTTTGCTACTTTTGCATCGAGTTTTCTCTTTCCTTCTCTTTTGATTTTGAATTTTTTGTCTTGTTTTCTCCTTTTTTTTCTACTTTTTGTGATTTTTTTTTGCCGCTACATCCAACTCCCACTGTCCATTAGGAAAGTAGGTGAAAAATTCAGGTCCATTTAAGATGTTGTATCAAGCTTCCTTCCGTCTGCCTGTTCATTTAGACATTGACGATTCCATGCCGCTTTTCAAAGAGAAGGGATTTCCTCCTGGTGCCCTGGTCCTCCAAATAAAATTAGTCATTCACATTGTGACTGACATTGTGACAGTACGATATTACTGTGACAAATTCTCTGCCTTGTTTGCCTGCAAGTGCAGTCATTAGACTAAAATAGTAAAATTATGTACAGTGTTTTGAGACATTTTGATGACTTGATAAGGCACTTTATCAAATGTAAGGATTATTATACTATTATTGCAGTAAAGACTTTCTAAGTAGAACTTTATATACATATATATATTATGTGGAAACTACTCTTTCAATCTCACGCATGTTACCAAAGGGAAGTGCTGAGGTGTGTCCAAACAAACAACTTAAAGATGGTTCAGAGACGCATTGAAGAGGGCTAGTGGACAATTATCCGACTGCTTAATAACTGTGTGGCCTGGACTAGAAAACGGGGAGATCAATTATCAACAAATTCTTATTCTCAAAGCCAAATCATCATTACCTAGAATACTGTCCGGCTTGGAAGGTGCTATATAAATCCAAGTTGTTGTACTGTAGAGTAATTAACTTTGTGGTGGAATGCTGACAATTCTGTTAGTTATTTCTATAATGTAAATTAATCTGCAAGATTTTGACTATTTTGTTTTCTGTATCCTGTAGAGTCCTGTAGCTCAGTGGTTAGATCACTTCCTCATAAGCAAGAGACCGGGGTTCGATTCCCGGCAGAGCAAAATGTTGGGCAATTTTCCTTACTCCACACGCCTCTGCTTACCTAGCAGTAAGTAAGAACCTGGTTGTTAGTCAATTGGCAGATCGCTTTTCTGGGGATAATAAAAAATCCCCCCAAAATTGGCCACTCAATCCACGACTGGGAGACTGTGGGACACTGCTGTGCGTAATTGGCTACCGTGTTTCGCCAACAAAGGATATTTACAGGATATTCTGTGAAACGCTTTGAAACGCCCAGAAGATGTGAAAAGCGCTATATTAAATGCATGGATTCTTATATTTATTATTATCACTTCTCTCCCAATTTTATTTCCCATAATCGTCTGTACAGGCGTCACCCAATACCAGCGACTCGAGCAGATGAGCAAACTATGCGTAAACGGACTGCAGACATTCCTGCCATCTCCTTTATGAAGCAGCAAAAAGTCCATAATAGTAAGTAATCTGAATCTATGACACAACATTTTGAAGTTTTTGTGGTTAGGTGGCCATTATTAAATTATTCTCTTTCCAATGTTAGGCATATAGAGGTTGAGCATTATGATGGCATTGAGGACAGAGTAAAGTGGGGGCTTTTGTGATGTCCACATCTGAATCTATTCCCTTTTTAGCAGTACCTAATGAACCACTACATTCAGAGACTCAAAATTAAATGCATACATTTCAGTGTGACACAATTGGTAATTTTGCTACCATCCCATGCTTTTGTAGAATTTGGAGATAATTTAAATCCTAAATTATAGAACCGAACTGAGAAGTCTCGGCACAATTTCCATGTGTAATATGCACTAACAGTAAAATGTATGCAATTTGTTTTGGTCCAGTTGTTTGTATCCTCGGGACTTGTTAGAAGGTTTTGAAAAATAGAACTCTTTAAAATTTAATTATTTTAAATCTCCTTGCTGTGTGAGAGCGCATGATTCTAGAGTCAGCCTGCATTTGAGTGGTATGTGCAACTGTTGAAAGTGTGCTTTCCTTTCCAGTGTTGTCCCTCACTGAATCATTTTCCTCAACTAGTTTAGTACGTAGAACAATATCTGTACCTAGGTTCGTAAATTTTGAGCCTCAAGTCAAGCTTTCTGCAGATCAATAATAAAAATCGACTAATTTCCCATTTTTTCTAGCTGTAGAATTGTTGAATTCGCCTTTGCCCCCCGTATTCTGCACACCTGGTCTGAAAATCCATAAAAAGCAAATTCCAGTTTTCTCTCACACTCCAGAAGATACAGAAAGGTCAAGTGATTTGCTACCATCTCCCTCGGTACCAAATTTTGAGACTCTATGGATGAAAAGGAAATGTACTGTAAGTCTGAGCTTGCCTCAAGCGTATTCTAATGTACAATTATACCTTCAAACATCTGTTCATATTGTTTCGGTGTTGTGCAACTGGTGATTTAAATGTGACACATTCGCCCACAAATATACAGTCAATTCACTTTACAGTGTGTTCTGTGAAGCGCTTTGGGACGTCCTCCCGACGTGAAAAGCGCTATATCAAATGCAAGGATTATTATTATTATTATTATTATTATTATTATGTATTATATCAATAATACTAAGTATTATGTGGAGGGGGAGGGGGGGGATGGGGAGGGAGAAGAGGAGTCGGGAGAGAGAGGGGGGTGCGGAGGGATGCATGCCAAACAATTGATCTAAACAATTGAGCTTTATTCTTCTATAATTTTTTGAAAAATAGTTTGAGTTAGGCACACAATGTCACAGATTGACCCAATCTGTGAGGAGGAGGAAGGGAGAGAGAGGATGCCTTCATTTTGAGCTGTAAATTTTCTGAGTATGCTTGGCATTTAAATCTGACATTGTATGCAGATTTTAACTATATTTAGGATAAACTTATAATATTTGTATATTTTGTTGATTCTTGTCATGATCTGATACATCAACATATGTACATACATCAACATATATACATCAACATCCATAATTTCTCCTGTCTTCCAATAGTTCACTTACATACACAGACTGGGTATGAACTATCAGATCTAAAATGAGCTGTTACATAATTTATAGCGATGTAAAAGTGCTATATAAATGTAATTTATTGTTGTAAATTGAGCAAATGAAACAAACTCCCTTTGAGGCACTTTTCGTTATGTTTTCTGTATCTATAGCAGTTACATCTGAAAGATGAAGAAACTGCTGAACCAGTAGAGAAACCTGGATCAGATCGGTTCAGTTCAGAAGAACCCGAACCACCAATAATTAAATCACCATTGCCCCTGCCAAAGATGACTAATTACGATCACCTTTTGAATACTCCACAAGCCCCGGAAATGAACATGCAGATGAGTGACAATGTTCTTAAGGTACCTTTTTCCCCTTATTTCATTTTTTCTTAAAATTTCAATGAAAAATGAATTGTTGCTGTTTGATAGCAGGCATGTCAGCAATCATAAATATTCCCTCCTTGGAAAGATCACCCTTCTGGACAGATTCCAGAACAATGTTTCACATGCAGCTGTGTTTGTAGAATCCATTTATATGCTGGAATAAATTTTGTTTTTTGGTCATCTGGGTGTGCAACACAGCAGAATCTCATCACCATGTTTCAGAGTATCCAAAGCAGACTGAGTTCCATGCAGGGCACCTAAACCGAGAAATTCCCGTGTCTGGAATAGAATACACACTCTTCCCCGGAGGGACATACCCTTCTTATCTAATTCTGGAGAGTATTAGGCACAGGTTGGCTTGGTACTCCCAGAGTGTGTGTTGGGTTACTAACCAGCTGAAACTGCAGAGCTTGCCATTGAAAGCATCATCCGGCAAGCTTCCCACTGCTTGTCTAACCATGTTATCTTATTCGTACAGGGTTAAATTGTGTTTGCACATAGCTGCACCATCATTGCTACCTGATATTTTTTGTAACCTAACTGTACAAGAGCCAAAGAATACCGTTTTTTAAAAAAAAATCAAAAGTTATATGTTCATTGAATTAGTTGGACATTTAGGAAAACCACTTTTTAAACCCTTAGAAAGTAAGTATCCTGACGTGCCCTTCTCTGTCTCCTTTTTGCTGAGCACCTTTGGGATTTAACAGTAGAACCAGAGGACACGCCCTACAACTGAAAGGGGTAGATTCAGAACAAATCTGCAGAAACTACTTTAGTGAGAGAACAGTAAACTTATGGAACAGGCACCCTAGGGAGACAGCGGAAGCAGAAAATATCATTTGTTTCAAGAATAAATTAGATAGATTTCTGCTAGAAAATACGCAGAATGCTTCCTTCAAATGCAAAGATTATTATATTAATATCATAAAATAATATCTTGGGATACAGTGTATAGTTTGGGACACGACATGCCAAGTGACTGCCAGGATGGTGGAAGGCGAACTAGATGGACCTTGGTCGTCTTTCGCCTCGCAAATTCTTATGTTCTTAATGATGGACAAGTGTGACTTGGAGTGACACGAGTCAGTTACTCCAGAGAGTATAGGAAGAACTTGTGACATCCTGTTGCAGCATCTAATCACAACTATTGGTTTCTTTGGCTTGCATTCCTGGCTTTCCAGTGCCCTCCTGACTTGAAAGGCGCTTTACAAATATAATTTGTTGTTACTTGTACACTCAAGTGCAACAATGTCTACCCAAAAGGATAAAGTGATTATTGTTTTGTAACTGCACTTGTTCCTTGTAACTTGCAATTAATAGCTTCTTTGCATTAACACACTAACCAAATTACTTGATTTGATGTGTAGATTCTGTCTTCATACAATGTCAATCGTATGACTTCTCATGATATGAATACAAGACACATCAAGTCCAGCTGTTTCACTTCTGTTGGTGCAGTGACCCCTGTATCCAAGAAGAAGCCTGCTAAAGAGAACTGGTAAGGTGTAATCAAATCTTTTGTGTTCTACAATGAAGACTTGTGTTTTTGTCATGAAACTTTCTAAATCAAAATAATTAGCACTACAATTTTAAGTTGTTCAGTATTTAGTAATTAACCTTCACAGTGTTAAATAGACTAATTTTTCTGAGTGAATAATGTGTTTGGTCACTAATGCTTTAATAATAAGACTGGCAGTTGATATATCAAATTGTCGAGATGTCTCAAAGCGATTCGCAGTGTATGCTATAAAGTGGTGTTGCTGTATATTATGGGACTGAAAGTGTCACTATTAATGTGGCACTTATCAAAATTAAGAGATGTTGTCATGGGTGATCCTCAGCATACAATTGTACAGACAAGACATTCTATTTTGAGATCCCAGCCTTTCTCATAATTCTCAAGCGGAGAAATAAATGAGTAATAGATATACTTCAGTCATTGTTCAGAATGGAAGGATTCTAACCAGAGTATTATCTTATTTCTTTTACTAACATACTATGTGAGTTTGTAGGTCGATTTTACGTGGAATAATTTGGTGTCTAATTGTTTGTCTTTTATCTTTTCAGAAAGTGCCAGACAGCTAATTCTGCTAAATGTTGGTGAAAAGGAACTGAAACCAAACTCTGGAAATTGGTTCACCCACTGGGAAACCAATGCATTGTTTTGTGTGACTAAATAATTGGAAAGTTTAGATGATTCTGTGTTGACTGTACTGATCAATAACAAATATAGAAGCAAATCCAGATTTACACTGGGTAAAATGGAATATGTAAATTGTGCTTCAGTATCAGGGAAGCATCAAAATAATAAAGTTTACATTTCCCAACATATTAATATAATTAAGGACACAGCATAGTAATTTAACTTTCCATTGGTCTACATAGGATTATATCATAGGCGTTGGTTTCAAAAATTAATCATTATTTGCCCAATTTCAAATAAGTTACAGGGGCAAGTTTTTGTTTTGGATAACATGACCTGCACAATCCACTGCTTTGCGGTCTACAAAATTTAACATTTGGATTTTGTTTGTGAAATAAATAGAATCACTCTTTTTGCAGTCTTTTTATTGTTCATAAAGATATTGCAGAAAATTAAAATCCTTCAGGTTACCTTTTCATGCTTTAATCATTTCAAATCCACTTGAAGAACATTTTTGTTACGATATTAAAACTTCCCTAGGATTATAGCTTACACTTTAGCGAATACTTTAAAAATCAACAGTAAATTAAATTAGAAACTAAATAAAATATATAAATGCACTCTTGAAAGCTTGATAATTTCAGTTATTTCCCTGTTTTATTCCAATGAAAGACGTCAGTTGGTTTTACAAACCAAGCAATTATGAAACCATTTAATTTTAATAGTGCTCGAAATTACAATAATCTACTTTTAAACCATATTTCTGGTTTAGTATTGTTGCACAAACTGAATTTATCTTAACCCACCAAATTAATTTCCTAGTTCCTGTAATTTTCTCCATAAGAGTAGATGAAACTGTTGGTGTGACACGGAGCCACTTGGGTCAGAAAAGTCCTTGGTGTGCCCAATTCTGAGCTAATCTCACCTGGAGAGGTGGTATAGTGTTATGATTTGATTACAGTATCTGCAGCTTTTGAAGAGAAGCACTGAGCAATGTTCCCACTCCTATCCCTGGCTGTGGAAGTTGAGCAATCTATTATAAAGTTCCTCCACCGTTGCAAGCTGCCAGCATTCACAATTTGGGATCAGGTGAAGAACAGCCACTGCATTGGAAAGGTGCAGAAAAATTGCTACAACTAGTGAATCTAAACAGCATAAGTAGACATTGTCACGTGAGGAATATTGAGGGTAAACAAAACTGGAAGAGAAATGATAACTCAATGTTTTGTTTGTGTTCAGTTTTATATCCCTTTTAGTCCTTTATTTTTCTTGCCACATTTTATTATTCATTTCACTGTGTACAGCAGTTGCAAAATCAACATTAACAACTGATGTCTAAGTTTTGTATTCTGAAGAAATACAGTTGTACTGTGATTTAGGCTTTTTTATTTAAAAAAGGAGTTAAACTTTTTTCAGACATGTGTGGTGCTTTCAGTTCACATTTTTTTTGAAATTAAATAAAATATGGGTGGAGTGGAGGTTTGAGCCAATCATTTACCATAGTGTGATTTACTGATAACATCTACAAATTTGTGGTAAGGAAACTCTGTGGAGTACATTGCCTGGACTACTTTGCTTGTAAAGTGTTCAAGAAATATTGTCAAGAGACCTGGCTTCAGTCCGCTAATTGTCTCTGTGTTGAATTCTGTGGTCTGATACTGTGCAGATGTACAAATGATCCAAGTGCATTCTAAAGCACGCATGTGATTTGAATTGTTTAATGTTGTATTTTCATTTAAATCACTAGTACTATGAACATGCATATTATGCACAGCTGTACAAGAGTCTATTACAATAAACAAGCTTAAAGTCAAAGAATATTGTTCTTTAATTTTTTCAAAAAGTTTTTTTCCAAATGAGGATAATGGAAAAATGTTTCTTCAAAACCTTTTTATGCAGTAAACTCAGCTTCTTTGTTTAGGTATCAGCCTGGCTCAATTGGTAGCACTCTCACCCTGAATCAGAAGATTGTGGGTTCAAGTCCCATGTAGTGGGTTCAAGTCTAGGCTGACATTCGAAAGCAATGCTGTGGGAGCACTACATTGTCAGAGGTCCTGTCCTTTGGATGAGACGTTAAACTAAGGTTCCATCTGCCTTTTCAGGTGAGCATTAAAGATTTCATGGCATTTTGAAAGGTGAAGGTCATTTCTCTCAAGTGTCTTGGCCAACAATGTTTCAGATGGAATGGATCATTCACTTTGTGACAGTTTGTATATTTTATAGGCAACTCCAGCAGCCAAGTTGCACATAACAATGTTCTGAAGTCACAACTACAGTAAATTCTATCCTTGTGATCAAATGCAAGGATTATTATTCTACAAATATAGATTTGATCCTATCAGACTAATAGTCATGTGTCCAATACAAGGGACTTTTCCATGCTTGACATGCTGTGAAGAAATAATCTAGTTGAAATGTATTAAGAATAGAAATATTCTTGTTCTATTTAATAATTTCCTCTACTACCAAAAGACCCCAGAAGTCCAGGCTATCTAAACGATAAATAAGTCCTGAATGTAATAATTTGATATAGCGCCTTATGGTTTTGAGACGTCTCAAAGAGCTTTACAGAATACACTATAAAATGTTTATTTTTTGTGGGTGAATTTATGGAATTCGTTTTCTTAAAGCCAAATACTCTATTCCTGTTTAATGCCTTGATAATAGCAGATGATTTAACTTTGAGGAACAATGTACCTGGTTGGGGGAAGAAATTATCAGAATTCTGACTTTATCCGCATGGTGTTCCCTAATTAAAAAAGCAGGTGTGGACAAGGAAAGACTGGTAACTTACTTCATTCCACCCTTGGTTGCATTGCCTACCAGCACATGCCAAAGGATGAGAATCGAATGCTTCATTTTGGTCTGATGTGTGTTCTGGCAGTATTGCACTGGTACAATTTTTCAACAAGGAAATAATTTTAGGATCTTATTCCAATGAAGTGCGATGGTTGGTTGGTTGGTGCTGTTAAGTGCTCATTTTGCAAATGTAACACCAACTGTTTACATGGAAAAGTTCCATTAAAATGCTGGAATAAATAATAGCGGTGAAAGATAAATACGGGAGCCAGGATAGGAGCAGACAATCTGAAACACAAACTTGTGCATGCAAGCAGAAAATTTAATTGGGAAAAGGATGGAGTGGCTGGGACATAAATGAGTCAGAAAAGGAGTGGACCACAGAAGGGAAAGTCATTCCAGCAATGATTAGCAGAACTTATAAACTATCCTTGCAAATCTCACAGTAAAACTGACGTGCTTTGCCAATTGTTGGAACTTCAACACGATTTTAATGGCATCAAGTAAACCCTGCACTTACCATAACCACCACGAGATGGGGTCTGCTTCTTTCCTAAGGCAATGCAGTGACACAATGCCTTGAAGCAGATGAAACCTCAGGTAAGGTTTTTCTGCCAACCTGGGCTTACTCTTGGAATTTATCATATTTAAGTAATGTGAAACTCTGGTTTGGATACTCTTAAGCACAGTGACAGGCACGTACCTGACAATTTTTTTTAAAATTATGGAATGAAAAATACGTAGCTGGTTGGGATGCATCTTCCATGATGTGATTGAAACGATAATGCCCCAGACAATTGCAAAGAGCATTTGGGCAAAAATAAGTGGGGGTTTCCTTGGAGCTGAACAGGGAATGTTGGAATTGAGTCAATCCTCTGTAGCAGTTACAGTAGTCTGGTTCCTGAGACAGGCAGATCTGCAGGACACCCATCAGCAAAATTTGATCACTGGGGACAAGGATTCTTCCCACTCATTACTATTAACGGGTGTTGGTCTTAGCTGGACATTCAGTAGGAGATTTGCCAGACAGTGTTTTCAATGGTATACTGTGTGGTTTTAGCTGCTTAAACGGGCCTTGGGATGTCCTTCCACGGTGAATTACGCTATATAAACAGAATTTTGTTGTTTTTAAACTCCAGCAGTCCCTCAACTGACACTGCATCAGATGCAAGAATTTTTTTTCATCTAGAACTTTTGTTTGGTTTGAATACTCTTAAGCATGGTGATGGGTTTTTACCCAGCTGACTAAAAGATGCAGAGCAAAGGCCTGGAGAAATTAAATTATTCACTATATTCTTCAGTTAAATCTCAACTGTCTACTCACCTTCCCTCTTGAGTTCTGTTAATGCTGTTAAAATTATATATATTGGATTTACAACAACTTGCATTTATACAGCACCTCTCACGCAGGGTAGCGTCCCAGAGCCCTTGTATTTAATACAAGAGGGAAAAGTGCACACGATTTGGAAGTAGATGGCGTACAGGAAATGGGAATAGGAAGGGTGGGTATTGCACGTTTACTAGTTGGGCTGGAAGGTCTATTTCTGTTATTCTACAAAATGTTAACCCTTAAAAGTTATGTTTACCAGGGTCTGGTATGGAATTGTATTGGCTTGCTGAGGTGGGAGCTGAGTCAACAAAAACAACTGGATTATCTCAAATCAAAGTGCAGAGATTTACAAGTAAGGATCCACTGGACAACATGACTGTGGTACGCTTAAATTATTATTTTACATAAAGTTTTGAAATTGTTAAAAAATTTATAGTTCAATTAAAATCAAACCATTCTGGCCACTGGCTTTAAGTTTAAATTGTGAAATAAAAGTAAGGAAATCTGAATTAACATTTAGAAAATTAATGTCTACTCATCTTGAAAAGTATGTCAAAGTCAGCTAGTTCCAGCAACATTAGGTTTGAATAGTTTTAAAGTTCAGATTGCACCAAAAACACTGCTTGGGGAATGTGTGTAAATGAATTTTGCATGCAAGTTCATTTCTGAACAGCTAACATACAAGTGTTCCTAGGACATATCTACAATAAACCTCACATAAGTCGTATCAGTTAGAACCATACATTTAATATGACTTATGCAAAATATGAGTGATGCAAAACTCAATAGTAAATTCAACAGGACTTGGGCAATTATATGATTTACGCCAAGACTTATGGGAGTTTTACTGTCCAATGGTTCTGGAATGCTGAGCTATGCATCATTTTTAAGAGATGTTCTCTTAAGAACCTGTTGGTAGTAAAACTTTATAGTCAGGAATGTCACATTTTGGACGACACAATTATTGTACAGAACAATTGTACAAAGGTGGCTGATAGACTCCAGCAACAGCCACTATTATTTCCATTCTCCGCACTCTGTCCTCCAAACCACCGCTGCTGCCGCTGGCCTGGGAGGATGTTCACCAGTGAGGGAGGGAGAGGAAGTTGGACTGTTGGAAATGGTCGTGGGCTGGATAAAATCATCCGCTGGGCTGGATGCCACCTGTCTGATGGACCATGCTGGGGTAAACAGTAATAGGTGACCATTGATCAGCAGGTCATTGACCAGAGCACACACATTAAGGTAATCATAACAGGAATTAAGTTTTCAAAAAAATTTATTACACAAAGGGTGATTGGAATGTGGAATTCTTTACCACAAAATGGTTAAGTCCATAAATTTGTTTAAAAAGCAATTAGATAGACACTTGAAAAAGAGGAACATTAAAGCGTGTGGGGAGTAGGCAAAAGAGTAGAATTAGATTCAGGTGGCTCATTTTGAAAAAAAAAACAGCAATGCAGATTTAATGACCCAAACGGTGCGATTCCCTGCTGTAACATTCTTTGATTCTCAGACAGGCTACGAAACACCTTGCTGCTGCTCAGGCTGATATCAAGTTACTCATCGCACCAGGGACTTTGTTTTTCTTCATCTTTATTAAGCTTACATCACTTGTCAAGCTTTGCAGAGTTCCTTGGTTAGGGGTGGTTTTGTTGCACTTATCTGCCTTCAATTAACTTTTGGAAAACATTTCTGCTCTCATTTAAAAAGGAATACAATTCTACATTTTACTAAATGTAGGCTGTTATGGTTTCTAGACTTTTATGAAGTCTCAGTTTCAAACCAGAAGCATGTTTTGCTATTCCTGTAATCAGTATTTATTTATACACTTAAAACATTTTGCGAAACATACAATCCCACAAAGACAGTTTAATATTTTTTTAAAAATTCCAACCAGTCAATTTTAGTCCAAATCCAAATTTACAGGGGCAGACTTACAAATCCACAAATGTTACCACTATTCTGTTAAAGATCAGGTCATTTACAAAAATTCACCCAGTTTGAAAAGCAAAAAAAATACAAAGAATGAATCAAAGGGTTTATCAAATCAAACACTTTCCTTGTTAAGTTTTACCAAGGCCAGCAACATCTAACAAGATAGGTTTCTTGTTCATATGTTACACATAAGTAGAAAAACCTAGGTTTATTTTTTGGAGGGAGGGTGGGGAGACGGGAGCTAATAAGGTCTCATGCGTCCAGGAGGGGGCGGTGCTCGACTTGGCGGTGTTATTGCTATGTCCAGGTAGTCCCCGATCTGAAATTTTTGTGACTGTAATGTCATCGAATCGTCTGGTCCTTTCCTTCCTGAAACAGTGGTACCAATCTCTTTCACTCTGTTACAACAAAAAAGAAATTAAGATATCTGAATGCAATTTCCCCAATATAAACAAGCAAACATCTTAACATTAAGACCACGCTCATAGCATAAATGTTTTAATAAAATATTCTACTTGCCTTTTCTTCATTGCTAATTATTCACTGCTCTAATCACCCAACTGAAGCCACAATGCATTTTTCCTCTTAATATTTTAACTTCCATTTAATTCATCAGCCTGAATACAGATTTGCATTGAAGCAATTTGTGCCAATATCAAAAGATATTTACCCTATCTTCATTAAACTACAATTCACACACAACCATAAATTACTTCTGCCCATCTTATTCTATAATTATTCTTATTCCATTATTTGAAGAGATAAGAGAATTTCTCTTGATGTCCCAGCCAACGATCCTCCAAATAAAATTGGTCACCCACTCCATGGCTGTTTGTGGGACACCGCTGTATGCAAATTGGATGCTAAATTCACCCAAAAAAAATACCGTCGCTGTACTTTACATCATGTGGGGCACTAACGGCGTCCTCCTGATGTAAATAGTCCTATACCAAAGGTAACGATTATTTATTTTATTATTAGATCTACTCAGCAATTATAACTTTGGATTCTGACTCTGCAAAGCCTGAGGACTATCATGAATAAACTTATCAGCTGGATACTGAGCAATATGATCACAAAGCTCACAGGATAGCTATAATC
This sequence comes from Callorhinchus milii, assembly GCF_018977255.1. Lineage (NCBI taxonomy): Eukaryota > Metazoa > Chordata > Chondrichthyes > Chimaeriformes > Callorhinchidae > Callorhinchus > Callorhinchus milii. The sequence continues at coordinate 66,745,991 of NW_024704745.1, read as the reverse complement.
CCAGATCTGTTACATTGTTAGGGCAATTGTAATCGGGGCAAATAAGGAGAGGGCAAATCAACCATGACTTTGCACCCACTTTGGCTTTATCCAGTAATCCTTACTGTAAGTATCAGTGTCAACTAAGTATGAGGCCTTTCAATGTGGAATAGCTTAATGGCACTCAGTGATAGGCTAAAATATAAAGAATTGTCATTTGGGGGAGATGCTGTGTGTTACTGTTATGTCCAGGTAGTGTTTGATTCTAGACTCAGAGACATTGGGAAACTGTTAGTGCCCGTGGAACTGTAGCAGAGTACACACTGCCACCATCAGAAGAGGAAACTGGAGAGGGGGTGGAGTAAAGACAAATGCTGGCATATGTAATCAAAAAAGTAGTTGATCGTTTAATTGGTCACAACTTTGTTTAGATATTGTTACAGTAGAGGTAAAATTTTTATTGCATCATATTATTACATAGAATGTATAGCACAGAAACAGGCCATTCGGCCCAACTGGTCTATACCGGTGTTTATGCTCCACATGAGCCTCCTCCTGCCCTCCCTCAGCTAACCCTATCAGCAATAACCTTCTCCCTCATGTACTTATCTACCTTCCCCTTAAATGCATCTATGCTATTCGCCTCAACTAGTCCTTGTGGTAGCAAGTTCCACATTCCCACCACTCTCTGGATAAAGCTGTTTTTTTTGGATTTCCCTATTTGATTTTTTGGTGACTATTTTATATTTATTGCCCCTGGTTTTGGACTCCCCCACAAGTGGAAACATCTTCTCTATGTCTATCCTATCAAAACCTTTCATTATTTTAAAGACCTCTATCGGTCACACCTCACCCTATTCTTTCCAAGAGAAAAGAGTCCAAGCTTGTTCAGCCTTTCCTAATAGGTATTACCTCACAGTTCTGATATCATCCTTACAAATCTCCTTTGCACCTTCTCAGATGCCTCTATATCCTTTCTATGATATGGGGACCAGAACTGTACATAATCATAATCCAGTTTCTTTAAAGTTTAGTGAAAGGATATGCAGACTGTATTCAATATAATCAATACCTTACATAAGGAAATGAGAAGAAATGTTTTCAAGTTTGCAGTCAGTTCTCTTCAATGCTGGTTTCATCTCAGACAAATTAATTATGATGAAGCAATTAAAATAACTCATTGTCCAAGTAATAGTCTAATCCATTAAACCACATCTGTGCACTTGCCCACTCAGCTTTTCCTCACCCCTGAAACATTCCCAACCTTCACCACAACCTCTCCTCTTTGGCCAATGAGACTCTTACCCACACCTTTATCATTTCGAGGCTTGACTACGGCCAATGCTCTGTTCATCAGACTCCATAGTTCTAGTTTGCACAAGCTACAGACTATCCAGAACTCTGCAACCTGTGTCCTCTATTGCACCAGTCTATTATCCTCTTCCACAACTCCAACCCCCCAGCAGAGTTCAAGATCCCGTTTCTCCACCATTAAATTCCTATATGGTCTCGTCCCATCCTACCTCTGCAACCTCCTTCAGCTCTACCACTCCCTCCACTCAACAAGGACCAACCTGCTTCACGTCCTCCACGCTATCCACTCTACCAAATGGTGGACAAGCTTTCAGCCATTTTGCCCCCTCTCTCTGGAGCTCCAGCCGGAATCCCTCTGACTCCCTCCCCTTGTTAAAGATTCATCTCAATGTAGCTCTTTGACAGTGCTTTAGGACATCTTTCCCCTCCCTCTCGCCTGCCACCCCCAGCTCAGGTACCCAGCCAGCAGAGTCAAACACTTGGGACATCCTTCCAACGTGAAGATGCTATATAAATGTAAATTTGTGCTGTAAAGTTCTTAGCTCAAAAGCTTGTTAAGAAACTCTTGCTTTTTTTTTTACAGCATCCATAGCACATTCATATTTCAGAATATTGCAATTCCACTATTCGCCTCAATCCACACATTCTCGTTATTTTAAGGAAAGACTCAGGTCAACTGAAGTCCAAATAGGGTGCAGGGATGGGCCAGGGGGGTGAAGAGAAAGAAAATGTGAAATGTTCTAACCTGTAACCAGGCCTTTTAGGATCCGGATACACAATTGCAAAACTGAAGTGCGTTCCTTTCTTCCGAGCCTCAGGATAGACTTCCTTTACTAGGCTGGTTAGTTCCTTTAGTGTTGCATCCATCCTAAAATTAAAAAAAAATTCTATTGTTATGTAATATGCACAAACTAATATATAGCTATGATGGGACAGTGTTTGTATTACAAATGTAATACACCATTACAAATGTAATACAAGGTGTTACAATGCCAGAAACTGGTCCTTCCCATTACAGTATTATGCTTTTGATCAATAGGAATTATCAGTTAACGGAACAATTTTTTTTATAAGTGTTAGTGTATGTACTGGAGTATTAAGCAAGCTGCAAACTAAGTTTATATTATCTTAAACATCTTCTCCCACAATTTAGAGCAATAGCTGAATCTCCTTAGCTGCAAGATTAAATACATTTATAATACTAATCCGTTACATTTGATATTGTGTCATATCACATCGTGTCATCAAAATGACTCAAAGCACTTCACACAAACTTTATATTTATGTGTAGTGATGGTGTATTAGTACATGAATTGATAGTCAACGTACACACACCAGTATCCTACAAACAGCCATGAAGTAAATAACCAATATTATCTGGAGGATTGTTGGCCAGGACACCAGGAGAAACTTCTGTCTTCTTTCAATTAGCATCATGGGATCTTAAAGTCCACAAACAGGCAGATGAGGCCTTGGCATGAACTCCTCTGCACTGGAGTGTCAGCCTAGACGATATACTCAAAGTCCTGATGTAGAGCTTGAACCCAAAACCTCTTGACTGAGTCAAGTGTGCTACCAACTGAACCAGGTTGACAGGCCTCGTCTATGGCATCTAGTTTGGAAAGCAGATATTATTCTGTTATTCCCAAGTTGAATGCATTTTTGACTGCGCTCTCATCCAATTAACCAAAACTGAGTGTAATGCCTCCTACTTTAGACACGGTTGCTATAAAATTTGGACTTCTTATTCAATATTAATTTCATTACGTATCGAGGACGTGATAAGGCGCTATATCGAACGAAAGGATTATTATCAAATTAAAAAGCAATATTTAGCAACTTAAGTAATTGACCCATTTGCATTTTTTTGCAAAGGGTTAATAAAGCAGTTAACAATACAAAATACAACTCTGATTTTGCACATGGATAGACATGTACAAATGCAGTCTGCAACCACTTCATTTTCCCATATTATTCCTCCTTGTTTAGATACAAACAAATCTAAAACAGGAGGCTCTCTTGCGCTCAATTTCAGACAAGACCGCACTCGAAGATGCATTCGAATTAGGAAGTAACCTAAAAATAAGGTTCAGTGGCTTAGACTTGGTTTCAAATGGTCGCTTATTTACATCACCGAAGAGTTAACTAAGTTCAGAATTATGTTTCTAAAGTGAAAGCCGGTACTCACCAGGTGTAGATCTGAAGTTCACTGGATGGAACATTCCCTCTCGCAAAATCGTCCATTCTGTGATGCCTCCCGTTGTTGGTCGTGAACACGCGTAACAGCAGCGGGCAGGTCTGCACACAGAAACAACACAAAACAAACAAAACAAAACCGTGTAATGGAAGGAAGATCACAAAACCAACCGCACCGTCGCATCCGACACAGCGCCTCATCAAGTCGCCGAGACGCCCCAAAGCGCTTCACCGGTGATATTGCGAAGTGGGTTATGGACCGACCGTGTGGTTTGGTTGGGGCAGGTTTTTTTTTGGGGGGGGGAGTGGGGGGGGGGGGAGTGGGGAACAGTGGGATGTCAAATTTTTCCTCAGGAATTTGAAAAAAAAAGTTTTGATAATTGGTCGCACACAAAGACCAGGTCTGCAATTCACCCCCTGATAATCAGCTCTGGGGGACTCACAGGGGCCTCCCGCTGTAACAGCAGCAGCTGCCCTCCCTGACTGCCATTACCGCCTCTCCCCCCCCACCACTCCTCGTGTTGCCCAGACGCTTACAAATAAAAGCCCAGGCGCCTCTCCCCCCCCCACACACACACACACAGGCGATGGGCCGCTCTATTCAGCGCTGACCCGGGAGGCGGACGGCGATGGGCGGTTTTTTTTTTGTCGCGCGGGTTTGAATGAGAGCGCGAGCCGCTCGGGGCACCGCCGGGGCCTAACTCGGCCGCCCGCCCGGGCCCAGGGCCGCCACCCGCCTTAACAGCTACCCCGCCACCGGGCCACACTGACTTTTTCCCGGTCCACGGGCTTTTCTGGCTCCTTTTTAATCTCTTCCTGGGTGACCCTGGACTCGACGGCCATGTTCGCTACCCGCCGCTCCCTCAGCGTTGGCGACCGCACCATAGGTACCGGATGGGGAGCAGGGGGATGGCGCTGGAAGCTGCGCATGCTCACAAGGCGCCCGGGGCAGTTTGCCAGGACCCCTGGGCCGCCATCTTTGATGCAGGCAAAACGCAGCTTCCCCTCAAATGTGGCCAAATTGGGCGATTTTTTTGTTGTTGTCCAGAGCGCTTTGGCGGGTGCCTAATTTTTTTTAAAAAAAAGTGTAAGAGCAAAATCTGCAAAACTTGTTTTTGAAGACCCTTTGAAGACCTTTTCTTACACAGTTTCGAAAGCACTAATTCAAATTGGCCAGTTTGATACCCACAGGAGGCAACTCCTACTATTGGGCTAGTGTTTGGGCTAGTGTTTGGTGGACTTTGGGCTACAAACTTATTTAACTTTCTAGCAGATCCTGGATGGTGGTTACCAGGCGGCGCTCCGGGCTGCCACACCTGGCTAAGGTACAACAACAACAACAACAAAATTACATTTGAGAAGCGCCTTTCACGTCAGGAGGACGTCCCAAAGCGCTGAACAGTCAGGTGTTGGGGCCCGAGCATGGGGGAGGGGGGTGTAGGGGTGAGGGAAGGCAGAGAGGAGGGAGGGAGACCAATAATAATAATAATAATAATAATAATAATCCTTGCATTTGATATAGCGCTTTTCACGTCGGGAGGACGTCCCAAAGCGCTTCACAGAACACACTGTAAAGTGAATTGACTGTATATTTGTGGGCGAACGCGGCAGCCAATTGCGCACAGCAATGTCCCACAAACAGTCGTGGATTGAAAATGACCAATTTATTATTGTTTTTGGTTTTTGGAGGGATTATTATTAGGCGTGTGGAGTAAGGAAACTTGCCCAAGGTTTCGCCCTGCCTGGAATTGAACTCAGGTCTCTAGCTTGCAAAGCGAGTGCTCAACCACTGAGCTGCAGGACTCCACGAAGGCACCGTCGAAGAGAAAGGTCTTGAGACGGACCTTGAAGGAGGCAAGGGAGGAGGCGAGGCGAAGGGACTGTAGGATGTGGGGGCAGAGAGACTGAAAGCCCGGCCACCGATGGTGGGGCGGGTCGGGCGGGAGACATGGAGCAGACCGGAGCCCGATGAACGGAGGGAGCGGGCAGGTTGGTAGGGAGTCAGCAGGTCAGAGAGGTAGGTGGGGGCAAGGCCATGGATGGACTTAAAGGTGAGGATAAAGATCTTGAACTCGATCCTCTGGGGGATGGTGAGCCAGTGGAGTCGGGCGAGGGTGGGAGTGATGGGGTCACGGAGCCTGGTGCGTGAGAGTACACGAGCTGCTGAGGTTTGGATGATCTGCAGCTTGTGAAGGGAAGAGTTGGGAAGGCCGATGAGGAGGGAGTTTCCATAATCAAGCCTTGAGGTGACGAATGCATGGGTGTGGGTTTCAGCAGCCTGAGGGGTGAGGCAGTGTGGAACATTGTATTTATAACCTTTATTAGCCTTCAGAAGGGATCTAGATAAATACCTTCAAAAAGGGTGAACTACCCGGGTATATGGAGAAAGGGTCGGCAAATGGGACTGAAGGGATTTGCTCTTTTTTTAAAAAGAAGTCTGCGACAACAATTTGCCTTTACATAGTGGCCTTCATCCAGGGTAGTGTCTCAGGGTGCTTAACAGGGGTTTGACACTGACCTGGGGAGAAAGGAGAGGTGACTGTGGGCCGTTGACTGTAGAATTCGATTGTGGTTGAATCAGATACTGTAGATGCTTTCAACAACAACAACAAATTACATTTATATTGCACCTTTCACCTTGGAAGAATCTCCCAAGGCATATACACATGTGGATTGCAACTCCAATTAAAACATTTTGAGACACAAAAGTTCTTTCCTTAGGGACAAACAACAAAAACATACGTTTGTATAGCACCTTTCACGTCAGGAGGACGTCCCAAGGCGCTGGACAATCAATGTTTCAGATCTGAGCTGGGGATCGGGGTGGGTGATTGGCAGGGGTGGAAAGGAGGGTGATCGAAGGCACGGTAGAGGAGGTGGGTCTTGAAGGAGTGGCAAGGGAGGGGGCGAGGCGGAGGGACTGCGGGATGGGTTTCCATAGGGTAGGGGCAGAGTGGCAGAAGCCTGGCCCACTCGCCAATGGTGGGGCGGGTGAGACGGGAGACGTGAAGCAGGCTGAGTGGAGGGAGCAGGCAGGTTGGTAGGCGGTCAGGAGGTCACAGGTAGGGGGGAGCAGATTGTTGTACAATTATTAAGTTATTTAGGAAAGTCAGAGCCATTTTAAATTAATATAATTTCACTATGATCTATGGAAAAAGTCACATCCTTGTATCAGTTGTTCCTACAGATATCTTTTCAAAAATAACATTGGGCACAAAATAGCTAGGCCAAGGTAGGAATTAAACATGCTGAAAGCAGGAAACACTGAAATCATCTTGTTTCTTTCAAAGTGAGCTATAAAGGTAATCCATGTATAACAAACCACAGTTAACCACTCAGGCCATTAACTGCTCAGCACTGACGCAGTTTATAAGAAACTAGAGATAAATAGCCGTTGCATCTTCGTTTGTAACCAAAGGATCCAATATGGAATGTAGATTGACAAAAAGACAGACATTTCACCTTTATCTATACTCAGCTGGGAGGACTCCTTTTAGGAGGACTCCTGTGGGAGGACACCTATCAAAGCTACACTATCCAAAGGGGTTTACTGCGTGATCTGGCAGGTCTTCAAGTTATTGCAAGGCAAAAAAACTGCCATACATTTGTTGCAGAACATATTAGTATAGATGTTTCACTTTAGAAGGGTGTGTGCTTTCCTCTGTGGCTACTTTGTTGCAGAAACGAAGCATACCTCATATTTTGGAGCTTAATTCAAGCATTTTTTAAATATAGCTCATCAACGATAGGGAAAAAAATGCCCATGACACTCACGAATGCAGGACCTTTCTGATTAGGTATAAATCATGTCTTTACGTCAATCGTTTATTGTGTTATTATCGGATACACAGGCAGACACACAGACATTTCATCTTTATTTGTATAGATATATTAAGAAAAATACAGACACTAAGTGAAAATACCCACAAATACATTACAAATGGAAATGTAAACACACTCCAAATGCTGAAAACGCATAGGATTACTGTACATATAAAATATTCTTGTGTGTATATTATAATAATTCTTAATAATAGACTACCATGTACATAGACTTGTAATAGATGAACCATGATCCATTCTGCCTTCCCCCACCTCTGCAGCATTGCCGCCTTGGCTACTACCTCTCCTCTCGGGCTGCCAAGACCCTCATCTGTGCTTTCATCACATCCAGGCTTGATTGTGCTAACTCCCTACTCACCAGACTTTCTAACTCTTCCCTCCACAAGTTGCAGATTATTCAGAACTCTGCAGCTCGGGGCTTCTCCTGCACCAAGCTCCGTGAGCTAATCACCCCCATCCTCATCTTTCTTCCCAATCCATCAGAGAATCGAGTTTAAGAACCTCAGCCTCACTTTTAAAGCTCTCCATGGTCTTGTTCCTCCCTGTCTCTGCAACCTACTAAAACCTTACCAATCTGTCCGTTCTCTCTGCTCAGTGGGCACTGACCTGCTCCATGTCCCCCACTTGCCCCCCTCCAGCCTTTCTGTCCCTTTCCTCCACCCCTTTTGATTCCAACCTCCAGTTTGGGTGCAAACCCTTAACTCTTTTGCACCTTGGGACGTCCTACTGATCTGCAAGATGCTTTATAGTGTAATTTGTTGCTTCTTCTTGTCGTTTTTGATATGGTAGCTGAAGTCCAAACATCTCAAAGTAGTTCACAGCATTTTTTTACGTAAAGTATAATGACTGTATATCTGTAGGCAAACGCACATACTGTACACATATCTATATATATGTGTATGTACAGATATGTACAAAGAGGAATGTCCTGTGCGCTAGAAATATGCATACACATTTACACTATATGTGGAAACTTGCAGACAACGTACAATTTAAAATATATGCCAAATCACTTTTATAGGATTTATATTGCACTTGGCATTTTAGGGTTGGGTCTTCTCCAGCAAATGTTTGTAACAAACAGAGATTATGTCACAAATGTTCTGTGCTTCTTTTCTCCTCCCTATGCTAAGGATGATGATACTATTTTACAGCATCTTTATTGCTACACAAGTGAGATCAGTTTACTCAGAACACAAACTGTATAGCTCAGTGTCATCCTATTTTTTCACAATTATTTATTTTGATATTCTAATGTATATTGTACACTTCCATCAATAACTTGCATTTATATAGTGCCCTTCATGTCACGGCGTCTCGGAGCACTTTGTTCTTACAACTATTGATCTTAGTCAATCAGGCTCACTGCAATCCTTTCTTCGGCATACCACAAATTAACTGTTTGTAACAAGGTCGAATTCAAATCTAAAGATCAGGAGCTTGCCATGTGAGTATCATGATTAAAAAGTACAGGCATTGTTTTCTGTGTTGCTAAGGTTGCTAATCCTCTGATGTATCAGAACTCAATAAAACTCATACTGTGCGAAAACAGACAAAAAGTGGCAGGCATGCACTCCTGTTAAAGAAGTAATTAACTTGCGTCACTCTTAAAGCTGCAGTGCTCTATTACTCAATTGTTCTATAAATTCTTCTCTAAAAGACATTTACCTGCAAAAATACGAATGTTTCAAAACTAAATTCTGATTCACAAACCAGATGAGAAAAGCACAATTGCATTAAGTGCCGATTACATTGAGCTGGAACTAATGGGAATGTTAGCATAAAGATATCAGCCAGGTTCAGAGATGAAAGTCACAAGCACACAAACTGCAGTTCCACTTCTGAGATATAAACATTTAATACTGCAATTTTAGGCAACATGATCTTTTTCATCTTTATTTAGAATACATTAAATTTTGAAACAATTTAAAAATAATTTGCACATATTCTATACCAATTTTAATGGTTTCAAAGTTACATCCCCACAATGTTTTTCTATATAAAAAGAACAAAGCTGAGGTGTTAGAATCACAGGCAGCTTCCTTGAGGTCTGGACCTGGGAAGGAAATGGTGGAACAAGCAAGGTTAGGGATGTGAAGCATTCTGGAGCCCACTGAGCGGAAGGGACGGGCAGGATAGTAGGGGCTTAGGAGAGGTAGGGGGGAGCAAGACATGGAGGGCTTTGAAGGTGAGGACCAGGATCTTGGGATGTCCTCCTGACGTGAAAGGTGCTATACAAATGTAATCTTGTTGTTGTTATTGAACTGTATCCTCTGTGTGATGGGAAGCCAGTGGAGTCGGGCAAGGATGGGGGTGATAGGGTTATGGAGCCTGGTGCGGGAGAGGACACTGGCTGCAGAGTTCTGGATGATCTGCAGCCTATAGAGGGAGGACTTGGGAAGGTCGACAAGCAATGAGTTTGCATAGTCAAGCCTCGATGTAATTAAAGCATGTATGAGGGCTCTGGCGACCTGCGGTGGTGGAGCCGGGCAATGTTGCAGAGGTGGGGGAAGGCAGAGCGGGTCAAGGCACAGATGTGGGATAGAAAGGATAGTTGAGGGTCAAACAAGATGCCAAGGTCCCAGACTGGCTTAGCAAGGTGGAGTGTGCAACCATGGGTGATGCTACTATCAGCGCCTGAGGTGAGGAGACACTGACAGGAGTCAATCAGGAGAGCCTCGGTCTTGTGGACATTCAACTGAAGAAAGTTAGCTCTCATCCAGGACTTGATGTCTCACAGACATTCTGTCAGCACAGCAGTGGTCCTGGAGTCAAGGGTGGAGGCAGAGAAGTACAGTTGGGTGTCATCCGCATAATATGGAAGTTGACCTATTAAGGATAAGAATCTATTATGTTGTCGAGATGATTAAAGGTGCTTTACAGGAATTTAATGTGAAGTAATATAATAAAAAAAATTCTTGAATTTGATATAGCTTTTCACGTCTTCAAGACATCTCAAAGCGCTTCACAGAATATACTGTAAAATGAATTGATGGTATACCTGTGGGCAAAACACGGCAGCCTTGCGCACAGCAGTGTCCCACAAAGAATCGTGGATTGAAGTGACCAATTTATTATTGTTTTTTTTTCTTGAGGGATTATTATCAAGTGTGTGGAGTAACTTGCCCAAGCTTTCGCCCTGCTGGGGATCAAACCCAGGTCTCTCACTTGCAAGGTGAGTGATCTAACCACTGAGCTACAGGACGCCACGAAGTGTAGTAACTGTGTAATAATTCAGCATACATGGAATATTTTTTCTCCTCAAATTATATTCCCATTTTTAAACCTAATTTCTGTTGATTTTAAACCTTCTGAATATGTAAGGAAAATAGTTACTATTAGGCACATGCAATTATATGAATCTTGTAGTGTGAATACAGTGAGCTGGAACTAATGTGAATGTTAGCATAAAGATGCTAGCCCAGTTCAGCTGGTAGCACTCTTGAATCAGACGTTTGTGAGTTTAAGCCCCATGTTGACTGACTTTGAATTCGCAGTCCAGGCTGACACAATGTGGAATCCTGTAGCTCAGTGGTGAGAGCACTCGCTTTGCAAGTGAGAGACCTGAGTTCAATTCCAGGCAGAGGGCGAAACCTTGGGCAAGTTTCCTTACTCCACACAGAGCCTAATAATAATCCCTCCAAAAACCCAAAACAATAAACAAATATACAGTCAATTCACTTTACAGTGTGTACTGTGAAGCACTTTGGGACGTTCTCCCGACGTGAAAAGCACTATATCAAATGCAAGGATATATATATATAATGTAGTGTTGGGGAGTGCTGCATTGTTGAATGTGCGTCCTTTGGATGAAATATTAAACCAAGGCTCCATCTGCAAGTTCAGGTGAATTTTAAGGATCCCAAGGCACAATTGGAAAAGAGAAGAGCATTTCTCCCAATGTGCTGGCCAACAATCCTCCAGTTTTAAAATAATCGTTAATTAATTTCACAGCTGTTTGTAGTACATTGCTCTGTGGAAATTGGCTGTCACATTTGCCTACAAATAGTGATTAAACCTTACAATACAGTGCTTTGAAATGCCCTCCTAATGTGAAAGGTGCTACATCAAATGGATTATTATTTTACAAAATGAAGATGAGTTGGGCGATATAAGCTATGAAGATCTTTTCCAGGTCTGTACAATTTCCCCAATAACATTTTATTTAAATAACAAAATAACTAAGATCTAATAAAACTCAATAGATACAATACTATTCATTTAGTTTTACCACCTCTCTACTCTCCATATGTACATGTATAATAATAATCCGAAAATGTTGGTGTAGCGTTTTTCAAGTTAGGACATTCCAAAGTGCTTTTTGACAGGATATAATGTTGAGTTTTGTGGATGAATGCGGGGATCAATTTGTGTTCAGCAATGTCCCACAAACAGTCATGGAGTGAATGACTAATTTTATTTGGGGGATTGTTGGCCAGGACACAAAGAGAAACTCCCTTCTCTTTTTCAATACTGCCATGGGATTGTTAACATCCACCTGAACAGGCAGACTGTGCCTCAGTTTAACATCTCATCCTTGGGGCTGCACCTGTGACAATGCAGCACTCCTCCAGTACTCTACTGGAGTATCAACATAGACTTATATGAATTCTAGGACCTGACTTGGGGCTTGAACCCACAACTTTCTGACTCAGAGGTGAGAGTGCAACCAATCATAAGAAATATATGTATATTATTTATTTTATCTTTATCAGAATTTTGACTAGATTAACAATCTTTGCAACTTAGACCAGTGAGTATATCTTTACACAGAATGTAATCACCCCTGAGACAGTTTAACAGGAACACTGAAGTCAAAAAACAGTTGGATGCGATTATTAGATTAGAGGGTAGTATTCTGGACAGATGAAATCAAAGTGTTGTAGGTCTATCTTCATCCAAAATTTTCTTACTTTCTTGTGATTTCACATGCTAGACAAGAAATGACTGTCATTGTTTCACTCTATTTTGTACGCAATTTTATTTCTACAAAATGAACTCAATAGCGACACAATTTAAACATAAAAATTCCCCAGTATTCTTTGTTATTCTCACATTGTGTCATCTTATTGGACACAGCTCTGAAGGTTCCATTCAGCTACATTGCCATAAACCCCCAACAATTTTAATTGTTCAGTACAATTGTTTTTGAAGTGAATTTATGCACTCATCCAATAACAAGATTTGGGGAATTAAACACTTTTTTCTCTTTTGTCACCCAGTGTCAGCATTCCAGGTCAACTATAGCACAGCTGGCTATGGGGATAAGTCCCCTTTGCTCTGCCTACAAAATGTTCAATAACTCCAGCCTCAAAGGAGTACAGTCTGCTCCCAACTGTGAACAATTATTTTATCATACCAGCTATTCTAATGGCCTCTTTTAAGATAGTCAGTTTAGGGCCAATTAGTGCAGAGCTATTCTCACTGGGGCAGCAAAATGTATTTCTTTGGTACCTTACTGAAGTAGGTGTTAGGTAAGACCATGTTTGAGGAACTACACGGCAGCGGGTAATTGGAACACGGAACGCTGTGCCATAAATCACTCCTGATACTGAGCACATAACAACAAATTGGATATACATTTGATGTATAATATGAAACAGTTCAGGAAATCAGCATGGAGTTGGGATTAGAGTACTGTAGTTAGGTCCAGTGAATGAATACTATTAGGATAGGTTTGGTGGGCCAAATGGCCTATATTGAATTACTGTCTATTGCAATACTGTATAATTCCTTGCAATCAATATAGTTCTTATAAAGTCGAAAGTCTCAAAACTTCACAGAAAATTGATGTTATGTTTTTGTGAGTCACAGGATCACAAGAGATGTTCAGATAATGAAAGTCCTTTTGATCTAATCCTTCCAAAATACCTACCTCAATGTTCTCCCATTACGGAATCAATCTGTTTCTTGAATGTTTCTTGACGTTCTTCACATGCCTCCCAATGTGAAAGGCACTACAAATTTTAATTTGTATTGTATTAAATGAATCCAGCATCTTAGCCTGAGCCAATCTTCCCAGTAATCCATTCTAATAATTGGTCAATGGTTACAGCTCTTGCCTCATAAGCGAGAGACCTGGGATCAATTTCCGGTAGGATGAAATGTTGGGCAAGTTTCCTTACTCCTCAAAACCCTCTGCTTATCTAGCAGTAAATAGCATAATAGCATGACTGTTTGTGGGACACTGCTGTGTGCAATTGGCTGCCGCATTTCACTCACAAAATATACAGTCAATTCACTTTACAGTATGTTCTGTGAAGCGCTTTGGGACATCTCAAAGATGTGACAAGGCGACATATCAAATGCAAGGATTATTATAATTAATTATCCTCTGGACAAATAAATACTTCCTGGGCTCAAATTGTCTTTTGCTACCTAGAAATTATGCCCTCTCGTTCTGCTGCCTTGTCTTAACTCAAAGTACTGTTGTGGTTTACTTTCTCAATCCAATTTAGAATCTTATATACCTTTATAAGGGCCTCTCTGAAACATTTCTTTACAAGGTTTGTCACAGCTCACTCTAACACTGGGGATTATTGTTGTTGCTCTCCTCTGCACCTTATCTAGGGTCTGGGCAGCTCCTTTATGTTAGCGCTATCTTGTGTGAAAGGGATGCAAGTTGTTGTTGTTATGTTGTGACAACCAGAATGTACAAAGTAATCCGGGCATTGCTTTACCAGAGCAGTATACATCTTGAGCCATAACATCTACGGATTTAAAGTCAACTATTTTGACAATGAATTCCAGCATTCAGTTTGCCTTGTTTAATGCTGCTGCACATTCTTTTTCACAGGGTGAGCGATGAGGCAACAAATGCCAACAAAATATACACATTCACACTACTTTACAATATATCATATGAAGCACTTTGAGATATCTCAATGATATGATGTGAAGTGCTATATTAAATGCAAGTATTAATATTATAATGCCTCTAGGTCTCTTTCAGCTTCCTCTTGGCAAATACTATGCCCATCGATGGAGTATGTGTACCTTCTATTGTTACCTGCATTTATTTGTTTTGAATTTAATTTGCCAGACATCAACCAATATGCACACCTTATCAAGCTCTTTCTGACGCCTTTGCTGCCTCCTTTGATTCCACAGTTTGTCTGCCTATCCCTGCCATGTCTCAAAAATTGGTGCGTACAAATTCTTGGCACATGCTTGGTTATCATGTTTGTTAAGAAAAATAAGTTGTCAGTGCAAAAGCCCAGGGTAAGATACACAGCCACTTCACTTTGCAATGTATCCTGTATATCTGTATATCTTTCGCCCACAAAACACAGTCACTCGACTTTACAGTATAGCCTGAGAAGTGCTTTCGGACCTCCCTCTTTGACCTACCTACGGTCATCTCCCCTCTCTCCCTGGCTCTGCCACTGTTAAGTTCTCCAAGCCTCAACCAGTGTGAAGGGCACTAGGTAAATGCAAGTCGTTGTACTCCTGACGAGAAAGGCCAAATGTAAGGATTATTAGTATTTGTTATCCTGCAGAGCACTTTGAGGCATGGAAGGCGCTGTGTTAAATGCAAGGATTAATATTGTTATAATAATATAGCATGACACTGGAGACAAAGTGAGCACACCATCTCAGCGAAGAGGCTGTACGCCATCTCAGCTCAGTGATAGTACTCTGAGTCAGAAGGTCGTGGGTGCAAATCCTTGAACCCACATAGTTTAAGCCATCACTCCAATGCAGTGTTTGGGTGGGGGGGGGGGGGGGGGCACTTCATTGTCGGAAGTGCTGACCTTCGGATGAGACGTTAAACCGAGGTCTCATCCGCCTGTTCCGGTGGATGTTAGAGATCCCACGGCACTATTCAAAGAGTGAAGGGAGTTTCTCCTGGAGTCCTGGCCAACAATCACCCAAATAAGATTGGTCATTCGCTTCATGGCTGTTTGTTGTTGGCTGTTTGTTGTTGGCTGCTTGGCTCATTGCTGTGCGCAATTGTGCTGCCACGTCGGCCTCCAAATACAAATACACAGTCATCCTTTGAGCTGTGCACCCGAAGCGATAAGGCGCTGTGTGAAATGCAAGGACGGTCAGTGACTGTGCGGGAGGCTGACAAGTCTGCTTCCTCTCCCTGGGGCCCCGCCCCTCCCCTCCCCTCCCCGCGGGCCCCGCCCCTCCCCGCGGGCCCCGCCCCGCCCTGGGGCCCCGCCCCCTGTCGGTATGCGGAGCGAGGTTCCGCGCGAGCGCACGCACGTGACCGCAATGGAATGAAAACAATGCGGAGCGAAGCTGTCAATCAACCGCCTCCCCACAGCCCCGGGTCACATTCTGAGGAGCGGAGCGCGAGACACACACACAGAGAGGGAGAGAGAGAACTGACAACAGCTCTTCAGTGCGGCTGGAGAGGGGCAGCGAGCGAGGAACACACTTCATCACACTTACTCCACAAACAAAGTAGGGGAACTTATTCGAGCAGAAGTGCCAAAAGTAAGTGAGAAACCTGAAACCTTCCCTCCCTGCATTCCTTTTTAGCAGTTGCTACTTTGTCTCATTGCTATGTTTATCTCTTACTAAGCGAGGCCAGCCAGCCTGTATACTGTATGTATGGTGTGTGTATATATATATATATACATTTATATATATCGTTATCTCTTTATGGCTTCGATTTAATGCTGTAACTGGGTTTGGGGAGAGCCCGAAGGAATTTACCAAATTCTTCCTCCTTTGGTGGCGTGACGCTTCCTGTGTGTGTGTGTGGGTGTGTGTGTGTGTGTGTGTGCTGTGTGTGGGTGCTGTGTGTGTGTGTGTGTGTGTGCTGGGTGTGTGTGTGTGTGCTGTGTGTGTGTGTGTGTGCTGGGTGTGTGTGCTGGGTGTGGGTGTGTGTGTGCTGTGTGTGGGTGTGTGTGTGCTGTGTGTGGGTGTGTGTGTGCTGTGTGTGTGTGGGTGTGTGTGTGCTGTGTGTGGGTGTGTGTGTGGGTGTGTGTGTGTGCTGGGTGGTAATGTCTGTATTGTAGGAGTTGTGTGTGTGTGTGTGTGTTGGGGGTCACTCTGACTTTACAGTTGGTTGACTTGTTGACGGTAAATCTGCTGTGGAAGTGCCGAGTTGCATTGACAGACAGACAGACAGACAGACAGACAGGGGCAGTGCTGTGTGTTTTCTCCAGTGCTGTTGGAATTCGAGGTGCGCTCCTTTTGGCTCAGGGAGAGAGGGAGTGAGAGAGAGAGAGAGAGAGAGAGAAAGAAGAGAGAAGACTCTCCAGTCGGCGGCTCGAACTAATCATTTACAGCACGAATTCCCTCCCGCACTTGAGAGTGGGACTTTTTTTTTGAGGGGAGGGGGGGAGGGAGGGGGAGAAGTGGGTCCAAACCAAACCAAACCAAAAAAAAACCAAACCACAAAAGAAATAGATACGAAATAAAAAGCCATTTAAAAAGAGGAGGAGATTCCCCCCCATTACCCCCCGGCCCCCCCCCCCCGCCCTGTCCTGCCCACACCCCCTCTGATGTCGATGGTAACATTTTTTTTTCGGGGCCAATCCTCGTTGCTGTCACGTCGTAAGAATTTTCTCTCTCTCTCTCTCTCTCTCTCCTTCTCTCTCTCTCTCCTTTTTTTTCTCTCTCTCTCTGACACACTCACCCACTCCGACCCGCGCGGAGCGGAGCGGAGCGGAGCGGATCGGCCCGTTTTTTTTCAAAAAAAAACCGACGCTAAAATGGGAGCAAAACAGGACCTTTGACAGGACCCGTCGCCGTTCAGCCCCCGATCAGCCCGGGAGGGAGGAGGGTCGGTTTAACGGCTGTGTTTTTAATGGGAGTGGGGGGCGGTGGGGGGGGGGGGGGGAAGGGGTTCACATGTTGTTGTTGTTGTTGTTGTTTGTGGCTCTTTTGGTGGATGTCTGAGAGACGCGACAGCGATTAAACCGCAACGAGTTTTGTTGTTGTGGAGCAGCTCGAGCTGTGATGACAGTTGGGGGGGACCCGGGGGGGGGCCCGGGGGGGGGGGGGGGGAGGCCATCTCTCTCCTCTCTCTCTCTCTCTCACTCGGTGGCTCAGGGTCGGCCTCGGGATGATCGGTGAAGATGAAGAGAGACTCCGCGCGCGGTTTCGGGGATCTGTCATCACTCATCGTCAAGATCGGAGCAGTCGGGCATTCAGACCTCTGCTCCTCACAGCCTCTGTCCCTGTGCTCTGGGCTCTGCTCTGGGCTCTGTGCTATGTGCTCTGGGCTCTGTGCTCTGTGCTCTGTCCTGTGCTCTGGGCTCTGTCCTGTGCTCTGGGCTCTGTCCTGTACTCTGCTCTGTGTTCTGGGCTGTCCTGTGCTCTGTGCTCTGGGCTCTGTCCTGGGCTCTGTCCTGTGCTCTGGGCTCTCCCTGTGCTCTGGGCTGTGCTCTGGGCTTTGTCCCTGTGCTCTGGGCTCTCCCTGTGCTCTGGGCTGTGCTCTGGGCTGTGCTCTGGGCTCTGGGCTGTGCTCTGGGCTCTGTCCTGTGCTCTGTCCTGTGCTCTGTCCTGTGCTCTGTCCTGTGCTCTGGGCGGTCCTGTGCTCTGCTCTGTGCTCTGGGCTGTGCTCTGTCCCTGTGCTCTGGGCTGTGCTCTGGGCTTTGTCCCTGTGCTCTGGGCTCTCCCTGTGCTCTGGGCTGTGCTCTGGGCTGTGCTCTGTGCTCTGGGCTCTGTCCTGTGCTCTGTCCTGTGCTCTGGGCGGTCCTGTGCTCTGCTCTGTGCTCTGGGCTGTGCTCTGGGCTGTTTGCTGTGTAAATTGTGGGATTTCTGATTTGCAATATCCAGGCCTCTCGGTCTCTCATTTTTTTGTGTCCGGTTCGAAATAAGTCCATGACTAAAGGGAACAGTGTTTAAACCCCAGACGAATGTCGCTGCGTGCTGCTTAAACATGGTTTTGAAGGGATGCATTTGATCCTCTCTGAGCTCGTGATGCAGGATTTTGTGTTAAACCGTCTCTGTAAAACCCACCTTGTGTTTCAGTCGGTAAATGTTTCGAGATGAGAATCAAACGTGGGAATGAATGTGTCCAGCATTTGCGGAGCAAAATCATAAATGTGGTGTTGAAGGTTTAGTGGTTGTTACATGTCTTGTTCTTAAAATAGGCAACAAGGCTTTCAAAATCAAACAACTTTCTACTTGGGAATATTCAAGTGTAATTTAGTTCACTTTTAATTGACTTCGGCTTTGATTATTTTGAAAACATTAAGTCCAACATATTGACTGTCCCAGAGCTGACTTGAAAAGTGCAAAACAAATGTAATTTGTTGTTGTTTATATTTTTTATTGTGGACGTTTCAGCTACACATTTAATTTTTTTAATGAAAAATGATGGGCTCGTTTAAACATTTTCTGCAATTAGCACATATGATGAGAAAATACTTACAATGCAAATCAACTTCAATTTACTAAATTGCATAATTTTATTCATGAACAGTCTCAAATAAGCGATATTTACATATAAAAATCCCTTTTTTATTTTTAAAAGGTTTAGACTATTTAAGAATGTATTCTACAATTGGTGATTTTCTGGGGTGGGGGGGGGAGCATATATTGTGTCCAAAGTCTCTTTTAGTAATGCATCTTTGATTAAATGTTTTTCGACAAGTGTTGTAAAGTTCCCAACCCAGTACATTTATTTTGTTTTATTTTACAAACAAAAACTTAAATGTTTGTTGTTTACTTTATGTTGTGGGTTACAATTGATCTAAAGTAGGTTACCAATTGCTATTCAGGTGCTGGATTATTTATCGCCAGGTGAATGGGTCTCAATACAGTTTTCATTCGCCCATTATAGATCGATTGATTGTTCAGTAGCTGTAACTATAACAATTATGAGTTGGTTTGTTTGAGAAATTTGCTGAATTAGACAAGAACATCAGTTAAATAAGACAATAAATTGATGTTATTTATTGATGTTTTTAAATGTATTCAGATATGTTTACATAACACTTGGCCTGCATGAGAAGGATCCTATTGTGTGTTAAGTACACAATTATGAATTAAGGAGGGAATAGTTTGAATAGTTTAGTATAATCTGTTCAGTCTAATTCTAGTAGACCTTAAAATGAAACTTTGTACCAAAAGACAAACATTAAAACATGTTGTATTTGGGCTCAATTGTGTGTTTTAGTCAAAAAATGTAATTGTGTAACAAGTTATACAAGTTGTTGATTTTTAGTTGGAAAGTGTTTTTTGAGGGGGGATTTAGAAACCCTGCAGCTTGTGTTCATTAATATGCTGATGTCATCAGAGTGAATGGTGAAGCACGGACAGAGGACAAAATGGGTTGTAAATTTCTCAGTGTAATAAGTGTGATTTCAATAAGTGGAATAAGTTTAATAGGGATACTGCAATTGGCAAAACTGCTGCATCTTAACTTCTTAATATAATTTTACGTTGCAATTTAACATGACATTTTTCAAAACAAGAACAAGTACTGTACATTAAGCACCATACAATCGAAGAGTGTTACATAACTGCCACAAAACACATCCTTCCCTTCCTCTCTCCCATTCCTTTCTTCCCCTCTTCCCTTTCTCTCTCATCTCTGTTTACTGTATGTGCCTCACCAGTCACCATGATTATATCGCTTTTGGGAGGAGGAAAATTTTTTAAACAAAGTTTTTAAGATGTTGTTTTTTGGAATTACAGTATCTTAAAATAACGCCCAATAAATAACATCGAGTCATATTTATAACCCAACCCTACCAATTATAAGATAAGTAGAAAAATATTTGTTCCTTTCTAAATATACTTTTAAAGTAGTTCTACCAAAATCTGGCTGGAATATTAAAAAGGAAACTGAAAATGACAATACTCCTGCTTCTTAATTTATTAATTGCAAGTTGCAACTTAACATGAAATTCTTCAAATCAAGAACAATTACACTAAGCACTGTATAAATCAAAGGGTATTACAGTACTTCCACAATATGTAATAATATTCGTGGAGTCCTGTAACTCCGTGGTTAGAGCACTTGCTTTGCAAGCGAGAGACCTGAGTTCAATTCCAGGCAGAGGGCGAAACCTTGGGCAAGTTTCCTTACTCCACATGCCTAATAATAATACCTCCAAAAAAAAAACAATAATAAATTGGTCATTTTCAATCTACGACTGTTTGTGGGACATTGCTGTGTGCAATTGGCTGCCGCATTCACAACAAATATACAGTCAATTCACTTTACAGTGTGTTCTGTGAAGCGCTTTGGGACGTCCTCCCGACGTGAAAAGCGCTATATCAAATAATATTTGATATATTGGCTTATCATGTCTCAAAGCGCTTCACGGAATATACTGTAAGGATCCGAGTTGCATAAAAAAAGGAATATTGTTATAACTTGCCTAGGCTTGTTATTAAAAAAAGAGGTTGTCATATATTTTGCTTTTTTTTAAAAAAAGTGCCTGCAATGACAATTCATAAATATAAATTCTGTAATGTGCCATAAACACAACTAGTTTCTTTTTACAGTAATTGTTTATACTACGTAGAATTATACAATAATGGGCCATTCGGCCCATCGTGTCTGTGCCGGCTCTTTTAAAAGAGCTATCCAAATCAATCCCACTCACTTGCTCTCTCCCCACAGCCCTGCAAATTTGTCCTCCCCAAATAATTATCTAATTTCACATAATGAAAGTATCCTTCTTGTACTATAACACAGGGTGACCACAAAGTTGTAAACCATTACAATGTCTAATAAGCCTTTAGAAATCATGATTTTATTTTTGTTTTTTCCTAGATAATAGGGTAGATATCATGTCTTTTTGGTCACCCTTTACTTCTTTATGTAATATGATCCAGGTAGTTGTTGAAAATTCTGCTGTATAGGGACACTCCAAAATACAGCAGGTAAAATATGTGCATCAACAACACATTCCATTGAATCTCAAACTACACTATAGGTTTTTGTGTGTAATACTATCAGGTGATGGTGCTCGTGTTGTTTTGTAAATGTGATTTGTTGGACATTGTCCGGTAGACTGTCGGTTAGAGTACTCGCACTACAAACTCGAGGTCAAAGGTTCAAAAGTCCTGAGTTCCCGAAAAGTAAATTATGGCAGTTTGAATCATGATTAGTTTCATTCCTTTGCTCCCTGTCCACCTCAGGGGAAGGAAACCACTGACATTGTTCTCTGTGACTTGGTGTAAATGTGCCTGTCTTTGGCCAGTTACAGGACAGTGTGTCTGGCAGTCATTGAGAAGTGGGAAACCTCGACAGCCTCGCCCATTTGCAAAAGTCACTAACAAAATGCAGGGAAACAGATGTGCATTTAGGAGGGATCCGGAAAACCAATGTTACTGTAAAGGATTGGATTAGTTGTGTGTGTGTGTGGCAGGGAGAGGGTTGCATTCCATATACATTTTCTTCTTCTCCGCCCCCCCCCCTTCACTTGCTCTGCCTTTTTTCTGCTCTGCCCTGTCCTAGCGCCTGGAAACATATGGCCAAGTAAGCAAACATCTAGATTATTATTTTACTGATAATTTTGCAAGATAAGTAAATGTTGCCTGTTCTTTTCCCCAGCACTTGCTTCTTTTTGCTGTTGTTTGCTATCAAATCTCCCCTTTGGTTGGCTATTAAGAAATGTGAGGCAACGCTATTTGATGTCTCGCCCGTCCTCTCCCTCCCCCCCAACAAAGTCTCATAGCCTCTGTTCAGAATCTACCATTTTATTAGGGGAATATAAATTTAGTAAATCCCTATTTTGTTCTATGCAGAAAAAAAGTCAGAGCAAGCGAAAGGTTACTCATAACCAGAACTGCATATCAGGAATGGAGTACAGCAGTATTCTCTATTACTCACAACGTGTTTTTCCTAATCTTCTCAAATGTGTTTATCTGCACTTTTAGAGAGGGAAAATCCAGCGCAATCCAGAAAGCTTGCATGCTTTAAATTGTATGCTTGTCTAATAAAGATGTTGAGTTAATGTACCTCGACTGTCCTGACCTTTTTTGGTTCAGTGAAGCTATGTAAGAAATATTTGTGCTGCAATTGTTTTTTAAAAAAATTGTTCGGAGGTCAAGTCAGAAATGTTAATTGGAACCATTTTGATTTTGTGCCTGTGCAGGAGATCTATGGTATATAATGTAAAGTTAAGCAGTAAAAAACGAAGGAAAATTTACCGTATTTCGTACAAATTGAATTTAATTAAAAATACGAAAGCTTACAGTTTAAAAATTCCAGGTTTTAGAATGTGTAAAAAATCTATTCTCCAAATAATCTAATGAACACAAGTTATGCAAAACATAGTTAAACGGCATATAAAGTCCATTACAGTTGTTTGTTTTTAAACCACAAAATAAAATCCCAGGCATTTGTTTTTGGAGAGGATATAAAAAAAATCAATCAAGTTATGGAGCCTGTGCAGAATCTCAGCATTTTATTCAACACTCAACTCTGCTTTAATAAAGCCTTTTTATCTGGGCTCTGAGAAAGTCTGCTTTCTTCCATCTTCTTAACATTGCCCATCTCCACCTCTACCTCACCCCCAAAGCAACCAAAACTTCCATGCTTGAATTTTTCCAATACCCTGTTTGCCGGCCTTCCCAGCTCCTGCTTCCACAAGCTGCGGACCATTCTGGAAACTCTGCAGCCCGCATTCTTTCCCACACTAGCCTCCGCAAGCACTTCACCCCATCCTCACCCTTATTTTCAAATACCACCCCATCCTTGCCATACTTTACCTCTGGGTTCCTACTCTCCTAACCACTCTGCCAACCTTGGCTTGCTTTATCCCCCTCACCCACTCTGATCCACAAAGGAGCAGAGTGGGTGTGGGAGCTTTCAGCCACGTTTCCTCTGCTCTCTGTAGCTTATTTCCAAAATCCCTCATATGCAAAATCCCTTATATATAGTAAATGCAAATTGTTGAATGTTTGATATTTAACCCTTTTCTTCCAATGTTTTTGAACTCTTGTGAATCTTCTGAGTGGAGTGGTTACATTTTAGCATGAAATTTTCATTCTGCACAGACCTAGTGAGCATTCTGCCGATTAATAAAACCTAGCAGAGTATACGTGTTTCGCTATACTGCTTCATTCCTAATGGTAAACGTCTGACATTTTTTTAGCGCTTGACTGTTAATAGAACTCACATGATACTTAAACAAAATAAGCTGCTAGTAACCTCACAGAGGAAGATTTGTAGTATGAACCGTGCATAACCTGAGTATGAAACCTCATTTGAATCGCAATGCTTTTCTTAAATATTCCTGTGTCAGCCATGCTTTGACTATGGAACATTCTTAGCAGCTTTCAAGACCTGCCCTTTTCAATAGTATGAGGTCCTACTTTCAAAAAGGATATTGTAAGACAGAAATAGTCAGAACAATATAATAATATTCTTGCATTTGATAAAGTGCCTTATCATGTCTTCAAGACATCTCAAAGTGCTTCACAGAATATACTGTGAAGTGAATTGACTGTATCAACTGATATAACATTTCATAATTTGCATAACTCAGAACATTTGTAATTTGGGTATGTTTTTGCTGTGGAGTTCCTCCTGCGATGCCTCGAAGGTTCATATCATTATGTTTGTGTAAATAAGAAGTCTCCCAGAGAGACAAATTTAAAATATTGATAAACTTGCCCAAGTGGCCATTCTTTTGTGTGTGAGCCTTAAGGTCTACCAAAAACTGTTCATTAAATATTATGATTTTTCACTATAAAAAGATTCCCGAATAATAGGCACAGCAAAAACAATTTCAAGATGAGCCTCCAGGAATTGTCAGCAGGCTATTCAAGTGTGTGTGTATGTGTGGTGTGCATGCATGTCTGTACGCACGCACAAGAGTATGGAATGGAGTGGTAATTCACAGGTGACCAAGCCTGATACTGTCCTCATCTGACATCTACATGTGCATTCCTCCAGCAGAATTGAAACGCCAGAAACAGGAACATTGGTTGATTTTGTTTTCTACCCTTTTACCTACATTAGTTGCCAAGTGCCGTTGCCCTAGTTCCGTCCCAACTGAATCCACCCAGGTCAAGATTGGATCCAGTAACCTGATCTATTTGGCTACACGTGGTGCATTTACCCTCTCGGGCATCGGGGAAACTCATTTTATGTTTCTTTCAGCGCAATCTTAATTGTGATCTCTTGTACTTTGCAGGTGGCAATGTCTTTCAGAATGAAGACGGTCAAATTTAAGACTGTGAAGATAACCTTTATGTGGGCCAATTGAAGATCAGTTGGGCATCGGTAAAAGGAGTAAAGATACAATAATTACATCAAGCTAAACTTATAACTTTCTTCAAATCAGCATGACATCAACATCCTAAAAAGAGCCTATTTATGATAAACAAAAGCTGGTTTTGTAATGAGGCCAAAGACATTTCCAGCCACTTCCTACGCCGGAAACAGCCGTCAGAGACTGCAGGAAATCCGGGAGGGGTTAAAGCAGCCCCATAAACATTCAGGACAAGCTTTAAGTATTGGTCCTAATAATGAAACTCAGCTTGATCCGAAAGCCACAATTGGAAAGGATGGTACCAGGCAACAGCAGATGCGACCAGTTCCAAAATTTGGGCCTTATCAGAAAGCTCTGCGAGAAATCAGAAACTCCCTTATGCCATTTGCCAATGAGTCTGGGTCATCCGTCAGTGCTGAAGTAAACAGACAGATGTTTCAAGAATTGGTGAATGCCGGATGTGATCAGGTATGTTACACAGACATTATAATTGTTACAGTTATAATTGTTTAGTTTTTATTATATATGTTTGTGTGTCTGTTTTGAAGGTTTGTAGTATAGCTGACTAATTTAAAGGCACATTGTTTTATCTCTTCCCCATCACCATTCTGTGCTTTTTTGCTTTCATTTACTTGTTTTTCTCCCGCCCCACATCCCCCCTTGAAAGTAATGACTTGTGACTCAAGTAGCTTCCCAAAAGGTCAGCCTTCACATGTGAGCTGAGAGAATGAATGTGGGCTGACTGGAAGGCATTATAGCTCAGTTTGATCCCGTCATTGCTTGATTACACATTTCTATTGTGGTCAGTGGACCAGGAGAGAAAGTGATGAACAGGGAATCCCTGCTCCTTCTGAGCCTTGGGGACTGAGGCCAATTCTAAATTCTCTGCTGCTCAGATGAGATTGGCTAACTGAACACAGAGGAAGATTGTTTCTGGGATCTTCTTGGTTGGTTTGGCTTAGTAAGACCACATTCAGTGTATTTACCCATTGATATATTGGGCACCTTGCAGAGTAGTTCTAAGAGGGTTAGATAGATTCATATGAACCGGTAATTTAATAAATGACTCTTAGTTGATATTGTTCAACGGATGATACTGTCTGTTAACATTCAGCATTTGTACAATATGGTATGTGCTGACTGTAGTATTATAAAACACATGCATGTGTAGATCCATAGCGTTGCAGTCTGTGGTATTCTCCCATTTAGGAAATAAGATAGGTAGTTCGGGACTTAACTGGATGCCAGGAAGATGGAAGGTGAACTAGATGGACCTCGTCTAGCATTTCTTATGTTCTTATTTCTTTGGCACTGTTCACTGAGTTTTATTGTCACTGTTGTAAGGGTAGGAGGGTGGCCGAAGGCACGATCGAAGAGGAGGATCTTGAGGTGTGCCCTGAAGGAGGCAATGGAGGGAGCGAAGCAAAGGGAATGTGGGATGGAGCTCCAGAGGGTGGGGGCAAGATTCCCTATAGTGAATCTTGAAAATAGCCAGCAATAAATTAACTCGCCTATACATTACTTCAGTATAATGGAATCACTGCTTTGTTGCAAACCGGATCAGTGTTTCATGCGATTCAACTTAATCCATATAATTAAAATACAAAAAATATTTTAACAATTATTTAGAACAGTAAACTTTACTTCTACTAAAATATCTAGTGCAGCCGCTGGTGAATTCTATCACATTTTCAAATGACTAAATCAAGGTTAGTTCATTAACATTTACATACAGCTGTTTCTTAAAGTTCTTACTAAATTGTATTATAATAACATAATACTTGCATTTGATATAGCGTCTTTATCACATCTTCGAGACATCTCAAAGCCCTTCACAGAATATACTGTAAAATGAATTGACTGTATATTTTGTGGGCGAAACGCAGCAGCCAGCACAGCAGTGTCCCACAAAGAGTCGTGGTTTGAGTGACCAAATTATTTTTGGGCCACTGTTAAGCCCGCCAAGATGCTACCCCATGTGAAGGGCGCTTTATAAATGCAAGCTGTTGTTTTTCATAGTGCTACCATGGAGGGGGATCCAAGAGAGAGAAATAATTCTGCAACCTCTCACGCTGTATTGGTTCGGACAAGAGATCACTTTAAGTAGGCAAGAGAGAGCTATGGTACCCATTATCAGAAGTGGGAGAAACAGAGCTACTTACCTGCTCTCACACACCTTTACCCAATTTTCATCAATAACTTCAAAGATGTTATAACACTCTGAGTTATTTTTTGATATTTTTCATTTGAAGGTACACAGACCTCACAACTGCTTGATTTCCCCAAATGTGTGACTTTTGTGTGTTGTTTGATGCTGCACATACATACGGTATTTCAATTGTATGTGTGCAAAGTGTTTTGTGTGGCTTGTAACTCTTTTTCGCTCCTCTCCTGTCCAGTACCCCATCAAAACGTATAAAACCTAAAATAAGTATTTCTTACTTAGAAACGAATAAGTATGCAGTTTAATTTATAGAGTATTTTGTATAACAGATTTCTCCATTTCTTGCCATCTTCATCTGGAAAATATAACATTTTTTACTTGTTTTTCACATTGATGTTTTATTTTAAATAAAAACTTTAAATTTATTTAAAGAAGGCTGAAAATTAAGACATTTATGTGAGTAACACTTCAAATTTTCAAGTTTTTTTTAATTTTTAAAACAATTATTTTAGATTTTTTTGAACAAAAATTCTCCCACCTTTCCTAAAGATGATGGTTCGTGTTAGCATATGGTTATATGAACA
Organism: Callorhinchus milii; assembly: GCF_018977255.1. Lineage (NCBI taxonomy): Eukaryota > Metazoa > Chordata > Chondrichthyes > Chimaeriformes > Callorhinchidae > Callorhinchus > Callorhinchus milii. The sequence goes on along the minus strand of NW_024704745.1, from coordinate 66,718,767 downwards.
CCAGTAGCCCTTCCCGGACCTCATCCGATAAGCTATTCTTCATGATAATGGATGTCGGCAGATTAATTGACTATAAAGGGGCATTTCCTTGACATCCACAGCCTTAAACAAAAGAAGTCATCAAACAGAAATGAAAACTCCAGATAGTTTTATCTTCCCCCTTCCATCCTTATCCTGGGCATCCTTTAATGCTTCTGTCCCAACTGAAATCAGCCACGTCAGCACAGAAGGGATTGAGCCAGGAATCTGGTCTGTATTTGTTCACCTCCACACAATCTTAAAAATAAGAGAACCTTAGAAATATATAACACAGTAGGTGGTCATTCGGCCCTTTATTTTGTGTCGGTGTTTGTTCTTTCAGCAAGACATTCACAACCAATCCCAGTTCCTTTACCCTCTAATATCCCTCCTCTGCATGTACTTGTCCAATTGTTTTTTAAAGTGCTCTTCTCTAATAGAAGGCAAATACTTCTGCAACCTGATAACCCTCTAGGAGAAGGAAGTTCTTCTGAACTTCTCCTTTTATTCCCCAAGTCAAAATCTTCAGTTCATACACTTTTGTTTTTGAATCACCTACCCACAGGTGATTCACAGGCAAATGATTTTTCATTAGTAATTCTCTCTGACTGCTTCATTACCTAAAACGTCTGTATAATAGCACCCTACAACCTTCTCAACTTGCGCATGTCAGGTGACCAGCTGGCGACTATCCTCCTTGAGGGGGAGGTAAGCAGGACTCGCCTTGGCTCCAAGTGACTTCTTTAACATTAGAATGTTGGAAAAAGTCAAACCTCTGTGGTGGTCTCTGTAGTCTGGTTCTCGAGTCAGACAGGTCTTCAGACTTTGAAGCACTGCCAGAATGGCTTGAGGGCAGGATGGGCAGGGATTCTTCCCACCCAGCTCCGTTAACCCCTGCAGTGATCAGACCTGGGCAAGCAGTGAGAAGCTTACAAAACAGTGATCACACTGGCAAGCTTTTGCAGTTTTAGCTGGTAAAAATACCCCAATACACATTCTGAGATCCCAAGGCCAACCTGTGCCTTATACTTTCCAGAATTAGGCAATTAATGTGCATTTGCGAGTGGAGAGTGCACACTTCGTTCCAGACACAAAATCTCTGTTCCAACAGAAAAGTCTCAACCTCTCTAGTCTCTCTTGTAGCTGTACCCTTTTATTTCCCGTATACCTTGTATACCTATTCTGCACCTGCTCCATCACTCTAAATGCTTTCAGTCATACAGTGCTCAAAATTGCACATAATATTCCAGCTGCAGATTTATCATCATTTCCTACATGCTGAAAACTTTGAAAATACCAGTTTAGGTTCACAGTTCCATGATTCAAATCTTATCTTCCGCCCTACACTTTTCAATCTCTGTAGTACCAGGGCAAGATACTACCAAGGTTGAAAATCATGGGATGGAAGATACCAACAAGCCATTCTGGCTGATCTATCATTAGCAGGGCCTCGGGCCTTGTCTCTTCACCGAGTTATGTCTCTCAATTAAAAATGTCTGATAAAACCCAGATGGGATTTTATGTGAAAAGAAATCCATTGACGTTTCACATTCTAGCCTGATCCTTACCAGCCTGAGGTTACTGGGGCCAATTTGTAGCATTGCAACTGCTACCCTGGATGAAATCAGATAACTCGGCACAATCCAGAGATTGGACCTTGGGCCTTCCTGCTCAGTGTGGTCACTATGTATTTGTTTGTGGGAAACTGCTGTGCGCAATTAGCTGCTGCTTTTCACCCACAAAATATACAGTGAATTCACTTTACAGTATATTCTGTGAAGTGCTTTGAGATGTCTCGAAGATGTGATAAGGCCTTGTATCAAATGCAAGGATTATTATTATTATTATCCAGGCAGTGAATTTACCCAATTAGACTGGGGTTCCTATCTTGAGTTTCATTTGCACTCCTTTCTGAAAGTTATTTTCCTCTCTGTTATTGATCCCATGCATGTATCTGTGTACATTACACTCCTACATTAGCATGCACAGGATTATTTTTACCCTTTCCCATTTTCACATGATACTGTCCTGAAGGAGCTGACATCAGTGGTGTATGGTACCTCATCAAAGGTATAACTTGATCTGTGAGTCTATACGGTGAGCTATTTGACCATGGAGAGCATCTCAATGGAACCCTTTCTTGTTTATGAGGAATAAAAACTGGTTTTAATTTCAGCTTCTAAATAACTACATTTTTAACCTCTGCAAAATATATTCCAGACACATAGGTTTCTTGTCGATTGAAGTAAGCCTGAAGCATTGTTTCAGTCATTTCACATAGTTTTCATTCAGCATTGCTCACATTGAGCATTTCCTTTCTCAATAGCCAACTTGTCACAGCTTTCAAAAGTCTGTAAAACTCGCCCAGTGATGCTTCGAATCACAATCACATGTAACATGAGCATTCACGAAGCTTACGCCAAACATTTCCTGTTTGGTTCAGCTGCATTCCATTTCATTGCTTTGTGAGTGGCCCTCACGGTTTTTATTGAACAAAAGTGGTTATTAAATACTTAAATTTGGGCAGAAGTAACTTCTTCCTTACATTGGTAAACCATCCTAAGGTAAAAAAAAACTTTGATCCCACACAGTTAGTATAAACATATGTAATGTAGGTTGTTATGTGAAGACTTACTTTACAAAAAGTGAACTTTTTTTAAAATGTGATTTTCACTCTTGACGCCTCCGCTGTTGAGAACTCAGACAAGGACATGTTTGCAGACCCCCACCAATGCCCTATGTAGCCAGACACCAGGAAGACCAGGGACCACCCAGACATGGCTTTTCCTCTTGATTTTTTTTTGTCCCTTTCCCCACAGCTTCTGAAGCTGAGACCATAACATTCAAAAGACAGTTGGATAAACATTTCAAGAGGAAATGTATAAAAGTTTCTGCAGAAAGAGCAGGGAATTTGGGATTAGAGTTAGTAACCTCAGCGTAGGCTGGATGAACCAAATGACCTCCTCCTACAATGGAATTTCTATGATTCTCCCGGATTTCCAGAAGTAATGAGTATTAAAACAACTCATAAATCAGCTGTAATACTAATTACTTCTGGATGCCATGGTATAACGTGTTTTAGAAAATTAAAAAAACAGAATGATTAAGATAAAGAGCCTGAATTTTGAATTTCAGAATTGGAATCATTTCCAATCACATCTTGGCTCAATTTGTTGATCAATTCTAAATCAAAAGGTTGTGGGATCAAGCCCCACACAAGGCCAGTGGTGGCTAACTTGTGGCCCGTGAGCCAGAAGTGGCCCGCCCCCCCCTGAAATTTCGCGCTAGTTTAGGTAAATCCATGCTTGATTTGTAGTGTGCGTCTTCAGTTTTTTCTTGATTGAATATTTCTTGATTTATGGGATAAAGAGGGCATCAATTTAAGATAGTTAGCAAATGAGTAAATGTAGAGGTTGGCATAATGTTTTTCCCACACAGTCGTAAGGTTACAGAATGTCCTGTGGGGATTCGTGGTTGAGGTAGAATTCAACATGAGCTTTCAAAAGGGAACTTTTTAGAGATAAATATCTAAAAAGGAGTAAACTACAGGGCTATGTGCAGGGAAGTGAGACAGAAACACAATGGACCAAATGGCCTTCTGTGCTGAATATTTCTATGATTCTATGGTATGTTGCATTGTTGTAGGTGCCATTTGTCAATGTTAACCTGAGGCCTCATCTGTCTTAACATATGTTGTGGAACGAGCAGGGAGTTACTCTTGGTGTTCTGGCTCATTCATATTACTTTCTCACCCAGATTTACCACAATCTGCCCTTCCCCTCCATCCTGATTAATCAGCAATTCTCTAATGGATTGTGGGACATTATCGCCGCAGATTAGCAGATTAGCTGCCAAACTTCCCTTAAAAACAAGTCGCTACATTTAAAGTAACTAAACCCTACGAAGCGCTTTGAAATGTTTCAACATAGGAAGTGTTTCAACATAGGGAGTCCTGTAGCTCAATGGTCAGAGCACTCGCCTTGCAAGTAAGGGTTCAATTCCAGACAGGGCGAAACCTTGGGCAAGTTTCCTTACTCCACACGCCTAATAATAATCCCTCCAAAAAACAAAACCATAATAAATTGGTCATTTTCAATCCACGGCTGTTTGTGGGACACTGCTGTGCGCAGTTGGCTGCCGAGTTTCGTCCACAAATATACAGTCAATTCACAATGGATCTTTTGAGAGCTAAAGCATAAGTTTTTGGTTATTGCTTAAGTTAATATTCAGTCTTGCTTTTCTCTTTTTTTTCAATATTTAATATGCCCGACTATTTTTATTACATTTCTTCCCACTGGCACATGCCTCCTTTTCTGTGTGTGCCAGTTGCCCTCCAGTACTCTGCCCAAGTGACCATTGATCACGTGTGAGCCTAGGCAGTGAGCGTGACTGGAGAGTGCAGCCTGACTGCTCTCCATCTGGCTTCCACTTAGGCACACAACCAGTAGAGGATGCTGTACAGGAACCAGAAGCAGGAACCATGGCTGTTTTTCACTCCCTAACTCCGCGAAGGCTTGGGGCAACTCGACACAGACTGGTATTTGAACCAGTGAGCTTTGGAGCTCGGTTTGTAAGATGTAGCTCTATCCACAAATCCTTCAAGGTGGTTCCTAGAGTTTTAGTAATAGTTGAACACTTTTTAAAATATATATAGTTTAATAAACCTCAAATATGTTTTATTTTTCAAGCAAACTATTTGGAAATGGTTTCAAAGGTGAAACCCAAGTTAACTAACATCTTGACTCTGTGTATGTTTGCATGGGTGGGGTAGGGGGGTTCTTAACAGATATCTGAGTTAATTTTTTTCTCAATATGAAAATCAATTAGAAATTCATTATCATCCTAGAATTATACAGCACAGAAGGAGGCCATTTTGCCCATCGTGTCTGTGCCGGTATGACTGTGAAAATAAAATGCTTTGGGGTAAACTGTATTCTGCCAAAGTGGAGTAACTGTTGACATAGCAGAAGTTGGTAAGTGGGACTGAACACAAAGGATTCCATTCAGCTGGTTGCCAGTCCTATGGCATCTGGAATGTAGAATAACATTTGTGGGGGCTTGTAGGCTATTTGAATTCATGCGTGAGTCAATTACCAGAAATGTTCAAACATATTGTAACGTCTACAAATTTGGGATCCTTCGCCCACAAAATATAGTCAAATCACTTTACAGTATATTCAGTGAAGCACATTGAGATGTCTCAATGACATGATAAGGCACTGTGTGAAATGCAGTATGAAAGTATTATTTATCTACTTGAGCTGCTTTTTTTAATAATAATCATAATAATCCTTGTATTTATAGTGCTTTATTATATCATCTATGGCTCAAAGAGCTTCACAGGATTTTACTGTGAAGTGTGCTGACTGTGTTTATAACAACAATGTACTAACCATACCAGACTTGCGTCTTCCCCCTTCTCCAATTGTCAATCAACCCAATTTTTATTGACTCATTTCCATGTTTTACCAATTGATCACCAAGTTTATTCAGTGAGAAATTCCCACGCAGCCTGGGAAAGCCCATAGGTTCCATTCTGAGTGTTTCGTGAATTAGCCGATCTAACTAAAGGACACTACCATTGGCCTCAGGCCCCCTCCATTAGGGAATGGAGAAGCAGCCAGGATTCCTGCGACTCCTGAGATCTGCTGGACTGGGAAGTTGTGGAAGCCCGGGTGTGGAGGTTGGGTGAGGACATGATTGGGTTTGGCTGCTATGCCTCCTCATCCACCTCCACCCCCCCACCCACCCACCAGTCAAACAACTTGCCAACGCCCAATGTGCTAGATGGTGACTGTCACAAGTGGAACTGGACCGTACCCCCATTGTTGGAACCCCACCAGAATGGCAGATGTAGAACAGCTCATCCAGTTTTGACTAATCTCTGATCTCTGTGTATATTTTCAGCAAGAAGCCACACTCACTTTTCAGATTTCTTCCTCCTCCATTACCAATATTAGAGTCAACTTGGAACAGAGAGAGAGGCAAAGACTAGCAGAGAAAGGTTGATGAGAGAGACGAGCAGTGACTGAAAACAGACTTAGTAACATAGAGAGAACAAACCCACCACCAGAAGAGATGGATATACATAGGAAGTGAGGAAAAGAAGGACAGGGACAAACAGAAGACAGGCATTCATAGCCAAAGTATAATTACACTTTCTACCAATAGCTAGCTCCTAAAAAATGTTTTGTTCACACATAAACCCTCTTCTCTATTGCTTGTCCTGGCACGGGTCACATTACTGGGATCTTATAAAAAGAATACAATTCAAAATTAGTCATTTAAGTCTGGAGGGGTGTAGCATTTGTAAATTCAGAACCTGCAGACAGTCATAGGGAGGATTTTACTTCAAATTATCAGGGCTTAAAACAATTACAGTAAACAACAAATTATATTTGTACAGTGTCTTTCATGTCGGGAGGGCGTCCCAAGGCACTGTATAGTCAGGGGTTTGATTATTCAGTGTGCAACTACAGTAAAGATTGGCTAATACTACTCGAAGGCTTGCATTTTCAGAAAATACTGCACAGTCACAAGGTTCTTAGAGAAAACAGCATGTAAAGATTAAGAATATCTTGGTTTTCACATAGTTTGTTATATTACCATAAAGTTACTGTGTAATACTTATTTATCTTTAAAGTTGACAGAAGCTTAAAAACTAGGCTTTACTTTAAAAAATTGAGTTGTCGCTCTCTAGCTTGAAAGATAGTCACATGGGCTCAGTATGGTAGAGAAAACTGGTCTTTCAGTCTTTGTGAACTGTAGTATTTTCTTTTTGTTAAAAATGTGAAACTATATTTTTTAGAACCTTTTTAAAATGCCATCCAAACTCTGACCTCCATCGTGCCAGAACAAATGTTCTAAATACTCTTGGCTGCCCCACAGGAACTGAAGATTCCAGCTGTCGAACGTACATTCTAGTCTTGGATTTATTTACGCATTTTGCTGTTTTGCAATGGCTCTGAGCATTCCAAGAGTTCTGCAGTACTCAGAAAAATCTAGTTAACAAATGGCAATGTTCAGTTCCACCACCACACAAAAAAACTGACATTTTAAAAAGTTAGTTTGTTTTTTTTAAAAAAATCAGTAATTCTCTGCCCAAATGTTTCCTCGTCTCCTCTCAAAGTGTTTGACTCCTTTGTTCCCCAAGCAATGGCTGCTCTCTGGTACTTTATCCAAATGTTACCTATCGTAACAGGGGAAGCCCTGATGGTGTAGAGGAGAAAGTTGTAGGTACCGATCAGGAGCTTGCTGGTTCGAATGGAGCTGCAGAGGGTGGGGGCAGAGTGGTAGAAGACCTGCCCACCAATAATGGGGCGAGAGAGGCAGGGTACATGAAGCAGGCCGGAGCCCACTGAGCGGAAGGAGCGAGCAGGATGGTAGGGGGTTAGGAGGTCGCACAGGTAGGAGAGCAACATCATGCAGGGCTTTGAAGGTGAGGACCAGGATCTTGAACTGTATCTTCTGTGTGATGAGAAGCCAGTGGAGTCGGGCGAGGATGGAGGTGATAGGGTCAAGAGAGGACATGGGCTGCAGAGTTCTGGATGATCTGCAGCTTATGAAGGGAAGGAGTAGTGGAGACTAACAAGCAATGAGTTTGCATTGTCAAACCTGGATGTAATGAAAGCATTTATGAGGTTTTTCAGGGACCTGTAGTGTGAGACAGTGGTGGAGTTGGGCAATGTTGCGGAGGTGGGGGAAGGCAGAGCAGGTCATGGCACAGATGTGGGGTAGAAAGGATAGTTGAGGGTCAAACAAGATGTCAAGGTCCCAGAGTGGCTTCGCAAGGTGGAGTGTGCAACCATGGATGGTGATGTTGTCAGTGCCTGAGGTGAGGAGGCCTTGATGGGAGCCAATCAGGAGAGCCTCGGTCTTGTTGACATTCAACTGAAGAAAGTTAGCTCTCATCCAGGAGTTGATGTCCGACAGACATTCTGTCAGCACAGCAGTGGTCCTGGAGTCAAGGGTGGAGGCAGAGAGGTACAGTGGGTTGTCATCTGCATACATGTAAAAGTTGACTCCACATCTGCCTTTGACGTCACCAAAAGGAAACTTATAAATATTGAAAAGGAGGGAACCAAGGACAGAACCCTGAGGAACGCTGCACAAGACGGTGCGGGGCTAGAGGAGAAACCGTTTGTGGAGATGAAGTGGAGGCGGTGTGAGAGGTATGATCTGAACCAGTCAGGGACAAAGCCGTGATGGTTGAAGTGAGAGGAGAGGCGATGGCAGAGAGGTCAGGGAGGACAAAGAGGCCGAGAAAGTCCTGATGGCAGATGGACAAAATGCCATTTGTCACTTTGATCGGGGTTGTTTCTATGCTGTGTGTGGCACAGAAACCCGATTGGAGGCGTTAGTGAAGGGAATGGCGGGAGAGGAAGGAGCGAAGCTGGGATGCATCAACTTGTTCCAGGATCTTGAAGAGGAAAGGGAGATTGGAGATGGGGCAGTAGTTTGGGAATAGAGATGGGAGGGTTTTTTAAGGATAGGAGTGATGACAGCAGTTTTTAATGGGGTGGGAACAGTCCCAGTCAAAAGCCAGTATTAGGCCAGGATAAATTGGTCCCGGCCTTTCCAAGTTTAGGGAGGGGAATAACCAACCAGGATTCCTCTTCTTGCTGCAGTATGTGGCAGTCATGTGCCAGTCTCGGTTCTGACGCTCACTCCAGTCGAGTGGCCAGTGCTCACATATTGCTCACAATGCTCAATCCACGACTGTTTGTGGGACACTACTGTGCGCAATTGGTTACCGTGTTTTGCCCACAAAATATACAGTCGATTCACTTTACACTTTTTGGCTCCTTTACATCAAAAATGTCACAGAGGTCCCAGTTAGTGCTGATTTACTTGATCTCAAGTCCGCAGTTGGGAAGAAAGGGACAATCAGTCAGGATTTCCACTCCTGATTACCTATCTAGTGATCCCTGTTGGAAATTGTGTGTTGGATGAGGATAGGATTGAGCTGGGCTGTGATTTTTCCCATGGTTAAAGAGCCTAACAATGTTTACTGTTCATGCTCACAAATAAAGAATAACCACTTGAGGTGACCAGATGCCTGGGGAACTGTACTCCAAGCCAAAGTCAGGATCTTCAGGAGAGAGAAGAAAATTGGGTTAAAAAAAGTTTTAAAACAATTTCAGGAAGATAAAAAAGAATTACATTTATGGTCCTTTGATTGACCACTGCATCACTGCTATGAACCTGTGCTTACCATTTAGCAGCTTGTAATTCCATGCTTCAGGCTGACGTTGGGACATTCACAGAAGTAAGTGGTAAATTCATTTTGCTGGTTTTTGATGGTAGTGTGTAATGTGTAAAATCAAGCTTGGTCGACCAGACCACTAGTCGTTTTATGGCTTCCTGTAGAGAACCTGCTGTGGATAGGTTTGAGCAATCTTTATGTGGCTTCTTTTGCATAAGGATGCCTTTGTTGGGGAGTTCAGTATCCATGATGGTAGTTCTGAAACCTTGGGAGGGCTTGGGGAGGGCGAGCCTTTTTGGTACTAACCTAATGGGTGCTGGAATGTCTTCAGTGAGGAGATGTCGTCTTTTGTTCATTCCTTGGACAGGAGGCTGGGGAGCCCACAAGTCTTGCAGCTGTTATTCCAGTGAAGCGGTTGTCTCTGTGGAATGTCATGTTGGTTAGCTATGCACAAACTATGCGAATAATTCTCCAGAAGGCCCTGCAAATGTACAGAAACCTGACCCTGAGATACTTAACCCAGCTGCTTGCTGTTCGTGGCTTGAGGTGACATGAAAGTTTCATCAGAAGAGGGTGGAATGTCTTGTTAACTAATTGTATGAGTAGTTTATGAAGTCGAGTCAGAGTTACAACATTGAGCCTTGTTTGTGAATGCTTGAGCAGCTGTTGCATAATCCACAGTAATGTAGTTTACTGTGTCTATCTGACAAATGAGCTCTTGTTTCCAGAGAACCCACTAGTTATTTGATTCACAGAAAGGTGGTGTTTTTTTTAAAAGTATCAAAAATATATATTTTTTAAAAATTCCTCACTGCATTAAATGCTGTAATACTGGTTAAGGATTGGTTAGATATACAGTCAGGCACTCACAGTGTTCTGACAATGCTGTACTGTACAATACAAAATTACATTTGTATAGCTCTTTTCACATTGTGAGGACGTCCAAAGGCTATAACTGACTGCTGAGATTGGGACATCACTAAATGTGGCATTGGCTTTCTGTGAGGCTGTATTGGAGCCTCATGTGCTTGTGCCACAGTTACTCATTTTTATCCCATGGTCCCCCATTTTCTTCCTCAAATGGCAACAGTGTGAATAGATTTTGGGAAGCATTATTTTTGTGATACAACAGTAGCAACTAGCAAACAGGCCAAGTGTTAAAACAATTTAAAACACTGTATGATTTATTGAAACAAATGCCACAGTGTTTGGACAATGATTTTTGTACTTGAGCGTGGATACAAAATAGTCAGGTGGTGATTTCATACGTCAGCCAGGAACATGTTTTTGCCATAAATGTAAACCAACAGACGTCATTGACTACAGCTGAATACATGGAGAGAGGGTTCCTTACCTAAGATGTAATGCAAAATGCACATAGAAATACAGAAACTCTGGCTTCCTTCCATTTTCTTTAACTTTTACTCAAGCTCAGCACTTTGCTCACTCACCTTGAATCAGGCCAAGTATGCAATGTGCTACTGTTTCACATTTGGTAAGCAGGATTGCAACCCTCCAGGGAGAGAGTGTGCACTGCATTTCGGACCAGGGAAATGCCCATGTGCAAGAGGCATACGTAACTGGAACTCAGTTTGGTTTAGATATTCTCAAGCATAGTGACGGGCTTCTGCACGTCAGACACCCGGCTGACAAAAAAGAATTTGGAGATTTTTTTATAAAGCAGAATCCCTGAAGGTGGCTTCTTGAATCAGTAACAACAAAAACAACTTGCATTCATATAGCGCCCCTCACGCAGGGTAGCGTGCCAGAGAACTTTAAGAGCAAATCAATATAAACACTAGTGCAACAATGTGTTGTAACCATGATCATCAAAATGTGTTTTAACACATAATTCATCACCCCACTGTACTGTTTTAATCACGAAAAGGGACTGCACAGCACAAGAAATCATCGCTAAATGAATCCTAAAAACTGATCAAAGAACAATATAATGCATTTCCAATACAGATCACATTTATATAGCGCATTTCACATGAGGAGGACATCTTAAAAGTGTTTGTCAATAAACTGGGCACCTGGGTTGGGGCTAGAAGCCGAGGGAGGTTGGGGGAGGAGAAAGATTACCGAAATGAGCAGTCACAGAGGTATGTTTTGAGATGGGCCTTAATCTAGGGGAGGGAGAGAGCGAGTCGGAGGGTCTCCAGGATGGAGTTTCAGTGTGCAGGACAGAACGGGTATTAGCACTCTGGGTAGAGATTTGTCGGCTTAGAATCCCTTTCGGTGGAAGTGGTATAAACCACAAGTAGCTATTAAAGCAGAAATCATAACTAACATTAATTTAATTAGGGAATTAGATAAATATTTGAAGAGAAACATTGTAAAAGGATCCTAGGAGAGAGCAGAGGATTAGGAGAGAGGCTAGCATCAGCATAGGCTTGATGGGCTAAATGGCTATCAGCTTTGTGGTAATTGTAAGGATTTGAGAAATTCATGCTTTGTTCCAGGGAATGTTACCGCCTCCTCCCAAAGTGATCATCTGGGTCAAGGTACCCAAGGTGGGTCTTCCTTCTAGCTCTGGGGAGCAATGGCATCTGCACAGCAAAGGGAATGGCTACTATACTAGCTAATATGCTGGCCATCCCATTAGAGAATAAATGTGCGTAGTGATTGGCGGAGGAGAGGAGGAATTCCAGGCACTGCTTGAGATCTGGTCCTGTTTGAACCAGTTCTCGACCAGTTTCCAAGCTAACTTCAGGCATAACAAAGTTTTACTGTGACCCAGAGACTTCAAGGTGACCTCGTGCCCTCTTGTACTGAAGCTGACTCTGGTAATTGCTTGCAAATGGACCATAATCACACAGCAGAAATGTGAGCATGTGTTAATCCTGCTCTGTAAAAGGTGAAGGTAAACTGACGTGGCCATTTATTTCAGCAGGACAGATTTTTACGATTGGGATTTTCTTTAGTGTATTGCCTGTTGAGCTGGCATTCAGCTATCAGATCTAATTTATGTTCTTTTTTTTAAAAAAGTTTGAAGATTGTACTTGAAGTTACTTCACTGAACAAATGGCTATGGAGGAATTTATGAGGAAGATGCAGCACAGAATAGTTTCTCTGAAGCTTTTCATTGATGGGTCAGAGTCAAGTTCTCATGGTTCAGTGTGACGTATGTAGATTTCCCGGGAGGAGCTGCACTTTACTTCCTGAAGCACGTTTCTGGCATCAAGGCATCACTTACTGCTATTTTGCGTAGTTTTTTTTAACCCCACTGTCAATCCACTTTATAGTATATCCTGTGTAGGCTTTGATGACATGTTAAAGCGCTGAATCAAATACAAGGACTATTAAGAGGAAATATTTACATTCAAATGGGTATTTTTATATCTAGGCAGAGAGTGATCAACAACTTGAACTGGTTGCCAGGAAATGTGGTAGAAGCCAGTACACTGGACTCTTAAATCAGCTTGATGCAGTGATGGGGGAGATGGAATGTCAGAATTGAGCCAACCTTCTGCGGCATTTCGGTCATCCAGTTACTGAATCAAGTAGGTCCACAGCCCAGCCAGCCTGGATCATTGGCAGGACTTAGAAGAAGGGCAGATCAGTGACTGGAGCAGGGACTCTTCAAACTCAACTCCTCTTAATCCTGCAAAGCCAAAGCACTAATGGGTAGGGAAGTTTTAACTGGGAAAGCTTGCCAAATAGTGCCAAATAGTGCTATGCCGTTTTAGCTGGTTAGACTACAGCAGTACCCCCAATGCACATTCTGGGTCTGTCAGACCCTAGCTGACCAAAAATAAAGGGTGGGTGGGGGCGGGGGGGCTGTAGTAGAATGAGTGTTCTGGAGTGTTCACCCAGACTGATCCTGTGAAGAATATTATTACCAACAAGCTATCTGTGTTATCTATATCTTACTTTACATTTAGTTTTTTTTTAAAAAATTATAAAAATGAGCGCTTTGGGACGTCCTCCCGACGTGAAAGGCACTCTATAAATGTAATTTTGTTGTTTCCATTTTCTTCTAATTTTCTTCCTGCTGACATATGCCTCTGCTCCTGGTCTGGATTCTCATTCTGGGGTATAGTTCCACAGTCACTGGTTAACCTCTGATACTTTGCCCAAGTGCCTGTTGTTCATGTGCAAGTCTCAGTGAATGCCACGAAGAGTAACTTGACTGGAGAGGGTGTCCCAGCCAAGCTTCACCTTTCCCCAAATGCACAACCAGTAGAGGGTGCAGTATGGGGACCTTTTCCTCCTCTAACTGAGAAGGCTGAGACTAGTTTTGCCTCACCAGTTGAGACCAGCGTACTCAATTTTCTCAAATAGGTTTCAAACCAGTAAGTACCTTGTCCATAATCTATCCACTGTACCACCGGGGCTTTTCTCAAATAGGTTTCAAACCAGTAAGTACCTTGTCCATAATCTATCCACTGTACCACCGGGGCTGTGCTACAACTGTGTTTTTAAAACGGTATTTAATTTTTATTAATATTATTTTGACACAATTAACCTTGATAAGTTGTTGGAATGTGGATAATTATTTTTGACTGAGAGCTTTCAAAGTTGTGTTGTTTTTCTTAGCAGGTAAGTATACACTGTATATCTGAAGCTTGAGGGAACTAGTATGTGAAATATTTGTGGAGGAGTTAACCTTTCAAGTCCAGTTATGTTTTTGACCTTAATGTGACCAACTCATCTGTTCCAAAAAGAACTCTTCCCATATGTCAATGTTTTGGTTACATAGATTATCGGTTTCCTTTGCTCTGAAAATTGTCTCTTGAGGTGGTGAATGCTTGAACATTAAACTGCATATCTACTTCCTCAATGGCATTGGGTCCGATGGGTAAAGGCGCCATCAGGTGATGCATTTCAAAAGTTTACGGATTATTGTTATAGAATTAAATTGAAAACCTCAACAAAGATTTTAGGTGCGGGGAGTGGAAAACATGAAGTGGCACAAATTCTGAACGTTAAAGTCTCATGCGTAGAAAAACTTTAGCACAAACTTGAAGGTCTAAATGGACGGTTTCTGTGCTATAACTTTCTGTGATTTCAGATACAATTCTCGTGGGGTGCTATTGTCATTCTCAAGGGCTACAATTGCTCAATGTGCCACTGGATCATTGACGTAGCAAGGATTGCTCTCCACAAAACCTTTGTTAAACATTGTGGACAATGGTTGAAGGCAGGAGATTTATTTAAAACATGTTACCTTTACAGCCGATTCTACAGGACGTAAAAGATCATCCATGAGTTTAATATTTTTGAAAATTTGCATGTTATTACTATAAATATACAAATAATTCACCCTCGTGTTTTCTCCCCAGCAACTAAAATCTTTGTTCAATTCTTTGAACTATTGTATAGGATTTGAATAAGTCTAACCTGGCACGAGTGGGGAGATTTGAATAATTATTCAAATGCCCATAGTAAAATCCTTTTATGTACATGAGATGCTATTAATTGTTTTAATGTAAACTATTCAAAGAAGACTGTAAAAAGGGTCCATTATTAATTATACTGTACCAAAGAAATTGAATGTTGCTCTAAGAGAAATAGTGTTGTTTACAATTTGAAACTATCTTTTACAACTATCCTCCTGGGGGGGGGGGGGTGGGAGGGAGGTAAGCGGAGTCTCCTTGGAGCTGAACTGGATCCAAGATGACATGTTTGGCAAGGAATACTGGAATCGAATCAGCCCTCTGTGGCGGTCTCGATAGTCCAGTTCCTGAACCAGGCGGGTCCACAGTATTCCAGGAAACTGCTGATGATAGCACAACCAGCCTGGCTCATCAGCGGGACCTGGAAGGACAGATCAGTCACTTGGGACAAGGAATACCCCACTCAGTTTCTGTTAATCATGCAAGCCAAAGCCCTAACAGGTAGGGTGGTCCTAGCTGGAAAAGCAGCGGGAAAGTTTACCAGATAGTGCTATCAATGGCAAGCTATGCGGTTTCAGCTGGTTAGACACATTTTGGGGTCCCCAACTTATGCCTAATACTTTTCGGAATTGGGTAAACAGGATGCTTCCCTCCAGGAAGAGAGTCCCCATTCCATTTCAACAATCTATCTCTGGAATTTCCATGTATAGGTGGGATGCATGGAATTCTCAGCTTGGTTTGGATATCCTTAAGCATGGTGTTCGGTTTCCGTATGCATCCGGCTCACCCCCAAAAATTTGAAAATGCATTTTCTTTTACTCAAAAAAAAAAGGTGTTTGCAAAAGCATCTGTTTTGTTTCCAACAGACAGGCGCCAACATCGCCTGTTAATGTGCTCATTCCTTGAGTTATGCCTGCAGTACTCACTGAATTGAGTGGGATAACAGGATGGACTGGATGAAAGTTGCAACAGTTGGCCCAAATAATTCTGTGTGAAAAAACAGGCCAGGTTCTGAGAGAGAGAAATAATTGGTGGAATCCCATCTTTGATTTCATAGTTTTGTTTTTAATATAGCTTCTTTTTAATTACACCAGGACATTTGACTTCAGAGGGGAAAATGAATTAACACAAGTAATTTTTTTTAACTTATTTTTCTCTTGTCAATTTACTCCATTCTCATCTTCCCCTGAATGCTCTTGACTCCCTTTTTATACTAGGTTACAGACTCAAGAGCGCCTGGGGCTCTTGCCCTCCGATACTGCACCCTAGTGGCCATTATTCAAGAGTAACCCAGGATATATCAGAACAAGTTCAAGTAGTAGATATGTTGAAATGTAAACAGATCATAATTCAATGTGTTTGTCATCCCAAATCAAGATTCTTCTTAAAAGATTTATATTTTTATTTTTAGGAGATGGCTATCCGAGCTCTGAAGCAAACTGGTAGCAGAAGCATTGAAGCAGCTTTGGACTATATAAGCAAGATGGGTTACCTAGATCCCAGGACTGAACAGATTGTAAGAGTTATTAAGCAGACATCACCAGGTAAATATGGGATCACTTGCAAACATCAATGTGCAATACAATTTACACTTCTACAGAGCCTTTCACGCCTAGAGGACAAAGAGCTTGACAATTCTGATTATGCACCGGAGGGTACAAACCTGATACTGACTGAAGGGATGTTTGCATTTCATTTTGTGCAGTGAACTGTGTCCAGGCTGCATGATAATGTCGCATAGGAAAGTTTATGTTGTGATTTGTAAATTTGGTAAATTTGTGGACGAGTAGCACAGAGTTAATGTTTATTGTTCTGTATTTTCTTGCAAACATAGCAAAAGAGATATTCATTAGTGTTATTTTAGTGTTGGTTTAATCATGCCATTTTTCCCTATCCTTTCCTCTACAAGCCCATTACCACCTTTCTCGCCAGACTCCATTGATTGACTTTTAAAATTTTGCCCTTTCCCATCCTACCTCTGAGATTTCCTTTAGTCTTATAATAATAATCCTTGCATTTGATGTCATAGTAATAATAATCCTTGCATTTGCTATAGTGCCTTAGCATGGTAATTGGTTTCCGTATGTGTCAGACCCCTGTGTTAATATAGAATAATATTTAAAATCAGTCTTGAAATCTGTAGCCTGTAATGACATATGTCTGTAACTGGATTTTCATCTGAACATTCCTTGCATAGTTAGGCTTTATTTGTTTAAAGCTTAAAGAACTATGATGACATTTTTCCGTTTACTGAAAGGAGATGAAGAAATGTGTCTGGATTACATCCCCATCCCATGCATTTTTGACATTTTTTTTAAACCAAATTTAACATCTGTAATGTACAAGTATCTGTTTCTGCTTCATCCCAGACCCAAGCGAATCAAACAAACCAGTCATTTTAAGAATGGGAGATTTTATTTGTAACAGTGCTGCACTGTATCCTCAACAGGATTAGATTCAACAAAACTGATTCATTGTAACAGCACTAGGGAGAGTGATTGATCATTGGTAAATTACTGACTATTCAGGTGAATGTGTATGTCAAGGTCTGACTCAAGATTTTCCTCTCGACCGCGCCTTTGGTCGACCACCCCCATCCCTCTTAAACCTAAACATCAGCTCAGGTGTAAACCCTCTATTGTCCAGTGCCTTGGGACTTGCTCTTGATGTGAAAAATTGTTGTTGTTTTCGCAATAGTTTGTAAATTTATCATGCTTTCTGGTGTTAGATTCTAATAGGAAATACCATTATAGGCTCATGTTGCCAAGATCAGTAAATTACTGAATATGCTCAGCTGTCAAGGTTAGTAAAGTTATCAGTGATCAGAGTGCTTAGGCATCTTGGTGTAATGTGGCCAAATTTACAACCAGGAAATTAGCCATTTGGCCCATCTAGTCTGTGCCAGTGTTTATACTCCACATGAGTTTGCAGCCACTCCTTTCTCCCTCCTCTACCCATCTATTCCCTTCTCCCTCATGTACACATCTAACTTCCTCTTAGCTGAGTATACTATCCGATTCAATTACTGCTTCAGGCAACAAGTTCTACATTACACAATTAGCTGAATTTGTTTCTAAGCCTTGTTCTTCCTTTGGGTAACATTAGCATCCATCATTTTCTGAAATAACTGCAGCACACAGATTATCCTAATCATCTCATGTCATTTGCTTATTTTAAGGGAAAGGTGTTGGACCGCATCCTCTTAACCGCAGGCCAAGTTTTGAAGGATCAAATGACTCTTTGTCTGCCTATCACCAGATGAGTAATCCAATATATGAACTGGGAGAGACTGCAAATGAGACTACAAATCTACATGGAGAAATACCAAGGCAATATTCAAACACGCTCAACATGAACTTTTTAGTTGCTACAGGACAGGGTATGACAATCAGTGCTCCAGTACAGAGGTGCTCTCCTATAGGACCTCACTCTGTGCTTAGCAGTCAGAACCCTCCATCTAATGCTCTATTCCCATCCGCAACTCTTGATATTAAACTTCAACAAAAAACGTTTTCAGCAAAAGGTGATGCTGCCCAGCCTCTTCAAATGATGAGTTACACGCTTCCAAACCACAGTAGCCAATCCATCTCACTGCAGGGCACCCAAGGGCCAACCAATCCACATTATATGAGGCAGCATTTGAAAGCTCAAGGAGAAAACAGTGTGTCTTTAGGTTATACTGTCCAAAGAAGCTCATCTTTCCAAAACAAGATGGAAACAGATGGAAGTTATGGAAGTCTTCAGAATAAAGGACCTGTTACTCAGGCCATGCCAGGACACACTTTCCAACAGCCTACAACCATTCTATATCTGCCCCACTCCAATCACAGACAGCAGAGTCCCACTTCGCCCCAAATGCAGATGATGTCAAGCTTGGTTCCATCATTTGGAAATGACTTTTCAGAACTCGCCCAAAATTTGATGACCTCTTCAAGAAATAGCCTGAACATGGACATTTATGATATCAACACTTCCCAGGTGCAACATTGGCAAACACCATCTCCATCAAGGAGGGATTCTTTGCAGAGCACTGGGCTGGAAGGCTTATCAAGGCAGCCTAGTCATCTCAGAGCAGACGCCCAGTTACCAAACCGAACTAATTCATTCAACAGTCAATTGCAGACATCGTCCTCAGTGAGACAGGTTCAGACCAACAAAGCAGAATCATCACTAAGTATCACCAATACAATAACAACAGTAACCTCTGCCCCTATTCTTCAGCCAGTGAGGAGTATCAGAGTTCCCAGGCCTGAGCCTCAGACGGCTGTGGCACCTTCACATCCAGGGTGGCTACAACAGGCTCAGGCGGTGGATAATACGGATGTAATGGATCAGAAATCATTGACAGGAGGAGGAGCTGCAGCCTATGTCTTTGAGCCTGATGATTACCCTATGAAAGATAGCCTACGTAGATGCCCACCCCCACCGTATCCCAAACACTTGTTGCTTCAGAACAGTGCAGAGCAGTTTGACACAAACTGTTTGTGTGTGGGTGTGGAGCAAGGTATCCACGGTGTCCATAGTTTGACCTGCAATAAAACCGAGGATGGCAGCAATGAGAAAAATGAGAAAAACGACAAACCACACAAATCCGAAAAGACTGGCAAGGACAAAAAACGTATCCAAACATCTCCTGTGCCTGTTCGTAAAAATAGCAAAGATGAAGAGAAAAGGGAGTCGAGAATTAAAAGTTATTCCCCTTTTGCTTTTAAGTTCTTTATGGAACAACATGTGGAAAACATTATGAAAACCTATCAGCAAAAGTTAAATAGAAGATTCCAGTTGGAACAAGAAATGTCAAAGGTATTTGTTTTATTTACTATATGTTAATTGTGTTTTTGTGCTCAACAAATTGAGTTTGCAGTGATAGAAAATGCAACACTTTCCCACTTTAGGCACCCAGTTTTAAAACTCGTTGACTCTCAGATCAGCTACACAGTTGGTTCGATGTTGAACACAGCACCTCTAATCTTCGTCACCAATGTGTATTAAATGTTTCGGCAGTGGTTGGCCCTCGTTGGTGAACCGGTTTCTGAGCCGAGCTGGTTGTAGGACTTCATAGCACTGCTGATGACAGAGCAGCTAGCAGGACCGGCTCCTCCGCCCGCCCTCTAATGCTTGCCCATCCTCACCTCCAATGCCAACTGCGAGGCGATGCTGGACTTCCTTGAATCAAAAGTCAAGAGGATCTGCTCAGCTGCCTCTGCCCTTCCATCTACTAGCCCCTCCCCATCTTCCTCCTCTCACCCCAGCCCTCCATCCACACCTTTGAACCCGTCTCCCCCTCCTCTCTCATCACCACTATAACCCACATGAAACCGACCACCTGCTCCCTCAACCCCATCCCTACCCCTCTCCTTACCTCCCAGCTCCACCTCCTTGCCCCTCTATTCACAACATCATAAACCTCTCCCCGTCCTCTGGTACTGTTCCCACCCCTTTAAAAATGGCTGTCATCATTCCTATCCTTAAAAAAAANTCCTCCCTGGACCCATTCGTGCTCTCAAACTACTGCCTCATCTCCAACCTCCCTTTCCTCTCCAAGGTCCTGGAACGAGTTTTGCTTCCCAGCTTTGTTCCTTGCTCTCCCACCACTCCCTTCACGAACTCCTCCAATCGGGTTTCCGTGCTGCTCACAGCACAGAAACAGCCCTGGTCAAAGTGACAAGTGTCATTCTGTCCATCTGCGACCAGAGCTTCCTCTGCCTCCTCATCCTCCTTGACCTCTCTGCTACCTTCGACACCGTTGACTACTCTATCCTCATCCACTGCCTCTCCTCCCACCTCGACCTTCATGGTTCTGTCCTTGACTGGTTCAGATCGTACCTCTCACACCGCCTCCACTTCATCTCCCCAAACAGCTTCTCCTCTAGCCCCTGCACCATTTTGTATGCCGTTCCTCAGGGTTCTGTCCTTGGTCCCCTCTTCAACATTTATATGCTCCCCTTTGGTGACATCATCCGCAGACATGGGGTCACCTTCCACATGTATGTGGATGACACCCAACTGTTTCTCTCTGCCTCCACCCTTGATTCCAGGACCACGATTGTCCTGACAGAATGTCTGTTAGTCATCAAGGCCTGGATGAGAGCTAACTTTCTTCAGTTGAACGTCAACAAGACCGAGGCCCTCCTGATTTGCTCCTGTCAGTGCCTTCACACCTCATGCCTCAACTATCCTTTCTACCCCACATCGGTGCCATGACTTGCTCTGCCTTCCTCCACCTCCACAACATCGCCCATTTCCGCCATTGTCTCACACCGCAGGCTGCCAAAACCCTCATGCACGTATTCATAACATCCAAGCTTGACTACACAAATTCCTTGATTGTCGGCCTCCCCAACTCCTCCCTCCATAGGCTGTGGATCATCCAGAACTCTGCAGCCCATGTCCTCTCCTGCACCAAGCTCTGTGACCCTATCACCCCCATCCTTGCCTGACGATACTGGCTTCCCATCACACAGAGGATACAGTTCAAGATCCTGGTCATCACATTCAAAACCCTCCATAGCCTTGCTCCCCACTACCTCTGCAACCTCCTAACCCCCTACCATCTTTCCCGCTCCCTCTGTTCAGCGGGCTCTGGCCTGCTTCACGTCCCTCGCCTTGCCCAACTCACCATTGGCGGGCAGGCCTTCTGTCACTCTACCCCCACCCTCTGGAACTCCATCCTACAGTCCCTCCACTTCGCCCCCTCCCTTGCCTCCTTCAAGATCCATCTCAAGACACTCCTCTTCGACCATGCTTTTGATTACCTTGCTTCCCCCCGCCCTCCAGGCTAGTGGTCCTAGTTGGACAAGCAGCAGGAAGCTTGCTTGCCAGTCCCTTCAAGGAGCAAACTATGCAATTTAGCTGGTTAAACACCATCGGTCGCCTGGTTTCACATCTTGGCTCTTGCCAACCTACGTCTAATGATCGCTAGGCAAGGTGCATCTGTCTGGGATGAAAGTGCATATTCCATTCTAAATGTGGGAATTTCCATGTGTGAACGGCATGCATGAAACTCTATCTGGTTTGAATGCTTCTAAGCATGATGATGGGCTTCTGTGTCAAATTAGGTGTCAATTGGTAGCAATCTTGTTTGTTGGTTGAAAGTTTGTGGACATCAGATTGTTGCTCTCATAGTCCAGGCTTATACTACAACAATGCAGATTTCCTTCAGTAGTGTACTGGATGCGCTGATCTTTGAACGAGATGTTGAATTTAAGCCCTGTCTACCAGTTCAGTTGGATGTTAAAGATCCCATAGATATCTACAGCGCTGAAGGAGACCATTCGGCCCATTGAGGCCACATTGGCTCATAGAGTAAGGAGATCAATTCAACACCTCTGTTCTGCCTTACCCCCATACCCCTTTGGGCTTCTCTCTTTCATATACCTGTTTATTACTTCCCTCTTGAAAACTACAATGCACTTAGTCTCCACCACCTTATTTAGCAGGGTGTTCCACATCCCAACAACTCCTGGGATGAAAAAAATCCTCCAAATTCCCCTTTTGCTGTTCTTGTGACTAACTTTTAACTATGCCTCCTGGTCACTGCCTTTCCTATCATTGGAAATATCTTCTCCCTATTTACCCTCTCCCTTTTCCCATGACACTATTGGAAAGGAAATTCTCCCAGTGGCCTGGCCAATAGTCCTCCAGACAAATTGGTCAATCACTTCATGCTGTGTTAGTTGTTATGTCTGCCTACAATAGTAACTACACTTGGTAACAATTACCTGTGAAGAATTTTGAGACATCTTGATGTTGCAGGTGCAATATCAAATGAAAGGAATATTATTAGCTCAACTTCAGAAAAGCACCTCTACATTTTCCATGTTCAACATCTGCCATCCATATCCTGAAGGAACAGTCTGATTTCACTAGAAAGTTTAATTATTCTCCCTGACTGATCTATTTTCCGGAGCATTTAGATCAAAAGATAGTGTATGTGTAGCACAACCTGCTCCCATATAAACAAAATGCAGAACTGTGCTGAGTAGAGAAGTTAATAAATTGGCTTATGCCAGCGTCAAAGGCAGTGTTTCTCAGCTGGTTGATACCACAGACCAGACCAACTTCTTAATCTTTAATAAATGAGCCTGTCTGGTTACTCAGTTTATAATAATAATCCTTGCATTTGATATAGCGCTTTTCAAGTTTTCTAGACGTCTTAGAGCACTTCACAGAATATACTATAAAGTGAATTGACTGTATATTTGTGGGTGAAACTCAGCAGCCAATTGCGCACGACAGTGTCCCACAAACAGTCGTGGATTGAGTGACCAAATTTTTTTTGTTTGTTTGAGGAATTATTATCCCCGGAAAAGCGATCCGCCAATCAACTAACAACCGGGTTCCTACTTATTGCTAGGTAAACAGAGGCGTGTGGAATAAGGAAACTTGCCCAACATTTCACCCTGCCAGGAATCGAACGCAGGTCTCTCGCTTGCGCGGCGAGTGCTCTGAACGCTGAGCTACAGGACTCCATTCCAATTTAAGTAGCTGCAACAACTTTACATTTATATAACGCTTTTTATGTCAAGAGACATCATTACTGAAATCTGTAAAGTTCTGTGAGATGTGTTGACATTTAAGGCACTATGTCAAATACAAGGATTGCTATTACTGTTTCAGATTTGTCCTTTGTTTCTAATCTGTAGTTGTACAATGTTGTAATTGAAATTGTCATTGGCACCGAACTCAAATAATTGCCCATTGAGCTCTTGTGGTAACAAAATAAGAGCTTTCTGTTACAATGGATCATAATGAGGAGGCAGTGGTTGTACATACAACAGGTGAGGAAGTGAGTTCAGGATCTTTAGAAAAATGAGAGCTGGATCAGTAGGAACAATGTTGACTGTGGACAGGATAGGGACTTCAATTCAATTTCAATTTTCAGCTTTTGAGTACATTTAATGAATAAAATTCTAATTCGTAATGACTTTGTTACACAGTGAGGTCTAAATTGTAGTGATTACTTAATAATAATAATAATCCTTGTATTTGATAAAGCACCTTATCACGTCATTGAGACGACTCCAAGCGCTTCATAGAATATATTGTAAAGTGGATTGACTGTGTATTTTGTGATTTTGTGGGCAAAGCACGGGAGCCAATTGTGCACAGCAATTTCCTACAAACAGTCATGGAATAAATAACCATTTTTTTTGAGGGGATTATTACCCCCTGAAAGCAATCCGCCAATCAACAAATATCTGGGTTCCTACTTACTGTGAGGATAGTGTGTTAACCACTATGCTATGGTATTCCTTATGATTACTAATGAGCTTTTTTAAATAATGATTCCGACTTGCAAATGGAAAGAAACTCCTTCCAGAAACGAACTATGTATGCTATGTTATCCAGCAGAAATTCTAGATTAGTATGTCAGTCTCGAGTTTCCCCCCCCCCCCCCCCCCAGTGAGAATGATGTACTTGAGGTTACCAAAAGGAGTTCCCATTTACAACTTGCAGAGTTTATAAAGGAATCCGTTTATGAAGCATTGATTTAAACCTCAATATAACTTGAGGTCTAACTCACCTTTAATACAGAAAATTATATTATGTTAGCTGAGTTGCTAGCACTCTCGCCTCTGAGCCAGAAGGTTGTGGGTTCACATTGAATTTGAACTGAGAAATCCTGGAGTAAGCATTGGATTGTCCAAGGTGCCATCCTTTGGATGAGACATTAAACTGAGGTCCTGTCTGACTTGATGTTAAGATTCCATGGCACTATTTGAAAAGAGAAAAGAATTTCTTCTGATTACCTGGCCAAAAATCCTCTAGATAAATTGATCATTCATCTCATCATTTGTGTACCTTGCTGGGCATAAAATGGTTGTGCACAACCATCATCGGTTTCACTGTTACTGTTTGACCAATATTTTGACAAATGTTTTTTTTTTGTCTTCCCTGTATTCTGTTTACCCCACCCAAGGCTGGATTATCTGAGGGAGAACAGGAACAGATGAGGAAAATGCTGAATCAAAAAGAGTCCAACTACAACAGACTGAAACGAGCAAAAATGGACAAGTCCCTTTTTGTTAAAATCAAAACGTTGGGAGTCGGGGCCTTTGGGGAGGTTTGCCTGGCCCAGAAAGTGGACACCAATGCTCTTTATGCCATGAAAACCTTGCGGAAGAAAGATGTCCTGAGTCGAAACCAAGTGGCTCACGTGAAGGCGGAGAGAGATATTCTTGCCGAAGCTGATAACGAGTGGGTGGTCAAACTCTACTATTCCTTCCAAGACAAAGATAGCTTGTACTTTGTGATGGATTACATCCCTGGTGGAGACATGATGAGTCTATTGATACGCATGGGAGTTTTCCAAGAGTCACTGGCAAGGTTCTACATTGCAGAATTGACCTTAGCCATTGAGAGTGTACACAAGATGGGATTTATCCACAGGGACATTAAACCTGATAACATTCTGATAGATCTTGATGGACACATTAAGCTCACAGACTTTGGTCTGTGTACTGGATTCAGGTGGACTCATGATTCAAAATACTACCAGAAAGGTGGGTATCATTTCAGATGTGCTTCTGATGACTAAATTTAGTTTAAAGTATATTTTTAATGCATAGTCAAGAGTATAGAACTTGATTTGGAATGAGATAGTTTTGAGATTAAGTCTCTAATTTAAATTTGCTTGCTTTGAATTGTGTGGTCTTCATTCTCTAATAGTTCTTTGTAGATGACACATGTCTCATCTGTGGATTAAGGGAGGAGACAATGGTGGAGGGGTATGACGGAGGGAAATTGATAATAATAATAATAATCCTTAATACTCAGTTTGGCTGTGTGAATTAACTTCCTGCAAACTAATTGTAAATGATGTTGGCTCAGATTGTGCAGAAGTCTTGTTTTTCCCCTTTAACCAGAGGATTGGGTTGGAAATGGAGGAAAATGTGTTGCATTAAATTTGCTTTGTCTAAATTAGTGTAGCTTTTTAATATGGCTTTGCTTCATTTTGGCTGTGAGGACAACCAAAGTGTTACGGCTCAGAGCAGTGATGCCCTTTCTGGAAATCAAAGACTCTCCATTGAAACTACAAGCACAGTCTTCAATTGAATGTTTAGTCATTCTGGAATCTGTTTCTATAAATGTTTCAGAATTATAACTGTGCCATTGTAATTGTTTGTGGGACATTCCTGTGTGCAAATTGGCTGTGAAGCACTTTGAAACATCCTTCTGACTTGAAAGGTGCTATATAAATGAAACCATTATTATTATTAATTGAATACAATTTGAATTTAATTACTGATGAAAGCTGTCTTACTACCACTGGTATAGGCTCTCATGGTGACACTTCAACTTTTAGATTTTGTCATGTTCATTCTCCATTATAATTTGGCATGTTGTATCCATAAAATTAGATACATTGTTATAATGGGTCTATGAAAAAAATGGTTGCTGTTTCCACTTCATCAACAACAACATTGTGTTGCTCACCAGGACACTTTCAGGACAGTCCCCACTAGAAGTAGGGTCTCTTCCCACTCAGCTCCAGTTATCCCTGCAAGTCAAAGTCTTAATGGGTAGAATAGTCCCAGATAGACAAGCTGTGGGAGGTCTACCATACAGTGCTCTCGATGACAATCTGTGCAGTTTTGGCTGGCTAAATTCCCATCAGAACCCCAACTCAGTGGTCCCCAATCTGCGCTTAACAGTTTCTGGAATTAGGTAAGCAAGATGTATCCCTCGAGGGCAGTGATGGCCAACCCATGGCCCACAGCCTGGGAGTGGTCTGCCGAACATTCACAGCAGTCCAGGCAGGTCCATTCTAAATCAGTGCTCTTTTCCCCACTCCCTACAGAGCTGAGATGCCCATGGTTCGACCATAAATGAAGAAATATTCAATCAAGAAAGCTTATTTGGTTGGCCCACCAAAAAAGGGAGAGTTTGAATTCCATGCAGACATTGAATCGTATTCAGATATCATACATAGGGAGATGTTAAATAAACTTTAAAATAACCTCTATTTCCATCTGAGCAGACAATTTCTGCATTGAATAGAACATGATTCTAACATTGATGTAATCCATACGTACCTAAGAGTTAATAATATGAATAATAATTCTTGAATTTAGATAACTATCTAAATTTAAGTGGTTTATACCTGACATCTAAACTCGAAAATGTGATTACAGCCGAGAACTTGCTCTCATATCTATTACTTAACTGAAATAATTTTACTCACTTTAATTTGCACACTGTTTTGTCTGTGATGACATTCACACAAAGTTATCACTACCTTATGGCACTGCAGCCGAGTCACATAATAAAAACGGATTCTTAGTCCACTGAATACTGTCTCAAATCTAGACTCGGCTACCTACGTTTAAACAACAACTTGCATTTATATAGCACCACTCACGCAGGGTAGTGTCCAGAACGCTTAAAATACTAAATTCAAGTGTGTTAGCGTTTGCATTCAAGCACAATTAGATTTCAATTATTTGCAATAAATACTGGGTAGGAATTCACATTTTTTATTTTTGCTTCAACTGAGCACCATTGAGTTGCAAACTAACTTCTTAATATTTTGTTATCTAAATTCCAGACCATTTTCATCACCAAAACATTACCTTTATTTTTCAAGTTTAACATTTCTTATTTTTAGGAAAAAATGGCCTGCAAAGTGAGTGGGTGGCTGAAAAGAACAAACCAGCTGATTTCCAGAGTACTGCCAATGCATATAAACTGAGAATAATGAGCTGGATACCCAAAAAGGAGATCCAGATAATCTTAGTTTTAGGTTATAGATTGATAGTTTGCAGATGTCCTCAGTTGCTCTCAAAAAGTAATACATTTATGCAGCACCATCCTGAGTTTTTTTTAACTCCAGTTCATGTATTACATTAATGTAAAGGTTGCAAATGCAGGAGACTACATTCCCACATGTGTGTGATCTAAAACCCTGTGAGACGATTAATCTGACTTTTAAAATAAGACAATTATACACAATGAGAGAGTGCAGCATAGCACACACATTGGAGCCCCAAAATAGTGACTCATAAGTGTGAAGGGACACAAGTGCATAGGATTACACATGGTTACCTATTGAAACTTCAGATTAAGTGATTTATCTTAGATAATTTCAGTGAAACTAATTGAACTAGAAATGGTAAATTTAATAAGGTAAGCTACAATCACAACCCGTGTTTAAAAAATAGCAGTTTTAAATTATTTTCATTGTCTCTGTACAAAGTGTCTTATTTATACCCCATTCTGACATACTCGAACACTGTAGCCATTTTATGTTGTTGAGATTCAAGGTCTGCTCACTTGGACTCTGGTTAATAATAAAGAAATTCTGCTGGAGTTGTAACCCAAATATTTTATTCTGCAAAATAACATGGGTAAGATATTGCAGAAATTTAATTTCACCTGCTATGTTCTAATTTTCTTTAAAGGGAGTCACGTCAGACAGGACAGCATGGAGCCAAGTGATCTCTGGGGAGACCTGTCCGACTGCAGGTGTGGAGACAGGTTAAAAACGCTCGAGCAGAGGGCTGCCCGGCAGCACCAGAGGTGCCTTGCTCACTCACTGGTTGGAACTCCAAACTACATAGCTCCTGAGGTTCTACTTCGTAAAGGTTAGTCTCTCAGACATGCAATAAATTGAATAAATTTCAATAACTTTCAAATGAATTTAAAACAACAAGAATGTACATTTATATAACGCCTTTCACATTGTGAGAACATCTCAAAGCTCTTCACAAAGGTGACTGGAGCCCTGGGGGGTGGGGGGAAGCTGAGGAAAGGAAAGTACAGTTAAGGAGACAGGTTTTAAGTTGGGTTTTGAAAGAAGAGAGGGAGGAGGCAAAGCAGAAGGATGTGGGGGCAGAATGGCGTGCACCTCATCCACTGATGGTGGGGAGGACTAATTAGTACACATGAAGCTGGCCTGTTTGCTGAGTGGAGGTAGTGACCAGGGCAGTAGGACCACAGAAGGATGCAGAAGTAGGGTGGGGTGAGGCCATTGAAGCATTTCAAAGTGAAGACAAGAATCTTGAATTTGATCTGTTGAGGAATGGGGAGGCAAAGAGAATGGTGCTCATTGGCTTATGGAGCCTGATGCGGGAGAGGTCACGGTCTGCAGACTTCTGCAGTGTGCGTAGGGAGGAGCTGGGGAATCAGACAAACAGGATACATCGAGTCTGGAGGTGATGAAGGAAGCATGAGGGTCTTCGCAACTTGATAATGGCAGAAGTGGGTGATATGGAGGTGAGGGAAAGCAAGGTTTGAATGATAGTTCGGGATCAAACAAGTGTGAGGTTCCATACTGACTGCAATAGTGTGGAATGAGAACCTGTACAGATTGATGCACATAGCGTCTGAGGTGAGAAGGAGCTGATGGGAGCCATACAGTGATAAATTTTTAAAAAAACTAAAAACCCTTCTGGTTTCTCTACGTATCGGAGACTGTGACTGCCCATGTTAGTCATTGTCTTTGTGACATTGGCAGACAAGGGCAGACACAGGCTCCAATGGATACAGAGAACCCCAAGGATTTTTTTTTTTTTTAATTTGCTGCTGCTTGGAAAATTTACCTCTATCAATCAGTCTCCTCAAGACAATCTGCCATCCTCGGCATCAATGTGCTGCCACCCTCCTACCGTAGGTATGTTTATGCTCCGGCCCCTTCCCACCCCATCCACTGCTTATGGCCACCTTGGTTGTAGTGTCAGTGGCGCCTTGCCTGACCCACTTCTTTGTTTTTTTTTGCCACTTTCACACAACACCTTTTATTTGCCATCTTTAATCCAGGCACTTCCTGAGGCGACCTGGCCCAATCCTGGGTCGTAGCTACCAATCTGAGAGTGCAATTTGCCATGTAGGCAGCTGCCTACCTAGTTTGCCTATAGCTAGAGCAGCCTCTGCTTTGGGGGAGCGGGGATCCCAGGCACCCTCTTCCCCACCCTCCGCATTCTTAGAGTAAGATCTGCTCCTGTGCTTGGCATCAGATTGGTGACCGACAAATCACGACTACAGCGGTCATCACAGCTGAAACCCAGTCTCAGCCTCACCTGACTTCCACACATGGCCTTCCATGTCTTTAGAGACCAATCAGGAATGGGATCCTGGGTGATGGTTCCTCCTCCTTTACCTATTGTAGCACCTAATTGCTGTTCCAGGTGAGATGAGCTTAGTACAAACCTCAACATTTGCTGTGTGGGCTATTGTAGCATCAGTTGGTGCCTTTACCCCTGAGACCATCAGAAGACTCTCATAAAACAATCTTAATACTGAATATGCTATTGTGATTTCCTCTTGAATTTCAATCTTACTTGCTTGCTCATGTATAAAAGTCAGCAGGTAGTAATAATTTATTAATTGCATCCCTGGCATGTAACTGTGCCTATAAATTAGCTATTCCATCTACATTTTTTCCATAAACCAGCAGTCTATCCAATAGAATATAATACATTGTACTATTTTAAATGTTCCTTCCCATTAACGTGGTGTTCATTAACTGGTGGGTACTGTATTATATTACTTTATTCAATGTAACCTGTTACAACTGAAAGCACAAGGCTCAATTTGACATTTCGAAATAATGTTTTATAATCTGGAACATGATTTTACTGTTGCCAGAGGATAGGAACTTTTTCAAAAATATAATTAGAAATTATTTTCCCTGTTCCTTGCCCCACCTTGCTCCGAAGTACCTTTGCCAGTCTCTTAGGTTGAGGTAACTGCTATTGGTATTGCTTTGCATTACGCAGGCAGAAGGGTGGGATTCGTAGTCTTTCTGCCACAAAGTGCTCCTCCTAGAGGCATGGTAAATAATAATAATAATCCTTGCATTTAATCCTACTGTCCTGCCCTCTCACATCCCTTCAAACCTTTAGCTTCATCTGTTCAGTTGGATTAGTGAATTTCTCCCAGTGTCCCTGTATAAGCATCCCCTCAATAGCCTAATGGGTAAAACCACTATCAGTGTAACAGGAAGCTATTTCTGATCACAAGGTTGCAGGTTCAAATCCTGCTATGTGCTGAGCTAGGAAGTCTCAGGCACTCTGAGACGCTACCCTGCGTGGAGGTTCCTAAATAAGTTGTTGTTATTGGGGCGCTACAATTTGCTTCAGTGTCTCCTTGGATATTATTTACTACATCAAGTACAATGACTTCTGCGGAAGGTGTAAATATTAGTGTGGTAAAGGGTGAGCTCAGCTCCTATGCTTCTGTGGTCAAACAACCTGCTGATAGGCCTTCACTGTGAAGGCTCAAATATGAAGAATTTGATGTGAGTTAGGTACCAATGATAGCATATTTCCAGGTTGAGTTTGTGTCTTCAGGAGGGGAAGAATATTGGTATAAATAAATTTTGTGCAATTTTAAAACTAATTTAATTGTATGCTCCAATATGCGTTATCACTTGTAATTGGATTACAATTATTTATGAGTACACAGGAATAAATTAGTTCAGATTTCATCATGATACCACTTAGGCCACTTCAATTAACATAAAGTTCACTGGGTCACTGTTCATCTCATGAAGTAGTGTAACTTGGACATGGCAGATGTATATAGCTACGATAAGGGAAGGACAATAAGGAGGTGAGGAAAATAAACATATGTCGATTTAGTACATATTTATGCTGAATAAGAACATAAGAATTAGGAGCAGGAGTAGGCCATTCGGCCCCTCGAGTCTGCCCCGCCATTTGATAAGATAATGGCTGATCTTCAGACCTAACACTAATTACCTGCTCTGTCCCCAAATCCCCTAATCCCTCTTTTTTAAAAATCTATCAGTCTCAGCCTTGAAGATGTTCAAGGACTGAGCATCTACAGTCTTCTGGGGTAGTGAATTCCATGAATTCACTACCCTCTGAGTGAAGAAATGTTTCCTCAACTCTGTTCTAAAAGGCTGACCCTTAATTTTAAGACTGTGACCCCTGGTTATAGATTCTCCTACCAAGGGAAACAGACCCTCAGTGTCTACTTTATCAGCCCTTTAAGAATCTTATATGTTTCAATAAGATCTCCCCTAATTCTTCTGTACTCTAGAGAATACAGCCCTCCACTATCTCAGTAGCCATCTCTTTTAAAACCCTAGGTTGTAGGGCATCAGGTCCAGGAGATTTCAGTTTTAAGACCTGATAATTTACCTAAAACCATTTCTTTACTAATATTAATTCCCCCAAGTTGCTCGCAAACATTTTCTTCTTGGTTCCCCTCTATTCTTGGTAGGTGTTCAGTGTCTTCTAAGGTGAAGACAGTAGCAAAGTACTTGTTTAATGACTCTGCCATGTCTTTGTCCGCTACTATAATTCCCCCCGTCTCTGCCTGTGGCGGACCCACATTTACCTTTGACAGCCTCTTCCTCTTTATATATTTATAAAAACTCTTCCAGTCTGTCTTTATGTTCTTCGCTAATTTGCCCTCATGTTCCATTTTCTCCCTCTTAATCACATTTTTGGTTCTCCTTTGTTGATCCCTAAAGTTCTCCCAATCCTCGGGTTTACCACTCATCTTAGATGTTTTATAGGCTTCTTCTTTTAACTTTATACTTTCCCTAACTGCTCTAGTTAGCCACGGTTGGGCCACCTTTCCTGTGGCATTCTTATTCCTCAAAGGAATACGTGCTCGCTCGGATGGATTCTATTGACCTTAAGAAAACCCATCAATCTGCTAACGGTTGTATTCTAATGTAATGTAATAATGATATAAATGCAACTTTTAAAATATTTGTTTCAGTCTCATCATTGTTTTAATTGCATGTAAAGAAACATATCAATTAACGTTGTACTTCTGACAGGTTACACCCAACTTTGTGACTGGTGGAGTGTTGGAGTCATTCTCTTTGAAATGCTTGTGGGACAGCCTCCATTTCTTGCTCCTACACCTGCGGAGACCCAAATTAAGGTATGTACTAAAACTATTATTATCCAAATAAAGCAAAGTATTTGGAAAGTTATAGTATTAACCAAAGCCACCCCTTTAACCCACAACCTCCTAACTCAGAGTTGAGAATAGTACCAATTCCAGGCTGACAAATTGCTTGAATGCATTGTAAATGTGGGAATTGATAGTTGTGCATTTGAAGTTGTGAAGGTGAGAGGAGTTTGGATGGTTTGGCTAAACTCCCCTTGTTTTAAGCTATTGGAGGGTTGTGACAGAAAAAGCGATCATATCATGGCCCAACTATGACATTAGCTTACTAATAGTCTAGACTGAACAGAACACCACTAACAACAAAATTACATTTATAGAATGCCTTTCACATCGGGAGGACGTCCCAAGGCGCTCAAAGCAGAAGCATATGGATCAGGTATTTCTATATGAAAACTGGTCTGTGCTGTGTTAGGTAAGATGGAATAGAGTGTAGCTTCTATTGGTGGCTCAGTATACCTGGATTGGAGAATGAGAATATTTTACTTTGATTCCCATTCCCGGTTGTTATTTAAAATAGAAACTCCCTTTCCACATGCAGAAAACTGGAATGGAGGGAGGGCGGGGGGGTGTTGCAGCACTTGAGAAAATAACAGATTGTTTCTCAAATCAACTCAGTGTCATTTCATAATTATACACTATGCTGAGTGAACACCTGTAATTGTTTTGTAAATGTTGTTCCCCAGGTTATAAATTGGGAGAGCACACTCTGTGTTCCACCACAAGTGAAGCTAAGCCCTGAGGGAACCGATCTTATTGCAAAACTTTGTTGTGGAGCTGACGACAGGCTTGGTGGGAATGGAGCGGATGAAATCAAGGCTCATCATTTTTTTACATCTATTGATTTTTCTAAAGAGATCCGCAGGCAGGCAGCACCCTATTTTCCAAAGATTAGCCATCCCATGGACACTTGCAATTTTGATCCCATCGAGGAAGAAAACTTGTGGAACGACAGCAGTGACAGCAACAAAACTTCTGACACATTAATTAATCACATGAGTGGTAATAAGCATCCAGAGCACGCTTTCTATGAGTTCACTTTTCGAAGATTCTTTGATGACAACGGTTATCCATTTAGGTACCCAAAGCCCTTGGACAATGGGGAACCCAAACATAATCGCACAGATTTGGACCGCAGAGATTCTGTTGATCGTAGTGAAAGTTATCAGCCTGTATATGTTTGAAGGAAGTTTTGGGGGTATTCCTTCCCACCCCGTGTTTGGAATAGTACAATCTACAAAAATAAGATCAATGATGAAAAACAGAAAGCACTTACCATGTCTTAGTGGCATATTGTGCCTTGTACATATAAGTGCTGGGCTGCTGCTATACTTTTTTTAAAAAAAACATGTGATATTCAGAATCAGCACTAACTTTTAGCAAAAAGAGTAGAACTAGACAACAAACTCCTGAATACACCTAGAATATGTAGATGGGATTGCAAATATGTACGGAAAAGTGAAGGAAGTTATGAAAAATGGCTAAGTGCAATAATATGTAAGTCAATATATTATGTTTTTATATATAATGCCATTAGTAACTGTAATACAATACAATGTATGATATCTATAAACATTCTGTTAATTTTATATCTATATTGAGAGGCCTGGAGCAAATTACGTAACACTAATGCTGCTTACCTTGTATATACAATGTATTTTTCAATGTAAAGTGTGAGAAGAGTGAGTTTGAGTTATGAAAATTATGCATCGCAGAATGCATTCAGTATATGGAATTCATGCATGAACAGGATTTTCCTCTTTTTAGTTAATCTAGTTATGGAATACGTTTTAAATCACAGGCAGGTCCTGTGTAAAATTGCCTTCATTTATTAATTAAAAAGCTCAAGCTCTTTCTTGGGAAATTTTGCAAGTCCTTGTCATCAGTACTATCTTTGATTATTTGATTCATGTCCTTATGGTGGTTTCCATTCTCATGCTTTTTCTCTGTCCTCAGTATTCATACTTTCTTTAGGTGTTATTAGTCCTACCAGATATCATTTCTTCAGCTTTTCTTTTCAAAGTAATATGGACACAGAACCTTCCTCTGTTTCCTGGTTCTGTTATCATTATGGACCATTGACAATGTGTGGTAGTAGTCTACATAGGAAATTATTCACTGAGTTCTGTTTCCATTGGCTGCTGTTTCATAATGTTGATCAGAACAAACTATTATTGATACTGCATAATACTGTACTTATTTTTAGAAAAGTATAAAAGATTTAAGAATGAAAAAAAATTAATGCAAAAGTCTTAATAAGATGAGTGAATGAA
Organism: Callorhinchus milii; assembly: GCF_018977255.1. Classification (NCBI taxonomy): domain Eukaryota; kingdom Metazoa; phylum Chordata; class Chondrichthyes; order Chimaeriformes; family Callorhinchidae; genus Callorhinchus; species Callorhinchus milii. The sequence goes on along the minus strand of NW_024704745.1, from coordinate 66,684,037 downwards.
TATTAGAGAAGCAAATCACATATTTCTTACTGGGACCTGTTACATTTCATTTATACTCATAAGCATAAGAGGTTTATTTTTATTCTTGCATTTTAACCTTTACAGTACATCTACCTCTTAATTAATCTGAACATATTTAACAAACAGTGGATCTGCATGTGTACTTATTGCCAAACTGAAAAACAATTGGATGATTGAAAGTGTAGCAAAGTTTTGATTAGTTTATTTTTGCTTCAGTTTGTCAAGGTAACATGGACATGAATTAATTATTTGGTCACTCCTATAATACCAGTTGAAATGGGTGGAATCGTGAGAATAAACTGTCTGTATATGGGTTTGCCTTTCGCTCTCTTTCTAATATATAAAATAAATTGTGTACCGTGTGTATATATATATATATGTGTGTGTGTGCACATATACACAATGTTGGAACAAACATTGGGATATATGGCACACAGCAGCCAAAAATGAGATTCAAATTAGTTCATTATGTTTTTGACCCGATATTCAGCTGTTTATTAAACATTTTGTGGTTGAATATAGAATGACACCACACTACACATTGTCAAATTATCCTTAATCCATATCACATGGCTTCAGTTGAAAATTAAGAAAACTTCTCTACCATCATTGAATGGGGAATAATTAAATATATATTTAATATCGAATTGTAATTCTGTATCTTTCAAGACCTATTCAAATGTGAAATTACCTCTTTGAAAAATGTGTTTCCATTACTGTCATTTTCATCTTTACACATTTTTTGGGGGGATGGAATAAGCAACTTCATCTGTTTTAAATACAAATTGATAGAGAAATAATGAGTTGTCCATTGGGCTATATACAAGGGCATATTGTGAGGAAAATGTTATCCGGTACTTTGTTCTATTTCTCGACGAAAATATTACCTATGAAAACAATTATGTTTCAAGTGACTATTTGTTCGAATAATATTCAGTCGGTTTATTGAGTGCCACTCTTACAGCATATATTTAAGAACTTAAAAAAACTCTTGAATGGTCAAGTAGGCAAAGGCATCACCCACTTTAGCATTAAGCTATACAATCAAAAGATCACACTGTACTCAGTTAACTGATCTCAAGTAGGAACAGTAGTTGGGATGTTACAAATTAGTCTCATTGCTCATTGAGGGAAAAATTAGACAGGATTCTCCTTCACGATCACTATGGCTCCTGTTATTTAGGTGCCTACACATGGATGTCATGAGCACACTATGTAATCTCTGCTCGGTGCCTTGGGACATCCTCCCAAAGTGAAAGATACTATAGAAATGTAAATTTGTTGTTAGTGTTGCCTCTTACAGTTAAAGAGCTTGCCAAAACTCATTGGGATCTATCGTGTGCCATTTGCTGAAACTACCAAACCCATTATAAAGACCTAGTAAAAAGGTCAGACAGGAAGAATGGCCACTTGTATGAGGTATTTGTGGATTTCTCCAGTATTTTTCCCAATTGGCCAATTATCATTTGTGATCCTAGAAAGTGAATCCTGCAAGATTATTCAACCCTAAAGTACATCAAACCCCAGTCCAATCCTGTCTCCACACAAACTTTTAAAAATTACTTTCCAACAGGTCAGACGAGTGATTGGAAGCAGAAATTTCGCTAATTATCTTTTCCCTTTTTTTTAGTCCACTGAAGCCAATTTTAGTGCCGATTCAGTCAGGATAAGTGATCAAACCTGGGACTTGCCTGTCCTGTGCTACCCATTGCTACACCAAGCAGTGGCACTAAGCTGTACATGATTATGACTTCACAGTTAAAATAGCATTTCACATATGTTATCAATCTTTTCATCAAGCTTATAAAGATGTGTAAATTGTATTTACATTTTCAAAAACAATAGCAGCAGAAGATGGTCAATGTCAATGATGTCCTTTTAAGAATGTGTGTAACAAAAGAGATGGAAAGGAAAAAATCATTATCCAGTATAACATTCTGTGTCATATTAGTCACCTGCTGTGAACAAAAGTTTGAATCTGGACAATATTGTTGATCCTCAGTAATCCTAAAACATGCCCAAATATGATTTTGGGAAACTGGACATTATTTAGCCTAATTGAATACAAATTACATATATACTTTTATATTTTACTGCTCATTGTAATGAATTCTGTTATTTTGGAAAACGTGGAGTATCTATGCAATGTGGAGATGCCATTAGTAAAAAGTTATTGTCCTATAGAGCACAAAAACCTTTCTAAAAGACCTATGATATTCATCAGACAATGAATAATATCTATATTGTATGTACAGTACTTGTTTACATTTATGTATAAAAGGAGTGTTCTGAACATCTGACAATTATTGTATTGTGCTTGTTCTGTGACATTATCTTTTGATTATACAGTATTATTGGTTGTATAACTGACACTTATATCTAACAGGTGAGCTTTCTCATGCTATCTTCTTCCTCAGGAATTCAGATATAACATTTTATTTATTAGCGTAATAATAAACTAGTGCCTTTTTTTTGAAATGTGTTAAGGAAATATTACAAAATCAATTTAAAAATTGCTTTCTGTGCCTCTGTTCTAACCTGCATAGTCCATGGTATTTCTTATTGTCATCATTTAATTACACTATTTGTATTTTTGTTTGAAATCTAATGCACTGTCTAAAGAATATATTCTCAAAACATATATTTCTGACTCAGTAATCTGATGACCTCTCCACTGGATCTTCTCCATTGTTGTATATCCCAATGGGGGTGCAAAGCACTCTTATTTTTTGTTTTTGATACCTTATGTGGGAATATTATTGACCTCTATTTCATACATGGGTGTCAGTTTGGCTTAGTTGGTAGCACTCATTGCTGAGTCAGAAAATTGTTGGGTTCAAGTCTAATTTTATGACTTTCCACTCATAGTTTAGGCTGCAGGCTACATTGTTCAAAGTTCTGAGTGTCTGTCATGAGCAGACACCCATAATACATGCTTTAATTGTTCTAATCTCATAGTATGGAGTTTTGAAGGTTGCAAGTATCATGAGCTATCCTACATTGTCAAAGCAGTGTAGAAATACATATGTTGCCTGATTGCAAGCAACGTTTGACTAGTAATTTGGCACCATCAGAGCTGGTAGAGTCTATATCCTACTTTTAGGGATTTGATTCTGATTTCAGAAGTGAGCAACCAACCTTAAGGTGTGGTGAATAATTATTATGTAGGCAAATGTAGCAGTCAATCTGACCCAGTTTATACATCAAATAACAGTGAAGCAATCTAAGATGAGACTCTATGCAGTGCTGGGGGGGCGGGTGGGAGGGGTGATGCATTGTTGGAGTTGCTATCCTTTGGATGAGACATTAAACCACAGTTTGCCTGTTCATCTTTAGGTGTGCCCATTAAGATCCTATGGCACTATTCAAAAAGAAAAGGGAGCTTCTCCTAGTGTCCTGGCCAACAATTCCCCAAATAAGATTGGTCACTCACCCAATGGCTGTTTGTGGAACATTGCTGTGTACCAACAGGCTGCTGTGTTTTGCCCACAAAACAGTCAAACCACTTTACAGTCTTTCCCGTGAAGCGCTTTGAGACATCTCGATGATGTGCTAAGATGCTATATCGAATGAAAAGATTATTATTAAGTAATTTTTGGGGTGGATTTGAATGAGGGAGAAAATTGACCAGGACAGATTTACCATTACATTTAAATTCACGGCGAAGTAAAAAAATTACAGAAAGAAAAGAGGGAGAAAGAGAAAGTGGGGAAGAAAGTGAGAGGTAGCTTGGGTCCAAAACATCAACCAATAAATGTATATGTATGTTAGGGGCATAGAACAGGCACACTTTCATGGTAGCTTTGTTTTTTTTCTTGATATGTACACTGAAAAGCAAAAGAATTCCAAATAGAATGGTTCAACCACGAGCAGCAATAATATGCTTCTTAGGAAATGTAGAGTCAAACTGCAATAAGCATTACCATTTTGTTAAAAGTGGATATTGTAGTCATTGTCCGTAAAGAGCAAACCAAACCAGTATGAATGATAGGGAAACGCATGAACTTTCACCCTGAGATTTATATATAAGGTTTGCTGCTGGATGTCGTCCACACCCCCCCTCCACTCCTGGAAAACCCACACAGGATTGTTGGAGAACATCATTAGGCTCAACATTCAATTCAGTGTTTAGTGGCCAAGATACTGTCAGCTCCAATTCAACGTAACTACATTGCAGGAGAGTGGATTTGCGGGAATAGATAGGTTGATTCTGTTTTTCAGAAAATGAGCAGTTTATCTGAAAACATTTCAACCCCTTCAAAATGGTTTGAGATTGTCCTTTTTTTAACATAAAACATGAGTTTCTGGAAGTCATATTCTATGCTTGCAGAGGGATTAGTGGCCATACTTTTTTTAAATTTACTTACATGAAAATTAGTGTGTATAATTTGCATTGCCTGATCCGAGATTGCAACTGCACTCCCCTGTGGATGGTGGTCTGAGCCCTGGTCCCGGGCTGCAGCAGTCCTGTGCTCTAGCCCCAGTATGCAGCTCTGACGTGTGCTGGGTGCCCTGACCCTGGGGTGAGGTGATCCCATATCCTGGCCCTGGGGTAAGTTATACCCCAGGGGGTCTGTATGTGTGTTGGTGGGGGTGGCTATGTGTGTATGTATCTGCTGTGTGTGTGGGGGAGGGGAGTGTTGCTGTGTGTGTTCTATCTCTGCCTCCACTGGCGTCCTGATCGACTGCCCGTCCGACATTAGGTCCTGGGCAACGTTCTCCAGCTGAACGTCAGCAAGACCGAGGCCCTCCTGATTGGCTCGCGTCAGCGCCTCCGCACCTCGGGCGCTGGCAGCATCAGTCTCCACGACTGCACACTCAACCTCACTAAGCCAGTCAGGAACCTGGGTGTCTTGTTTGACCCTGAACTGTCCTTTCTCCCCCACATCTGCACCATAACCAGCACTGCCTACCACCACCTCCGCAACATTGCCAGACTCTGCCACTGCCTCACCCCTCAGGCTGCCGAAACCCTCACCCACGCATAGGTCACAGCAAAGCTCGATTATGGAAATTCCCTCCTCATCGGCCTTCCCAACTCTTCCCTTCACAAGATGCAGATCATCCAAAACTCTGCAACTTGTGTACTCTCACGCTCCAGGCTCCGTGACCCCATCACTCCCACCCTCGCCCGACTCCACTGGCTCCCCATCCCCCAGAGGATTGAATTCAAGATCCTCGTCCTCACTTTCAAGTCCATCCATGGCCTTGCCCCCTTCTACCTCTCTGACCTCTGACTCCCTACCAACCTGCCCGCTTCCTCCGTTCATCGGGCTCCGGCCTGCTCCATGTCTCCCGCCCGACCCGTCCTACCATCGGTGGCCGAGCCATCAGCCTCTGCCCCCACACTGTGGAACTCCATCCTACAGTCCCTTCGCCTTCCTTACCTCCTTCAAGGCCGGTCTCGAAACCCTTCTCTTCGATCATACCTTCGGTCGCCCTCCCACCTCTCTGCCTTCCCTCACCCCTACCCCACCCCTCCTCCATGCTCAGGTCCCAACCTCTTGACTATCCAGCACCCTGGGACGTTCTCCCGACGTGAAAGGCGCTCTATAAATGTAATTTTGTTGTGGTGTGTATCTCCTGTGTGTGTGTGGGGGGGGGGAGGGGATTGCTACACACACCCTATACACACCCTGTACACACTTCGTTAGGAGCTCCGACAGGTGTTGGGAGCAGCAATGGATGTTGAGGGTGGAGTGGATCTGTAGAAAGGAGGGCTTCATGGTGCTGCTGCTGCCTGCACTGATTGTCGGGGGTTTAAATATATATGTATATATAGTACAATACTGTAAACCTCACATAAGCTATATAGTGGAGTCCTGTAGCTCAGTAGCTTTGCAAGCGAGAGACCTGAGTTCAATTCCAGACAGGGCGAAACCTTGGGCAAGTTTCCTTACTCCACACAGAGCCTAATAATAATCCCTTCAAAAAACAAAACAATAATAAATTGGTCATTTTCAATTACGACTGTTTGTGGGACATTGCTGTGCGCAATTGGCTGCCGCGTTCGCCCACAAATATACAGTCAATTCACTTTACAGTGTGTTCTGTGAAGCGCTTTGGGACGTCCTCCCGACGTGAAAAGCGCTATATCAAATGCAAGGATTATTATTATTATTATTATTATTATTGCGGGGCTGTGTGTACCTCCTGTGTAATGTGTGGGGGGCTGTGTGTATCTCCTGTGTGGGGGTGGGGAGGGATGTATGTACCTCCTATATTTCTGTGAGGGAGGGGCTGTGTGTACCTCCTGGCTCTATGTATCTCCTGTGTGTATCTGGCGTGTGTGCATGTGGGGGTGGGGAGGGGGTGGAGTGGTGTCTGATGTAGTTATGTGTGTATAGAGGGTGTGTGTGTGTACAGGGTGTAGCTATGTGTGTATAGAGGGTGTGTGTACAAGGTGTGTAGATTGTGTATGTACAGGATGAGTAGAGGGTGTGTGTGTACAGGGTGTGTGTACAGGGGGGTGTAGTGTCTGTACGTATAGGCTGTGTGCAGAGTGTGTATGGAGGGGGTGTATGTACAGGATGTGTAGAGTGTGTGTGTGTGTACAGGGTGTGTATAGGGTGTGTGTAGTATATGTGCAGGGGGTGTATGTACAGAGTGTAGCTATGTGTGTATAGTGGGTGTGTACAGTGTGTGTGTATGTACAGGGTGTGTAGCTAGGTCTGTATACTGGATGTGTACAGAGTGGGTGTGTGTATGTACAGGGTGTAGCTATGTGAGTGTACAGGGTGTGTGGGGACAGGGAGTGTGTAGTGTGTACAGGGTGTGTATGCATAGGGTGTAGCTATATGTGTATACTGGGTGTGCACAGGGTGTGTGTGTATGTGTAGAGTGTGTGTACAGGGTGTGTGTAGAGTATGTGCTGGAGGTGTGTGTAGAGTTTGAATGCAGGGGGTGTGTGTAGAGTATGAATGCAGGGGTTGTGTATAGAGTTTGTTGCAGGGTGTGTGTGTACAGATTGTAGCTATGTGTGTGTACAGGAAGTGTATGTAGGGGATATATGTACAGGGTGTAGCTACGTGAATACAGGGTGTGTATGTACAGGGTGTGTGTAGGGTGTGTATGTATGTACAGGGTGGGTACAGTGTGTATATGTACAGTGTACAGGGTGTATATACAGGGTGTGTATGTACAGGGTGTGTGTAGGGTGTGTATGTATGTACAGGGTGGGTACAGTGTGTATATGTACAGTGTACAGGGTGTATATACAAGGTGTGTATGTACAGGGTGTGAGTGTGTATGCACAGGATGTGTGTAGTGTGCGGATGTACAGGGTGTAGCTATGTGTATGTACAGGGTGTGTGTAGGGTGTGTGTATATGAAGGGTGTGTGTGTACAGGGTGTGTATGTACAGGGTGTGTATGTGTATGTACAGGGAGTGTGTAGGATATGGCTATGTGTGTATACAGGGTGAGTATGTATAGGATGTGTATAGGGTGTAGCTGTGTGTGTATAGGGTGTGTGTACAGGGTGTAGCTGTGTGTGTATAGGGTGTGTGTACAGGGTGTAGCTGTGTGTATAGGGTGTGTGTGTATAGGGTGTGTGGGGTGTGTATAGGGTGTGTGTGTGTATGGGGTGTGTACAGGATGTGTGTGTGTGTACAGGGCGTGTGTACAGGGCGTGTGTGTACAGGAGGTGTGTGTACAGGGTGTGTGTGTACAGGGTGTGTGTACAGGGTGTGTGTGTGTACAGGGGGTGTACAGGGGGTGTGTACAGGTGTGTGTGTGTGTACAGGGTGTGTGTACAGGGTGTGTGTACAGGGTGTGTGTGGGCTGTGTACAGGGTGTGTGTGTGTGTACAGGGGGTGTGTACAGGGTGTGTGTGTACAGGGGGTGTGTACAAGGTGTGTGTGTGTGTACAGGGTGTGTGTGTGTACAGGGTGTGTGTGTGTACAGGGTGTGTGTGTGTACAGGGTGTGTGTGTGTGTACAGGGTGTGTGTGTGTGTACTGGTGTGTACAGGGTGTGTGTGCAGGGGGTGTGTACAGGGTGTGTGTGTGTGTACAGGGTGTGTGTATGGGGTGTGTACAGGGTGTGTGTGTGTACAGGAGGTGTGTACAGGGTGTGTGTGTGTACAGGGTGTGTGTGTATGGTGTGTGTACAGGGGGTGTGTACAGGGTGTGTGTGTGTGTGTACAGGGTGTGTGTGTGTATGGTGTGTGTACAGGGGGTGTGTGTATGGTGTGTGTACAGGGAGTGTGTGTGTGTGTACAGGGGGTGTGTGTATGGTGTGTGTACAGGGTGTGTGTGTGTGTACAGGGGGTGTGTGTATGGTGTGTGTACAGGGTGTGTGTATGGTGTGTGTACAGGGTGTGTGTATGGTGTGTGTACAGGGTGTGTGTGTATGGTGTGTACAGGGGGTGTGTGTATGGCGTGTGTGTGTGTATGGTGTGTGTACAGGGTGTGTGTGTACAGGGGGTGTGTGTGTGTACAGGGGGTGTGTGTATGGTGTGTGTACAGGGTGTGTGTATGGTGTGTGTACAGGGTGTGTGTGTATGGTGTGTGTACAGGGTGTGTGTGAGTGTGTACAGGGTGTGTGTGAGTGTGTACGGGGTGTGTGTGTGTGTGTACAGGGTGTGTGTGTGTGTGTACAGGGTGTGTGTGTGTGTGTACAGGGTGTGTGTACAGGGGGTGTGTACAGGGTGTGTGTGTGTGTGTACAGGGGGTGTGTGTGTACAGGGGGTGTGTGTATGGTGTGTGTACAGGGTGTGTGTGTGTACAGGGGGTGTGTATGGTGTGTGTACAGGGTGTCTGTGTGTGTACAGGGGGTGTGTGTATGGTGTGTGTGTGTGTGTGTGTGTACAGGGGGTGTGTGTGTGTACAGGGGGTGTGTGTATGGTGTGTGTACAGGGTGTGTGTGTGTATAGGGTATGTGTACAGGGGGGGTGTGTGTGTACAGGGGGGGTGTGTATGGTGTGTGTACAGGGGGGTGTGTGTGTACAGGGGGTGTGTGTATGGTGTGTGTACAGGGGGGGTGTGTATGGTGTGTGTACAGGGGGTGTGTGTGTGTACAGGGTGTGTGTGTGTGTGTACAGGGGGTGTGTGTATGGTGTGTGTACAGGGTGTGTGTGTGTGTGTGAACAGGGTGTGTGTGTGTGTGTGTGTGTACAGGGGGTGTATGGTGTGTGTACAGGGTGTGTATGGTGTGTGTACAGGGTGTGTGTGTGTGTGTACAGGGGGTGTATGGTGTGTGTACAGGGGGTGTGTGTATGGTGTGTGTACAGGGTGTGTGTGTGTGTGTACAGGGGGTGGGTGTGTGTGTGTGTGTATGGTGTGTGTGTGTGTACAGGGGGTGTGTGTGTGTGTATGGTGTGTGTGTGTGTGTGTACAGGGGGTGTGTGTGTGTACAGGGGGTGTGTACAGGGGGTGTGTGTGTGTACACGGGGTGTGTACAGGGGGTGTGTGTGTGTACAGGGGGTGTGTGTGTGTGTACAGGGGGTGTGTGTATGGTGTGTGTGTGTGTGTACAGGGGGTGTGTGTGTGTACAGGGGGTGTGTGTGTACAGGGGGTGTGTGTGTGTACAGGGGGTGTGTGTGTGTGTACAGGGGGTGTGTGTATGGTGTGTGTGTGTGTACAGGGGGTGTGTGTGTGTACAGGGGGTGTGTGTGTACAGGGGGTGTGTACAGGGTGTGTGTGTGTGTACAGGGGGTGTGTGTATGGTGTGTGTACAGGGGGTGTGTGTATGGTGTGTGTACAGGGGGTGTGTGTATGGTGTGTGTACAGGGGGTGTGTGTGTACAGGGGGTGTGTGTATGGTGTGTGTACAGGGGGTGTGTACACGGGGTGTGTGTGTGTACAGGGGGTGTGTACACGGTGTAGCTATGGGACCTCCGGGAGCGCCGCCGCCGCCGCTCTGTCCCACAATGCCCCGCATGGCGCGTCATTGAAGAGGCCATGATGGCGGCTCATAATGCACCAGAAGTGATAGCACAGCTGGAGAGCGCTGCCAAAGTTTTAATGGTAAGGCCGTGCACCGCCCTCCCGCCCCATCCCGGGGGGGACCGGGGGGCCGTCTGTCGCCTCTCTCCCCCTCTGGCAGAGGCGCCTCCGGGTGTCTCCGCGGGGCTGAGGGAGGGGAGGGGAGGGGGGGCTGAGTGTGGCGCAGTCCCCAGACCCCAGGGCTCCCTCTCCCTCTCCCCCTCCCCGGGGGCTGGTCTGGTCCGGCCCGGCCCGGCCCGGGGGCCCTCTTCTCTCTCCTTTACTACACTGTGTATTTATAACCGGGGGTCCCCTATGGCTTCTGCAGTTGGTTTCTTTTTTTCTCTCTCAAATCAAACGAGAAAACCGTTCAGATGTATATTGTCTCTCCCCCTCTCCCCCTCTGCCCTCCCCATCGGTTGGTCCTGTTTCAGTTACTGTATTTTTTTGGGGGTAAAAACATTTGACTGAGGATAACACGAAGAAACTCGTTTTGGAGGACATTTAAAACCACCAGAAGCTCTGAAATACAGCCGTTTTTTTTTCTTATATAACTGAAACTTTTTTTTTTGCCTTTAAATATTCTCCGTTTAAGCTCTAAAATGGCGTTTTATTTAACCTTAAAGTCGTAGCTCATGAGGTGAGGACAGGTAGTTTGGGAAGTGGATACGTGGATCGTTGGCTGTTGGTAAAGATTCGTTGCCTTTACACTCTTTAAGATCCAGTACACACTGATACATTTGCAGACTGTCTGAGGAGTTGTAAATATAAAAGGGTGCAAAGAGTCTCAATGTTTCTATTGAAGACTCAAATCTATTTTAGATTTCTTAACAGTCATCACCAATAAATGAATGACTGTTTTAGGGTTTGGATTAGAGATGTTGGGGGGGAGGGAGAGACACACCAGGGAGCACATGCTTCCACAAGCCATCATGGTTCATCCCGAGCAGCCTGTGTATACAGTCGTATGTTTCTACTCAAATGACTCATTTTAACTTTTTAAAATTCAAGCAACGTATTGCAATAATAATGCACTATAATTCTAAAGTTGTAGAAGGGCAATATTTAACTTGTTTTACTTTTATGTAACCAGTTGGAAATAATCTACCAATATCTCTATATTGATAATGTTGAGCATTGTACACATGTCATGTCAGTTACAGGTTTGTGAATTTGCGTAATATAAATGTTAGGACAGGATGAAGTGTTTCCTTATGTGTGGGATGCATCTAATATTTTTCTATTCCCCAATATGTTTATATAGTGTGTATAGGTTGCACTATCACCTCTGGGTAGATTCAAGTCCCACATTGGGACCCTTTTATGCTGACATTCCTGTGCAGTTCTCTGGAGCACTGCAGTGTTATAAGCCCTGTTCATTAGAAGAGATATTAAATGCCTGTTTATCATATCAGTTGGACCTTAAAGATCCCATGATGCTATTTGAAATGAGAAGGCTTGGCAAACTACCCTCCAGATAAATTGGTCAGTCACCTCATGGCTGTTTGGGGAACTTGCTGTATGGAAAAATGGCTGCTGCTTTTGCCCCCCCAAAAAGCAGGGAGCACATGCTTGCAAAAACCATCCTGGTTCATCTTAAACACTCACTGGACAATACCTACTGTAAAGGGCCTTGAGATAAAGCTCTAGGAAATGGAACATAACACTTTAAGCATTCTGAGATGTCATCCCATGTGAAGGATGCTATGTAAATAAATGCAAGTTAATTTGTATAACGTATCACATGTAATTGACTTTCCAAAATGAAACTAGGAACATCACATGGATGCGTTACTGATCCCCATTCATGATGTGTAAACTTTTCTTTGAATAAGTGTAACCATTGTAATGATCCTCAAAACTCAGGTGTAAAAGGTAACTATTTTGTTCTCAGATCAAAAATAATCGAATATTCCAACCAAAAACCCAGTTGTTCTCCCAGAATCCCTTTTATATTTCCTAGTTTTTGTTCATTGGTTCCCAGTTAATTGTCTGATTAATTAAAAGTTAATTGTTAATTTCCTCTTAAAGGACTGTCCAACAACCACTATGTTTAATGAAACAATAATCCTTTAGATTTGATACAGTACCTTTCATGTCAGGAGGATGTTTCAAAGCACTTCACAGGGTATACTGTAAAATTTAGTGACTGCATATTTTGAAGACGAAATGCTGCAGCCAACTTGTGCACAAGAATGTTCTACAAACAGCCATGAAGTTAAGTCAGAAAAACACAGAGAAGCTAAGTCGAGTCCTACTTAACCAACCACCTCCATTTCATCTCGGCAAATGGTTTCTCCTGCCGCCCCCGCCTGGTCACCTGTGGGGTACCCCAGGGCTCTATCTTTGACCCTCTTCTTTTCCTCATCTATATGCTCCCTCTGGGCAATGTCATCTGCAGACACAGGGTAACGTCTACATGTATGCGGATGACACACAAATATACTTTGCCTCCTCCAGCACCAACTACAGGTTCGTCGATGTTCTATCAGCTTGTCTGACAGACATCAGGGCCTGGATGAGTGCAAACTTCTTGTAGCAGCTGAATGTGGACAAGGCAGAAGCCATACTCCTTGGCTCCCATCAATGTATTCACTCCTGCGGATCTGAACTCCTCAACCTCCCTGGGCTCTCCCTCATACTCACCGAACCAGTGCGCAATCCTAGGCATCCGGTTCGACCCCAGCTGTCCTTCCTCCCCCACATCCGGTCCGTCATCAGGACCTCCTTCTTCCACTTACGCCACATTGGTACCTTACCCCAAATGCAGCCGAAACCCTCGTACATGCATTTGTCACCTCCCACCTGGATTACTCAAAAGCACTCCTCGCCGGTCAAAAGATCCAGCTCATTCAGAACTCTGCTGTCCGCTTACTGACCCGACCAAACCCCATACTGCCATCTTACCTGTTCTGGCCAGGCTCCACTGGCTCCCCATCACCAAACGGATCGACTTCAAGATCCTCACACTCGTTTTCACATCCCTTCATTCCCTGACACCTCCGTACCTCTCGAACCTCCTCACTCCCCAATCCACCACCCAGTGCCTCTGCTCGACTGGCACCGGCCTCCTGCTCGTCCCTCGCACCCTCTGCTCCACCATCGAAGTTCGCGCTTTCAGCCACTATGCCCCAAAACTTTGGAACACTCTCCCTCAATCCCTCTGCCTTGCTCCGTCTCTCCGCTTTTTCAAGACCTGCCTGAAAACCTTCCTCTTCGACTGTGCTTATGGCCACCTCACCCCCCAGCTTGGAGTCCGGCTTCGCCATTGTTAAGCGCTTTGGACGCTACACTGTTTGGAGGACGCTATATAAGTGCAAGTTGTTGTTGTTGGAAGTAAATAACCAATTTTATGGGTATAAATATAATATTCTTGAGAAGAAGAGCAAGAAAACCAAGGTAGCCGAAGAGCTGGTAATACTTCCCTACACTGGAATTCCGGTATTTGATGGTGTTTTTATGTGGAGTCCTGTAGCTCAGTGGTCAGAGCACTCGCCTCTCAAGCAAGAGACCTGGGTTTGATTCCCGGCAGGGCGAAACCTTGGGCAAGTTCCCTTACTCCACACGCCTAATAATAATCACTCAAGAAAAAAAAAATTGGTCACTTCAATCCACGACTGTTTGTGGGACACTGCTGTGCGCAATTGGCTGCCGCGTTTCCCGCAAATATACAGTCAATTCACTTTACAGTCTTCTGTGAAGCGCTTTGAGACGTCTCAATGATGTGAAAAGCACTATATCAAATGCAAGGATTATTATTACGTGGAAAACCTACAATAAATATACTGCAACAGTCCAAACTACAATAGTGTCAATGTGTTAGTAAACTGAGATGATGTGGTGGGAGCTAGAAAGAGTGGAAGAGCAAAGGGATTTGTGTACGTACATAAATCTTTAAAGGTGGGAACGCAGGTCAACAAAGCTGTCAAAAACGCTAATGGAATCTTAGGTTTTATAAATAGGGGTATAGCATACAAAAACAAAGAGATAATGCTAAAGTCATATAAATTGTTAGACTGCAGTTAGAACATTGAATCCAGTATTGGTCACCCTACTTTACGAAGGACCTCAAGATGATAGAGTGGGTCCAGAGGATAATATCAGGGATGAGTGGTTTGGCTTATAAGTGGACGCTGGAGGGTCTTTTTTCGCTGGAACAAGGAAGGTTGACCTGATAAAAGTTGTTTAAAATTTTGAGGGGTTTTGATAAGTCAATAGGAAGAAATTACTTTCACTGATCAGTGAGTATCCAGAGGGCATCACTTTTAGATAGCTAGTAAACGAGCAAATGGAGAGGTTAGGAGAATCTTTTTTCACTCAATTAGAATATAGAATCCCCTTCTGCTAGTTGAGGCAAAATCCATATCGGTCTTTAAGTTGGAACTCGACAGATACCTTAAAAAGGGTTAGCTGCAGAGGTATGGGGAAAGGGCAGGTAAATGGCTCTGAAAGAATTGGTGAGAGAGAGCCAGCATAGACACGGTGGGCCAAATAGCTGCCCGTGCTGTAAATTTCTATGGTTCTATGATGTTGAGGGTTAGTTTTATTATTGAGGAAGTATAGGGGAGTTCTTGTCTGTATTGTTTTTTTGCATAACCCAAAGCTTTATCTGGAGGTTTTACAGATGAAAATGTTTTTAAAAATTCTTTCGCAGTCCTTTAAGTCTGTAGTTCAATACGTTGATTAGAAATGTGCAGTAGCAATTAAATTCTTTGTAGCAATTAAAATGACTTGTTCATGATGAATGTTAAATTAGTCTGTTGTTTCTGGATTCACTGAAGCCTGCGAAATTCCTCAAAAAAATGCTGCAGATCGACTTAGGGAAGCAAGGTTAGGTTCATCAAATTCAAGGTCAATGGCTTTTGCTTTGTCTTGTGACTTGATTTCTGTGTGGGACGTGTGCTTGTAGTCTAGGCTGACATTCCAATGCAGTACTCAAGGTGTCATCTTTTGAATAAGGCGTTAAATCGAGCTCCCAAATACTTGCTCAAGTAGATGTTAAAGATCCCATGTTACTATTTGAAAAGAGAAGGAAGCTTTTCCTGGTGCCCTGTTGCCCCATCCTCCAGATAAATTGGTGATTTGGGACCTTGCTGCTGTGTTTGCCTTCGTGTTCGTTCTACAAGGACAGCAAGGTCCCAATGTAAGTCAAGCTTGCAGCATATAAGACCTGTGTGCAAACGGGCCTCCTTAATGGAGCTAAGTTGCTAAGAACGCAGTAGAGGACTTCCTCTGGTCAATTTGCAAAGTCCCAGCAGTGAGGTGGATTTGTGGCAAACATGGGAAGCGGCTGCAGGGAGGGAGTGATCGAGCTACACTGACCTGTCGCTGAGCATCCTGGAGGCGAAGGTGGCTTCACAGCGGGCACTTTTATTTGCGAAGGCCTCTCACATGAGGACCTGGATTAAGCAGCTAGTGCTGGGTAAGCCTGGTACATGGCATTGGACTTGGACCTCGAGAACATCAAGGTGGCTGGCATGCTGCTAGCTGTCCTGTAAAGCTCCTCCCACCATGCTGAATGGAAATAGCTTATGAGGAAACTCTTGAGGTTTGGGAAGAAGCTGCTGGAAAGCATTTCCTGGAGTCCCGAGTTGTGAACACCGTTCATACATCCAGCGCTCGGAATCCACCTTGATCGGCTAGCAGAGAGGTAACCATTGCTCAATGGGAAGGGATGTGTGTCTGAGCTGCAGACAGGAACATGGTGGAAATGCTCTCAGGCATTTCATGCTGATCTGCATTGCCCACCAAGAAGCTCAGAGAAGAGTTCCTGATACCTACCATTCACCTAGTGAAGGCTCAAATCCATGCTTCTCAGATGTCAAATGATCAACTAGTGACTATCCTCCTAGGAGGGAAGGTAATCAGCGTCTCCAAGGTGACATGATTGGCAACAGAATGTCAGAATTGAGCTGACTCTTTGTGGAGGTCTTGGTAGTTTGGTCCCTGAGCCAGGCGGGTCTCCTGTACTCCAGGGCACTGCAGATGAGAGCACAGGCAGCCTGGCTCATTGGTAGGATTTGGAAGGGCAGACCAGTCACTGTGGGCAGGGACTCTTCCCACTCGGCTCCCAATAACCCTGCAAGCCAAAGCCCTAATTAGGGTGGTCCAAGCCGGAAAAACAGGAAGAAAACTTGTGGTTTAGCTGACTAAACTCCAGCAGTACCCCAACTGCGGGGTACCCAAGCTTTGGTTCTTGCCAACCTGTGGTTAATACCTTCCGGAATTAGGTAAGCAGGATGGGACCCTCCAAGGAGAGAGCACGCATTCCATTCCAATAAACATCTCTGGAATTTACACGTATAGTTATCATGCATGGAATTGTTTGGTTTCTATACTCTTAAGCATGGTGATGGGTTTCCGCCTGTGTCAGACACTAGGCTGACTAAAAAAAATGCAATTGCTACACTTGACAATAATTATCTGAAATACCAAAAATTATCTGAAGTGCTATCATCTTGACAAGATAAAATGAGATAAAAATGCATTTTCTATCTTTCTTTCCTGTTTGTATCTGATATTGTTTATCAATGTAAAGCCCAAGTATCTTTCAGTACTATAGTACCATGTTAATGGCTCTTGGGTCATTGTGCTGAGTTTTCAACTACAAATGTCTGGACAGTTGATGAATAGAGTCTCTGTGTTAACTAACAAAATGCCTCAGTATCAGAAACCAGGGTACTGTCAATGCAGTAGAATTTATATTTATATAGTCCCTTTCACATCAGGAGGATGTCCCAAAGTGCTTCACATTGCTGGATGAGCACCCAAGAATGGATGGGGGCCGAAGGGGAGGGGAAAGATGACTAGAATTGTGGTGAAGTGACTATCTTATATTTTCTAATACACATGGTTGGCGGTTATGTGAGCAATTGAGATAATGGAGTATGTCCAAATATTTGGGCTGAAACTAAGATAGTATTCAGGGAGTGCTGAATTTTTGTTGAGATGTTGTCCTTTCAGTCTAATGAAAGCTACATTTTTGTTTTAAGCATTCTATGAAATGTTGTATGAATGAGTAAGGAGTGAAATCTCTTGAGTTTGAGTTATAATTGTTAATTAGTAAGTTTCCTTGGTTCATTTGTTATATATTAGTTTGTTTCAGTTTGGTTAGAGTTAAGAAGCAGAAAAGGAGCTGTTACTCTTTTAGGTGTATACTATAGACCACTAAATAGTGGGATGTCCTCCCGACGTAAAAGGTGCTCTATAAATTGTTGTTGTTGAAGGAGATAGATGAGCAAATCTACAAGCAGATTTCAGGAAGATGCAAAACCAGTAGAGTAGTGATAATGGGGGACTTCAATTATCCTAACATAGACTTGCAAAATAACAGTGTAAAGGGCAAGGAGGGGGAAGGATTCCTGAAATGTGTGCAGGATAACTTTCTGGATCAGTATGTTTCCAGCCCAACGAAGAAGGAAGCAATGCTGCATCTAGTTCTGGGGAATTAAGTGGGGCAAGTGGAGCGGGTTTCAGTAGGAGAGCATCAGTGATTACAACATCATTAGGTTTAGGGTATTTATGAAAAGGGACAAAGAACAATCAAAGATGAAGATACTCAACTGGAAGATGGCTAATTTCAATGAGTTAAAAAGGGACCTAGTCAAGGTGGACTGGAAAGAATGATTGGCAGGTAAAACAGTTAACGAGCAATGGGAATCCTTCAAGGAGGAGATAGTTTGGGGACAGAACAAATACATTCCCACGAAGGAGAAAGGTAGGACATCCAAACCCCCTGGATGAATAAGGAAATTGGGACTAAAATGAAACAGAAAAAGGAGACTTGTGATAAATGTCATGTCCAAAATACAGAAGATCTTCAAATAGAAAGTACAGAGGAGAACTGAAAAAGGAAATAAGAGGGGCAAAGAGATTGTATGCGAAAAGATTAGCAGGTGACATAAAAGGGAACCCTAAGGTATTTTATAAGCATTTAAAGAATAAAAGGTTAGCCAAAGGTAGGGTGGGATCTATTAGGGACCAAAGAGGAAATCTTGTGGAGGCAGAGGGTATGGCTGACGTACTGAATGAGTACTTTGCATCTGTCTTCACAAAAGAAGAGGATGCAGCCAATGCCACAGTACAGACCATTCAGCCTAACATCAGTAGTGGGGAAACTTCTAGAGACTATAAATCCGGGACAAATACATTTTCACATGGAAAAGTATGGGTTAATAAAGGACAGCCAGCATGGATTTGTTAAAGGCAAATCTTGTCTGACAAACCTGATAGAGTTTTTTGATGATGTAACGGAGCGGGTGGATGAAGGTAGTCCAGTTGATGTAGTTTATATGGATTTTCAAAAGGAGTTTGATAAAGTGCCACGAAAGAGACTTGTAAGCGAAATAGAAGCCCATAGTATTAAAGGGACAGTGCTCAGCATGGATACAGAACTGACTGGGAGACAGAAAGCAGAGAGTGGTGGTGAACGGTTGTTTTTATGACTGGAGAGAAGTGTGCAGTGATGTTCCCCAGGGGTCGGTATTGGGACCACTGTTGTTTTTGATCTATATAAATGACATGGACTTGAGTATAGAGAGTACAACTTCCAAGTTTGCAGATGATACTAAGCTAGGAAAAGTAGTAAACAGTGAGGAGGATAGTAGCAGACTGCAAATGGACGTAGACAGACTGGTAACATGGGCAGACATGTTGCAGATGAAGCTTAATGTGGATACATGCGTAGTAATGCATTTTGGGAGGAAGAATGAGGAGAGGCAATATAAGCTGATGGTACAATCTTAAAGGGTGAAGGAACAGAGAGACCTGGGGGTTCATATAAGTAAACCCTTGAAGATGGCAGGACAAGTAGATAAAGCTGTTTAAAAAAGCATACGGGATACTATGCTTTATAAATAGGGGCATAGAATACAAAAGTCAGGAAGTTACGTTGCGATGAACCTTTATAAAACACTGGTTAGGCCTCAGCTGGAGTACTGTGTTCAGTTCTAGGCACCACACTTTAGGAAGGATGTCAAGGCATTGGAGGGTGCAAAGGAGATTTACCAGAATGGTTCCAGCAATGAGGGACTTCAGTTATCAGGAGAGGCTACAGAAGTTCAGATTATTCTCCTTGGAGCAGAGAAGGTTAAGAGGAGAAGGTTAACCTGAGGACACCGATTTAAAATTGTTGTTAAAAGAAACAGAGGGGAGGTGAGGAGAAATCTTTTCACACATCGAGTTGTTCGGATCTAGAATACATTGCCTGAAAGGGTGGTGGAAGCTGATTCAATAACAACTTTTAAGAGAGCAGTAGATAATTATTTGGGGAGGACAAGTTTGCAGGGCTATGGGGAGAGAGCAGGGGAGTGAGATTGATTTGGATAGCTCTTTTCAAAGAGCTGACACAGACACGATGGGCCTAATGGCCTCCTTCTGTGCTGTATAATTCTATGATTCTGTGAAGCAAGCCCTTCAGATGAGATTTTATCTTTCCAGAATACCCATCCTCTTGTCTTTCCTTTACATTATGAAGTTGTTTGTTAAATTAATACAGTGTCCTGTTTCTTCCCTTGTTAATCTATTCCACCTGTTAAGTACTTCATGTTAAGAAACGCTTCCTGGTGAAATGCACTTCACAACTCTGAGCTTATACCCTCTTGTCCCGTTGTATTGGGCATCTTCAAGTACTATTTTGAGGTTAATTTCTCAGTATCTTGTATACCTCTATAAAGTACCATATGAGATTTTTGTTTTCCTTGATGTGTGTTGTAAAATATTTTGTCATGGGTTGAAGGCGAAGAAGGAGGGGAGGAACTCTGGGATGGAGTACCAGAGATCAAGGACAGAATGGCTGAAAGCTTGCCCACTTATAATGAGCCAGATTGGGCAGGAAACATGAAATAGGCCGGTGGTGCTGAGATGAGGGAATAGATAGGATAGGACGTCGCAGGTGTAGGCTGGGGCAAGGCTTTAGAGGGATTTGAAAGTGAGGACGAAGATCTTGAATTTAATTTGCTAGATAATGGGAAGCCGGGAAGGATGGAGGCAATGGGCCCTTGTAACCTTGTGCAGGAGAGGACATGCAGAGTTCTGGATGGAGTCTGGCATGCAGGTTGTTGGAATAATTAAGCCTGGACATGATGAAGGCATGGCTTAGGGTCTCAGCAGAGGCAGGTGATGTTGTAGAGATGAAGCAAAGACAGTGAAAGAGAGTCCAGATGTAGGTTTTGAAGGACAGAATCTCAATGGGGATTGACCAAGATACAGAGGTTCCGCACTGACTAAGTGAGGTGAAGTGAGCACCTGTACAGGAGGGATTAGCGACTGAAGTGGGAAGGGGTTGATAGAAACCAAACAGGAGAGTCTTTCTTGACATTTAGCTGTAGAAAATTAGAACTCATCCGGGACTTCATGTATGAGAGAGAGTGGGTGTCATTATGTACATGGTAAGTGGGTCCCTTGCCTATGGATTGAGCATACAGATGGCGAAGTGGAGAGGACCGAGGATAGATCCACGAGAAACACTGCATGTGACTGGGAGAAGGAGGTGAGGCAATGGGAAAAGATGAAGTGGAGACACTGGTATAGCTAAGAATGGATGGAGAAAAGGACCGAACCATAGAGGTGGAGCAGGGAGCAGAGGCACTGGAGAAGGACGGAGTGGTCAATGATGTTGAAAGTGGCAGAGAGATTGAGGAGAACAAGGAGTCAAAGGGAACATTAAATGCAGATGGAGAGAATGCCATCGGTTACTTTAACCGGGACAGTCTCAATGCTGTAGGAGGGACAAAAATTATATTGAAGGGACTCGAAAAGAGAGCGGTGAGAAAAGCGGCGAAGCTGGGAGATGGCGACTTGTTTCAGTAACTGGGTGACGCTTCCTTGATTCAGTACCTTGGAGGGAAAGGACAGCTTGAATGTAGTTCGGCATTAGCACTATGGTTGACAGTATTCAGGTTTATTCAGCAAATAAAATATACCAAATATATAAAAGCACTTTGGGGTATGTGTGTGTATATATTATATATATATTTTTTATATATATGTGTGTATATGTAATATAGCGCCCCTGAGGCAGTGGAGTCCTGCAGCTTAGTGGTTAGAGCATTCACCTCGCAAGCATGAGGAGCCGGGCTCGATTGCCTTGCAGGACAAAACGCTGGGCAAGTTTGCTTGCTCCACGTGTCTCTGTTTACCTAGCAGTAAGTATGAACCCATTTGTTAGTCGATTGGTGGATCTCTATTCCAGGAATAATAATCCCTCAAAAAAAAATTGGGGCACTCAATCCATGGCTGTTTGTGGGACACTGCTGTGCGCAATTGGCTGCTATGTTTCACCCACAAAATATACAGACAATTCACTTTACAGTATGTTCTGTGAAGCACTTAGAAGACGTGATAAGGAGCTATTATATTATTAGGAGCAAGAATTATTATAATAATAATCTCAATTTTTTTTAAATAGTTGTTTCTATCTCTCTGCCTCCACCCTCAACTCCAAGACTACTGGTGTCCTGACCGACTGCCTGTTCCGACATTGTCCTGGACGAGGGACTACTTTCTCCAACTCAATGTCAGCAAGAACGAGACCCTCCTGATTGGCTCGCGCCAGCGCCCCCGCACCTCAGGCATTGGCAGCATCAGCCTCCACAGCTGCACACTCAACCTCACTAAGCCAGTCAGGAACCTGGGTGTCTTGATTGACCCTGAACTGTCCTTTCTCCCCCATATCCAATCCATGACCAACACTGCCTACCACCACCTTCACAACATTGCCAGACTCTGCCACTGCCTCATCCCTCAGGCTGCCGAAACTCTTACCCACTCGAGGCTCGATTACAGGAATTCCCTCCTCATCGGCCTTCCCGACTCTTCCCTTTACAAGCTGCAGATCATCCAAAACTCTGCAGCTTGTGTACTCTTGCGCACCAGGCTCCACGACCCCATCACTCCCACCCTCGCCCAACTCCGCTGGCTCCCCATCCCTCAGAGGATCGAGTTCAAGATCCTCCTCCTCACTTTCAAGGCCATTGGCCTTGCCCCCTCCTACCTCTCTGACCTGCTGACTCCTTACCAACCTGCCCGCTCCCTCCGTTCATCGGGCTCCGGCCTGCTCCATGTCTCCCGCCCAACCCGCCCTATCATTGGTGGCCGGGCTTTCAGCCTCTCTGCCCCCACAGTCCCTTCGCCTCGCTTCCTCCCTTGCCTCCTTCAAGGCAGGTCTCGAGACCCTTCTCTTCGATCGTGCCTTTGGTCACCCTCCCACCTCTCTGCCTTCCCTCACCCCTACATCACCCCTCCCCCATGCTTGGACTCCGACACCTGACTGTTCAGCGCTTTGGGATGTGAAAGGCGCTCTATAAATGTAATTTTGTTGTTGTTAAAAGAAGCAGAGGGGAAAATTTAAAAAAATTGAGAGGTCTCAAAGCGCTTCACAGAATACAATATAAACCCATGGTCCTCTCGCTTGCAAGGCGAGTGCTCTAACCATTAACATACAGGACTCCACATAAACGCTAGTTGTTGTTCGAGCTTATCTACGCTTCACCTCCCTGCACCCATTGTTAATTATGTCTCATTCTAAAAGGGAGAGAGGATGTTTTTGACTGTTCTGCAGCATAGCAAGGCAGCTTGCAGTCCTAACTTAAAGGTGTGTATAGTCAGTGATCTGCTCCAGTATTCTAACGAGGCAATTGTATTGCAGATTTGTGCTTTTTACGATCGACTGATCAAGAATTTAGCACAATTGCTGTTTGCAATACAACAACAACAAGATTCCATTTATAGAGCGCCTTTCACGTCGGGAGGTCCCAAGGCGCTGGACAGTTGGGTCAGGACCAGAGCAGGGGGGAAATGGTCAGGAGGATGGAAGGGAGGGAGTGAGGAGGGGGAAATGCTCAGGGTGAGGGAGGGAAGGGAGGGAGCGAGGAGGGTGGAAATGGTCAGGGTGAGGGGAGGGAAGGGAGGGAGCGAGGAGGGGGTAGAGAGTCGAGACGGGAGCTGAAGGCACGGCCAAAGAGAAAGGTCTTGAGACCGGCCTTGAAGGAGGAAAGGGAGGAAGTGGCGAAGGCACTGGGGGATAGAGTTCTAGAGCCTCGGGGTAGATATGTATTCACATTGCATACCTGCAGTGTGTAAGATTACCTACTTGTCTTAGTTTAAGTAGTTCTCTGTGGTCCTCTCCTTAAAGCTAATCACGTTAGCTGACTTTTGCTTTGCCTCCCTTTTAACATTATGAAATATTATCAGCATCCACATGCTCGTGAGCATAGTTCTGTAATGTGGACTGAAGTAAACAAGGGGCGAGTTATGTAATTTGGTGTTGGCTGCTCACATTTCTCAAAAAGCTGGAGTCAACCAGAGACCTGCAATACAACTGCAGCATGAATGTTTAATAAGATATCTATTTATGTACTGTACTGCTGGTTCTTAGGTGGTTCATTTTATCCATTTCTTAAAACAGCTTGGCATGAAGTTCTGCTCCATTGAGATTACGATTTGGGAATGTAGCTTACAGTCCCTCCGCCCCCTCTTCTCTTCCCCCTCCCAATATGTTTGACATAGAATGTGCAACTGACCATTCCAAACAACAATAATTTGGATTCATTGCACCCTTCATACCCGGTAGCCTCTCGGAGCGCTTAAAGAGTGGGAGGCTTGATGCCAAGTCAGGCGGAGGGGCGAGGTGACTGCAGGCATGGTTGAAGAGAAAGGTCTTCAGGTATAATCTGAAGACTGGGAAGGACGAGGCAAGGCGAAGGGAGTTCCATAGTTTCAGGGCATAGTGGCTGAAAACATGGCCACCAGTGGTGGAGGGGATGAGGGAAGTGCAGGATGCTGGAGCCAGCTGACCAGGTCGTGAAGTGGGGTGCAAGCAGGTTGGAGAGGTAGGAAGGTGAAGTGATTTGACAAATTTGATTGTAAAAAGACTTAATAATTTAGACCTAAAATTGTTATTTATTTCTCTCCATTCTTCCCTTTCCTCACCCACTTCCTCTCTTTGGTACGCCTCCTACCTGCCTACCTTTCTTCTCTATCTTCCTATCTTCTCGACTGCGATTGCTGTCATCCCCCTCCCCCCCCCCCCCCTCCACCGCTTAGGCTTCCAGTCATTTGTGTGAAGAGCCTTGAGACGGTCTCCTCACGTGAAAGACTCTATATAAGTGTAAATTGTTGTGAAATTGAAATACTGTATAGCAAATTTACTTTAGTAAATATCACATGGTTAAATAACAGATACCTGTATTTTGATACTGTCTAAACCTGGGAAGATTAACTGAAATGTTGCTGAAATGTTGGAACGTCAGAGATACAGATTAGGTTGGCGACAATTGCTGTGCAATTTTAGGTTTATGATTATTTTATTGTTTGTTTTACATTGTGATGCTTAAAAAGAGGCGTCTGTATGGTCTTATCTTCTATTGAAGTTTTACTTTGTTTTGTGATGCACTATGCATTGTGCAAGCAAATTGTTTCTTAGGATTTTAGATCATAATAAGCCTTGCAATTTCATATAGTGTCTATAAGGTTGAAAAGTGCTTCACAGATGATTGCTGTCTGTATTGTAAGCGACTATATTGCAAGCAAACGTGGCAGTTGGTTTGTTCACAGCAGGTCTGACAAACCGCCATGAAGGGAATGACTAATTCACCTTATCGAATAATGTCCTGGGATGCTGATGTGATTTTCATCACTCAAATGTGCTGAATTTTCAATACTCCCATGTGGGAAAAAAATAAAAAAAATCTTTGTTGATTCTACAGTGGTTTTCTGGCCAAAATAGTTACTTGGGTAATGAGCATTACTTCTTTGTAAAAATGCTGAGCACTTTTGTTAAATTGTTAACAGGATGGTCCTAGCTGGACAAGCAGCAGGAAAACTTGCCAGACAGCGATCATTAGCAAGTTATGCGGTTTTACCAGGTTAGACTTCAGTTTCCCAGTGCGCACTCGGGTCCCCAAGCCTTGTCTCTTGCCAACCCGCGCCTAATACTTTCCAGAATTAGGTACGCAAGATGCGTCCCTCCAGGGAGAGAAGAGAGTGCATCAATTCCAACAATCTATCTCTGGAATTTCCATGTGTAGGTGGAATCATGGAAACCTCACCTTGGTTTGGATACTCTTAAACATAGGTGATGGGTTTCTGCATGTGTCAGACACCTGGCTGACCAAAAAAAGTTGTTAAATGGTTTGACATGTTTAGGTGACCTCAAGGACTGGTTGTTAGTTTCTTCTTTTGTCAGCCTATTTGCATTCAAACTGTCTTGTGAGCTTGACTGTGACACCATGCAAATATATTTCTAAAGTGAGTTTGAAATAGCCCAGGACTACTTTGAATTTCTGTCCAAACATTAGAGGCTCTCCCGATTAGCTCCCGTCAGCACCTCCTGACCTCAGGCACTTACAGCATCATCATCCATGACTTCACCTTACTAAGCCAGTCCGGAACCTTGAGGTCTTGTTTGACCCTCAACTATCCTTTCTACCCCACATCTGCGCCATGACCCACTCTGCCTTCCCCCACCTCCGCAACGTTGCCCGGCTCTGACACTGTCTCACACTGCAGGCCACCGAAACATGCTTTCATTACATCGAGGCTCGACTATGCAAACTCATTGCTTGTCGGCCTCCCCAACTCCTCCCTCCACAGGCTGCAGATCATCCAGAACTCTGCAGCCCGTGTTCTCTCCCGCACAAGGCACCGCAACCCTATCAACCCCACTGGTTTCCCATCACACAGAGGATAGTGTTCAAGATCCTGGTCCTCACCTTCAGGGCTCTCCTCGGCCTTGCTTACCCCCTACCTCTGTGACCTCCTTACCCCTACCATCCTGCTCGCTCCCTCCGCTCAGCGAGCTCCAGCCTGCTTCATGTCCCCAGCCTCGCTCGACCCACTATTGCCAGGCGGGCCTTCCGCCACTCTGCCTCCACCCACTGGAACTCCATCCTGCAGTCCGCCTCGCACCCTCCCTTGCCACCTTCACGAACCATCTCAAGACCCTCCTCTTTGACCGTGCTTTCGATCTCCCTGCTTCCCCCCCCCCGCCCTCCACCCTCCCCAACCCTGACCCCGAGCTCGGATCCGTAACTCAGTCTGTCCAGCACCTTGGCCGTCCTCCTGACGTGAAAGGCTCTTTACAAATATAATGTTGTTTTTGTTGTCTAGCCAAATTTTAAAAGTTAACCTCTTGTGAATTTGTACTTCAGTTTAACCATGGCAGAATATTAAAAAAATGGTAAAAATGTGCTGGAAAAAGTCATAGTTTCCATCCAGGAAGAATGGAGCAGAATGACTGAATGGGCTCTTTTATTATCTTATAACGCTGGCTACAAATATATTTGGCCAGCTACCAAATTTGAGTACTGAAGGGAATTTGGGCAGCGACTAAGTTTCTATTTTTTTAAATCTGCAAATGGAAACCTTTTTGCTAGGTGGGAAAGTATTTTGATCTTCCAGATTTTTTAAAAAAAATCAAAGTGCATTTTAATTTGTGTCAGGAGATTCCTAACATGAAATTAATAATTTTCCTATCTTGAATTGAGCACTTGTTTGCATTAAATCAATATCGTATGGTGTTCCTATTTGGATCTGAATTTCAGATAGGTGGGAAGTATTTATGTGTAAATACATTGCAGAAATGCACTTAAAATTCTCAGGGCAAATATGCAAATCATTGGATTAAAAAGCCTATTTTTAAAAATATTTAAGCTTTTAGTTATGTGAAAATTGTATCTTACAAATCAATTAAGTTGGTTGCAAATAAAGAGGACACATTGCATTAAGAGGAATAGAAAGAAATGGTCATGGTTCACTGTCTAAATTCACCAGTTGATGAGCCACTGTCTAGGTTGGCTCAGAAAAGACTGAGATTTGATTTTTTTTGTTTTGTGCCGAGTCCTCTGACCTCTGCTTGAGCCTCAGCATTTTCCTGTAAATAAATGCTTCTGGGTTAACCATGAGGAAATTAGTTCCTGATTTGTATCCAGTGATTCTGATGTGAGTTTGGTAAGAGAAAGAATTCTGCTTGATTGTGATGTCCCATTTGAATAGTCTGTTCAAACTCTTGCCGAGGCTCGCATATTGAATTAAGATTGGCCATTTGGGACAACTATTGGAGAGATGCCAGTCCCTGTGAGACAGTTTGCAGATAGCATCTTTTGAAGAATAGAAAAAAATGGAAAATAACATCAAGAGATCCTCTTTCTCAATTTCCTCAGTGTGGTGAGAGCTCAATATTCTCTGTACTGCTGGGCTGTATGGGGGAAATTAGATGGTTATAATTTCACAGAGGTTTTGTTAGCAACATAAGCTTGGGAATGGATTGTTAAGGTAAAATTTTCAGATGGAGAATCAGTAGATAACAGAATTCAGTTGACCTATAGTTTATTTAAAAAAACAACTCACTAAAACACAATTATAGTGCCTTTCTCACACACACACACACACACACACACACACACACTTGCAAGTGTTAGGTTTAAGTTTCTAAAAGAAATTCTATGGCAGAAACTTCCTGAAGTCTTAATTTTCTATATAATAAATAGCCTTGCATTTGATTAGTGCCTATCACTCTGGTGTTTTACAAATAATTGCTATAAAGTGTAGTTATTGGTTATTTGTCATTTGTTTAGTACTTTTATATATCAGGATGGTTCAGTTTGTAGCATTCTTGCCTCCGAATCAGAAAGTTGTTGGTTCAAGCTCCGAGTTAGGACTTTGAACTCACAGAGCCTAGCTTAATACAATATAGTGCTGGGGGAGTGCTGCCTTGTTGGAATGAGATACTAAACTGAGGTACCATCTGCTTATTCAGGTGGATGAAATATCGATCCCATGGCGTTATTTGGAAAGAGAAGGATGTGTCCCAGTGTCCTGGTTAACAATCCACAGATAAAATTGATATATTTCATGGCTGTTTGGGGGACATTGCTATACACACATTAGCTGCTACGTTTGTCTACAAAATACAATTTTACAGTAAATCCTGTGATGCGCTTTTGAGAAATATCTCAAATTTCTCAGTCAAGTGTAATGCAGCTGTGAGCTCAATGACATGAAATATAAGGAATATTAGATTATTTGTTGAACTAACTGAAGTTGCTGAAGTTTGAGTTGTAAATTGTTCATGTAATCTGATAAGTATTTGTTTAATAGGTTAGATAAAAATCAAATCTTTTCATATCAAAATAATTTTTTTCTGATCACATTTCAGAAGATTTAAATCTTGCATCACTAGTCAACAAGCAGATCTTGTGTCTTGAATTGCAACTTTGAGATGTGCTATGTGGATTTGCTATATGCTGTGTCGATTCCCGGCAGGGCAAAACCTTGGGGAAGTTTCCTTACTCCACATGCCTGATAATAATCCCTCAAGAAAAAAAAATAATAATTTGGTCACTCAATCCATGACTGTTTGTGGGACACTGCTGTGCACAATTGGCTGCCATGTTTCTCCCACAAATATACAGCCAATTCTGTGACGTGCTTTGAGACATCTAGAAGACGTGAAAAGCGTTATATCAAATTGCAAGGATTATTATTATTATTATGTGCTCACAATCACATCATGGGGAAGCAATTGTGTTGTTGGTATGTTGGTTGGCAGGTTTATCCTGCAAATAACCAATCATGCTTTGAATGTATCAAGGCACTCTGTTTCCATACAGGCTACCAAACTGATTTCCACAGCTACAGACTGCAGATGATCGAGCGTTTGTGTTCTCGATTCTAGTAACAGACCCTCCCATGGGTTTTTGTAAGCTTGTGCTATTGTGTGACCTTGGTTGGATCAGACTATCTCCATTATAATTGATTTTTGTAAACATTTGTGCTATCTTAGCAGTGAAATTCCATAATTTCTTGGTGTGTTTTTTATATCACTTTTTCACAGAAAAAGGAATTTTTCTCCTTTTCTCCCTAAGGGGATATTTGAAATTGGCGGTGGATTTCCTTTTTAAGTTATGTGGTCAACTGTTTTGACCTCTTGAATGTTGGGACACTCCTATTTCCCCTCTTCCCCCCAGCTTTCCCTTGACATCTACCAATGATAGAACTGCTGAGATCATGAATTCTTTTGTGGAGGATTGCGGCTGCAAACCAGAAAATAAATAATAATTTTTTACATCGTCTTCTTCCCCTACCACTGCCCTTGTGCCTTGATTCAGCAGCTTGATTTGAAGGCGCGTTTTTTTTTCAGATGACCTTAAACACAGTCATTGAGGTAGATCTTTAGCCAAATCTTGGAACAAGGTGGGGAGAGAGCAAGTCCGAGGGACTCCAGGGTGGAGATCCAGAGAGTGGGGGCAGAAAGTTTGAACCCCCCCCCCCCCAGCCAATGGTAGGGGTGGGAAGAGCTAGGGACATGAAGCAGGCCAATGCTTGCTGAGTGAAGCGAATGGCTGGGATTGATAGGATTTGAGGTTGGGGTGAAACTGGATAGTAGCCAGAGCAGAGATAGGGATGTTTGCCTTCTACAGTGGAACTATAATATACAGTCAATTCACTTTACAGTATATTCTGTGAAGCACTTTACACCTTATAGCACCTTATCCCAATAACGTGATAAGGTTCTAAATCAAATGCAAGGATAACTTATTATTTTCCCAACAGACCGGGAAAAAGGTTATAATGACTTTTGGAGGGGAAGGGGAGATAAAAGGTGGCGGTGGTAGGTGTGCAAAGAAACTGAATCTGTTGACACTGATTGAATCTTCCATAAAGCTTCCTACTTTCCTTGAAAATTCAAAAAAAATTTAATTGTGGTGTTTGTACTTTATGTAACAATGCTTTGGGAACCTTGGGTAAATACGTAAAAAAGTAGTGAACAATTCCCTTTAAAATGAAGTGGTGGATTGTTTTCAGACCTTAATTTCACTCTAAAATTTCTAGTCAACTGACTATAATAATAATAATAATAATAATAATAATAATAATAATCCTTGCATTTGATATAGCGCTTTTCACGTCGGGAGGTCGTCCCAAAGCGCTTCACAGAATATACTGTAAAGTGAATTGACTGTATATTTGTAGGCGAACGCGGCAGCCAATTGCGCACAGCAATGTCCCACAAACAGTCATGGATTGAAAATGACCAATTTATTATTGTTCTTTGGAGGGATTATTATTAGGCGTGTGGAGTAAGGAAACTTACCCAAGGTTTCGCCCTGCCTGGAATTGAACCCAAGTGTCTCGCTTGCAAAACGAGTGCTCTAACCACTGAATTACAGGACTCCACAATATGGGGTATTGGAGCTACTAATTTCAGTTAGACAGTGTATTCTACATTAAACAGTAGTGTTGAAATCTCAAATTGTACACTGTGTCTTTAGAGTGTCTGTTTGGATTACACTGGATTGTATTTACCCAGCACTTTTCATGAGCTTTTACCTTAGTGAGTAGTTGAGTATTTTCATCGTGGAATGAACACAAATTTCTAGTAATGGTCTTGAACTCCCAGTCTTTTGCTACAAGTCTGCCTATCTTCATATATGGTGAACTATACACAATGTTTTGATCTTTATTTCAAATAACCTAAACTGTTCACATCTGTACCATGAGAACTTTCAATGGTATTTCAAAAGTTCCTGCAAGTGGAATCTATAATTCCTAAGATTTTGGCCTTGCCAAATTTGCTCGAGCAGCTGATTACAACAGACCATGAAATTAACAGACGTCTTAACAAAATTAACAGAAGACTTCAAAACAATTTTCTTAAAATGTAACATATATTACAAATGTAAAATTGGAAGTCTTGTACGCCCCCTTAGCGTGAAAGGCGATGTCAGATGCAAGTGTTGTTTAGGCATTATGCAACTTTGCTTTGGTCTTTTTTTTCTTGCTAACTATTTAGGTTGTCTCCTGCCAGGAAAAACATGTGTATAATGAAAAATACCTGCTGCTGCTATGTACCTGGTATAGAGGCAGTTACATTGCATGGACAGTATCAACTGGCTACATTTCTTATAAAATTATTGAGTCCGTTAGCTGATTACTAAATGTAAATTCTTATGTGAGATTAAAATAATCTGAGAAATCTTAATTTTCCTATTGAGCCAGAAACTGAAGATTGGCTGGAAATTGTATATTTGTATATTATAAACATACGCTACAAGATGTGACTTATTGTGAAATATTCAAAATTGCAAAAAAGTTAAGTCATTGGAACTTCTTAACTTCCTTCCCATCTTTCCATTAATTTGGAAGCAATTTTATTCATTAAGGAAAGATTTGCGGATTTAGTTTTCATTTCTTGTCAATCAACCAGCAATGAATATTAAAGGTCAGGAAAATAGTTTAAAGCTTTGAAAAACCTCTGGGAAATAATTAATTTAATAAGGAATAGGTTTTATGTGGATTTTAGAAAAGATTAGCAGCAGGATTGTTTTTGGCTTATATAGGGCCTTTCATGTGGGGAGAATGTCTCAAAGCTCATTAAAAAATTGATCGGTACCCTGAGATGGGACAGATAGGGGGTGGGAGATGGCTGAAAGCACAACCAAAGAGGAGTTTTCAGATGCGTTTTAGAAGTCATGAGGAAGGGGGTGAGGCCGATAGATTTGGTAAAAGTTTCAGAGGCCAAGGAAGTGGCTGAAAGTTCTCCTGCTGTTGGTGAAGCAGAACATCATTGGGTGTATGCCAATTGTCATCCACCTATAATTATGTTTTAGTTACTTTAGAAATGGTTTTAACATGCAAGCATACTTTTTCCCTCTTCCTCACCGGCTCCAAGGTGACGGCAATGAAAAGTTGGAATCAACTCATTCCTCTGTGCTAAGGCTCAGTAGTCTGTTTCCTGAGGGAGGCAGGTCCATAGTACTCCACGGTATTGCTGATAACAGATCGGCTAAA
Organism: Callorhinchus milii; assembly: GCF_018977255.1. NCBI lineage: Eukaryota > Metazoa > Chordata > Chondrichthyes > Chimaeriformes > Callorhinchidae > Callorhinchus > Callorhinchus milii. The sequence continues at coordinate 66,652,304 of NW_024704745.1, read as the reverse complement.
AATGGCTTGCTGGCAGGATTTGGAGGGGCAGACTTGGGGGCAGGATTCTTCCCACTCATCTTGTTATCCCTGCAAGAAAAAAATCTAACTGTTAGGGTGGTCATAGCTGAACGAGCAGTGGGAAGTTTGCTAGATAATACTTTCAGTGGCAAGCTATGCAATTTTAGCTGGTTAATCTCTAGCAATACCCCAATGCACACTCTGGGTTACCCAAGTATCGACTCTTGCCAACCTGCACCTAATATTCTCTGGGGTTAGGTAAACAGGGTGCGTCCCTCCAGTGTGAGTGTCCATTCCATCCCAGACACAGGGAAATTTTCATGTGTAGGTAGTAAGCGTGGAACTCTTGTCTGATTTGAATACTCTTGGTGAAGGGTTTCTGCATATCAGACTCCCAATTGACCAAAAAAAGGTGAACCATGCCCTAATTTCTCCTGCTTGTCTTTTTTGGTCAGCCAGGTATCTAATACACACTGCAAGGAAATCCCATTTACCAACCTCACTCCTTCCCCACACCACCCCCTCCCCGCCCTGGCCCCACTAATTAGTCACTTGACATCTGACAAGTGCAGGTTTGAGACCCCAACAACAAAGTTACATTTGTATAGCGCCTTTCACGTCGGGAGGACATCCCAAGGTGTTGGGTGGATGATAGATGTCAGGAATTCCCTGCGAACATCCTAGGGAGCATGACAGCTCAGCATGAAATGTATGAGAGCATTGCCACCATCATCCTGCCCACAGCTTGGATGCACATCACCACCACTGAGCGATGGTTCCACCATTTGGAGGTATGGAGCTTGAGCAGCAGCTGCTAGTTCAACCTTGCATGTTTTTTCCACTTACTGGTGCTCTACTTCTGCTCCCTATCTTCTAAATTAAACCAGAAGTGAAGAATAAAATTGGAAACGTTCATTGTTTAGCTATGTCTATTTTTCTTCATGATTCAAGCAACTGACTTGAACTAGAAAAACGATAGTTTCACAAACTGTAGCTTTTCTTCACCAACGCCTCGAGTTCAATTTCCAGTCTCTCAAGTCGGATGATTTCAACTGGGCCCCGAGCAGGGTTGCTGCAATTACCTTCGGTGATTCTGTGCCAGGGATGAGAAAAACATTAGCTTGTGATTGCTCAACAGTTCTGTTGGAAAGTTGTGTTCATGTGGGTGTTAATTGAGAATAGGTTAGGCTATGGACTTGGCTTTGAAGAATGCGCCCCCCTTCCCCCAACCTCCCATTATGAAATTGCTTGTCATTGTGTGCTGCCTTAAGCTCATGTATGTATAAGCAAGTTAATAGAAATGCACTTAGCATGAATAGTCACTTAGAAGAGGGGAGGACATTTGTGATAGTTAAGGGAAGCAACTGTATGAATGGTAAAACAGGATTACTCTCCAGAAGCATAGTGGGGGATTCTGTGTCCAGTCTAATGGTGCTACAGTGTTGTAACTGCTTGGCTGCCTGGCATGTAATTTTCTTTTAAGTTAACTTATTAATTTGTGAAATGAAGCCTGTTATATTGTCGTACTTGTAGCTTGTACTTTCTGGCTGCTTATGCTCTCCAGAGGGGAAAAAAAAAAGGCTGCCTAACTATTTATTGGGTAAGAAACAATTCAATACAGTGTTTAGAAAGTGTGCTCTACTGTTGCTGGAGGTAAAAGCGTGTTTACAGTAAATGAGCAGAGTCCCTCTATTTATAAGGAATAATGCTCACACAGCGTTCTAATGGTTTAAAATAAGACACTACTGTGTATGATTATAAATATTACTTTTCTGGCCATTAGATTTGTACAAATATGAGACCAGGGCAATGCAAACTATTGCTTTTCTGTGACAATGTAGTTAGGTTTTGTTATACAGTAAAGAACCCGATATCTGTACTTACAATAATAATCCTTGATTTGATACGCCTTATCACGTCTTCGAGACATCTCAAAGTGCTTCACAGAATATACTGTAAAGTGTAGTGACTGTATATTTTGTGGGCGAAATGCAGCAGTCAATTGCACACAGCAGTGTCCCACAAACAGTCATGGATTGAGTGACCAATTTATTATTTATTTTTTTTGGAGAGAATTTTACCCCTGTGGCTGCGATCCGCTAATCGACTAACAACTGGGTTCCTTCTTATTGCTAGGTAAACAGAGGTGCATGGAGTAAGGAAACTTGCCCAAAGTTAAGGATAGGCGCCATGGTGGACATGAAACCTCCCCAACTGGCTGCCACAGATGCACCCAATCAATAGAGGTTGTTGAATAGGGACCAGGAGCAGGAATCTTGGCTGGTTTTCCCCTCACTAACCCTGGGAAGGCTGAGGACAGTTTAGCCTTCCTGTACTATGCCAACTGAGACCAGCAAATTCAGCACAGATTTGACCCAGTGAGCTCATGGTCATTAAGCTACTGATATAAGCCTGGCTCTGTTGGTAACACTCTTAGCTCTAAATCTGAAGGTTGTGGGTTAAAATCCTATATTGGCACTCAGTCTAGGCTGCTACTCAAAACAATTATCATTATGAAAAGTATGCCCAAACTTTGTTTCAGCATACTTATCATAATTATAATCCTTGCATTTGATACAGTGCCTTTATCATGTCGGTGAGATGTCTCAAAGTGCTTCACAGCATACTGTACATTGAAAAGTGGATTGACTGTATTTTGTAGACAGAACTTTATACATTATAGCTAGTCCTGTGTAAATCATAGTGGATTGGCCAAATGTATTTTGAGCTTGATGATTTTGTTGAAGCTTCTGTCATTTTCAATTAAAATTTCAACTGATTGTGTGAAGAAAGCTTTTTAAAAATATTGCACCTTTTTTTCAGCGCTTTGGGTCATCCTCCCGACGTGAAAGGCGCTATACAAATGTAATCTTGTTGTTGTTGTGTTCCTCCTCGCACGACCCTGCCACTGATGTTCTGACTGGTTGCTTGTCAGAATTCATCCAAGACTTGATATCTAACTTTCCTCATCTAAATGTCAGCAAGACCTACTTGACTCCCATCAGCACTTTCTCACCTCAGGCGCTGACCACATTGATCTACATGGACGCACACTCTATTTCACCGAGCTCATGTGGAATCTCAGTGTCCTGTTTGACACCCCCTCCCCACCCCCAACTGTCCCTTTAAGTCCTACTTTGGGCATAAGATGGTGCCCCTAACATTAATTGGTTGAATATAACAGCGTTGTTGATTCTTTTCTGCACTTACTTAGAAGGCAGTTTTCAGTCGTTTAAATGTTGAGATTTCAAAGATTGGCAGTTATTCATTGTCCCAGCACTCATCCGTGACACATAACACAATTTAATCTACTTTACCATGCGGGTGGATTTGTTGTTTACGTGATTAGCAATGGTGTGGTATCAGAGCTCAGTCGGTTCAAATTCAAAGTAGGGCTGTTTAGTAAAACCTGTACAGTATGATGGAGCAAGGGAGTTGGACTTCTGGGCTTGCACTACTGCACCTCAGCTTTGGATTTCAGTAATCCATAATAACAATAATAATCTTTTCATTTGATATAGAGCCTTATCATCTCGTTGAGACGTTTCAAAGCGCTTCACAGAATACCACTGTAAAATCTCATGACTGTATTTTGTGGGTGAAACTCGGCAGCCAATTGTGCACAGCAGTGTCCCACAAACAGTCGTGAATTGAGTGACTAAATTTTTTTTTGAAGGGATTATTCCCCCCGGAAAGCAATTCACCAATCGACTAACAACCACGTTCCTGCTTACTGCTAGGTAAACGGAGGTGTGTGGAATAAGGAAACTCGCCTAAGGTAAATCCATGAAAATGAATGAGGAATGTAAGTTATAGCTTGCTGTCCTGGTGTGAGGAAACATTTCACTTAACTGAAGAGCAAATAGTCTTGTAGGCTAAGAGTAGATGGAATTTCAGGCCTCAAGTCTTACTATCCAATAGGGAAAATTTCTCTCACACACCTTATACCAGATGATTATAGAGCAGCAGATCTGTGAGCGAGTCACCCATGTCCTCCTATCTCCTGGCAAAAGTTAATGCAAGGACATCACAAAAGGAGAAAATAATTTTTTTATGGAAAGTGCTTTACTACATAAAAGCTTTAAATTGCCAAAGGTTCTCATCCGACTTGTTTTATTTCCAGTGCTGAGTGAGATAGAAACCATTACTAGCATAACTTTTAAATACTTTGAAACAACAACAACAAGATTCCATTTATTGAGCGCCTTTCACGTCGGGAGGACGTCCTAAGGCGCTGTACAGTTGGGTCAGGACCCGAGCAGGGGGGAAATGGTCAGGGTGAGGGGAGGGAAGGGAGGGAGCGAGGAGGGGGTAGAGAGTCGAGAGGGGAGCTGAAGGCTCGGTCAAAGAGAAAGGTCTTGAGACCGGCCTTGAAGGAGGAAAGGGAGGAGGCGGCGAAGGCACTGGGGGATAGAGTTCCAGAGCCTCGGGGCTGAGAGGCTGAAGGCCCGGCCACCGATGGTAGGGCGGTTGGGGCGGGGGATGTGGAGCAGACCGGAGCCAGAGGAACGGAGGGTACGGGCAGGTAGGTAGGGGGATAGTAGGTCGGAGAGGTAGGAGGGAGCAATGCCGTGAATGGCCTTGTAGGTGAGGGTGAGGATCTTGAATTGAAACGGCTGCCTTAAGAGCATAAATAACACAAACGCGCCTAATTCTTAAAGGGCAAAACTCACTATCGAAGTTGAGCATTTTTCTGTCTTCTTTGTGGAGTCCTGTAGCTCAGTGGTTAGAGCACTCGCTTTGCAAGCGAGAGACCTGAGTTCAATTCCAGGCAGAGGGCGAAACCTTGGGCAAGTTTCCTTACTCCACACAGAGCCTAATAATAATCCCTCCAAAACCAAAAACAATAATAAATTGGTCATTTTCATTCTACGACTGTTTGTGGGACATTGCTGTGCGCAATTGGCTGCCGCGTTCGCCCACAAATATACAGTCAATTCACTTTACAGTGTGTTCTGTGAAGCGCTTTGGGATGTCCTCCTGACATGAAAAGCGCTATATCAAATGCAAGGATTATTATTATTATTATTTGTCATAAGTTACTTTTGGTTATTTGGTTTTAAACCTTGAATGCTTCTGACAAGATTGAGGTGAATGGCTTGCAGAAAGTACAACTCTTTCGTGGGAGGCATCCTGTTAACAATTTTCTGATTTTTTCAGTACTGTCTAATGTTGGAATGTACTAGTAAAATACTGATCTCCTGTGAGCCTGAAATCTTGCTGTGTGCATATGCAAAGAGTTAGCAATTGGTCCATGTCAAGTTTGTGCACTGCATTTTACAAGTTTATGCACGTGCTGCCAAAATCTTCCAATAACTAATGTTTAGAGGCCAGATGTTTGAGGCTAAACAAATATTAGCTTTATTTGTATGGATGATTTACCTATGTTTACCAGAAATGATGGTAGCAGAGCTGGGAAAGTGACTTAATAATAATAATCTTTGCATTTGATATAGCTCTTTTCACATTTTCTAGATGTCTCAAAGTGCTTCACAGAATATACTGTAAAGTGAATTGACTGTATTATTTGTGGGCGAAACGCTGCAGCCAATTGCACACAGCAGTGTCCCACAAACAGTCGTGGTTTTAAGTGACCAATTTTATTGTTTTTTCTTGAGGGATTATTATCAGGCATGTGGCGGAAGGAAACTTGCCCAAGGTTTCGCCCTGCCGGGAATCAAACCCAAGTCTCTTGCTTGCAAGGCGAGTGCTCTAACCACTGAGCTACAGGACACCACATCTAGCAAGAGACTCCGCTCCTGATCTTTTTTTCAGTTTTGCTATCTTTATTTAGGTAGCAAATCTCATACGTTCCTACCTATGTTGCCATCGCCTCTGCTCATGAGCATTTAGCTACCCAAAGTGTCAACAAAAATATCTTTATTCTCTCTCTCATTCTCTTTTAGTCTAACTTTCTTTCTCTCTCTCTCATTTCTGCCTTTAATTCAATCACTCTAACAAATTACGGAATAAACACTTTGTGTTGCTCGTTCATCTGCTGTGCGGCTTCTGCTTGACTTAGTAGCACAGTTCAGGTGTGGACCTCGAGTCCTTGGGGAATAGATGAGCTCACGTTCACATCCTGTTACTTTGAGCAATATTTAGAACATCAGGGAATTGTCTTCAACTTATAATTGATTTTTAAAAGAACATCAATGACAACAACTTGCATTTATTTAGCGCCCCTCATCTCACCTCGACATTGGCGGAGCATGTACCTCCCTCGTACTTCCTCACAGCCCTGAGTCAGGGGGAGGTACTACACTGTAAGAAATTCATAAGAACTACATAAATACTGCATATAAGAACTACAGTACCAAGAATAATTTTCCTCTAATGCACATGGGAATAACCCAGCTAGTATTAAAATTAGAACTGTTGGTGCTTTCAATTTCCAAAACACCTTGAAGATAAAATGGAGCAATCCTTGTTGCAGGTTAAAATGCAGTTGCTTTGTTGTGTTACTTTGATTATACCAGTAATACAGTATGTACAACATGTGGCGGTAATACTGAGTTTCAACTACAGAGGGAGCTGTCAACTGACCTTTTTTGCGTGATTTTAATAATAATAATCCTTGCATTTGATATAGCGCTTTTCACGTCTTCTAGAAGTCTCAAAGAGCTTCACAGAATATGCTGTAAAGTAAATTGACCATATATTTGTGGGCGAAACGTGGCAGCCAATTGCGCACAGCAGTGTCCCACAAGCACTAATAATGCATTAATAATATTATTAATAATAATAAGTCATTCGCTGCCTCACTATTTGTTGATTATGTGAATTGCTATGTGAATTGGTATCCTAATTCACCTTCAGATACACTACTCACTCTACAGTAAAACCTTGTGGAATGTTTTGTGATGTTTTGATAAGGAGCTATATCAAATTCAAAGATTATCGTATTAGGATTTAAATTGGTGAACATCTTAACAGAAGGGATTTGGCAGCTGAGTTCTTAAAATCTTTGTATTAGAATTTTCTGTACTAAAAATGGGTCCAAAATGTAGAAGTTCTTTATTATAGTGTAATTTTAGCGCATGTGATTTTGAGGCCTTGGGACAAATGACTTAAGCTTTGTGAAGAACTGCTGTAGAAATGTTGAACTGGGCTGGCTGACTAAAAGCAAAATTTTAAAACTAGCGTTTCCTGAGTTTAGAGTTTACCATGAATGTAGATTTTCCCTGATCCACATATGTATTGTAAAGCAATAAGATGGTAGTTTGCGTGTAATGTTGAATGATGAAATAAGAGTGTCGAATAACTTTTTTTCCTTCCTCTTCATAGGCCCCCCCATCCATGGTTAGCCATGAACAGCGTCAACATGCAGAACACATATTCCTGTCATTTAGAAAATCCAAATCACCGTTTGCGGTGTGCAAACACATATTAGGTAACCTGCCCAGTTTTTATGTGTGGCGACATTCTATGTGCTTATGGTCTTTAAGACGGGTTTCTAGATGAGAAAGTTTTGGCAGCGGGTAGTTCTTGAATACTCAGCTAATTGCCTGGGTATGTGAGAAATTTTCTGAAATCTCCAGATCAACACTGACAATTAAACAGGATTTATCCCTGTTAACATTGAATAGTGAAACATTTTTTTCAAAGATCAAGAAATAATATTCCTCTTCCTTCATTGGTAATCTTTTCTGAGAGTATAACATCTTTGTTTTTAAAATTCACCCTTTGCCAGTAGTAAGTGAGAGGATGGTAAGGAGTCATATTTCCAGTTCTCCTCTCGTGCTGAATAATACTATGTCAACTGCTTAAGTACACTGTTAGGAGCAGTGCAATGGTAGGCAGATAAATGATGATTCCCCTTTTTTTCTTTTGGGTCCATCACTCTCAGTGATGATATGGGAATCATTGCTGTGTAGAAAATAGGAAACTCACACTGCTATAAGAGTTACTCTGAATTTAGGATAACATTTTGAGGAGGTATTGAGGGGCCTATATCAGATTTAGTATCTGAACAATCTGTGAGGAATAAGTGTTGTCCTGGAATTAAGAGTCCATTTTCTTACTAACGTAACTAAAAATGTCTTCGATATTATACTCTAGGAAATGTATTTTTAAGCAGTGAACTGGCTATCTTTATAACACGGTTTGAGGTTTTGTGGATCATATATAATGAGGCTCCACAATAATATTTCAATGCCACGTTGCATCTATTTATAGACTTTTAGTTAGATATTGAGATGGATTATCAAGTGCTAAATATACCTCAGTTTTGAGCAGAATCTACTGACTCTTTTTGTTTTCTATTGTTGTATTTAATGAGTAAAGGAAAAAATAGTCTGAAATATTTTGTGATGTTTGTTTTCTTTGCAGAAACCAGTAAAGTTGACTACGTTCTTTTTCAAGCTGCCACAACCATAATGGAAGCAGTCGTACGAGAATGGATACTTCTGGAAAAAAACAGCATTGAATCACTACGGACATTCCTATTAACTTACGTCTTACAAAGGCCTAAGTGCGTACTATGATAATAGAGCAAAATGAGTTGCTATAGATTTGGTCTTAAAGTAATGGGAGCTCTTTAATAGAATACTCTGTGCGGACCGAAAGAAACTTGTTTTTTCTGCAGTTCAGAATCGGTTGAAGTTGAGAAATAACGTTGTTATTTTACACAGCCCTCTGAGGTTTGTTATGCACAAATAATCACGTTAGAGTAAGTAAAAAGGAGAGAAAAGTAGAACTTACGACAATACTGATTAACATCCTGATCTTCTGTTCCTTCATAATGTTAACTGAAGATGGAAGATGTTTCATCTGGGAGTCTAATGCAATAAGATCAAACCCTTGAGAAGACAACTTTCAGTGATGATCCAACATTTCTCAAATCTGTTGCCTTTGACTAAAATTAATAATATCCTTAATTTTTTTTACTTGGTTTTCAAAAGTGAATGGTGAATGTGTCTTTAATTCTTCATACCAGTGAGTTTTGGGCAAATAGTTGGTCCAATGTCTGCATGGTCCAATCTCATTCCACTGTGGAAGAATGAAAGTGCTCTCAGCATGATAAATTCTGGGCTGTGAACTGTGAAACCCTTCATATGTAACACAGATTGTATTGCAGCAGATATTTCACAATAATAATAATAATCCTTGCATATGATATAGCACTTTATCGCGTCTTTGAGACGTCTCAAATCACTTTACAGAATATACTGCAAAGTGAATTGACTGTATATTTTGTGGGCGAAATGTGGCAGCCAATTGTGCCCAGCAGTGTCACACAAGCAGTTGTGGATTGAAGTGACCAATTCATAATTTTTTTTGAAGAAATTTATTACCCCCAGAAAAGCGATGTGCCAACCAACTAATAATCGGGTTCCTACTTACTGCTTGGTAAACAGAGGCGTGTGGAGTAAGGAAACTTGCCCAACATTTTGCTCTGCTGGAAATCAAACCCAGGTCTTTTGCCTGCGAAGCTCTAACCACTGAGCTCCATGAAATAACTTACTATATTAACTATAACTGCTGATTTTCAATGTAAAAACAATTTCAGGGTTTCAACTGTGCTAGGAGTATATTTCTGTATTTGTGATAGATGCTCCAACTGATTACTCTTTATGCTGTAAGCCACGGGTGAAGTAAGCAGTTTGCCAGGTCAGCATTTAATTCATGTTTTTTGGTGGGTATTTCCATTAAGCTTTGAACCAGCCAGTATGTTTCATTGAGATGCTTCATCAAGTGCTTATCAAATCTTGTGGCGTGCTCTTCCACACTGCTGTACCGTACAACTTCAGTATAGCTTGAAATCCGAAATTGCAGTGGCATTTGTAATATGTAGGCTGTGAACAATTACATTTAAAAAATCCTCCTCAGACCTTCACTAACATCATTGAGAGCTACTAATGGTTAGCTCATTCAACCAATAGAAAATTGAATCGCAGTTGGATGTTCATATGCAGAACTCCATCTATACATTTGCTTACACGTTTTTGTTTTGTGTCGTGCCCCCGCGCTGATGTCACTTCCTTTGCAAAGTGACATTAGGAATGATTCCTGCGAACGTCAGCCATTTTTTAGATGGTTTATCAGGGCTGGAAATTGACCCTTTATTACCTTGGGTCCATGGGACACCAGTGCTTCAAGTGAGGCCATGTAATAGCAGGTTTCACTGTGTTGTAGACTTAGAATAGTGTAGCACAGAAACAGGCTAGTAGGCTCTTCAAATTTAGCTGGTGTTTTTCTAATCATGAGCTTCTTAATCTAATCCCACTGCTGATGGCTCTTCATACTGCTTGATTTTCCACTTCTTCAAAGTATCCATCTAATTACCTTTTTATAATTTAAAACATGTTTCAACAATAACTATCTGACAACCATGGGAGTTTTGATGGAGGTTTTCACACACTGTGATGTTAAGCATAGGCATCTATGGATTATAGGATTGAATTACTTGTTGACTTGTGTTTTGGAGTATTCTTGCTCCATTCAAGTTGCTCCTCTTATAGTTGTGTATTTATTTTGGGACCGGGTGTCAAAATGTATTTTTGAGTCATGTAGTATGTTTGGTGTGACCCAGCGATGTGAATATCACAGTAATTGCTGTGTCTAGAGGTATACTTTCAATTTGCCTTTGTGAGGCAGCAATGTAATTGTGTCTGGTGGTTTGGGCTGCTTGTTTTTCAAGGCATAGGTGAGCTGAGATCTTGTACACCTTCAAGCTACTAATACATCCCCTGTGGGGCAAAGTGCATGGGCAGAAAGTAAAGCTGCAATTTGTGCTTTTAGGAAGAACTGCTTTCTTGTTGCTGCCAGTGCTGTGGCGTCTGTTCTGCAATATAAATCGGATAATCCACAGCATTACAAATCGCTTGATACTACAGGGCTGCATCTGTGCAGGAGACTGACTATAAATATGACATGAGAGAGAGAGAGAGACCCTGAATTACTGCCTTATTTACTGATAAAAGGAAAGATGCAAACTAACTAAACCAACTAAACAAACTTTAGTTGGTGAACGCGGTTCTTGGGTGTTATCTAAAAGTCTAAATGTAGCACATTAAGTTCTTAATGTCTTAGGCCAGTTAAAATTGGTTTGCTTTCTTCCTTTTTCTAGTCTGGTATCTGGGTTGATTTTGGTGTTGGCTTCCCATCCAAAGAATTTTACAAGTGACAGTCTAGAAAGGGTGAAGACATATGATGGGATGGCAATATGCAATAAATGTGGGTAGACATGCTTTGACTCCCACTCATCATTGAATTAAGGGAATGTCTGCACCTATGGCCTTCAGCCTCTCTGTCCCCACCCCCTGGAACTCCATCTCACAGTCCCTCCGCCTCACCCTCTCCCTTGCCTCTTTCAAAACCTGAGTCAAGACCCTCCTCTTCGACCCTCCTCTTGTTGGTGTCGTTGCACCTGGTTTGGCAATGTGCAGGAGGATAATATTTATGAATGTTTTTCCACTTATATGGAATTTCAAATCACTAACATTTATAACGTATCTTGTAATGGTAAGTTTCAGCGTGGCTCAGTTGGTCAAATTGCGACAGAAGATTGTGGGTTCAAGACGCATGCTGGGGACTTGTTTCATAGCCTTGACTGCCACTCGAGTACAGTGTCGGGGGAGCATTGTGCTGTTGGAGGTGACATCCTTTGAATGAGATATTAAACTGAGGTCTTGTCTGCCTGTTCAGGTGGGCGGTAAACATCCCACTGTATGAAAAAGAAGGGAATCTCCTGATGTCCTGAGCAACAATCCTCCAATTAAATTGATCCTTCACCTCCTGGCTGTGGGATATTGCTGTGTGCAAGTTGACTGCTGCATTCATCTACAAATGCATAGTCTCTACAGCAAATACTGAAGTGCTTTGATAGATTTAAACATGATAAGGTGCTATAACAAATGCACAGATTATTATAACTTGGTGGTTTATGAATTTTATATTCTGACATGGTTCTTTCCTTCCTTTTTTCCCTTCTTGATCTCTCCCTCTCCTTCCTTTCTCTCTCTCTCTTTCTGTAGTCCTAAAGGCAATGACTCGTGCTGAGCTGCAGTTCCATAGACATCAACAGGCTTACACCTTATCCATGTGGCTACTCTTCATTTGTGAGCATAGACAGTGAGTGTTAGTGGGCTTTTTCCTTCCCCCTCCTTCTCCTTCCATTCCTCTTCCCCCCTCCACTACCTTTGCCCCGATCTCACCCATGTCCACATTTGGGAACAGGAGCAATAACAGCCTGGCAACCAGAAACTGAAATCCTGTCTTTTCCCAAGTTGGGAACATTCGGGGCCTATTGAAACAAAGCACATCGAGTGAGATCAGCTAACTCAGTACAGAGCTTTTGATCTAGCTTGTCTGTCTTGCTCAGCACTACACCATGCTGCGTATTTACCCAATGGGCCATCGTAAGAAACTTACTATTTTAATTTAAGAAAGATTTAAACTGCATTGTAAAACAATGAGCAGTTTACTGTTGAGTGGAATAAGGTAAAACATTAATTTGATTTATATGTATACTCATTTGGTTGCAACATAAAGTCTGCATGAAATATTTTAATTTTACAAAGTGTTTGCATTAAAATAGTTATCAATTTTTAGTTACTAATTGCTTTCTAGAATTATTGTACTCTGACCTGCACCGATGGGTGATCAGGTAAATGGATTGTGTGGTCTTATGTTGAGCCATAGATTGGAGAAAAAAAAAACAAGTGTGATCCAAAATCTGTGCAGATCTCCACTAGAGTGCAGTGGGACCAAACACTCTCTGGGGTGGGAGGGCAGAGGCGTATGGGCAAATAGTTTGCCAGGATTTGTGCTCCCAATCAGAGTTCAGTGACTTCTGGTGGAAAGTATGCGTTATATGGACTTTGGGTGAGGAGAGCATCTGCTCAGTTATGGTGGTCATTAGCCCGCTAGCATCCACTGTCTAGGCTTACACATGAACATTGGCCGCTTGTATGGGGTAGTAGAAGGCTGCTGTTGCTTATGGAGCCACAGTCAGCATGAGAACACAGCATGGCTATAATTATATACAAATTCTGTACTTATTTTTGGTAATGCAGATGTCTAAATAATGTGTTAATATGAAACTAATAGAGCTGTTTTCTAAAAGACCTGCAGTAGTCCCTGTTTTGAGGAGAAAATGTTATTTAAGATACATCAGTTCCACAAGATGAAATATTTCAAAGCCATCACATATTAGTTCTTCCTTTTTTGAAGAAGAGTTGACCATTATACCTTTTCAATACATTTTGGGGAAAACAGCCATTTAACATTTCTTGGATGTATCGTCACTTATGAATAAAAAANTAACTGTGTGTACATTTCCCAATTTTCTATAGATGGTAGTTGTGCATATAAAATCTGTTGTACGCATTGTTATTTATGAAAAAGGTTAACTATGTACGCTCCAATCTTCTATAGGCAGTGGTTAACATATTTGTTCTTTCTTCCTTCTGTAGCCTTCAGAAATATGTGCGGGAGCAGATTTTATTAGCAGTAGCGGTAATTGTAAAGAGAGGCTCATTAGACAAAACCATTGTCTGCAACAGCATCTTCCATGAAGTCAGTCAGTTAATAAGCAGTGGTAGCCCAGCAGTGGTAAGTATTTAGATTAATACAGTAATGTTTATGTGCACTTGGTACTTTCTAACTGTGATCTGCTCGAACCCCACTCTTCTGCTTTCCCCATCTGCTTAGCTAACACAGGTCAGCTGTGCTTCCCCCACCCCTCCATGCCACCCATGGTGACAAGCCTTCAGTTTAACTTCTGGAACTCTCTATCTTTATCCTTCCTCCTCCTCTCCCCCTCTCTGTCTTTAAATTCCTCTTTAAAACCTACCTTTTTGACCAGGCCTATGGTCATCTCGCCCTTCTCCCTTGCTTGGTATCCAGCCCTGCCACTGTGAAGCATTCAGAGTCATTATCCTTCATGAAGAGCTCTATATGTTTATGAATTGCTTTTATTAATTATGCTTTTGCTAAATCTCAGAAGGAATGATGCTATTTTTAGAGATGGCGCATAATAGATCCCAATAAGCTTTTCTGTATCACTTTTGCCTGAAAAGAGTTTTTCCTGGTGTTCTGGCCAACAATCGCCCAAATAAAATTGGTCATTCACTTCGTAGCTGTTTGTGTGACAATTCTGTGTGCAAATTGGTTGCTGCATTCACCCACAAAACGCACACTTCACTTTGCATAAAATCTTGTGAAACGCTTTGGGACATCCGTCTGATGTGAAAGGTGCTTCATCAAATTAAATCATTTTTATTAATTGATTAAAATCACTTTGTTCTAACTGTATTTCCTTGAAATGCAAAAGTAGTACTTTGGGACAATGTCTCAATGCATTCAATATGAAGAACAGGTGAAAGATAACAGAGATGTGTTTATAAACGTGTCTAAATGTTTGAATATTATTTAAACAGTGTGAATGCAGTATGAAATTGCATACAAATTATTTTCAGTTTGAACATTGTGCAATATTTCAGTTTAAGAGCAATTCAATTTGCAGGAGGCTGGGATCAGCTAATATGGCTCTGCAGTCAATTCTTTAATCAGAATATCTCTCATTGTTAGAAACTTGTCCTGTCCTGGAAATTGCATCTCAACCTTGAGAAAGCAGTTTGTTTTCCGCTGTTTTCCAACTAATCCTCCGAGATGCTGCCCCACATGAAGGGCACTATATAAATGCAAGTTATTGTTTTCCTTAAACCGCCTGTTCACTGTGGCTATATTTGTAAGTCCTTTGGGTTGTGTTTTATATTCTCTTTATTAGATCATTCTTATCAGCTGTATTTTTTTCTCTAGAAGCATTTTATTCCGTGATTAATATTTTGCTAATCTGTGCTGTGAAGCATAGAAGTAATAAACTAAGTTTATTCTTAATATAATGTGCAGTACTTACAATGAGATCTCAAATGAATTACCAAGGTCAAGGTAGTACCATGAGTGTTGTTTTGGAACTGAAATGTTGCAGCTGACAGACAACAGCATGGCTTTAGCTGTTATGTGCTCATAAAAATAGAAGCGTGCTGGTAACATACTTTCAGTGTGCAATGAATAGAGAGGTAAGAAGATTCACAGTGTTTTCCTCTAGAGATTTCATAGGCACGACTTTGTGCATTAACACTCCTATGTTTCTCTAACTTTGGCACCATGTAGTCTGGCATTCTGGCTAGTCACTTTGAAGTTGTAGAACTATTGTGAACGATCTTGAGGATAAATCTCTGGGGGAAGATCGGAAGGGGGGAGGGTTGCCGGAGAGAATGAGACACGATTAGCAATGACAAGATTGGCACTCCAAGACTGCACAATTATTTTCACTTGAGTTATCACTTGATGATGACTGAATGACACTCCAAAAATGATCCACTAAAGCAAACAATAAGTAAACCTTTGTGCGCTTTGTCATGTTATATGCATCTGTTTTCAATGATATGAATACACATCCTAAATTGAGTTACAACTATGAGAGAGCAATATTGATTTAGGTTTCTGCTGTTGTATATTACATGTAGAGCAAATCCAATTATTTACCATCATTGATTTTCCACACTTTTTGTGCATTGAGGTGTGCTATTTGCTTGTCCAAAATTGTTAGTTTGTGCTTTTATATGCTAAACTCAATTTGACAATGAATTCTGTGTGTGGTGGGGGGGAAAGAAGGGGGGCAGGTTACTAATACCTTACTGATTAAAACTCATTTTCTATAAAATCTGAAACTTCTGAGATTTTATTCAGTAGCTGTGATTTTTATTTTAAAATTGTAGTTGCTACTATTGTAGCTTAAAGGTTATTTAATTGTGATTTGCAGCAGACGTTGGCATGTTCAATCCTAACTGCACTATTGAGTGAATTCTCCAGTTCCACTAAAACCAGCAACATTGGCCTCAGCATGGAGTTTCATGGGAGCTGTAAGCGAATGTTTCAGGTAAGGTCTATGATAAATCAATATAAATATGATATTCAATATAAATCAATCCAAAAAGTATGCTACATCTTTCAAAAACACCTCACAATATAGAGCTAATTTTGAGAGCTACTTACCATTTTTAATTGAGACATGTGTCGTATTAACAGGGTAGACTGATAAAAGTGTCTAATCCTTGAATGCTCTAAGTTAAAAATACAATCCTATCTGTGTATGAGTCCTTTCAGTCCTTGCCAAAAACTTTACCTTCAGTATATGATGAGAATACTAGTACAGTAAAACTCACATAAATCTTAACTTTATAAATTGTATAATCGCCTAAAACATACATTCATCCAAGTCCCATTCAGTTTCCTATCAAAACCACTTAAGATTTATTTGTACGACTTATTAATCACCTTCTAACTTGTAACGCCGCTCCCCTACCCTCCATTACTCCCGCGCTTATCGGCCGCATTGAATCGTGGCAAATGACATCATGACATGTTAATGCATGTGCACTTACCAGCCAGCTGCATTGAATCACGGGAAATATAAGCTTGATCCCTCGATGCACGTACAAAAGAACTTCATTTCCACAATTCAACGCAATTCTAACGTTTGTCACTAAGTGTGTGAGCAGCAACAAGTGGAGATGTATTGAATATGTATTGAATCGCGCAAAACGTAGACTTGACCTATCACCACATGCACACTTAACGGCTGCATTGATTTACGAATGCATAATGTAGATTATTGATTAAATTGGATTATTTACAATTTATACGAGTTTTCCTGCAACTTGGACTTCGGGTAAGTGATATTAAATGTTGTGGTCCTGATTGATACGATTTTTGTGAGTTTTACTGTATCACTTCATGTTGAATATTAACTGGATTATGAATTTTCTCTATTTTGTCTACTCAAAATACAGGAAGATGATCTCCGTCAAATATTTGTACTGACAGTTGAGGTGCTTCAGGAATTTAGCAGACGGGAAAACCTCAGTGCTCAGATGTCTTCTGTGTTTCAGAGATACCTTGCACTCGCTAATCAAGTCTTGAGTTGGAACTTTCTTCCTCCCAACTATATCCTTTTTGAAATTTCATCTGCAGAGTTATTGTGGAGTGTACATTTTCTTTTTACTGAGGGAGGAAGGGCCAATAAACATCTCCGGAAATGTCACGTGTAGGTGGGATACATGGAATTATGCTTGGTTTGGATATTGTTAAGCATGGTGATGGTTTCTGCAAGTGCCACACCTGGCCGACCCCCAAAAAAGAGAGGTTTACTGTGATTCTAAATATTTCAACTCAAATTTCAAAAAGGCCAAGAGTGATATTTTGACCCAGTTTGGGAACCAACCTGTTCATCTGTAATTATTTTGTTTACTGTCCATTTATATTTGGGTTCTGATTTTTTTTTGCCCCCCAGGATTTCTACACCCACTCCACGACTCCTATCTTTCCATCCAATGCCCCTGTGATTCCACTTCTTAAGTCAACAGGGAATTCCCAGCATCTTCCAAGTCTGAAAAGAGTAACCGTTTTCAAACATGGTTAGAATTATGTGCAAAATCTGAAGCAGGAGTACTTGCTGTCTCACTATGAGAACAAGTCTGAAGGACAGCAGTGAATGAATTGAAAGGTTGGAACAGTAGTTCGGGTGAGGTTTGAGGAGTTATTGAATTAGCCTAAAGGGAATGGTTTAATGTGTTGATTTGAGGAGAAAGTTTGAATCTGATGTGCTCTGTAAGTGAACTGATAGACTGAAAGGGTGGAGGAGGTTATTAATGATTTTGAGATGAAAGGAACACTAAAGTTTTGGCGAGGAACGGATCGAAATTCTGAAAGATAAGGAGATAGAATTTATTTTTAATCCCTCTGGATGAACATTTTAGTGAAGTATTTATAGCTTGATTCATATTGTTTTGTATCTATAATTGTGCAATGGACTTCATAATCCATCTGAAAGTGAGACTACGGGCTGAACTATTTAGACTTATTTTGCTTCTTAGTTCATAAGCAAAATAGAAATTTTACGTGTAGACAAGTCACTAAAGGCAAGTTTTTACAGATACAATACTCTCCTAAAAATACTTGTATCTGTCTATCTTCTGATTAAAGTAATGGGTACATCTGTCAAATCTAATCAGGAGAAGAATAAATTACCTTCTTTTCAGTTTCTATCACATAAGCAGAGGTGCATGAGCCCTTATCTGGTTCTATTAAGGGACTAAATAGTTTGATAAATCTTTTGATTAATGCTAATAAACACTATTGGATATGTGCAAATCCCAAGATTAATACAGTGAACAACTGACGATTATCAATCTAGCTTGTGTACTCTACTTTGGAAAGTAACCAATAATAGTAATCCTTGCTTATGATATAGCGCTTTATCACTTCTTTGAGATGTCTCAAGTTTCACAGGAAATACTGTAAAGTGAATTGATTGTATATTTTGTGGGTGAAATTCGGCAGCCAATTGTACACAGCAGTATCCCACAAATAGTCATGGACTGAAGTGAACAATTTATTATTTTTACTATTGGCCCCGGAAAAGCGATACTCCAATAGACTAACTGCTAGGTAAACAGAGGCGTGTGGAGTAAGGAAACTTGACCAACATTTCACCCTGCCGGGAATCAAACCCAGGTCTCTCACTTGCAAGTGAGCTACAGGACTGTCAACAATGAGTTGCTGATATTTTAACCTTCACTTAATTGTACTGTTACCTGAATGCCGTAGTTTGCAAATACCTGAATTCTGTGCTAGTGGATTTAAAAGGTCAAATCTCAATAAATGAATCATCAAATGTAATGTGCCTTAATCTGCATAGATATACTGTACAGTACAGACTTGCTATAGAAACATAGTATGAATCTAAAAATAGAGCCCAGTTTTAAAATTACTCATCTCCACTTATAGTATGACTTTATGGTGACTTTATATTAAGTGATGAGGAGCTATATCAAATGCAAGGATTGGTATTATTATACGTTTCTAATGAAATATTGCAAACACTGATACAAATAGCATTTTGTGTAAATGTTCACTTTATCAACTGTTTCAGCGGTGGAGTATGTTGTGAAGAGTTGGTCTTAATTCAAAGCTAAACCCGTATAATCAAAACATTCATTCTTCAGTTGATTGGCAATAACAGGTGGTTATTCTGCAGTACTTTTGAGAAAAGAATTGTAGCTCTTAAATTTTTTTTAACAAAAATGCCAGAGTTCTTAGAACCATAATTAATAGCACTAAGTGTGGCCTTTTCATACTTTTATTTAGTTTTTCTACTGTCTCCTAAGTGGCACTCTACACAATTGGATCACATTCAGATCATTATCTCACGTGCTTTCCACATATCTGTTGGCTTGCATGATGAGTTCTAATAATTCCATTATTATTTATTAACAAATACCTTCAGTTTTGAATAACACAATCAAGCATTGTGTTAGCACAAAGAATTTGAGCCATTTCCACCCAAAGCCAGTGTTTAATTTTCATTTAAAGAGCAATTGACAGCTGTTTTATGGAGATATACTGGAGCATAAAAGTATATTTGCCAAGTTTCCAGTCAAAAAGCACAGCTGGAGGATTCTAAAGGGTTTTAAAACTAAAAAAAAAAGCTTACAAACCCTACTTAACTGTTAAAAATATTTAATGTAATTTGGTGCCATCTGTCTATCCTAACATAATTATGTACATAGAAAATGCATTTCCCACTATTAAGTTTTATTTAATGGATAATCAGCCGATAGATGGGGGTTCTGATCTGGATTGCTGACTGTCCAATTTAGTGCATCTGTGAAAGCTTTTAAAATGTTGGAAGTATCCTCCAGAAAGACAGCTGGTAGTGTTCCACTCACTATTTTACAAAAACAAATCAGTTTTATTTTCACATAAAATGTAACAGTCTACAAAGTCGTAAACTTCATAGACCTGTACCAATAATTTATTTTTTGGAAAGAATCTGCATTCTGAAGAATACCTCCTACCAGACACTGTATTCCTGATTCCATTAGCATTGCTTTGTGATACACCTTCTGTTCCCTAGTCTTTTATGCTTTGGTAACAAATCTTCAATTTATTGTACCAAATAATTTGAATCTTCCCGATGGCGGTAAACTCATCAATCTGAACTAGTCCCATCAATAATCTGTTCAATGCTACACCAGAATCTTGTGGCAGCTGCTCATGGCTTCAGATAGCTGGTCATTGACCTTCAGATGAGATGTTAAACTAAGGTTCTGTCTGTTTATTCAGGTGGACTTTAAAGATCCCATGGCACTGTTGGTAAAGAGAAGGAGCTTCTCCCAGAGTCTTGGCCAACAACCCCTCCCCCAAATTAAATTGCTCATTCATTTCATGGCCGTTTGTGGGACATTTCTGTGATGTGTTGCATTCACCCACAAATACACAGTCACGCCACTTCACAGTATATCCGTGAAGCGCTTCAGGACGTTCTCCCGACAATGTGAAAGGCCCTATACCAAATGCAACGATTATTTTTATGATTATTATTATTGTGGAGTACCATTCTTCTATGGCTTCTGTAATGTGTTTTGAACTGATGGATATGACTGGCCGGTTGGACAAACTCCCCATGTTCCTAATGCCATAATTGTGATGTGGGAATTCTAGTTCAGGGAGGGGGTGGAAATGCTTCTTGTTAAGAAAATAAAAATAACCTACAAGGTGCTATTTGGTTGAACTACATTACTTTTTCTAAGGATGAGGATTGGAATTAACAGCCAGCAGAGTTCAGCCTCGGATTTTGAAGAGGGACGTGTCCGATCAACTGTTCAAGGTTTCAGTGAAGCATTATGCACACTATTAATGTTGGAATCAGTGATGGTGGTAGGAGATTGCTGGATATTATGTCTTTACTTTTGGACTTTGCTTGGGACAGTTTTTCAATGATTTTGTTTGCCACCATTGGGAGCACATCATTTGAAGTTGAAGGAATATCATCCTATTTAGTAATTTTTCTTTGCTTTCTTGCAGGATGTATGATATCTTTTGAATTGCACTCTTGCACTAGATCTTGAATAGGGAAGAAACATACTTAATTTAGTTTAGTTCAGACTAATTGTGGCTATTGCTAGTTTGATAGTATGAACTGAATAGCACAATAATCCTTGTATATCAGAATTCATTAGTATGAATTCTCACAAAAAATATGTGGCAGTTAACTGTTGTAGCTTATTAGAATAAGTTCACATCAGTTGTGTTGCTATTAAGAATATCTGATCATAATTTCAGGTAATTAAACCATTTTTAAAGATTTCTAACATTTACACTCTATACCAGCTTTTAATACAATCAAGTTAATTAATTCTGTATTCATCTCTAATAACTCTATACTTTTGTGAAAAGGGTTTGGTTTGATATTAATGACCTTTACAGGTTTTTTTTCACTTGTCTAATTGTTGGGTGTTTGTGGCTAAATATTGATAGGTTGCATTCTTTGTCTAAACATGGTGGTGATTATATGATTATAAGAGTTGCTAATAAGGTTAAAAAAAATTAAACATCTTTATTCATATCTTTTATTTGAACATTTATTTAGGGTACTAAGTTAATATAAATCTTGTTTGGATTTATAGTATTGTGATTATTTTTAAATTTGGAAGTACTTGAAAACTAGTGCCACTTTAACTTTTGAAACCTCAATGCAAGTGTTCTTCAAAACTGGTCTGAAGCATGAACTTGAAAAGGGATTGAGACTTGAAAGGGTGCAAAGCTGTTGGCACTTAAGCTTCTACCTGCATTCTTGGCAAAATCAAAAGCAGTATAGAGTATGGCACAGCACAGTAAAATCTATGGAATGCCTTCCAAGTCAGAACAGTCAAACAATGCCTGAGTGCAGCAGGCAAAAGCTATATATAAGTGTTCCTTTCAAGGGGGATGCCCTTCAGCTGTGCTTTTTTTATGTGTACTTCACTTTTCTCTGAATGTATAAATGTAATTGTCATGTAACTTTAGCCAGAGTTGAACAAGAGTTTGTCAGATCTCTGAAGCAGAAACAGTTGAGAAATATCACCTACTAAGTAAGTGTATTTTTATGTTTTATTCATCAAAGCATTAATTTTAAGGAATCACTAACCGATACTTTTGAAGGTTGTTTTAAAATTGATTTGTAGTTTTAACTAAAAGGACATAATAAAGATATTTTCTCGATATGATGCTGAATAGCTTGTACATGTGCAATCCACGGTATTGGTAATTTCAGTAACTTACTTTCAATGCAACCTTAAGCATCTGTACCGATGTGCCGTGTTGGGGATTTTGCCAGTCTACTTTTTTATTTGACCTTTGGCTTTATTTTTTTATGACCACAAATAAAAACAATCAGACCGAGTAATCCTGTTCTACTCTACTTGTCAATTTATGTGTTGCCCAGTCTCCACTCATTGAATACAAGTCCAGAGCACTCCAGTTTGTGCCTCTGTGCTGCTATTGTCACGCATGAATGATTCATGCTTCTTTTCCTGGGTCAGGCCAAGGTTGAGGGGGGAATAGCGGAACAAGGCTTGTATTTCAATAGCTTTTGTGGAAACTGTTACGTTTTCTTTTAGTAACTGACTAATATGATAAACTTTGACCAATTCATAAAGTTGATTTGAAGGTTTTTTTTTGCATGATTTCATAATCTGCATCAACTGGATGAATATTTGCATAATCAGAAATGTCCCAAAGACTAGTGACTACAGTTCATGCTTTTTAAAATATATAACGAATGTTTCAATCACGATAAATTTTGTAAAAGGTATTGGGAGTTCAGAAGATAAAGTTGTTTGTACCATCACTAGTAAATCTTGACACCTGTTAATTGTAGCTGCTGCTGCTGCCTCTTGTCATTTTAGGAGCTGCGGTTATTCATGTGATCATATCACAATGGAATGCCACATGATTATAATCAAACGTTTATCTTGCGATCCTATAGAGGTCTTGTTTCTGAACAGTTATATGCTTTTATTCTTTAACCTCATGCCGCAGTTATTCGATGTATTTAGCTTGGCTTAAAGTTTATTTCCATTACATTCTCCCTCTGAAGTCCAGTTAGTCGTAACTAAGAAGTATTTTCCCCCTAGTAGCGTTCCTCTGTTGACCTTGACTCCAGATAACTGGGCAGGCATTATATAGCTATGTTTGAATCCTCCCAAAATGTGATGTTAAAGCCAACAGAATCCTGGCGAGAGACGCTTTTGGACAGCAGAGTTATGGATCTCTTCTTTACAGTAAGTCGTTTCAAATGTATACATTGTTTTGTTAATCAGGGTCAAAGAGTACAGGAACTGTGCCATTGTTTTTCTGCATTCTGCCATTGTATTCTGTTTGATCAATTACAGGCAATGAATTATGGCACATTAGGTTGTTCTTTTCTTCCTTCCTCCTCCCGTTTTTATACAGTTATTTAAGTGCATTTAGGTAGTTAACTATTGTAAGTGTTTTCAGTTCCTTTTCCAAGAAATTACAATAATGCTGGGTGAATAATTGTGAATGCTTGAATTGTGTGATGCTTGAATTATAGTTCAGTAAAATACTAGCAATTTCCTGTTGTTCATTTCACATAAAGGATTGATGTAGACATTAAAACACCTGTCTGTCAAAACACTAAGAAGGTATAATAAATATAAATTATTTGAAATTTTAATTTGCTGTTATATTTTCTGTTGTGTGTTGCATTGTTAATACAAATCTGTAGCTCCTGCAAAAATCAGTTCTGAAAAATGTATACATCAAAATATAATCAATATTTAACAATGGAGTAAAACCTGGTTTTCCCTTCTCAAAATACTTTGAAATATAATTGTTCCCAGTAATATGTGATAGTCTGTTGGTTGTAAATACCACAGAAATATTGTGCTCGGATTGTTTCCGAAGTTACAGTTTAGTCAGTGACAAAACTGTTTTGCATGCGGTGTTTGATTTAAAATTCGCTTTGAACTACTGAACAGATAATAATTTCTGTCAGGCATCCATCTCTGCACATTTTGCTTTATTATGAAAGACTTGGATGCTGTTAAATTTTAATCTAAGTTTATAAATTGCTTTGAGCCATCAGGCATTGTTAGCTTTAAGAGAAAACAATTGGAAACTATACTCGTGTAAACTCATCCATCTATGGACGTATTTACCACCTCTGAAACTTTAAAGACTTTTTTATAACATTTTGTCAGAAGTGACCTTCTCTCAGACACGTGTTTCCTTTGACAACTGACAACTGGTCCTGCTGGGGTTTATTTTGGTGTTGGTCTGCCTTATTAGGGAGGGACACATGACTCCGTTACCTTTGCTAAAATTCTAGTATCTTCAAATGTAGATTCAAAATGAGCCAAATTGGACTTTTTTTTAAAAAAGGGCCTGCCTTTTGATTTTTCTTCAGGTTACAATATTCATTGAAATAGCCGTATTGTAGTTCCTCTGATTATAATTATAAAATGTATTATACATGTAAATTGATAGGTTACTCTGTTGTACTCTTAAACGTTACATTAATTGATAATTCTTGACCTTGTGTTTTGGTAGTCCAAATAGGCATGGAGGTGTTGGTTAAACAAAGGGAGTTCGACTTGCTTCATTTATTGGTGTTCCAATTTCCTCTAAAAATTGGCTTCCCATTGTGTGTGCAGTTACATTTCTTAGTTTCAATAGAGCACCTGTTGTGTGTGTGTGTGTGTGTTTGTGTGTGTGTGTGTTTGGTTCACCTTGTTGGGCACACTCTGAATCGGTATTCTGTTGTGAGTCTGCAAGTGAGAAGGTGTCTGACTAGCACTGGAATGTTGCTAAGGTGGTTTCAATGTGCATCACTCTCGGGCACTGTCTCAGCTGCATTGGAGTCCTCTTTGTTCAAACCAATTTTGGTCTGTATATGTAGGGATGAGTAGCTTCATTGGAGTGTAGTTTGATTCACTCAATGCAGGTACTAAGATTTCACACCAAATATTTGGTACAAAATTCCTAGTTAGTACAACTGCACTGCTGAAGAAAATTAAAGATAGGTTACTTTGGATTATAAAACTACTATATTGTACTACTATGGTTGTCTTTATGGAAAAACATAACTTGGAAAGATGTAAAATGTTTGGAAAAGCACCAGAGTTACATATAACTGGTATCTGAATTTGGCTTTAACACTATATTTAAAGAAGTACATTGTCAAGCATGATAACCAAATACTGCTATGTAATTGTGTTCCCTTTAGGTGAACTACTTGTGTCTTTTGTACAAGTTTAATTTTGTTATTGCATTTGTTTCCTGTTAATGATGCAAAACTTATCTATACTCACAGTATATTTAGCTGTACATTTTTTATTCTTGGCAACATGACAGTAATGTAGAGCTACTTGAGTTCTTACCCTTCACGGATTAAAGCTTAAACAGATGTCTGTCTAAGTTTACTTGCCAACACTACTTGCCAACACTAAATTTGCAGTTTGTCATCAACTGCTCCGCTGAATAAACAGGTAACGTTTAGTTACATTGACAGGAACAGTTTTAATCTGTAACACAAATATTTTTCGTTCTTAAACCTTTTTTTCAAATATAACTGCAAGTTGATTGACTTATATTTTTTTAAAAATTCCAAATACCACGAATATAATGAATTCTTACAGTTCAAGCATAAGATAATTTCCTAGTTTTGATTCCTGGTTTTACACACATTTTAAGTCTTGCAAATTATAATTTTGTGAAGTATTACTATGAAAACCGTTCTTATTGATGATGTAATAAAGAAGACAGATGACATTTTAAGATGTTGTTTTAATTTTCTGGTAGGTTCATCGCAAAATCCGAGAAGATTCTGACATGGCTCAGGATTCCCTGCAGTGCCTAGCACAGCTTGCCTCTATCCATGGACCTATATTTCCCGATGAGCGAGCACAGGTTGATTACCTGGCTCATTTTATTGAAGGATTACTGAACATGATTAATGGGTATGTTCACTTTCGAGTATATTGGTTTGTGTAGTCCCATTCACATTTTGCAACCAAATAGGCTAACTGGGTGTTTTGCATGTTTCTGCCTCACAAGTGTTATGGCCTAAATTAATTCTGTATACATTTAGCTCAAATTCTGGTAAAGTAACTATAGAACATTGGACTTTTTTTTAAATCAGCGAGGCAAGCATTGATAATTGCAACATTTGATTTTTCTTTAACTTGCTGTCGAGAACGAATTGACTACAACTAATTTTCAACTTCTAGGATAGAAATTGAGGATTCTGAAGCTGTGGGAATTTCCAATGTCATCAGCAATTTGATTTCGGAGTTCCCCCGCAGTATCTTAACTGCCATTCCAAGTGAACTATTTTCTTCTTTCATAAACTGCCTCACACATCTTACCTGCTCTTTTGGAAGAAGTGCTGCACTTGAGGAAGTAGTGAGTATTTTCTATCTCATCTTATTATTATGTACAGTATATCTAACTTTGCATTCTCAAACCAAGGCTTGGTGCATGAAAATATTCCTTGTAATTTGTCTAAAGAGATTGCTCTAAAAACTCTTCTGCTAGCAGAATTATTATTGGCTTTCATTTTATTTTTTAAAATCAGGTGGATTGAAAAAAAACGTACTCTGGACTGACTAGATCATTAACTCAACAATAGGTCAACTGTAACTGGGAGCCAATTTTTTTAATATTTCAGCACTAAAGATACTATCCCGCATGAAGGGCACAATATACTGTATATGCAAGTTGTTGTATATTATAAGCTCTTTGCATGCTACCCTGCGTGAGGGGTGCTATATAAATAAATACAAGTTGTTATATTGATTGTACTTTTTATGTGAGAGGTTATGTCACTTTTTTATTGCAAAGCTTGTAAAGTTTAGTAGTTAGAATGAATATCTTCTGCAAAATGCATATTGACCATTTTTGATTGATAATCCACTGGCTGCATGTTGTGTATGTTGATGTAACTAAATCATGCCGAAATTTTAAAATTAGCATTTCTAATAATTAAGTTCTCAAGAATAGCTGCATAATGTGGCAAAGGAGCTTTGAAATTAAGTCCACTCTGGGAAATGTAATATTTTACTTTACAGGATACAAATGTTTTGGCAGTAATTTGATGTATGTTTCGCAACATGTTGCATTTTTCTTTGACAACTATTACATTTTGCTCAGCACATTCTGTAGAGTGTTACTAGCTGCAGAAATTCTAGCACTTCCCTAAACATTTAACTGTGATGAAGTATTTTATCTACTTCTGGAAGTGCTGAAATCTGCTGGGCCCTGCAATAAAGCATAGTATTTACCAGTTCACATTTTGTTTGGTTGCTGAAAAATCACATTTGTAATGTATGAAAGAGACGTTTGTATTGTCAACGTGAGAAATGGAGGAACTAAGTTTTGTTCAAAAAACATATAAGTTTTTGCATCCCTGTTGAAGCGATGCATTAGGACTGCATTAGTAGCCCACCAAGTGGAGAGCTTTTGGTTCTACAGCTTCCCAATTATTTTTTTAATAGGGATCCAAGAGCTTCCCTATAAAATGAGTGTACAATTCCCTACAAACAGAGGATGGTTCCAACTAGTGGTGCTTTTGCATGTCTCGTAGCTGTCACTTCAGAGTGGTATTGGAAGAGGCACTGAAGCCCTGAAGTTCTTAGGAAATGGTATCTGGGTGTTGGAGGGAGGGGGTGTAACTTAGCAGAAGAAACTTAAAAGATAAGGAGGAGATTTAAAATGTGACAAAGTCAAATCCCTAAGTATGCAGGGCAGATAACGTTTCTTAATCTTATGCAAATTGTCATCATGTTCAAATTTTGCTTAGATAGTAATTCTATAGCCACACTACTATATGTAACATTATAACCAGATCCACATTTTTATGTGTCCCCACTTATTCCATCCAACTGGATTCTGCTGTATTCTCAAAATGTGTTGAAGTGTAATTGAAAGGAAGTTGTAAATGGTAATGTTATACTTCATAATATCGCACAGTAGATCAAAGAATAATGTTTCTTCAAGGAGCACTCACAACTTCAAAACCAGCTGTTATCGGTATTTTTAAAAGAAATATCCTTCTATAAATAAAACTTGTGGATTAGTTTTAGTAATCCCAGTATTTAACCCCGAAGCATGCTTGCTCATATCTGCAACATGTTTTCCTGACTAATAGGTCTGCAGAGAAAAAAGGAAGCTACAATTGACATGATGGATGAATTGAATCCACTGTTTTATCAAACTCCATAAGTGTGTACAAATTCTAGAGAATTGAAGCCCTTTACTTGACCATTTTGTTTGTTAAGATACCTTTACTCAGAAAGTTTTTCAGTATAATTTGCGGCATCATTTTCTGTTGCTGTATTATTTGTATGATTCCTACTGGTGTATTATTCCACAGGCGTTGGTTACCTCAGGGGTTGTGCCTCATGCAGGGGCTTTACAGCATGATTATTATTATTATTATCTGCAGACAGTGGGGAAACATCTCAAGTCAATCCCAATCCTGTTCTTACTTTAATTCCAGTATAGGTCACTGGATAATGAATGGTAGCATGAAAACTATTTGATTTTAATATTGGTTGATTTTTTTTCCCCTCTCCCTCTGTGGCTTGGGAGTGATGAGGCACATTGATTGGGTCCCTACTGCATGAGAACCAATTACTCAACACAGACTGGAGAACAAAGCTGAAACCAAGTCTAGATGGTATATGTTATACCAGAGAGTGACTACATCAGGGCAGTAAATTCCTGATAACTTAACTCTGGCTTAACTTGTTACTACCACTTAATTCACAATGCTGCCAATATCCCGGTTGCATTTATCTGTGTACTTATACATATGCCTAACTCACCACTCCGGATAACTCGTCACTGATCCTTTTTCCCTTGGAGTGACGAGTTTTCAGGAATTTACTGCAATTATTCTGCCCATTTGTTTTAAAAAGCATAATTTGTAAAGATAACAGGATTAAATGGTGTTACCACTTTTAAATTGTGAGTTTGCCCCCTGAGGGAAGTCTGAGAAATTGCAGGGGGGGGTGTAGCAAACCTAGCAGCATTCTTTGTGTGTGCAGATATTTTGGTGTCATTACATAAGGATTACAGTGATGTCAAGACGTTAGAATTAGAATTGTTTTAATTGCTGTCAAATAATGTTAGCAGAATTATGGAAAACGATGGAACAAAGTTGATATTTCAGGTGCATTTCCTAGCCACTGGTACCGTTATTTGAGGAGCAGAGATCACAAAAAAAATCCTGTTCGCTTGATGTCAAGCAAACCATCTTGATGTCATTGCAGTACTTAATGTCACATACCATAGTTGGTGTTTGGCAGTCTAGAGGCCATGTAAAAGTCCTGGAGGCTTTAAATCCAGTTACACCTCCAGTTTGGAACCACATATCAAGTTTTCAGAGCTACAATGTAATAGTAGCATAAATTACCAGTGTCCTTTGAGACACTGGGAGAATGAAATGTTCAGAGGTTAGTGCTGAGGTCAAATGCATTGGATGTGAAACTTGATTGAGTGCCAATCTAAGTATTCCCGTCTTCAATTTCATTCCAATGTCGTGCAATATTTTCCATATACTGTAGTTAGGATCTAAAAAAAATACACCAAATGTTTACTTAGTATTATTACTATTAAGATCCTTCAGAGAAATGAATTAAAAATACCTAGAACTTGTCATCGGCAGACTTGTAGCATATTTACGTAGAAATCCTGTTTTGACAGTCAGTAAGTTGCCAAACTGCTTTTTATCTACGTCCTTTGCACTTCCAATGTACTTCCATGTTTCATTTGAAATGCCATTTATTCTCTCCATTTAGCTGTTTTTTAAGTTCAGATCTAGTTTAATAGAAAAATCATCAAACTATTGTGAAGTTCAGTAATTTAATAGCAGGTATCCAATTCTTCTGGTTTCAAAATACTCACTGCTGGGGATATAACCCAGATATACCCAGACCTCATCCACTGTTAGTTAAATTAAGAAAATCTAATGGTATAAATACATTGGATTCTGATCATCCATAGTTTTTTAAACAAAATATATTTCTCCATGTGTTGTGTCTCGAGTCAAAATGACAGGAAGGTGACCTGCTGATGCTGTAATGAAAGTGGCAGTCTTTTTGGTTTGATTTGAGTTTGGAAGATTGAGGGGTGATCTGATTGAGGTTTTTAAAATAATAAAGGGATTTGATAGTGTAGATACAGATAAACTATTTAATTTTAAAATTAGAGCTAGGCATTTAGGAGTGAAATTAGGAGGCATTTTTCCACACAAAGGGCAGTGGAAATCTGGAACTGACCCAAAAGGCTGTGGATACTGGATTCATTCACATTTTCGATATGGAGGTAGATAGATACTTGTTAGGCCAGGGTATTAAGGCATATGAGACAAGGGTGGTAATTGGCCTTGAGGTACAGATCAGCCATGATCTTATAGAATGGCGGAATTGGTTCTAGGGGCTGAATAGCCTACTCCTTTTTCTATGTTTCCTCTTCCTTAATTTCCATAGTGGCACTACTGAGGTCCATGCATGTGGAGGAATAACTGGGACAAACTGACCAGTACACTGTAGTGCAATGCCTTGGCGCCCAGTAAACTACCTTTGTTCTGTGCTAGATTTTTTCTTGTAAGCCGTGAATAATTCTGACTTACAAACATACTTTTGACTGGCCTTGATCAATTTTCGGTTTTGTACCTTAGAGTAAATAAACCATGACACCTTGTGCAGCCTTTTAAGTTCTGCAAAAACAGTGATTACATTTGACAGAAATTGTGAAGCACTTGGAAACTTTCACATAATTGTACCCTATAAAATACAAGTTCTTTTTTAGAACGACGATGCCAAAGACATTTTAAGTTATCTATTTTGAATCTATAATGTACTCTGTTCGTTTTGAGCTTAATGCTTTCATTCCCTGACCACATTAAATATTTCTTTCTATATTTATTTTGGTAAGTGACTACATAGAATGGAAAGTATGACATCTATATGAATGTGTTTCTTTGTAGCTGGACAAGGATGACATGGTGTACATGGAAGCATATGATAAACTCCTGGAGTCCTGGCTTACACTTGTGCAAGATAACAAACACTTTCATAAAGGGTTTTTCACTCAACATGCTGTACAAGTTTTTAATTCCTACATTCAGTGCCATCTCGCTGCACCAGAGGGCACCAGAAACATGGTGAGTTTTTCTTAGATTCAATTAAGTTTGTTTTTGTCCCTTCAGCCTTCAATTGTTGAAGTAAGTGGTTATCAATAAGTGGTTATCAAGTACAAAGTCACCCGATTATAATGTGTGTCCTAGTTTAACACGGATCTGCTTATATACTGTGTACCAACACTACACATGAAGCACTGTATACTTTTGCCTTCCAGCACTGAAGGTGCTCAGGAAGTAATGTTAATGGTGATCTGACAGCCCTAGAGGCATTTTTTTAGTGCATCTTGTTGTAATGTGGGATCAGATTTCATGGAACCAAACCACTACATTATAACGGTGCCACCCTTTTTTTTTAAATACGTATTTGTGTAGTCCTGTAGCTCAGTGGTTAGAGCACTCGCCTTGCAAACGAGACACCTGGGTTCAATTCCAGGCAGGGCGAAACCTTGGGCAAGTTTCCATACTCCACACGCCTAATAATAATCCCTCCAAAACGAAAAACAATAATAAAATTGGTCATTTTCAATCTACAATTGTTTGTGGGACATTGCTGTGCGCAATTGGCTGCCGCGTTCGCCCACACATATACAGTCAATTCACTTTACAGTGTGTTCTGTGAAACGCTTTGGGACGTCCTCCCGACGTGAAAAGCGCTATATCAAATGCAAGGATTATTATTATTGTGTACCTGTTTTGTTCCTATCTTTACTAACGCTATTTGCCTCTCAGAGCAGTCCAATTCTGTTTGTTTAAGGGATTAAGGGATTACTCCTTGGTGGATCAATTTGCACCAGCTACAAAATGATGTGCAGACACCACCTCCTGGTTTGGGCAGCCAGGTTCCAGTGCTTTCACTTTTGGATCACACTGAATAAGTCAGACTAATACTACATTTGTTCCAAATTTATGTAAATTTTGATTCAGTTCTTCCTATTTTCTGTCATTTAAAAAAAAAGTTTGAAAAAGTTGTTATAAATTAGTCTGTGTATCAGGTTAGGGAGGAGAAAATTGGCCCGTACTCTGTGGTGACTCCTGCTGGACATTGCCTGTGTGTGGAAACTGGATGAGTGCAGGAATGGGCTTGGCTCAGATACCGCCTCCCCTGGAATCAAACAGGCTGTTGATACTCACTGTCACAGCTCACTGATGATCATTTGAGTAAAGTACTAGAAGGTTTCTTACACCTAGTGCAAGAAAAAAGAAGTTAAAACTACCTCCAGGAGACTAGAAATTTGATAATTGCAGCTTTATGATCTTGTCATAATTCAGGTAAAACTCCAGAAAGCTTAAGTCATGAGATGTGACTTTATCATTGAGAACTCTACTTGTTTTTGTAAGTTTTATTGTATTTAAAACTAATTTGTGAACATGCTGCTTAGTTTCTGCCACTTTCTTTTCAAACCAAGTGTTTAGCTCTGAATAACTCTGAACACAATACTTGACTTCAAAACTTACTCATAATTTATTTCAGTCGATTGGAAATGTTACATTGCCTTCAAACACAGTACAAACACCAGAGAAATTCAGCTTTTAATGCCAGTGCGGTTTATAAATATCAAATCGATGCATTTCCATAGCCTTGATCATGCAGGGGATTTAGTTTGCTTTGATAACATTCTAATTTACATTATCCTCTAAAGTGAAGATTATCTTGAGTGTGAAAGGAATATCTCCAGTCCCACAAAGGATTTGTGCCATGTGTTACAACAGTCTCCCTTTAAGCATGTTCAAAAGAAAGCTTTCTGGCTATAAGACATTTGTGTAATTCAATATTATTTATGTAGTTGCTAGAATAGACCTATACATATTGAAAATATGGTTTCAATGAGATGTTTAATTTACAAAAAAATTCTTTGAAGGGTTTTAAATCCCAAGCTGGTCTGATCAATCAGATTCCTGGATGGAAGAATGTCTGGGTCATTGCTGGGTATGAGTTATTTTTTGCACAGGGTGTTCACTGGATTGCTTGCATTCCTTTCACGTTTGTGAAACTGATATTCGCATTCTATTCAGTCCTTCCACGTTGAAATAATTTACCGTGCATTTTATCAACTGTAATTGTGTGTCCAGTCCAGTGCAAACCCTTGACTGTCCAGCACCTTGGGACGTGCTCCTGATGTGAAAGGTGCAATATAAATGCATTTTGTTGTTTTTTTTCATTTGGGGGGTGAAACCTGCAGTAATTACTATGAGAGAATTATCTGTAACTTTTGAATTTTCATCTTGAATCTTGAATACAGGCTGACGTTGCAGCAGTTATCATCACAACAAAAAAAAAGAATTAATTACTACAAAGGTGTATAGGATATTTTATGACGAGTATATTTTTCCCAGAACTGAGGCTGACATGATGGATATTACACGATGGCAACTTTTAGCCTCAAAATCATTTTTCTGTGCTAGCCATGATATTCAATTTCTGCAATAGGAAAGTTTAAATATTTAATTCTTTTGATTTGCTCATTTTGATGAAAAGTGTTATATGGGAGGACGGTGCCTTAATAATATATCTTTTCTGTTTGTTTTTTTCCAGCAATACTTACTACCACATGGAAGGTCACTGCATGTTGTATTTAAATAAATCCATCCACGACTGGTTTTGATAGCTCTGTGATTTGATTCTGAGTTGATATATGAAACATTAAGTGGGCTTGTTATTTTATCAGTAACAAACGAGTTGTAGACTGAATACACTGAGTATAGTAATAGTAGTTACCATCTGAAAACTGCATCATTTGTTGCACAACAACCTCTTGGTAACCTCCTGCCCAAGTGTATGTTTAGCATTCTACATGTTAAGGTTCCTACCTCCTTGGTGACTAATTTGCCGTTACTAATTTCTTCCTGTAAGATTATAGAACACATGATTACATTTCGCGTGATTTTTTGAAAAAAGACAGATGTAAAATTAATACCTCTTTGAAAGTGCATCAGGTGGTGCTGTGTGCACCATCTATGCACCCACGAATGCACATGTTTGATGGTAATTACACTCAATGTCTGTTGCTGACTATGTAATTGCTTACAGTTGCATGTGTCTGGTATGCATAAATGTCAAGCTAATAGCACTGGGGAGTCAGACAATGAAGCTGTTCTGCTGATTCCCAGACTCTTGCTCTGTCGGTATTATATGTGTGGTGTTTCCAATTGATTGGCTGAATATATAATGTGGTCTGAAATTCCAGTACAATATTGAGAATTGCTGCATTGTGTGAGGTGTCATCCTTCTCATGAGATGTTAAATCAAGTCTGTTTTGGTGCTTCAGGTTGAAGCTAAAAATTCCATGGCACTATAGTTATAACACAGTGGTGTATTGTGTAACATGCTTTGCTATGGCATAAATTCACTTAAAAAAAATTCAGTGTAGACCCCATTCACTGTACATACATGCAGCAGGCTTGCAGGCTTCTCATGCGCTGCAGGCTTTCAAAATGGACAACTTCTGATTCGGTTGGTCAGTGTCACTTCCTGTTTTGCAAAGAAAAATACGTTGGCGGTGACTTAATAACTGCATGCGCTCAGTTAGCTTGGATGCTTCCTGTCGCAAGGTTTTTACTCTAAAATGGCGGACTTACAGAACGTCAGGCGACCATTAATATTACTTTCTGCTTTGCGAACAAACAGAACCAGGAAATACAGTAGTCTGGGCAATGACCTGAAAATTGGCTGTGTTTTTTTTTAGTGCCTGCCCACAGGGTGCGAGTGCCAATACAGTGTTGAACTCTGATTCAGGAAAGTCCCCAGTTCCCAATCTGTGACAAATTAGTTTATCAGATGAGGTGACTGCAGGACTCTTGGCTTGAGTAATCTGGATTAGGGAGGGGGGAATCCACCAGGGTTGACAACCAGTGATCGCTAGTGGTGTAATCTCAACTATGCAGTATGGAGATGTGTTAAAAGTAGTAAGAGCGCAATGAATGGATTCACTGAGAATTAATCTGTTCACAGCACTTTCCTCACACATCCTAGGAGCTTTGCTAGAGGAACAGGTATAGGTCACACACGTGCTCTTCTGGTCTAGGAATATTTTGTGGTTCAAAGGGCACGAAAAGACTTGACATTGATGATGGATCTGGTGTAATTGCTGAAACAAATCAAAAATTACATTTTAATTACACAGCATTGCCACCGAACTGTGATTTGGCAAAGCTTTATGTCTGAGATTCCATTGAATGGCAAATGCCTTACTGTTTTGTCCTTTCTCTTACCTAGACTGCCAATGGTGTAGCATCACGCGATGAGGAAGAAATCAATGAATTGCAGGAAGATGACCGAGACATGTTCTCAGACCAATTAGCTAGTATAGGCATGCTAGGGAGAATAGCAGCAGACCACTGCATACCTCTTCTAATAAGGTGAGTGTCTGATTTATCTTTAGAAGAATTTAATTGAGTTTGATGTTCTTCAATGATGGTCAATTTTCACCACCATAATTGATATTATAGTCATATCTTTAGAAGTTCAGAAATTGGGAGCAATTCTTAGTGGGTAAGAATAAACCCAAATTGAATAAACCCAAATTACTCTACATTGTTTCTGTTCGTATAATATACGCATTAGAGCCTTATTTATAAAGGCTGACTCCTCAAGTGCCTATAGTCGATCTCTTCTTACCCTGTTCTGTAGTCCAACATTTTTTTATTGGAAAGCACTTTGGATACATTTTACATGAAACCTGCAATGTAAAATGCATGTTCTTGAAGATGATCATTATTCTTGGAACTGCTGTAGCTCCTCAACGTAGGTTAAAAGACTGAAAGCAGTAGTATATTGAACTAAATTATAATGTAAATACTTTTCTTAATTTGGTGTTTGAAACTTTAATCCAGTGGATTTGACTTTAAAATTCTCATTCTAACTTTCAAGCACCTTCATGCCATTTGCTCCACCCTATCTCTATGATCTCCAGAGGTTCTACTCGCTCACACACTTCTTCCCCTCTGCTAACTCATGTTTGCTTTACACCTTCCACCCAGCCATCAGTGGGCTAGCGATCCACATTTATCCCTGCTCTCTGGAACTTTCAAAACCCATCTAAAACCCTTTTTCTTTCACTACATCTTTGGCCTCCTCAATCTTACCTCCCCCATCACCCTCTCAGGCTTCCACTTTGTGTTTGTGAAGCCCTTTGAGATATTTTCCTATGTGAAAGCTGCTTTATAAGTGCAAGGTTTTACTTGTCGGAGATTGAGAAAGAATGGTAACTATTAATTTCTAATATGAAAATTATGTGTCAGAAATCAATTTCTTGTTTATCTCTGTGTCATGCATAAGGAACAAAATCAATCTCTGAACACGGAGTGAAGAAATCACATTTTTCAGGGATTATAACCCAATAGCACTTCACTACCCTTTGTGAAGTCCCTATCCTATATAAACGCAAGTTGTTGTTGATCGTAAACTGATTTTTTTTCCACCCACTCTCTGATGCAGTTTATTAGAAGATCGAGTAACACAACTTCATGGCCAGTTACAGCGACAACAGCAGCACTTCCTGTCGTCACCAGGTCCAGCGTCATTAGATAATAAAGTACTAGATGATCTGTATGAGGATATTCACTGGTTGCTTTTAGTCACAGGTGGGATTCACTTTTCTCAGTTTAGTAACAACATATAGTATTCGATAAACTTCTGTATGGAACCAACACTGATGGTTTACATGTTTCTAAAGAACGCTACCCTTATATACACTAAATTGTTTTAATTAATTTTGAATATTCTGTTTAAATTGGTGTAGTGTATAAAGGTTTGATGCACAGCTGCCAAAAAAAGTCGAAGCAGATGCTGACTGGAGTTCAGTACTCATTTTACACAATTCTAGATTTCTGGACTAATGTGGAAACTAAAATAAAATCTTTGTGTTGATTTTGCTAGGCTACCTCTTAGCTGATGATACTCAGGGAGAGACTCCTCTCATACCTTCAGAAATAATGGAGTATTCCATTAAGCATGCGAGTGAAGTGGACATTAACACAACACTTCAGATTCTGGGCTCTCCAGGGGAGAAGGCCTCCTCAATCCCAGGATGCAACCAAACTGATTCTGTGATTAGGTGAGTGTAATGAAGCTGCTATGTTAGCCTTCCTTTTCTTTTCTTTCCTTTCCTTCCTTTCTTTCTTTCTTTCTTTCTTTCTTTCCTTCCTTCCTTTCTTCCTTCCTTCTTTCTTTCTTTCTTTCTTTCTTTCTTTCTTTCTTTCTTTCTTTCTTTCTTTCTTTCTTTCTTTCTTTCTTTCTTTCTTTCTTTCTTTCTTTCTTTCTTTCTTTCTTTCTTTCTTTCTTTCTTTCTTTCTTTCTTTCCTTCCTTCCTTCCTTCCTTTCCTTCCTTTTTTTTTGGGTGGTGGAGAAAACTAATTTAGGGGTTAGAGTTCCTGTGTGAGTCTATTAAGACAGAGGGGAAGACTTAGAGTAATTGATAGCAGGGTGTGGACAGGATTAGAGCGTACTTTGATTTTACCACGGTTCAGTGTTGATGTTCACTGTCAAGACCTGCGCTTGAAGAGTGCCTCTGGGATATGAGGGTTGCCTTTGTCACAAGCCAGTTTTTTGTTCATTTAGTCATAGTTCAGCAAGAGTTAGTGTCTTCAGGAGAGCAGGGGTTTGAAAGAGAATGCTGCAAAATAAATACTGTACATAGAAATCTCAAGTACATTATGAATGTTCTGTTATAATTTAAAACTTTTCAGAAAATCTTTGCAATTACTGTATCTGAAACCATCTTTCAAACTGACCTAAAGTGCTTTATTCTAGGTTGTTATCTGCTGTTCTTAGAGCTTCAGAAGTTGAATCGCGAGCCATAAGGGCACACTTGACAGAACTTCTTAGCCCACAAATGGGGAAGGATATTATGTGGTTCCTGAAACGATGGGCAAAGACTTACTTACTAGTAGATGAAAAGCTTTATGACCAGGTACAAGATAATTTTTCCCTTCCTCTTCAATACTGTAAATGCATTTGGCTTTTCAAATCCTGGTTTCATACTTTTATTGACTGTTGCTCATGTGAAGCTTTGAATGTTATGCAGATTCTTATTTAGATCTGTTTTACACAGTGCGCAAGTAGGTTGTGTTTGTTTTGTTTGGTTTTATGTGCATTCTGTTTCGTAGACCTCTCATAACAATTCTTTATTAATATCTGTATCCAAAATAGGATTCAAATTATATCTGGTGGTCAATACTTTTCCTTATTAACTTCAGTTTGAATGTTGACCCTGGTGCAGTTCGCTATATTTTTTACTTGTGTGTTTTCAGTAGAGAGATGTCTGATGGATTTCTGCAATTGGATATTGAATGCCACAGTAATCACTGCATGGATAAAAGCCTAATACTAAACGTATCAGTGACTTTACATTCTTTCCAAAGGATTTAGGGAAAAGGCAGGAAAATGGGACTAAACAGACATATTTGTACTTTTATGGTGCAGTGGATGTAGAGAACAATTTGGGGATGAATAGTCAAAACGTGAAGTCATTGGTATGCATATAACACCAGACCAAAGTGTTTCATAACTTATACCAGAACAGCGGAGTGAAAAAATGCAAGCACACTAAACAAAAGTACAGAATTTATAAAGGCATTTAAAATATACGTCTTTTGAGAGGTAACCATGTTCAGAGGCAGGAAAAAGCAACAAAAAATTAAATTCCAGCCCAATAGACTGACCTTGGGTCTGTATTTGAGGGTTTTCCAGAGGTTTTTTTTTGTAACCTTACCTAAGAGCTTAAAAAAAGCACTGGTACTAATGTTAAAAAATATATCCTCTTTCCTCAGATAAGTTTACCTTTAAGTACGGCATTTGGTACAGATACCGAAGGTGCTCAGTGGATTGTGGGGTATCTTTTAGAAAAAGTTATCAGTAATTTGTCGGTGTGGATTTCGGAACAAGACTTGGCCAATGACACAGTTCAACTGCTTGTAACACTGGTAGAGAGGAGGGAAAGGTGAGTATCCTTCCTGATTGGGAGCTTGGCAAGATTGGAGCTAGGGAGGCCAATGAGGAGGGCATTGGAGCACTCTACTCCAAGTCACTTGGCATCAATGAGAATTTCAACAGCAGAGGAGATGAAGTAAAGACATAAATGGGCAATGCTCCAAAGATGGAAAATAATAGTCTTAGCAAGGGACTGGATGTGTGGTATGAAAGACAGCTGGGAATTGAGCTAAACACCATATCTATATTCTACCTGCTCCTCCAACTCCATGCTGTGTTGCTTGCTCCCCACTCTCCTTGCTCTACCATTGAAGGCTGAGCCTGCAGCCACTAAGTTTCTATCCTCTGGAACTCCCATCCAAAACCACTTTACCTGGCATCAATGGCCTCTCTCCCTATCTTCAAAAACCTCCCAGAAATGCATCTAGTCAACTAACATCTTAAATTACTATTACTTAATTTTCTTTTTTATTATTGTACCTGATATATGCTGAAGAATGGCCTTTGCATCACACGCAAGCCAATGCAAGTTGTTATGGATGTAGCTGTAATCCTGTAACAGCCAATGTTGTCATGAGTGTTATTTCCTAGTATTCGTCTTGTCAATCATTTAACTGAGTTATTTAATGTTAAATATGGTCGTATAATTGCAGCACAATGTCAGTCAGTGGAGTAATTGTTTATGCAGATTTTATGGAACTTTTAATTGATAACCATTTTGTTTTAGGGCCAATTTAGTAATAAAATGCGAAAGTTGGTGGAATTTGGCAAAACAATACGCAAGTCGAAGTCCACCTTTGAACTACCTTCCCAGCACTGTACAACGAACACTAATGAAAGCCCTGGTTTTAGCAGGGTTTGCTCATGTCGACACAGAAACCAAACAGCAGTATTGGACAGAGGTGAGAATTCAGATGTGAATTTAAATGGATATTTTGTTAACTCTCATTAAGCATAACTTATATTTTTAAAAAGATATCTTCTGTTTGAAGCTATGTCGTAGTATAATTTAGTGCAGGGTGATCCAACCTTTTGGCTGCTGAGGGCTGGATGCCCTACTTGAGAAATGTCCACAGGCCACAACAGCAATATTTTTGTGTTTCCCTTCCAGAAATATAATATAACATTTACCTATGGAGAGAGCTGGTGGGTCAGATGAAATGGAAAATGGGTGGGGGCAGGTGAAATGGAGGGTGGGTGGGGGCAGATGAGATGGAGGGGGGGAGGGCGGGTAGATGAAATGGACGGTGGGTGGGGGCAGATGAAATGGGCAGGGTGGCAGATGAAATTGGACCGCAGCTCGCCAGTTGGACCACCCTGATTTAGCGCACTGTAAACTGGCCAATGATGTTTGAGCAGTTTTTTTTTAAAAAAATTGAGAAATAACTTAGTTATTCAGTATAAAGCAAATGAAAATATCGATGCTTTTAAGACTACCCCAGGTAAGTTAATGACCTACCATATTGTTATGTACATAATATATAATTTCCCCCAGAAATGTCTTACAGGTTTGTATTACACACAGCGGGAACAATATTACACACACCATGCACTTGTGCAAATTACACACATGTGTAATGTAATCCTTCCCAGCAACCAGGTGATACAGAGACCCAGGGTCTTAATATTAATCCTTGCACTTGGTATAGTGCCTTTCACGTCAGAAGAACATCCCAAAGCGCTTCATAAGATTTACTGTGAAGTGGAGTGGCTGTGTGTTTGTGGGCGGACACTTGTATCATTTGTAGGTTTGAAATCTCAGCCCTTGTTGCTTGGCATAATGGTTGAAGCAAAATAAATTTCAGATCCATTTACAAATTTTACTCCTGAAATTCCAGCCTGGCTCCTGCTTCGTCTAATATCATCCTAAAATGAAAAATGCTTGATAATGCTGCCACACTTTCTTTAAGTTTTTTTAAAAAATTTTGTTTTGAAATCTCCTTAGGTTCTCCAGCCACTCCAACAACGATTTCTCAATGTTATAAACCAAGAAAACTTTCAACAGATCTGCCAGGAAGAAGAGGTGAAACAGGAGGTCATCGCCACACTGGAGGCACTTTGTGGTATAGCTGAAGCAACACAGATAGACAATGTGGTCATTCTCTTCACCTTTTTAATGGACTTTCTCAATAACTGCATTGGCTTAATGGAAATCTACAAGAATACGCCTGATACTGTTAACTTGATAATAGAAGTTTTTGTCGAGGTTGCACATAAACAGATATGCTATCTTGGAGAGGTAAGTAAAACATATCCAAGCTGCTCTCTTCCTCTTCATACATTAGTTTTTTTGTATGGGAAAACACGAAGATAGTTCATAATTTATAAATAGTGGAAACTGTTGTCCCTTATCAATTGTGCATTAAGTGTTTTAATTAATTTTATTAATCATGAAGTGACAATTTCCAGCGCTATAGATCAAAGTCTTGGCTCATGTTAAAATCTCATCTGAATGAGATGAGGACGCAAGTTCTTTGTCCTCCAGTCTTCACTTTTTGTTCTCTCCCCTTCCAGCTGTGAAGGAAATATACGCTACATTTCAATTATAGCATCCTCCACACAATGTAATATTGAGGATCCGTTATGGTACCAAATCATTGGGAACCCCCCCCCCACCAAAAAAAAAAGCAGCCTCCCTTTTAAAGAATTTCAGCATGACCCTGTCATGACCTTGGGCAATAACTTCCCAAATCTGCACATGGTGGATAAGACAGGGCTCTCTAATATCTCTTTAGTTTGGTTTTCTACAATGACAGAGAGAAAGAGAGAGTCACGCATCCACACACACCCATGGAGTTCCTTT
Organism: Callorhinchus milii; assembly: GCF_018977255.1. Taxonomy (NCBI): domain Eukaryota; kingdom Metazoa; phylum Chordata; class Chondrichthyes; order Chimaeriformes; family Callorhinchidae; genus Callorhinchus; species Callorhinchus milii. Next base: position 66,610,571 of record NW_024704745.1, on the reverse strand, counting down.
CAAAGAATTATTCAGAAACTTTCTAGTACCAACAGGTAACAGTTGTATCTGGCCAATGGATGTGAAGTACTCCTGGTCCCATACAATCTCTGACCTTGACCCTTTCATTGAGGTATGACATCTCAGAATGTCAATAAGTTTGTTATTTTACCTGTATATTGAAGGGTATGTTGAAGACACAGAAAAAAGTCAAGAAAAAGAACAGAATAGATTTGAGATTCAGAGTGGTCTTCAGTCATGGTAGCTCACCGTTAGCTGCAATTGTTTTCTGCAAACCTGGTTCCCAGCTTAGACCTGAACCCCACATGGGCCTCAAGAAAGCTTTCTGATCCTTGCAAAGGAGGTAAATCTGAAATGTTGTTCCTGACATTGAATCCCAACGTTTATGGTTTTGACTCTTTTAGGACACTTCCAAGTGAAAAAGGGGACTCAAACATGGAAGAGAACTGTTGAAGGGAGCACATTTATTGAACTAGTAGAATTGTTTCAATAGTTCAACACTGGTATTTCAAAGTGCTCAATTTTGTCAGCTTTCAAAGAGTAGAAATTCTTCACTAACAATATTCTAGCTCATCCCCTGCTTCAAAAGTCATTCAAAGATTGCATCCCCTAGTTCACTAGGAAGTGCCCTAAAGACACTAATCCAATACCAGTAGTAGCCAATCTGTAGCCCACAGGCTGGAAGTAGCCCTTGGGGTCATCAAGAAGCCACCCCACCCCTGAACAGTCGCACAAATCTAGGTAAGTCTGGGTTCGATTGGTAGAGTGATTTCAGTTTTTTTGCTTGATTTATGCCATAAATCAAAAAATATTCAATCAAGAAAATGTATTTTGTAGACCAACCATGAAGGTTAGCCATCACTGCTCTAAACTAGAAATGTTGATGCTCGGTGTCAGGAACAATATCACAAACTTCCCTCCTATTTTTTTACCTATTGTTAACAGTGAATGGCCTTGGACATGTTTTTTTNCATTAGTATGAGTACATAGCTCCTCTGTGCTAGTACAGTGTAATTTCCTATTGTATTTGAAATTAATTTCCACAGGTAGGAGGCAATATGTCTAAAGTGTTTACCAGATGTATACCGTATTTGTAACCATTTCTTGTGTTTTTTAAATTAATTGTCAAGGCTTGTTGCAGGAAAGAGTTCACATTAAGGTTTGAAGCATTGCCTGATATGATCTAATATTGATCTGCTATTAAGGTTTGGTATAATATTAGGTGTTGAAATATTCCCCCGGCTGATCTAATATTGTTCCAACTTTTTCAGTCAAAAGCCATGAAATTGTATGAAGCTTGCTTGACGCTACTGCAGGTTTATTCTAAGAACAACTTGGGCAGGAAACGGGTTGACGTAACGGCAGAAGAAGATCAATACCAAGACCTTTTGCTTATAATGGAACTTTTAACGAACCTCCTATCAAAAGAGTTTATAGACTTCAGTGACACAGGTATGTACTGTAGCTGTTGATATTGACTATAGTAAAACTCACAAGTAGGATCAATCGGGACCATAACATATAATATGACGTGTGCAAAGTCCAAGTTTCAGGCAAACTGTAGAATCATAGAAAAGCCAATGTAATCAATAATATACACCTCGCAGTAGGTAAGTTGTGGTGCAGTGGTGTTTGTTTCCCACAATTCAATGCAGCCGGCTGGTAAGTACTAATGCTTCGATAGGTGAGGACCGTATTTCCCACGATTCAAGGCCTCCAGTAAGTGTGGGAGTAATGGAGGGTAGGGGAGTAGCTTTACGAGTTAGGAGGTGCGTAATATGAGTAGTGTAAAGAAATCTAAGTAGTGTTGATAGGAAATTGAATGGGACTCAAGACAGAAACCATACTCTTTGGCTCTCGTCAACGTCCAAAATCACATGGTTCTCACCTCCTCCAGCTACCCGACCTCCCCCTAAAACTCTCCGAACCCGTACCAACTTAGGCGTCAGGTTCGACCCCCAATTGTCCTTCCTCCCCCACATCGGGTCCCTCACCAGCACTGCTTTCTTCCACCCCTGACGCATCGTCCGTCTCCGCCAATACCTCACTCCAAAAGCTGCTGAAACCCTGGTCCATGCCTTTGTGACCTCTCGGCTGGACTATTCAAACGCCCTCCTCACCGGTCTCCCCTCCACGACCATTCACAAAATCCAGGTCATCCAAAACTCTGCTGCCCACATTCTTACCCGCACCAAACTCCGCTCCCCGATAACCCCAGTCCTTGCCAGACTGCACTAGCTGTCCCAGAGAGGATCGACTTCAAGATCCTCACTCTTGCCTTCAAATCCCTCCACTCCTCTGCACCCCCCTACCTCTCTGACCCCATCTCTCCTCACAACAGTACCCGTTGCCTTCGCTCCACCGGGTCTGGCCTCCTCCTTGTCCCCCGAATCCTCCACTCCACCCTTGGCGGCCGTGCATTCAGCCGCTATGCCCCAAGGCTCTGGAACTCCCTTCCTCACTCCCTGCGCCTCGCCCCCTCTCTTCCTATTTTCAGGTCTCAGCCGAAGATCTTTCTTTTCGACCGCGCTTTTGATCACCTTCCCAACCCTCCACCTGGCTCGGCCCCGGGATCCGTTACTGTGAAGTGCTTTTGAGACGCTGTGGCGGGCGCTATATAAATCCAAGTTGTTGTTGTTGACTCAGGTGAATGTACGACATGTGTTTATACAATTTATAAATATAATATTTATGCAAGTTTTACTGTAGTCGTGCCCAAGTCGCCCGGTTCCGCCACTGTCTCTCCCCTCAGGCCGCCGAAACCCTCATTCACACACTCATCACATCTAGGCTTGACTACGCCAACTCCCTGCTTGTCGGCCTTCCCAACTCTTCCTTCCACAAGCTGCAGATCATCCAGAACTCTGCAGCTCATGTCATCTCCCACACCAGGCTCCGTGACCTCATCACCTTCACCCTCGCCCGGCTCCACTGGCTCCCCATCCCCCCCGAGGATAGAGTTCAAAATCCTCGTCCTCGCCTTCAAGGCCCTCCGCGGCTTTGCCCCTCCCTAGCTCTGTGACCTGTTGACTCCATATCAACCTCTCTGCTCAGCAGGCTCTGGCCTGCTCCACGTCCCCGCTTGACCTGCTCCACCATCGGCGGTCGGGCTTTCTGCCCCCACACTCTGGAACTTCATCCCATATTCCCTTCATCTCATTTCCTCCCTTGCCTCCTTCAAGGCACATCTCAAACCCCTCCTCTTCGGCCACTCTGCTATCATCCCTGCCCTACAGCCGCTTCGATCCCCAACTCAGGTGCAAATCTCTGACTGTCCAGTGCCTTGGGACGTCTTCCCGACGTGAAAGGCTGTATAAATCTAATTTGTATTGTAAGTCCCCAGAGGGATGGTTCAATTCTGACATTCCGTTGCTTTTCTATTGTACGTTTGTTGTTTCGGTGACTGATGACTTAAAGATTTGTTTTTGTTTGAATTATTTCTTTGGCAGATGAAGTATTCCGTGGGCAGGAACCTGCACAGTCAGGGAACAAATCGGTGTCAGCTGCTGATGTGGTCCTTTATGGAGTTAATATTGTGCTACCATTAATGTCACAAGATTTGCTAAAGGTAAGAGGTGTATTGTGTATTGGTTGGACTTAGAATCACAGTAACTTCATCCTAAATACAGGATAACCAGACAAGGAATTTAGATAAGCTAAAAAAAATTCTATGATTTTTTTGGGAGGGGAAGAATAGTGGTATTAAAAAAAACTGGAAGGTCAGTGGGAAAATAATCTGGTCACATCTAATTCCTGTGTCTTGGGAAATAGAAATATCAGAGGATATAGCAAGAAGCTGGAGCGGGGGAATATAATGATATATAATTATATTAGAGTACACTGCATACTCGGTAAAGCCAATATATCCTTCTTAAGGTTTGGTGCACCAAACTGCACACAATACTTCAAATGAGTCTTGAGTGATTTAATATTAAATTGTGCTTCTTGTGTTGGGAGTTGTAAAGCATTGCTGAAGTCATGGAATGTCATTCCTCGTATGGGGGAGGAGGGAGAGAAAGGAATCCGTGACTCTGTTTGGGGGACCTTCCTGCTGCTGTAATATATGGAGCTTGCGTTCTTGTATTCTTGGTAAATGATCTTGTCTGCTCGTTTGTTGTGAAATGCCTTCTTACATCATGTGGAAATCAGTAAACATCTATCTTTTTTTTGCCTTGACAGTTTCCATCATTATGTAATCAATATTACAAATTAATTACCTTCATCTGTGAGATCTTTCCTGAGAAAATACCACAGCTTCCTGAAGATCTTTTTAAGAGTCTTATGTACTCTTTAGAACTTGGAATGACCTCGTATCCTTCCCACTGTGAGATTCTTAGTTCTGTAAATTTCAGCCCTATTATACAGTGTTTGCATTTTGTTGGGGCACAATTCCACATATGAGTATTTGAACAGCACAGTCATTGATATCTTTGCTCCTGACTATTGTTGATCCAATTTTATGCTGAGATTAAGGTGCCATAATGGATTCTTGTCTTCATTCCTGTGCAGAAATTCTCTGGGAAGTTTTTGACCTCAAATTTTGAGTTTTTTGCTGAGGTTCAATGAAATTGAGGGACTCGCCGACACTTTTGCTTGTCATTTTTTTCCCCCACTTGTGAGTCCATAACTGTTAAGATATTTACAGCCATCACAGCCAAACTAGATCCTGTTCACTCCCATTAGCCTTACAAGTTTTATGTTGCAGGGGTTCGCTGGGAAGAAATCAGAGACTCAAAATGCTTTGCAGTTTTAGCCTTAAAGAACATTGTCTTAAAATAAGATTATGCAGAATTTTAATCTTAAACTGAGTCTTGGAAGATGGCTTACTGCAATAAAATGGCTTACAAATTAAGACTGACTTACATTTAAGAGTTTTATAAAATCCTGCCCTTCCTCACTAAGTCTTCAAGCATAGCCTTCTATTCCTTTCTCCCTCATGTACCTATCTAGCTTTCCCTTAAATAAATCTATGCTATTTGCTTCAACAACTCCTTGTGGTAGCATGTTCCACATTTCCACTACTCTCTGTGTGAAGAAATTTCTTCTAACTTCTCTATTTGATGTATTTGTGACTATTTTATATTGATGGCCCCTGGTTTTGATCTCCCCCACAAATGGAAACATCTTCCCTATGTCTACCCTATCAAAACCTTTCATAATTTTAAAGATCTCTATTAGGTCACCCCTTACCCTCCTCCTTTCAAGAGAAAAGAGTCCAAGCATGTTCAGCCTTTCCTGATAGTTCAGTTCTGGGATCATTCTTGTGAATCTCCTTTGCACCCTCTCCAGTGCCTCTGCATCCCTTCTATAATGTGGGCACCAGAACTGCACACAGTATTCTAAGTGTAGTCTAACCAAGGTTCTCTACAAGTTTACCATAACTTCCCTGCTTTTCATTTCTATCCCTCTAGAAATGAACCCCATTGCCTTGTTTGCCTTTTTTAAGGCGTTATTAATCTGCGTTGCTACTTTTAGTGAATTGTGTATGTGTACCTCTAGATCCCTTTGCTCCTCTACCCCATTTAGGTTTTTATTTTCCAGGATGTATGTGACCAGTTTCTCCTGGTTTCCTGGCCAACAATCACTCAAATAAAAAAAATGGTCATTCACTTCATGGTTGTTTGTGGAAATTGCTGTGCAAATTGCTATCACATTCGTCCACAAAACAACCACTCAGTACACTTTATAATATATCTTGTGAAGCTCTTCAGGATGTCCTCCTGTGGTGAAAGTCACTATACCGAATGTAAGGATTATTTTTATGTAACAAATTGCAACTGGTTCTAACAAATATTTTGTATACTGTATGATTATTTTTAACTGTGCACAAGAGACTAATAGGATTTAGAGTTTGTACGTATTTCCTTGACTCTTTCATTTAGAATGACTTCTGAAGTTTCACAGCTCTGTTTGGAAGCCCTGACCCCTTTGGCAGAACAGTGTGCTAAGGCACCAGAAACCGAAACACCACTATTCGCTGCAACGAGGCACTTCCTTAAGGTAATAACTTTATGAACTGTGAGTAGATGTACATGTTGGACAGTATTCTTTTGGATTGAATTACTCTGAGATGCTACCCCAAGTGAAGGGCTGCATATAATTGCATATTGTTGTTCAATGAAGCAGAAATAACCTGTACAATTAAACTGAACAAGGGTATCTTTTATGTCATGGGATATCACTGATTCAGCTACAAGCGGGCTTGATTGGTTGTTCTGAATGAGTGATGGGGTTAAATAGTCTACCCCGGTGCTTGGGCACACCAATTAAAGCTTTGTATGGGTTTTGTGTACATAGAGCCTCCAAGAACATGGGATGGAAGAATTATGGACTTTACCATCTGTCTGTCCTTTAGCCATACAACTTCTGTACTTAGCTTAATGGCTTAGATTCCAAAGTGAAAACATTCCCTTTGCTTCATCCATTTATCATTTAACGTCTTAAAATAGTGATTTGAGTTGATCCCAGATGGAAAGTGTTTGGTTAGCATGACAAGATTGAATGTTTTTTCTGTTTACAGTTTAATGCTATTTATCTTTATATCTGTCCTTTTCGTAGTTAATAATTAAAAGATGAAGTTAGTACCATGGAGCTTTCAGCGTTTCAGAAAGATTGAATGACCTCTCTGTAGCAGAGTAATTAGCAAACAAAACTTGAACTCCACGCTGAGCTCAGCTCACTGGTGCAGTTGATTTAAACCATCAATCCCTCAAAAATAGGTTCCCAAAAAATCAAGATATTGTAATAATTTAAAACTAACTTTTATCCTGCTTGCTCTTGTTTTAGAAAATTAATAAATAAATTTAAGCGCTCTGAGATGCCGTCCGGTGTGGAGGGCGCTATATATATCCAAGTTGTTGTTAAGTCAACAAAATGCAATCACTTTACAGTTTATATACATTTTACATGTACAGTACTGTACAATAAATCTTGTGAAACACTTTAAAGTGTCCTCCTGATGTGAAAGACTCTATAAATGTCACATAGCTACATTTCACTTGGAAAATGTAAAATAACAGATGGAAAATTGATGAATTAAAAGGGGTGGGGGTTACTATTGTTTCATTTTTCGAGATTTCTATAATACCAATTTCATATTCAGGCTCCAGCCTTTGCACATACCTCGTCCCCTCCAGTCCACCATCAATAGCGTGTGTTCGGCCACTATGCCACCAAACTCTGGAACTCCCTGCCTCAATTCCTCCACCTGGCACCTCTTTGCATGTGTTCAGTTTGCATCTGAAGACATTTCTTGCTTCCCCCTACCTCTCCGACCTCCTAACCCTCTACCATCCTGTTAGCTCCCTCCGCTCAGCGGGTTCTGGCCTGCTTCACATTCCCTGCCTTGCTCGCCCCACTATCGGGGGTTGGGCCTCCTATCACTCTGCGCCCACCCTCTGGAACTACATCGCGCAGTCCCTCCATCTCGCCACCTTCGGGACCCGCCTCAAGAACTTCCTCTTCGACCGTGCTTTCGATCTCCCTCCTGTGCTGCCCCCTCCCCCACCCCGACCCTCAGCTCGGATCCATAACTGTCTGTCCAGCGCCTTGGGACATCCTCCCGATGTGAAAGACGCTATATAAATATAATTTTGTTGTTGTATCAAATGCAAGAATTTTTATTATTACTACATTTGTAACAAAATAGAAACCAAACACACACATTTCTTCATTCATCAGCAAGTGGAGTCCTGTAGCTTAGTGGTTAGAGAACTCGCCTTGCAAGCGAGAGACTTGGGTTTGATTCCCGGACAGGGCAAAATGTTGGGCAAGTTTCCTTACTCCACACGCCTCTGTTTACCTTGCAGTAAGTAGGAAGTCGGATGTTAGTTGATTGGCAGATCGCTTTTCCAGGGGAATAATGCCCAAAATTATTTTTTAAAAATAATAATTATTTGGTCATTCAATCCGTGAGACTGCTGTGCACAATTAGCTGCAGCATTTTGCCCACAAAATATACAGTCAATTCACTTTACAGTATATTCTATGAAGCACTTTGAGGCATCTCGAAGACATAACAAGGCACTATATCAAATGCAAGGATTTTTTTTATTATTATAAGTAATGTCATGGGAGGTAATTACTATAGTGCCTTTGCATCAAAGATCATTTAAGCAGTGACATTGCATTTTTTTTGATTTATGAAACTGACAAAATGGGAATTAAATTATTTATTTACTGTTTTTCAGAATTGGAAAATGTGTTCACCATTAGCCAAAGGAGTTTGCTACTTTAGAACTAAAATGCGCAATATATATTTTTTTCTGAGAAATGCTGCTTTTATCTTGAACTGGGATTTTTTTTAAAGCAGAGTGTTTTTCTGTAGATTTAGTATCTGCAGATGTTTCAGGGTCTGTGGAAATCCACTCAATCACAATGTATGATTAATGTTACCACAGTATTGCATACAAAAAAGTGTACAAATTTGTATGAGTGAATTTGAAGAATAATTGCTATTATTTCTATTGTCCTCTTACAAAACAACAACATCAACAAGATTCCATTTATAGAGCGCCTTTCACGTCGGGAGGACGTCCCAAGGCGCTGGAAACATATATTAAGTCATTAATGGCATTCTGAACATCTGTGATCAGGGCTCCCTCTGCCTCCTTGTCCTCCTTGACCTCTCTGCCGCCTTCGACACTGTCGACCACTCCATCCTCATACACCGCCTCTCCGCTTTACTCAATCTTCACAGATCTACCCTTGCCTGGTACGATTCCTATCTCTCTCACCGTCTACACTTTGTTGCCTCTAACGGTTTCTCCTCCAGCCCCCGCACTGTCACATCTGGAGTCCCCCAGGGCTCTGTCGTTGACCCTTTACTCTTTAATATCTACATGCTCCCCCTTGGTGACATCATCCACAGACTTGGGGTCAACTTGCATATGTATGAGGATGACACCCAACTCTATCTTTCTGCCTCCACCCTCAACTCCAGGACCACTGCTGATCTGACCCTCCTCTTCGACCATGCCATCAGCCAACCCCTTTCTCCTCCCCTCCCTTCTACCCCCCCGACCCCAGCTCGGATCTGAAATGCTGTACACTGTCCAGCGCCTTGGGACGTCCTCCCAACGTGAAAGGCGTTATACAAATGTAATCTTGTTGTTTAATGAGTGGAATAGTGATAGAACTCTGTTTATCTTGGCCCTTTCATCCATAAAACAAATTGAGTTGTGTTTTCCAATTATTTATAATTAATGTGGTGGTGGACCTGCTGATACAATTCAATCTGTAGGAACCATTTTGATACCTTTATATTGTACACATATTATAATTTTTGCTGCATTAACCTTGAGTGAGTTTCTGGAATGGGTAGGTGGTGTCCTCACTATTCAAGAGCGTTTGGCAGGCAGTTTGATGTTTTTCTATGAGATTCAAAGTCATAAAGATTTTAAGCTTGGCTGGAATGGTGGGAAACACAAGGTTTCCCTGGCAAGGAAGTGGTTTGGGGAAAATGCATGAGAGCTTCTTGGATTCACTTCACCACTCTGATTGTGATTAAGAACCTGGGGTCTGAGGTGGGTTCCACTAGAACAATTTCCACGGTAGAGGGGCCGATTTAACAAGACTTCTGTTGATAGTTTCTTCTCTATTTGTGGAGGAACTGTACATTTGAGTCATAGTGATGTTACTGTGCTACGTTTGTGGTCTCATTTTACGGAATTTGTTTGTCTTTGCAGCTCGTCTTTGACATGCTGGTATTGCAGAAGCACAATGCAGAACTAACTGACGCGGCAGGCGAAGCATTCTACACGCTAGTATGTCTGCATCAGGTGAAGTGTCTCGAGCTTCAATATTCTACTTTCTTTATCTTCCTTCACTTCCTTCCCATCACTCTCTGGCACCTCCCTACCTCTCCAACCTCCTCACTATCCAATCTACCACCCGGCACCTCCCCTCGATTGGCACCGGCCTCCTGCTCTTCTCTCGCACCTTCCGCCTCACCATTGGAGATTGTGTTTTCAGCCACTACACCTGAAACTCTGAAACACTCTCCCACAATCCTTCTGCCTTCCCCCCTCTCTCCCTTTTTTCAAGGCCTGCCTGAAATCCTTCTCTTCAACCGTGTTTACGGCTGCCTCCCTCCCCCCTCCCCCACCCCCCCCCACCCCTTCCTGGCTTGGAATCAGGTTCCACCACTGTTAAGTGCTCTGAAACGCTACCTTGTGCGGAGGGTCATATATAAGTGCAAGTTGTTGTTGTTGTTCCTGCCTTTGAAATTAACCAATTTCAGTTTTGGTAGATGTGATTTTCTGATGTGTACTTTCGATCCAAAGTTGCTGATTATCAGTTAATATATTCTCTCAACAGGCTGAATATTCGGAATTAGTGGAAACGCTTTTGTCAAGCCAGCAAGATCCAGTTATTTATCAGCGATTAGCAGATGCCTTCAACAATCTTACTGCAAGCAGTACTCCCCCCACCTTGGACCGCAAGCAGAGGATGACTTTCCTAAAGAACCTTAAAGACTTCATGGCGAATGTTGGTGGTCTTCTGTGTGTTAAATAAACTCTTAAGTACAAAATAACCTTGCTGAAGAATGCACTGTGAAAGCATGGAAATCAAAGTTGACTGAATTTTGTACTTGTTTCAAGACTTTTGGCTGCCATCTTGGATTTTAGACTCAGGATATTTGGTGTAAACTTACCACAGTAAGATACAAGGATGAACCCATTACTTTTTAGTTGCCAGTGTTTCTTATTCATGATTTGTCATACAACTAATCGTTTACTTTAGAAAAACAATGAAAAATAAGTGTATTTTAGAGAATTCCAATATGCAGATAAGCGGGCACAGTGAATGAGTTTTCAGTGCCTTTTTTCATGTCTGGTTTAATGCAGCTGCCTAAATGGCCAGAGAAACTGTCTTATTATTGCTTATATTTTGAGCCCTTTTTCTGAGGGAATCACTGTAGACAAAATGCACAGCTGTAAATGTTTATGGCTGAAATTAGCTTTATTTTTTTTCAAGCCTATGTGTTTGTTTGTGACCTAAAGACAACACCAAATTGTAACTTTCCAATCTTAATTTTTCTTTTTCCATTTCAGGCAGTGATCACGTAGTATACAATACTTCAGATTTTCTTTTGTACTGCCTGCTGTTCAGAATAAAGAAGTATATATTTTTGCTTCCCAAACAGTGAATTTTAGGGATTGTAACCAATTAATTGCCTTACTTTCTGTAAATATGAAAAGTGTTGTGAAAGACTGAAACTGGATTGCCAATGCGGCAACTTTCTTCCCTCAACCCTTCTTTCTCTTTCCCCCATCTTCCCCGAAGCAATTTTCTTTGACTCTAAAATGCCAGTTTGTCATTGTTTGGTGTCGAGAGTAGTTTTAGGAAACTTTGAATCAAGTCATCATTTTGGATACCAAAATTAACTCACGTAAATTCTGCATGAAGGCTTCAAAGGGATTTACTTTTTTTTAAAAAAACAAAAATCATAACACCTGAACTGTCGCACTACTACATCCTCATGTTTGAGCAATAACAAATTCAAGAGCGTGAATTATTTAATAATGATCACCAGGGTAAACTGGGACATTAGTTAAAAACCAACACTCTAGTTTATGTTTTTGCATGGTCTTATTTCAAACATAAAAACTTTTTAGATTAATTGTAAATACACCATTTGGGGCATTTTGAGTTTGACATTTGCAGTGGTGCGCAGTTGATCAACAAATCGCAATGCACAGACAAAAAAAAAGACTGCATATTTTAATACTGTGCTGTTTGTTCAGGGTTCCAAAATGCAAACTTAATCAGGATGTCAGTTCTCAGCACAAAGATGTGCACATTACTCGTTTTTAAAATATAAATGATACATGAACAAAACTTGATGGCCAAACCTTTTGAAAAGGTGTAAAATCCTTTCTGCCGGACTGTGTACAGGTTGTATGTCGAAACTACTGAAAAAAATATTTGTACTTAGTAAAACAAAATGTTTTTCTTTAGAAGCCAGCAAACGTGTTCATTAAGACGATTGTATAGGTCAGCTAATTTATGAGACTCAATTTAAAATAAAATAAAAGTAGCTAGTGGAACTAGGAGAGCTGCTGTGTTCTAGTTTTTTTTACATTGATTAAATATGGCAAAACATTGGGTGATGGAGTCAATTTAAAAGTCCTCATGAGATACAATGAGACCAGCCTAAATGGACCAAACTGTGTTCCTATCCAGTTGAAAATCGCTGTAGCCTGAATACCTTGATGTGTTAATTTCCTATACAAATGTGGTGTGCATTTCTTCCCCCCTCCCCCCCACCCCCAAACCAGCCGCTTTATAAAAAAAAACTCTAGTTTATCCTTGAAATGCATTTTTTTTATCAAGTCCTAAGCTTCACATCTTGTCTGGCTCTTTTGCTGATTTACATCAACTCTCTTGGGCTCACTGTGCTCACTGTTTCAAGATTTCAAAGTTCAATGGAAAAATTGAACAAGACATTTCATTTAATCAAAACCTTGAGACCAGCCCTCTCACATTGAAATTACATTCAGCTACTTTGTTTATTTTAAATTGCAGATACTTTTCTGTCTAGTTCTGTGAGCCGACCAGAAATTATGACCATTTAAGACAGCAGTGACCAAAGTGGTCCATTGCATCGGTTAGTTAAGATTTTTCTTTACTGATTTGTCAGAATGCCATATTTTTACATGTATTCTAAGAGAAGCTGCAAGGATTGAGTCCCGCAGCAGAATTGCTTGAGACTTGTATCCTTCTTGATGGCCCATATATCGAAAGTTTGATTTGAAGACGTGTGTATAACTTATATATTACAGTACTGTATTCTCTTTCCTTAGTCTGCCCTAAATAAAGGGTGCATTACAGAACACTGCAGTAATTGAGGACCAATCTTCCTTTGTTTTTAAATGGGTGCACTGGAAATTGGTAGTATTTAAATGAATTTTTGCAGGATTTGCACATATACTGTACTTGTATTTTGTAGGAAGGCCAACATAAATGAATTGGTGCCATTTTAAGTACAAAATGCAATCTTGTCTCCTTCCTGGCAAAACTGAACACTGCCTCTATCTCTTGAATATATTTCTTTGTTCTCCCCCGCCCATGTGTTTTCAAGTTTTGACCATTTCGATCTCCGAGGTAATCATAAAATAAATACATCCTCATGTTTGAGCAATAACAAATTCAAGAGTGTGAATTATTCTTTAATAGCAAGCAAGCACCAGTGACTTGAATGAGAATGGTGCACTGAGCAGCGCACAGAAATTATGCTTTGTAATTGTCATGCATGCTTCTACGGCAATTAGTTCTGGTTCTGTTTACTTGTACAGTATGTAGATGAGGGAGGCAACCTGACTTTGTATTCCTGTGTTCTGTGTTTCACATGACCTGATATCTAGTGTATCACAATGAAATATCTAGTGATATTTAGTGTATCACAATGAAATGTGCGTGCACAAATGTAACAAACAATCTGACCGGCTTTCCTATCAACAGTATGCGAAAGCTGCCGATCATTGCTCATCACGAATAGGAATAGAATCTGAAAATTCACCATTATTTCTATGTCTTGAGGAGATGGAAGAATGTTGATTCAATGGAAAAGAAGCACGAGGGAGAGGGTAGTCAGTTTCCCATTAATATAGCTGCACTGTGTAAAAGCACAATAGCTCAAAGAATGATAGGTCTCAATCCAAGAATTCGGTACCCGTAAAGATTTCTGTGATGTGATATTGTGTACCGTGTGAATGTGGATTTAGCTTTGACTCAACTACTTGTTTCCCCATTTGTAAATTTGGTTATGCGTTTTATTTTGCACAAAACCATTTTTAAACTCAAAAAGAAGTTAAGGGTTTTAATGCGTAGATATGGAATAAATCTCACCAAAGACTCTCAGTTCCTTGGACAGTTCTGCCACATTTAACTGCATTGTTATGGGTAAAGCATTTTAACTTGCACAAAAGTGCCACAAATTGAGGGGCAAAAAATGTTAGCCAGTTGCTGCCATATGAGTTTATCCCTTACGAGTCAAACTGATTTAGCTACTTGTTCCCTCATTTGTAACATTTTCATTCACCTGGACTTTTCCTTGAATAAATCGTAGATTTTCTTGGTGCATAACCAATCCTGTAAGTGTGGTTTTGCATAAATGAACGCCTGTGATCCATTTTCTTTTCTACCTTTTTGCATTGTTTTGTGAGTACTTTCTCCTATGTGCAAACAGCCTGTTTATGTATAATCAGTTACTTTGTAGCATTTTTAAAAATGTACATCAAGGAAATGTAAAAGACCTGTGGTATGTATTGGGAAGTGTATGTAACATGTTACAAGTTTTGGGGTATTTTGGTGCAGTTTCATACAGTTCAAATTTCCGACTTGCACCGTCTACCCTTCTCATGTAGAACAAGATTAATTTTTTAAAATGTTTCTTTCTCTATAATAATAATAATCCTTGCATTTGATATAGCGCCTTATCGCGTCGTTGGGACGTATCAAAGTGCTTCAGAGAATATATTCTAAAGTGAATTGACTGTAAAATTTGGGGGCAAAGTAGCCCTCTGTAATTACATTTATTTTATTAATAACATGTTCACGTGGTTGCCTCCAGGCAGATTTCTGTGAGTTCAATTGGCAAGAATCCAAATAATGAGGCAACCCAGATAGTTTATGCCCAGGAGCTCCCTGGTTTGAATGTCTGTTGGGTTTGCTGGACGTAGCTCGTGCTGCAATGGGATGCGTCAGGAAATGGGAACTCGGTCGCTTTGTAGCACTCCCACTATGGGTTGTGCATCTGTGTGGCAGTCAGGTGGAGATTGCTAAGGCTTGACTGTGATGCCCTCTGCAGTCGAATGACCTGCTGGCACTCACTGCCATGTCTTGGATGTAAATACAGGGTAACACAGGGTAACCAGTGCTGGGGAACTGAATTTGGATTTGGTGGGGATTTGATTTGGATGCATTCATTCTGTTTGAACGTTTGTAGCAATTTTTGGGGGTTATATAGCAGCAATATGAAATAGATATCGATCTGATTTTCTTGTACTTTATATCCTTATACAAATAAATCAAGTTCCTTTGTATCAGTATTTGCCCTAAAATATCTGAACTGCAGCCAGTTAATTTTAACACAAATTTACAAAATACACTATATACACTATATAACATTAAAAATCCACCATTTAATAAATTTGATGTACAAATGTCTTGCTGATCCTAGTACAGTTCTCAATCTCAGTGGAACAGGGTATATGGTTAAACAATAATACCACTCCCAGGGGACCTCAGCAATGTTTCAATATTACTGAATCCGGTTGTTCATTAATTGTTGACTTCTCAAAGGTTTTTCGATTTCTCTCAACATGAGATTAAAAGCGGTAAAGATTTTTTAAAAAAGCTGCCAGCAGTCAAATTTCATCATGTGATGCATTTCATGCTGTCAAGTGTACTGGTTTCCCATCAACTACTCATTACAAACAGGATAACCTATTTACCTTAAGTGTGGTTCAGTAAACTAGAGTAACTTGTTAAAGTTATTTCAGGTTAATTTCTTCTATTGTTCTATAATGTATATAAGGTGTGAAGGTATTTAAGCATAGAAGCTCAAGGCAATGGGATGCAGGACCTCAGACATGACAGTAGTTTTGGTTGGGATGTCAGACTGATATCTTGTCAAGGCTGTCCAGGGCTTGTGCTGTATCGCCCAGGTTGCTGCTGTGTCACGTTCTCCACAATCAGTTTATTTTAACTGGCTACTAGTCATTCTCTGCAGCTGTAACCTGAGCAAAATGGTGTATATTATAGCATAAAGGTTTGTTATGAACAGGTTTTTCTTTGGTTGTAAATGAGCTTTTCTTTGATGGTTTCATGTTGCAAAACCTATGAATCATGTTGTACATTTGCGCATTCTCAACTGGTTGCTCACCATTATGGGCATAGAGCTACTAAATAGCAGCAAATAGTGCAAAAATTATTTGATACTTTTTATATTAACTGTTAAATGTGTAGATTGGATTTTAGATTCAATTCCAAATTATTTTGGACAAAATTGTTCACTCTGCTTGAATGCATAAAATAAGTTGGGGGAGCTGAGCTACTTGGAAATAGCATTAAAAAGAAAAAAAACCATTCACTTGAGACTGTTTAATGTGATATGTTGTGCTCAATGTGACGAGTTGTACCATTGATCAAAATATTAAATCTGTTAAATGAATGTTCCCACAATTGTCAATTTCACATATGTCAATGTGGTTGGTAGGCACAATATTGGCCTTCAAGACATTTTTTTATAAAATCAACAAAGTTGCTTCAAAGTGACAAACGCGATGTCTGTTTCAACATAACGTTTAAGTATTTGGAAAATTAAATCTCGTCATAATTCTCTGCCATGCTATGGGGAAGGGTGGAGATGTGAGGTGGAAACAAATAAGTTAATTTAAAGTTAGTTTAATTTCAATTAAACCGTCTGAGATGCTACCCATGTGAAAGCCACTATATAAATGCAAGTTGTTAATTTCAACACTCGTTTATTGAAATGCCAAGAGAGAAATTCCTTTGGCTACCTCTGCTTTTTGCATTAGTCCAACCATCACAGCTTGGTTATGATTTCCCACTCTGGGGTCATCTGAAGAAGTGTGTGTGTGTGTGTTTCACATTTATCTACAAGTTGAGTCCGGGGATGTGATCCAGCTAACCTTTGATCTGATTCCAAAAGGGGGCACAAAAAAGAAACACAATAGAGATTTTTTCTTTAATAGATAAGCTTAAAGACTTGAATTTGATCAACTGATTTCTGTATTTGTAATAATATAAGGAGAAGCCAGCATTTAATTTTCCATTGTTGGTCTGTTTTGCTATCTCATGGTTGGTTGCTGCTGCTGCAGTAATACTGAATGCTATTCCTATAAATCACCTTACAAACTTAATCTGTATCCATATTAATCCGTATTAGGGTTTCCTTTTAACCTGTTGACCAAACATTATTTTGCGTTTTGAAGTTTTCTGTGATTTTTAAAGTGAAGATCGTTTTGACATAGTCTGAAGAAAGACCAAAAGAAAAATACAAGCTGTAGAAAAGGAACAGGTATCCCTGGTAAATTAGCATGTCGTATATTCACACATTGCAGTTATTACAAGAATCAAATTGAACTCGATTGTGAAGTTTGAAGTGGGATTTTTTTGTAAAAACAATACATTTTCTTGGGCCAGTAAATATGGTATTACTTTGTGTTAAACATGTGTTTTAAAGATTTGGTCATGCTTCTATTTCATAAATTTGAAAGATATTTGAAACCATTTCCTCTTTTAACAAACCAGATGTGTCCCTTCAAAGTCAACTATTTGAAGGAAGTTTTGTGAGGTGTTTCACCATTGCCCCCTGGCGGCATATAAAGTATTTTTATTTTCTCAATAAAGCACTGAATAATAATCCTTGTGTTTGAGTTAACACCTTATTGCATAGTCAAAGAGGTTTCAAAGTGCTTCACAGGAATTTACTGTGAAGTGCACCGACTGTGTATTTGTACGCAAACACAGTTGTCAATTTGTGCACAGAAACATCCTATAAACGGACATGAAGCGAATGACCCAATTTTAGATTGTTGGCCAAGATACTGGGAGGAACTCTTCTGTAAATAGATTCGTGGGATCTTTAACAGCCGCCTGCACAGGCAGATGGGTCCTTGGTTTAACACCTGTAAGTACGCCCCCTACGTAATTGTTTTGCTACATTTACCTTTTTCCTCTCGTATGTATACAACAATAATCCCTACCCCACAAATTCACCCACAAATATACGGTCAGTTCACTTTACGGTATATTCTGTGAAGCGCTTCGAGAAGGCTGAGAAGACGTGAAAAGCGCTGCATCAAATGCGAGGATTATTATTGCTATATTGCACTTTTCGTGTCAGGGCGGT
The DNA here is from genome assembly GCF_018977255.1 of Callorhinchus milii. Taxonomy (NCBI): domain Eukaryota; kingdom Metazoa; phylum Chordata; class Chondrichthyes; order Chimaeriformes; family Callorhinchidae; genus Callorhinchus; species Callorhinchus milii. The sequence continues at coordinate 66,592,690 of NW_024704745.1, read as the reverse complement.
GCCGTAAAGCACTTCACAGGATACACACACTATAAAAGACTGTTTTGTTGGGGAACGCAAACGGCCAAGAGACGCAACTATAGATAATCGATTCTCGAAATAGTTTCTATAAATAAATGTGTGTGTGTACATACACATATAGATGTATGACTGATGCGTAGAGATAGTGATGTGAGCTATTCACTTGGGGGCTGGTTGCGGAGTGTTAATCTTTACAAACTGGCGGCAATGCTTCGCCTGTGAGACCGACATTTCCCGTTCATCGCCCAGTGTTATGTGCCAATAAAATACACACAAAGCACTGACAGCACAGAAACAGGCGGCTCGGACCAACCGGGAGTGCGTCACTGCCCGGGGGAGGGGGCGGGGCTGTCTGCAGACCCCGCCTCCCCGGAGCCTCGTCACACACGCAGCGGGAACGCCGCGCCCACTGCGTGGCACGTCACCGCGTCTGGCGGCTCTGACGTGCGTGAGGCGCGCGCGTGCGTTGCTCCGGCGACAGCGGCCTGTGAGGGGCTGAGGGGCCGAGGGGGGGGTTTCTTACAGTAAATAACATAAGGAGGTCAGTCCCCCCCCCCATCCCCACCCGAGAGAGGGAGGGAGGGAGGGAGGGAGCAGCGCGGGTGTAAGTGGTCGCTTGTCATGGAGCTGTGATAGAAAGTGGCCGTGGGTCAGGGAGCGGCAGGAGGGGGGGTCAGGGAGCGGCAGGAGGGGGGGTCAGGGAGCGGCAGGAGGGGGTGGGGGGGGTCAGGGGGGGTCAGGGAGCGGCAGGAGGGGGTGGGGGGGGTCAGGGAGCGGCAGGAGGGGGTGGGGGGGGTCAGGGGGGTCAGGGAGCGGCAGGAGGGGGTGGGGGGGGTCAGGGAGCGGCAGGAGGGGGTGGGGGGGTCAGGGAGCGGCAGGAGGGGTGGGGGGGTCAGGGAGCGGCAGGAGGGGGTGGGGGGTCAGGGTGCGGCAGGAGGGGGTGGGGGGTCAGGGAGCGGCAGGAGGGGGTGGGGGGGTCAGGGAGCGGCAGGAGGGGGTGGGGGGGGGTCAGGGAGCGGCAGGAGGGGGTGGGGGGGTCAGGGAGCGGCAGGAGGGGGTGGGGGGTCAGGGAGCGGCAGGAGGGGGTGGGGGGAGGTCAGGGAGCGGCAGGAGGGGGTGGGGGGGGGTCAGGGAGCGGCAGGAGGGGGTGGGGGGAGGTCAGGGAGCGGCAGGAGGGGGTGGGGGGGTCAGGGGGGGTCAGGGAGCGGCAGGAGGGGGTGGGGGTCAGGGAGCGGCAGGAGGGGGTGGGGGGGGGTCAGGGAGCGGCAGGAGGGGGTGGGGGGGGGGTCAGGGAGCGGCAGGAGGGGGTGGGGGGGGGGTCAGGGAGCGGCAGGAGGGGGTGGGGGGGTCAGGGAGCGGCAGGAGGGGGTGGGGGGTCAGGGAGTGGCAGGAGGGGGTGGGGGTCAGGGAGCGGCAGGAGGGGGTGGGGGGGTCAGGGAACAGCGTGTGAATCAATCCCACTCCCCCGCTCTCTCCCTGAAGCCCAGCAAACTTGTCGTCCTCGATGTCTCCGATGGTATTGTTCTTGTTCAGTTAGTTACTGAAATCAAGACATGGCACGTTTGGCCGGAGACACGATACCCTCTTCGATCGTGCCCTCGGTCGCCCTCCCACTTCTCTGCCTTCCCTCACCCCTACCTCACCTCTGTTGTTGTTGTTGATGGTCACCCGATCCTAAGTGTCTGTTTTTGCTGTGTGAGTCTCGGCAATGACTCTTTGCGCTGCAGAGGGCAGGGCGGCATGTCCAACACGCGTCTTACCTGCTCGTCTTATTTTATCTTCTATTAACAGTTTCTGCAGCAATCAGGTGAGGATAAATTGCATAAGCTCCCTTCACGCGGGGTAGCATCCGTGATCTCTATGGTGGAGTGTGTCCCCGAGCCAGGGGGAGACGGAGTGGGGAGGTGACCATAAGCACGATCACCGAGAAAAGTCTTTAGGCGAGATTTGAAAGTGGGGAGATGTCTCGAGGCACTTCACAGAATATATTGTAAAATGAATTGAGTGTATATTTTGTGGGAGAAATGCAGCAGCCAATTGCGCACAGCAGTGTCCCACAAACAGTCGTAGATTGAGTGACCAAATTATATATTTTTAAAAATGTATTATTTTGTTTTGGAGTGATTATTACCCCCAAAAAAGCGATCCGGCAATCGACTTAACAACCAGGTTCCTACTCACTGCTAGATAAACAGAGGTGTGTGGAATTAGGAATTTGCCCAACGTTTTGCCCTGCACTGAAATCGAATCCAGGTCCTCTTGCTTGCTTTAACCACTTAAAGGAGGCTAGGAAAGTGGTAAGGTGCAGGAGTGGAGTCAAGAGAGTGTTGCCATCTCTTAAGCTAGCAAGATCTCAATACAGGTTGGGTTGTGGCTTATGAAACAGGTGTTCAAATATTTCTCCCTCGTGGTTCTGAGCTCCTGTGACCGAGCCTTCAGTTCCTATCTCCCTGACGGCTGTACTCTCTTCCTCTATTACTCCGGTTCGCCCCGCCTTGAAGCATCTTGGAGTGCTTAACAGTAGTGGAACTTGATGTCGAGCCATGGAGAGGAAGTTGGGTGTTCAGCAGCTGGGTAGAGAAAGGGTCAAGGCAGCAAGTGATGGGTTTCATATGGTTGATGATGATTGCGAGGGGTGAGGGAGAAATGGGGGCAAGAAGTTTGGGGTGGGGATAGATGTAGATACAGTAGCAGAAGATGTGTAAAACATGCGGGAAGACCAGGAGACAAGTGGGGGCGGGGTGGATACAGAGTTGTAGGCATCGGAGGGTGAGGCGCCACTTCAAATCCTACATCTTGTGAATGGGCCTCTGGCTATCTCCCTCTCTCCCTTCTTAGGTGTCCAACCCTGTCTCTGTAAAGCCCTATGAAATGTTATCCTCTGTGAAAGGTGCTATATAAATTCAAGTTAAGCATGGTATTGGTTTCTCTCCTGTGTCAGACAATTAGCTGGCCAGAAATGTCCGGAAACCACTTGAGACCAATAATAGAACCTGTATTGTTCTGCCAAGCAGCATTACAGATAATTCACATTGAAGTTCTTCGTGTGACAAACGAGTGGGGATGTTGCCTGCGGCTACTCTATTTCCATTCATAATATCACTGATGTTAGAACTTAATAATGCACACTCCATACTGGAGGAGTCTATGCCAGGATATCTCAAACCAGCAGGTTTAAAGAATAATGAGGTAAAAAACTGGAAAAATGATAATTGTGTAAATATCAATCTGTTATAATGTTTAAGAATATGCATCAATAGAAAATTGTCCCCTTTAAGAGTTTAAACAGTCGGAATACCTAACAAAAGTAACAGCTTTGACTGTACGCACAGTATTACGGTCTGCACATGTAGAAAACAATCTGTGCTTCATTTTATTGTGCAGAAGATTCTGTTAACAGGCTTCCTGTAATCTAGTGTGCTTAAAACAACTTAATTTATTAACAACAGTTAATTTGGGACATCCTCCCGACATGAAAGGCACTATACGAAGGTAATTTTGTTGTTGTTTATATAGCGCCCTTCACATAGGGTAATAACTGTATGGCTGAATTGATTTGTTTCAGGATAATCTGCCTTCAGTATGAATGACAGCGATGATGATGACACCCAGCTGTCAGACTCTGCTTTGACTGCCCTGCAAGCGTTCTATATGCAGCAGCAACATAAAGAATTTGCACAATTTGACAGGTACTCTGTTGGCTCCATTGAAGAGAACTGGGTAAGACGATGATTTTACTTGGTCATAACAGAAGTAATACTGTACATTTCTGATAATCTGACCCAGAGACTACCATTTGAGCCAGGCTGATACCCTGACACCATTTCATCTTAAATCAATCAGCACAAACAGATCTGCCAGTAACTTCCTGTGGTTAATTCTAGACCCTGTCCCTTTAACACTGTTTCGTGTTGGACATACTAAGACGGGTTTTCAAAAAATCTTTCAGAAACTGACAAAGCAGCAGTGCTGACCAGATCTAACCAGGATAACCCTGGTTAATGAAGGCAAAGAAAATCAAAGAATTTAATAAGGCACAGTACATTGTACTAAATTATTTATTTATTATGAATTTTCAATATAAAAGTAATTAATAGACAAATATATGATTGCAGATAAGGTTTTGTACCATATAGCTGGTCAGAAGAGTCTTCAGTATTTTAGTTGTAGAGTTAGCGTCCATAATAATAAATATATTTTGTATTCAGCCATGTATTAGCTCAAGAGCAAAAACAAAGTAATATGACATTTGTTACAGGTGATCCATTTCTTCCCCTCCTTCATGTTTTGACTGGTTTAGTCAAGTGCATTATCTTTCAATTCCTTTTTCTGGTTTCTGGGAAGTCTTCTCTTCAGCACACTCTCTTGGGTCTGTTCTTTTTTTGTTTTTCAAGTAGCTTCACTTATCTCAGCTGACAATGAGACGAATAGTGTAAACTGGTAACTTCATTTAATTGTCCATCAAGTCATGCTCTGTCTCTCCAAATCGTTTCACTCAGCCCCTCAAATCATTTTATTGGCAATTCCCTGACTTCTATGTTTGACTCCAACTCGAAAAGCGCCTCCTCACAGAGCTTGTCATCACCTTCGAACACCATATTGGGTTGTGGAGTCCTGTAGCTCAGTGGTTAGAGCACTCGCTTTGCAAGTGAGAGACCTGAGTTCAATTCCAGGCAGAGGGCGAAACCTTGGGCAAGTTTCCTTACTCCACACACCTAATAATAATCCCTCCAAAACCAAAAACAATAATAAATTGGTCATTTTCAATCTACGACTGTTTGTGGGACATTGCTGTGCGCAATTGGCTGCCGCGTTCGCCCACAAATATACAGTCAATTCACTTTACAGTGTGTTCTGTGAAGCGCTTTAATAATAATAATAATAATCCTTGCATTTGATATAGCGCTTTTCATGTCGGGAGGACGTCCCAAAGCGCTTCACAGACTTTGGGACGTCCTCCCGACGTGAAAAGCGCTATATCAAATGCAACGATTATTATTATTATAACTGTCTTGATGCCTTCTCTTTGTCAATCTGTTGACTCTGAACAGAAATCTCCATTAACATACCTGTTTGTACGTCACCATATTAGGTACAAAAGGTCTTCGTTTGTAGACAAAAATGGGAAAGGATGAATCGAACAAAACTTTAATCCTGTGCTGTACTCTTTGATTAATGGCTGTCATTAGTTGTTTTACTTTCCCTTAGATTAATTCGCCATTTGGAGTTTGGGGCGCTTTCAGAACAGAAATTCGGATTTATAGGCATCCCGCTTATCTCTTTTGAATATCTCTGATATAAAGACTTTCCCTCTAAATTTGGTAATTATTTTCCTGCTTGGTGATACATACGTTTCTTGTTTGATTTTGGACCATTTTATAACTGTTGTTTTTCTTCCTCTCCTATCTGGTTAATGACACAGCACACACAAGGCTCTCTGTAACGCTCATCAACTGACAGGACAAAGCCTCTTTGATTCAGATACTCACAAGCCATTTGGTAGGGTGACCAAAATTTACTCTTTATACCAACCACTGATCCACTCCATTGTCAACTAAATATAATAATAATCCTTATCACGTCGTCAAGAGATTTCAAAATCGTTCACAGGATTCAACTGTGAAATGTATTGACTGTGTATTTGTTTATAGGAAAATATGTTGTTTAATTTGTGCACAGCAATATCCTATAAGCAGGCATGAATTCACTGATCAATTTTATCTGGGAGATTGTTGATCAGGACATTGGGAGAAACTCTCTTCTCTTTTTGAGTAGTACCATGGGATCTTTAACATCAACCTGAATGGTATACAGGACCAAAATCCATCATGACGATAGCCTACAGAAATATTGTTTCCTAATTAAAGCTGAATTTAAGACTTTGGCAAAATTCCACACCATCTTAAATTTTAAGTTAACGCAAAAATCATGAGAATTTCAGGCTTCAGATATTCAAAGTTCTGCACCAACTTAATTGCACATTAATTTATAATAATAATCCTTGCATTTGATATAGCACCTTATGATGTCTTCCAGACAACAGCTTGCACTTATATAGCACCCTCCATGCAGGGTAGAGTCTCAAAGAGTTTCACAGAATATATTGTGAAGTGAATTGACTGTATATTTTGTGGGTGAAACTCAGCAGCAGTGTCCCACAAACAGTTGTTGATTGAGTGACCAAATTATTATTAGTTATTTATTTGAAGGGATTTTTACCCCCGGAAAAGTGATAATAATAATAATAATAATAATAATAATCCTTGCATTTGATATAGCGCTTTTCACGTCGGGAGGACGTCCCAAAGCGCTTCACAGAATAGACTGTAAAGTGAATTGACTGTATATTTGTGGGCGAACGCGGCAGCCAATTGCGCACAGCAATGTCCCACAAACAGTCGTAGATTGAAAATGACCAATTTATTATTGTTTTGGTTTTGGAGGGATTATTATTAGGCGTGTGGAGTAAGGAAACTTGCCCAAGGTTTCGCCCTCTGCCTGGAATTGAACTCAGGTCTCTCACTTGCAAAGCGAGTGCTCTAACCACTGAGCTACAGGACAGCTACACGATCCGCCAATTGACTAACAAGCGGATTCCTACTTACTGCTAGGAAAACCGAGACATGTGAGTAAGGAAACTTGCCCAACGTTTCACCGTGCCCGGGAATCAAACCCAGGTCCTCCCGGTTGTGAGGATCTAACCACTGAGCTACAGGAGATCTTTCTGTGGTCACTTTTCCAAATTGTTTTTTTTCGATCGAGTTTCACTCTGCATGTTTTGCATTGTATGTGATCTATGTTGTTGTAAGTTATTAGAATAATTGTCCAAAGTTTGAAGTTTAAGATGTGTTTTGGGATTGTTTTATGCAGTTTGGTTGTATGGGACAAACTGTCTAAAAAATACAGAATAATTATGTTAATAAACTATCATTTCTAACAGCAATTAAGCCAGTTTTGGTACAGTGATGAAACTGCAACACAACTAGCCCAGGAGGCCATTAGAGCTGTTGGACGTGGTGGCAGGTAATTCTGTGCATTGAATTGGACTACCTTTATATATATTTCCTTAATACATTGAGGGTGGAAGTGATGTCTATTCCTGCCACACAGCAGCTATCAGTATGAATCATTAATTCTAAATCATTGAATTATACAGCACAGAAGGAGGCCATTCGGCCCATCGTGTCCGTGCTGGGTCTTTGAAAAGAGCTATCCAATTCAATCTCACTTCCCCGCTATAGAATCAATAGAAATCATTAAAAATTATAAAATCTGATCATTAAAAGAAGGGGAAAGAGAAGGAATGAGAGAGATAGAGAGCGCATAGAGGGGGAGAAAGAGAGCAGGCAGAAGAATGACAGAAGAGGGAGAGAGCGAGAGCTTGCATTTTTAGAGCGATTCACCTTGTTCAAACATCAAAATTGGTGGGGGTTTTTAGGCAAATGGAATAGTTCTTTGCACAGTGAGGCCTAGAGGAATGATAAGAGAGGTTTAAAGCTTGAAACAGAAAATTGTTTAAAAATTAAAATAAGCAAGGAGGGCAGGCTATTGACAAGATTTTGAAATATTTTATTATTAAACAAATTATTTTTGTATTATTTTAGTGAATTACAGTTAATAGTATAGTAATGACACTGCCCTGATGTCGAATAGTTTTATTACTGAATTTTTCGATTTTTTTTGAGTGCTACAGTGCAGGAGCTGAAATTGTAGAGACAGAGATGGGACAACATAGTCCTGCTGTGAGAAAGCTTATCTCCACTATTGCCCTGCTGAGAAGCAGAGTACGTTGTAAAAAGAGGCCCACTTTAGTGTTCAGGGCTTGTCATTGTAAAGAGAGGGCCCTGTCCTTGTAGTGCCTCAATATCTGAATCATTGGATGAAAATCTTTAAAACCATCTTTACGCTTAGTTTATTAGCATTGGCCAGTTTATTAGTATTGAAAGAGATTTGGTAGGATTTCCCCACGGTCTTAATCTAACCTGTGACTGCTAGCAACAACAACGTGCATTTATATAGTGACCTTCACATGGGGTAGTGTCCTGGAGCGTTTGACAGTGGCAGCGTGTGACGCTACCAGGGGGATAGGGAGGGCGGAGGTGACTAAGCCCAATCAAACAGGACTGTTTTTGAAAGCAGGTTTTGAAAGTGGGGAGGGAGGGGGCAAGTGGAGAGATTGTGGTAGAGTTCTAGAGTTTCGGGGCGTAGTAGCTGAAGGCACCTCGGAGGGTGAACATATCCTTGAGTTTGCAGATATGTTGATTTACTATATTGTACACTTGTTTCAGAATAGCTTGCATCAGTGCCCCAAGTATTTATCAGAAACTGAAAGCACTTGGGAATGAAGAATTCTCTGTCGTTCTGCTGGAGTATGACACTCGTTTTTCTGTGTACGGAGAGGAGTTTGTGTTCTATAACTACAGCGATCCTTTGAAGCTGCCTGAAAACCTCAAGCCTCACAGCTGTGACATTGTTGTCGTGTCCCCACCGTACCTCTCGGAAGACTGTCTCAGCAAAACAGCACTTACAGTCAAATATCTCACAAAAGAGAAAATTCTTCTTTGTACTGGTAGGTGGAAATGTAATCTTGTAACGATTTGTTTTGATGGGAATACTTGTAAAGTTTTGCCAGTTCCGTAACAAATGAATATTGAGCGAGTATGATAATGATGGCAGTTAAGTATTTGGGTTTCCGATGGCTCCACAAAGATGATCACATCTACAGCAATGCTTGGAATACCTCAAAGTTTATTTCTCAACGTTTAAACCTCAAAGTTTATTAACTGAGATGGTGGTTACGTTTCTGGTATTCATTCTAACACTAGTCTTCCTTTAATAATACTCCAGGCATATCTCCCTGTTGTATTACGGGTTTGTTTATAATGCAGTCGCACTGTGGACCAGACACACAATGCACTCTGGTCAGTTTCCAGTCAGTGCTGCTCTGCACAGAAAGCGCCGCTGACATCATTTTGTGACAATAGCAGTTACTGTACATTACTTGCATGCAGGAAGTGAGATCCGTGGTGACTTGAAGTGCTGACCTGAAGCTACTTTTATTATATGTCACACTGATGTACATAGGCTGTTTATAATGAGGTTGGCCTGAATTGTGGGTACAGTATTTGGGGGACAGATCCTTCCCTATTCTTGAATGAATATCTGATTTTTATTATGTTAGATCTTTTGTTTGCTTGTCTCCATTGTCCCACATTTGAGTGTCTTTGACTATCCATTTCAGGTGCAATCATGGAGGATTTAGCAGCAAAGTTACTTGATGTGAAAATGGGTAAATTTCTACCAAAACACAACAGGAAATTAGCAAATGAATATCGTTGTTACACCAACTATGCAACAAGATTAGATTCAGACTCCATCTCTTAATCTGTTTTAAAGAATTTTTGTTTTCAATAAAAAAAGGATATACATGTGTGTCATGGACGTGTGAATTCCCTGAAGATGTGTTGCTGATTTGGGGTGTTTTGGGGAGAGGGGGCAAGACTGCGAGGTTCAACCCCCACAGGGAGAGGAACAATCCCAAATAAGTGACTATGATTCGCTCCTGGGTTTCTCTAGATACCGGCTGAAGGTCTGTCTCACTGAGAAGCTCAGGAGCACAGGTCCTTCCTACCCCACCACATCGATTGAGCAGAAAAGCAGGCTATTTATCCATTGACCCTCCCCCAGGCTAGTGGTAGGCTATTTAATCAATGAGTCACCAACTGTCCAGTTTTGGCCTGGCAAGTCTGGTTTTAAGGGAATGTGTACAGTTTCTGGCCAGAAGTATTCACTGGACACCAAAAATATATTTTTTTAGAATTTTGGAACAACGTAGAATTATAGAAGTTATGTCATTTTATTTATAAGAGTAAAGTTACAGAAACAGATATTTAAAATATCAAAAATACACAAGTTCAATATTTACAAGTAATCTACAGTGAAAAAGTGTAAGGTAAACACCATTGATGAAAAGTAAATGCAAACATATATGAGACATGAATTAATACAACATATATACCAGCAGAACCAAATATACCATATGTAATGATAAAGATGATATTAACTTTGATTTATTTTTGGTGCAGTAACTACTCTGGCAGCAAATCGTCTCCCAGTTCTTCATCTGCAAATTCATCCTCATCAACCCGTTTTCTTGCTGCAGTTTTGGGCCGTTCTATTTGTGGGCCAAGTGGATCCACATACGATGCATCTATTGATTTTTTTAAAAAAAGCAGGTGCTAATTAGAGTTTACAAAGTACAATTTTTTACTATATTATAACAGGTTAGTTTAGAAAGACCCTGTTTAAGGTATCTTTATTTTAGGTTTTTATTTTAAAGCCAAAAATCAAGTAGCTAGTTGATGTATGTACATCTAGAAATTAAACATTTAATTTAATTTTCTGATATAGTCCTAAAAATTAGAATTTAATTGAATGGAGTTTTATTGAATATATAGTCAAAATTTGGAGGCAGGTGGTCAATTGGCCTTAGACAGTAAGTTGCAAGAATCATTTAAATGTAATCATGGAACTCAGCTAACATTACTCATTTGTAAAGCAGGTTATTGGTCAACTCTAAATATAGTTAACCTACCTATATTTTTATTACAAGAAGTAGTTGATTAAACAGAGAAAAAACAGGATCTTGTTATACAGTAATGGCTTTACCTATTATAATGTACTCTGGCAAAGTTGGCAATTTAGCACCTTCTTGCTGGTGCTAACAAAACCTCTGGTGTTCTGGCCAACAATCCCCCAGAAGGTCACTTACTTCACAGCTGTTTATGCAAATTGCTGAGTGCAAATTGGCTGTTTGCCTACAAATAAACTCACTACACTTCACAGTACCTTGGGATGTTCTCCAAATATGAAAGGTGCTGTATAAATATAAATTTATATTGTAAACTTGGTTTGTGAAATCCTGTGAAGCATTTGAAGATGTCTCGATGATGCTATATCAAATGGAATTATTAGCAAACTTTCATGGATGGAATAACTACAGGCAATAGAGCAAACTATTGTGTGCTTCACAGGCTTTTGGCAGAGACAAGGACCTTTCCTGCTCTCATTGATGCTGTATTGAACTTGAAGCTTACCCCAAAAAAACTAAGTCTAAAAAAATTCTAATATTAATGTTAATTTATGGTACATGGTATTTTTACTTGTATTATTAAATACCACATCAAACAGCAAATGATTCTAATGTAGGAAATATAGCTCAGAACTTAATCAATTTTCTGCAACCTGTCTATTGTATGCTCTGCCTGAACTGACAATGCACAATTTCAATTTCACAAACATACATAGTAAAAGTCAATATTCAAAATAAAAAAGCTAAGCACTTGCCTATGTCTTTGTTATTGCTGGTTTCATACTGATCATTAACTCCATGGAGTGACCTCAGCTTGGCATTCATCCGCTCTCCTTTAGCACTGGTACCATGGGTGCTTTGTGTACTGTCTAAAATAATACAGGAAACAATGGTTGTTACTACATTTATCAAGTCGGAAGTTGGTTTTATACATAAATATTATGTTTACAGAGAAACATTGGTTATATTGAACTATACTTTCCAATGCCCACCATGGCGATGTTTTCTGAAGCTTGAGAAGTTAACAACAGTGAAGAATATAATAAAAGATGATGTAAATTGGGACTAACCAAGGTAACAAATTTGAATACAGATTTTTTAATGCAGCATTCTGACTCCCTGAATGCTTTTCTTGAAAATACAGCTGAAGACAATAAGCACCAATTGAGGATACTATGATAAGATGGTTCAAGATATCACTCCATTTAATCTTTTTGAACAAATCATCATCAGCAATTCAGCATTCCCCATTATCGTCCAGCTACAAATTTAGGAAAACGTGTGGCATTTCTATTACAACAGCAGAGAGATACTTCATATGATATACTAAACCCGACAGTATTAACATTACAATTACATGTTCTCATTTCCCTGGTACAATATATAAGAATTTTAGGGTTGGAGAAAGGTTATTGGACCCAACCAGCCTGTCCCGATTTAATAACAGCAATCTAACACGATGCATTGAGGCCTGCAGTTATTAGGAATTTTCAAACTGTTTCAAACATAGAATGATAACCAAAACAAGATTGTGAATCATCTTAAAAAAAGGCCAACTGAAATGTTTATCATTATTACACATAGTGATACAGCATGGAAACAGGACATTCATCCCAACTTGTCTGTATCAGTGTTTATGCTCCACACAGGCCCCCAAAACTCCTATTCCCTTCTACCACATCTAGGCATCAAGTTTCCTTTAAAATAAATTGACTTTCGCTTGAACCACAGCCTCCAGTAGTGAGTTCCACATTCTCACCACCCTCTGTGTGAAGAAGTTTCTCCTAAACTCCCTATCAGATCAACTATTAGCTATCTTATATTTATGGTCCCTTGTTCAGATGCCCGGCTTGCTATCCTGGGTGAAGGGCGCTTATGTGAACACAAGTTGTTGGACTCACCAACAAATGGAATGCAGCCTATTGAAGTCCATCTCATCTGAATTTGTACTGTGTATAAGTAAACTAATACACAATTCTTTCCTCAGTAATACTGTTCCTATCTCCCAAGACGACATGTCTGGCAAAGCCACACATTTCCCCAGTAATCAAAAGTTAGAAATATAATTCAAGAAAAATAATTTAAAAAGGAAAGAGCATGAATTGGCATATATAATTCCAGCATCGGAACAACCAATTTAATAGTACACCCATCATGTATCTGAATGACTCATGTTCAATAATTGAGAATTTCTGAATTTAGACTGCAACTTGGATCCCATTTTTTCATAAACTGATGATCATCACCTACAGGTGCACGATAAGCCATGATTGTTAAGCACCTTGGGCTGTTCTCCCAACATGAAAGGCACTATACAACTATTGTAAGTTGTTACCAGCCATTTTTTCAAACTTTTTTTAAGCTCCTTGAGATGTATAACCACCAGTTTAAAAAAAAACTTGTGGATAACTTTGTTTTGTCCTAATTTCCTCACTTCCAAGAAGAACGAATGGAAAAACATTGCATTTTGGAAAAAAGCAATAAGCAATGAAATTATAGTCAGAAGGGAATTGAGGAATTGTATTGTAATATACAAGAAACAATGTCAGCAGTGACCTGACAACTAAAATCAGACATTTGTTAGCACAGGAAAAGGACACTTAGTGTTGCAAGCTCGGTGCAACACATTTCCAGTTAGCACAGGCCCACTATAAACTTATGGTCAATGGAGGGGTTGAGTGGTCTCTTGTCTCCCTGAAGGCATGTCTCAAGACCCACCTCTTCGACCATGCCTTCGGCCACTCTCCTACCCCTGCCCTCCATCCCTCCTGATCCCGACCCCCTGCTCGGATCCAAATCCCTGACTGTCCAGCCTCAGGTTTGTCCTCGAAGTGAAAGCCGTTATACAAATGTAATTTGTTGTTATTGTTGAGAGGTGTTCTAACAGGATTGCTCTACATCATGGTTTTCGTATTGTGACACACTCCGAAATTCATCATTCATTATTTGGTCAGATCCACTCATAATCTGAGCATTATAATAAACAGCACACCATGTATATTTTTTGCATTTCTAGTTCTGTAGGATAAATTACCAAATGCAAGGATTATCAGTATTTAGATACACCACTCGGAATAAATATTGCCAGCAGCGTATCTATTCTAAACACTGGACAGCTGATCACTATAGATACTTACCCCTAATCTGATCCACTAATGGACTGTGCCTGCTTTCAGGCGAGAAGGCAGCTATAAAGATAGAATGAAAACGAGAAGCAAGAAGTTATAGAGTATTCTATAAGAAAGCTGACTTAAAAAACTCTTAGGTATTAAGATGCAAAGGAACTTTATTCCGGGGATTACCAAGGTTCGTTCCTAATTCCTTCAATATATACATTCCTGCTTTCTGGATTTTACATGTACTTTACCGATAGAAATGTAAAGATAAAAATAAAAATCGTTGCCTGGATTCCAATTCTTCTCTTAGTAACAGTGGATAAACTACTGCAGTCCAGTCAAGAAAAAAACAGTTGTATACCAAGAAACCTATGCTTGAAACAAGATTTCTATAATATTCACACAAAACAGTCAGTTTGTAAATCTTCAGTCTATTTACACAATTTGTTTAAAACTCAATCTAACAAATATAGCAAACAAGCCTTAAAAATATCTGATAGAAAACTTGTAAAAAGTACTGCTATAAACAAGAGACCAGTGCCCGATTAGATTAGGGTATAATTTGGAAGCAGTTTTTTTATAGTTCTTAAAATGCTTCTGAATTAACACTGCATTGTTAATCCATAATTCTGCACGATTTTAAATTTGGAAGTAAATTGGTCTATGGTCAACTGGGATTTCACGACTATTGTATCTTTACACCATGCCACAAATAGCAACACAATTCCCCATCTGTTAACACTGTAATTTTGTTTTCAATCTCTCTGTGTCTAGTCAACACAGACCAAAACCCTGCAGCCATACCAGGATTTCTGCTGGTGCCTAGGATTCCTGGAGGTGTTGATCCTGTGTGGCATTTAAAATAAATGGAAACAAGAAAAAGTGTCATCCTTAGCCAGAACAAATTAAAATTAAAAGGATCTACATCGATTTTAAATCAAATGTTCAAATTGTTCGGGAACACAGTTGTAATTTCAAAAACCCAAAACATAATCTGCAGGTTAAAGATGGTGGTTAAAAATTAGATCACACTAACATTCCCGAATAGTTCTTCAGATTTTTTTTAAAACTTTAAAATCTAAATAGGAATATTGACACAGAATTGGCATTTAGAAAAATGGATCAGAAAAAGTTCATTCTTGCACTGATGATGCAAGATTAAGAGAATTGATGGGATTAAGAGAGTAAGAATACATTCAAATTAAATCTCAAGGAATATATGCTTTCAACTTGATATTCATAAAACACAATTTTCAGAAGAAAACACATTTCATTTGTCCTATATATTATGAAGTTTGTGTCCCATGTTTCTGGATTTGGAGATACCTGACTTGGCATTCCCCTGGGTAAAATGTACAGCACATTTCAGAAGTAGAAACATAAGGGCTATTAGGTATATATATTACACAAAGTATTGGATGGGCAGTGAATGAATTGCAAGTGTACATGGGTCACACCTTGGTTGGAATGCTGAATGTGCAGGGATATTTACACAACTCGGTGGTTCAAAAACAACAAGTGACACAATACAAAGATGCAGCTCCCCTTGGTCTAGGCATTATTTTTTAAAAATGTGTTGAGTTACAGGTATCTGTAATGAAGGTAGATATTTCATAAATTGCACATTGTGGCTACTAGAAGCACAGATATCTTTGGAGAAATTATATCGGGCTATTAAAAGACACATCAGAGATATCTTAAGAGTCTAAAGTACTCTCCAGGAAACTGTCGTGGCACACTTACATTACTACAGTATTACCCATTTTTCTCATAACCATTTTCCTGTTCACCCTCGATTTCAAGAGTAATCGTTTAGCTAATTTCAAATCAACATCACTCATTTTTTATAAAATCACAATTCATTTTACTGATTTATGATTCCACATACAGGGACGGGACACTTCCAATGACATAAGTTTTTCGTTGAAAATGTGTCTGTACAAGCTACAATACTGTTTTGTTCTGAAAACTTACTTCTGGTCATTCCTTCTTGATAGAAGGGAACTTGGACCTAGACCAGTTTGAACTGACATTGCAGATTCAATTCTTGTTTTTTTACTTTCTATTTTAATGATTTGCTCAGTAAAGGCGACCATGCAAAGCTGCACATGAATACGGACAATAATAATTATTTTACTTTTAATAAGTTCGAACATCATCTGATAATAAATCTCCAAAATTAAATCAAGATCTAGCAGTTGTTAAACTAACCTGAAAAGAATGAGTTAGTGTCAATCTTAAAAATTCTATAATACTTTACTCCTCATGAAAACTGATTGGTTTTAGCTTTATTAATATCTTGCTAACTAATGTTTAAAGTATGCAAGTATTTAAAGTTACACTTTGGAAACAAGACATTACATTTGAAGTTTCATTTGCAAGGTTTCTGGTTAAAAAAACATCTATCAGAAATAGGCTTTCTGCAATCAGTATCATTTTACTACAGCCATATGCACACAAAATACTCAAATATTTCAAGTCAACATTAGACACCCACATGATGCCTGAAGCAGCATTTTTGCTGATCTTGTTACTTTATTGCAATGTCAGATCATAATAAAAAAGCATAGAGTTTGAAAACCTTAAAACAACTTATTTTTACCAGTAAAGAAGGAACATAAGAACATTCAAACAAGTCTATGTCAACTCCCTTGAATTTTAGTTCTCCACCTAATGTACTTATAATACCTAAAGTACTAATGATACTTTAAAATCCTTACTCTGCATATCCATCCAGCCCCCTTTTAAATGCATCAATCAAATCTATATAAATTGTGCATGAGTTAATTCATGGCACTTTACTTCATTATTAGGTTATTAGCTACAACACCTACAAAATTTCATTACAATAAAGTTTATAACTCACAATGATACACACTCAATAGACTCCAAACAAACTACTAAAACCTATATTTTCTCCAACGACAAGTGTTGAATATCTATAAATGGTACCCTGGACGATTCCGGCATTGAATACAAAACCCAGACTGAATTGTTGGTGGTGGTGGAGGGGAGTGGACTATGTTAGGTGAGGGTAAGATTGGGTTTGGCTGTGATGTCCTTGCAAATGAACTGCCCTGCGACACTCACTATCTGTTCTGAATAATGACCACATAGTTGCTTTTCATGAAATTATACCTCAATGTGATTCAACACCCTTCAAACTGGGAAAACGTTTGAAAATAAATCTTAGCAGTAAATATATTTGGAATCCTTCTTCTGATGAGGGATGAAGACACATATAGCTGAAGTTGAGTAAGGTCAAGTATCTTCCACCCTGCTTGAGAAAAATTGTACAATCTAAATTCATTAGTACATCTAAGAATTAAAAGCTCACTCAATTTGCTTTCAGGATCATTTTTAAGTGCATATATAAGAGGCACAAAAAACACATTTGGGAAGATAGCTCTATGTAGAGATTTTAGCAAAATTAAGTCCAAATGATCTTTTTCTGGCCCACTTACCACTACTAGCACTGCCTTCTCTGCGTCCACGTGCACTCCCATCTCTGCCAGACTTCACTCGCTATTTAGAAAAGAGTACAGTCACTTTATACAGTTAGAACAAAATCTATGAGGTGATGAGGCTAAGATGATGGAATCATTTAAGAAACACCTTGATGGTATAATGGGATGATGGAAGGATGGGTATTCTGGAAGGATGACATCAAATGGGCCAAAGGGGTTTCTGAACTTTTGTGA
Organism: Callorhinchus milii; assembly: GCF_018977255.1. Classification (NCBI taxonomy): domain Eukaryota; kingdom Metazoa; phylum Chordata; class Chondrichthyes; order Chimaeriformes; family Callorhinchidae; genus Callorhinchus; species Callorhinchus milii. The sequence continues at coordinate 66,575,261 of NW_024704745.1, read as the reverse complement.
TCTTACAATAATAAGGACAAGTAAGATTGCTTTGAAAGGTGAGAGATTGGAAGTGAGAGAATCACCACCCATCAAATGGCAAGTTTTTTTTTACCATTTTCGGGGAATGTAAGAGAGATGCTAGGTATTGCCTCCCTAGATATGGGAACAATATTCAAGTGTTGAACAGACTTGGGTTTATAGGGAGTTAAAAGTATTTGCGGTGACAACTTTTACAATGTTGTGATGATTTAATTAACATGTTCTCATGACTAAAATAGGGCATGTGGAATCATGGGAGAGGTAGCAGAATGGATTAAAGAATGGTTAGGAAACCAAAAGCAAAGGGTAGGACTTAAGGTCATCTTGTCAGTCTGGCAAGAGGTAGAAAGTAAAAAATTGTGTTTTACAGGTATCCATGTTTGATCACCATATACATAAATGAAACAAAAACAGAAGTCGTTGGGAACACTCAGCAGGTCAGGCAGCATCTATGGAGAAAGAAAAGTGAGTCAACGTTTCGGGTCCACAATCCTTCATCAGAACTGGGACGTGTTGTGAGGGAGAGGCTTTTAAGGACTAACAGAGAGGGGGGAGGCAGGGCAAGGAAGACAAAGGAGAAAATGGGGTAGAGGACAAGGGATGATGGATTACAGAGGTGTTAATAATGCAATCCAAAGGCGGGGAAGGGGGGGGAAATGGAGGGAATGCAACAAAACAGGCAGACCAGAGAGCACCCTCCTCCGCCTGGCTGAACTTGTTCTGACATTAAACAACTTCACCTTCAACTCCAACCACTTCTTCCAAGTAAAAGGTATCACTCTGGGAACCCACATGGGTCCCAGCTACGCCTGCCTGTTTGTTGGCCACCTGGAACACTCCTTGTTCCGGGCCTACTCCAGTCCACTCCCTGACCTGCTCCTCAGACACATTGACGACTGTGTTGGGGCTGCTTCCTGCTCTCAAACTGAGCCGGAAAAAGTCACCAATTTTGCTTCCACCTTCCACTCCTCCATAACATTCACATTGTCCATCTCCGACTCTTCCTTTCCTCAACTTCACCATTTACATCTCGGGGCATAGATTATCTATAGATATCTTTTACAAGCCCACCAACTCCCACAATTATCTGCACTACAGATTACATTTGTATAGCACTTTTCACGTCGGGAAGATATCCTATGGCGTTGTACAGCGTACAGCATTTCAGACCCGAGCTGGGGTCAGGGAGGGAGAAGGGAGGGGAAGGGAAGATGGGTGACCTATTGCATGGTCGAAGAGGAGGGTTTTGAGGTGGGACTTGAAGGAATTTAAAGAGAATTTAGGAGGAACTACAGGCAGAGGGTAGTGAGATTGTGGAACTTGCTGCCTGAATCGGTAGTTGAATCAGATAATGTAGATGCATTACATTTATAGTGTCTTTCATGTCGGGAGGTCTTCCCAAAGCGCTGAACAGTCAGGTGTCGGGGCACGAGCATGGGGGAGGGGTGGTGTAGGGGTGAGGGAAGGCAGAGAGATGGGAGGGTGACCAAAAGTATGATCGAAGAGAAGGCTCTTGAGACCGTCCTTGAAGGAGGCAAGGGCGGAGGTGAGGTGAAGGGACTTTGGGATGGAGTTTCAGACTGTGGGGGCAGAGAGACTGAAAGCTCGGCCACCAATGGTAGGGCGGGTCGGGCGGGAGACATGGAGCAGACCGGAGCCCGCTGAATGGTAGAAGCGGGCAGGTTGGTAAGGAGTCAGCAGGTCGGAGAGGTAGGAGGGGGCAAGATGGCCTTGAAAGTGAGGACTAGGATTTTGAACTTGATCCTCTGAGGGATGGAAAGCCAGTGGAGTCGGGCGACGGTGGGAGTGATGGGGTCACAGAGCCTGGTGTGCAAGAGTACACAAGCTGCGGAGTTTTGGATGATCTGCAGCTTGTGAAGGGAAGAATTGGGAAGGCCAATGAGGAGGGAGTTTCCATAATCGAGCCTTGATGTGACGAATGCGTGGTTGAGGGTTTCGGTAGCCTGAGGGGTGAGGCAGTGGCGGAGTCTGGCAATGTTGAGGAGACTGAGGTTGATAGATTTCTAAAGGATAGAGGGATTAAGGGATATGGGGATAGGGCGGGTAAATGGAATTAGGTTAGAAGATCCGCCATGATCTTATTAAATGGCGGGGCAGGCTCGAGGGGCCGAATGGCCTACTCCTATGTCTTTATAGTCTTATTCTACTTTTCAGGCCAAGCTGAAATATTCAAAACCATTCTATATTTGCAATGGGCTCCTTACTGCAGGATCATTGTTTTGTAAGAGACATCTGAACAATGTAGACATGAATAAACTGTGTAGAGAAATTAAAAGAATAAATTATTATTACCTCAATTTAATGACATGAATGAGAATATAAGATGAGGACTTCCACCTAGTCTTAGCCTATTTAGTCTCTAAATTTATGGAAAATTCCATATGTTCAGCCTTAATTTAGCGGCTAATCTTTTTATGACCTGTGGAAAACTGGCTTCTAAAGTAGGATCAGAAATTTACATGATCTTAGATTTTACAGGCTAATACAAGATGAAATATTGTGCCTAAGGTTTATTGATTAACTATGCTAAAAGACAAGGGAAGGTTAAGTGTTCTGAGGACATCCGATTGGTTTTGAATGTTATGACTTTTAAATAAGCACACAATGTGTGCCAGAAAGTAAGGGGGGATATTAAATCAGTATTGTTGCATCCAATTTATGACTTCACTTTTACTTATATTTCAGTACATGTTACAATTTAAACAGTTGGAAGCTTCACATAACACAGCACAAAAGTATTTGTTACAAAAATCACTTGCCATTACTTTCATGCAGGGTATACATATTCACCTGTTCTCTTATTTCCTTCATTTTTTCAACTTTCTTGAGTCTTGTGGCATATTCTTGAATCTCTTTCAGTCCCATATCTGTGCAGAGACGAACCAGGAACCGTAAACCTAATCAAAGAACCAATTTAAAAAATCTTACTGTTACACACAAGGTAAACAAATTCATCAACTAAAATAAATAAAACCCACAAGTGAGCAGTAAATTCCTAAAATGAATGGTGATTGAGGAGCAGAGATTTTTTTTGCACCTAACCATTATACTGGGGGAAGGGGGGGGCTGGAATAAGATTCCCCAGCAAGGAATGGTCAGAAAATATGATCGAATCAATTATGAAACACCGCAATTTTTCACCTTTATGTGCGCTCACATTTATTAGTAAATTTATTCTAAACCAACTTGATGCAAAATCTCTTACAGAGAAATCCCCTTTAACCTTTTTATGGAAACAAACTTGATTTTGTAGGAAACCGATATACCCTTGAACCATTAGGCTACGTTTATTTTGAAAAGATCTTACATTCAACATTATCTGGAAATTTCCGATGAATGTCTTTATAAGTTTCCAATGCCTTCTGGTAATTACCTGTAAATCACAGAAAAGCATAATATAGTACATTAGGTGAGTAGTCTTTTATCAGCTGGGAATATGGGAAGTAACATTTTAGAAAAACAAACACGCAAATATCTGAGTATTTTAACCAATGCAGGGGTTAAAATTTTACAAAAACAAGACAACTGGAACATTGTGTGGAAAAAAACCTTTAAAAAACCAAATAGTTTTTAAACAGTTAGAGTGATACCACATTTTCTTTTGGTCAACCAGGTATCTGATGCATAAAAGAAATCCATCACTATGCTTAAAATGCACAAAATCCAGCTGATCCAAAACTCTGCAGCCTGCATACTCACCCATAACTAACTCCATATCCCCATCACACTAGTTCTAGCCAGGCTCCACTGGTTCCCTATCGCCAAACAAATTGATTTCAAGATGTTCACCCTTGTCTTCAAATCCCTTCACACCATGGCACTTCCCTACCTCTCCGACCTGCTTACTCCTCAACCCACCACCCGCTGCCTCCGCTCGACTGGCTCCAGCCTCCTGCACGTCCCTTGTGCCCTCTGCTCAGCCATTACACCGCAAAACTCTGGAACACTCTTCATCTATCCCTCTGCCTTGCCCCTTCCTTCCTCATCTTCAAGATCACGCTTGAAGACCTTCCACTTCACCCGTGCCTATAGTCAACTTAATCTTACAGTTGCAGTGCTTACATGCCCTTCTCTATTGAAAATGTGTTCATTAGTTGATATATAATACTATATTTTGTTTTTAATCCAGTTTGTCTTTGAAAGAGTTAATTAGTGCTTTTGCTGGAAACTAGTGTCATTTTACTCAAAGATAGGAAGGGTTCTCATAACAGGCCTATGGGATTCGGGCTATGGGATAGGAGTGGGGGAGTAGGATAGTTCTTACAGTACAGAAGGAGGCCATTCAGCCCATCGTGGGGCTGAATGGCCTCCTTCTGTGCTGTAAGATTCTATGATCTAGCTTTGTTTCAGTTTTGTTAATTTTAAATCCATCCTTTGCTCGGTAATTAGCCTGCTTATATCTACGCATATAAATACTTAAATCATGACCACCTCAATATTCTATGCTCCAATGAAAAGAAGTTTTAACATAAGAAATGCTAGAAGAAAAAAGACCAAGGTCCATGTAGTTTGCCTTCCAACTTCCTGTCGTTCGCATGCACATATGTCCTAAACTACCTATGTACTATATCCCATAATGTTATTTCCTAAAAGCAAACTATCTAATCTGTGTTTGAAAGAATTAACACTTCCTGCTTCAACCATCTCCCTGGGAGTCTGTTCCACAGGTTCACTATTCGCTCACTGAAATAGTGTTTTGCGTAGATTCATTCTGAATTTACTTCCCTTCAATTGCAGGCCATCTCCTCTGGTTTTACTATTCTGGATAAGTTGAAACAGCCTGTCATGATCTATATTGTTTTGCACCTTTAGAATCTTAGAGACAGCAATCACATCACCTCTCAATCTTCTCTTTTCCAGCGTGAACATGCCCAATTTTTTTTAGTCGCTCCTTATAGTACAGTCCTTCCATTCCTTCAATCATTTTGGTTGCCCTCCTCTGTATCTGCTCGATTTCTCCAATATCCTTTTTGTACTGCGGCGACCAGAACTGTACACAGTATTCTAAGTATGGTCTCACCAATGATTTATACTGTGGCAGGATTATCCCACTATTTTGGCTTGCTGTTGATCTTTTGATAAATCCCAACATCTGGTTTGCTTTACTCACTGCCACAGAACATTGTTGGGAGAGCTTCAATTTATTGTCAATCAGGACCCCCAGGTCCTTTTCATTGTCCATACATATTATTTTCCTTCCGTTCAAATAACAGTCCCTTTCAGGAATTTTTGTCCCCATGTGAAATACTTTACATTTCTCCACATTGAATTCCATCTGCCACCAATCTGCCCAATTCCCAAGTATGTTCCCAAGTACTAAGTTGTGTTAGTGAACCTCTCTTCATGACTTAGAAGCCCACATTATAAAATCAGTCTAACAAGTTTGTCTGTATATTACAGTAAACAAATTAAATTCAGTGTGGACCCAGCATCTTCTTCTCTCCATTACACTATAAGAGCATTACATTTGTCAATGTAACAGATATATTTTTTTAAAAAAACATCAGTTGTCTCATCTATCCCAGACTTTTATTGGAGTTTTCTTTTCAAATGTTTACTAGTGTATATTTCAAGACTGAAGTATTTGGATATTAATGGTATGAACAAAAGCTGGAATTTGACTTACCACTTCTCCTGTAACAGCTTGCTACCATTAGCTGCCATTTCACTTGAGTTGGTCTGTGATGAAAATAAAGTTTTAGTAGGCATTACGTAGTGACACCTTGTTTATTGTGTCCATCTGTGACCAGGGCTCGCTCTGACTCCTCGTCCTCCTCGCGTGGACCACTCAACTCTCCTCCACTGCCTCTCCTCTCACCTTAACCTTCAAGGTTCTGACCTGGAATGGTTCAGATCCTATCTCTCACACCAGCTCCACTTTATCTCCATAAACGGCTTCTCCTCCAGCCCCCGCACCATCTTGTGCAGTGTTCCTCAGGGCTCAGTCCTTTTCTCTTCAACCTGTACATGCTCTCTCTTAGTGACATCATCCGCAGACATGGGATCAACTTCCACATGTATGCGGATGACACCAACTCTATCTCTCTGCCTCCACCCTCAACTCCAGGACCACTGATGTCCTGACCGATTCCTGTCAGACATCAAGTCTTGGATGAGAGCCAATTTTCTACATTTTAATATCAGCAAGACCAAGGCCCTCCTGTTTGGCTCGCGCCAGTGCGTCTGCACCTTGGGCACTGGCAGCATCAGCATCCAAGGATGCACATTCCACTTCACCAAGGTTCAAAAAATGACATAAATATCTGAAGTGGATTATGGTATAAGAGGTCAAAAAGCACTAAATAATACTTACTGGATAAGTGCTGCTCTTTCAAAATACTGAATAGCTTTTTCACAGAACTGCGTATCGATGTAGTAGGCTCCAAGCCATTCAATGCCCTCAATGTTCGATGGGAAGTACCTAAATGACTGACAAAATTAACCGTATCAATTAAACAAAAGTTGAGTACTGGCATCATTGCATGTTTGCTTTAAGTTTCACAGGAGGAAATTTTAAGAAAACTGAGGAATATAAATTTGCATTTCATGAATAGTGGTAGTTATATTTTCAAACCACATTAACAAACTCCAAAGTTTGCAGTACAAAAGAAGTCACTCATAATAACACTAATAATCTCTGCATTTGATATATATAGCACCCTATCACTTCATTGAGATGAGATGCCTCATAGAATATATTGCAAAGTGGTTTGACTGTGTATTTTGTGGACGAAACGCAACAGCCAATTGCATACAGAAATGTCCCACCAACAGTTGTGGATTGGGAGACTTTTTTTTTTTAGAGATTATTATCCCCAGAAAGTAATTTGCCAATTGACTAATAACTGGGTTCCTACTTACTGTTAGGTAAACAAAGGTGTGTGGAGTACGGAAACTTGCTTAAGGTTCTGTCCCCAGGAATCGAACCAGGGTCCTATCGCTTGCGAGGTGAGCCTGCTAACCTCTGCTCTATGGGAATCCACCTGTATGTACCATTTATGTACTTTGAAGAGTTGATCAAAATGTGTATCAGAATGAACATTTTCTCTAAAGGATATTTGTTAAATAAGTTCATTTGTTAGATTAGATATGAGAGACACCTAAGAACTGTGGAAAACTGACTTAGAAAGTAAGGTTAAATTGAAATTCTGCACAATCTTAAATTTTAAAGACAGTGGCCAACACAACCATGAGAAATATGAACAGCAATGTTTTTTTCTTTGGATTGAGAAGGTTCACTGTGACAAGGTTGGAAAACTGCTGATCTACAGTTTAGGAGTTTACACCCCACTGGATATTTTTTTCCAACAGAAATCTGTAATATTTTCTCATAGTTTAAAAATATAATGAATTGGACAGATTTAAACAAAAATAAATAAAACGATTCAAAGGTACTATTCAAAAAGAGAATTCCTCCCAGTGCCCTGGGCAACCAGCTCCCAAATAAAATTAGTCATTCATTTCATGGCTGTTTATGGAACACTGGTATACAAACTTATTGGCTGCCACATTAACCTACAAATACACAGGTCACTACACTTCTTAGAGAGAAAAAAAAAGCTTTGAGAGCTCCTCAATACTAAAGGCTCTATATTAAATGTAAGGATTTTAGCTTTCTAGTTAAACTTACCTCATAATAGTACTGAAATGCCTGGGACTTGTCTCCCTCATTGTCGTACAAATCCCCCAATTTAGCCAGTGCCAGAGGATCAGTGGGAGCAACACTAATCAACTGCATAAGCCACTCAATAGCTTGAGTTGGATCCTCCAACATTTCATATCTTAAATAATCTTAGTCAAGGAGTAGTTTTCTATTGGGAGTGCTGTGATGTTGAAACTAACAGTAATATTGCTGCTCAAAATTTGATAAGAATATCTCAAAAAGGATACAGACTTGCAATCTGGTACATAACTTGAGCATTGTTCCTCATGATTGCATGAAGCTTTAAAAAGCAATCCAAGGCTTCCTCCAGTCTATTCAATTTCTTGTAAGTGAGTCCTGGATTAGAAAGAAAAAGTCGAAGAGAAGCTGTAAGACAATAACGCAATATATATACAAGTATACATGCATAGAAACATACACTGATTAGTCAGGGATTCATGTCTGTGGACCACAGTGCTTTAGGAAAGTGCAGTTCAAAGTGTAACAAGTTCCCCACATGAAGGGAAAAGGGGATAAACATTCATCTAAGGTTAACTCTTGTAAGCCTCAAACGTGGCTGCAATGAAAGCCTGAGAGCAAGTCATCTCTCCCTTCTTCAAGACTGGAGAAGAACAGGACTGATCCAATTGGAAAGCGAAAACAGAACAGAACTATAGGAGCTTAAACCTGGGAGTTTCATTGAAAAAATAAAAATAGATGATGTCAAGTTAAAATTTGATACAATAGATTTGTGTATGTAATATTTGTTGATCACTACCTGAAGTGCATTCACTCAAAAATTAAAGTTTAAGCTTTGGATGTTTGTAACCTCATTTTTTTAAACGTCTTAGTAAACCAGTAACAAGATAACACAGAATATTTGAGCACTAAGGATAGAAGCACGCACTGATGAGTCAAGGTTCTGAATAAATCACTGAATAAACCAAAACATTGCAATCTTGGTACAAAATTGCTACTGCAAATCTCAACTGATCATGTTTGAGCTTCCAGTAGGCAAACTATAGCTCAGGGACGCTGCCCTGCATGTGGGCCGCTATGTGTAAGTAGTTGTTGTTGTATATAAATGCAAGTTGCTATTGTTGTATCTTACCTAAATTGTACAATGCCTCGGTAAAAGAGGAGTCATTCCGCAAGGCTTCTTTATAGAACTCTGCTGCTTTCTCATAGTCGCTATTCGCAAAGACACAGTTCCCTTTATTTGTCAGTGCTGCTGGGTTATATCGATCAGCATTCATAGCGAGGTCTGCGTATCGGTCCGCAAGTCCAAAATCATTTTCCTGTACAAATTCAGTGAAAAATTAATATAATTTTGCATATTTTATTTATTTGCACTATTTCCTTTCTGCTTACAATTGATTCGGTGCTGCAGATTCTCCTATGTTTTAGGGAGTACTCCTAAAAGTGGGTGGAAAAAATATAAATAATAAGGTAAAGTAAAAGGAATCCTGACACATATTGGATTCTTTTTCAGTTGGGAGGCTTATGTGTTCCAATACAAGTTGGGAATCTCTTTGGTGTTAAAGAAAACGTTTCTGTTTCCACTAGTTTTTGCCCGTGAAACATGTTAGGAAGCAACATCTGAAAGAATATTAAATTTCAAAGTTATAATACATATATTACTGTATCATACATCCAGATGCAACAGTTCGCACCTCCAGCCTCTCTTAACTCTATTCAGTCCCATATAGCTGCCTTTTCTCTATATCCCTACAAAGGAGTTTGTTTTAGATATCTATATTAGATCCCTCTTGAAAATTAAAATGGATTCTGCTACAACAACCATACACAGGAGGGCATTCCACATCTTTACAACTCTTTGTTAAAAAAAATCCTCCTGATCTCCCCTTTGCTAATTGTCTTAAATTGGGACACCAACAACATTTTGCATTTATATAGTGCCTATTGGAGTGCTTGAGTACTCCACTTGGAAATACTGTAGCTTCTCTCCATCAATTCTATCAAAACTTATCATAAATGCAAAGATCTCTGTTAGGGCTCCCTTAAACCTTCTCTGACCCAATGAAAATAGGCTCAGTTCCTCCAGTATCTGCACATAGGTCAAATCATTCATGCATCCATGGTCCGATATCTTCTGAAAGTAGTGTCCAAAATTTGACACAACTGTGATCTATATAACAATTTATACAAATACAGCGTGTAGTACTAAGTCATAAAAAACAGAAAAGTCCCACGTTCCTTTGGTGTCTCTCTTGAGTTAGCCAATCTTGGTGAGGACAGCTGTCACTCCAATGAATTTCAGATCCTAGGGGAATTTTTTAAACATTCTCAGTGGAAAGCTTCTCGTTGCTTCTAGTATGGCGTATGTAAAATGGGAGAAAAGGAATAAAAATATCAGAATTTAGACCAATTTCAATGGCTCCTCAATACTCACCAAAAAGTAAAGGAAAGAGAGGTTTGTTGCAGCTGCGCTCTTAACCCGGCTGTCCTTCTTCTCAAACATTTTTAGCGTCTCCACAGCCTAGAAAATAAATAGTGCCGATTAATTTGTTACTTTAAAATGTGCGGTAAACTATATTGATTTTAGAAATGTGGAGAACTATTTTATGATATGTAATGACTGATTTAAAACATATACTTTGATTATGGTCAAAGTTCAATTCCATATACTCTGATGAGTGCAAGATTTGATGCATTTCAAAACGCAACTAAGCTAACAAGACCAAAAAGCTGAAGTTCTAATGTGCATGTGCGAACCTCATTAGTCAGGGCTCTATAATCGGTCCGAATACTACTGGGCTAAACATATGTGTGTATGTGTGTGTGTGTGTGTGTGTTGGGGGGGGTGGGGGGGGAGAGAGATAGGGAGAAAGTTTTCATAATAACAGCAGAAGCCTACCTTACACTAAATAACTGAAATCAATACCCACCTTGACATACTGTGAGGTCAAACAAACAGTGTGGTGTGATCAAAGTGGTAGCAGAAAGAGAAAAGAGAGGCAACAAAGGCATAACACAAACAAGATTTTTTTATGAAACCAGTACCCAATGAAAGCTAAATTGACTAGATTTATGTAAAACTGAAAAAGTGAAACTAAAAATGACTTCAAAATACAAAGCTTTGAAATTTTCAGAACATTCAGGTCTGCTATATATTTCAACTCCATACTAGCCATATTGATAGAGAGAAATATAGAATAAGTATATAAGAGTATTACTTCTACAAATCAGCAATTTTGTACTCCCTGTATTTGGAAATTAAAATTTAGAGCATAGTAAGTTAAACATGCATATGTCCTGAAAGACAATGTGTGGAGAGAGTAGAAGCATCCACAGGTATAAATGTAGTTAAGTCATTAATTGCTGTCTAATCTTAGTTGCTTCACTAGTTTAATATGTGACATTGGTTTAAATATATATTCCCATGATTTTGCTCAGTGTTTTAACGGATAATGCTACTTTTTCAGTTTCATTTTTACTAAATATAGAAAAAGAACATTTTCAAAAAATGCGATATTCCATTGCAGCACAACATAAAATACATTAACCTTTGACGCCTAGAGCTGTTAGGGTAAATACTGCATTACAATATCAAAGGATCTCTGGTTTGCAGAGGTGTGAACGCCAGGATGATAATAATAATCCTTGCATTTGATAACTAACCCAGGATCGTTGCAATGGGTTGGATGAAACGCTGCAATGCAGCAATTACTTTAAAAATGCTTTCAAAAGTTTTTATTACAAAAGATCCTCTATGATTGAAATGATAAAAGTGACACAATAGAATCCAATCACTATCTGTATTAAGTACCTTACAAGGATCACACTTCACAATCACTTAAACATATTATTAACCTGGCTGTTTTCCTAGCTGAAGGTTAGGTTGTTTAATTTTTCTGGCAGCCTTCAAAGTCCTGTACCACTTAGAAGATAGATAGGCAACCTTTCTTTAGGCCTCTACTAGTGCTGCTACCTATATTTTAAATGTAATTTTAAATGTTTGACAAAAAAAAGTAGAGAAGTATGGCAAAATATAATTTGGTCACACAATTCACGACTGTTTATGGGGCAGTGCTGTGTGCAATTGGCTGCCACCTTTTGCCCACAAAATATAGTCAATTCACTTTACAGTCTCGAAGACGTGATAAGGTGCTATATCAAATGCAAGGATTATTATTATATATTAATAAAATATACAATTTTATCTCAGCCCAATGAGAAAATATATAACTGGCTACACCATGATATGGACAAGTTAATACAAAAATTATAAAATGCATTCTGAAGGTTGGAGTCATGTGTATGTCGGAATTGAAGGGTTGTGAAATCCTTTTGTTTTAGAAACTTTTGAAAAGGATCTGCAAACAAATTAAATCTGGTCACTAATATAATGAAGCCATCAATTAAGCAAAAATAAAATAGGGAACTACAATCCAAACAATATAAATTTACATTTATATAATGCCTTTGACATCAAAGCTACAAAGTGAACAGAGAAGAACTTTGTCCCTGGTATGGTATCAATACCAAGATAACAACAACAAGATTGCATTTATAGAGCGCCTTTCACGTCGGGAGGACGTCCCAAGGCGCTGGACAGTTGGGTCGGGACCCTTAGCGGGGGGGAAATGGTCAGGGTGAGGGGAGGGAAGGGAGGGAGCGAGGAAGGGGTAGAGAGTCGAGAGGGGAGGTGAAGGCACGGTTGAAGAGAAGTACAATAGGGCCTGATGGAAGAAAAAATGTTTCCATGGCTCTTATGTAGAACAGATTCTCTTAAACGTTATAGTGTTCCAATTCAATTACTTCTTATTTGGAATGCAGACATCCATATGCACATGGAAATATAACGATAAGTAAAAAGTATGGAGGTTTTTCGAACAATTGTTTAAAGGGAACAACAGTTTGTTACCTGGTTAAAGTCCCTTTGTCTCAAGTATGTAATAGCTTTATTAATTTCCAAGTCATTAGCCAGTTCAACATACTGCGATGCCTTCACCATTTCCACACACCTGAAAAAGTCAACAATTTCAGTTTGATTAATTTATTTCAACAGAAGATTCTGTACTCTCTTCATATCATATTGTTTTTCAAAGTTATGGGAGTGGGGGATGGGAAATTGAAGTATAATTTGTATTGAGCTGAGAGGTGATAGCAATGGAAATTAGAACATTTTGAAGCAAATATCAGGATTAAGCACCCACAGGACAGGTACAAGAGTGTAAGATGTATAATGCCTCTCCCATTGTACTAGACAACCCTCCATTATAGCATTGTCAAGATTTCCATTTTATACACAAACAATCCTCGTTGCTCACACCATTCCCCAAACGAGAACTGACTCAGACAAATTAAAATCTGCCAATACGAGTTTACAACAGGCTGCTGACAGCTCAGACATAACATTTTCACAAATGAGACCAACTTTGTTCCTACCAATCATATCCAGCGGCAAAGGATGTCTCAATCGCAGGTGCTATCAATTTAGCTGCCGTCATGATGAATCTTTCTGCCATCGCTTTTCTGCAGGAATGCAACATGTGTAGAATTGTTATAAGTAACTTCCAGTAATAAGATCAACAACACATTTACAACAAATATCAAAAGAAGTCGAACATCTAAGTTTTCTAAATTGGGGGAGGAGGGAATCTACATTATTTAATATGAAGACCATTTAAAAAAAAGTATTTTAATACATGGAGGTAAATACTGCAACACTCTATACGATTGCAGTTGTTAATATTTAAATAGCAGGAAGCCCTAGACTGATCAATTACACTGTGGTCTCTCTACAGCAAATCAAATTGTTCCTAAACATAGCTATTTCAACACTCAAGTTACAATTTAGATTTTTTTAAAATTATACAATTATTATAGTGTTTCATGCCTCTGACTCTTTGATTCTGCATTAATAATAAAATGGACTTCTTCCTCTGAGTTATCAAAATTAAAAATAGGTATTTTAGTTTGCAAAAGTGTAAAAGTATGTTACCTTTCTCTCTCCATTTGTCTCAGTGAGTCATTCTTTATAGCTTCAATAACCAAATTCATATGTGGATCATCCTTTTAAAAAAAATCACATAACAATATGGTACATGTTGACTTATCAACTCTTCTCACAATATAAGATGTATCTTCAGTAACAATAATCCTCATTCCTGCAGAATTTCTCAACTCAGTTGTTTGAAACCAAGCGAGCACTATGAAGTATTTCTGTGTCTCTGAGTGTGCGTGTCTGTCTCTGAGTGTGCATGTCTCTCTCTGTGTCTCTGAGTGTGCGTGTCACTTTCTGTGTCTGGTGTGTGTGTGTGTCTCTCTCTCTCTTTATCTCTGAGTGTGTGTGTCTCTCTCCGTATCTCTGAGTGTGTGTCTCTATATGTTCTATACTCCAAGACTTCCTTCAACAAGCCAAATGTGTTGGGTGTAGTTTCAATGGTTATCGTACTGTATTTGGAAAAAACACTACTATTTTAAGAGACTTATCCAATTTATGAATCAAAAGATCAAAAGTTTACACTGATAACCAAGCAATCACTTAAATATGATTAATTTGTAATGCTACTTACATTTGGTGGGATGTATTTATCATCTTCATCAATGCTAAGTGGAACCACTATCAATTTCTGGAATGCTTTTTTCATCTTTTCCCGATCACCAATGGCAAAGTAGCACAGAATGAGGTTAAAGCTTGTTTTCAAATTTGGACTTTCACTCATAATGTGCTCAAAGGAGGTGATAGCATCAGAGTACTGTCCCATTTTGACGAATACAACACCAATGTTCTGCATTATTTTAATCCTATTTGAAAAGAAAAAGTGCAATTTGTTCAAAACAGATTAATAGCCTTTGAGTGCACCTAACATTCAACATATCATCAGCTGAATTTGCCTATTCTAAGATCACTTGAATACAAGTTTTCTAAAATTCCCTTTTCCTATTTGGATTTTGAATTTTAAATTCCAAGTGCTTTTTAAATAGATTTGAAGAAATACAACAAATCATGCAATTCCATGTTCATTAAAATAGTTACATATGTTACAATTGAAATGTACTGATACTGTGTACCACACAAAACAGAAACACTGCTGGTGCATTGCCACATTCTCTTTAATAATCTTAGTCTGAAAAAAACATTTTAAGTACGATGAAACACACAGAAATTCATGAATAATAGTCTGGCATGCATTACGTGTGATCATTTACCAATAAACAAATTGAATGTCACTTGATCAGCTTTACCCATTGGATAAATATCACATGCTCTTCCTATCCTCGTACCTCATCTCCTTATGGGAACTTGATATCTGATCCAACGCCATTCGGTAGAATTTTATTGCCTTGGGATAATTTCTTTGTTTGAAGTAAATGTTTGCCATGTTTACCTTTAGCCGACCTATCAAATAAATGCCATTTTAAAGCACTTCTGCTCAAGCTAGCTTCTAGTTAGGAGCACCATTTCCTTAATTCAAAATTCTTGATTGAACTCCAACATTTCCGATTAATGTCATTTATTGACATTTGGATAATTAACTTTATGTAAGTGCAGTATATAACATTAAAACATTCTAAGTACAGAAGAACTCTGTTATTGTGCTTTTACTATAGCACTACCATGCTTATAGCGTGTATCTACACTAGGTCAGGGTATTAACCTATGGGGAGAAAGTGGGAAATTGGAATTGAAAGGATTAGTTGAGGTATAGATCAGCCATGATCTAATTAAATGGCGGAACAGGCTCGAAGGGCTGAAGGCCTCCTCCTGTTCCTATATCCGATTTCTCTTTATCATCCATCATTTCTCTCCAACAGTCGTGCTACTGTTGTTGCCTTGTGAATAGACGGGGGGGTGAGGCACTTCTTGCTCTTGGCGCACATGGGTGATGAGCAGGAAGTGACGTTAGATGAGACCTGACAACTCAGAGCTAAGCCATATTTTAGCTTTGCTTAAAACACAGCTACTGAGCTATTAGATTCAGTCGAGCAGACTGTAACAAGGTTCTGCTGTAGGCAGTTTTAAAAAAATACTCTACAGCAATCTTACCTGCATTATTGAACATCTTATTCTTTACTATCACCTGATAGGTATTTAATGCTTCTGCATACATATCATTGGCTGCATACTGACTGGCTAAATTGAAGAGTACCTTGGGGAAAAAAAATCATGATTTTTAAAAAATAAATATTTTCATAACCCTTCATGATAATTTGACCACCAAATTTCCACAATCAGATTAAATCCTTTCCAACCCAAGTCATCTGAAATTTTAATAGAATTCACATTATTTTCAACAGTATACTTTTACATGGTCTAAGGAATTCATATTCTGGTGCTGAGCCAAATGTCATATCTGAATCACATTTATGTAGCATTTTACCATTGCCATTCATGATTCAACTCACCGAATAGGTAAGATCCAGATTAATGTGATCTGCAGATGCCGTTTGTTCTCTCTGTCTTACCAGTATCCTTTCTTTTCTTCCCGCTTCTTTCGCTTTTTCCAAAGCCTAAGGTAATGCATGATGAATAATTCAATATTTTTCCATAGTTTAAAGATTAAAGAACTTATATATTTTTTAGTACATTATCATATAGAAACATCTCAAAGCACTTTACAGGTAATTACTTTAGAGATAAGTATAGTGAACTTTTACATCAGTGAGCCAGTGCAGACAGGTCAAATGGCCTCCTTCTGCGCTGTATGTATTCTATGTTTCAACATTTTAGAAAGGTGGATATCCCCCAAACAGCCATTAATTGAATAAACCAAGTGATCTGTGGGACAGTTATAATAATCCTTATATTTGGTATAGTGCCTTTTATGTCAAAGCGCTTCACAGGATATACTTAGGGCTTCTGATTTTCGTTTTAACTGAAGACCCAGATGAAACACCCCTGATGAATCACTTCCTGTTTTGTGGTTAAGAGGGAATTCTGAAAATTTGTCTTTTTAATAACGATTTAAAATGTACTTTTTGGAGTTTTTTTTATAAAAGGCACAAACATGTTTGGTGTATATCCCTACATTCTAAAAGGCAAGCATAAAAATATATTTCTTTGATTCAAGATCTACTTTAACTGTCTTTAGAAATTTACACAAATTAGAAATTTAGTTCATGAAACAAAACAATTTCAGCATTTGAATTTCTTACCAGTTGTAAGTCTCCGCGGCTGTTAGCAATGCAACTCTCCTCAACCAATTCATTCACAGTCTTCTCTAACTGCTTAACCTTTTCTTCTGGCCTAAAAGAGGCAGTGCAGAGTTTGAACATTTCCATCAAAATACAGAACAAGTCAACAATGAAAATACTGTACAGGTCAAAGAAGAAACCACGATTAAAAATGTTGCATTTTGCGAATAATTGAATGTGAAGCAGAAAAGCAAAAATGTAAAATTACAATGACCTTTGATGGTATTAAGACAAAAAACAAGGATCCAAATCTAGGATCATAGAAATGTATAGCACAGAAGACGACCATTTGGCCCATCCTGTATGTGCTGGCTCTTTTAAAGAACAATGCATTCAGTTCCATTTATCTGCCTTTTCCACAGCACCCTGTATTTTATCACATTTTCGATAAACCCAGGTCTGCTAATAAAGCACCTGAGAGAATATATGCTCAGCTGTAAATGCTTGGCTTTCAATTTATACCATTCCCATATATGGTTTGTATTCATAAATTTTAATCTACCCAACATCATATTGTTATTCTCTTCCTTATCCAATAACATTGGGCCAATTGCATTAGCTTAATTACTGCCTTGCTGCCTCTATTGACTCAGATAACACAGTACAAATTAGGAATCAAATCTGCGATCTTAGGCTCTGCAAAGATTAGTTTGACAATGCAGTGACAGGCAACCCAAAATGTATTATTTATGGCTAACCTTTCACAATATAATATTTTACCTATGATTCTAAAGAATAGTATTGTAGAAAAATATATTATTAAGATATGCAATAACTATTAAAATGCATGTTTATCGGTGTGAATGTGGATTCCTGTAGCTTAGTGGTTAGAGCACTCACCTCACAAGCAAGAGGGCGCGGGTTCAAAACCTTATTCACGGGTGGTGCAAAACCTTAGTCAAGATACCTTACTCCATACCTCTCTGTTTAGCTAGCAGTAAGTAGGAACCCGATTGTTAGTTGATTAGTGGATCGCTTTCTGGTGGTACTAACAACCCCTCCATAAATAAATAATACAATATTACATTTGTAAAGCTCCTTTCATGTTGGGAGGACGTCCCAAGGGGCTGAACAGTCAGGGATTAGCACCTGAGCTGGATGGGGGAATCAGATGGGGTGGAGGGCAGAGAGGGTAGGAAGGTGGCCGAAGGCACGGTCAAAGAGGAGGGTATTGAGGCATTCTTTGAAAGAGGCGAGGGAGGGAGCAAGGCAAAGGGAATATGGGATGGAGTTCCAGAGACTGGGGGCAGAGAGGCTGAAGATCCGACCATCGATGGTGGAGCAGGTCGGGCAGGGGACATGGGAGCAGGCCGGAGCCTGCTGAGCAGAGGGAGCGTATAAGTTGATAAGGGGTTAATAATACCTTATCAGGTTAATTTTTGAGTTGTTGAGTTTACCAGGTTAATAATACCTCTCCGACCTGCTTACTTCCCAATCCGCTGCCTCTGCTTGACTGGCTCCGGCTTCCTGCATGTCCCTGGTGCTCTCCGTTCCACGATTGGTGGCTGCACTTTCACTCTTCCTCTATCCCTCCGCCTTGCCCCTTCTTCCCCATCTTCAGATTGCGCATGAAGACTTTCCTCTTCAATTGTGCCTATGGTCACCTACCCCTCCCACCGACTCAGTGTTGTGCTCCATCACTGTCAAGCGCTCTGGACGCTACCCTGCATGAGGGGCAAGTTGTTGTTTGTTGTTTAATTTGGTCACTCAATCCACAACTGTTTGTGGGACACTGCTGTGCACAATTGGCTGCCACGTTTCACCCACAAAACACACAGTCTCTACACTTTACAGTATATTCTGTGGAGCGCTTTGCGGCATCTCAATGACAGGATAAGGCGCTATATCAAATGCAAGGATGATTGTATACTAGTAGCTGAGATGAATTTCCCGTGAAGCATTTTCCCCCCACGACTTACGTATCTTCATTCTTTGTTTCCAAAGGAGGTGCAGGACCTCTTGATTGTCCCAGTGGATCAAATGCTGAACCTGAAGTAACAAAAAAAACCTAAATAAAACACATTATGAACAAATGTAACCTTTATTTTAATTTTTTTAAAAAATTGAGCAAACCTCTGATGGCTGCTGATGAATAGCCAGCTGCACGCACTGCTGTCATGGGTCGAGCAACACCAACTCCTTCCTTAAAGAATGAATGTAAACAACTCAAAGATTCTTAGTTTTGAAAGTGGATTTTACCATAGTGTACATATATGTACTGAGGGTTTCCAAAAAAGCAGTAATTCGCTAGGATCCTGCTTCTGAATTATTTTGAAAGATTATTAGAGAATAATGAATTGACTGAATAATAGACCTTTTATTACATAACTAATGGTTGAAGGTAGTGAGGTTGAATTACAGAAATGTCCCTCACAATGCCAAATATTAATGAATTAGAATATAGAACAAGTTAGTGATTAATGATAGTATTAACTTAAATTTCAGAAAGGTCCCTCACTATGCAAAATCTTAATAATCAATTGGAATAATATGAAACAAGTTTGTGATTAATGGCTGTATTTCCAATTGAACAACTATAACCAACGGACTACTGTACAGATCAGTTCTACGGCCTTGGCTGTTTACAATATTTGATAATAACCATGTTCTTACCAAGACAAGTTGGCTTACTTTTCAAAAGATAAGTTGTAGCAAATCAATAGTTTAGAAGAATTCAATTCAAAGAGAGACGTAATAATTTGAGTAGATAAATAGTGGATGGAATTACTAATGAGGAAATGTAAGAATGTGCATGGTATGTGGAAAATTAGTCTGCCTTTTCTTGCTCCATGCTCTATGTTCCTAACCAGTTGACAGTAAGTTGTACACCTCCTGAGAATTTGTGAACTCTAGTTTACCAGAACACTACATATGCGAAGTGAAAATTGCAAGATGATTATTTTTGTTATTTAAATAAATCTATGTTCAGTATATAATCAAAACAGGTGTAAGCATTACCTTACCTGAATAGCACCAGTTACAGGTCTACCCATTGATGATGACAAGGGCAATCTTGCCTAAAAGTTAAAAAGGTCATTCATTACTTAAATGAAAAATTATTTTGCAGGAATTATTAAACTAGAGCAACTTTTCAAATTTACAAAATATTTGACCACTGCAAACGGTCTACAATTGCAGCTCACTGTTTTACTTACTGCCAACATAGTTCCAAAAGGACGGGCACCTATTGCAGAACCTGGTATTTTAGCAGTCATCTGCAGAACAATTGTTAAAATATTTAGTATTGATAAAATGCATTTAGTAATCTTATTTTTCAAATGTAGTTCATATTTTTCACATTAGTAAATAAATTCCATTTAATTTCATAAGGGTATCTTACTGACTAAGATTAAAATGTATTTCACCAGAACTACAAACAGTGATAAATGTTAAATGAAAAAGTGTAGAATACACTGTACTTTATATGTAATTTAAATTCTTAACAAGAATTAACTATGTAAATTAAGTCAATCACACGTACACTTTAGATACAATAACAACAAAATTACATTTGTAGAGCGCCTTTCACGTCGGGAGGATGTCCCAAGGCGCTGAACAGTCAGGTGTCGGGGCCCGAGCATGGGGCAGGGGTGGTATAGGGTTGAGGGAAGACAGAGGGGTGGGAGGGCGACCAAAGGTACAATTGAAGAGAAGGGTCTTGAAAACAGCCTTGAAGGAGGCAAGGGAGGAAGCGAGGCGAAGGGACCATGGGATGGAGTTCCAGAGTGTGGGGGAGAGAGGCTGAAAGCCCGGCCACCGGTAATCTGAAGACTGATAGGAACCAATTTTACACTGTGCAATTATGCACAAAGTGACAAACTCATCTATGCCAGAGTGCTAAAAATGGTATTTCGTAGAGGGAAAATTTGAAGGACAGTTAACCGAGGACATCTTTCTGTGCTTTCTCGCATCAGTCACAGAGTAGCTTCAAAAGAAGCTTGAAACAAATTGTTTGCCAAACTTCTTGGTTGGACAGTGGTATGTGTATGCATGGTTGTGAGCAGGTGGAGTGGGCAGGGCACTTCGATAAGGAAGGACAGTGTGTTCTGTGAAGCGCTTTGGGACGTCCTCCCGACGTGAAAAGCGCTATATCAAATGCAAGGATTATTATTATTATTATTATTATTATCTGAAATGTAAAAGAACCTTACAAAGTGGTATTAACCTGGCTTGGTCAATAGCACTCTTGCCTCGGAGTCTGAAGGCTGTGAGCTCAACCCAAACGTTGGGGCTTGGAATTCATATAGTCTAAGATGACACTCTAGTAAAGTGCCTTCCTCACTCCCTTCGTCTCGCTCCCTCCCTTCCCATTTTCAGGTCTCTGCTGAAGACCTTTCTTTTCGACCGCGCCTTTGGTCACCTTCCTCCCCCTTCCACTGGCTCGGTCCCAGGATCCGTTACTGTAAAGCACTCTGAGACACCGTCCTGCATGGAGGGCGCTACATAAATCAAGTTGTTGTTGTTGTAAAGTGCTAGGGATGTGCTACATTGTTGGAGGTACCGTCCTTCGGATGAGACACCTGTTCAAGATCCACAAAGATCCCATGGCACTATTCAAAATCAGAAGGGAGTTTCTCTCTCCCAATGTCCTGGCCGACAATCCCCCAAATAAAATTACTTGGTCACTCACTCCATGTCTGTTTGTGAGACCTTGCTGTACACAAACTGGCTGCCGTGTTTTGCTCACAGATTACACAGTCACTCCACTTTATAGTATGTCTGTGAAGCGCTCTAATTATGAATATTATATTTAAGAGAGTTTCTCTTAGTGTCCTGGCCAATAATAGTCCAAAATCTTAATAATGATCTTAATAATAATAATGGTAGTATTAACTTAACTTTCAGAAAGGTCTCTCAAAAAGCAAAATCTTAATACTGAATTGAAATAATATGAAACAAGTTAGTGATTAATGGTTGTATTTCCAATTGAACAACTATAACCAACGGACTACTGTACAAATAGTTTTACATTTTTCAAATAAAATGTTGTAGCTTTGTGTTGGTTTGTGTGACATTGCTGTGCGCAATTGGCTGCTACATTAGTCCACAAAAACAAAATCACTACATTTTACAATATTTCCTGTGAAGCTCTTTGCGACATACCCCCAAAGTGAAAGGCCCTATACCAAATGCAAGGATTATTATTATTGTATTATTATTCATAAATTGTGGGGGGAAATAATACTTATAGATAGGATTATGTAGATAATGTTCTAATGTCTTTTTTTAAATAAGAAAAGATTGAAATGAGAAAAGCCCATTTGTCTCATCTATGCCTTTTTGTATTTTCTTCTGAAATGCTCACCGATACTCTCAGACATATTTGGCACATCGTGAGCCTAAAGTGACAGTGGAGGAAATAACTTGAAAAAGGACTTGAGTTTTTGTTTGCAAAGAAGAAATAATAATATTCTATAAAATTACACTTATATAAATATCGCACGGACATCCCAAAGTACTTATGTAGCCTCGCTAATTAATTCCATCTCAATACAACAATCTTTCAATTTGCCATTTACTTACAGGGGGTCTCCTTCCATGACTGGTCCTCAAGGCTTGCTGAAAAGCCACATCATTTTCTAATTCCTACACAAGACAAAAATTATTACTATAGTGTTTTTTTGAAAAACACAAAATGTAATATTTACTGGAAACATTTATATGACAGCAATAAATGCAATATTTTATATTCACCATTTTATGTATGTACATTTATGTACATTTTAAGCGCTTTTCATTTAGTATTATTTTTATAAATATTAGAACATGTAATTAAAGTTGTGCGTGAACATTGTTGGCAAAATAATTGGATGTTGTCTTTATTATATCAGATTACAGAAAATTGCTTCTCAAAATTTGAGCATCCTTTGCTAAAAGTCAAAATACTAAGCATATTTTTTAAATAAATGGAAATGATTTTTCTTACAAGAATAGTTAACCAATTTAGAAAATAATTGATAGTCTGAAACGTGTCCGATTACCAAGAACAAATCAGTTTCCTTTGCACAACCTCACAATGTTCATTTAAAAAGCATTTACAGTGACAATATATTCCAATGTCTATGTTGCATTTAAGTTTTTTTACAGTATTAGAGCATCAAAAGTACTCAACTTCATTCAAATATTGCCACAGAGACATTTACTTACTATGACAAATGATTAACAATTTATTTTATATAACGTAAAAGCAATATAGGCTTGAACTGGAGAAAAAATACCCTTAAATATTTCATGAGTTTTGCTGCTCACCACAAGGCTTGCAAAAAGTTTCTCGTGCCGCCTATTGACCTAATGAAGACACAAATCTGTTCTTCATAGAATCATAGAATTATACAGCACAGAATTAGGCCATTTGGCCCATTAGGGCTGTGCCGGCTCTTTGAAAAGAGCTATCCAAATCAATCCCACTCCCCCATCATAGACACTTGTTGGATATCAACTAGTGACCATCCTCCAGGGCAGAAGGTAAACGGGATCTCAGCTCCAAAGTGAAGTACCTGGTAATGGAATATTAGACTATTGAGGCCACCACATCTTCTGTGATGACCTGTGTAGTCCAATTCCTGAGTAAGGTAGGTCCATGGTACTCCAGGACACTGCCAATAACAGACCAACCATTTGTCTCCTTTTAACTCAACAAGTTAAAGCCCAAACGGACAGAGAGTTCCTAGCTGGGCACAGCAGGAAGCTTGTCAAACAGGGCAGTTAATAGAAACTATGCAGTTTTAGTTGGTTAAACTGTAGCATTATCCCAAACACACTCCTTGGCTTTTCCTAAACTACGCGTAATACTCTGCAGAATTAATTAAGCAGGATGCATACCTACAGAGTGCACATTCCATTCTAAACATGGGGAAATTTCCACGGGTAGCTGACATACATATATGGCACTTTGTCAGAAAACTGGTTTGAAAACTCTTAAGCATGATAATCGGTTTCCGCACGTGTCAAGGCACCAGGCTGACCAAAAAAAAGGGTAAACTATGTGGTCTTCACTGCTTAAACTAAGTAGTTGGCCAAACATATTCCAAGGTCCCAAGCCTTAGCTCTTGCTAACCTGCGTGTAATACTTCTGGAATTAGTTAAGCAGGGTACATCCCTCTGGGGAAAGTAAGTACACACAATTCTAGAAAAGGGATAATTTACATGTGTAAATAGCATAGCTATGTGGAATCTCAGCCTGGTTTGGATACTTAAGCATGGTGATGGGGTTTCTACATGTTTCAGACACCCAACTGACAAACTAAAATAAAAAAAAGTGAACTGACATAAATGAAGCCAACGCTTAATTATACCTCTGTATCAAATGTTGGATTATAGTCATTGTATCCTGAATAGAGATCTTCTTCATCCACCGCTGCCAAGTGCACGTGCTCCATTATTTCACGCTGAGCAATAAACAAAATGAAACTTTTGTTAGGATTAAAAACAGACAAGCTGCACTCGAACAATCTACTGAATTTGTAGCCAGAACCTGTTCACACATTAGTGTCATTAAAATCAACAATGTTCAAAAGCAGATAATAAACAACCGTGTCCTGATCCCATAAGGCAGTATTATATATTATTTGCAAATATACACAAACCACTGCGTTCTCAGTATCAGCCTGGCTCAGTAGCATTCTCGTGACAGTCTATACTAAATGCAAAGATTCTTGTATGTCCTAATAATGGAAGTACCAGTTTTATTTATACTGTAGCACTTCATTAAATCATTTGCAAACTTCACTCCCAGTGTCAGCTTTCATAATAAACGGTTATGTATGGTGTCATGCAGAAAAAATATTGCAACTGGAAGTAGCAATTCATCAGTTCATTGCGGGGGAGAAGAGTTTGATGCCAAAGAGAAAACTGCTGGAGATTTCCTCACAATGATGATCACGGTCATCCACGTTGATATATCGGCGCGAATTCAGTTATTTCTCTGCGTCCAACTGTCCGCAGATGTACATTATTGAATTTAATACTCTGGAACACTGTTCAATTTAAATTTTGGAACTCTCTCCCTCAAACCCTCTGCCTCTGCCCCCTCCGTCCCCATTATGAACGCCGTCCTCTCCGACCGTGCTCCCGGTCACCTCCTCGATCCCATTCCCCCCCCCCGCTCGGTGTCAGGCTCCATCCGCCACCGTAAGGCGCTCCGCGACGCTGCCCTGAGTGAAG
This sequence comes from Callorhinchus milii, assembly GCF_018977255.1. Lineage (NCBI taxonomy): Eukaryota > Metazoa > Chordata > Chondrichthyes > Chimaeriformes > Callorhinchidae > Callorhinchus > Callorhinchus milii. The sequence continues at coordinate 66,550,249 of NW_024704745.1, read as the reverse complement.
GGCGCCATATAAATGCAAGTCGTTGTAATAACTGGTACAGGGCTGGTTTTTTTGGGGGGTGGGGTGGGGGTGGGGGGGAGGAGGTGGGGGCGTGGGTGGGGGTGGGGGCGGGGGGGGCAGCTCTTGGCGTTTACATATCGAGTGAAGTGCAGCCACGCAGCACCGCAACAGCACAGCGCGACCGAAACCCCCGTCACTGGCTGCCGCCGCTCCAGCCATCTCCTTGGCAACCAGAGAAGCGCGGCCTGGAGCTCACCGGGCGGGGCGGGGCGGGGCAGAGCCTGCCCGGGGCTCACAGCCCCACCGACGCCCACCGGTTTCTTCCCTCCCGCCCGCAAAGGCCACGTCAGGGTATTTTCACTTAAGAATGTATGTCCACACGACACGATACCTGGTCAGGTCTGGTCAGGCCGCGCCGCCGCCGCCGCGAGTCAAACAGACGCTGCTTTAAAAACCAACTCGCAACCAACAGCGGCGACGCGTCCCACCCCCGGAGAGACGCGCTCGCCGATTGGCTGAGCCCGGAGGGCACCGGATAGACGAACGTGCGTGATTGGGCGGAGGCCGCGCCTGCGCTCTGCAGACTTCTGCAGCTGGTGGTGGGGTGGGGGTGGACAGGGAATGGGAAGGAAGGAGAGGGTCAGGGAGGAGCTCACTGTGACAGTGCCTGAGCCATCGTCACCATCATCACCATTGTGTTTGATATGATCAGGCGCTGTATCAAATGCAATATAATATTATGATATCTTGTAATATAGTTGCAATATAAATTGTTATATGGTGCCTTTCGCGTCGTTGAGTCGTCTCAAAACGCTTCACCGATTATACTGTAACGGTGGCTATTTGACATACTGTAGCGGTGCAGTGACCGCACTTTGCGAGTGAAACGCGGCAGCCAATTTTTCGCACTGCAATGTCCCGCAAACACCCACGAGGTGAGTCACCAATCAATTTTATTTGGGCGATTGTTGGCCGGGATAAGATCATTTGCACCCATTTGTTCCCAGGAAGCGGACTACCAAGACCACCACAGAGGGTTGAGTCAATTTCAACATCCTGTCGCCAAGCGTGCCAGCTCAGCACCAAAGAGACCGCGCTTACAATGTTCTTTGTGGACATCATTTTTGTTACAAAAGGGTAGAAAGAGGAGGGATGCAAATGGAAATAATGGAGTGACCCTTCTTGTTCAGATGGCGCAGCCGGATGGTAAATGTCATGCCACGAAATACAACTGGTTTGGAATATTTGATGTAAAGTATAAGAATGCTCCGGAGTTTGGGCTGAACGTTTACTTGGGAGATTCAGGAAATAGTTTTGGGTAGAATCCATGCTGAGTAGATTGTTTTAAGGACAACAAAATTACGTTTGTAAAGTGACTTTCACATCGGGAGGTTCAAGGTGTGTGAAAGGATGGGATCGATTGGTTAAAGGGCCTTTTGATATTTTATGTTTTCACATGACATGCTCAAAAACCTTTTTCATCTTCTGAACAAACAAAGAAAATTAAAGCTAGATTCTGCTTGAAATTGATTTTATCTGGAGGATTGTTGGTCAGGACACTGGGAGAAGCTCCTTTCTCTCTTTCAATATTACTATGGGATTGTTAATGTTTATCTGGGACAGGCAGACGGGACACTGATTTGATATTAAAAATAAAGTAAATTTCAGGTAACTCGACCCTGTTTTAACTTATCACTTAAATTGTCATGTGGTCAATATCCCGACCACTTCCCACACAAACTATTAACAAAGGGCATCCCTTTTACTCGTCAGTCTGCTTAACATGTAACTGGTCATATGCTGAAATTCTTCTAAGTACACTCGATGTAAAATCGATCGGATTACTTGTCATGACCCAAAGCGAACTTTCACGATAACCTCGGAAAACGTTCGCCACTCAACCAGCCGCATGGTTTTCGTTGTGATGCATCCCACTCTCTTGGTAAAAATGAACAAAAACTTTTAATAAGAAGATTGGCAAGATGCTTTCAATTAGAACAATGGTAAATGCTATTCGTAAAGTGCTCAATGGGGAGAGTAAAGCTGTAATTGCAAAAAAAACGTTTCATGTTCCACAGTGATTAAAGAAAAAATTCTCGGCACTATCATTGCTCACACATTCAGTGTGAATCAAAAACAAATGTGGACTACTCACAGTGATATTGAGTACTGCTCATTGGCATGGGAGTTTCATCAGGCAAGAGCTCAAAGTATTCCAGTAAGTGGTACAATTCTTACAGAGAGGCCAAATCGATGTGCAGCTCAATTAGGAATGGGAAATTTTGAGTGCAAGAAAGGATGGTTGGAATGTTTTAAGGCATGACATGGCATTTCATTTTAGTTCACTTGCAGAGAAGCCAATTCAATGCCACAAATTAAAATTGACAAGTGGAAATTTGCAATTCTTTTAAGAATGTGCTGTGGGATATTTATAATGTGGATGTTTGTTTTGGCAATTACTACTAAAGAGAATTTTGGCTTTCAGTGGAGAAAGCAAAATGGGAAGCAAAGTAGCAATAATTCACTGGCTGCTAACAATGATGGATCTGATATAAAAAAAACTGCTAGTATTTGGAAATCTGCAAAACGTTGTATTAATGGGGCATAAGTCAATTCCTTACCTGTTTAGTGCATGGCAAACAAAAAAGCTTGGGTGGTAAACACCATCTTTGAGGAATAGGTTCATGCCTTCAACCATGACATGGTTGCACAGAAAAGGTTGTCTTTACTGTGGATAATTACCCTGCTCACCCAATTCGTATCTAAGTGTAACATATGTTACAGGTAGTTTAGATAAAATGTTATAGGAAAATGTCAGTAAAATAATAATCCTTGCATTTGATATAGCGCTTTTCACGTCGGGAGGACGTCCCAAAGCGCTTCACAGAACACACTGTAAAGTGAATTGACTGTATATTTGTGGGCAAACGCGGCAGCCAATTGCACACAGCAATGTCCCACAAACAGTCGTAGATTGAAAATGACCAATTTAGTATTGTTTTGGGTTTTTTGGAGGGATTATTATTAGGCTCTGTGTGGAGTAAGGAAACTTGTCTAAGGTTTCGCCCTCTGCCTGGAATTGAACTCAGGTCTCTCAGTATGTGTGACTTGAAGAGTTAAATTGGTTCAGAAGTAAGAAATGTGTTTATCACAGCTGCAGCTCTCTCTCTTGTTACTTGTTGATGTAACGTCCTGCACTATTTTAATCAGAATCAGCTCATGGGTTCTGTACCCAAGGACAAACTCAGCTCGTTTAAACCAGCCTGAAAACAATTATCAGGTGGTTGAGGACGTGCACAGATCATCTTGATGCTAAATAAAGGACAATTATAAAACAGGTGTAGCTAAAGCTATAATTTGTTCAATCTGTGTTGGTTATCCCAAGTGTTTGGTTTGAGTTAGTGAGAGACCTAGTATGTTTTCTGCTTCTCCACACAAGCAAAACTTCTGCAAGGTTTTGCAACTCAAGCCACTCAACCTTGACTGTTCAAGGTTCCAGCAATTCCAACAATATCAGAAAAAAGCAAGAGAACAGACTGCAACTGGAACACGGCTGCAAAAGAGACAACGCTCGCTACTTCCAGAGACGAGACCTTTGGTTGTTTAATTCAATGCCCGCTATTGTCAGTGTTCCAGCATCATGAGAAACAAGAGATGTTGCTTACTGCTTAAGTTTATGAACTTTGATATTGTCATTGCAGTAACATTGCTATTCATGAGCATAACGGCCAATATTAGACAATTACAAATTGCAGCACTGGGCTGTCCTCCCGAAGTGAAACACACTCTATAAATGCAGTTGGCTACTGTTGTTGCAGCACTGTGGATTTGTGCTAGAGCACTGAGGATTCTAGCCATTTCAGTAAAGCCATAAAATCGTTGCGCATTATCGGTTTGTGGCCAACGAATGTCCCCCAGGATGATTTCATCGACATGGACGCTGTAGTCAAAAATGACTGCTGATCATGACATTATTGCTACGTAAAGAGCAATAAGCAATGATGATGCTGAAGAAGAAGAACATGACGATTGAACTCGTAGCTGGCGGCAGTTGTCATACTGCTTACTTCTGGTGCAACAGGGCATTGATGATGCTCCATACAAGCTTAGACACCTTTCTGTGGTCTTATTTCCTTTCAGGCGTGACAAAAGAATATCATTGACAATTTTTCCCAAGTAGATTGAGATCATTACAGCATTTTGTGAGTTACTTTTTTAATTTCTGAATTGCATTTGTAACAAATGTTTTTTTGCTTTCAGCAGTATTATTGTATTGCTAGAAGGACAGATTGGCAAGTTGGTTAAACTCACCCAGTGAACCCGTGTTCTTGTGTGAAATACAGTACCTTGCAAATTGGGGAGGGAAAGTTGTGCATCTATAGGACGAATGAGTGATATCTGACTCATCAAGTTGAACATCATTAAGAATCATCATCATATTTTGTTGTATGGAAATTGTTTATTACATAAAAATGCTTATTTTTCACATAACCTGGAAGTACAGTAACTTTGTTCTTTAATACACTGCAATATATTCACATCTCCCAAGAAGTGCAGTTTCCATTACAGTAACAGAAATAAACAATAGGAAATAGAGCATTTTTGATATATATAGCTAGCTCATCACATCAGATAATTCATTAATGGGCCATTTTCCTCAGAGGGATGAGTTATCTGGAATTTACTGTAATAATAATACCCATTATGTTTGATGTCAGGAATGTCCGAAAACACTTCATAGTTTATACGATAAAGTGCAGTGATTGTGTGTTTTGTGGGCGAATGTGGCAGACAGCTTTTCTCAGAGCAATGTCCCCCTGGTGCTATACAAATGTAATTTGTTGTTGTTGTCCCACAAACAGCCATGCATCGAATGACTAATTTCACTTGGGAGATTGTTAGTCAAAACATTGGGGAAAAAATTCCCATCTCTTTTTAAGTAGTGCCATGGGATCTTTAACGTTCACTTGAACAGCCAGATGGGGCTTTTGTTTAATGTCTAAATGTCTCATCTGAAGAACGGCAAATCCAACAATGTAGCAGCACGCCCCCACCCCCACCAATTGCATTGGAGTGTCAGCTAAGACTTAGATGTTCCATGTCCTGACCTGGACTTGAATCCACAACCTTCTGACTCAGAGTTGAGAGTGCTACCAACTGAACCAGGCTGACACAATGCCTCCATCGAAGGACAGCATCTCTAGGAATGCAACACACTCCAGCACTGCATTGGCGTGGCATCTTAGAGTATATGAATTTAAATTCTCAACATAAAGCTTGAACCCCAAATGTTCTGATTCTGGGGCAAGATTGTTTCCAACTGAGCCAGGCTGCCACCCATTAATCTAAACAGTTAATTACCAGTTTGAATATTTTGAAAATCTGTTTAACATCTCGATTTGTCTACTCCTGAAGGCCCTCATTCGTGTTGGACTTCAATTGCATTGGTGCTGCACCCAAGTGAATTTACTTCTATTATTTGAATAGATGATGAGGAGTTTGCTCAATAATCTTAAATTCCAATCACTCTGTTTAAATGCATTTTTATAACCCAAAGCTTTATTTTCCTATGATGGTGGAATGTGATTTGCTATTTGATGTAAATTTCCTACAAGCAAGTTCTTGCAGCCTTTCAGCTGTTCAAACCCTGCCAGGACTTGCCTGTAGGTAATTGTTGCTTTTTTAAAAATAATGCATGGTTGATCTTCATTTGCCAGTTGATGTGTGCTGGTCTGCTCTTCTTAAGATGATTCAGCTCTTATCCACCACCAGTTGGAACTTTCTGTGTCCTCTCTATCTGTCTTTAAATCCCACCTTAAAAAAAACACCCCACCACTTTGACCTCACCTACAGTCACATCCCCATCCTCTTTGCTTCGCAAGTGACAACATCCCTGTGATGTGCTCTCACATTATCCCAGAGTACTATATAAATGCAAATTGTTGATGTGGCTGTTCCTTCCATTGCTGTTTCTTCTCATAACCATTTCTTTAGGTTACATACTGTTTGATAAATTGATCCATTTTCTAATCATGTTTTGACCTATTCCCAGTGACCTTACTTCTAATAATAATCCTTGCATTTGATATAGCGCTTTTCACGTCTTCTCGACATCTCAAAGCGCTTCTTGTTAGATAATACTGGTTATGCATGGCATAATTTTTGAAACTGGTAGAATACCTAGGAAGAGCTAAGTCATCAGCAAAACAGAATATCATCCCCATATTAGATTGAAATAACTTTACACAGAGGATACAATACAAGAGGCAGAGAGGGTAGGAGGGTGGCCGAAGGCATAGTCAAAGAGGAGCGTCTTGAAGCGAGCTTTGAAGGAGGCTAGGGAGGGACCGAGGTGAAGGGAATGTGCGATGAAGTTCCAGAGGGTGGGGGCAGAGAGGCTAAAGGGCTGACCGCCGATGGTGGAATGGACATGGAGCAGGCCAGAGCCTGCTGAACGGAGAGCGCAGACAGGTTGATAAGGGGTTAGCAGGTTGAAGAGGTAGGAGGGGGCAAGGCCATGGAGGGCCTTGAAGGTGAGTACGAGGATTTTGAACTCAATGCTCTGTGGGATAGGGAACCAGTGAAACCGGGCGAGGGTGGGTGTGATCGTGTCACCAAGCCTAATGTGGGAGAGGACACGAGCTGCAGAGTTGTGGATGATCTGCAGCTTGTGCAGGGAAGAGTTGGGAAGGCTGACAAGCAGGGCATTGGCATAGTCGAGCCTGGATGTAATGAATGCATGTATGAGGGTTCCGGTGGCCTGAGGGGTGAGGCAGTGGTGGATTTGGGCAGTGTTGTGGAGTTGAGGAAAGGCAGAGCATAGCATGGATGTGGGGGAGAAAGGACAGTTGAGGATCGAACAAGACCCCCAGGTTCCTGACTGGCTTGGTGAAGTGGAGTGTGCATCCACGGATGCTGATGCTGCCAGTGCCTGAGGTGCCGGTGCGAGCCAATCAGGAGAGTCTCGGACTTGCTGCCGTTCTACTGTAGAAAATTGGCTCTTATCCAGATGTCCGATAGACAGGCTGCCAGGACATCAGTTGTACTGGAGTCCAGGGTGGAGCCAGGGAGATAGAGTTGGGTATTGTAAGGTTCACCAAAAAGAAACTTTACCCAATACAAGTGGTGTGGATTACATTTTTTTTAATATCATACACAATTCAAAGGTTACTGCTTTAACAAATACAATTATTGTATCGTTAAATTACATTAAAGCAGTAAGATTCAACGAAACTGATATTACCCGATTCCATTAGGGAAATCGCTGACCACCAGCTGCCTCACAACTGTTCCTCCTACGATGATTCCAATTATTCCAAAGTTAAATCTTTCTTTTATGTGTTTGTAACTCCATCTCCCCTAGTCACAGAGATAGCCCCCACCCTTCGCAGGCTGATTTGCAGAGAGAGATATGGACAACTTCTGGACAGAAGTTAACGGCTCTTTGTGCCGTCGCACTTCCACAGCTGCTTGTTTCTCAGCCGTGAGATAGGCAGGTGTCTGAGGCCACAAGCCTTTCTTTCTGTGGTCCATTGTTCTTACATCTATGCTCAAGGACCCGATTGCTCATTATCTCAGAGGAGTTAACATCTTCCCAGGAAAATAAGAAATGTAATCAGAAGCTAACCTCAACTGTGGGCCAGCAAAGCTAGTTTTAACTCCTGCTAAGATAGTCATTAAATCAAACAAACCTTATTAAAAGATTATGGGTAGGTTACATGCTAAACATATATAAAGATTAATTAAAAGCCTTAAAAACATTAAAAATCACCAATATAATCTTACAGTATCATCCGCATACAGGATTGTATAACACTATATAGAATGATATGGCATGAAAACAGACCAATCTGCCCAACTAATCTGCTGGTATTTATACCCCATACAAGCTAAGTGGTAAGACAGGAGGACAGAATTGGTTGGACAATTGGTTTAAAACATGAATAATTATGAAGTGCTGCACTTTGTGGAAAAACAATAGGGAGTTAAACAAACTGGAGTGGAGGAACAGAAGCTTCTGGGGGTACAAATACATGAATCAAAGTGGGACGGCACAAAAAGCCGTTAAGGTGTTCTAGGATTTATAAACTGGGATACTGAATATAAAAAGCAGAGAAGTTATGATGGAATTGCATAGGAATTGAATTGGCCCAACTCCACCACTACCTCACCCCTCAGGCCGCTGAAACTCTTGTTCATGCCTTCATCACCTCCAGGCTCGACTATGCAAACGCCCTGCTTGTCGACCTTCCCAACTCCTCCCTCCACAGGCTGCAGATAATCCAGAACTCTGCAGCCTGTGTCCTCTCCCGCATCAAACACCGCGACCCCATTTTCACCCGACTCCTTTGGCTCCCTATCCTTCGTGTGGAGTCCTGTAGCTCAGTGGTTGAGCACTCGCTTTGCAAGCTAGAGACCTGAGTTCAATTCCAGGCAGGGCGAAACCTTGGGCAAGTTTCCTTACTCCACACGCCTAATAATAATCCCTCCAAAACCAAAAACAATAATTAAATTGGTCATTTTCAATTACGACTGTTTGTGGGACATTGCTGTGCGCAATTGGCTGCCGCGTTCGCCCACAAATATACAGTCAATTCACTTTACAGTGTGTTCTGTGAAGCGCTTTGGGACGTCCTCCCGACGTGAAAAGCGTTATATCAAATGCAAGGATTATTATTATTATTTCAGAAGATCCAGTTCAAGATCCTGGTCCTCACCTACAAAGCCCTCCATGGTCTCTGCGATCTCCTAACCCCCAACCAACCCGCCCAACCCTCCGCTCAGCCGGCTCCGGCCTGCTACACGTCCCCCAACCCACCCGCCCCACCATTGGTGGGAGAGCCTTCAGCCACTCTGCCCCCAACCTCTGGAATTCCATCCCCTAAATTACTCCACCTCACCACCTCCTTCAAGTCCTGCCTCAAGATCCTCCTCTTCGACTATGCATCGGTCACCCCCCTTCCCCTCCCTTTTCCTTCCCTGACCCCAGCTCAGGTCTGAAATACTGTACACTGTCCAGTGCCTTGGGACGTCCTCCCGATGTGAAAGGCGCTATACAAATGTAATTTTCTTCTTGTTGTTGACACGTTGGAGGACTATATTCAGGTTTTGGAATTGTCCTGGTTCAAATGAGTATCTAAGATAGAGAGGATGTAGAAGAGATTCACTATGATGACATTAGTTGGGAGACAAAACAGTAAGATCAGAAGAGAGGTTCAGATGGCCTATTTAATATCACACTTCCAGAATAGCCACTCTAGCACCCTTTTATTACAGCATGAAGTTGTTTCTTAAATGAGTCCAGTGTGCCTTTGGTTCAGCCACCCTTTCTTGTAACCCATTGCTATTGTTAATTACTCTCTGGGTAAATAATTGCTTCCTGGAATCTGTCATGAATTTGCCTTTTCCAACCCTGAACCTGTGTTCTCTGTTCTTCTGCCTCAATATATCTGAAAATATTGTTCTGCCTTTCATTTCCCAATGCCATTGAAAATCTCATAAACCTCCATAAACCTAAGGCATCTATAGGCATTTTAGATCTATAGGCATCTAAAAAATGGAGTGCTTTTTCTCTTTAAATGCGTGAAAGTGATGCAAATTTTGGCATCCTGTAGCTCAGTGGTTAGAGCGCTTGCCTCGCAAATGAAAGGTCCTGGGTTCGATTCTCGCCCAGAGGGCGAAATGTTAGGCAAGTTTCCTCACTCCACGCGCCTCTGTTTACCTAACAGTGAGTAGGAACTCGGTTGTTAAGTCGATTGGCGGATCGCTTTTCCGGGGGGTAAAAATCCCTTTTTTAAAAAAAAAAATTTGGTCCCTCAATCCCCGACTGTTTGTGGGCCATTGCTGTGCGCAATTGGCTGCCGGGTTTCGCCCACAAAACGCACAGTCCATTCCCTTTACCGTATATGGCGTGAAGCGCTCTGAGGCGTCTCGAAAAGACGTGAGAAGGCGCCGTGTCAAGTGCAAAGATTATTATAGCTTTGCTGATCAACACAGCGGCGCCCAGAGAGAGAGAGAGACAGACAGAGAGAGAGAGAGAGAGAGAGAGAACACGTTTGTAGCCCTTTACCAGTTCCACACAACAACACACACACACACACACAGTGACAGGTTGCCAGCGCTAGTGCGCATGCGTCCACGTGTGCCTCCGTCAATCAAGGTGCCGTTAGCCAATGGGCTTGCGAGCTGAAGCAGAGCCCCGCCCCCTCCTGGGCTCCGGGCCGCGCGGGGCAGATGCGCAGCTACTTCCTATCTGCAACAGGGGGTGGGGAGAGGGGAGAGGGGGAGGGGGAGGGAAAGATGACTGACTCCCGGGATGCAAGTATTTCAATCGTGGGAAGGTAATGCGACTCGATTGCACAGGTGTGCGTGTGTGCATAGGTGCACGTATGGCGATCCACGTGGCTCCTGCGTGTTGCTAACCGTGGCTGCTTCTCTGTTTCTGACCAGTGGGCTGATTGGGCGGAGCTGGGCCACGGTCTTCTCAAGCGCAGGCTACACAGTGAGGCTTTATGATGTTGTTCAGCAACAGGTCGATTCTGCCATCCAAGACATAAGGTACCGGGCGGCGCAAAGTGCCAAGTGTATGCCATTTAGACTGCACCCTTTACGGCTGAGACACGTACCTCAGCCACGTTGGCGATTTATTTTACGCTGTATTCTGTTATCATGACGACGCTTAAGTGGGTTATTCTTTTTCGTGCGTCTGCTTTCGCTTTTGAGAACTGCTGTGTCATAGCAGATTGTAACTGCTATGACAGTCAGTGCTGTTGGTATGGGATGTTGCTGTGCCAATGTGCGCGTCCGGGGTTTGGGTTTGGGTTTGAACACATTTGCTCACCTTGGCAAACGTTCAGGCTCCCCAGCCAAGATTGGTTGTTGCACGTCAATGCCGCTTGCAAGGTTTGCTCAACACCACCTGCTCAATCCAGGTCCTCGTGTTATTTGTATTTGTAAAGATTTCCCGCCGTGAAGGTGACTGTGCTTCCGGGGTGCTCACCAAACTGTTCAGTGTACGTTGGAGCGCTCCCATTCTGCAGCCACTTCCCCTTTTTGCCAAAAGACCGCTTTGCTGCTTTGTCCTGGACTTTGCAAATGGTCTGATGAAAACTCCTCTCTCAGTTATTTTCATAACTGTTTTCACCCCTGCATCATATGAAAACTTACTGATCATCAAAAAATGTTAAAAGCATTTCGCATAGATCCATAGAAATTTACAGCGCAGAACCAAGCCATTCTGGCCACCATGTCTGTGCTTTGAAAGAGGCAGAAAACCATGGAAATTTACAGCACAGAAAAACGTAATTCGGTCCATTGCCTGAAAGGGTGGTGGAGGCCGATTCGATAACTACTTTTAAAAACACGGTGGACAGGTATTTGAGGAGGACGGGTTTGCATGGTTATGGGAAAAGGGCTGGGGAGTGGGACTGACATTAATTGCTCTATTCAAAGAACCGGCACAGACTCAATGGGACGAATGGCCTCTTTTTGTGCTGTACGATTCTGTGATATTCTGTCTCCCCCCCAATCCTTTTAGTGCAATTTACATGTCTTTTCCCCAAATCCCTGTAACTGACTTAAAGGTATTTGTCTAATTCCCTGTTGAAGGCCAATATGATTCCACCTCAGCCACTGCTCCTGGCAGGACATTCCATATCCTAACTACTCTGTGTTAGGAGAAAACAATTCTCCTAACGTTCCCATTTGCTCATTACTAACCATCTTAAATCGATGCACTCAAATTACTGACCCATGCACCAGTGGAAATAATTTCTTCCTGTTGACTCTGTCAAAACTCCTCATAATGTTTAAGCCCTCTATCAAGTCACCCCTCAACTTCTTTATTCCAGTGGAAGAGGTCTCATTTCCCCCAGTCTCCACTCATAGGCCATTGAGCAATCCATTAAGTTCCATTTGCTTGCTCCCCCGCACATACCCCTGCAAATTATTCAGTTTTAAATTTGCATTAAGTTTCCTCTTAACCACCATATCCAGCAGGGCATTCCACATCCTAATCACTCTGTAAAAAGAATCATTCTTATCTCCTCTTTCCTAATTATATTAAATTGATGCCCTCTAGTCCCTGACTCACTGACCAGTGAAAATACTGCAGTTTCTCTCTACCTATTCTATCAAAACACCTTATAACTTTAAAGACGTTCATGAAACCTCCCTTCAACCCTCTCTGTTTCAGTGAATATAGAACAAAGACACAGTTCCTTCAATCTCTGTTCATACTCATGATGTGCACGACAAGTGGATGTTCCAAAAAACATACTACTTTTCTCGCTGAATTTACCCTTTATTGTGTTATATTTCCCCATTCCTCTAATTTACCCTTTTTTGACAGAAAAAATAGACCCTGAAAAAAAATACCCTATTTTTAGTTTGCATATAAAAAAACAACTTTAAAGCTCTTTACCTATATATGCAAATAACATTTTAAATGTGATTGAAATAGTAAACCCAAATCAATATTTTCCGATATGCCAGGACTTCTGAACAGGTTCAAGATAGCAAAGGGCAATTGCAGAACAAGACACCGGGAAGTTTTTGTTTACTCAGTGGTTAATAATAAATGGACTGGATTTCCATGTTGGTTGAGACCAAAAGCCTGGACTCATTGATGAAGAGTTAGAAGGAATATAATAATCCTTGCATTTGATGTAGCACTTTACCACATTGTTAAATCACAGCAGTATCCCACAAACAGTCATGGATTGAGTGTCCAAATTATTCACATTATTTACTGTAAAATGCAATGACTACATTTGTAGACGATTGCAGGATCTAATTTGTGCACAGCAATGTCCTACACACACGAGTGACAAATTTTACCTGGAGGATTGTTGGTCAGGTTCCCGGGAGAAACTCCCTTCTCTTTTTGAGTGGATGTCATTTGTAATCTGGACGAGTATTGCCTCATTGCTGTGAATTGGGCGAATCTAGCCTGGAGGGGCTTGAGAATAGAGAGGGAGGAAAGGTGTGAGGGAAGTTGGGTGGCTTGACATTGCTTTGACATGTAATAAAATAGGGACTGTAGCTCAGTGATTAGAGCACTCGCTTTGCAAGCGAGAGACCTGAGTTCAATCCCAGGCAGGGCGAAACCTTGGGCAAGTTTCCTTACTCCACACAGAGCCTAATAATAATCCCCCCTAAACCAAAAACAATAATAAATTGGTAATTTTCAATCTACGACTGTTTGTGGGACATTGCTGTGCGCAATTGGCTGCCGCGTTCGCCCACAAATATACAGTCAATTCACTTTACAGTGTGTTCTGTGAAGCGCTTTGGGACGTCCTCCCGACGTGAAAAGCGCTATATCAAATGCAAGGATTATTATTATTATCATCCTGGACTGTAAGCTCAAAATCCCACCAAGGAGTTTGAACCCATAACAGAGGTTGCTACCAACTGAGCCAGACTGACAAATGGTTTAGGGAATGGAACATACATCAAAATTCCCTGTTGCCATGTACAAATAAAATTACTGTAATAAATAATTGAATCTCCATTGATGTATCAGTTGTTTAACCTGTGGGACCCTTCATCAAATTGGTGCTTATCTTTAACTTTGATTCTGCTAGGTTTTCCACTTGCATGAGAGCTTCTTGATAATCTTGTCTTCATTTTTATATTTTGTAAAATATATTTATAAGCATATTATAAGTTATTTTGTAAAATGCAACTTGTATGTTTATAGATAAATATATAAATCTGTAAAATCTCCTTTCTGCTGGTTCTCTTCCACCACCAGCCAGCTCCGATATCTGTACGTCTGTCAATAGGTGGTGCTACTACCATCCAGCTAGTGAGGGCTCAAACCTGTGCTTGTCAGATGTCGAACAACCTACTAGTGACCATCCTCTTTGTGGGAGGTAAGCAGGGTCTCCTTGGAACTGTCTCCAAGTTGACATGCGTGGCAATGGAATGTCGGAATCGAACCAGCCTCTGTGGTGGTCTCAATAGTCGGGTCCTGAGCCACGTGGGGCCACAGTATTCCAGGGCACTACTGATGACAGCACAGCCAGCCTGGCTCATCAGCAGGACCTGGATGGGCAGACTGGCATTGGGTAGTCATCCAACTCAGCTCCTGTTAACCCTGCAAGCCAAAGCCCTACCGGGTAGGGTAGCAGCGGGAAAACTTGCCGGACAGCAATATCAATGGCAAACTATGGGGTTTTAACATTTGAATTCCAGCAGCACCCTAACGCCACACTCTGGGGTCCCTAAGCCTTGGCTTTTGCCAAGCTGCGCCTAATACTTTCCAGAATTAGGTAAGTAGGATAAGTCCCTCTAGGAAGAGAGTGTGTATACCATTCCAACAGTTTATCTCTGTGATTTCCACGTGTTGGTGGGATGCATGGAAATCTCCGTTTGGTTTGGATGCTCTTTAGCTTGGTGATGGGTTTCTGCATGTCTCGAGACATCCGGCTCACCCCCCAAAAAATCAAGCTGTCCTTCATGACAAAACGCATCATAATTATTTGATTTAATTTATTTGTACATTGCTGAAAATACAACATTATTGGAACTGAGCAGGTTAGCATTGCAGGATTGCAACCTGCAGGAAAGGGCAATTATAGCACTTATAGCCCTGACTGAGATCAGTTAATAGCATAGTCAAGAATTAAATTAGGTCTGTAATAATAATAATTGCAATTGATTATAGCCCCTTATGTCATTGTCTCAAAACGCTTCGCAAAATATACTGTAAAGTGTAAAGACTGTTTATTTTGTATAGTTCAGAAACCTACTACTGTATGAGGTATGTTTAAAAACTTCTCATATGAGTTCTCCATAAAACATGTCACAAACAGCTTTTATTCACTAGTTTTTCATTGTATGCCTCAAAGTAAATTGCTTTTTGTTATTTGAGCTTTGTTACATTTCAACTTCTCAAATCTTAAAATTGGAGAAATATTAAAATGTCTTTCCTCTCCCTATAACTTGGATGTTTTACCTTTATTTCTTTTGTAGTTTCAATGATAACTAAGGGTAACATTCCTGTTCTCTGCTAGACTACTGTAATTGTTAATCTAACCATTTTCTTGGCCGCAAATCAAGTATTTAACTATTTTCTGTTAACATTAGCAAAATAAAAGTTAGCTATCCTTGGTAAATTTAACACCTCTTTGGAGCTTGATGTCAACACTCCAATATTCACATGATGCTTCCCCTCTCCCATGGTCAAATAGCCAGCTGTCACTGACTGCCTACACTTACGCGCAAAGAATGGTCGTTTTGATGAGATGCTGAAGAGCACCCAGAAATTTCAATACACACACTAAGGCTTATCTTGAACTGTACATCGGAATGAATCCATGTCTTCAGGAACTTAGAAAAAATTGTAACCCTTTAGTTTAGAGAATTGCTATGCCCAATACATAATAAAATCATATTAACACCAGAGTCCTATAGGGATTGTTTAAGTAAAACCAAAGGTTGTATTCTGGAGCTCTTCTCCGTATTGATAAGCCGAGTGTGAATTTGCTATTGCATTGTACACTGACAAGTGGGCATTTTTTTAGAATTGAACACATTTTGTTTTCCTTCCAAACTCCACTGAGTATTTGCAAAAATAACTACAGATAGTATGAGAAGGGAGGAAGCAAGTGTAGCTAAAATTTTGTACTGGAAGTAATTCTAATTCTGCAACTACTGGGGACTTGACTTTGTTTGCTTTTATTAGAAAATCCGTGGAACTACATTGGATACCTTGTAAGATCAGGTCGGGACTTGAACTCATCGTTTAGACCAGAGTGGTCCACCAGACTGCCCTCGGAACACACTCTGCCAGCAAGATGATTTCATCCAGCCCGAGACCATTTCCAACTTCCCGCTCCCTCCTTCCCCGTCGAACGGTCTTCTCCTGGCAATGCCAGGAGCTGGCAGTTGGGAGGACGCAGTATGGGCAGTGGAAATAATGCTGGCCATTTCTGCAGTGGGTCAGGAAGGCAAGCGTGTTTCTTACCAACCGTCAGCTTCTTCCTCTACAGACTGTGATCCTTGTGGCTGATTGTGAGAAAGAGGGAGAGAGAGAGAGTGATTGAGAGGTTGGGTGGGGGCAGTGGGGAGAGAGAGCGCGCGAGGCAGAGGGGAGTGTGGGAGAGGAAGAAGGGGTCAGAGAGCGTGAGAGGAGGGGAAGAGAATGATTGAGAGAGGAGGAAAGAGAGTGATTGAGGGAGAGAGCGTGATTAAAAGAGTGATTGACCGAGAGGGAGAGAGAGTGAGGGCGATGGAGAGTGAAAGAAACAGAGAGAGGGAGGGGGAGAGAGGGTGTGGGAAGGGGAGTGAGAATAATTGAGAGAGTGCGTGAGAGAGGGGGGAGAGAGAGAGAGTGATAGAGAGGGGGGGAGAATGATTGAGACAGGATGAGGGGGAGGGCGAGAGAGAGAAACAAAAGAAAGCGAGAGAGAGAGAAGTGAGGACAGCGTTTTGTGGTTCACTGTCAGATGATCGGAGCCTCCCTAGGCCGCCATAGGGGGGATCGAGGATGCACACCGAGATACGTGCCATGTAGTTTTCCTCACAGAAAGCTCATTTTTCCACATTGAATAACTCCTGTACCCTCCACTACTTTGCGACCTCCCAACCTAGCTGTTCCTTTTGCCCAGCAAACACCAGCTTGCTTCATATCCCCCCACCCCCATCTGCCCCACCATCACCATTTTGAGCCCGCGCACTCGAACTCCATTCCTGGAGTCCCTCGAACTCGCTCGCTCCCTCCCCTGGTTCAAGGCGCCTAACACTTTGACTGCGCTTTCAGTCATCTTTTCCCCTCCCCATCCCATTTCCCTCAGCTCACCCCCAGCTCAAGTGCCCAACTGACAGCGTTGAGTGCTTCAAGACTCTGATGTGTGAAAGGCACTGTGTAAATGTTATGTTTCCAGAAGGGAAACCCAAAAATATTACTATGTGGCCCACGGATGTATCTCAGATGGGGAATCCAGCCCAAAAGTTGGACTACCCTGGTTTAGACAGATACTCCAGTGCGTTACTGGGAGAGCAGAACCTTGCATGTCCTGGCTAGGTTGGTGGCACACCTACTCTGAGTCAGGGCTATGTGTTCAAACGGCACTTTTGAACTTGCATAGTCTTTGATGATCCAATGCAGTTCTGGGGTAGGAGTGTATCATCGGAGGTGCCTTCATCTGGAAGAAATGTTAAATTGAGGTCCCGTCTGCCTGTTCAGGTCGACGTAAAACATGCTAAGGCGGACCTCTGGTGCATCCAGCTAGAACTCCTGCCTTTGCAGCTTTCATTTAAGGGAAAAAAAGCTTTACAAATAAAGCCCTAAAATCACCATCATGATGTTGGACAAATACTACAATCAAACTTCAGAATGGAGGAGGATCGCTTATAAAATTACAATTGAATTCAGGGAAATCAACAACTCAATTGGACTTGTAGCAAAGTGATTAGTGCGTTCGTCTCGTAGGACCTGAGTTTGATTCCTGGGGGGAGCAAAACCGTAGGCAGGTTTCCTTACTCCACACACCTCTGTTTACCTAGCAGTAGGTAGGAACATGGTTGTTAGTTGATTGGCGGATTACTTTCTGGGGGTAATAATCCTTCCCAAAAAAATTTGATCACTCACTCCACAACTGTTTGTGGGACACTGCTGTGTGCAATTGGCTGCTGCGTTTCACCCATGATATCCACAGTCGATCCACTTTACAATACATTCTGTGCAGCACTTTGAGACATCTCAACGATGTGATTATTTATATCAAATGCAAGGATTATTAAACAACATGGAAAAATTGAAACCTGCCCTACGAAGCCCAAAATCCAATGTACTTTGCATTTCAACGTCTTAGTAAGGAATGAACCCAGGTCTACACCCACAACCCACCCAAAAATAAAACGTCCTGTTTACAGTATGCCTGAAACTCTTCGTAGGAGTTCGGCTTTGTTTTCTAACATTTGCAATGCTGTTGGAAAAGTACATTTTATATTCTAAAAGATTTGAATGAGAATGATGTTTCTCCTGGTGTCCTGGCTAACAATCCCCCAGAATGGAGGATTCTACTGAGCAGAAGGAGCGACCGGGTTGGTAGTGTTGTACAGGTAGGGTGCGGGGAGACCATGGAGGAATTCAAAGGTGCTCTTGAAGGATCTTGAACTCAATCTACTGCGGGATGGGGAGTCAATGGGGCTGAGCGAGGATGGGTGTGATCGGCTTACGAAGCCTGGTGCAGGAAAGGACACAGTTTTCAGAGTTTTGGATAGTCTGTAGTGGAGTGTTGGGGGTAGTTATAAATATGATAAATTGATTTATGAGGGTCTTGGCAGCCTGAAGGGAGAGGTAATAATAAATAATCCTTGCATTTGATATTGTGCCTTATCACATTGTTGAGTTATCTCAAAGCGCTTCACAGAGTATATTGTAAAGTGGATTGACTGTATATTTTGTGGATGAAACGTAGGCAATAGGCATAAATAACCATGAAGTGAATGACCAATTTTAACCTGAGGATTGACCAGGACATACGGGGAAACTCCCTTTTCTTTTTGAATAGTGTCCATGGATCTTTGATGTTCATTGAACAAGCAGATGAGCTCCAATTAACACTTCCACCAAAAGACAATTCCCCCACCACTGCACTGAAGCATCAGCCCAGATTGTGAGCTCAAAGTTCAATGTCTCATCCAAAGGACAGCACTTCTTCTGACATTGCAGCATTCCCTAAACACTTTAATGGACACTGACTGGAAGCTCAGCCAATTGGTCATTCATTTCATGGCTGTTTGTTGGACAACAGGTCTATAGAGAGGAAAATTATAAAATGTGTTTGATGCATGTTACGTTTTGGGCTCAACTTTTGTACTATGTACCATTCCTTTTCACTATGTATCATTTACTAGGTGAATGAGAGGCTGGTGACTTGTTTTCAGATCTCCTTCAGTGTGACTCTGCTAAGCTATTAATAGATTGCCTGAAATTTTACTGATGTGTCTATTTTCCTCCTTGAGAGGAAGTGTTTATCTGCTTTCCTTGACAGGCTGGCACTAGCTCTACGTGGGCCATAGTAACTGATGCAGCATTGAATTCCAGTAAAATTCTGCTGGTTTAAATAAATTTGCATTTCAAAATGTTTTGAACTAAAATATTAAACAGTAAATGTGGCTGTTCTAATGTTCATCAATGAAAACATTTCAGGTTTCAAAATTATTTGGCGTTTTAGTTTAAAATGAGAAAAGAACACAGCATTGCCGAAATAAACGATTGCTATTTCGTGATAAAGTTAGCTTAGTCAGGAAACGTCTGTAGCGTTTTGTTGAAAGAACTACAGGTCAGCAGTTTTTGTTCTGGAAAAGGAAACTGAAGTGAACACAACAGCACTTTTTCCCTAAATGGACAGTTTGTTTACACAGTATCTATAGTTACTTTGACATGGTGGTCCCTCTGGCTTTTGCTTTCAAATAAAATGGCTGATATAAAGTGTAATTCATCAGATTTCTGAGGGATTTAAAGAGACTATGTCCTCCCTCCCATACAGGTTGTATGTCCGAATCATTTTTGAAATTTACGCAACAGAACAAGCATTTATGTTGACAAAAATTACATGTAAAGTTATTAAACTACATGTAACTTGTGCTTTTTTTTCCTTCTGTAGAACTTGGTTGCATAAAAAAATGTAAACCTGTTTTTACCTCATTGACCTCTTTGCCACTTTTGACACCATTGACCACTCCATACTCCCCCACTATTTTTCCACTCTGATCCACCTTCGTGAGACCACTCTTTCCAGGTTCCATTGCCCCTGATCCAGAGTCTCTGCTATCAATTTCTCTTCTTACCATTGCACAGGCGCCTGCTGTATCAATGATCCTCTCATTTTCCTCATCTACAAGCTGCTCTATAGTGGCATAATCCACACAGGGGCAACTTCCACATGTATACCAATAATGCCCAACTCTACCCCTCTGGCTCCACTTCAATTCCATGGTCACTTCTGTCGATTGCCTGTCAGACATCAAGTCCTGGGTGAGGCTTGACTTTCATCAGCTGAATGTCCACAAACTGAAGTCATTGTGCTTGGCTTTCACCAGTGTCTCTTTGCGTCTAGCTTTCTCTAACACCTAGGTTGATCACACCATCTTACTAAACCAGTGCACAATTTGGGTATTTTGTTTGACTCTCTGATCACTTTCATACCCTAAATCTAGCCTCCGACCAAGATTACTTTTACCTATCTTTGGAGCATTGCTTGTTTCCATCCCATTCTCATCCCAATGCAGCCGAGAATTCACACTTTGTCACTGCTACACTCAATTTCTCAATCTCTTTGCTCGTCTCCCTAGCTACACCCTCTACAAATCTCCAGCTTATTCAGAATTCTGCAGCCTGTATCCTCTCCTGCACTAAACTCGATGTCTCACCCATGCCAGGCTTCACTGGCTCCCTGTTCCCCAGCAGATCAACTTCAAAAGACTCGTCCTGACCTTCAAATTTCTCCATGCCCATCCCTACCTCTGCAATCTCCAGCCCCACATCCACCTGCTTCCACCTACTTCCCCTCTTCTCAACCCATTCACTTCACTTTACAGTATATTCTGTGAAGCGCTTTGGGACGTCTAGAAGTGAAAAGCACTATATCAAATGCAAGGATTATTATTATATTATATTCTACAAACTCAGGCCTGCTGCAACTCCCTCTCCCTGTCTTTTTCATATTCAGCAGCTGAACTTTCAGCCAAATGCTTCTCTGGAAATCCTTTACAAAATCCCTTGGCCTTGTGCCCTTTTTCCGTGCTTTTGGTTGCTTTGGTCACTTTCCTGCAAAGTGCTTCTGCCGTGCTTTGGTGACTTTCCTGTAAAACTCTTCAAGATGGGTATCTCACCTTCAGGAACTTCTGGCAACTGTAGGTGGTAGTTTGCTGGATTGCTTCTCGGTCAACTCCTCTTCCCCAGGCTTCCTCTAGATAATGTTGTGTAATCTGCTACAACTAAGATATTTTGTTTGTTCTTTTGCCAAAAGACAGCATGAAAAACTAATTTGTGTTCTTTAGAGGTAAACTACTTTGTGCTTTTGTTTATGCTGATCATTGGTGAATCCTTGCTGGGGAACAAATACTTTTTTTTATTACTGTTGCCACCTCGAGTTACAACTGAGGATTCGCATGTCAAATTATAAATTACGGTAGATTAAATGTCAAGTAAAGTTCCTGGTAAATATACCTTAAACCAGTATCTCTATTACACCAAGTCAACAATTCCATTCTCCACATCCGCCTTCCTCATGGCTTTCTGAGAATGAGATTGGCAATTAAATTGGCTGAATTTAAACAGTGATGTGCTTTGATTCCACGCCCCTAGAAATTAGACATCCTTACCTTGTTTCATGCAGGATCCATTACAGCTTGATGTGCTGGGACAACATAGAGGGAATCAAGATGGAGAAGATTATTATTGCATTACATCGAGGCTTGACTATGCAAACCCACTGCTTGTCAGCCTCCCTAACTGCTCCCTCCACAAGCTGCAGATCATCGAGAACTCTGTAGCCCGTGTCCTCTCCCGCACCAGGCTCCGCAACCCTATCACCCCCATTCTTGCCCGACTCCACTGGCTTCCCATCACACAGAGGATACAGTTCAAGATCCTGGTCCTCACCTTCAAAGCCCTCCACGGTCTCGCTTCCCCTTCCTATCTGACTTCCTAACCCTCTGCCACCCTGTTTGCTTCCATTGCTCAGTGGGTGATGCCTACTTCACTTCCCCCATCTTGCTCGTCCCACTATCTCCGCTGGGTTCCCTATCCCAGCAGATCGACATTAAGATTATCTTCAAATGCCCCTGACTACTCCCTCTCAACCACCAACTCTATTTCATTGTCTGCTTCATTGCTTCCACCTGCTTCGCCCCATCAATAGCAGCTATGAGCTTTCAGCCACTTTGCCCCACCCTCTGGAATTCTCCTCTGCTTTTAAAATTAGTTTAAATATCTACCTCTTTGACTGTGCTTTCGGCCACCTCCCCCCTCCGATTTCACTCTCGGCTCGGGCTCCCACTTTGTCTTTGTGAAACATTTTGAGAGTTTCTCCCAATTTGACATATTTAATACAATTAACATATTCGATTTGAAATAGGTAACTGCAAATTGTTACTGTTGTGTTTTTTTTTAAGATAACAGGTATTTAAGAAAAGAGTTCATACAGTCATCTTTTATTAAAAGGTTGCTGCATATTCTGGTCTTCATTTAGGCATCAGCTGAATGAACTTGAGAAAAATGGGATGCTCAGAGGAACTTCCAAACCAGAGGAACAAATGGCGTTGATCAGTGGCTGCAGTGACCTTGCAAAAGCAATAGAGGGCTCTATTCACATCCAGGTTAGACTGGTGTTATGTTTTATTGATTTTTATACTATTTGTACACACGCACACACAACGAACGATTTCTGCAAGAAAACATTTGTCTTTGCTAATAAATGCAGTGCTTTATCGTTAGGCTTTTTTTAAATCAAATAGTTTTGAGTTTGAATTTTTGCTCTTTATTTGAAAAAAAATCCCACAAAGAAAAAAGCCAACACAAATAGATGATCTGCCTTTCCCTTTCTGTTCTCTTGAATGCGAAAATTGAAATTTTGTCAGAAGAATTTGAATTGAATAGTGACTGTCACACAAAAGGATCCATATCAGGCTTTGACTGTAATAATAATAATAATTCTTGCATTTGATATAACGCCTTATCACGTCGCTGAGACGTCTCAACGCGTTTCAAAGAATATAAGGTAAAGTGGATTGACTGTATGTTTTGTGGCCAAAACTCAGCAGCCAATTGCACACAGCAGTGTCCTACAAACAGTCGTGCATTGAGTAACCAATTTTTATTAGAGTGATTAATCCCCTGGAAAACGATCTGCCAATCGACTAACAACTGGGTTCCTACCTACTGCTTGGTAAATAGAGACGTGTGGAGTAAGGAAATTTGCCTAAGGTTTCGCCCCACCCGGCAATTGAACACTAGTTCTCTCACTTCCGAGGTGAGCGTACTAACCACTTTGCAACAGAACTCCATATTCAAAAGCCCTGTAAATGATATGCATCAATAAGTGCAATCAGAAACTGTATATGTTGTTAAGAGATGAAGTCAATAATAGGTAGCAATTGTTCACCTTGATTTCCCCCTCCTCTCCCTCTCTTTCTCTCAAGGTGAAATAATGGCATTTGACAGCAACGATATTTTAAAAGATTAAATGTGCTGTATAGGTCTGAGAACCCAGAGCATCCCTTTAAATTCCTGTCTTTACTATAAAGAGAACAAGGAAAGCATTTACAGTCTGAGAATCCTACACTTTATTGTGCAATTAACCTCTTGGAAGGATGTGGCTTAGATTGCGTGACAACATTCTTTGTCTGTGGATAGATTTCAGTCTTTGTACACTGCAGGTTTAGCTGTAACATACTTTAGAACTGCTTTCCCAATGATGAATGGATTACGTTTTGAGCTAAAAATTCTTTTCTCTTTTAAAGAAATCTATTAACTAATTTGTTTACTATGCCCAGTGCCAGATTTCCTGATGTCTCTGCAAACGTGCCATTGAACACTGGGAGTTGCATTTTTCCCAGGATTGTGATATGTTTTTGCAATTGTGCATGCGCACAGGGACAGAAAGATCTATTCTCTATCATTTCTATGCCTGAGATGCTCCAGTTGCAGCTCGGGTCTTGCAGGAAAACAAGGGCCCCACTGTGCTTCTTTCATTCATTCTTTAAACCTTTGGTTGTGTTGTGTGGTAATAAGCAAGTGGATCAGGTGAGTGTGTGGAATCAGCAGTAGAGCAAGTGATTTAAACCATTTAATACCAAGATAATAAATGGCTAGATGTGCTTACTGAAGATTTTGTGAAGTAACCTTTATTGACACATGAGCCTCAATTGTGAGTGTTATACCGAGCTTGATGGCACCCACAACAGGGTCCAGGAATTCAAAGAGGGATTGAATTTGGCTGGTAACAAAGAAAATTACAATGATGTGATTTATTATTATTGTTACTTATCACCAATGGTATCTGTTGCCCTAAATATTTCTTTTTATTTTAGTTGCTTAAAAAGCTTGGAAATATATGAATGGAGTCGTACATTGAAGCACCAGCATGTAGTATCACGAATAAGGGGATGCCACCCATAGAATATTGCCTGATTTTCTCTACCTATTTGTTTCACTTGAGCTCATTCCAATGCCTTTCTGATCCCAGCTATACTGAAATGGAGAGACTACAAGAAGGAGGTTACTTCCTGCAGGGGAGAGAGAACATTCATGAGACTACTGTTTCCTCCTTCCTTCTTGGCCATTGAAGGTGCTTGGGAGTAAATGGGACTGGAGAGAAAATAGAGTGATTTGTGTTCACTTTTGTTTATTTTTAATAAATTCCAAAGAAATGCATGAAAGATCACTGAAAAGGTTTAGACGGCTGAGCGTGTTGTATTTGTTGCTATGAGATATTGTGGTAGAGTATTACCTGTTCCAGGAAAGGAATGGCTTTTTTCTGGTGCAAAGTAAGTTCAAAGCTGCTTCAAGTGTTTGCATTTGCTTCATATAAACAGAAGGCATTTAACAAAGAATCAAATAGTTCACAAGTGTTACCTTTCACCTACCTGACCTGGAATAAATAGTTTTTTAGTGAGCTATACATTCTACACTACATAGGTTTTTTTAAAAAATATTAATTAGTTTTGGATGGTGTCATGAAAGTGTCCTTATTGTGGTTGAATGATTACATTTATTGGGCCTCGAGCATGGGATAAAGTTTTATATAGTAAACAAAACACAGAAACTGTAAACTCTTTTTCAAAATTGGAAAGCCAGCGGAAAGAATTGTCATGCAAAGTTAATTTTTTGACATTGTTTGTGGGAAATTGGTGATACAATTACAGCAAAAACAAAATTACATTTGTAAAGCGTCTTTCACATCATGAGGACGTCCCAAGGCGCTGAACAGTCAGGGGTCAGGACCGAAGTGTGGGGGGCAGGTTTGGGATGAGGCAGGGCAGGGGGGGTAGGAAGGCGGCTGAAAGGACAGTTAGTCGTGCCTTGAAGGAGGCAAGAAAGGGGGCAAGGCGAAGGGATTGTGGGTTGGAGTTCCAAAGAGTGTGGGCAGAGAGGCTGAAAGCCCGGCCGCCGATGGGTCAGGCGGGAGACATGGAGCAGGCTCGAGCCTGCTGAGCGGAGGGAACAGATAGGTTGATAGGGGGTCAGCAGGTCAGAGAGGTAGGAGGGGGCGAGACCGGTGGAGAGACTTGAAAGTGAGGACAAGGATTTTGAATTCTATCCTCTGAGGGCTGGGTAGCCTGGCAAGGGTGGGGTGATGGGGTCACGGAGCCTGGTGCGGGAGAGGACCGAGCTGCAGAGTTCTGGATGATCTGCAGCTTGTGGAGGGAAGAGTTGGGGAGGCCGACGAGCAGGGAGTTTCCGTAGTCGAGCCTTGAGGTGACGAATGCGTGTATGAAGGCAGCCAGGTCGAAAATGTGGGGTGGGGAGAGCCCATGAAGGGATTTAAAGGTGAGTGCAAGGAATTTTGAATTTGATCCACTGGGACTAGGGAGCCAATGGAGCCAATTTGGTCGTCGGTGCTTCTATCTTTTGTACCGCATAGGAAGCGATCGTGCGGGTTTGCATGAGCTAGTTTGGGGTCAGAGGTGTGGTTCAGAACTATTATGGGAAATTCCTGTAAATCCTTACCATCCTACAAGGCACAGTCCTACCTGTCCAATTTTTATATTGGGGTGGGTGTGGGTGGAATATCTCTCCCTTGCAATGAGATACAACAACAAGATTACATTTGTATAGCGCCTTTCATGTCGGGAGGACATACCAAGGCACAGTTTTAAAGAAACATTTTGGTTGGTGTGGCTTATTGCAGCAGTAACTTTAGTCACTTGTCCTTTAGGAACCTGTTGTACTCCCTTGTTAATCTACATAGTAGAGTCGTCAGAATTTCAGTATTGAGTTCATTTAGTGATTAACAATGAAAACTCAAATGTTTCCCTCTTTGCATTGTTGCCTCACTTTCCCAGGCGATTGGTTGTGATTTAGGTTATGCTCTGTGTGATTGCTAGCACTGAGTTATGTGTTTAAGCATTAGTTTACTGAAGTGTGACCTTATGTTTCAACAGTGAATAAAGTTTCCTTGACACTTAACTGTAGTTAAAACGTTTTCTCAGAGAAAACAATGGGCTTAAACTTTTCAGCAGTTAATTTTTCAATGTAAACTCATTTATCTAGACAGTTTATTTATATTTTGTGCTACATTCAATTGTTATTGAGTGTAGTGTAAATTAAGGTATGAAGTGAATGTAGGATATATGCTGGGATCCTGTTTCACAAGATCACCAGATTGGTTTGGATGAAAAAGGCTCTTCGGCATATGTGATCTCAACAATCCAGAACACCCACTTGCCCCCCACCCCCCGCCAAACACTGCATCATGCTGCTTTTTAAATGAATGTTGTCCTGGCCTTTACTACCTTTCCTGACAAACTGTTACAGTCCACTGATTCCCCTCTGCGTAAAGAAAAATATCCTGGTATCTGTCCTGAAATCACTTTGCCCTCTTATTCTACTGTTATGATACATCCTAAACTATTGATCCTGGATTACTTTTTCAGTCCCATTTAAAATTTTGTACATCTTTATGAGATCCCCTCTGAGTCATCTTCTCGCAAGACTGAAGAGACCTAGCTGTCTAGTCATTGCTCATAGCTCATTCCTCTAGCTTTGAGGATCATCCTTGTCACTCTCCTCTGCACCGCCTTTAGGGCCTTATGTCAAGATGACCAGAACGGAACTGTGTGCAATATTCAAGGTGTGCAATATTCAAGGTGCGGTTTGATCAGAGCAACGTGCAGCCTGAGAATGACGTCTGGGGATGTAAACTCAACTGATTTAGCAATGTAGCCCAGCATCCTGTTTGTCTTGTTGATTGACATAGTGAACCATGAGTCAACTAACACCCCTAAATCTCTTTTAGCTTCCCTCTTGGCAAATTCAATCACTTGCATGATTTTGTGGGATACTGCTGTGCGCAATTGGATGCCGTGTTTCGCCCACAAAATATACAGTCGATTCACTTTACAGTGAAGTTCTCCCAGGGTTAATGATTATAGTTAGTAGTCTATGTTGCTGGATGTGCAATGATCCTTATCACACCTCTGCTACTCCCTTTCTTTCCTTCTTTGGGATATCTCTGTTAAATTTTGTAGTTGAACCAGTTTTACTTTTGTTCATTATTGAGACTGATTTCCAGTGCTCCAAAACACTCAGTTTTTCATGAGCTTTTCTTTCAACTCAATCAGCCCAGTTTAGCTTGACCTGTCTCGTCTTTCTCGAGTGCTCAAGGTTCAAATTCTTATCTTTGTGTAATTTCTGCCAAGTTGTCATCCTCGGTTGGTCACTTCAGTATGTTACGTGAATTACTGCATTAAACTTGGTGTTTGGAGTGTGTGGGAAATATAGAAACAAGGTGTTTCTACATTGTAACCATAGTGATATTGTGGGGCTCCATTGTAGTTCAACTCCAAATCCCACAATGCTGACATAAGTGCACAATGGATTTAATAAATCCTCTAATGTAGATGCATAACATTGTCAGAAGCAAAGAATTAAAGGGAAAAAAGTGGTGAGTTAGGGCACATGTTCAAACTCCAACCCCCACTGTTTCGTATTCAAACTCTAATTGGAAAAAGGCTGGATTGTTTTTGGTGAACCACAGAATGGAATATTTCAGTCACCAAGAGAAAAAAAAAGGAAATTGTGGTTCAAATATACAGGAAAGAGAATTTTAGACAAATTCTTCTTCCAGTATATAATATAGAAAATGGGTGCAGTGGGAGACAAATTAATAATGGGTTCATATTTAGCTTACTTTTTATTCAAGGAAGATCCTTCTCTCTTAAACATTCTTTGATATACTGGGAAAAGTTACCAACAGCTACGGAAAAGCCCTTCCCTGGAGACTATTCAGACCCAAGAAAATAGGTTTAAGTGAAGGTAGAATTGAAAAGAGAATATTAAATTATTAAAGCCTGACCAAGAATATATCATTTTATAAACTATAATACTGAGTCAAAAGGTTGTGGGTTCAAGCCCCACATTGGGACTTGAATTTACATAGCATAGTCTAAGTTGACACTCCAATGCAGATCAGCCATGATCTAATAGAATGGGGGAACAGGCTCGAGGGACTGAATGGTCTATAGCGTCCTCGATATCTTTGACCAGGGCACCTTCTGCCTCCTCGTCCTCCTGCATCTCTCTGCTGCATTCGACACATTCGACCACACCACCTCCTCCACTGCTTCTTCCTCATCCAATATAGTGGGACCACACTTGCATAGTTCGAGTCCTACTTAACCAACCGCCTCCATTTCATCTCGCCAAATAATTTCTCCTCCTGCCCCCGCCCAATCACCTTTGGGTACCCCAGGGCTCCATCCTTGGCCCTCTTCTTTTCCTCGTCTATATGCTCCCTCTGGGCAATGTCATCTGCAGATACAGGGTAAACAAGTATGCAGATAATACACAAATCTACTTTGCCTCCTTCAGCATCAACTCCAGGTCCTCCGATGTCCTATCAGCTTATTTGGCAGATATCAGGGCCTGGATGAGTGCAAACTTCCTGCAGCTGAATGTGGACAAGACGGAAGCTATACTCCTTGGCTCCCATCAACGTCTGCACTCCTGCGGATCTGACCTCCTCAACCTCCCTGGGCTCTCCCTCACACTCACTGAACCAGTCCGAAAGTCTAGGCATCCGGTTTGACCCCCAGCTGTCCCTCCCCACATCCAGTCTCTGATCAGGACCGCCTTCCTCCACCTACGCCACATTGCCCGCCTCCGACCATATCTTACCGCAAATGCAGCCAAAACCCTCGTGCGTGCGTTTGTCACCTCCCACCTGGAATACTCAAACGCACTTCTCGCCGGTCTCCCCAGCTCCACTATTCAAAAAATCCAACTCATTCAGAACTCTGCTGCCTGCATACTGATCCGGACCAAACTCCGTACCCATATCTCACTAGTTCTGGTCAGGCTCCACTGGCTCCCCATCACCAAACGGATCGACTTCAAGATCCTCACGCTTGTGTTCAAATCCCTCCACTCACTGCAAACTCCCTACCTCTCCGACCTCCGTACTTCCCAATCCACCACCCTGCGCTCCGCTCAACTGGCACCGGCCTCCTGTTCATCCCTCGCACCCTCTACTCACCATTGGAGGTTGCGTTTTCAGCCACTACGCCCCGAATCTCTGGAACACTCTCCCTCAATCCTCCGCCTGTGCCCCTCCCCTGTTTTAAGTCCAGCCTGAAAACCTTCCTTTTCAACAGTGCTTACGGCCACGTAGACTGACGTCCTTTCTGCCTTGTTTATTACTGCCTCGCGCTATTTTAATATAGTGAATGATGAATCAAATAACACGGCTAGATCAGTTTCAGCTTCTCCCTTGGCAAGTTCTAATCCATCCATGGAATACATCCAACACCTGATTGGAGATATGGAGACATCCTCCTGATGTGTAAGGCACTGTATAATTGTAACAACAGCAACAAATTGCATTTATATAGTGTTTGTTACATCAGGAGGATGTCGCAAGGAGCTGGATAGTGAAGAGTTTGCACCTGAGCCGGGAGTTGGAATCAAGAGGGTTGGAGAGCAAGGGGGTTGGTTGGGGGTGGGAAGACGTAGGCACAGTCAAAGAGGAAGGTCTTGAACTTATATTTATCCATATTAAACTTTATTCAGGTATCAGCCCATGTGCAGACCCTATCAAGCTCTCTTTGAAAGAACTTTGCTCCCTCCTCTGATTCAACATGGTGTCATCTGCAAATGTAATTATCTTACATTGTGTCTGCGAATCCAGGTCATTAATATATACAAAGAACAGGAAAGACCCCTGAGGCACCCTGATTAACACTTCTCCCCATTTTGACCCAGCTTCCATAACAATCAGCCCTTTTTTCTTTCCCGAAGGCCAATTCTGAATACATTTTTTATGTCTTGCCCTTGATACTCAGTGACCACAGTTTATGCAAGTTTCTGTCAGGTGGTACTTTGTCAAATGCCTTTCGGAAGTCTAGATATTTCACATCATATGGCTTCCCACAGTCATTAAGGTTTGTCAGACAAGACCTATACTTTTTAAACCCATGTTGGCTGACATTAATAGATTATTTTTATACACAGGTAATTTTCCACTTCCTTCCTGATGATTGACTCCATAATTCAGATCATTTTGTATCAGTGTTTGCGCCTCCAAAAAGCTGCCCATCCTAAACCCAGTTCCCTGTCCTTTACCTGTGGTCCCTAAATACAGTACCCTTCCTCAGAATTGTTTGTTGAATTTTCTTTTAAATGCTCCTAATTGACTCAGTTCTAACAGTTACCCATGGCAAATCTTTCCATACTCCGACAGTTTCTGGGAGAAGAAGTTCTTCCGAATTTCCCCAGCCACATAATTATAGCTCTCCTGTCCATCACTAAGGTCAGCAAAGTCTGCGTAAACTAGAATTTCACCCTGTAACCTTCTATGGTTCCATATCAAGCCACAATGTGGATTGTCTCTACTGAGCCATTGTGAAGCCCCTTAAAATTGACTTGAATTGGATTGTGATGAATATACACTGAAATAATGAGTTCCCTTACAGATCAAATACGGACAGGAATCACAATAATAAATAATATTTCATATGTTTCTTCAAAATAGGAATGTGTTCCTGAGAACTTGGAACTGAAGAGGAAGATTTTTCAAGAGTTGGATGGCCTCATGAATGACGATGTGATTCTCAGCAGTTCTACTTCGTGCCTTTTACCTTCAAAGCTGTTCAGCGGTCTCAAACATGTTAAACAGTGTATTGTATCTCACCCTGTAAGTTTTTTAACTGTGTGAGGGTTAATATGGGGCTCTTTTTATTTGGATCAGAATGCACACTCTCTACCCAGCTTTCCTAATTTTGGAGAGTATTAGGCACAGGCTCGGGGTCCCTAGAGTGTGCGTTGGGGTACTGCTGAGGTTTAGCCAGCTAAAAACACACAGCTTGCCATTGAAGTTGCCCTGCCTGACAAGTTTCACACTACTTGTCAACTCGGACCACCTGACCCTTAGCGCTTTGGTTTGGAGGGTTAACAGGAGCTGAGTGGGAAGTATCGCTTGCCTCACCATGAAGGGTAGTCACTCATTGGGAATTTAACACTCCATAAGTGCAGTGAGGTGGTCTAGGCAGATTCTAGGAACTGTTTTGTTGTTGTTGTTGTTGTTGTCGTCTTCTGACCTATAGCTTGGCACTCATCCTACCCATTCACCAATGGTTCCATCAATTGGAGTTACAGAGCTTGAACAGCAGCTGCTTATCTCTCTGCAAATTGATTCGAGTGGATTCTAAAATGTGGATATATGAACACTAGAAACTAGAGGCTCAAAGATCAACTTGTGTAATGGTATCTGGGACTCTATATATGGGTGGATTCTCATAGGGCTATTGTTGAAACTTAAATCAGAATGATCTGTTGCTACAGCAATGAACACCATCATTGCTCAAGTTGGTCTTTGGGCCTCTCGGTTCTAGTGTTTATCAACAGGAGTTACGTATTTGCAAACTAGGGTTGAATAAAATCCTTGATTTGTATTCTGACCAAGGGTTAGAAAACTTTGAATTGTTTAACGTGCACCTTTCTGGTGCACAATAATTGTGTCTAACCAAAGTTGGAATGAAAATTAGGAGAATGACAGGTTAGGGAATGGCAATTAGGGATTATCGAAGATTTACCTAAATTGGATACTTTCAGTATTTATGTTTAACTTACTTTGCTGACATTGCAAGTACTGTAATTCCTAATGATAGCCACCGGCACTTTTAAAGGCCTGTTAATTACTGAAAGGATTTATTGTGTCCAATTATTTAAAATGGCAGGCTGTGATCAGTGTTTGAAAGAGGCAGCGTTTTTGTTTTTTTATGCACTGAAACTGTTAGGATATTTCAAATCTGCATTTAGGTGTGGTTAAACTATGAATCGCTAAACTATGAATCAAGCCCTCTGAGACTCCGTCCAGCTTGGAGGGCCGCTATGTTGTTAAACTATGAATCTCTCACAAAACTCTTCTATACAAATAAAATTTCCCTCCAGTTACTTGTTCTTACAATTATGTAGCTTGCTGCTCATATTCAAAGCTGCTTATCCTCAAACGTCTTTCCACAGCTTCTCCAGGAGTGGTGGACTACCCAACCAACTAAAGCTTTAATCCATACCCCCATCAAACCGCTTCAGGTTGTGGATTTCAGTCTTGACTTTTTGCACCTTCTTCCCCCTTCCTCTCACAGATAGAGAGTCCCACCACACCTATTCTTTGATACCTAAGGTCAGCTAACACTATTCTTGGATCTAACTACTGAAAACATTTGGTTTCATAACTTTTTTTGTACACTGTAGAGTTTTTTTTCTGGACCAGTATAGGTTATTTTCAAGTGTTTCAGGACTAAAATCATCTCATGTTTTGTCTGGTTTTGTTTTTAAATGTAGAGATAGAAATTTCCTTGATCATTGGATTTTGTTAAGCCTAGTGTATATTGGGTATTCTAATAATAATAATCCTTGCATTTGATATAGTGCCTTATCACATCATTGCGATGTCTCAAAGCGGTTCACAGAATATATTGTAAAGTGGATTGATTGTGTATGTTATGGGTGAAATGCAGCAGCCAATTGCACACAGCAGTGTCCTAAAAACAGTCATAGATTACGCAAAAGGCCAGCAATTTGTGATGCCCACCCATCATTCCCCTATCAGTTGAAGATGTTTCAATATCACAAAAATGCTTCAGTAAGGAATGCTTCAATAAGCTCAATGAATCCTTCAATAAGAATAATGGAGTCCTGTAGCTCAGTGGTTAGAGCACTCGCTTTGCAAGTGAGAGACCTGAGTTTAATTCCAGGCAGAGGGCGAAACCTTGGGCAAGTTTCCTTACTCCACCTGCCTAATAATAATCCCTCCAAAAAACCAAAAACAATAATTAAATTGGTCATTTTCAATCTACGACTGTTTGTGGGACATTGCTGTGCGCAATTGGCTGCCGCGTTCGCCCACAAATATACATTCAATTCACTTTACAGTGTGTTCTGTGAAGCGCTTTGGGACGTCCTCCTGACGTGAAAAGCGCTATATCAAATGCAAGGATTATTATTATTATTATTATTATAACCCTGTTTATGTTTCCAGGTGAATCCAACATACTACGTACCCCTGGTTGAACTGGTCCCACATCCGGAGACACAGCCTTCTGTTGTGGAGAAAACCTATGCTCTTATGAAACGTGTTGGACAGGTGCCTGTCAAGCTGATCAGAGAGATTGATGGATTTGCTTTGAATCGAATTCAATACGCTATCATTGGAGAGGCGTGGAGACTTGTTACCGTAGGTATTTTTTTTCCAATTTGTCACCTGTACTTTAATGAAAACATTTTTGTTTTGGGGTCAATGCTATAAATTTTATGTGGATGGACATCAGGTCAAGGCCAGGTAGATTCAAAGCATCCATCTAAACGTTTTAGCAGGCCCTTTTCTACCAAAGTGTGCGACTATTGAATTCTAAAAACGCAGCAATTTTAAATATGATTTCTTAATAAGAACTATTAGTTGCAATTAGAAGTTCCTTCTCGCAACTGAAAATCCTCTCAACGATGTGATAAGGTGCTTTAGCAAATCCATGGATTATTATTATTATACTTATTCTGCAGACCCATGAGAACTCCATTCTGAAAGTAGATTGCGTGACATCGAAATCCAGGAAAAATGCCGATTAAGTATAGTTATGATTAAAACATAAATCTGTTTGACCACCCAGTTCATTAGTGTAATCTATTGCACCGCAGAGCAGTAGGTTAAGGGTTATGTATGTGATTTTCCAACCGAGTTTCTGAGTGTAAAGGTACAACGTCAGATGCTGTGTCACTCAAGAGGAGTGGTAAAACTCAAGGGCAAGTCACGGCTTGCTGACTCCTGCACAGTCCAGCAACAACAACAAAATTACATTTGTATAGCGCCTTTCACGTCGGGAGGATGTCACAAGGTGCTGGACTGAAGTATGATTTGCAGACCTTTGGGAGCAGAACTGGCTCCAAGGTGACATGTTTGGCAACAAAATGTCGAAATCTAGTTCACTTCCTGGGCCAGGCTGGTCCGTAATTCCCAACTCTTCAGCTTGTGCCCAAGCCCTAACGGGTTAGGTGGCCCTTGCTGCACAAGCCGGGAAGCTTTGCCAGTGAGTTCTTTCAGTGGCAAGCTATGCGGTTTGTGGTTAAACACTAATAGTACTCCAACACACACTCTGGGGTCCTCACTCTTACCAGCCTATGGATTCTAGATACAGGAAAATTTCCATGCATAGATGCGGACATATGTGGAACTCTCAGGCTGGTTTGGATACTCTTTAGCACGGTGATGGGTTTCCCATTTATCAGTCAATCAACTTTTTTTTAATAAAATTTCTGCCATTCTCCCAGCTTGGATCATTTATTGCCGAAACCAATGTTTAACTAACCCGATCAGCCATTGTTTAGATGTGCAGTAGTAATCCTGCATCAATTTAATCTGATTCTGCTCCTAGTTTTGCCACATGGGTTTATGATGTAGTGGCAATAGTGGAGACCTGGCTCAAACAAGGGCAGGAATGGGAGCTGAATATTCCTGACTACAATATGTTCAGGAGGGATAGGGAAGGAAACAAAGGAGGTGGGGGTTGGCAAAATTGATTAAAGGCTCGGTTACTGCCCTGGAAAGGGACAATGTGCTAGAGGGTCCAAAAACAGAATCTATTTGGTTAGAGTTAATGAACAGAAAAGGAGCTGTTACTCTGTTAGGTGTATACTATAGACCACCAAATAGTGGGAAGGAGATAGATGAGCAAATTTGCAAGCAGATTTCAGAAAGATGCAAAACCAATAGAGTAGTGATAATGGTGGACTTCAATTATCCTAATAGAGATTGAAAATATAACAGTTTAAAGG
This sequence comes from Callorhinchus milii, assembly GCF_018977255.1. Taxonomy (NCBI): domain Eukaryota; kingdom Metazoa; phylum Chordata; class Chondrichthyes; order Chimaeriformes; family Callorhinchidae; genus Callorhinchus; species Callorhinchus milii. The sequence continues at coordinate 66,515,244 of NW_024704745.1, read as the reverse complement.
AGGGGGAAATGTGTGCAGGATAACTTTCTGGATCAGTATGTTTCCAGCCTAACAAGTAAGGAAGCAGTGCTGGATCTAGGTCTGGGGAATGAAGTGGGGCAAGTGGAGCAGGTTTCAGTAGGAGAACATCTGGACAACAGTGATTACAACATCATTAGGTTTAGTGTCGTTATGGAAAGGGACAAGGAGCAATCAAAGGTGAAGATACTCAACTGGAAGAGGGCTAATTTCAATGAGTTAAAAAGGGACCTAGTCAAGGTGGACTGGAAAGAAAGATTGGCAGTTAAACAGCTAACGAGCAATGAGAATCCTTCACGGAGATAGTTCAGGGACAGAACAAATACATTCCCACCAAGTGGAAAGATAGGATATCCAAACCTCCATGGATGAATAAGAAAATTGGGATTAAAATAAAACAGAAAAAGGAGGCTTATGATAAATGTCATGTCCAAAATACAGAAGATAATCAAATAGAAAGTACAGAGGAGAACTGAAAAAGGAAATAAGAGGGGCAAAGAGAAAAGATCAGCGGGTAACATAAAAGGGAACCTTAAGGTATTTTATAAGCATATAAAGAATAAAAGGTTAGCCAAAGGTACCAAAGAGGAAATCTTGTGGAGGCAGAGGGCATGGCTGATGTACTGAATGAGTACTTTGCATCTGTCTTCACAAAAGAAGAGGATGCAGCCAATGCCACAGTATCAGAGGAGAGGGTAGAGGAATTGGATAAGATAAGAATAAACCGAGAGGAGGTACTAAAAAGGTTATCGGTGCTCAAGGGAGATAAATCACCCAGTCCAGATGGGATGCATCCTAGGTTACCGAGGGAAGTAAGAGTGGAATAACGGAAGCTCTGGCCAAAATCTTTCAATCCTTCTTGGACACTGGGGTGGTGCCAGAGAACTGGAGGGTTGCAAATGTTACTCCCCTTTACAAAAAGGGGGCAGAAGGATACATACAGGAACTACAGGCTTTGATAAAGTGCCACATAAGAGATTTGTAAGCAAAATAGAAGCCCATGGTATTAAAGAGACAGTGGCAACATGGATACAGAACTGGCTGGGAGACAGAAAGCAGAGAGTCTCTATCTGTGACCAAAGCTCCCTCTGCCTCCTTGTCCACCTGGACCTCTCCGCTGCTTTCGACACAGTCGATCATGCCATCCTCCTCCACTGCCTTTCCTCCGTCATCCACCTCAGTGGGACTGCACTCGCCTGGTTTGAGTCCTATCTCACGAACCACCAGCAGTACATCTGCACAAACGGCTTCTCCTCCCGTTCTCACCCGGTTACCCCGGTGTACCCCAAGGATCCATCCTTTGCCCCCTCCTCTTCCTAATCTATATGCTCCCTCTTGGGGATGTCATCTGCAGACTTCCACATGTATGCTGACGACACCCAACTCTATTTTTCCACCTCACTTTGCGACCCCAGTCCCCTGATGTTCTGTCAGCCTGCCTGTCAGACCTCAGGAGCTGGATGAGTGCGAATTTCCTTCAACTGAACGTTGACAAGATGGAAGCCATACTCTGGCTCTTGTCAACGTCTAAAATCACATGGTTCTCACCTCCTCCACCTACCCGACCTCCTACTAAAACTCTCCGAACCCGTACGCAACTTAGGCGTCTGGTTCGACCCCCAATTATCCTTCCTCCCCCACATCCGGTCCCTCACTAGCACCGCTTTCTTCCACCTCCGATGCATCGATCGTCTCCGCCAATACCTCACTCCAAAAGCCACTGAAACCCTGGTCCATGCCTTTGTCACCTCTCGGCTGGACTACTCCCAACGCCTTCCATGCTGGCCATCCACTACCATTCATAAAATCCAGGTCATCCAGAACTCTGCCGCCCGCATTCTTACCCGCACCAAACTCCGCTCCCCGATTACCCCAGTCCTCGTCAGACTGCACTGGCTGCCTGTCCCAGAAAGGATCGACTTCAAGATCCTCACCCTTGTCTTCAAATCTCTTTACTCCTCTACACCCCCCTATCTCTCTGACTTCCTCTCTCCTCAAAACAGTGCCTGTTGTCTTTGCTCCACCGGGTCTGGCCTCCTCTTTGTCCCCCGAATCCTCCGCTCCACCCTCAGCGGCCGTGCCTTCAGTCACTATGCCCTGAGGCTCTGGAACTCCCTTCCTCACTCCCTTCGCCTCGCTCCCTCTCTTCCTATTTTCAGGTCTCGGCTGAAGACCTTTCTTTTCAACCGCGCCTTTGGTCACCTTCCTCTCCCTCCCCCTGGCTGGGCCCCAGGATCCGTTACTATAAAGCTCTCTGAGACGCCGTCCGGCGTGGAGTGCGCTATATATATATACAAGTTGTTGTTGTAGGGAACGGTTGTTTTTCTGACTGGAGGGAGGTGTTCAGACACAATGGGCCGAATGGCCTCCTCTGTGCTGTATAATTCTATGATTCTACGATTTTCTAAAACTCCTGTTGCTCCTGACAAATTCAGTTAAATCTTGTCTTCCTGAGCCAGGTAGTTTTGCAACTTTTCGTTATGCCTTATGATGCTAAGGTTTTATGTTGTAGTAATTGAAGCTACTTCAATGTAACTTTAAAAATTGAATGTATATATATGCTTGATCACTCTACTATTCCATCTTCCATATTGGTCAACTTTTTTTTCTTGGACTTTATTTTTACTATTTTGTACCTATTCTGCCATTATTTTGTAATACATTTTGCCTTTACATTTTAACATGAAACTCAATATGTTTCCTTTCTTCTACTTCTCACTATCCACATTGAGGAATGAAAGCAAGTAAATTATTTATTTAATGACTGGAACCTAGTTTTGCACGTTGGATCAAAACACCCAATGACTGATTGATTAACAAGATTGCCTCTTGGATGTGACCAGGTCAAGCCTAATAACATTTTTTATTCAGACAGTGAAATATGAGTTGTGAATAAGTAAATACGCTCGTCCTCACGTAGCTATTGCATCCAGATTGAATCATAGAAATTTACAGCACAGAAGAAGGCAATTCAGCCCTTCGCGTCTCTGCGGACTTTTTTAAACAGCAGTCCTTTCAGTCCCAGTTGTCTGCCTCTTCTCTAAGCCCCAATGCCAAACCTCTTTTAGATATCTGTCTCGTTTCCTTTTGAAAAAATAATATGGATTCTGCCTCAAACACCACAACCCAAAAGATATTTTATATCCAAACAACTCTGTGTGGGGAAAAATAATCTTCTAATCTCCCCATTTGCTGTTTGCTGACTATCTTAAATTGATGCCTTCTGGTTACTGATGAGTAATAATGACAATTAATAATGATTAATCCTTGTATTTGATGTAGCGCCTTTCACATAGACATGACTCTTAAAGTGCTTTGCAGGGTAAATTGAAAACTGCAATGACTGTATTTCTTTTGTAGACAAATGCAAATGAACATGTAGGTGGAATTTATCAGGTTAAGCAGCAATAAATCACTGAGGATTAATAAAGGTGAAGAGAAATAAGAGAACTGTGATGAATATGCAAAGGTACTCTAACAAAAGTACAAAGTTTTCAAAAATAACTCTCTTTAATTATAATACTGGTATTCTATTACTTTATTAAATTTTTCTGTGTCTTCAAAGAATTAGCCTTGTTTAAATCTGCTCTTTGCGGATTAACTGTGATTATGAAATTGCCCTTTTAATCTTAAAATTCTCTGCAGCATAATTTCCTGAGGAATATTGCAGGTTGCAAAGGATAGAAAAGAATTGCTGCTCCTTACTCTCAACCGTGGGAACAAAAATGCTTCAAAAGTGGAATTACAAATAACAACTTGCACTTATACAGCGCCCTCCATGCAGGGTAGTGTCTCAGAATACTTAACAGTGGTGGAGCCTGACTCCGAGTCGGGGGGAGGTGACCGTAAGCACGGTCGAAAGGAAAGTTTTCAGGTGGGACTTGAAAGAGGCGAGAGATGGGGCAAGGTAGAGGGATTGAGGGAGAGTGTTCCAGAGTTTTAGGGAGTAGTGGCTGAAAGCGCAACCTCCGATGGTGGGGCGGAGGGTGCAAGGGACGAGCAGGAGGCCGGTGCCAGTCGAGTGGAGACACTGGATGGTGGTTTGGGGAGTGAGGAGCTCGGAGAGATAGGGAGATGCCAGAGTGAATGGATTTGAACACGAGTGAGAATCTTGAAGTTGATCCGTTTGGTGATGGGGAGCCAGTGGAGCCTGGCCAGAACTGGTGAGATGTGGATACAGAGTTTGGTCCGGGTAAGTATGTGGGTGGCAGAGTTCTGAATTAACTGGATCTTTTAAATATTGAAGCTGGGGAGACCAGCAAGGAGCGCGTCGGCGTAATCCAGGCAGGAGGTGACAAACGTATGCGCAAGAGTGTAAAATACCACTCACTAATTTCTTGCATTCCAGTTGTTGCTTTCTTCCGTCCTCCAGATGCAGTGTGGTTGTGGTGGTGGGGGAGAGATTATATTTTATTATGTGCACATATGAAGCATACAAATAAAATGGTTTTCTATGTGAGCCTTGCTGAGTGCATCCAATCTAACTGGTACAGTCTCTCCAATCCTGCTTTGCACATTTCCAAATAGCCTTGATTGTGATACCATATCTCCAGTAACTCAGACATAGGGAATTTTGTTTTCAATTTAGCATTAACTTGGTACGAGATGTTAATATGTACCAAGCTTTGGAGTTTGACAAATACACAGTGTTCCCAAAACTTTGACCCACCACAGGAAACACAGAATGCTGTTCGAGTCGAAGGGAATTGAGAGAAGGTGTTTCGCCCACAAAAAACGCAGTAAATTCACTTTACAGTATATCTTGTGAAGTGCTTTGAGACATCTCAATGACATGATTTATATCAAATGCAAGGAGTATAATGATTAGTATTACTTAAACCAAATCCTCTTTGTCTGTTCGTATGGACATTAAAAATCCAATGGCACTCTTTGAAAAGAGAAGGGAGTTTCTCCCAGTGTCCTGGCCAACAATCCCCAAGTAAAATTCGTAAATCACTTTGTGGTTTTTTTATTGGATATTCCAACGCACAAATTGGCTGCCTTAAAAGTACAGGATTTACACTATAAGGCATTTATGTCCTCCCAATGTGTAATTCAAAGGATTATTTATTATTTTTGATTGTGATCACATTTTGCAACTTCATAATCATACAATCTACAGGATTTGGAAAACAAGGTGTTTGGAAATCTAGAGGAGCAATGCAATTGTACTATAATAATGCACTATGATAGCACAAATTCTGACTCTATTATGCTTCAGGTGGGTCTGGGTTCATGCCAGAGATTTTCTCCCTTCATTTTGTTTTACTGATAATATTTAGTTACTTGGTTACTATAATCAAACTTAATTAATGGTTTGTTATGAATATTAATATTGTGAGTATTATTCTGAGTATTAATATTGGATTTATAATTTCTATTTAATCCATTATTATTGAACTAATTACATGTTGTACTTTCTCATCCTGTCACCCACCTCTAACATCTAGGTGTGGTGGTGTTGTCATTCTGTGCAATGCACAAATCAAGCTGTGTAGTAAAATCACATTACAGATTAGTTTTCAATTTTATTTGGTCAGCCGTTTATTTATTTGTTTATTTAATCCCTTTCATCTAAGTTTGACTTGAACCCAGGTGCCACATTAAATCTTTGAGCTCGTAGTGTAGGCTCATACTCCAATGTAGTGCTAGGGGAGCACTGTACTGTCTGTGCCGTCCTTAGTTGAGATGTTGAAGTCAAGTCCCATCTGCCTATTCAGGTGGATGTTAAAGATCCCATGGCACTGTTCAAAAGAAAAGGGAGTTTCTCCAGGTGTCCTGGCCAACAGTGAAATTAATTTCTGACACAGAGTGACTCACTCTAAATTCATAGCAACACTCAACTTTTAAATGTGAAAGCTACACAAAAAACCTTTGTCGGCTATTCTCCTGGGGGGGCCGTGGGTGGAATAAGCGGGGACTCCTTGGATCTGAACTGGCTCCAAGGTGTCATGTCTGGCAATGGAATATCAGAATTGAGCCAGCCCTCTTGTCGATCTCTAGTCCGATTCCTAAGCCAGGCGGGTCTGTAGTACTCCAGAGCACTGCTGGAGCATGGCGATGGGTTTCCTCATGTGTCAAACACCCGACTGATCCCCCAAAAATTCTTGCATTTAATGTAACACCTTTTATGTTGGAAGCAGTCTCAAAGCACTTCACAGAATTTAATGTAGAGTGTATTGACTGTGTATTTTATAGACTAACACAAACAGGGGAGACTTAAAATCTCTACATGACCAACTGTTATGATGGTTGAAAGGTATGTTCTGTCAAGTTTTCAACCTGAAAGTGTATTTCTGATAGAAAGAAGTTAGATTTTTTTTTATTGCACCTTATATTGGAACGACTCAAAGGGCTTTACAGTAATTAGTGGCAAATGTATTGACTTTTTATAGGCAAACGAGATGTCTGTTTTGCACTCAGCAAAGTGCCACTTAGCAAGTAATGATTTAATCAATTGAGTTAGAATGATGTGGAATACTATGAGAAAATCCTTTCTTTTAATGTCAATGTCATGGGATATTTAATGCCCACCTGTGCTGACAGGCAGATAGAACCTTGGTTTGATGTCTCATCTGTGTCAGACAGACTGAATTGGGAACACTCGCCCTTCTGAGTCAGAAAATTGTAGGCTCAAGGCCAATGTCAGGACTTTTTTATTGATTTGTATTGAAGATTCTTCCCTTTCCCCCAAGGACTCCTTGGATCTGAACTGGCTCCAAGGTGTCATATCTGGCAATGGAATATCAGAATGTTACTGTTCTTCCTTTGCATTCTAGTTCTTCTAAAAGCGCTAATGCCAAACATAAGGATTATTATCATTGTTATTATTAGTAGTCTGAATCAAACAACAACAACAAGATTGCATTTATAGAGCGCCTTTCACGTCGGGAGGACGTCCCAAGGCGCTGGACAGTTGGGTCGGGACCCGAGCAGGGGGGAAATGGTCAGGGTGAGGGGAGGGAAGGGAGGTAGCGAGGAGGGGGTAGAGAGTCGAGAGGGGAAGTGAAGGCACCTGAGTGCCTTCACCTCCTGAGTCTGAGTGTCTGATATGTACCTGAAATTGGGTTAGAATAAAACCCTGCAGACATAAAGGCACCACCACCCATCAATGTTGTTGAGCTGCAAGGATCTTTCTTAAGTGGGGGTGTGTGGAAGAAAATGGTGGCTTTTAGCAACGACAACCTTTTAACCGTCTTCTACATTGATGCACTCAGTTCCCCCAAAGAATGTATTTTGTAAACAATGTTGTGCTTAATCTACATTCTTTGTTTCTGCTGACTCACTCTTTGTCTAAATTTGCTTGTCTGTGACATGTGTCAGACAGAAACCATTAACACCGTTACCAGTATTTCACAATGTATTACTGACCCCTTAGCTGTCACTTTGTATGTAGTTAGTCGTTTTGAATTTCTAACCTCTTTCCAATGTCTTTGTTTTCTCTGCCAGTCCTATGTGCTCAACTCTATCCCAATAATGGCCTACTGACACAAAAAGGAAAAGGAAAGACCTTGCATTTTTATAGACCTCTTAAACACTATGCACAGTCACTACACTCGATGAGAGAGGTGGGGTGTGAGGAGTGGTAGAGGTGGGGAGTGAGGAGGTGGGAGAGGTGGGGAGTGAGGATGTGGGAGAGGGAGGGAGTGAGCAGGTGGGAGAGGTGAGGAGGTGGGGAGTGAAGAGGTGGGAGAGTTTAGACGACCCGATAAGGCGCTTTATTTGACATCAGTACTTTGAACTGTCTAGGCTGACCTCCAGTGCACTAATAATAATCCTTGCGTTTGATATAGCACCTGATCACGTATTCGAGACGTCTCAAAGCACTTCACAGAATATACTGTAAAGTGAATTGACTATATTTTTGTGGGCAAAATGTGGCAACAAATTGCGCACAGCAGTGTCCCACAGTCGTGACCAAATTATTATTTTTTAAAAGGAATTATTACCCTTGGAAATGCAATCCCAAATCGACTAACAACTGAATTCTTACTTACTGGGTAAACAGAGGTGTATGTAGTAAGGAAACTTGCCCAATGTTTTGCCCTGCCCAGGAATCAAACCCAGGTCTCTCTTTTGCGAGGAGAGTTCTCTAACCACTAAGCTACAAGACTGGAGGAGTGTTACATTGCCAGAAGAGCCACCCTTCGGATGAGATGTTAAAGCAAGAAGTCCTATCTGTCCATTCAGATGTATGTTAAGGATTCCATAGCACTACTTAAAAAGAGAAGGGAGATTCTGCCGGAAGAAATTTCTTTCTCCATTCATATCATGTCATGGGATCTTTAACATCTACCTAACGGACAGGGAGATTTGTTTTTAGTCAACTGGGTGTCTGACTCATGCAGAAACCCATACTTAAGGTTATCCAAACTGGTCTGAGCGTTCAATGGAAGGCAGCTACACATGGAAACTCTTGTGGCTAGAATGGAATACAGGAGGTTCCTGGTGGATTCATTCTGTTTACCTAATTCTAGGGATACAGGTTAGCAAAAGCCAAGGTCTGGGAAACCTAAAGTGTGCAGTGGGATACTGCTGGAGTTGAACAGCAACAAGTTGCATTTATAAAATAATAATAATCCTTGCATTTGTTACAGCACATTATCACGTCGTTGAGATGTCTCAAAGCTCTTCACAGAATATACCGTAAAGTGAATTGACTATATTTTGTGGGCAAAAGGTGGCAGCCAATTGCACACAGCGGTGTCCCACAAACAGTCGTGGTTTTGAGTTTTATTTTTTACGGATAATATATCTAGCGCCTCTCACACAGGGTAGCGTCCCAGAGCACTTGACAGTGGCAGAGCACAATGGCGCATAACCAGCTAAAACCGCTTAACTTGAAGGCACTGCCTGCCAATTTTCCAGCTGCTTGTCCAGCAAGGACCACCCTGCCTTTTAGGCTTTGGCTTCCAGAGGTAACAGAAGAATCTCTGCACCGAGTGGCTGGTCTGCTCCTCCAAGCCCTGCCAATCAGGCAGGGTGGCTGGTCTGCCCTCAGCAGTGCCCTGGAATACTGCAGACCCACCTGGTTCAAGAACCAGACTAGCAAGACAGAGGGTTGACTTGATTCTGACATTCTGTTGCCAAGCATGTCCAAAGAGGCCCTGCTTAAGCCCCCACTCCTCCTCGAAGGATAGTCACTAGTTTGTTGATACTTTAATAGCCAACAAACGCAGGTGTATAGCAGATACCTGTTTCTGCTTGTCCTCTCACAGGCCAAGTTTAATGGGAAAAAAACATAGAAGTTTCCCCAAGCTGAAATCTTTTGTTGGTTCTTGTGCTACACCCCACCTATTCCTGTTGCTTCCTGTAACCACGCACTTCATACAAGTGCTGACAAATCCTTTTCTATATTCTACGCATTTGCTTAATACATCATGTCATGACAAGACAAAAAATCTTTGCATTTGACATAGCACCTTTTACAGTGGACGTATGACTCAAATTGTTTCACAGGATATACTGTAAGATGTAATGACTGCAAATTCAAAAGCCAATTTGCACACAGCACAGACAGCCATGAAGTGAATGACCAATGTTATCGGGATCAATATTGGCCAGAATATCACCAGCAGACACCTCCCTTTGTTTTTCATTTAACATCTACCTGAACAGGCCCTCGGTTTACAACAACAACAACAAGATTGCACTTATAGAACACCTTTCATGTCGGGAGGACATCCCAAGGCGCTGGACAGTTGGGTCGGGACCCGAGCAGGGAGGAAATGGTCAGGGTGAGGGGAGGGAAGGGAGGGAGCGAGGAAGGGGGTAGAGAGTCGAGAGAGGAGCTAAAGGCACAGTTGAAGAGGCACGGTTTAATGTCTCACCTGAAGGATGGCACTTACAACAATGCAGCACACCCCAAGCACTGCATTGGAAATCTGACTGTTTATGGGATACTGCTGTGTACAATTAGCTGTCGCCTTTCGCAATTTTTTTAGGTGGGGCGGGGACAGCCATGTGTTTGACACATACGGAAACCCATCACCATGCTTAAGAGTATCCAAACCAAGGTGAGATTTCCACGAATCCCATCTACACGTGGAAATTCCAAAGATGGATTGTTAGAATGGAATGTGCACTCTCTCCCTGGAGGGATGCTTCCTGCTTACCTATTCTGGAAAGTACAATTCCGGAAAGTATTAGGCGCAGGTTGGCAAGAGCCACGGCTTGGGGATCCCAGAGTGTTCGTTGGAGTACTCTTAAAACCACATAGTTCGCCATTGATATCACTATCCGGCAAACTTTCCTACTACTTGTCCAGCTACCCGTTAGGGCTTTGGCTTGCAGGGTTAATATTTGCTGAATGGGATGACTCCCTTCCTCCAGTGACTGGGCTGCCCTTCTAAGTCCTGCCGATGAGCCATATAATACCTTAATAGATTCCAGCCCAGCTACCATTATTTAAGTAGCGGAAGTTAGGGAGAACAACTATCTAAAAGTTTTGCAAATGCACTGGGTATTGAGTACTGTCTGTTATAATTTTAAATTACAATACAGTTGATCTTAGCAAAGAATTAAGATTCTATGTTCTACATTTATACTCTGTATTTAGTGATTCTGTTTGCTCTTTGTTAGGAGGGTATAATATCGCCCGAGGACGTGGACCTTGTAATGACTGCAGGATTAGGAATGCGCTACGCTTTTATGGGACCCTTTGAGACCATTCACCTGAATGCAGAAGGTGGGTATTGCTGCAAACAGCTCATTTTACTGAAGACATGATTATTAATTCATCTCCGAAACAGGACATAGCATGTTCATTGAATCTCATTATTTTAAGCAGTTCTCATTTTTTTTTGTTATGTAAAAGAAAATAATGGCAAGGATTATTATGGAAAAGGTGATTGTGTGGATTACAGGTGCAATTAACCACAGGGCGAGTCTCCAGTGGTGCTGAGACAAGTGCCAAGTAAAGAGTAGGAATATCCCCGCAGGGAGGATGATGGTATTGGAGGTGGAGAGAAGAGAAAAGAGAAAAAGAAAATGATTCATTTGAGCTTCAATTGCTTTTTGCGTTGTTTTTAAAAGTAAGTGCAAATCTGGCTAAGTCCTCCAGCAGCTTACTGCTCGCTCATTACCCGTCCCCACAGTGGTTTAGGCATTCCTCAACAGAAGACTGGAATTTGGCATGGTGTGTTTTTGTCAATAATACACAAATATAACGGAACAACAATAGGGAAAATCCTGTTCGAGGCTCGAGTGCAGAATCGTGGCTCTACAAGGCTAGGAGGGGGCCAATAGCAACAATAACGCTATATGTATTACTGATCGGAATGTCATAATTCAGTTAATAATAATTAATAATAATAATCATCCTTACATTTGGTATAGTGCATTTCACATCAGAAGGAACATGACAGTCTATCTACTTACAACCATGAAATGAATGACCAATTTTTATCTGGCGTTTTGCCCACAGAATATACAGTCAATTCACTTTACAGTATATTCTGTGAAGCGCTTTGAGACATTTCAAGGACGTGATAAGGTGCTATATCAAATGCAAGGATTATTATCATTATCTGGCCGACTGTTGGCTGGGTCACCAGGAGAAATTCCTTTCGAGATTTGTTATGTAGATGTCAGGTTTTAGCACTATTATTGACTGCAGAAACCAAGTGTGTCTCTCTTTGGAATCTCACTTGTTTTTATAATTCACTCTAAATGGCCATCAGTGTTTCACAAATCTCTCCCTTGTCTCCTCATGTAACCTGGGGGTACAGTTCATCTGTTGCAGGAGATCTATTGATCAATTGAAGCAGTTCCGAAGCCTGATAGTTCTCATGTTCTTAAACTTACAAAGAACACGGGAAAACTGGATTTCACTTTAGAATAACACACAAAAACAACTGTAGAAAATTGCTTTCCAAACTAAGAAATTTCCAAAAGTTTCTATAATTTTACATTTAAACACCATTGGTAAGTTTTCAGTTTCTAGAGCTGACCTGATTGTTTTAGGTGCAGACAGAATTATGATTAATGCCCTTCCTGGTCAAAAGAACCTGAGAAATTCAGTGTTGATAAATAACAACAATCTTTACATTTCGTACAATGCCTTTGAGGACGTCGCAAAACGATTCCACAGGATTTTACTGCAAAGTGTAGCAAACTATTTTGTAGGCGAACATAGCGGTCAATTTTGTGTGCAGTAAAGTCCAACAAACAGCCATGAAGTGAATGATCAATCTCATCTGAAGGATCGTTGGCCAGGATACTGGGAGAAACTCTTTGTCTTTTCGAATAGTGCCGTGGGATGTTTAACGTCCGTTTGAATAGGCGGGTGGTTTAACATCTTATCTGAAAGATGGAACCTCAAACAATCAGCATTGTACTGGAGTGTCAGCCTAGATTATGTAGGTTCAAAGTCCCAATGTGAACTTCAACCCATAACTTTCTGTCTCATGTCTCATTTACTGGAGTTAACTACTCTAATCCTAATTCCTAATTCCCAGCGCCTTGGGACATCCTCCCAATGTGAAAGGCGCTCTATAAATGTAATTTTGTTGTTGTAATCTACCTTTTTATTCTTCCTCTTTAAACATTTAATTACCTTTTAAATATGCTCTAGGGCGTATGAAGGTTGCGATACAAATATAAATGCAAGTTGTTGCTGTTCTTTGCCTCAAAGCATTTCATATTCCGTGACAAAAAAATCACCCTTTGTGGATACATGAAATCCAGAGGAATACTTTAAAAGGTTTTGTAGGTGGCAGAATTTGTGACATTAGTGCTTATCATTCATCATGGCTTGTAGCAACTTGCTCTTCACTCCATGCCCCTCCTAGAAGCTGACTCTCAAATGGCAAGCAGACTAACTGAGCATAGGTAGAGATTCAAACTCTTTAAAAGTTTTCTCCTGTCTAACTCTTAAATCGAGTTCCGGCACCAATTCTGGCACCAACTCCAACTAAAGTGAACTGAAAACCCGGTGAATTAAGTAAGATCTTCTCAGATTCCAGGCTTTTCACTGTTTCCGCAGCAGGAAGCATGTTCTCACTAAGAAACTGTAGAACACAATAAACCGCGTTCTTCACTTCGCTATCATTTTGGTTATGGGAAGCTTCGCGTTTCATTTTGATTGCTTTTTCTTGGAGCAAAGGGTCTGTGACAGGTGGTACACTGTAAGCAACCTTTCAACAGCTTCAATCGCTGAATGCTTTTGGCCTTCTATCAAAGTTGGGATGACTTTTGGAGACATTCCTAGTCAGCAATTATTCTTCCTGTCTAATGAACTGCAAACTGAGCAGGGCTTTTTCATTTCTGTTCCCATGCATTCTTAAACAAGGCACCTGAATGAATGACAAAATCAAGAGCATTTGTGATCTGATTGGAGCAGGTTGAAGCTTTACTTAAGAGTAAACGACATGGGTCATGATCAAAAAAGGCTTTGAACCCTGGCTGAACCTTGTTTCATTGCCAAGGTTTCTTTATATAACTTGCACCATTGCTATAAAGGAATACACAGCACTAAAGAGACTGTTCAACATTTTCTATGCTGGAGCAGCAATGCTAGTGCAACACTCCACAACTTGTAAGACAGCCATGATGGTAATGACTGGCCCTCCACTAGTTTATTAGAACATCAACAACAACAAGATTTCATTTATAGAGCGCCTTTCACATCGGGAGGACGTCCCAAGGCACTGGACAGTTGGGTCAGGACCCGAGCAGGGGCGAAATGGTCAGGGTGAGGGGAGAGAGCGAGGAGGGGGTAGAGAGTCGAGAGGGGAGCTGAAGGCTCGGTCAAAGAGAAAGGTCTCGAGACCGGCCTTGAAGGAGGAAAGGGAGGAAACAAAGCGAAGGCACTGGGGGATGGAGTTCCAGAGCCAGAAATGGTGGCTGCTCATCTCAAATTGTCACAGTCACCTGGACACTTCAATCAAAACGCTGAATTTGTTTGATACATCGATTTTGATTCTTGTTATGTATTTGGCAACTTCTTGGCCACACGAGCCCTCTTTTACTGGTGGGACTATTAGTTTGATTTCACAACTCCATTCGGCACGGTATTGTTTCCATTTGGCCCGAACGAGCTTGTGAGTGACTCCTTTTTTGCTCCTTGCGTTGAATGAGGGTGTCAACCAGCATGTGACCTTGGATGACATTTGTTGACATGCTCTACAGGCTGGAAGGTGAAAGCCAGAAAAAATTACATTTGAGCTTGGAGTTGAGGTACAGATCAGCTATGATCTAACACAGCGTGGTCCAACTGGCGGTAGCACGGAGAGTGGAAATAATACCGGCCGTTACTTCAATCTTTCTCTTGCCAACCACATCCTAAACAACCGCTGGCTCCTGCTACTGCAGATAGTGAACCGTGCGGCTGACTGGGAGTGGGAGAGAGAGGGATTGAGAAGGAGAGGGATGAGTGAAGGCGGGGGAGGGAAGAGAGATAGAGGAGAGAGAGTGTGTGTGTAAGTGAGAGGTGAGAGAGCTTTGCTCTGCAGTTCAGCTGCCACGTTTATATTTAGAAACCCTGGCAGTGCATTGGCAATCCATCTGAGGTTGATTTCCTACGTAATACCAAAGTAACAGCAGTAGAGGCTGAGTGCTGTGCAATTATCAGGAAATTTAGTTAAAAAAAATTTGTGCATTTGACATAGTGCCGTTCACATCAGGAGGACATCTCAAAATACTTCACAGGATTTACTATGGAGTGAAATCGCTGTATTTGTGGGACCATTGTTTAGATGGTGACGATCAAGAAAAAGAACATTTTGAAGGTCTCATTCATTTTCCTCCAGTAATGCAACATTTTATTCTGGTGGAGGCAATGGAACATCCAGTGCCAAAAGGTCTAGGGCAGGGTAATCAAACTCATCAGCTCTTGAGGCCGGAGGAGCAGATAATCAATGAACTACAAGGTTAGATAGGCTGCTTTCTGTTAAACAAAAAGGCTGTCATCAACATGGGGAAATGGTTGCTGCTTTCATAGAATCATAGAATCCTACAGCACATGAGGCCATTCGGCCCATTGTGCCCGTGCTGGTTCTTTGAAAGAGCTGTCCAACTAGTCCCTCTTCCCCGGTGTTTTTCCTTAGCCTTGCATATTTTTTTCAAGTAAATATCCAATTCCCATTTGAAAGTTGGCATGGAATCTGCTTCCACTACGCTTTCAGGCAGCGCATTCCAGATCGTAACAATTAGCTGTGTAAAGAAAATTCTCCTCCTCTCCCATCTGGCTGCACAATGTTCGGGAAAGATGGCAACTGTTCCCAGGCATCCCCAAGACACCAGGATTATAAGCGGACTTGTATAGTATTATAACAAGGTTGTTCTGTCTTTACAAGTAGAAGCACTGGAGTGCTACCATCTCTTTGATGGCAGGAGAGCATCAATGTCATGTTTGATCACCAGCGTTGAGTTCATCTTTAATAGTGAGTTCACTCTCTCTTTATGCCAACCCTCTCTCCCTATGCCACTCTTTCTCACTGTGCCACTCTCTCAGTTGCTATCGCTCTCTGTTGTTATTACTCTGTCTTTGTGCTGTTTTTTTCTCTCTTTTAACCCAAATTCTGCTTCTAAGGAGTCCTGTAGCTCAGTGGTTTAGAGCACTCGCCACGCAAGTGAGAGACCTGGGTTTGATTCCCGGCAGGACGAAACCTTGGGCAAGTTTCCTTACCCCACACGCCTAATAATAATCCCTCAAGAAAAAAAACAATAATAAATTGGTCACTCAATCCACAACTGTTTTGGGACATTGCTGTGCGCAATTGGCTGCCGCATTTCACCCACAAAAAAATATACAGACAATTCACTTTACAATATATTCTGTGAAGCGCTTTGAGACATCTAGAAGACGTGAAAAGGCACTATATCAAATGCAAGGATTATTATTATTATTTCTGAGTCTCTCTAACTTTCTTCCTCATCCAATAATAGGGTTGCCACCAGGCTGTTTTTTAACGGGGTTTTGTACTGCTTTGCTGGTTGCCGGTGAAAACTTTTAATGTGCCTTTTTTTTAAACAGGCGGGTGAGGTGAGAACGCTTACACAGGGCAGGGCAGTAGCACCTGTTAATGTCATAATCATGCTTTCATTCAAATAAGCAGATTTAAGGTCCCTTGATTTAATGTACCACAGTGCTCAATTGCTCAAGAAAATAAGTCAGAAAGTCCTGAGAGAAGAGGTGCAACATAATAATAATAATCCTTGCATTTGATATAGCGCTTTTCACGTCTTCTAGACGTCTCAAAGCGCTTCACAGAATATACTGTAGAGTGAATTGACTGTATATTTGTGGGCGAACGCAGCAGCCAATTGCGCACAGCAGTGTCCCACAAACAGTCGTAGATTGAAAATGACCAATTTTTTTTTTTGTTTTGTTTTTGGAGGGATTATTATTAGGCTCTGTGTGGAGTAAGGAAACTTGCCCAAGGTTTCGCCCTCTGCCTGGAATTGAACTCAGGTCTCTCGCTTGCAAAGCGAGTGCTCTAACCACTGAGCTACAGGACTCCGCAACCCAACATGGTGTTCGAAGGTGATGACAAGCTCTGTGAGGAGGCGCTTTTCGAGTTGGTGGATTGTAAACAAAAAAAAGTACTTGCTGACGCAAATGGTAATGGCAGGAGTGGGAGGACAGCAGCACTCAAATGTGAATCTAGCACGAGCCAGGATTGATAGCACAGGCACTGGCAAAACCAGAGGGAAGACACTCACCAACAGCAGTGGAGGATTACATTTGTATAATTCCCTAACCAGACCTCATTTGCAGTGCTTTGTGCAGTTTTGAGCACCAATCCCTTCGAAAAGATTTTTGAGGCCATGCAGTGTAGATTTACCATAATGATCCCTGGATTGAAGGAACTTAGGTCTGAGGATGGAATGGGCAAACTGGGTCTGTGCTCACTTGAGCAAAGCAGATCAGATCAAATCTGATCGAGAAATTTAAGATAGTAAAGGGAATGACAGAGTGGGTATAAGGAGACTCTTTTCTGTGCAGAATCTGCTTGCAGAATCTAGAACAAGGGTCACAATCTAAAAATTAGAGCTAGAAATCAGAAGTTTTTTTTACTCGGAGTTGTGGGATTCTGGAATTCACGTCTCAAAGAACTGCCAATGCAGTCAGTGAGAATAGATGAAAGTTATCTGGATAGACAATTTGTAATCTACGAGAGGCAGATAAATCCTATGCAGTGTAGTTAGCTTAGCCTTCTTGCATATGACTGAATTGTTATCCATTTTAACTTTTCTCAATTAATGGAAGCTGTGATTTAAATGCAACCTGTTATGGAGCCATCTCTACAGTCTGACAAAGTGCACCTGTTTATCGGATATGCCCTACAGAGAAATCGCCCTGTGTTTGCCACAGGAAAACATCTGGCATAATTGGTGAGTTAATGCCATAGTTCAATTTTAATTTCTGATATATTCCATCCCAGGGTTGAAATATTACGTGGGGAAAGGACGATGACCTGGGATTGAATCCTGCATCTTGAGATTTTTATTTTTCCTTATAAACACTGGCTCCTGGTCGGGCTAAGGCGGTCATGGTTTGTCGGTCTGCATTGTACGTACTGCTTGAAAACTAGTTGAGAAGTTTAAAATAACAACGTTATGCTTTCATAACTTTTATTTTAACTAATTCTGCGTTTTGGGTCAAGGTTGTGACGTCAATGCTTACCTCAGTCAAACAATTAAAACTTGAAAACCTAATAGAAGATGTCCCTGAACAGGGGGAGTTGATGTTTGGCGCATTATTATCTCTCAGCTCAGCGCGCCCTTCCCCCCTCCCCGCCTCCACACACTCTCACACAAACAAGTCAGATGGGGGCTGGATGAAGATTGGAGTTGCTGAAATGCCTACAGAATGCTTGTAGCAAAGGAAGAGAAACTCAAAACTGAAATAAAATGCGGAGAGCGAGTCAGAGGGGCTCTGGTATAGAGACCAGAGAGCATGGGCAGAATGGCTTAAAGCCTGCATTAGAGTAGGTCAGTGTTCGCTCAGCAGAGAGAGCGGCTAGGTTGGTAGGGTTGAAGGAGGTAATAGAGGTAGGGTGGGGCGAGGCTGTGGAGGGATTTAAAAGTGAGAACGAGGATCTTGGGTTTGAAAGACACAAGTACAACGACAACAACTTGGATTTATAGATCGCCCTCCACGCCGGACAGCATCTCAGAGCGCTTCACAGTGATGGATCCCGGGGCCGAGCCAGCGGGAGGGGGAGGAAGGTGACCAAAGGCGCGGTCGAAAAGAAAGGTCTGAAAATGGGAAGAGAGGGGGCGAGGTGAAGGGAGTGAGGAAGGGAGATACAAGTACTTTGTATCTATTTGAAATACACAGCTAGTCTCCCACAAAACAGTCAATCCACTTTACAGTATATTATGTGAAGCACTTTGAGATCCTCCAACATGAAATGCGCTATGTCAGATGTGAGAATTATTATTATTACTGCACTTTTTCTTCACCCGTGCAATCTTCTCCATACTTAAAATTCCTGTTTTATACTCTCCACTCTTCTGACACTGGTGTGTGCTCCTTGATCCCAGACCCTTTATTAAGAATGAAGATTCCTTAACCCTTTTGGGATTACAGTGGACGTCTCTTTGTTTTTCATGGAAGTACAAAAGCAGTCTATTTTTAGCCTATATCGCATTCCTTTCCGTTTGCAAAGTGTGCCGATAACATTTCAAAAGATTAAGATTGAAAACTTCTTTGGGCAACATGTGATACACAAGAGCGGAGGTCACAGAGAAACAAAGAATCACTGTTGGTTTGGAAATGTTTCCTGGTAGAAATCCCTACTATTAAAAGGCATTTAAAATTGCTTTTTTTAAAGTTTGTTTTTAGACACGTTTCAACAACAACAACAAAATTACATTTGTAAAGCACCTTTCACATCGGGAGGACGTCCCAAAGCTCTGGACCATCAGAGTTATGGACCCGAGCTGGGGGTCGGGGAGGGTGGAGGGCAGGGGAGGGAAGCAGGGAGATCAAAGCACGGACAAAGAGGAGGGTCTTGAGATGTGTCTTGAAGGTGGCAAGGGAGGGACTGCGGGATGGAGTTCCAGAGGGTGGGGGCAGTGGCAGAAGGCCCACCCGCCAATAGTGGGGTGAGAGAGGCGGGGACGTGAAGCAGGCTGGAGCCCGCTGCAGAAGGAGCGAGCAGGATGGCGGGGGTTTAGGAAGTCGCAGAGGTAGGGGGGAGCAAGACCGTGGAGGGCTTTGAAGGTGAGGAGCAGGATCTTGAACTGTATCCTCTGTGTGATGGGTGTCATCCGCATGCATATGGAAGTTGACCCCATGTCTGCGGATGATATCACCAAGAGGGAGCATATAGATGTTGAAGAGGAGGGGACCAAGGATAGAGTCCTGAGGAACTCCACACGAGACAGTACGAGGGCTAGAGGAGAAGCCGTTTGTGGAGATGAAGTGCAGGCGGTGTGAGAGGTACGATCTGAACCAGTTAAGGACAGAGTCGTGAAGCTTGAGGTGAGAGGAGAGGCGGTGATGACGATAGTGTTCGACAGTATCGAAAGCAGCAGAGAAGGCAAAGGGAACCCTGGTCGCAGATGGACAGAATGTCATTTGTCACTAGACCAGGGCTGTTTCTGTGCTGTGGGCGGCACGGAAACCCGATTGGAGGTTTTGTATTTGTACATAGAATTTTTTTCTCACTTTAATTACCATGGAGTTATGATTTACCATGGCAGAAGATGTGAAACAATTATGCTGCACTGTTTGTTGTGAACAAGACTGGACTTGACTATATTTCTTCTCCTCACCTCGGCTTCGAAATGCCCTTCATACAAGTGGAGCCAACAGAAAATTGTTTACATTGGAACATGCCTTGATAATTGCAAATCCCCAGCACGGCAGATTTTATTAAGCATTCTGTTTTATTAAATCAAGGTCACATTTTGTGTAAGTAAAAAAGTCACTTGATTTTGTACAATAGTACCACTCACTGAATTGCAGGCACAGGTTCCTGAAACATGATACGTGTTGCCCTATCAGCTTTCAGCTAACATTCAGCATTTTCCTGAAAAATAAGAACCAAACAAAATCGTAAACTGGTTCTGACCACATTTGGGGATTTTTTTGTATTATTTTGCAATTTTTTTTTCACAAATTGAAAAAGAACACCACGTACATAAGGAAATAATAATAATAATAATCCTTGCATTTGATATAGCGTTTTTCACATCTTCTAGAAGTCTCAAAGCGCTTCACAGAATATTCTGTAAAGTAAATTGACCATATATTTGTGGGCGAAACGCGGCAGCCAATTGCGCACAGCAGTGTCCCACAAACAGTCGTGGATTGAAAATGACCAATCTATTATTGTTTTATTTTGGAGGGATTATCATTAAGCGTGTGGAGTAAGGAAACTTGCCCAAGGTTTCACCCTGCCAGGAATTGAACCCAGGTGTTTCACTTGGAAGGCGAGTGCTCTAACCACTGAGCCACAGGATTCCACAAAAAGATTATATCATTAGCCAAAGTGTGATCATACCAAGTGATAATGTAAATGATACCAAGGTAAAAACTTCAATAAAATTCTTAATACCCCCACTTCTATGTCAGCCCAGTTGTACTCCCAATCGTTATGGAATAGGCTTGCTCTTCCTCTGCATGTTTACCCCAAACTGTCCAGTTCAGTTTCCTTTGCTTGGAATGCTTAACAAAGAGAACTGAACTGGATGTCTAGCTCATAGCTATTCAATAATTAGCGGCAGGTAGAATCAGGTTCTGCATCGGATCAGCTACTAAAAACATTCCTACTTTATTACCCAAAATATTGTCAATTTCAAATGATTAAAATATTAATAATCCTTGCATTTGATATAGCAGCATATCACGTCATCAAAACATCTCAAAGCATTTTGCACGATTCAGTGTAACAACTGTATTTGTAGGCGGACACAGCAGTCAGTTTGCACACAGCAATATCCAACAAACAGCCATGAAGTGAATGAACGAACATAAGAATGAGAATTGCGAGACAAAAGAAGACCAAGGTCCATCCAGTTCACCTTCCACCATCCTGGCAGTCGCATGCATATGTCATGTCCCAAACTACATACGTTTACTACTTACTCCCTGAAATAGTGCTATCGCAGATTTGTTTTGAATTTACCCTCCTTCAATTAAAGGCCATGTCCTCTGGTTCTGCTGTTCTGGACAGTATTTTTATCTGGGGGATTGTCTGGCCAGTACACCAGGAGAAATGCCCTTCTCTTTTTGCCTTGGAATCTTTAACGTCAGTCGGAACAGGGACCTTAGTTTAATGTCTCATCTGAAAATTATGATTAAGTCTTCAGCAAAAGTTGCATTTGTTGATGTGCTTGGCAACAAATTATTGGAATCAAGTCAATTCTCGGTGGCGGTTTTGATATTCCTGTTCCTGAACCAGGAGGGGTTGGTGGCAGAGTACTCCAGGGCACAGCAGATGACACACCAGCTAACAGACCAGCTCGCCCAGATCATCGGCATCACTTGGAAGAACAGACTAGTTAGTCGCTGGGTGCATGGATTCTTCCCACTCAGCTTCTGTTAACCCTGCAAGTCCTAATGGGTAGGGTGATCCTAGCTGGACAAGCAACTGGAAGTTTGCCACACAGTCCTTTCAATGGCAAGCTATGTGGTTTTAGCTGGTTAAACTCCAGCAGTATCACCAAAGCACACTCCCCAAGCATTGATTTACGCCAACCCGAGTCCTGGCTTTTGCCAACCTGAGCCTAATACTCTCTGGATTAGGTAAACAGGAAGCATCCCTCCAGAAAGAGATTGCACATTCCATTTCAAACACAGGAATTTCCATGCTAAGTTGGCATGCATGGAATTCTTAGTTATTAGCTGTGGAGTGTTATGGATATTCTTAAACACGGTGGTGGGTTTCTGCATGTGTCAGACACCCCTGGTTGACCAAACAAAAACCCTTTGTATTATTCAATGAGATTATTTTCAAATTCTCTTGACATAAAAGCCATTTTATAAATGTAAATTGCTGTATTTTACATAACATCAACAGCTTCTAAGCCTCGGGTTTTAGTCCCCAGGACACCTGAGAAGGCAGTTGAAAAGCACAAGCAAAAAAAAAAGCAGCATAATAGCTCTCCAATGTCAACGAAAACATGTCAGGACATTTTTGTTCGTTTGGGCTGACTAATGCAGAAACTCATCACTATGCTTAAGAGGATCCAAACCAAGCTGAGAATTCCATGCATCCCACCTACACACAGGAATTCTAGAGATAGATTATTAGAATGGAATGTGCACTCTCTCCTGGATGGGCGCATCCAGTTTACCTAATTCTGGAAAGTATTTGGCTCAGGTTGACAAGAGCCAAGGTTGGGGACCCCAGGATGTGTGTTGGGGTACTGCTGGAGTCTAACTAGCTAAAAGTAGCTTGCCATTGATCTCAGCGGGGAAGCTTGCCATTTACCAGCTGGGAACCTCCCTAACTGTTCGGGCGTTGGCTTGCAGAGCTAATGGGAGCTGAGTGGGCAGAGTCCCTGCCCCTAGTGACTAGTCTGCCCTTTCAAGACCTGCCGATAAGCCAACATAACTGTACTGTCATCAGCAATGCCTTGGAGTACTGCGAACCCGAATTCCAAAACCACCACAGAAGGCTGGCTCGATTCCAACATTCCCTTGTCAGAAATGCCACCTTGTAGCCATGGTTGGGGACCCCACTTACCTCCCCCCAAAGAGGATAATTACGAGTTGAATGTTCGACATCTGACAAGCTCTAGTGAGGGCTCAAATCCGTGCTTGTCGGATGTCGGGTGCAACCCCCAGCTGTCCTTCCCTTCCCACATCCGGTCCCTGACCAGGACCACCTTCCTCCACCTGCGCCACATTTCCCGCCTCTGACCGTACCTTACCCCAAATGCAGCTGAAACCCTCATGCATGCGTTTGTCACCTCCCACCTGGATTACTCCAACTCATCGCCGGTGTCCCCAGCTCAAAAAATCCAGCTCATTCAGAATTCTGCCGCCGCATACTTACCCGGACAAAACTCCGTACCCACATCTCACCAGTTCTGGCCAGGCTTCACTGGCTCCCCATCACTGAACGGATCAACTTCAAGATCCTCACACTCGGGTTCAAATCCATTCACTCCCTGGCACCTCCCTACCTCTCCGACCTCCTCACTCCCCGATCTACCACCCGGCATCTCTACTCGACTGGCACCGGCCTCCTACTCATCCCTTGCACCCTCCGCTGCCCTTCATGGAGGGCACTATATAAGTGCAAGTTGTTGTGGTTGCTGGCAGACTTAGCCTGATTAACAGTTTTACTGGATTTGAACAATCTTTTAAAAAATGCAAAAAGCAATTGAAGCTCAAATGAAGCTATTTTTTTTTCTCTTCCCCCTTCTCTCCACCTCCATTACCATCATCCTCCCTATGGGGAAATTCCTCCTCTCTACTTGGCACTTGCCTTGCACTTATATCTAACAGGATATTTTTTTAAAAAGTCTCCTCCAGGAAACCCACAAATATCATGCAGACTCACAGCACCTTGGCTCTGACCCCAGGTTGCTGATGCCTTGCAAGTTAGCATGATGGGGCTTTTTGCTTCCTCTAGTGCTTTTACCAGTGAAAGGCAGCATCTACACTGCTAGTTTCTCTATGAGGACTTCATGGGCCCTCGTGTCTAGACCTAATTAGCAACAAATATCCAAGTTACATATTCAGAATGGTCATTTGAGATAGAAAAAAATCACCAAATGTTTCTCAGCTCCTGAATAAATGCAGGTGACAGGTGGGGCCTGAGGCAAACTGTGTATCATTTGCTATTTCTCTTAATTGCCCATTTAATTCACTTCATCAGCTGATCAGCGTTGCCTGACTTACAACCTTTGGTGGGCTATTGACTGTAATTTCGACTTGTCTTTGAATTTGTTAGGTACCAAGAATTACTGTGAGCGTTATGCCGTGGGCATGAAACGAGTGCTTTCGTCTTTTGGCCCCCCACCCGAATTCCGTGATGACGAGATCCAGAATATTCATCAGGTGCTGTATACAGTTAATAATAATAATCCATGCATTTACTGTTGCCTACATTTGGGAGATTAATAATAATAATAATCCTTGCATTTGATATAGCGCTTTTTATGTCTTCTAGACGTCTCAAAGCGCTTCACAGAATATACTGTAAAGTGAATTGACCGTATATTTGTGGTAAAAAGACACTGCAGTGATTTTCAAAGGGGTGGAAGCCCCACCGATATAGACACAAACTCAAGCGGGGGAGGCCTGAGACTGCTGTTAGCCGAAGAGAACAAAGCATATTATCAGATACAGTTTGGGATTTTTATAGTCTCTTAAAAACATCTCGAAGCATTTCACAGGCAATAACTGATTTACAAATAGGATTCATTCTGAAGTGAAATTCTTCAGTGTCAGGTTTACTCAGCAGTTTAGCACGTTGGTGCTTGGACACCTTAAAGCACAGGCTGAAGAATGAATAAGTGAATATCTTGGTCGATCCATGAGCAAGAATCATTGAGTAGATCCCAGGAAGACAAGAGAAAGTAAACCCAACAGAATACCTTTGCAATGTCAGTTGTGCAGGGGATATCAGCCAGAGTACCCTCTTCTTTTCATCCATCCACTGATTTATTACATCTGGGCTCAATTATGCTTAGGCTCAACTACTTATATTATAATACAATAAGATAGTTTGAACTTGATTGGCACAATGCACAAACAAAGAGGTAATGCTAAGTCTGTAAAAATCATTAGTTAGGCTGCTATTGGGAGTTTTGTGTGCAGTTTCTGGTACTTAGAGGAAGCATGTCAAAGCCATAGAA
Organism: Callorhinchus milii; assembly: GCF_018977255.1. Taxonomy (NCBI): domain Eukaryota; kingdom Metazoa; phylum Chordata; class Chondrichthyes; order Chimaeriformes; family Callorhinchidae; genus Callorhinchus; species Callorhinchus milii. The sequence continues at coordinate 66,490,458 of NW_024704745.1, read as the reverse complement.
AGAGCAGAGAGGGGATTCACTGGGGTGATACCAGGAGTTTTACTTAACTAGGAAACATTGGAGAAACTGGGACTGTTTCTCCCTAGAACACAGAAGGTATAGAGGAGACATGATACATGTTTAGAGGCGATCTCTACAGAGGTTTTTGAAATTATGAGGTGACAATGTAACCAGGGCGAAACGTTTTCCTTTGGCTGGTGAGTCAGTAACTAGAGGGCATGGATTGTGAGATAATTAACTAAACAAAGTGAGAGGTTAGGAGAATTTGTTTTACAGAAAGCCGGTTGTTAGGGCGTGGAATCTTTATCTGGAATCGTGGTTTGAGGCAGAATCAAATCTTTTTAAAAGAGAATTAGATAATTATTTGTGCTCCAAATATTTGGGGGCATCTTCAGCCACTACGTCCCATCTCAAAGCATTTCACAGGTAATAACTGATTTACAAATAGGGTTCATTCTGAAGTAAAATTCTTCAAACAGGTTTACTCAGCAGTTACCCATTGCACCTGGAGATCTTCCTGTTTGACTTTGACCTTCCCTTTCTCCCCAGCTCAGCCTAAAATTCCTCATTGTTCAGCGCTTTGGGACTAACCCACGTGAAGGCCCCATACAATTGCAAGTTGTATCTGAAAGGAGAAATATAAAAGGGTATGACGAAAAGACAGCAGAATGTGGATAGCGGTATAGAGCTTTCAAAGAGTCAGCTCATGCACAATATTGTAAACTTCTATAGTTCTAAAATCAGAATGGTTTCTGCAAACCTGTACTGCCTGAAAATAATTTTACAAAATATATATGTTTTCTTGTTGATCTCAACATTTATGGCTTTCCACATGTAACCTCTCTGAATAATTCTCCACATCCTAGGCACTGTCCAGGAGAATTCCTGCTGATCCGGAACACCTCAATGCACGAAGGCACGACAGAGACGTATACCTGGCTGCTCTGGCAAAGTTGAAAAAGAAAATGTAGTGAGGCAGTGGAGGGTCAGCCAAGGCGACATTAATCTCCTAGGTGCAATATGATCCATCTTTAGTAACACTAAAAACATAAAAGATGCAAAAATAATAACTTTTCTTAACACTGGGGTTGAAGATGCCATATTTGCAATCCGGATTCGAAGCACTAATTATGATTTCTGTTCATGAATATTCGAAAACGTTTAATTCACAATACTCTTAAATTGACTAATCGCGATTTCCAAAGTGTGGGGGGAGAAAAATGCTGAGACGAAAAATGCTGTCAGGCTGTTTTGCTCAATCCAGTTAGCTGTTTGGCAAACGTCAAAAGTTAAATAATATTGGAGAATTGAAGACAAAAGTCATAACACTTCAAATCCCATTTGCTAACATTGCAAACTAGACCCCATTAATTGCTTTCTTTATCTGCCCAGTTTATATCTGCTAATTTTCTTCTTTGCTGTGTAGAGTTTGTAGTTCCCCTTGACCTTTTTTAAAAAACATCATTGTAAGAGTGTCAAAGTACTTAGTGCATATCTAGTTCAGAGATATCTGACTTTTTTATCTTTTAATAAAAAAGTTCATTGTATGTTATAGAAATATAGAGTAAAACTCGCATAAGACTTATCTTTATAAATCGTATAATCAACAACAACAAAATTACATTTCTAAAGCACCTTTCATGGCGGGAGGACATCCCAAGGGGCTGAACAGACAGGGATCAGGACCCAAGCGTGGGGGGCAGAGTTGGAATGAGGGAGGGCAGAGGGGTTAGGAGGGCGGCTGAAGGCATAGTCGAAAAGGAGGGTCTTGAGTCGTGCCTCGAGGGAGGCAAGAAAGGGAGTGAAGGGACTGTGGGATGGAGGTCCAAAGGGTGGGGGCAGAGAGGCTGAAAGCCCAGCTGCCGATGGTAGGGCAGGTCGGCCAGGAGACCTGTAGCAGGCCGGAGCTACTGAATGGAGGGAGCGGACAGGTTGATAGGGAGTTATCAGGTTAGAGATGTAAGAGGGGTGAGGCTGTGAAGAGCTTGAAAGTAGGACAAGAATTTTGATTTCTATCCTCTGAGGGATGGGGAGCCGGTGGAGCCGGGCGAGGGTGGAGGTGGGGGTGATGGAGTCACTGAGCCTGGTGAGGGAGAGGACATGAGCTGCAGAATTCTGGATGATCTGCAGCTTGTAGAGGGAAGAGTTGGGAGGCCGACAACAGCAACAAAACTTGCATTTATATAGCGCCCCTTGCATGGGGAAGCATCCCAGAGTGCTTAAGTCGTACTTGCATCCGAGTCTCAATTCAATTTCCTTTCAAAACTACTAAGATTTCTTTGCAATAGTCGGATTTTATAAAGGTATTATCTCCTAACTCATATCGCCGCTCCCCTATCCTCCATTAATCTCTGCATCTACCAGCTGTATTGAATCGTGGGAAGTGACCTCCCATTGACACCCCCCACTTACCTGCCGACTGCATTGAATACTTAGTCTTGATCTGTCGTCGGGTGCACAAAGAACTTAATTTTCCACGATTCAATGCAATGCCATTGTTTGCCGGTAAATTCGCATGCAGCGACGGGTCAAGACAGGAAACATAGTCTTGACCTGTCACCGCATGAGCACTTACCAGTTGCAGTGATGAAAGACTGCACGGGCACTTTCCGAATGCATTGAATCATGCAGGCGCAGTGTAGATTATTGATTAAATCGGATTTTCTATGATTTCTTCTACAGTTTGCCTGCAACTCGGACTTCACCTTAGTCATATTAAATGACTCATGCAACTTATGTGAGTTTTACGGTATAACTAGCACTTATAGAACACCATCTTGCACTTATGGAATGGCAATTTAACTATTTATATCAAAGCAATAGTAGCCACAATTAACTATTGTAATGGGATTTGAAGGCTATTGTAAACCAAACCACTGGAATATACCAACAGTGGTCAGTAAAGCTTCCAATTTAGATTTGCAACTTTCTGTCTTATTTGTTTTATTTGCAAGAAAATATATTTGTGCTCACATCTTGTAGGTCATAATAAAAGTGTCATGAAACCTGTACGTGTATAATTTTGCTTTTTTTATGTCAAGGTCTCATATTGCTTTTTAAGCTAGAAGGACAAGTTTTGGACAACACTTTTCTTTTCTCTCTTCCTCCTCCCCCACTACTGTCTGAAGAATTTCCTACTTTAATAAAAAAAATTCTAGTTGTTTAAATCTTTAGAAAGTGCATGTTACAATGGTCCATTGTGTACACACCACAAATAGTTGTGGTTCTTATATCCACAATAAGTATTTTCTGACTCTTAACTGTGCTTATACTCTGAAAATTGAATCATATTATACCTTGGATTTTATACTGAATGAAAAATGCTACAAAGTTACATGCATTCCTCTTGATGACTTCTTTTGCGTTTTGATATTGAAATAGGATTGTCATTTGTTTGGATATTTTCAGACAATGATAAATCTTTATATACAAGTTAATTTTTCCTCATTGTCAGAGATTGGGGAAATAAATTCCAAAGATATCTTAAGAGGTTATTGTTATCAGCACAGGCAACTTCTTATAGGTTAGTAAAAGAATAATTAATTGTTCTAAAGCTTTGTGAGGCATTCATTGAGTGTTTAGGGATCTTACTTGCTGATCAATCATTATATAGGATTTAGGATAGTACAAGGTTTACCAGCACCTTAGTACCAGTACTTGCAACGTGCTTCTGCCGTGAAAGGCACTATATAAATGCAATTTGTTATTGTTGTTGTCTACGGTTTAAAAAGAGTTACTGTTTCAAGAATGAAAATCACTTTTTAAAAAATGGTATTAACTTCACCTCCAATTTTCTCCTCTCCTCTCCTGAAGAACATTGACTTTTGTGAGTTTGGTTTCTTGAGCACCATGCACCCTCCGTATGTGAAGTGGACCTTGTATTCGTCTTAGTCCGCACAGTAATGTGCATAATATCTCCAGGAAATTATGCAAAAAATGATTTAACAAACTGAGGTCCTGCATTAAAGTTGCCTTGAACTACTGTACAGCTGTATATCTTGGATGTCTACACTGGAGTATTCAAGAATTGATAATACATTAAAAGCCTGGATTGGTCTAAAAAAAATCATCTTTTACTATTCATAGCTACTTTCCCCAACTGCAAACTGGAGGCTGAAATGCTGAAGTGGAGACTGGTTGTAATATTGTGGAATGTCAAGAGTTGGCACCTGCTTTAAAAACGTTTGCACAAATAAATTTCAAGTTCAGTGGATTGGACTCTGGAAATTTTTTTATACCCATAGATATATACTAACCTTACGCAGATTATTGATGAAGCCACGTTTTGACTATGTATTTTTACCACCCTATCCTCAAAGCACATGGAAGTGTTGAACAGTTCTCACTGAATGGTGTGTATACTACATTGATTAACACCTTCAAAAAAAGAACTGGGCATTTATGTACTTGAGTATTGTAACATTTTGGAGGATGTAGGAATAGATGAGCCTCAAATAAATACTCCCCGGGATGCAATGAATTCTGAACTGCTGAGGCCACGGGAAGTGCTCTGTTGAGAGAAGGAGGCCAGAGCTGAATAACAACAACAAATTACATTTGTAGAGAGCTTTTCACATCAATAGAATGAATATTCTGAAAAAAAAGCAATAACTTGTATTTCAACAGTGCTTTTATCCCTTTGAACTCTCAAAGTGCTATAAAAAGTAATTATTGTTGATTGAGGTGACATTTTTCCTAAGCCAATGTGTCAACCATCTGCAACAGCAAGAAGATCCCACAAACAGTCATGAGGTAACTGACCGATTAATCTGCTGGATTATTGATGAGCACACCGGTTTGGCAACTGAATGTTGGAATCAAGACAACCCTCTGTGGTGTCTCGGTCGTCCAGTTCCTGAGCCTAGCTCAACGGCAGGACTTGCAAGGCCAGACCAGTCACTGGGTGCAGGGACTCTGCCCACTCAGCTCCCGTAAACCCTGTAAGCCAAAGCCTTAACGGGTTAGCTGGATAGGTAGTGTTAAAGTTTACCAGACAGTGCTCTCAATGGTAAGCTATGCAGGTTTAGCTGGTTAGACTCCAACAGTACCTCATCATTCTGGGGTCCTCAAGCCTGGGCTTTTGTTAACCTGTGCCAAATACTCTCTGGAATTAGGTAAGCAGGATGCCTCCCTCCTGGGAGAGAGAGGGAATTCCATTCCAATAAATATCTCTGGAATTTGCAAATATGTGTGGGATACATGGAATTCTCAGTTTGGTTTGGATTCTCTTAAGCATGGGATAGGTTTCTACACGTGTCAGACACACGGCTGACCAAAATAAAAGCAAAATCCCACAATAGAGTCATGGGATCTTTAACATCCTCTTAAATGGACTGGCAGACAGTTCAGTGGTGTAACATCTATTTTCTCTTTTTCACTTTTGCCGATTGACACCCATCCATTGTCTGTGATTTTTCTTGTTCCAATTTATATTACTTTATATTTTCAACATTACAATTACCAGCCATTTCTTCGTTTTATAGAATCGTACAACACAGATGGAAGCCATTCGACCCATCTTGTCTGTTCTGGCTCCTTGAAAGAGCTACCGACGTGTCCCACTCCGCCCCCCCCCCTCTCTTTCCCCATAATCTTGCAATTTTTTTTCAAGTAATGTATGTAATAATCCTTGCATTTGATATAGTGTCTTATCGAGTGTATATTTTGTGGGCGAAACACAATAGCAAATTGCGCACAGCAGTCAATCCACAAACAGTCGGATTGAAGTGACTAATTTATTATTTTTGTGGGGGGGTATTATTACCCCTGGAAAAGTGATCCGCCAATCGACTAACAACCAGGTTCCTACATATATATCCAATTCCCTTTTAAAAGTTATTATTAAATCTGCTTCCACCACCCTTTCAGGCAGTGCATTCCAGATTGTAACAACTTGTTGCATAACAAAATTTCTCCTCCTCTTCCCTTTGGTTCTTTTGCCAATTATCTTAAATCTGTGTCCTCCGGTTTCAGACCCAACCACCAGTGGAAACAATTTCTCTTTATTTACTGTATCCAAAACCCTCATAATTTTGAACACATCTTTTAAATCTCCCCTTAACCTTCTCTGCTCTAAGGAGAAGAATCCCAATTTATCTCACTAATTATTCCAACTCATGTAGTTTGGAACTGTCAATAAGTGTTATATTTTCCATTTTGTTTCTGAATAACTGAAACGGCAGAAGATCTGCAAGAAAACCCCAGAAGATTGCAATCTTCACCGTCAGTACCCAGACACCAGTCCATTTGTTGCTACCTTCTTATTTTTGATAAGTCAGTTTTCAGTTCCGCCTTTGACCACTCATTCAGTTACTTATTCCAAGAATTCCAGTAGATTTGTGAAGTGTAACCCATTGCTTCTAAAATCATGCTGACTACATATGACCTTTATGTTCTATGTTCTTTTGATGGACGTGATATTGTCCTGTGAAATGTTTGAAATTTTCCCATTACAGATACTTTACTTGACGTTCAGTTGACATTACTATTTCAGCAAAGAAGGATACCCACATTAGAAAGTAAAACAAAGAAAACTGGAAGGAATTCCCTCCCTCAGGTATTGTGATAAATTTGGATTTGAATGGGCTCCTCAGTATATCACTTTAGGAACACCAATCCTATTGTGCTGGGATTCCTTTGATTGTTGTAAAAGGACTACCTCTGTTAATCGACATCAGTCCATGCCTCTGAGCATAACCGGGCAACCAGCAAAGGTTTATGATTCCAGCCCAACATTTTGTATCTTTTTTATTTGCCAATTGTACTCCTCTCCTGAAGGCTTAGGTCACACACACCCAATTGATCTACAGCTTTCTGGACCAAGGCAGTCCATACTCGGACAACCCTCTGTGTGAAAAAAATTGCTCATCTAATTTCTCAACAGGTTAGATTTAATTTTAAGACGATGTCCCCTTGCTTACAACAACAACAAATTGCATTTATATCGCACCTCCCTATCACTCCGCCCTTCTCACTCCCCAATCCACCACCCAGCGCCTCTGCTCAACTGGCACCAGCCTCCTGCTTGTCCCTCGCACGCTCCGCCCCACCATCGGAGGTTGCGCTTTCAGCCACTATGCCCCAAAACTCTGGAACACTCTCCCTCAATCCCTCCACCTCGCGCCCTCTCTCCCCTTTTTCAAGTCCTGCTGAAAACTTTCCTGTTCGACCGTGCTTATGGCCACCTCCCCCCACTGGCTCGGAGTCAGACTCCGCCACTGTTAAGCACTCTGAGATGCTACCCTGCATGGAGGGCGCTATATAAGTGCAAGTTCTTGTGTTATTCATGTTGTTTAGATCCCTCTATTAGATAATTTCTTAAGCAAGCCAACAGATGTTCCACTTAAGAAGATGCAATCACATGAGCCTCATATATCAGTATAACTATACTCAAGAAGCTGCTCTCTCTTGCAATCTTCTTAGTTTCCCCCTTTTCTCCCATCCTCCACCGTCTGGCTATTACCAGTTATTGAGAAAAATATAAATACAATCATTATTTGCATGTATTAACAGCTGTGTACTTTGGGTTACCTGTCAGTAATCTGAGACACTACTAAGTGTGAAACAAGAGTTGTTATGTGACTCATGATTATTTGCTGAGCTGTACACAAAATGTAGTCTGTTACGATTGGTCTAATTATGTGCATTGTTAAGGCTGATTCCAGCATATAACGTGAGCAGTAAACTGTTGTACTGATTCCTCGCCTGACCAATGACCTTTGTTATATTTATACACAAGAATTTGTTGGTATCTCGTTCTGTTTTGACATTGGAGACTCACAGCCCAACTCTCACAGTATCAGTATCACTCAGTACCCTGACCCTTTTTTTGTTACAAGTTAAAATGGACATGCTCTGCCAGAGGCGGGTATAACAAAAGTTATTAAAAAACAAAACAGGTAAAAATATTTTGATGTCCTCCCGATGTGAAAGGCGCAATATATAACAACAAATTACTTTTGTATAGCGCCTTTTACGTTGGGAGACATCCCAAGGCGCTAGACAGTCAAGGGTTTGGACCCAAATTGGGGGTTGGGATCAGGAAGGGTGGAGGGCAGGGAGAGCAGGGGTAAGGAGGTTATTAAAGTCGCAGGCGAAGAGGAATTTCTTGAGACAGGCCTTGAAGGAGGCAAGGGAGTAAGCGAGGTGAAGGGATTGTGGAGTTCCAAAGGGTGGGGGCAGAGAGGCTGAAGGCCCGACTGCTGATGGTGAGCCGGGCAGGGCAGGGAACGGAACAGGCCGGAGCCCGCTGAGTGGATGGAGCGGACAGGTCTGTATGGAGTTAGCAGATGAATGCAATTTAATGTAAATGCAATTTGTTGTTTTGTTTAGTTCTCTTTTTTAACTTCCCTGCCAAACATTTCCTTCTAATCTAATTATTTGCCACTCATATTTTTAGCTAAGTCTTATCAAGCTGTAATAGTCATCAATGAAGTAGATTTCCTTGAGGGGATTTTGCTATATCCTACCAAATGGCCATACAAACATATCAGTAAAACATAAGCAAGTAAAATTGCCCCTTGCAACTCTAAAGCTGTGTTATCTTGTTCCTTTATCTTGATGGATCCTAGGGTATTGTTCTGAGTTTACATTTTCAATCCCCTTTAAAATGTTTTACATATCTATGAGCTCCCCTCTGAGTTGTCTTCCCTCAGATTAAACAGCTCCATCTTGTCAACCACTGCCTTATAGCTCATTCCTCTATCACTGAGAATCATCCTTGGTACCCTTCTCTGCAATGCCTTTAACACTTGGGCAGCCCCCTTTACGTCACTTTGACCAAAATTGTAAGCAGTAATCTACGTGCGGTTTGACCAAAGCAACGTACGGCCTAAGTATGACATCTGGGGATCGAACCTCAACTTATTTGGTAATATAGCCCAATATTCTGTTTGACTTGCTTGCTGCCTCACATTGTTTTGTGTTTTAACCTCGTGAACGACGAGTTTCAACTAACACCCCTGGACTTTTCAGCTTGCCCCTTGGCAGGTTCTATCCCATTCATATGTTTCATATTCTTACTTCTTACATGCACTGCCTTGCATTTACCTGTATTAAACTTCATGTGCCAGTTATTAGCCCATGTGTGTGCCCTGTCAACTCTCTTTGTAAGAAGACCTTTGTTGCCTTCTGTGATTCCACAGTTCCCTCCAACTTGATGTCAACTTCAAATGTGACTACCTTACCCTGGGTCTGTGAATCAAACCTCCTGTGCCTCAAATCTCTGATCAGTCCTGGTTTGTTTCACCAAAAGTTCCAAGGGGGTAAAACAAAAAGAAACATTCGAGTGTCAGTTCTTCCTCTACGGCACCACAGTGCGCCTGGGCTACTCAATGACACTGAAAGTTCTCACACATATCTTTCATTTACAGTTCTTAAAAAGAACTACAATTCTGAGCACTCTCCTATTGAAATGTTTCTGCAGTGACAAAAGATCCATTCTGAGAAAGCGTCTCATCTTACTGATACTGGGGATAAATTCCAGTCTCTCATCCTTAGATATTCAAACATATCAAACATTGGGAATCAAAGATTTTTTTGTCAACTGTAATCTTTATGTACAAAAAAAATCTGATTTGCAGCCAAAATGTTGACTCTACATAAAGACTCTACTGTAAAACCAATTAAGTGTGGGCAGGGTTACTGTTTTTACAAAGCTTCTTTTCCACAAATGAAATACTATCTTGGTGCCGAGTTTTCAAAAGGTGAATCCTTCTTCATACCTGATTGTCCGGAAGTTTTGAGCAAGCAAATATACGTTTCTACTTAAAATATCACTGCAGAAGAATTTAAACATTTCATAGACACGCCGTTTTTTTAAATCAACTTTACGAAAGACCATTTATAGATTCTCAGAACTATGCTTAAGGTATTAATGTGTAATGCTGACTTCTCAGCCACTCTGCCACTGACACACTAAGGCTGCAGTATATACTTGCAGGGCCTCACTTCAACAGCACCTCCCAGCCCCGAGACGTCCAGATCGAGGAGAACAAGAGTTGCAACATCATCGGGACCTCATCAACTCCAACCTCCCCTTCCAAGAAACACACCATCCTGACTTGGACATATACACACGCACACTCATATATATATATATATATATATATATAATACACCAAAACCTATTTAGAATCACCAAACCTTCATTGTCACTGATCATAATCCTTTAATTACTGACCTAACACCACCATGGGAACAACCAACCTTTCCCTCCCTCCCCCCCCCCATGCAATCCCATCATAATATTTGCATCTGAGACCAACTGCAGTAGACTCCCTGTTAATAGAAACACAGAAGTCGCTTGGATTTCTGATGAAAGGTCTGATGAATGGTTCTGATGAAAGGTCGTTGACCTGAAATGTTAACTCGTTTTCCTCTCTCCATGGATGCTGCCTGCCCTGTTGCGTGTTCCCAGTGACTTCTGTGTTTATACCAGCTGTCCAGCATTCGCAGTACTCTTTTGTTTCCTGGTTAGTAGAATACAACCTAAACCAAAAAGGAATCAATAGTTAAACTGGTAGTCTAATGTCTTGCTCTATGAACCAGCAATCTAATGAGTGATGTGACAAACTTGGGCTCTTGTGATTGAATTGATTGATGGGGTTCAAACCGTGGGTAAATCAATGAATAGAGACATCAACTCGCTGTATTTTTCAACAATGTATAAACTAACTCACAATTTTCACCCAGTATTATTGAGATTCTTATACTACGGTGATTTTAAAATCGCGGTTTATATATACTATTCTGTGTCAGTACCATTCACTGCCGGTCACAAACTGGCAATGGGTTGTGGTGACACATGTGCTCCTCCTCATTATTTCCTGAAAAAAAATCAGGATGATTGGGTCAAGAATGTATAAAGCAATTCAATGCTTTATTGTCCTGAGTTTGCTTTATTTCCTCAAACACAGTCAGCTAACTGGAATGCTTGAAGCTTCCTCTCTGTTAACAGACGATGTTGGCTGATTAAACACCAGCTTCATAATAATAATAATCATCCCATTTGATACAGTGCTTTTTCAAGTCATTGAATGTCTCAAAGCTTATCAGCTTCATAAGGGACAACATTGACTTCAAGCACATTCAATGTTTGGCTGGGGAAATTGGGTTCATCAATTATGCTATTATGTCTTTCTGTGCTACCTTATACTGAACTCAGTGTAGACCTTTAGGCGCCAGGATCATTGTCCAATCTGTTCTCTTGCCTGTCAGCGTCTCCGGATGAAGTACAGTATAATGATGGAGGTGCGCCATACTCTGTTAGGTGTGACTAACGTTCTTTACAAAGTATCTGTGTGCTTTTGAAGCTGAGGATTTTACAGTGCTTACTTTAAAGACCAGTTTTTCTTTGGTGTTAACAAAAGATGTACAGCGCTGCTATAAAATGAACCAAGTTAGTTAAAGATCAACTGGTGATGCAGAATTTGATCTTTAACCTCTAGTCTCTGTGGTTGTAGATTCAAATGGTTGATTTAGCAGGCCATCTGGCATTGACAGTATTAAAGCCAAGTGCAAATTCCCAAACACACAGGACAATAAGGGTCATTTTATCAACATCAATTATACAGGTTCAATTGTACAAGGTAAATTATTTCTGTGACAAATATGATTGCATTTCATGCAGAGATTTACTGTGTGTCAGCTTGATTGAATTGGTAGCGCTCTCGCCTCTGAGTCAGAAGGTTGTGGGTTCAAGTTCCACCTCGGGACTTGGAATCACATGGTCAAATCACATGGAGCAAACACTCCAATGTGGTGCTGGGGGTGGCTCCATTGTCAGAGGTGCCGTCCTTCGGATGAAACATTAAACTGAGGTCTGTCTGCCTATTCGGGTGGACGTTGAAGATCTCATGGCATTTTTCAAAAAGAGAAGGGAGTTTCTCCCAGTGGTCCTGACCAACAATCCCCCAAATAAAATTGGGCACGCCATGGCTGGTTGTGGGACATTGCTGTGTCCAACTGGCTGCCACACTTTGTCCACAACGTACAAAGTCAACAAAAACACTTTACAGTAAATCCTGTGAAGCGCTTTGAGACAACCTGACAACATGATAAGGTGCTATATCAATGCAAAGATTATTATTATTATTATGCTATTTACACACTTCTTTCCAATGTAGTAAAATTTCTGATGGTTTCTAATGGTACTGAGACAGGTTTTTTACAACAACAACTTGCATTTATAGAGCGTCCTTCACATGGGTTCGCTTCTTGGAGTGCTTAACAATGGCATAGATTGACACCAGGCCTGGGAGAAAGAGGTGGTGACCATTGGCACAGTCAAAAAGGAAAGTCTTCAGTGCCACTTGAAGACAGGTAACAACAACAACAACAAGATTACATTTGTATAGCGCCTTTCACGTCAAGAGGACGTCCCAAGGTGCTGGACAGAGTACAGCATTTCAGACCCAAGCTGGGGTTGGGGGGGGGGGGGTAAGGGAGGGGAGGGAAAGGTAAAGAGCGGGCAAGCTGGATGGATTGAGGCAGGGAGTTTCAGAGGTCAGGCGTAATGGCTGAAAGCACAGCTTGTACTTACCCATCTCCAAACAGCCAGGTGTCTAACAAATGCCGAAACCCATTCCCATGCTGAAGAGTGTCCAAACTAAATTGAGAATTCCACAGCGATATGGCACTTACATATGAAAATTCTGTATGTTTAGAATAGAATGCGCAGTCTCTCCCTGAAGGGATGCACCCTGTGTACCTAATTCCACATAGTATTAGGCACAGGTTGGCAAGAGCCAAGTAAGTAGTGGTACTATTGGAGTTTAACCAGCTAAACTACATAGCTTGCCATTGAGACCATTGTCTGGCAAGCTTTCCCACTGCTAGTCCAATTGGGACCCACCCTACCTTCCAGTATCCAGTTTACCCTCAGTATGCCAGGCTGGCTAGTCTGTCATCACCAGTGATTTGTATTGTAGTATAGCAGACCTGCCTGACATGAACTGGACTACCAAGATCTCCATAGAAGTTTGACTTAATACCAAAATTTAATTGTCAAACATCTCACCTTGAAGCCATCTCAACCTCATGGAGACCTTGCTTACCACCCCCAAGGAGAATAGTTACAAGTTGGTTATTTAACATGCAACTAGCACAGGTTTGAGCCCTCACTACATGGATAGCAGGGATCTGGTGAACAGCATAATTCAGCAAGAATTATGTGAGAGCATTGTTACCATCTTCCTGTCCAAAGCTCAGACACACAGCCTTACCCACTGAACAATGTTACCACTTGTTGAAGATTCAGACTCTGAGTAACAGCTGCTTACCTCAAGACCATAATAAATTTTAGGTGTCTGATTTTCCTGGTTGAATGACTTGTCTTACTCATGGTTCATGACAGCTTGAATCATACAATGGTGGCAAGTACACACAGTGGTCTAATCTTCCTTCTAATTCAACACTGCAATGAATAACCAAAATTGGCACAGAGTTTATCAGAATTAATAATAAACTATCCTTCAGTTATTGCAGACTAAGTCATACTGTACTATTCACCTTTTTAGATGTAATCAATATACATTTACAGTGATCACAGAAAACAATCAAAATCCACTGAAACGTATATTCCAATGTTTCAGTGAAGACGAGCACTACAGTGCAGTGCTGGGGGAGCGATGCATTGTCAGAGATGGAATGTTTAACCAACGTCCTGTCTACTTACTAATTAGCCATCTGTTCAAGTTAAAGATCCCATGGCATTAATTAAAAAGAGAAGAGAGTGTCCTTGCCAGCAATCCGTCAAATATAAAATAGATAATTCACTTCCTGGGTGTTTGTGGTACATTGCTTTACATAAATTGCCTGCTGCATAACCCTACAAATACACACTCATTACACTTTACTACACAACAACAACAACTTGTACTTAGATAGTTCCCTTCACATGGGTAGTGTCTGGTGCTTTGAGGCGTTTGACGTGATAAGGTACTGTATAAAACGCAATTTTTAAAAATACATTCTATCATTAACTAGTTCAGAGGCCAGAAACTGAACCTTGTTATTGAGGTTAAGCCTGTTTAAACAGACTGCCCCTCTCTTAAATACTGGTTAAAAATTCTTCTTGCTAACACTGGAAGTGATTTATTCAATCACTTTCCCTGAGACTACTTCTTATAAAATTATGAGCTGTTGTTTACTCAGTTGTTAGTTCATTGAAACTGCTGTTTATCGTGGAGTGGATGTAACCTGTCAGTTTAGACGTAATTAATGAGGATCCAGAATGGGGCTCAGAGTTTTGAATGATTGTACAATTTGTGTATTTTTAAATCCTAGGTGACCTCAAACGAAAAACATTCTCTTTTTCGACATGGAGTTACAGTTACATTGAGTGATATAGCATGGAAACAGACCATTCTGCACAATGAGTCCATGGTATTACACTCCACATAAGCCCTAACTTTCCAATTGTCTCTCTCGACTTCTCTATTCCCTTCTCCCTCATTCCCTTCTCGTCCCTCGACTTCAAACTTGTGTCAAGATCTTTAAACGTTTGTTCAAATCCCTTCACTCCTTGGCACCTCCCTACCTCTCCGACCTCCTTGACTGGCACCGGCTTCCTGCTCGTCCCTCGCACCCTCGGCCCCACCATTGGAGGTCGCGCTTTCAGTCACTACGCCCAGAAACTCTGGAATACTCTCCCACAATCCCTCCACCTTATCCCCTCTCTCCCTTTTTTCAAGTCCCACCTGAAAACCTTCCTGAAAACCTTCCTCTTCAACCGTGCTTATGGTGCCTCCCCGCCTCGGAGTCAGGCTCCACCACTGTTAAGCGCTCCAAGACACTACCCTGCGTGGAGGAGGCTATGTAAATGCAAGTTGTTGTTGTTGTGATGTGTGCATCACATTTTAAATATATTGATGCTATTTGTTTTAATGACAGCTTTCAAAGGTGAGTTCCACATTCTCACACCTTCTGCGTGAAGAAGTTCCTCCTAAATCTTCTATTGGATATAATACTAGCTGTTTTATATTTATACCCTCTAGTTTTGGACTCACCAATAAATGGGAACAGTCTATCATTGAATCCTTCCCTGATCTTAAAGACCTACATCAGATCTCCTCTGAATCATCTCAACTCCAGAGAGAAAAGCTGCAGCTAGTGCAATCTCTCTTGATAGATGTAGCCACTCATCCCTGGTAACATCCTCATAACTTTATGCTTTACTCTCTCTAATGTTATAACATCCTTCCTGTAACATGAACAGAACTGCACATAGTACTCCAAATGCGGTCTGACTAAAGTTTTATAAAATTTCTTACTTTTAATATTCTGTTCCTTTGCATATAAAGATAAGGAGTCTATTTACATTCTTTATGGCCTTTTCCACCAGTCATGGAGGTGGAGTATGGGGAGGAGAGTCAGCGGAAAAGAATGGAATAGTTGATAGTATCGAAGGCCACAGAGATTGAGAAGGATGAGGAGGCGCAGGGGCCTCAGGTCGCAGATGGAGAGCATATCGTTGGCGTCTTTGACCGGGGCAATCAACCTACTCCAGGGAACGAAACTGAGAGGCAACAGCTCACTCCACCACCTTAAAGAAGAAAGACAAACTGGAAATGAGACAATTATAGAATCATAGAAACCTACAGCAGAGAAGGAGGCCATTTGGCACATCGTACCTGTGTTAGCTCTTTGAAAGTCCAATTAGACTCACTCCCCTGCTTTCTCCCCATAGCCCTGCAAATTTGTTTCTTTTCTAGTAAATATCCAATTCCCTCTTGAAAGTTATTATTTAATTAGAACACGCAATTCATATGACCCAAATCTCCTTCTCGGGATATGGATTGGAGGAGAGGAAATCCTATCAGCAAATTTTGCTGATCTTCCTCCTCAAAACTTCCACCACAATGAGAGAGCTGAGAGACATTTTGTATGTACATCACCAGCTTGGTTGTAAAAGCAATTCTCTGATTGTAAAATTCACTACCCATACAATGTCTGCTGTGCGCAATTGGCTGCCGCGTTTCACCCATAAATAAACAGTCAATTCACTTTACACTATACTCTGTGAAGCGCTTTGAGACATCTAGAAGATGTGAAAAGCGCTATATCAAATGCTATATCATATCAAAGATTATTATTATTATTAATGTCAGCTTTCACAGTAATTAATTATAGCAGAAACAGCGACAAATATATAGCACCCTTCACACAGAGTAGCATTTCAGAGTGCTTATGCTTAGAAAAAAAATAATAATCCTTGCATGACATGTATGATTTGTGGAGTCTTGTAGCTCAGTGGTTAGAGCACTTGCCTCGCAAGCGAGAGGACCTGGGTTCGATTTCCGGACAGGGCGTAACATTGGGCAAGTTTCCTTACTCGACACATCTCTGTTTACTTAGCAGTAAGGATGGAACCCGGTTGTTAGTCAATTGGCAGATCGCTTTTCCAGGGGTAATAATTCCTTTAAAATAAATAAAAATAAGTTGGCCACTCCATCCATGAGTGTTTGTGGGATGTTGCTGTGCACAATTGGCTTCCATGTTTCACCAACAAAATATACAGTCAATTCACTTTACAGCATATTCTGTGAAGCTCTTTGAGACTTCTCAAAGATGTGACAAGGCGCTATATCAAATGCAAGGATTATTATTATTATCATTATTATTTGATATAGTGCCTTATCACGCCATTGAGATGTTTCAAACCACTTCACAAAATATACTGTAAAGTGAATAATTTACTGTAGTTTGTGGGCAAAACAGGGCAGCCAATTGCACACAGCAGTGTCCCACAATTTTTTTTGAAGGGAATATTACCCCTGGAAAGCGATCCGCCAATCGACTAACAACCGAGTTTCTGTATACTGCAAGGTAAACAGAGGCATGTGGAGTAAGGACCCTTGCCTTAGGTTTTGCCCTTAAAGATATACAACAATCTGGCTGGATTTATGTATTCGTGTGCAAATTAAATAGGGAGAAGAGAGTTAGTAATGTAATTAAATAAATAATTTCACAGCTTGGCATCAGTTCTCCATTAAAATGTTAAAGCAAACACCATTAACAAAAAAGCTAACCTATTTAAGACAGTGCTATTGTTTGCAAATCTTATTTTGTATAGTGTCTGATAGCTATTGTTTGTCGAAAAGAAAGGTTCATTCATAGCATGTTTTCTTATCACTGGTTGAAGCTACTTCAGGATTTAAGTAAAACGAGTTACTGTCCAGCCAGACTGCTCAATGTAGGATTACAATTAATCTTTTATTTGGATCCCATTTTGGCTCCGTTGTAATCAGTGATGGACGTAATAGGTGGGGTGGAGGTGTGGGGGGTGGGGGGTTCAACGGACTACCACCTCCTGATGGCCTTCAAATGTATGTATGGCACCTTTATCTCCTGCTTTGGCTCTCTTCCCGTCACTTTCAGTGCTGCCTCTCACAAAGTTGTTCGAGGCACGAGGTAATGCAGAGAGCGTGAAGAGAACCACAGCTGGAGGTGTGCGGCAGCGTGGAGAGAGACAGGAACGTGGAACATAATGACCCACCACCCTCCCACAAAATCTGGGCCCATCACTAGTTGTAATGTAAAGCTGTTAACCCTACTCAACTGATCTAGACAATAATAATAATAATAATCCTTGCATTTGAGATGTCTCAAAGCGGTTCACAGAATATACTGTAAAGTGCAGTGACTCTATATTTTATGGGTGAAACGAGGCAGCCAATTGCGCACAGCAATGCCCCACAAACAGTCGTGGATTGAGTAACCACATAATTATTCTTTTTTTTAAAATATGTTTTTTTGAAGGGAAAAGCGATCTGCCAATCGACTGACAACCGGGTTCCTATCTACTTTGTAAAACTTTGTTTAAGGGATTCAAAGTTTCCTCTTATATCAGTACTCTGGTTTCTTTTGTGTGCCTGATTGTGATGTTTCTACAGGGAATGAGCAAGATTTTTACAGGGATTGTGCAAGAGGAAAGAGACGTCACTAAGGAACTGGGAAAATAACAAGTCTGGTGGAATAGGTAGGGACTAATGCTCCCTCCAGCACTGGAGCAATGACGGAATGCAGGACCTGTCATTAAGTCTTGCTCAGGTGGAAGAACTCTTGCGTCAAAGTCAGAACATTGTCGTTCAAGCCCCATGTCAGGACTTGCAGGGAGCACTGCAATCATTGGAAATGACTTGTTAAAAATGGGGCCAAAGTTATAAACTAGTAATATTGGTTTGTGAAAGTCTACCTTGCTTTTCTACTGGACTCAATATTCCTTAGCTTGCTAGTGTTGGCAAAACTGTTGCCGTTACATGAAAAAGATAGAATATGCCCAGATAGCTCTGTTCCTTATTCCTTTCCTTTTAAATTCTGATGGAACCCTTTCGCTCAGCTTGTATGACCTATTCAAAGGAAAAGAAGAAAGTATTATGGGAATGTAACTTGTGCTGTACCCTACCTCATTAACCTCTTAATCATAATAATCCATGCATTTGATATAACAACATATCACATAGTCAAGCCATCTCAAAGCACTTTTAATACAATAAATACGGTAAGTATTCGTAGGCAAACACAGCAACCAATTTATACCTTATATGTCCCAAAAATATCCATGAAGTGAGTGGACAGCTAGACAGCTAGAGAGATTTGGAGGGAGAAAAAGAGAGTGAAAGAGACTAGAGAGAGAGAGAGACACCCACCCACACGCACGCACACAAATACACACGACACACACACAGAGTATGGTACTACCCTGGTACAGTATGGTACTACAGATGCAGTATATTTACAGATAATAAATAAAAATTCTCCCCCCAAAAAAAGTTTGGTCACTCAATCCACTAGTGTTTGTGGGGCACTGCTGTGCACAATTGGCTACCACATTTTGCCCACAATATATACAGTCAATTCACTTTACAATATATTCTGTGAAGTGCTTTGAGATGTTTCGAAGATGTGATAAGGGGCTATATCAAATGCAAAGATTATTATTATTATTATTTTGATCAGCATTGCAATCAACTTATATTTTATGTGCTGACACATTACCTGCATTTTTTCCTTATCCACAACGGGGCCGGACCCAATTAGTGCATGTAATATCCCTGTTAGGTAACGTACCCTGATGATACCAATTGAAGTTCCTAAATTTCAGATCAACTCATCACCCTTTATTGAGAAACATAATGCTAGTGTTTCCGACTCAGCGAACCTTCAGACTCTTGTTAAGAAGACAAGCCTTTAGTAACATTCCACAAGGGTTGTCTGTGCACTCTTTGAACAGGCAAACAATTGCTAAGTGCTCATAGGAGACGGGGTCTGGCAATGCAAGGGTTTTCTTTGTGTGTCTATGCACTCCTTGTTCAGCTTTAATTGAGATAATTCTAGACCATGCTGCAGGGCCATGCATGAGCGCACTGTAAAACAATCTGTAATGTATTAGCTGGAAAGCTATGTGCTGGCCGGCAATCTGTATTGTACCGTTTTGCTTTGTGGATAAATAACAGGTGAAAAACAAGATAAAAGAATAACCTTTTAAAAACGTCAACATAAAAACAAGTTTATTTTACATGCTGGCTTCCACATAGTATAATTCATAATGTGTCATATTAAAACAATGAGTAATTCAATAAACAAAGATGTGAGCCAAGCACAGAACAGAAATAATCTTCTCACTTCAGTAAGATCAGCAAGTTTTAACTCCAGAACAAAGGATTTCATTAAAGCAACTTGTTCCAAAATGCATACATTATGTCCCCTCATTTGTATCAAATCCTTTTAAATTTTAAAAAAAAGTTGGTCACTCAATCCACGACTGTTTGTGAATTGACGCTGCTGTGCGCAGTTGGCAGCCGTGTTTCGCCTACAAAATATACCGTCCATTCACTTTATAGTATGTTCTGTGAAGCGCTTTGAGACGTCTAGAAGACGTGATAAGGCACTATATCAAATGCAAGGATTATTATTATTATTTGTCAGGGGGCATTGTGGTATACACAAATATTTAACAAAAACTTAAACAAAATATATAGATTTATTTGTTGATATATATTCTAGTCTCAGACAGTATCAAACCCGTTACAGAAATGTTATTATCCCGTTACAGGACGCAACAGACCCAGCCCTTTGTGGCAGAGGGTGGACTCTTCACATTCCACTTTGGTGAAGGGTTCTGCCACCCTTTGCAGACTGCACTTACAAATGGGGTCTTATGCCCCCCTCCCTATCCCCCCTCCCCATCCCAGTGGGGAGTGTGGACAGGTTCACAGCACACAGGTTGTGCACACATGTTTTTGGGACGCTCCCTTTAAGGGAGTCGGGAATCGCCCATGTGTACACTACATGGATGTGCGCGTCCTGATAAGGCACGCTTGCCGCTATCGGATGGCGTCCCATTGTACACTGTATGCCCACATGTTTACCCAAACACATGCCCAGAAACCTCGCAAACGCAAACCCAGACACATACACTATATACCCAACCAGTTCTACCCCTGTCATTGAGTGTCCCAGCCAGGGTTCTGTTCCCCTTTTCTCCAGGGAGCAGTCACACAGATGGGCTAGTCCCGGCTCTGCCGTCATTTTACAAGATGATTTTATCTCATTCCCTGCCTTTTATGGGTGGAGGACAAACGTATATACGTTTTCAGGGCGCTCTTTGTTTATATCTCGAGCGTCCCTCTGAATATGTTTAGTGTTACATTTAAAGAAGTGAATTCCAGCCACTCATTCTTTTTTTCAACAACAACAACAACTTGGATTAATATAGCACCCTGAGATGGCATTTCAGAGCGCTTCACAGTAACGGATCGCGGGGCCGAGCCAGGGGGAGGGGGAGGAAGGTGACCAAAGGCGCGGTCGAAAAGAAAGGTCTTCAGCCATGACTTGAAAATAGGAAGAGAAAGGGTGAAGCGAAGGAAATGAGGAAGGGAGTACCAGAGCCTCAGGGCATAGTGGCTGAAGGCATGGCTGCCGAGGGTGGAGTGGAGGATTCAGGAGATGAGGAGAAGGCAACAGGTACTGTTGTGAGGAGAGAGGAGGTCAGAGAGGTAGGGGGATGCAGAGGAGTGGAGGGATTTGAAGACAAGAGTGACGATCTTGAAGTCGATCTTCTCTAAGACAGGCAGCCAGTGCAGTCTGGCAAGGACTGGGGTTATTGGGGGGTGTACACCTTAGATGGAGTAACATCCTGTGAGGCTGTATGAACCTTTCATGTCTGTTCTTGCACCAGATACTGCCAGGAAATTAAGTCAATCTGCAAGTGGGCGCAACCACAGTTGGTTCAACCCACCGATACCAAAAATTAAGGTCTGGCAGGCTAGCAGAGTGTTCCTTAACTTGTAATTTGTTGGGCAGGTTTTTTTTAGATCAACAGATAATTTGAATTGTACGTTTCTATTTGGCAAAACCTTGCAGCAAATTACAGCAGTAGCTTTAACAAGTGATATGTTTACCCTCACTGGGAGTGTACTGCTCTAAATATGCTTTCCTTTAACTAATTTTCAACAAATAGACTTCAGTTATCTTTCAAAATAAATGTATGCTTTACGTGGGAAAGAATCCAGCTCCAGATTACTCTCAATAGAGGAACTGAGTCTGAGTAAAAAAGTTCATGGTGACAATGCTCATTAGGAGAACAAGAGTGGCAATGTCATGTACAGGGTGACTTTGTCATAACGTATCTCTATAACCCTGGTATCCTGTGAACTCATAGGTACTAGAAGTGTGATATGCTTTGGATACTGACTGGTTAGCTGCAACCAACCTCTCATGTTAGAAACACAGCCAGAGCAGAATGCTGGCTGCTCTGTGCCGTAAACCACAAGTCATGTCAACAGCGACCTGACAATCCACGTGTAGGATCTGCTTGTGGGATTGTGTTGCCTGAACAGCCATTTTATTGCAGTCCTGTTATATCATGATGTCCCATATTATGGACCTGAAACACTGTTTTATAACGGTGGTCCTCTGTATAGCGACTGTGGAGATACACTAATATAGCAGCCATTTGCGCCAATGAAGTTCCGCAAACAATTATGAGATTAATGATCAATTAATCTGGCAGAGTGTTTTGGTTAGTCTGTCAGAAAAATAACTCACAAGGGAGCTCAGCCCCTCCAAAGTCCTTATGCTTATATGGCTCTCTACTACAGCTTTTGTAGATTAGAAATAGATTTATTTGGCAAAAATCAATGAAGGAAATACAGTGAAAACACTTGATCAAAATAAACACAAAACATCAACATACTGTTAACTAATACAACATTGAATTGTTTTATTTTGCATTAATGTGAACATTGATGACTGTAAGATTAGGAAATTCTTATGGCAAGGTTTGGAATGGAGGGAGGCTGGCTGTTGTTTGGCTGGTTTCTAAGGAATTCTGCCAGTGGAGAAAATGTTTCTGCCAACAAGAAAATAATGCAAGTGTTCAGAGGTCAGATGTAATCATTAATATTGACTGCCTTTACTACCAAAAGTAAGCCACTTCACCTATGCAAATAACTTTTTTCAACTCTGTACAGGTAGTAAAGAATAGAAAGTAACATTAGCTCAAAACACAAGTAAAATAAGAACATTTTAACAGACAGAACTAAAAGTTGCCAAATAGTCCATCAGTGTTCCACACAGACATGTCCGCTCCCTCCGCTCAGTGAACGCTGGCCTGCTCCATGTCCCCTGGCCTGCCCGCCCTTCACCATTGGCAGTCGGGCCTTCAGCCTTTTTGCCCCAACCCTTTGGAACACCACCCCACAGACCCTTTGTCTCGCCCCCTCCCTTGCTTCCTTCAAGGCCCATCTCAAGACT
Source organism: Callorhinchus milii (assembly GCF_018977255.1). Taxonomy (NCBI): domain Eukaryota; kingdom Metazoa; phylum Chordata; class Chondrichthyes; order Chimaeriformes; family Callorhinchidae; genus Callorhinchus; species Callorhinchus milii. The sequence continues at coordinate 66,467,700 of NW_024704745.1, read as the reverse complement.
CTCCTCTTCAACTGTGCCTGAGATGAATGAACAATTTGTCTGTTTTTTTTGAGAATTTAGATTAGGTAAAAATATTTCATAGAGCATCAGGTGTCTCTTCCTCCTTCAAAACAATGTCACGGGATCTTCAAAGTCCATCTAAACCATTCGAAGAAGCAGACTGACTGGACCTTGGCTCCACTGAAGGACAACTCCTCCCCTGGTATTTCACTGGAATGTCATCCGAGATTACGAATAAGTTCTGGTTTGGAGGTTGAACGCAAAAATACAGCAACTGTGCCAGATTTCGTCTGGTAGACCTTGTGAGAAGGAGAACAGAATCAGTTGCATTTGTAATTGTATACTTATTGCTTTATGCAATATTGTCCACGTTGTATTATAATTACGTTCTTCATGAGCTTGGAACTCACTCAGACCTTGACACTCTTGAGTAAATGAATTATCCTCACTCAAGCAATAAAACTATAATCATGACATCAACAAAATTACATTTGTATAGTGCCTTTCATGTCGGGAGGACGTCCCAAGGCATGCTGAGCTGGGGGTTGGATTCCAGAAGGGGGTGGGGGGGTGAAGGTAGAAGATGACAGAAGTGGCCGTCAAAGAGGAAAGTCTTGAGACAGACTTTGAAGGAGGTGAGGGAAGAGGTGAGGCAAAGGGACTGTGGGATGGAGTTGCAGAGAGTGGAGGGGGAAACTCTGAAGACACGACCGCCAATGATGGCAGAGCGGAAGACATGAAGCAGGTCAGTGTCTCCCTAGTGGAGGGAGAGGGCAGGTTGATAGGGTTAAAAAGGTTGCAAATAGAGTGGGGCAAGACCATGACCGTGACCGTGACATGCTCCAGGAGATGGGGAGGCAGCAGAGCTAGGAGAGGATGGCGGTTTCCGCTCATGGAGTCTGGTGCGGGAGAGGACGTGAGCTGGAGAGGTTTGGGTGGTTTCCAGCTTGTGGAGGGAAGAACTGGGACAGTTGGGAAGAGCAGGAAGTTTGCCTAATCAAGCCTGGACATGATAAAACCATGCCCAGTATTTTCAGACCCTGGAGGCAGTGAAGAGGAGGGTAACAAGCATAATTTTCACTAAAGGAATGAGTCACGAACAATGATTAGACAAGTTAGAGCTCTTCAGTCTTGAAAGGAGACATTGCAGAGAGAACCTCGTATAAGTAAACAAGATTTTAAATGGGATTGATAAAGTAACTGCACAACAATACTTTTGGATGTGCAGAGACAGCAGTACAAGAGGAGACAGGTGTAATAATAATAATAATAATCCTTACATTTGATGTATCGCCTTATATCTTCAAGATGTCTCAAAGCACTTCACAGAATATACTGTAAAGTGAATTGACTGTAAAGGGTAATTTCGAGGCTGACACCAGGAAAAAAATGTCCCCACAAGTTAAATACTGACAAGAATAGGTTACTAGGAAGGACTACAGAGAACAGGATGCTAGATTTATTTAAAAATGGCTTAATCCAAGCACTCTGGGATGTTACCTTGCATGACGGGTGCTATATTACTGCAAGTTGTTGTTGTTGATGCTGTAATGGCCAATGCAGGGTGGATATTCTGGAAGGGTGAGATCACGTGATCAACAATTGGTCATCTGAATCAATTTTGTGATCTTACTGGGGATAAAGATAGATTAATATTTAATGTTATTGTTATATTCCTTTCTCCTTTAATGACAAACAAAAATCAGTTTTTTATTCAGCAAAAAATTAAACAATGTACAAGTAGAGCTTAACATCTATTCTGAAATTATATTGTATTTATATTGTAGGCACTAGCTTTGCATTGCCATTGGTGGAGAGCAGTCCATCACTGCACTGATTTATATTTCTGCTTCTATTTCTCTGTGCATGAGGCCATGCGGCTCATGGAGGCTGCATCAACTCTCAGAGCAAGGTATTCATTCGATCCCACTGCCCTACTTCATTCCCATACAAGGCATTCCATATCCAAACAACTTGGAGTGAAAAGAATTCACTGTACGCTCTGTTTTCGCTTTTTTGTGAGCATCTTATAACTATGGCCCTCTAGTCACTGACTCTCCTACTAGTGAAAATAGCTTCTCCCGATTTACCCTGTAAAAACACCTGATATTGTAATTTTGTACACAAAGGCCTCTGATCCTTTAGAATTACTGTTTGAGTCACAAGAACATTCTAAGTCACAGAATCTTAAGAAATATAAATACTTTCTATCAATTTACATTATATTAATATGAAGTTTGCAGTGAATGAAATAATTATATTTAAATATTTTGCTGAAGTCACTGTTTGAACGTAACTATGAAAACCTTGGCACCAATACCATCCCATAAAGCACAGAAGTTTAGATTTCTTATATACTAAAATCTAAACATACTTTCCTGAACTTTGTGTTTCATCTTCTGACGTGCTTTAAGATGTCTTTAAAAGTTATATACGAATGTAATCTTGTTGTTGTTGAAAAAGTGATACAGCATTATATCAAATGCAAGTTATTATTATCAAATATGACAGGAGACAAGATTCTAAGCAACCATATTATTTTAGAGGTATTTCTTAATAATAATTGTTTTCATTGGGATGACAACAACAACAAAATTACATTTGTAGAGCGCCTTTTATGTCGGGAGAACGTCCCAAGGAACTGGACAGTCAGTGTTTTGGACCCAAGGTGGAGGTTGGAATTGGGGAGGGTGGAGGGAAGGGGGGAAGGAGGGTGATTGAAAGCAAGGTTGAAAAGGAGGATCTCACCACATGACTCAGACTGCTAAAGAATCCTATTAAGAAGTATTGTTCAATCATTTCAAATTACACACTTCTTACAACTCCATAACCTTAATAATAATCCATGGCATTTGATATAGTGCCTTATCAACAACAATAAGATTCCATTTACAGAGCGCCTTTCACGTCGGGAGGACGTCCCATGTAATGGAGATGTCTCAAAGCACTTCATAGAATATATTGTAAAGTATATTGGCTGTATTTTGTGGGTGAAACACAGTAGCCAATTGTGCATAGCAGCATCCCAGTGTGGTGAATTAAGTGACCAGATTTTTTTGGAGGGAAAAACTTCTTACTATTTGTACCTTATTGTCATACTGAGAAATACAGAAAGTGAACAGCTCTGATATTAGGATGATAATTGCTACCTTGGGGCTGTGTGCATCAAAACCAAATGCACGTATATACAGAAGTTGTTTGGAATATGCAGCAGGTCAGGCAGCATTCATGGAGAGAGGAATATTAGTTAACGTTTCATCAGAACTGGGGGATGTTGAAAGGGAGCAGATTATCAGGACAAACAGAGAAGGGAGCTGGGAAAGAAAGACAACAACAACCATAACAAAATTACATTTGTATAGCGTCTTTCACATCGGTAGGACTTCCCAAGGTGCTGGACAATCAGTGTTTTGGACCTGAGCTGGGCGTCGAGATCGGGGAGGGTGGAGGGCGGGGGGGAAAGCAGGGTGATTGAAAGCACAGGAAGATCTCGAGATGGGTCTTGAAGGAGGCAAGAAAAGGACGAGGCGGAGGGACTGTGGGATTGAGTTCCAGAGGTTAGGGGCAGAGTGGCAGAAGGCCCATCTGCCAATGGTGGGGCGGTGGGCAGAGGGTGGCGGCGGATGTGAAGCCAGACTGGGAGGATAAAAACCCATTGAAGCCACGTAGGGAGCAAGCGCCACAGAAACATGTAGTGATGACGTATAGCGAGGAGATTAGGCAATGTCGCCAGGTAGGAATAGGGGGGGAATAAAGGTTATGGAGGGTTTTGAAGGGTAAGAGCCAGGATCTTGAACTGTATCCTCTGTGTGATGGGAAGCCAGTGGAGTCGGGCAAGGATGGGGATGATAGGGTCATGGAGCCTGGTGCTGCAGAGGACACGTGCTGCAGAGGTCTGGATGATCTGCAGCCTATGGAGGGTGGAGTTGGGGATGCCGACAAGCAATGAGTTTGCATAGTCTAGCCTCGATGTTACAAATGCATGTATGAGCGTTTCGGTGGCCTGTGGTGTGAGACAGTGGCGGAACTGGGCAATGTTGCGGAGATGGGGGAAGGTAGAGCGGGTCATGGCATATATTGTGGGGCAGAAAGGATAGCTGAGAGTCAAACAAGATGCTAAGGTTCCAGATTGGCGTAGTAAGGCAACGGAAAAAGGTGGGGGACAAAAGATGACTAGAGCAGAGGTGTTGATGGTCCGAGACAATAGTGGGAGATTATAGAAAGAAAAGATGTGTCTGAAACTCAGAGGATCATAGAATCATAGAATTTACAGCACAAAAGGAAGCCATTTGGCCCATTGTGTCTGTGCTGACTCTTTGAAAAGAGCTATCCAATTTAATCCCACTCCCCCACTCTCTTCCCATAGACCTGCAAACTTGTCCTCCCCAGAATGTGTGAATCGTTATAGAAGTTGGGGAGGGTGAAGACAAGGCTGAGCGAAGATGGGAGCTGTGTTTCGATAGATGCTGCCTGACCAGCTGTGTGTTCCCAGAGACTTCTGTTTTTATTTCAGATTTCCAGCATCTGCAGTATTTTGCCTTTTGCATTTATGTACAGCAGTTTAAAGAGAAGCTTGAAGCGTTTACCAACAGATCACAACAAAATGCAAATTACACAATGGCACCAATACCTCTTTAACAATAATTGATCCAGTCAAGGAATTTGGTAAAAGGAACACCGTTGTGGTTAACTGGGTGTCTAACATCACTTAGCTTAAAAGTATCAAACTATTGAAATTTTTTTACACATTGAAATACAATCTGGACTACCCTGCATTTTTGTTACATTACCCACCCAATAAATTAGGGGAAAGGGTTCAGGATGAGATTGTATGATGCAAATCAAGCACCAATTCCTTACAACACACCTTCTCATAGCAATTGGATTTTCTTGTCACTAGGCTTCCTCGTTGACTCATTCGCAGATGATACCATTTACCGAGGTAATCATTCATGCTACACTAAGCTAACTTACCTGCAAGGCTTGGTGAAGTCAAGAGGCGGCTCCAGAAGGCTGCTCTGTGTACACCACTCACAATTTTTCTATCAGCTGAATGTCAGCAAGACTGAGGCCCTCCTGATTCGCTTGCGCCAGCGCCTCAGCACCTTAGGCACTGGCAGCATCAGCATCCACGGTTGCACACTCCACCTCACCAAACCAGTCAGGAACCTGGGTGTCTTGTTTGACCCTCAACTGTCCTTTCTCCCCCATACCTATGCCATGACCAGCTCTGCCTTCTCCCACCTCCGCAACATTGCCCGGCTCCACCACTGCCTCACCCCTAGGCTGCCAAAATCCTCATACACAAATTTGTCACCTCAAGGCTCGAGTACAGAAATTCCTTGCTTGTCGGCCTTCCCAACTCTTTCCTCCACAAGCTACAGATCAACCAGAACTCTGCAGCTTGTGGTCTCTCCCACACTAGGCTCCATGACCCCATCATCCTGACCTTCGCCCGGCTCCAATGGCTCCCCATCTCTCAGAGGATAGAATTAAAAATCTTCGTCTTCACTTTCAAGGCCCTCCGGGGCATTGCCCCCTCTTAACCTCTCTGACCTGTTGACCCCCTATCAGCCTGTCCGCTCCCTCCGTTCAGCAGGCTCCAGCCTGCTCCATGTCTCCCGCCCGACCCACACTAGCAACAGCGGCCAGGCTTTCAGCTTCTCTGCCCCCACCCTTTGGAACTCAGTCCCACAGTCCCTTCGCCTGGCTAACTCCCTTGCCTCCTTCAAGGCACGACACAAGATCCTCCTTTTTGACTGTGCCCTCAGCTGCCTTCCTAGCCCATCTGCCCTCCCTCATCCCCCCCCCCCCGCCCCCTACGCTCGGGTCCTGGTCCCAGACTGTTCAGCACCTTGGGACCTCCTCCTGATATCCCAAATGTCCCAAAGGCGCTTTACAAATTAATTTAGTTGTTGTTGTCGTTGTATTAAAGATCATTTAAAGAAACACGATCCAAACTACCATTGCAATGAAAGACTGTATCACAACCCAAAAAGCATTCGAGTGTAAGTTGCTTTACTTCTGATTCATATTCATATCCCCGTGTCATCATAATAAGAAGATATCAAACATTAAGCTTTTTTAAAATACAAATTAACAGAAATGTGGACCGGTTTGGAGTTCACAAACACACAACACAACGAGGGGCACAGAAATCCAACGTGGAATTGATTTTATTTTGTGTTTTGTAGGTACTGAACAGGTACCTGGATATCACTGAATCCTCTGGTTATGGATTTCAATATCAATAAAAAAATTAATTTTTTTTTCCATTTTGAGGTTTTCTTTGCACTTTTGTTGAAGAGATTTTGTAACGTTGATGATGATGATGATGATGATGATGATGAGAAAACCAGCTCTGGTGGCCGATCGCTGCTGATGATGAAAGAAAGTCTTGAGTTTGCGGTGATTTCTATTCGCATTCCGCTCGTGCACCTCAGACTCGGGGCCAATCCCTGAGCAGCACCGCCTCGTGTGGCTCTCAGGTGAGTGCACAAAAGGTGAGGTCGGTGTGAGCTCAGCCCCACACAGGGGCTGCACCGGCTCTACACCGCATCGCAAGGCAGTCATACACAACCGGTAACCGACTTACTTTTTTTTTACCCACACACTCCCTTTGGTGCCGCTCAGAGCAGTAAAGTCGACCTTGGAAGTTCCTTGAACTTTATACGAGGTTCAGAGAGAATTCTTTCCCGACTCTCACTGCACTTCTCCCACGTCTTTTAGACCTGGGAGGCTGCTGGGCTGGGCTTGGTGCTGGGAGGCTGCTGGGCTGGGCTTGGTGCTGGGCTTGGTGCTGGGAGGCTGCTGGGCTGGGCTTGGTGCTGGGCGGCTGCTGGACTTGGTTTGGTGCTGAGGCTGTTTGGTTTGGTGTTGGTCGGCTGCTGGGCTGGGTTTAGTGCTGGGAAGCTGCTGGGCTTGGGGTTTGGTGCTGGGAGGCTGTTGGGCTTGGGTTGGTGCTGGGAGACTGCTTGGTTTGGTGCTGGGAGGCTGCTGGGCTTGGGGTTGGTGTTGGTCGGCTGCTGGGCTTGGGGTTGGTGTTGGTCGGCTGCTGGGCTTGGGGTTGGTGTTGGTCGGCTGCTGGACTTGGTTTGGTGCTGGGAGGCTGCTGGGCTTGGGTTGGGTTTGGTGCTGGGAGGCTGCTGGGCTTGGGGTTGGTGCTGGGAGGCTGCTGGGCTTGGGGTTGGTCGGCTGCTGGGCTTGGGGTTGGTGTTGGTCGGCTGCTGGACTTGGTTTGGTGCTGGGAGGCTGCTGGGCTTGGGTTGGGTTTGGTGCTGGGAGGCTGCTGGGCTTGGGGTTGGTGCTGGGAGGCTGCTGGGCTTGGGGTTGGTGCTGGGAGGCTGCTGGGCTTGGGGTTGGTGCTGGGAGGCTGCTGGGCTTGGGGCTGGTGCTGGACTTGGTTTGGTAGTTGACTCTGGGAGGAATTACAAGTTTTTTTTTAAAGTTTGAAGTGTATTTTTGTTAATCCCATCCGCGAAGTTGTGTTGGAGTTCAGTTGAGATCAGTGTTTGTTTTACTCGCATCTGATGTAAAGTGATGAACCGGAGAGTGAGTGAGTGTGTGAGTGTGTGTGTGTGTGGGGGGGGTTTGGGGGGATATTTGAACGAGTGCTTTGATTTCATAACCGAAAGTATTGCGTATCTACAAAGCGACTAAAAAGGAAACGCTGAGATTACAGACCGTCTCAGAATTGTTGGTTAAGTTGTTGCGTTGCAGAAGTTCTGAGGAATTGCCCTTCTGTGTTGTGTGCAGTTTTCCGAGACTTGGTCCCACTTTTTGCGGAGACTTGTTTCCCCGCAGAGGCTGTTGCTGTGTCTGGTTACTGCTCCCAAGAAAACTTTTCAAAAGTTTTTTAACCAAAAAAAAAACTTTTTTTTTCGCGGACCTGGTTAATCAGCTAAATGGTGTATTGCAGCTTGAGCTCGTTAACTCGTGTCACGTTTCTAAACTTAAGACTGGTCACGTTGCTGTGTATATATATATATATATGCTGTGCCTTTGTACACTGTCTTGCACATGCACTGAGTGTTGCACTTGAGTGCAGATGGTGGTAGTTCCTGAGCTGCAAATGCCTGGAGACCAGCCATTAAATCGAGGTTCTTAAATCTGGCTTCAGACGAGCAGTTTTTTGCCTTTATTCTCTGCCCCAAAAAAAAGGTACAATTCCCACACTCGAGCCATTAGTTCTTTCGTTATATTCTTGTGATGCTTTCTTTCTGTGCTGCCTTTTTTTTGGGGGACAGGTGTTTTCACCGTCTCCTGTTACCTATCTCCACTTTCCTAACGATTCCTTCTTTCGGGTGAGGTTTCGATGCGAAAAAAAAAAAAAATCACCATCGGTGACACTGTTCCAAAGCTCCTCCTGAGGCGGCGGCTTATCCCGCAATAGTGCGGGTTGTCCTCTGATCCCGACTGAGCCGCTTCCCCGTCACGTTACTCGCTCTGTTACTAAAGATTAGACTTGTGGCAGCCCAAAACCTTTTTTGTGTGCTGGGATCCCATAAAGTGCGCTAATGTAGTAGTGCAGCTCCTCGTGTGCTTCTTGTTTAGGTTTATTGCTCTTTAATAAAACCTGTGTGAGTTGCTCAAAGGTGCGACTGACGATAGACCCGGTGTGACTTACTCCAGCTTTATTATAGGGGCAATCGCTTTTGGTTGTGGTGAAACCATTTTACTTCTACTTCAGAACCAATCCGGAGAATAACTAGACTTTATGGGAATAACTAAAACTTTTCTCTGCTGGTGGGGGTGGGATGAAGATAAAAGGATGCATTCTTTCCAGGCTTCCCTAAACTGATTGCTCCTTTCTGGTTCCATCAATGGCCACATGGGCTCGATTTGGGATTAGCTAAACTTATTCTAGTAGTCCTCACATTTGATACAGTGCCTTATCACATCGTCAAAACGTCTCAATGTAAAATGACTTGAGTGTCTTGGTGAAACGCAGCAGCCACTTGCGCACAGCAGTGTCCCGCAAACCGCCATGGATTGAGCGACTCAAGTTATTCTGATGACTAGATTCCTACTTGCTGCCAGATAAACAGAAGCGTGTAGAGTAAGAAAACTTGCCGAAGGTTTCACCATAATAATAATAATAATCCTTGCATTTGATATAGCGCTTTTCACGTCGGGAGGACGTCCCAAAGCGCTTCACAGAACACACTGTAAAGTGAATTGACTGTATATTTGTGGGCGAACGCGGCAGCCAATTGCGCACAGCAATGTCCCACCAACAGTCGTAGATTGAAAATGACCAATTTATTATTGTTTTTGGTTTTGGAGGGATTATTATTAGGCTCTGTGTGGAGTAAGGAAACTTGCCCAAGGTTTCGCCCTCTGCCTGGAATTGAACTCAGGTCTCTCACTTGCAAAGCGAGTGCTCTAACCACTGAGCTACAGGACTCTTGATGGCCATGTAGACTATTTGGGAATGACTAAACGTTTCTCTGCTGGGTGGTGGTGGGATGAAATGCTCTTTTAGTTACAGAAAATAATATAATGTTTTTTTTTCAGGGTTTCACTGAAGAGAGAAGATGAATTGGGGTCAACTGCATTTTGTCCTTGGAGGTGTCAACAGGCACTCCACAGGCATTGGGAAGATCTGGCTTTCGGTCATCTTCATCTTCAGGATCATGATTCTCGTGGTGGCGGCAGAGAGTGTGTGGGGAGATGAGCAGTCGGACTTTGTGTGTAATACTCTGCAACCCGGTTGCAAGAACGTGTGCTACGATCACTACTTCCCCATGTCTCACATCAGGCTCTGGTGCCTCCAGCTGATCTTTGTCTCCACGCCTGCCCTGCTGGTCTCTTTGCACGTTGCCTACAAACAGCATGAAGAGAAGAAGGTGCTCCAGAAACGCCAGGGCTCCCTGTTGAGTAAGGATGATGCAGAGGCCCTGAAGAAACAGAAACTGCGAATTGTCGGTGCTTTCTGGTGGACCTACACTACTAGTATCTGCTTCCGGATTGCTTTTGAATGCGTCTTTACCTACATGTTGTTCTTCCTCTACGGGGGGTTTCAAATGACTCGCCTGGTTAAGTGCAGTTCCTGGCCCTGCCCCAATGTGGTGGACTGTTTCATTTCCAGGCCCACTGAGAAGACTGTATTCATCATCTTCATGGTTGTGGTGTCCGGGATCTGCATCCTGTTGAATGTGGCCGAGTTGTTTTACCTGCTGGCAAAGGCTTGCCTGAGACGCTCCAACCAGAAGCCACATCACCCCAACCACATCTTCAGGAGCAAAGAGAACCAGCAAAATGAAATGAATGAGTTCTTGTCTTCTGATGCCAAGCGCCAAGTCTCTAGCTCAGAACTGAGCAAAATTGGCTAAAGCGACCTAAAGATGTACTGAAACTTGAGTATTAATTGAATGTCTACACAATTGTACAGTACTGCCAATCAATTGCTGTCTACTAACATGGTGAATGTGAAGCAAACAAATCTGCCCCAACATTTAAAATTGTACATTATTCTACTTACACCTAATCTAGTTTTAATCCTATCAATATATGAAGACAGTAGCTAAACATGATGAACCCAGCTTCCATACATACTGCAATTCACACTACATTGTTGTGGTATTTAAGTATTTTAACACACTAAGAAATTGTGCTGGTTGTAAAACTAACTGTAATTATTTATTGATAGTTTGTGTTTAAATTGGGATGTGACTGCCAGTGGACAATCTCTATTCCTTTTTTAAAATTCCATAGACTGCATTGTTGGATCTTTAATTGCAACTGTTATTTGAAGCATTACAATGTTTTTGTTAAATCTATGTAAAAACAATACCACTTGGAACTATTGGAAGGAGGGAAAAGCTGCTTTGCCCTATGGCCACTGGGTGGTGCCATTGCTCATTTCATTTTTGTTTTTTTAACTAATAAAATTTCACGTGAAATTATTTCTCTTTAAGCAGATGTCATTGTGTATCCTAAGATTTTTAAAACCCACTTAGAAACTCATTTTTAAAACTAACTCACCTCACCGTGCATAAGTTTCCTTGTAGTGTGTAACCTTCTGTAATACTAGAGTATTGGGTATACATTTTTGAGATTGAAGGGTCAGGGTCCCCAGTATGTCAAGCTGAGGACCTAAGTTCCATTACCAGGCAGGGTGAAACATTGGGTAAGTTTGCTCACTTCACAAACCTGGTTACTGAGCAGTAAGTATGCACAGCTTTGGTTGATTAGTAAATTACTTTTCTAGGGTAATAAACCCTTCAAAAAAAATTCACTCAATCCACAACTATTTGTGGGAAACTGCTATGTGCAATTGGCTACTGCATTTCACCCACAAAATAGTCGATTCACTTTACAATGTATTCTGTGAGGTGCTTTGAGATGCCTTGATAAGGCACTATATCAGATGCAAGAATTATTATTGTTGCATGCATTGGGGATATTTGTGTTTAAACCGCATAGTTTAAGTGCTGTATGGCAAGCTTCCTTGTCCAGATAGAGCCACATGTTAAGGCTTTATTACAGGAGTTGTGACAGTAGAAGATTGTAGTTTAAGTCCAGCAATGGGCTTTATAGCAGATCAAGTTTAACATTGCAATGTGTGAAGTAGTTTACTTGAAGCAATATCAGTTTGGAGTATATTCTAAATCAGAACTGGGAGATACACATGAGAGATAAGAGATTCAAATACATATATAGTATCAAGTGAGAGACCTTGTTTGATTCCTGGCAGAGCAAAACCATGGGCAAGTTTCTTATTCCACATGCCTGATTATAATCTCAAGAAAAACACCAGTAAAAATTAGTCACTCCAATTTACAACTATGGAACACTGCTGTCCACAATTGGCTGTGGTTTCCCCACAAATATACAGTCAATTAAGTTTTCAGTGTGTTCTGTGAAGTGCTTTGAGACAGCTAGAAGATGTGAAAAGTGCTACATCAATTGCAAGGATTATTATCATTAAAATCAAATTCACAGGTTTGGGACCCATCAAAACAAATTGGATGCTGACATTTATTACAAGAGCTCTGGACTATAACAACATGCATTTACATAGCACCCCTCACTCATGGGTAGTGTCCCAGTGTGCTTGACAGTGGTGGAACATGACTGAGTCAGGGGAGGTGACCATAGGCACAGTTGAATTGGAAGGTCTTCAAGCATGATCTGAAAATGGGGAAGGAAGGGGCAAGCCTTTTACAATATAAAAGTAAGGAGGTGCATCTTGTTAGATAGAGTGCTGGTCAGATCTCATTTGAAGCCCTGTTATGCTCACTTTTGGATACTTAATCTTGGGAAAGATATACTCCAGACCTGTGAGGAAGGGATTTAGCCTCTAAAGAAAGTTTGTAGATTAGTTGTATTAAGAGGAGAGGGGGAAAGGGGATGGTTTGATTAAAATATTTGATTGAAAATGGATGTGTATTTTGATATTTAGATACTGCATTAGTGATTTATACTTCTCCCAGGTAGAGGGATTCATTAGTTTTAAAATCAGAGCTGTTAGAACTGAGGCCAGGTCACAATTCTTCAAACAGTGGTCTGTGAAGATATGGAATGCTCTTGTCACAGAAAGCTGTAACAGTTGAATTGATAGATGTTTAAATAAAACTGACAGATATTTTGATAACCTGTATAAAAGGCAGAGAATTGGGAATAAACTCAATATTTAATAAAATATTTCACAGCCAGAATGCATTGTCATTTCACAATCTGAAATCACCTCCCACAAATGACAAATTAATAAAAATAATAATCCTTTCATTTGATAGGGTGCCTTAGAAAGTCTTCCAAACTTCTAAAAGCATTTCACAGAATATATGTGGAGTCCTGTAGCTCAGTGGTTAGAGCACTCGCTTTGCAAGTGAGAGACCCGAGTTCAATTCCAGTCAGGGTGAAACCTTGGACAAGTTTCCTTATTCCACATGCCTAATAATAATCCCTCCAAAACAAAAAACAATAAATTGGTTATTTTCAATCTACGACTGTTTTTGGGACACTGCTGTGTGCTGCTGCATTTGCGCACAAATATACAGTCAATTCACTTTACAGTATATTGTGTGAAGTGCTTTGGAACATCTAGAAGATGTGAAAAGTGCTATATCAAATGCAAGGATTATTATATTGTAAAGTGAATTGGCTGTATTTTGTGGACAAAATCTGGCAGCCAATTGTGCACAGCAGTATCCCACAAACAGTCATATAAGACCTGATAAAACATTTATGTAAAAAGCAAAACCTGATTTTTAAATTTGCTCTATAAGTGTATAATTTGCTCACATAGAACTTGCAGGAGTAGTTAACTCTTGGTGAATCCAAATTGCTCACTGGGGTCTCACTACAGTATGCTAAGGTACAACTATAGTATCCATGCATTATCTACTGGCTTAAAACATTCTGTCTTCACCATTTCTTTCTAAACCAAGGATAAAACGGAGCTTGATATTTTCTACACTATTTTCTGCACATGATATTTTCTTATGTACACCAAGGTAAGATTAAAATGTTGCCCAACACTCTTAAATGTGCACTGGAAGTAGTTAGTGCTATTACAATCTGAAGTTCGAAATCAAAATGTTCACAGTAGTTTTCAAACTCCCAAACTTTTCTTACTGCATTTACCTTTAAACAGGTTTGTTATTTTATGTCTTCATAACATCACACTGATAGAGAAAATAATTAAATTGGTAACAACTCCAGTTGCATTGCCTTTCTAATACATACAAAATAAATTAAGATGAATACTTTGCACATTTTCACAGTTAGATCAGTCTCTCAGATGCTGAAATCACTTTAATAATGTCAACAAATTAAACTGACGACAACAATAAGATTACATTTGTATAGCACCTTCATGTCGGGAGGGCGTCCCAAGGTGCTGGACAGTGTACAGAATTTAAGACATTGACTAGTAGTGCTTTTTTTAATGTCCCTTTTGGTCAAGGTTCAATTTCAGCTTAAGATTTTGAAATTTACCAGACTTCCAACAAAAAACAATTTTGTGAACATTTCACTAAGCTGCTAAAATGAGTATCTTTCACCTTTGGCTCTCTATCTGTGACCAGGGCTCTCTCTGCCTCCTTGTCCTGCTGGACCTCTCCACGGCGTTCAACACAGTCAATCAAGCCATCCTCCTCCACCGCTTTTCCTCCGTCATCCACCTCAGTGGGACCGCACTCGCCTGGTTCGAGTCCTACCTCACAAACCGCCAGCAGTACACCTGCACAAATGGTTTCTCCTCCCGCTCTCACCCGGTCACCTGCGAGGTACCCCAAGGATCCATCCTTGGCCCCCTCCTCTTTCTGATCTACATGCTCCCTCTTGGGGATGTCATCCGCAGACATGGGGTACATTTCCACAAGTATGCAGATGATACCCAACTCTATTTTTCCATCTTTCTTAGCGACCCCGAGTCCCCTGATGTTTTGTCAGCCTGCCTGTCAGATCTCAGGGGCTGGACGAGCACAAATTTCCTTCAGCTGAACGTTGACAAGATGGAAGCCATACTCTGGCTCTCGTCAACGTCTAAAATCTCACAGCTCTCACCTCCTCCACCAACCCGACCTCCCCCTAAAACTCTCCGAATCCGTACGCAACCTAGGTATCAGGCTCGAACCCCAATTATCCTTCCTACCCCACATCCAGTCCCTCACCAGCACCGCTTTCTTCCACCTCCGACGCCTCGCCCGCCTCCGCCAATACCTCTCTCCGAAAGCCGCTGAAACCCTAGTACATGCCTTTGTCACCTCTTGGCTGGACTATTTAATACCCTCCTCACTGGTCTCCCATCTACCATCCATAAAATCCAGATCATTCAAAACTCTGCCGCCTGCATTCTCACCCACACCGAACTCTGCTTCCCGATCACCCCAGTCCTTGCCAGACTGCACTGGATGCCTGTCTCAGAGAGGATCGACTCAAGACCTGACCCTTGTATTCAAATCCCTCCACTCCTCTGTACCCCCCTACCTCTCTCCTCAAAACAGTACCCATTGCCTTCGTTCCTCCGGGTCTGGCCTCTCCTCGTCCCCTGAGTCCTCCACTCCACCCTCGGCGGCCGTGCCTTCAGCCACTATGCCCTGAGGCTCTGGAATTTCCTTCCTCGCTCCCTTCGCCTCGCTCCCTCTTCCTATTTTCAGGTCTCTGCTGCAGACCTTTCTCTTCGTCTGCACCTTTGGTCACCTTCCTCCCCATCACCTGGCTCGGCGCAGGGATCCGTTACTCTAAAGCGCTCTGAGACCCGTCCGGCGTGGAGGGTGCTACATAAATCCGAGTTGTTGTTGTTGGCTACTAAATAATGTGACAATGTACTTGTGACTCACAGCCATTTTACCTTCCATTTGTTTGCTCGTGTCAGCGCCTCCGCACCTCAGGCGCTGACAGCATCAGCATCCAAGGCTGCACTCTCCACCTCTCAAAGCAGTCAGGAACCTCGGGGTTCTGTTCGACCCTGAGCTGTCCTTTCTCCCTCATATCCGCGCCACAACTGGCACCGCCTTCCATCACCTCCGGAATGTCGCCAGACTACGGCACTACCTCACCCCTCACGCTGCTGAAACTCTGGTCCATGCCTTTATCACCTCAAGGCTGGACTATGGGAATTCTCTCCTCGCCGGCCTTCCCGGCACCTCCCTCCACACTGCAGGTCATTCAGAACTCTGCAGCTCGTGTACTGTCCCGCACCAGGCTTCGGGACCACATCACTCCCACCCTCACTCGCCTCCACTGGCTCCCCATCCCCCAGAGGATCGAATTCAAGATCCTCACCCTCACCTACAAGGCCATTCATGGCCTTGCTCCCTCCTACCTCTCCGTCCTACTATCCCCCTACCTACCTGCCTGTACCTTCCATTCCTCTGGCTCCGGTCTGCTCCATATCCCCCGCCCCAACCGCCCTACCATCGGTGGTCGGGCCTTCAGCCTCTCAGCCCCCAGGCTCTGGAACTCTATCCCCCAGTGCCTTCGCCGCCTCCTCCCTTCCCTCCTTCAAGGCTGGTCTCAAGACCTTTCTCTTTGACTGTGCCTTCAGCTCCCCTCTCGACTCTCTACCCACTCCTCGCTCCCTTCCCTCCCCTCAACGTGACCATTTCCCCCTGCTCGGGTCCTGACCCAACTGTACAGCGCCTTGGGACATCCTCCCGACGTGAAAGGTGCTCAATAAATGGAATCTTGCTGTTGTTGTTGTTCAGCAATGAGCAACATTGCTCTTAGTGCTGAGAGGTTTTCAGCTCAGCTTTCTGTATGAAAGGACACACAGACGGCCATTAGGAATAAACATTTAAATCCAGTTAAAGTCACAATGATAACACTGAGCACAAGATTGCTTCAAGAAACACAATGCATTTTAAAATGTGTTTGTATAACTGAAGGTGTGAGCTTTCAACAACAACGACTTGGATTTATATAGCGCCCTCCACACTGGACGGCGTCTCAGAGCGCTTTACAGTAACAGACCCCAGAATCACCCAATGGTTTCATCCATTGTTGCATTTAAAGGCATATAACAAGAAATACAATTCAAAGTTACAGCTTTCCAGTTCTTACCGATTTCTCACTTTCATGCATTAATGCACAGTATATGCACATAATGATGACATCTGACATATTAAAGCAGGCAACTCTTTAAGAGAGTAGAAGCCTATTTGCATCAGGTGTGTTTTACAAGACTGCATTTGAAGAGATATTAATTAACACTAAATGTGTAATGGAACTAGCATAAAAAGTGCACTGGAGTCCTGTCCATTTATAATAATAATAATCCTTGCAATTTGATATAGCGCTTTTCATGTCTTCTCGACGTCTCAAAGCGCTTCACAGAATAGACTATGAAGTGAATTGACCATATAGTTGTAGGCGAAATGCGGCAGCCAATTGCGCACAGCAGTGTCCCACAAACAGTCATGGATTGAAAATTACCAATTTTATTATTGTTTTGTTTTGGAGGGATTATTATTTACATGATAATGTAAATTGTGCTCAGTTTATGACAAGAATTAGTGTAATGGTGAGGGTGGCCTTTTCTCGTGGGGGGGGGGGATGTTGTGTTGAGGTAGGTGACTGGAGGATTTTTGGCAGCACATTGGGAGAAACTTCCTTCTCTTTACAAATAATGAGATGTTTAATATCCACCTGAACAGGCAAATGGGGTGTCAGTTTGGTATCTTATTGAAAGAATGGACTCTCCAACAATGCACCGCATTGGAATGACAACTTAGACTCTGAATTCAAGCCTCACAACCTTTTGTCTCCGAGGCAAGTGTACTTACCAAATGAATAAGGGTGACACCACTGAACATCATTAATCTTCTGTTACATTGACTGACCATATTGGTAGTTTTCATGGATGAGCCTTGAGAGTGACTATCAACAGGATATTCAACAATGGGTCCATCACAGCAAGCTCGATCGATTCATTGACATCACATACATGCGCTTTCCATCAGGGATCACTGAGAAGCAAAGGAGAAAGAAAATGTTTGTTATTTCCTGTCGCTACCCCAATGCCATTGCTATCTGTTACAATGCCCCTACCTCATTTTGGCTGAGATCACTTAACCCAGGAGTACAGTTATTTTAAATTATTTTCAGAGGAGGAAACGTATGTTACAAAGATTCTACAGCATCAGAACTGGCCCAATTAGTCCATGTTGGTCATTTATACTCCATAGGAGCCTCCAAATTCTAATCCAAAGTGTGTCAAATTGGTTCAGTTGGTAGGAATCTCGTCTCTGACTCAGGTTGTGGGTTCAAACGCATTGTCGGTACTTGGAACTCATATAGACTGACACTCCAATGCAATCCTGTGGGTGAACTACATTGTTGGAGGTGACAGCCTTTGGGTAAAATGTTAAACCAAGGTCCTATCTACTTGTTCAGGTGGATGTTAAAGATAACACTATTCGAAACGAGAAGGCAGTTTCTCTCGATGTTGTGGCCACATTCTCCCAACTTCACGGCTGTTTGTGGGACATTGCTATGTGCAAATTGGCTGCTCCATTTGCCTACAAAATGCACAGTCACTTTACAGTTTATTTTGTGAAACATTATATGATATAATGCTTATCATATGTAAGGATAATCAAACCTCTCTCTCTATCCTCCTCCTGTAATCCTCTTTTGCCCCCTTCCCTTAGTATTCAAATGGATGTTACCTTTGACATCCCAGCTAGGTTACAATATATATCTCCCAGAAGCCTTCCTGCATATTTAAAAAAAAATTCTAAATATTAATTAAAATTGCAACTATAATTAATTGATATGTGAATGTTTGGTGCTGAGAGGCGAACCAATATATATCTATCGATTCTGTTTATATCATTTTAGACAACAGACTGTATAGTGTGTTTTGCTACTTGAATCTTATAATTCACATAACAAAGATTGCGAGATTTGATTGTTTTTAAATAAGTTAAGCATTCAGAAAAGACCCTGTTGCTTGCCTATGCTTAGACAGACTATTTTAAAATGGAAACTGTGCAAATTAAGTTTGCAATTTTTAAATGATATTTTCGATGACCGTATTAATGGCCTTTAAATTATAGTCAATGAAAAATAAAACTGAAGAACATATTGGTACCTGATGTCAATATTCATAGTGTTCTCTTTCACAACTACAGTTCAGACGCTTCAATGCGATTTTGCTGATCAGACCATTTTTTGCCACTAGTGTCAAATTCTTTGACTACACGTAGCAAAATCAGCCAAAGTGACATTTGACTGATATATGTACACGAAAATGCCAGATGTAGTGGGTGTAATAGTCCTAGATCCATTTGGAAGCATATAAAAGGCATAGCCTCGTTATTATATTGTAATTAATCTGCTGGTGTACGTACAGGCAAAAGGGATGAACATTTGGAGGCTTAAATTAAAATTTAGAGTAACCTCCGCAAATTATGATGACAGAACATGACTGTGATTCGGATTTTTTAAAAAAACAAACAAACATGCATTTCAGTATTATCGAGGTTTACCTCTTTTTTTAAAAAAATGTTACCTTTAATTTTGGATGAAGCTGAGATACCCAGTATTAAAAAGGGCACAGTTAAACCTATAGGATACAGAACTGTAGGATCCGCGGTCCCACAACACTGGTTGTAAAAGCACAGTAGAGGATAAAGGATATTTACAGGGACGGCTGTAATGTTTGGGTTTGTCTGAGAGGGAGAAGTCTGCAGAAGCTACAACTATCACTATGTGGGTCCCCTCACCCAAGTGATGAGTTTTGTCAGTGTGGGGGCGGGGGCGTGGCGCTGCCCCCCTCCGCTGGTGACAAGCTGGGGTCAGCCATGCACTGTCACACAATGTGACAGCGGCGATGGTTGGGGGCGCACAGGAACTTCACGCGATCCAAACTGCATGTGCAATCGACTTCGGAAACTCCTTTTTTCCCCCTCGCAGGACTGGCTTGAAAGTCGATGTGTGAAGAAAGCGATTGTGCTTGAATAGGCTGTCTGACAGCGGTCAGGAGTGCTGGTAAGCTGGCAGCGGTGCTGGGGGAGGGTTACCTAGACAAGTCTGCTTCATATCCCCAGCGCACTCAAAATATGGCATCTATGACAGCCGGATGTGTTTACTAGCTATAGCTGGTTTTGTCATCTCCACCTCGAGGTATGATACAATTTGGTATCAGGAAACAATTTCATGAGAAGTATGTTCACACTGTATTTGGGGGAAGGGGGAGACGTAATTTTTCTTGGATCTTTTAAAAATTAAACAGACAGTAAATCTTCATGGGTGTCACACTTTGATACTGTGATTTTAACTGAAAGTTGCGTTTCAACAGTTGATAAACTTGTAGTAACTTGTAGAACGGTCGAGAATTGTATTGATTTGTGAAAATGATACTGCAAACTGCTTCGCTGACTGTACAGATCTAGCACTTTCCCGATGTGACCACATGTTCCCTCCCTTTAGTTTGAAACGCAAAGTTGCTTAACCTATAGTTCAAAACATGTTGGCATGATTACCTGCAACAAGTTAAAGCAACTGGAGACAAATTTGGGTTCTACGTTGATTTTTTATTTTGTTTTGTGCCAGTTACTTCAAATACACGTAAAATTGTAATCAGGGAAGAGTAACGTTTATAATGAAGCATCTGGAACTCAGCACTTGACGTTAACAATGCAAATTAATAGCTTTTGGAAATGTCTATTTAGCGCTACTTTAAATACCACTTATAGCTTTTTAGCAGAGTTGTACAGAG
Organism: Callorhinchus milii; assembly: GCF_018977255.1. Classification (NCBI taxonomy): domain Eukaryota; kingdom Metazoa; phylum Chordata; class Chondrichthyes; order Chimaeriformes; family Callorhinchidae; genus Callorhinchus; species Callorhinchus milii. The sequence continues at coordinate 66,447,527 of NW_024704745.1, read as the reverse complement.
AATAGTAGTCAACATAAATCAAACCAGAGATCCATTAACAGTTCGAAAATACCACCAATTTTCATATATTTGGTTTCCTTTTCTTTAATCATGATCCTATACTCCAAATCATTTAATAATACATTTGCTGCAGCTTTGAAAATATACACCTCTGCAAAAGTAGTTTTAAAATTGAATTAAATTTATGTAAATTATTTTCAGAATCTTAAGTGTATTTTAATGTAATTTATTCTCTTCCTTAGGTTTGCTCCAGTATTTTAATCAGAGAATGGATTAATCTATATGAAGTAAATGAATAATAAAATTACAATAAGTATCAATGTTAGAAGTCAATTAAGTGTTTTGCTGCACAAACTAAAACATTTCCATGAAATAACTAGGTGATGACATTGAAGTTATAAATACAACAAAATGTGAAAGAAAAAGATCAGCATAAAATTATATATTTGCAAATATATTTAACTTTTCAGTGATGGGTGGGGGAGGGAGGGGGCGGGGGGCACCTGTTGATCCCACACAAAAACTAAAAGCTAAATGTGTCCCTATTCAGCAGTTTATTTTCTGATGATGCAAGCATCCACAGAGGGTGGCACCTCAAACTGTTATTCTACTGAATTCTCGCCATGCTAAACCATATATATTTTTATAGGGAAATGATGGAATAAGTCAATGTATCTGGTGACTATGGCTCACACACGGCACCCAGAGATGTGTAATCTTCCTGACTGTTTAACTTCAGTCGGAAGAAACCACATCACGTTTGTTTTATATTTATTGATTATCATACATAACATTTTAATCAAATGTTTAAACTACATTTGATAATTACTTTAGTTAGGAAATAACAATAACCAGGCATTTAAAACTATTCATAATCGCTTTTCTAAAACTGCTAATATCAAAAAATCTTTGATTTGTTTCCTTTGCGTTGTATGCCAGCGAGAAAATATACTCTCACTGAACTCTATGCACAGGATACATTTGGTTCCTGTTTCCATTAGCCTTGTGGGTGACATATGTGGAAGAAAGTAAAAAGCTAAGGAATTCAATGTAAGTTCTAAAGAGATTTTTAAATATTTTCATCAGTTATACCTGTGCTGAACATCCGGAAAAATACTATTTCCTTTTAAAAAAAACACAATAATTCAAATGCCTATTTTCTTAAAGCACAAGAAACAAAATTTACAATGTAATAATATTCATCTTATTTGGACTGCAATGAATCATTACACCATGCTATGGAAATACACACTGTAACATCTAATGTAAACTAGGTTATTCACTCTGTGTTATATTTAGTTCCCTGGTATTATCTGAATCCTGTTATCCACTTACAGTACATTATGTGGTCCATCATATATTTGAGAGATGCCAGTGGTAATGCGAATAATGCCACAGGAACCAACAGGGTTTTTTAAATCCAAATTTCTTAAAGAATATGTGCACTTCAGCGAAGTATTTTGTCAGTAGCTGCCTGACTTGCTCATGCTAAAACTGCCCAATACTTATTTAAATTCTCCGAAATTAGGGGGTCCAGTACAGGTTTAACTTTTTTCGAATTATGTGTATGTGTGTGTGTGTGTGTGTGTGTGTATGCCTCATCCACTAAGCTGAGAATCGTCAAAATCAATTATAATAGCATTTGAGCTTTATTGTAAGTATTTAGTTCCACTGAATATATAAACTCCATCTGGTGAACGGTAAAGAGACCGATTTTACAATCTGGAAGAAGTCTGTAAACCCGATTGAATACAGCGTTCATTATTTATCAATAAGACATATTTACGTCATGTGACATATATATGTTAAAATGTTTGTTTTCAATTGAGCAGTTTTAGTTGCTCAAATGTTTGTCTTTTCACATGACTTTCTGATTATCTATAAGACTGAACAGTTGCTCCTATCTTTGCCAATTCGCATTTAATATTTGGCGTTGAGCAAATTCAGGCTGGTATGATTGCACGTTTTCTCTTTGGATTAGGATCGTATAACATATACAGCTATTTTACATAGGTTTTTTTTCACAAATAAATGAAAGTCTGAAATGAACACTTTTGTGTGTTATTACGTTTATCGGTTAATTGACAAACTTATTTCTTACGTTGTCCAGACACAATGGTGTCCTCATTTAATATGCCAGTCAATCTATACCTTAAAAATGCTTCCAAAGTTGAATATTAAAAAATTCAAATAACAACCTAGAGTAAAGGCACAGAAACAGATGGTGGTAATAAAACCAAATAAAGGAGTGAGAAATAGAAGATCTCTGCAATGTAGCCAGAAAGTTATTAAGAGTAATAAACCAAACATTATGCACACGCTAACATGGCAGAGTATTTGTAGGGTTAATTAAACACCGCAAACAAATTTTAAAATATCTCGATATATTACATTAAGATCTGTTATGACTAAGTGTGAAAATGAATTTAAGTGGAATTAATGCGGTATTTTTTAATATTATATATTAGAGGAGTTGTAATGATAACTGCATTGTACTGACATAGGCTAACATGGACATGCTGGATCTTCTTCGTTATTTTGGTGGTAAATCCATCAAACAAATCCCCTACAACCGTTTACGTGAACATTCTTAACATCCAAACGAGTCAACAACTGTTAACGTGTTAATCTATTGGTCAAATATAGAAGAAAATAAATACGGTGCCTTTCATTGGTACTTTTTTAATGCATCCCCCGAATTGCCCTGCGCATTCACAATTGATTGATGTTAAAACATCCCCGATCTTGTTAATTTACCTACAGGGTTATCTACGTATCAAGACTAAATCAAATCACCGTAAATACAAATGTCTGAATTTTTACACGCAAAGTAGAGGACTGGATGAATGAATGTAAAAAAATAACTGGTATAACAATTCACCAGCCCAGCTCCTGAATTCCTCACCTAGACATGCATAACATGAATAGCATTCCCCGGATACGTGTTTGTAGTTTATTTGTCTGCCCTCCAATTAACCGAAGATATTCAGTAGACAGAATCAAGACTTTTGGTACAGATGTTGTTCATACAAATGTCAGACCCAAGCGACTGTTGCTGCTCGGGCATCTGCCACATAACCGATTCAATCATATCTCCCGAGAACACGTCTGTCTGCACTTATCTAAACTCGCCCACAAATAATTTGATTCTCGTCATTTTTACAAATTTTACTGAGTCAAATTGTCTTTAAACCCCTTTTTGGTGAGTACTATTATTTTACAAGACACTCTATTTTACTATTTTTAAACGTTTAATTGGAGTATATGTTCGGCTGATAACGAGCAGTTAGTTGTAAAATCAGTTTTGTAAAACGTACGTAATAAAAACCTGATGATATACCTATCATTGGTATTTAAATACATATATTTTCATAAAACTTAAAAACTATTGAGAGGCCTCTAAATAGTACTATAAATTGTAGTGTTCTGTTACATCCGTTATGCATTGAGTTTTATAATCATATGTATATCTTGTTGCAGATTTAATATGTTGTTTCTAATTTGAAGGTAACTGATTTATTTCTGATATTGTGCAGCAATATGAGCTCTCGGCATGTTTTCCATATATTATGAAACACAGTAACCTGGATTTTCTAACACATTCACAAACCATCCTTCGTTTTCGTCTTTTAAGATATTTTGAATGTTAATGTATGTTTAATATTAAGACAATTTATGAATTTATGAATCTTATCCAAGGACACGTCGCACGTTCAAACTAAACCTAATTTGCAATGCAATTTAGATTGGTAAACTGTTTTATACCAACTATGGTGCTTTGTAATACACATCTAAAGCCAATTTAACAATGCTGCACTATTCCTACAGTGTCAATCATACCGACTGTTTTTTTAAACTGATAAAAATCTTGATCTATGCAGATCTACCGCACTTCTACATTCCAATCCACCTCTACAAGTGCACATTTTAACCGCGTCTGTGGGGCTGTTCGTTCTCCAAGTATTTAATACCACTTTTTTTTCCAAATATTCATTGCTTTTCCAGGTTAGAGACTTGAGACAATGGGTGACTGGAGTTTTCTGGGAAGGCTTTTGGAGAACGCACAGGAACACTCGACCGTGATAGGCAAAGTCTGGTTGACTGTGCTCTTCATCTTCCGGATCCTGGTGCTGGGCGCTGCGGCTGAAGAGGTTTGGGGAGATGAACAGTCAGATTTCACCTGCAACACCCAACAGCCGGGTTGCGAGAACGTCTGCTATGACAAGGCTTTCCCCATCTCCCACATACGATTCTGGGTGCTCCAGATCATATTTGTCTCAACGCCCACGTTGATATACCTGGGCCATGTACTGCATATAGTGCGCATGGAGGAGAAAAGGAAAGACAGGGAGGAAGAAATTAGAAAAGGCCAAGGAGGCAAAGAACTGCTGCTGAAAGAGGGCAAGAAGAAGCTTGCCTTTAGGGATGAACAGGGTAAAATCCGAATCCGAGGGGCACTGCTGCGCACCTACATTTTCAATATTATTTTCAAAACGATATTTGAAATCGGATTTATTGTAGGTCAGTATATCCTGTATGGCTTTGAGCTTAGACCGCTGTATAAGTGCAGTAGGTGGCCGTGTCCCAACACCGTGGACTGCTTCATATCTCGGCCAACGGAAAAGACGATCTTCATCATATTTATGCTTGTGGTGGCTTGCGTGTCCCTTTGTTTGAACCTAATAGAAATCTATCACCTGGGCTGGAAAAAGCTACGCCAGGGGGTGAGCAGTCGATGCGGTCTGGACCACGAGCCGGAGACGCCAGTCACCAGGACCGCCCCGGCTAGTCTCAGTTACCCTTACTTCCCTGACACGACGGAGGCTGCTCCCGTCTACCCGGGGGCCCCGCCGGTCGAGTTCAAGATGTCGCCCCTGCCGGATAACAAGACGCCCTACGCGGCGGTGTACAACAACAAGCTGGCCGCCGAGCAGAACTGGGCCAACTTCGCCACCGAGCAGACCCGCGAACGCCAACCGGCCGCCGGCGGCAACGGCCACGGCCCCAACAGAGGAGAGGAGGAGCAGCAGCAGCAGCCGGAGGAGGAGGAGGGGGAGGAGCACGAGCGACAACAACGGCCAAAGCACGAGGGCGATCACGTGCCCCAGACGCCGGCCAATGAGCGGCCAGGAGGCCAGCGCGAGGCGCGTGGCGACGGGCACGTGACCACGACGGTGGAGATGCACGAGCCTCCGGCCCTGGACACACGACGCCTGAGCAGAGCCAGTAAAGCCAGCAGCAGCAGGGCGAGGTCCGACGACCTGTCGGTTTAGTGCCGCGCAACCTCTCTCCATTTCCTCCCTGCCCTTCAACACTTCCTCATCATCCTCCTCCCGCCCTCCTCTCTTAAATCAGTACAGTTTTATCGACAGGGTTTAAAAAAAACACACACCTACACGTACACCCACCCACCCACCACCCACCCCCACACACACACACACAAAAGAAAATGGCCGCGCAAAGTCAGGGGTGGTGGGAGAGGCGTGCATATGTATATGCATTGTCATTGCAATGCAATCCGGGAGTTGTATATTTCTTAGTGGCTTTCACCAGAGGTGGCGATTTAATTGAATGCAAATCTTTCGAATTGCACTCCCAAGGTAGCCTCGGGGATGTCAAAAAAAAAATACCCAAGCTCCTATTTTTACCAGCGTTTTCATATTTCCCAAACCAACTCGGTGAAGTGTAACGACTAAAATGCGAAAATCCGACACGTAGAAATGCCCCAAATATTGCATCATGTTAGCAAAGAGTCAGAGCAATTTAGCATGTTGTAGCCATCACCTTCAGTTGACTCAAGATTATTGGTTGCACCTCTCAGTGAAGCTAATTTTACCAAACCTGCTACCACATGTTGAGTGAAGAACAGTACATTTTAATCTAATGTCAAAGCATTTTTGAATGCCAAGGTTAGATGTCTACAGTAAGCTCCGGAAACACAACTCCTTGAATGTCTTGCGCTCATCTTATGTTAGTACAAGACCTATGCACTCTGTGATTGTAATCAGTTCTCTTTAAATTAATACACTGAAGGTAAATGTTTCTAAAGCTGAACTACAACACGCAGAATGCTTCATGCATGACACATACAGTATTCCACTTAGTCCTACCACAGAGCTGCAAAAATATTTAGCTTCTTGGTTTTGTTCCATCTCCACTGTTCCTCGTGCCCCAACAAAAGTAGTAGAATTTTGAATTTCGCTGCTTATAGTGACAAAAGAAAACAAAAGGATTGCATACCTGCTTAATATCTACTTCTAAAACACCTTTAATGCCTACATTGCTTTAATCAGTAATAGGTTATATATGGTATTTAAGATAAAAGAGCACCTCTCCAAATTTAAAAAAAAGTTAGATTACTAGAAAGTACTTAACGTTTATAGGGTGATGTACATGGAAGATTTAAAAAAGTGAGAGATTTGAATGTCTTCTTATCTTAAATACTTCAAGCAGGACAGCAAACTCATACCAGTTATAGATTAAGGGGGTATGCGCTGCAGTTTATTTGTGTGTGAGGGCGTGTTTGTGTGTAATGGTAGATACAATCCTACTCTGATAAATTTGGGATTCTACCACTTTTAACCTGGGCGCCTCAGGACAGAAGGTGAGCTTAATAACCAAGAAGTAAAATAAAGGCATGGTTTGTGGTAAAACTGTATTTATAGGAGAGTAATGTTTTTACTTTTTTGTTAAGTTTTTAGGTCAAGTGTACTATCAAAATATTTCAAAGATATGTCATCAATAAACTGAAATGGTCCCAATTGTTGCTTCAAGAACATGGTATTTTTACACCCCCTACCTTTCCAGTATAGGGTTTAATTTGGAAGAAACGAACAGTTTAAACGGTTGTGTCACCATTACAATACATATGTTAAAATTTACACACAAAGATTAAAAAATACATTGTATTACAGAGTTAGGGCATCATGCTGTATTTCCCACATTTGTTGTTAGAGGAAACAGAATGAGAGATAGAGAAAAGGAGAGTTGCACTCTGTTTCCTTGGGCACTTATTTTTTGCTGTAGTTTCAGAAGGAACTTAATTGTAGTTAATATTAAGGGGGAAAAAAAGTGCCCAAGTGACAATTGCTTCTTCACCGTTTCAGTAGATCCTTCCAAAGGATCACTAGGTTGCAAAGGCTGTAAATTTGACATCTTCCTAGGGCACGCACTTTTGAGTTAAAGTGCGATTACATTTTCAGGAATGAAACTATTAAGCGCATGGTATGTATTAGTAGTATTCTTTCAGGTTTCATCTTTGCTTCAAAGTCACATTGCCCCAGCTAAAGTTAAAACAAATCATAATACCTGGTAGCTTTATATTTCAAAAGAGAAAAGCTAATGCTTCTATTGCACTGTTTTGTGCAAGAAATGTTAATAGACTTTTTTCTCTTCACACAAAATGCAGTTTATTTTCTGAGGTTACCTAACACAAATAAACATTTAGATTTGATTTATTTGTTGCCCTGTGTTTAGTTCTATTGAAAATATGTATTGGAACAAAAAACAACTGCTGTCATCAATAAGAAAATGATTTTCTTCTATAATTTTTTAAGAAAACTTGTAGCTCTTGCTTGGATTAAATCCAGTAGATAATTGGCCACAAAACAAGTAAAAATCATGTATTCCTTGATTTAAAAAAATTCAATTCTAACTTTAATGTCTTCCCCATGATTGATTTAATTTTCTAGCTTGATATAGCATTAATTATTTATTAAAACCCTTAACATTATTGACAACTAAAAAATCGAGGAATCAGTTTGTAGGTGTAATATTTTTAAAACTGTTGTTCTTTATTGCACCTATTTTTCTTGTATGATGTGTGGTATCTTTGTAACTATGTTATGGATCCTGAAAGTTTACATTATTGAAAGTTGCACATCTGAGCAAAAAAAGACAAAACACTGTTACCAGAGTTTACATTGGTCGCATAATAAATTGTAGGAAAACGACCCTGCCAGTATGCAGCAAATCTAAAATGAAATGTCTTAATACAACACGAGGGCTCTTCACAGAAAAGGCAGTGCTGTACAATTAATTGATTTCCAGCATTTCAAGAAAGTCATACAGATTGTTCTTGTATACAATTATATGGTTTTATTGATTATGAGAAATGCACAGACACAGACTTTCTTTCAAAAGGTAATTGCGTAGTACTAGGCCTTCAATCACAGTTGTCTGTGGGACACTGTTGTGCGTAAAATTGGCTACTGGGTTTGCCCACAAATACACAGTCACTTCCTTTCACAGTAAATCCTGTGAAGTGCTTTGGGATGCCCTCCAGAAGTGAAAGGCGCTATACCAAATGCAAAGATTATTACAGTAGTTGGACTGTGGTTTATTTGGTAATATTTATTAGTATTATTTGGTAATATATTTACAATACAGAATTCATGTCAAATAGACCACAGTGCCACAATAAGTGAGGTAAAATATTTTGTACATGCAATTTAAATTAAACAATTATTTCCTAATCCAATATTTTGTTGCTTTCTTTCATGCTGTTGTGTTAACAGCTGAAGACTTGCTCAGAGGCTTCAAACTCTGCTTGTTGCCCATGGGAGCATTTTGTTATTTACCTTATATAACCTCACACCCAGATACAAAGAACTTTCTGGGCAGTCAGGGACTTTTAAATGATTTGGAGCAAAAGCAACAAAGCTGTTATAAGTGCTGTCTTGAAAGAAGTGCCTTATGTATCACATTCTGTAAGAGCAAATTGATGTAAATGTTAATTTACCTCAAATGTTTACAAAAGTGTTACCTAATAAACTTTTTTGTACCATCTTCTTGTCCGATTATTTTAGAGAAATATTCTTCACTTGTGCTTTGGTTTTTAAACTTAACTTTTAAAACTGGGTATTTCAAACTGAAGTATAACATCAAAACATATATTCATTTGTATTGTATTTCCATGAATTACACTCATGGAGGTGACGTTGTCACAAAAGCACAAAATGTGAGCTAGCTGGTATTATAGCTTTACAGTAACGTGTCCTGCACTTTTGCACTGCTATGGTCAAAATTCATCTTCCAGAAATAAACAATAATTCAGTCTGTTAACTCTGTGTGCATTGAGTTTATTTATTTGTAAATTGGGTTGGCAGGCTATGTTAATCTTTCTTTGTTGGTCATTGGACACATGTCAACTGTCAACAGAGGAATAGAGCAGGTTTGGTATCAATCAAGTGAAGGTAAATTTAGTCTATATATTTGCATCATGGAACGTAAGAACAGAAGTAGCCGTTTGAACCTGCCAGTAAGTCTATGGTAACTCTTAATTCCAATGTCCTTACCTTTTCTTCCTCAATATTTATAATTTCCCAAATATATATATATAACCCTCTTGGAATACCTTAGTTGACACTATATCCATGGCCTTCTGAAACAGTCTGTTTCATATTTGCATGACATGTGCTTCAAAGATGGTGCAATAATAAGACATCCCTACCTTCTAAGCTATTTTTTCTTAATAGATTATTCCATTGAAAATAAAGCTAATAAAAAAAACGATTATTATACCGTACTGCAGTTGGTGTTTTGGAAACTCAGTACATTTATGGATAAGGTATCATTTTGAATGGTAAGATTGGATATTCCAATTCTATCATATTCGGAAACTGTCCCTGTTAGCATAAAAATATGTGAAAATAAGTACCATATGAAAATAAGTACCATTAAAGATTCCTATAATGCAACATATTATAGACCAGGGAACAAATTGAAGCTAATGATGCTAATTAAATCAAGTTGTAAATGATGGTCAGAGAAGATACAACAACAATAATAACTTGCATTTGTATAGCACCCTTGAGATAACATCTCAGAGCACTGATATATAATAATAATAATCTTTGCATTTGATATAGCGCTTTTCACGTCTTCTAGACGTCTCAAAGCGCTTCACAGAATATACAGTAAAGTGAATTGAGTATATTTATGGGCAAAATATATGTAGACAATATGAGATAGGAATTGTACCAGAGGAATGAATGTCAATAAAACACAAATGCTTAAATCTATCTCTTTCTGATTTAAAGAAAATGGTTCAACTTATTTTCTATATATAAAAACTGAAAAAGGGGGAAGAAAGAAATGGTGATTAGGCTCAGCTGTTATAACAGTTACAGTCTGGCTGAGGCTTTGAATCAGAAGGTTGTGGGTTCAAGCCCCATTTCAATACTAGGAGGCCACAAAGTCTATTATTCTCCAATGCAGTACTGGGGATGTGCTGCATTGTTGGAGGTGTGAATGAAATGTTGAAACCACACTGCAGGAAGATTTATGGTACCAAAGAAAATGCTACTTAGGTTCATGAGGAGGTTGATATATAACTTAGGCGTCAGATTCGATCCTCAGCTGTCCTTCCTACCCTACATCTGATCCCTGACCAGGACTGCTTTCCCCCACTTCCATCACATTGTCTACCTCTGACCATACCTCACACCCAACATCCCAAACCCTTGTTCACAGATTTGGCACCTTCTGCATTGATTATACCAATCCCTCCTCACGTGCTCCCCAGCTCTACCATTCATAAAATCCAATTAATTCAAATCTTCGCCTCTCGAATCTTCACCAAGACCAAATTGCATACCCCCATCACTCCAGCCCTTGCCAGACTCCACTTACAGATTGGATCAATTTCAATATCACAGGCAAGGGAGGGAGCAAAATGAAGGGAGTGGGGAATGGAGTTCCAAAGGGTGGGGATAGAGAAGCTGAAGGCCTGACCCCCGATGGTGGAGGAGGCCGGGTGGGGGCCATGAAGCAGGCCGGAGCCTGCTGAGCGGAGGGAGCAGACAGGTTGATATGGGGTTAGCAGGTCATAGATGTTGGAAGGAATAAGGCTATGGAGGGCCTTGAAGGCCAGGATGAGGATTTTGAAATCTATCCTCTGGGGGATGGGGAGCCAGTGGAGCCGGGCAAGGGTGGGGTTAATAGGGTCACAGGGCCTCATGCGGGGGAGGTCACAAGCTACAGCCTTCTGGAAGATCTGCAGCTTGTGGAGGGAAGAGTTGGGAAAGCCGACAAGCGGGGAGTTGGTGTAGTCGAGCCAAGATGTAATAAATGTGCGAATGAGGGTTTCAGCGGTCTAAAGAGATAGACAGTGGCAGAGCTGGGCAATGTTGCGAAGGTGGGGAAATGACATGGATGTGGGAGAGAAAGTACAGTTGAAACTGCCAGTGCCTGAGGTGTGGAGGTGCTAACAGGAGCCAATCAGTAGGGCCTTGGTCTTGTTGACATTCAGTTGGAGAAAGCTAGCTCTCATCCAGGACTTGATGTCTGAAAGACATTCGTCAGCAGTGGAACTGGAGTCGTGGGTGTCGGAGGAGAGATAGAGTTGGGTGTTATCCGCAAACATATGGAAATTGACCCCATGTTTGTGGATGATTTCACCAATTGGGAGCATATAGATATTGAAGAGGAGAGGCGAAGGATAGAGCCCTAAGGAACACTGCACGAGACGGTGCAGGGGCAGGAGGAGAAGCCATTTGTGGAGACAAAGTAGAGAAAGTGTGAAAGGTAGGATCTGAACCAGTCAAGGGCAGAACCATGAAGATTGGGGTAAAGGAGAGGCGGTGGAGGAGGATAGAGTGGTCAACAGTGTCAAAGGCAGCAGAGAGGCCAAGGAGGATGAGGAGGCAGAGGGAGCCCTGGTCACAGGTGGACAAAATGTAATTTGTCATTTTGACAAAAGCTGTTTCTTTGCTGTAGGGCGGCGTACAAACCCGACTGGAGGGGTTTGTATCGGGAGTGGCGGGAGAGGAAGGAGCAAAGCTGGGAAGCAATGACTCTTGGAAAGGAAAGGGAGGTTCGAGGTGGGGTGATAATTTGAGAGCAGGGATGGGTCCAGGGAAGGCTTTTTGAGGATAGGGGTTATGATGGCTGTTTTTAAGGGGGTGGAAATGGTGCCAGTGGACAAGGAGAGGTTGATAATGTCTGTGAGTAGAGGGGCAACAAATGCAGCTGGAAGGTAAGGAGATGGGTAGGGATGAGGTCAAGGGAGGTGGGTTATCATGGTGGTGAGAGAGGGGGGAAGACAGGTTTGAAGATGTGGAGGGAGGGATGGGTAGGGACTGGAATGTGAGGGGGAGATGGGGAGGGGAAAACAGTTGGAAGGGCAGAGCTGGCTGAGCGGATCCCCTTGATTTTGATCTCGAGTAAGTCCAGCATTTCCTCAAAGTTGTAGTTGGAGGAGAGGATGGGTGAGGTGTGAGAGGGTAGACAGAGGATCTGGCTGGTGGTGGAGAAGAGGAGTCTGGGGTTGTTCTGGGCCTCGAAGATTACCTTGGAGTAGAAGGATGATTTAGCGGAGGCGAGGGCGGAGTGGTAAGTTTTAATGTGGTTCAGCCTGATCTGCCAATGGACCGTTAAATTGGATTTGAACCAGGTATGTTCAACGGCATGCATGTGTGCCTTGTGGGAGCGGAAGTGGTCGGTGTATCAAGGTGATTTGCATGAGGAGGAGTCAGTTCTGGAGGTGAGTGGGGCAAGAAGAAGGAGTTGTAGACCAGAGTGACCAAGGAGGTTAGGTCATTGCAGGAGGGAGTTCAGAAGGGGAGGAGTTCAGATGACACCAGGGTAGCGGAGAGGAAGTGGGGGGGAGAATTTTTTCCAGGAGTGGTTAGAGATGGAAGTGGGTTCGGTGGCGGTGGGAGAGGTATTGAGGAGTTAAGGGAGATGAAGTAATGGTCCGAGATGGCTTTGTCAGTGATGGTGAGGTCCGAGACACTGAGGCCTCTGGTAATCACCAGGTCAAGTGAGTGGCCATGGATGTGGCTGGCAAAGTGGATGTGAAGGGAAAGGTTATGAGAGGAGAGGTTATAAGAGGAGAGAGTCATGTCACAGTGTCATGATATCATAATGTAACAATGTCACAATGTTATGTTGCAATGTCATGATATGCCAATATCATGATGTCACAACTTAACAAAGTCACAACTTAACAATGTCACAACTTCATGATATCACAATGTATTGATACCACAACGTCAAGCTATCATAATGTTGTGCTATCACAATGCCACAAAGACTTTGAATAAGATTACATGGATGCAACATGGATGTCTCATAATACCAATACTATGACACATCCACCATGGAAAGTCTGAGGATGCAGTGGAATACGTAAATCAATTCCAAATTGAATGGCGCTTGCAGGTAAGCCAACTTTAGACAACCTGCTTGCTTCAGTATAGGATACATGGTGATCTGTTCAATATAACAATCCTCTGAGAAATACAAAAAATAACTCTCTTTCAAAAGAATTGAGAAATAAGGTGCTAGATTTTATTGCTAAAATCGACTGTGGTGTGATGCCTGCTTCTGATCTGCGACTGGCTATTGAATAATCCTTTGTATGTGGACCTTTAACCTCTATTTTTCTTACAATTCAGTGAACTAAAATAACACATTACTGGAAATAAAGATCATTGGACCCTAATTAATCATAAGCATAGAATCTGGAATAACATGTAGAAACACTTTAACATTCCAGAGATGCTATTGTCATTCTTACTCATCCTCATGTCAGTTACTATCCATCAGTGATAGCTTTTGTGTTAAGGGAGCAATTCAACAAGAACATTTGCAAATTTGTAATCCTAATTCAGGCTGGTGCAGTGGACCTGAATTAGGATAACAAATTTATCCGAATTCATTCTCGCTTCTGAGTCAGAGGCTGTGGTTCAAGCCCCACTTTATAGTATATCATGTGAAGCGCTTTGAGGTGTCTGAACAACGCGATAAGGTGCTATATCAAATGATAGGATTATTATTATTAATTCAGAACAAAACATCCAACTTTTTTGTGATGTCTAATTTTAACGTAAATGGGCAGCTTATTGGGAGCAGTACCTCTAACTGAATCATCCATTATTTGGGTTAACTTGAGCATTCTTTCTGCTCAAAAAATTGGAGCTAAAATATATCTTGATAAAGGGAAGAAAAAGGTCAATTGAATATTGTTAAGATCTTGTTAAAGATGGTTATGGCGGAATTGTTGAATCATTTAGCATTTGAGAAGAGTCCTTAAAAATTAAGTGCTTAATCAGATCAGATATGTTTTTGGTTACCCAAATATTTTACATGGAAATCTATCACCATGCTTATGAGCCTTCCAAATCACATATATCTTGTTTCAATTTGTCCTGATGAGCCAGGCTGGTAAATCTGTCATCAACAGTACCTTAGAGAACTGTGATCCTGCCTGACACAACCGCAGAAAAATAATTTACAAATTAAGCTTGAATTTGTGAGTTTTCCACAATTCTGCACAGACTTAAATTTAAAGTTAATAATGGTCTTCAAGATAGGACTATGAAGAATTTCAGGCCGTAGTGATGCCTGCACACATTCACTTTCCAACTGAAACAGATGATGAACAGGAGTAAGAACCTTGACTGAGTTTTCCTTTACTTAGTTCAGGGTACTGAGGCTAATATGGCTACCATCACCGCACCACCAGTAGATATACAATACAAATTACATTTGTATAGCGGCTTTCACGTTGGGAGGACATCCCAAGGCGCTGGACAGTCAGGGATTTGGATCCGAGCTGAGACGTGATATAATTTAACATGGACCACAATCAAAGTTGGGATCTTTCTTGTCAAGTTACAAGTGTTACAAATGTAGCACCTATCGTTTGAGTCGCCAGAAGTGTACACTGATAAATGTTTTAAGACTTAAATCATCAAAAGAAATGCACTAGAAATATTAGCTCAGCCATGCAGGGTCAAATAATCAATTAGATTTATCCAATGAATAGGATTTTTGAAGTCTTATGTTTCATGTTTTATGAGAATCTGTGTTCAAAGGCCCAACCAGTAAAAATATAATGTAACTACTGTGACATAAAGAATGAAACAAGTTGGGATGGTAATAAAGGCAAACTTTGGAAAGAAACTTATGCAATATTATCAAAGTATTATCAAATACATCTCAACAGGACATAGCTATAACCAATTTTTATACAGATCCACACATCCCTTTGTTTAGAGAATCCTTCATATAATTTTGCCTTTTTTGTTTGTTAAATCTGTTTGGAAACTAAAACTGCTTTGTAATTATATTTGCTTTAACTGAGGTCGAAGCTAGGGCACTAAATTGTCTTCCGGATCCAAGATTACTTGTGGGGAAAAAAACATCTTAAATTCTTAATTCTGAGTGCTGCCACTTCCTTCACGAACCCCTCCATTCAGGTTTCCATGCCGTCCACAATACAGAAACAGCCCTGGTCAAAGTGACAAATGAAATTCTGTCCATCTGCGACCAGGGCTCCCTCTGCCTCCTCGTCCTTCTTGACCTCTCTGCTGCCTTCAACACCGTTGACCATTCTATCCTCATCCACCGCCTCTCCTCTTACCTAAACCTTCACAGTTCTGTCCTTGAATAGTTCAGATCGTACCTCTCACACCGCCTTTACTTCATCTACACAAACAGCTTCTCCTCTAGCCCCCACACCGTCTCGTGCAGCGTTCCTCAGAGCTCTGTCCTTGGTCCCTTCCTTTTCATTATCTATATGCTGCCTCTTGGCGACATCATCCGCAGACATGGGGTCAACTTCCACCTATATGCAGATGACACCCAACTGTACCCCTCTGCCTCCACCCTTGACTCCAGGACCCCTGCTATCCCGACAGAACTCCATCCCATAGACCCTCTGCCTTGCCCCCTCCCTTGCCTCCTTCAAGACCTATCTCAAGACTGTGCTTTTGATCACCCTGCTTCCCTCGCTGCTCTCCATCATCCCCAATCCCAATCCGCAGCTGGGATCCGAAACACTGACTGTCCAGTTCCTTGGGACGTCCTCCCGACGTGAAAGGCGCTATACAAATGTAATTTTGTTGTTGTTGTTGTTGTTACTGAGAGTCTGTCCCAGCACGAAACACCACTTTCAGGGGATTTATTATTATTATTATTATTTTGGTCAGCTGGGTGTCTGACACCTGTGGAAACCCATCACCATGCTTAAGAGTATCCAAACCAAGCTGAGAATTCCACGCATCTCACCTACACATGGAAATCCCAAAGATAGATTGTTGGAATGGTATTCACACTCTCTTCAGGGAGGGATGCATCCTGCTTACCTAATTCCGGAAAGTATTAGGCGCAAGTTGGCAAGAGCCAAGACTTTGGGACCCCAGAGCATGTTTTAGGGTACTGCTGGAGTCTAACCAGCTAAAAACTTATAGCTTGCCATTCATATTGCTATCCGGCAAGCTTTCTCGCTGGGACCACCATTAGGGCTAGGGCTTGCAATGAGCCAAAATTGCAAGTCAATGAGCTCACCTAAGGCTGACTATTGCAAACTCTCCTGAGAGATGTTGGAGAAATGGCATTAAAATATCTACCATGATTGTGGAGTCCTCTTGCACTTGCTTTGCAAGCGAGAGACATGGCTTCGATTCCCACTGGGGCGAAACTTTGGGCAAGTTTCCTTACTCCACACATCTCTGTTTACAGTATATTCTGTGAAGTGCTTTGAAACATCTTGAAGACGTGATAAGGCGATATATCAAATGCAAGAATTATCATTATTATAATAAAATGACAGAATATGTTTGATGAGCTGAATGGCCTTTATTCGGAAGCAGTAAGGAAAAGCGATGTATTTCTCTCATGGAATGCATAACAAATGCTAGAAATCTAAAGTATAAATGGTGGAAATGCACATGAAGTTAATCAACATCTGAAAGTAGAAGTCAGATTAAAGTTTTGAGTGTGACCTTCTATCAGAACAATGTCAAGAAGAAACAAAACCGAAAATCACCAGCCACAAGAAAAAGAACTAGGACAGATATAGAATTCTTACAAGACATGATAATGTGCAATGATATCAGTGATATCAGTATCACTTTCCAAACCAGACAAAATACTTCTAGGATTTTTCTTTGCAAGAACAAGAGAGGCTGATAGAATATGTTTTAAAGCCACAACACCAGGATTTAGACATGAAACACAAGATTGAAACAAAGAAAACAAAGGAGGATGAATGAGACATGAATGGCTAATAGCAGACATTCCAGCAACTGAACCTAAGCCTATAGGCAATACATTGAACAGCACACAGAAAAGTCACCCATTGAAAGAGACAAACCCAACCTTAGATGAGCTTTGACCACAATATCCAATACCACTATTAGAACTATGGGTTCTCCTCTCATAATGGTATTAGATATTGTGGACCCATATGTGGAGTCCTGTAGTATATTGGTTAGAGCACTCGCCTTGAAAGCGAGAGGAACCAGGTTTGATTCCCGGGCAGGGTGAAAACTTAGGCAAGTTTCCTTACTCCACACGCCTCTGTTTAACCAGTGGTAAATAGGAACTTTACTTTGTTCGATTGGCAGATTACTTTCTGGGGGTTATAATCCCTTAAAAAAAAATGTGGTCATTTAATCCACAACTGTTTGTGGGACACTGCTGTGCGCAATTGGCTGCCACGTTTTGCCCACAAAATACACAGTCAATTCACTTTACAGTATATTCTGTGAAGTGCTTTGAAATGCCTCAACAATGTGATAGGTGTTGTATCAAATGCAAAGGTTATATTATATTATTGTAATAATTGCACATTTGAACCTAATGAACCAAACCTAAACATCACAACGTAATTTACAAGGAATTACCATCAGGTGTAGTGACTGTTTTGAACACAATGAAGAATTAGAATGTAGTGATAATGATGGTTTCTGCACTATCTGGGGGAGAGAATGGCACTGCTGAGGGATGTGTTTGTGTATATTCTGGAGGATTTAATTGTTTTAAGAAATAAGATTGTGCGATACAGTATATAATTTGGGACATAACATATGCATGCGCTGCTAGGATGGTGGAAGACGAGCTGAATGGACCTTGGTCTTCCTTAGACCAGCAATTCCTATTCCTGGTAATAATCCCTTATAAAAAAATTTATAATAATAATAATTTAGTCGCTCAATCTACGACTGCGACACTGCTGTGCACAATTGGCTGCTGCGTTTCGCCCACAAATTACAGTCAATTCACTTTGCAATATATTCTATGAAGCTCTTTCAGACGTCTCGAAGACGTGATAAAGCCCTATATCAAATGCAAGGATTATTATTATTATTATTCAAGTACCCTGGTCAGCCTACACAAATAGAAGAATTTGGAAAACTACCTACCTGCAAATGTTTTCTGAAATCTTGTTTCCAAACATTCTTCGAAAAGTAAAATATCTGGAAAAATCTTGAAATACTTATTCCTTCCTTTGAGAACCACCTTTGAGATTTCCAATTTCAATAAGGATAATATCAAATCCATTTGGATGTCTCCACCACAACTAGCTATAAAGTGAGACAAACAAAAGTGAGTAAAAAACATAAACAAATCTACTCCTCGCAGAGCAATAATAAAACCCCAAATCTCACTGCCATTTCTGTCCAGCAGTCGAGTAATACACGGAGAAATAGAACACTTCACACACCAAATTCATACGTAAGTAGACAATCAGGACTGGCATGTTCCGTTGAATGGCTTCCCTTTGTCCTGTAAAATTTCCGTGAAAATCTAAATAATGAATATGGAAAATAGTTCATTCTCACAGTAGATGAATAATCTATTTGCACTTTCTTGTTTGCAAGTTATTGAAGTATTTATTCAGAAAAAATCTCACAAATGCATTTGGTATACTCTGTAAATAAGAATAATCTTTGAATTTTATATAGTATATTTTACATCAGGAAGACGTCTCAAAGAGCTTCCCAAGATTTACTGTAAAATGTATTGTATAGGCAAAAGCAACAGTAATATCCCAGAAACAGCCATGAAGTAAATGACCAATTGTGCATGGGGAATTGTTGGCCAGGATGGACACCAGGAGAAACGCTCTTCTCTTTTCATATGATCTTTAACATCCACTATAATAGGAAAAGTGGACCTCACTTTAACGTCTCATCTGAGGGATGGCATTGCTGACAATGTAATGTACCGGAGGGTCAGCCTTGAATGAGTTCAAAGTCTCCACATGGGGGTTGAACCAACAATTGACTCAAAACTGAGAGTGCCACCGAGATGGCTGATTTCTAACTGATACCATTCCTGCAGCAGCTTTTCCTTAAAATAAACATCTCAAAGCAATTCACAAAATGCAATTGATTATAAATTAAAGGGAATGTTGTTATTATATAGACCAACACATCAGCCAATCTGCACAACTACATCCCATGAAGAACAGTGTGATGAGTAGACAAGTATTTTGAACCTGGGAATAAATTTCCGTGAGCTAAGTCCATCCGAAATTTTGAACCTTGGTCTCTTCTTGGTATATGTATGTCAATCCTGCCGAAATCCTGTAGTGCATTTATCCCCCCAGGGAAAATGAGGGACTTCTGTTATCTTTATTTTGGTACAGAACAGTACTAACATTTTGTAGTACTAGTTATTATCATTTTTTGGCTGGTAAACTGGCAATAATAAAAATAGGAATGCAAGTGCCAGCCACCAGGGACCCTTGTTATAACATTGTTATTATTAACAACTCAGTAGTACTGTTTGCTATTCTACATAGAGATCAATTCACCATATTAAACTAACAATTGCACAGTCCATGCTGCTTACCAGCTCCAGGTCAATACCTCAACAATCATTTGACAAGAATATTTCCAGTAGTAAACAATAGATGCCAAATAGAAGCATGATGTTTAAATGTTTAAAGGTTGATTCAGACAGGAGGCTTTTAAAATATGCAATCCCTCTAGTTTTACCATAGCCTGTTCAGGCGAGATTATGCCAATTCTCTGCCTCGTCTCCTCACAAGCTGCAGACAATCAGAACTCTGCAGCCTGTGTCCTTTGCTGCACTAGGCTCTGCAAACCTATCACCTTCATCCTCGCTGAGACACTACCCTGCATAAACGGCACTATATAAATACAAGATTTTGTTGTTCTGGATTGGCCGCCCCAATGGGATGGAGGTCAGGACCGGATAGACGGAATTGCTGGTCGTGTAATTACAATGATTGCGGGCATTTACCGACTTTTCTCATCGCCAACTTTCCTCAGTGGCTGTAAATGCCAGTATCGGCATTGTGATTAATTGTTTAAATCCCAGGAAGAGAAGATAGCAAATAATAAAAATAACCTTGCATTTGATATAGCATGGATTACATGTCCTTGAGATGTCTCAAAGTGCTTCATAGAATATATTGTAAAGTGTATATTGACTGTGTATTTTGTGGTTGAAACAAAACAGCCAATTGCGCACAGCAGTGTCCCACAAACGGTTGTGGATTGAATGATTTATTTATTTACCCAAACACTATTTATCTATGCAAAATTATTTCTGTGAGCGAATAGTGAACCTGCGGGACAGGCTCCCTAGGGAAACCGGAAGTGTTGATTCTTTTAATCACAGATTAGTTAGTTTCTTTTAGGAAATAACATCAAGGGATATAGTACATAAGTAGTTTGGGACATATGTGCATGTGACTGCCAGGAAGGAAGGCAAACTAGATAGACTTTGGTCTTTTTTCTTCTAGCATTTCTTATGTTCTTATATTTATTTGGAAGGATTATTACCCCCGGAAAGCTATCTGCCAAACCCAAACTGGGTTTCTACTTATTGCTGGGTAAACAGAGGTCTGTGGAGTAAGGAAACTTACCTAACGTTTCACCCTTTCCGAGAATCGAACCTGGGTCCTCTTATTTGCGAGGTGAGCGGATTAATAAGACAGCTTATTGTATTTTTGCATGGAGAAAAAAATCTTTTACTCCCGGGATTCAAACTGAGCCAAAGTCGATATCCCTGGCGATTGAAGACCAGAAAGCATGATGAGGCGGGGACAGACACTAAAAGAGTTGGGCTGTCAAGAGTCTACACATGTGCGGCCCTGGAAATTTTTAACAAATTTTGCTTTGGGATTCAGTGCGCCTCGGTTCGGATTCCAGATACCCAAAGTCTGGTAAACTGGTGATTTACTGTATTAATATGTGACTGTTTAAGCTTCCCAAGATGCTTCCCGCATGAAGGACACTATATAAATACAAGTTGTTGTTGTTGTAAGTTGTGAGTGGTCATTTCTTTGTGTTGTGCAAAAGCTAGTCATTCTTGTGGAAATAAAATTGCTTGTTGCATGCATGCCAAACAATTCAATGACTATTATCTTGGAATTGCGTCAGAGAGAAAGGCCAGATACCATTGTGGTCAGTTTATTTGTGTTCGGGGGAATTGAGGCAGATACTGCTCACTGCACCTGGGGGTTTAAAGTAGGCCTTATCCACTTCAACACTGATAGCATTGTGCAGCTGGATGAAGGAAACAAAACTGAGTATTAAGATGTGATGCTTTTCCTCATCCTTTTATGTACTTGGATATCGATTTTCACTTGAACACTGCAAGACTGTTGTTGCTAAAAGAACTAAGAAGTCCCATCTGGAGTGGAGTCTTGAAGCTTAGTAGTTAGAGCACTCGCAAGCGAGAGGATCTGGATTCGATTTCCGAGCAGGGTGAAACGTAGAGTAAGTTTCCTTACTCCACACGCCTCTGTTTACCTAACAATAAGTAGGTATCCGGTTGTTAGTCGATTGGCAGATCACTTTTCCTGGGGGTAATAACCCCTTAAAAAAATAACAATAATTTGGTCTACAACCCACAACTGTTTGTGAAATGCTGCTGTGCACAATTGGCTGCCACATTTTGGCCAAAAAATATACAGTCAATTCACTTTACAGTACATTCTGTGAAGCGCTTTGAGACGTCTCGAAGATGTGATAAGGCGCTATATCAAATGCAAGGATTATTATTATTATCTCCTATTAATGTTATTAGTTACTCTTTGAGTTACATTTGATTCTGCGAGGAGCTAGTTAATTTTTCAATGGTCAAAATTGTCTTATGTAGACATTCAAGGCAATTATAGTCAGCATAACATTGCTCCTAGGTAGCTGAATAATTGTCAGTTTCAGACCCAAATGGATATTCAGCAGGCTAAAAGATTTGTCTTACAAATGTAATATATATTCCATCTTCTTTTATGTTCACAATAACTTACTTTTAAAACTTTTTTAATTTCTATTCAGCTTGTCGGAAGAAAGAAGATGAAGACTTGGATTCCCTCATACCATTCCATTGCTAGTCAACTAAATATTTCCTGAACAGAGCTGGCACCTGCAGTACCATTTTTATTTTGTGTTAATAATAGTAGTGGCTTAACCTTGACGTTTATGCATTTGGCATCACAACACGTGTGGAATGTTATAATTTATCTCCTCAAATTGACACCCTACCTAGTTAAACTATTGCAAATGGCAAGTGTAATGCAAAATGGGTAGTAATGCATGTGAGTGGGATTGAATCCAATTGCCTTGTTCCTGGCTGCTGCTGCTAGTTTAAAGAAGAAAAGATAGAGCGCTTGTCCACATTAAAGGCGAAAGCCTCTTGTTTATGCTCACACAACACTTTTAGAAGCACAAGCAGGACTCAAATTATGAAGTGGTGTCTGTGGAAGAAAACTAAGATAATATTAATCTTGTGATGGTAAATGTAACAAAACTTCAGCCAGTTTTGATAAGGGAGGTATAATTGCCTTGAATGTCTACATAATACAATTTTGACCATTGAAAAATTAACTAGCTCCTTGCAGATTCAAATGCAACTCAAAGAGTAACTAACACACTTTGACCCAAATGAGTCTTTCTTTGAAGTTTTGACAGATGCATTTTCTGACTGTTGGTTGGGGGAAGGGAAGACAAGCCTTGTGTCCGATTGAGGGTGGCCTTGTTTTACTCCACTTTAAAATTCCATGATGAAGTGCGATACAATTTTCTTTAAGGATTACTCTTTGACTTGAAGCAAACGAGTAAACAATACATGATGGGCTTAATTTACTTTCATTGTTTGAAATGTAGATTTGTAATCTGTAGATTTCTAATCACCTTATTAAATGATATCTAAATACACTAGTTGCACTTGTAGTTTGTCTTAAGACATATGATATGTAATTCATGTATTTGGAATTACATTTATTTACACTAGGTCTTGACCTAAAACATTTGAAGCTATAATTTATTTCATTGATTTTAAAATACATTAAACTGATTTTAAGCTTTTAACAGGAGGTTGCTATATTTCTTTGAGCATATATATAAAATATACATGTGCAGTCTGGCTCAGTTTGTAGCACTCTTATCGTTGAGTTAGAAGGTTGTAGCTTCAAGCCCCAAGGGACTTTGAGCTCATAGTCTGGGTTGATAGTTTCACATTGTTAGAGGTGCCACCCTTCAAATAATAATAACAATAATAATAATCCTTGCATTTGAGATAGCACTTTTCATGTCTTCTAGACGTCACAAAGCGCTTCACAGAATATACTGTAAAGTGAATTCACCGTATATTTGGGGCCAAACGCGGTAGCCAATTGCTCACAGCAGTACCCCACCAACAGTCGTGGATTGAAGTGACCAATTTATTATCGTTTTTTTTTGAAGGATTATTATCAGGCGTGTGGAGTAAGGAAACTTGCCCAAGGTTTCGCCCTGCCGGGAATCGAACCCAGGTCTTTCGCTTGTGAGGCGAGTGCTCTAACCACTGAGCTACAGGACTCCATATGAGACATTAAACCATGATTCTGCCCGGGGAGGACCTTAAACGTTCCACATCACAACTTGAAAAGAGTTTCTCCTGGTGTCCAGGCAATCAATCTTCCAGCTAAAATTGGTCCTTCACTTCATTGCTGTTTGTGAGTCATTACTATACTCAAGTTATAATCCTTGCATTTGATATAGTGCTTTAACACATCATTCAAGACATCTTAAACCACTTCCCGGGATTTACTGTGAGGCGTAGTGACTGTATTTGCATGTGAACACAACAGCCGATTCAACCACAATGAAATCCCACAAACAGCCATGAAGAGAATGAACAATTTAATCTGGGGATTGTTGGCTAGAACACCAGGACAAATTCCCTTCTCTTTTTGAGTAGTGCCAAGGGATCTTTAATGTCCATCTGAACAGGCAGACAGGACCTCAGTTTAATGCCTTATCTGAAGGACAGAAACCTCCAAGAATGCAGCACTCGCACAGTACTGTATTGGAGTGTCAACCCAGATTATGACCTGAAAGTTCTGACGTGTGGCTTGAAATCACAACCTTCTGACTCAGAGGCAAGTGTGCTACCATTTGAGCCAAGATGAGACCTAGATCTTACTAAATGAATACATTCTCTAGTCATGATGACATTTCACTGGACAAGGACTCTTCTTGAGGTGTGGAGGTGTAATCTAATTATGGAACTATGTTCTCTGCTAATCTTATGAGGAAGGTGTGAATCTATATACCCAGAGAGGCTGGGAAGATTGCACATTTGTGTTTATAATATGATTATTAATCATATCCCCCAGTGCCTTCGCCGCCTCCTCCCTTTCCTCCTTCAAGGCCGGTCTCAAGACCTTTCTCTTTGACCGTGCCTTCAGCTCCCCTCTCGACTCTCTACCCCTTCCTCGCTCCCTCCCTTCCCTCCCCTCACCCTGACCATTTCCCCCTTGCTTGGGTCCTGACCCAACTGTACAGCGCCTTGGGACGTCCTCCCGACGTGAAAGGCGCTCAATAAATGGAATCTTGTTGTTGTTGTTGTTAATCTTTAGCATCATTAATACTTGACACAAACCTTCAAGAAAAGATTCTTAATATTAGTGCAAATAGTTCATGTTGGTCTATTACCTTAGGAATTACAAGGAACAGTTTGTACTGATAGGGAAAATTTACTGTGTAGCAATTTAGATGTTTGCCATAGATGTACATTTCTATGAGCAGGTGCGAATTTCTAATCTTGTGGCGGCATGTGGAAGTTCTGTGGTATTCTACCATCTCAACTGGATTCACAGCCAGGCTGCAACCAACACCACCCACTGATAGCACCATTTAACCTTTAGACTGCCAACAATTCCTGAGACAAAATGGTCTTTCTTGGTTGGAAGGTGCCTTAAGTTTTTAGTTTGTGCACTCAAATAATCACTAATATTACAATAATAAAGCTACCAAAATGTCAGAAGGTCCTTTCTTACCCTAACATTCACTGTATACCACAAACATAAACCCCTTTTTGATTACAACAGCAACAACTTTCATTGATATTCACGCACGGTAGAGTCTCAAAGCAATTACTCACTGTGTAAAGAAATAGTTCTGATGCACATTCTAAAATTGCCCTTCACAACTCTGAACCTGTGCCCTCCTGTCCTGCTTCCTTGGCGTATCTATTGGTTTTAGTTTACTTTATCCCATTTAGAATCTTGTCCGTACAAGACGCCTCTGAGGCATCTTGTTTTGATGCTGAAGAATTCTAGTTTATCTAGACATCCTGACATAATAATAAGAAGAAAAATCTTTGCATTTGAATAGCACTTATCATGTTATTGAAACAATCATCTCCATTACTCCCAAAAATGCAATTTTAAATTAAAAATCTGAACAATTTTATTGACCATGAAGTTTCTTTTATTCATATTATCATTATTATTGTTATTCCCATTTTCTCTCTTCTACTTTTGCTCATTTAACTTTAACTTTATCATATTTTAATCTCATAGAGAACAGTATTCTATCTATCACAACTATCACAACTTTAGCTAACATTAATTAATAATAATGATAATAATAATTAAACAATCTTTCTGCATGCGTCAGATGCTCAGCTCACCTAAAGTAAATCTAAATTGACCTTAAAAAAGCAAGTTTATCGGTGAGACATCTCATTGATATTTCAGGGACATTGCTGGCACGGTTGTTATTTTTGCCTGAATAACACGTTCATTCTTATTTCTAATTCATTTCATTCTCTAAAGTGCTTTGAGATGTTTATTTTGTGTTAAAGGCATTCTGTAAGTATGTTGTAAACAGATCTTCGAGAAAGTCATTGAGATGTACTTTTTCAATGCAAGAATATAAATGTGATGCAGAAGGTTTAGACATCATATTGGTTTGCTTCTGAGAACATCAGTGATTCTAATCAAATACCACAGAAGCAGTCAAATGAGCAAAAGTGCTCTCTTAAACTGTATGGTCTAAATACACAGCAAACTTTTCATTTCTCTGCTATGGTATGTATGCTCGTAGGAGATTTTCACAAAGTTCAGGAAATGATGCTTACAGAAATATTTCAATTGAGATCTGTTGACCTATGAAACAAGAATTTGTACAAATATCACCATAGTTTTTGAATATTAGTGGTACAGAAGGATGATTTTCAAAACTTTTCTGAATGTGTCTTTTGAGGTTTTACCTCAAAATGTTTCTATGTTCCATTTGTTAAAACTTAATTTTCATCCTAGTTTTTTTAAGACATGTTCCCACCTCGGTAATCCATTTTATACCTCAAACCATTCACTGTTCAAAGGGAGAGCAGCTCCAAGGAACTATTAGTTTCTCATTAACAGCATTAAGCTTTGTTTAACAGCTACTGTGTGTTGAGTGCTTCCTCTGGAATAGAGAAGGTTAAGGTGGGAATGTAATATGAGTCTTGCACTCTACATTCATCAAAGTCTATTAGATCAATCAAACTCAAATTTGCACAATTGTGTTTATGAAAAGCTGTTTGTAATTTGTAATTGTAATGAAAACAGCACCAGGCATCTGAGGTTATTTTCCTTCCCTTCCTCCCTCCGCCCCCAAATATACAGTCAGTCCACTTTGCAATATATTCTGTGCAGCGTTTTGAGATGTCTCAATGATGTAATGAGGCCGTATATCAAATGCAAGGATTACTATTAATATATTATTATAATAATCCTTGCATTTTTACTTATCTCATTAAACCTACTTTACTGCAGACTTATTAATGCAATAGAATTTCAAACATATTAACGTTGAAAATAACAAACGGATTAGATGTTATTACATAGAATTATGTAGAATATACAGGACAGAAACAGGCCATTTGGCCCAACTGGTCTATACCGGCATTTATGCTCCACATGAGCCTCCTGCTGTACTTCCTCAACTAACCCTATCAACCTAACCTTCTATTCCTTTCTCCCTCATGTAGTTATCTAGCTTCCCCTTAAATGCATCTATGCTATTCGCCTCAACTATTCCCTGTGGTAGCAAGTTCCACATTCCCACCTCTTTCTCGGTAAAGAAGTTTCTTCTGAGTTCCCTATTTGATTTGTTGGTGACTATTTTATATTTATTGCCCCTAGTTTTGGTCTCCCCCACAAGTGGAAACATCTTCTCTATGTCTACCCTATCAAAACTTTTCATCATTTTAAAGACCTCTATCAGGTCACCCCTCACCCTTCTCTTTTCAAGAGAAAAGAGTCCAAGCTTGTTCAGTCTTTCCTGATAGGTATAACCTTGCAGTTCCGATATCATCCTTACAAATCTCCTTTGCACCTTCTCTAGTGATGGGGACCAGAACTGTACACAGTGCTCCAAGTGTGGTCTAACCAAGGTTCAATATAAGTTTAGTATAACTTCCCTGCTTTTCATTTCTATCGCTCCAGAAAATGAACCCCAATACCTGGATTGCGTTTTTTATAGCCTTATTAACCTGCATTACTACTTTTAGCCATTTGTGTTTCTGTACCATGGATCCCTTTGCTCCTCTACCCCATTTGGATTCTTATTTTCCAGACAATATGTGATCTCCTTATTCCTCCTACCAAAATGTACCACCTCACACTTGAGGCATGTGAAATTCATTTGCCAATTAAATGTCCATTCAGCAAGATTATTAATGCCTTGTAATTTGTTGCAGTCCTTCTCAGTATTAACTACAGCCCCCAAGTTGGTGTGGTCCACAAATTTTTAAATTGTACTTTTGATCCCCGAGTACAAATCGTTATATAAATTGTGAACAACAGTGGTCCCAATACCAATCCTTATGGAGCACCACTTCCCACCCTCTGCCAATCTGAGTAGCTATCCTTTACCCCCACTCTCTGTTTTCTGTCTTGTAGCCAGCTTGCTATTGATTCTGCTACTTTTCCCCTAACTGCACATGCTCTGACCTTATTCATTATAATAGGTTATTATATACCATCTTCACATGTCTTAATGCTTGGAATCCATGCCAGCATCACAAGATCACAAGATTGATTTGGATGAAGAAGGCCCTTTGGCCCATCTCATCTTTCCACAATACACACATTATCATCATAGCATCAACTCGCTTTTTAAATTAGTCCTTAAATTAGACACAGTGACGACAAGTCAACAAACACTGCTAGATCTCTGTCAGCTTCCTCTTGGTAAGTTCTATTCCATCCATGGAGTGCTTTTGTTTCCAATTCTTAGATACAAATAAATATTTGTATTTGTATTAAATTCCATTTGCTAGTGTGCATGTGCATAGCCTCTTTTTATAGGACCTTTGCTACCTCCTCTGATTTCACAGTTCCCCCCNAACTTGGTGTCATCTGCAAATTCAACTATTTTTCTCTGGGTCTGTGAATCCAGGTCATTAATATATAGGAAGAATAGGAGGGTTCCCAGTACAGACCCCTAAGGAACCCCACTTAATACCCCCCTACATTGGGAAGGAAAGCCTTCAATCTCTCTGCTGGTTGTAATGGTGAGATGAATCATGGATTCAAAAGAATCCATGGATGCGTGGGTGATAATACCAAACTGCCCATATTTTGTATACATGTGCATAATATTGGTATTCTCACTCAAAGGGATTGTATTAGTGACCACAATGAGCAATAGAAAAAAAATCACACTAGTGCAATAAGGCTGTTCTATTGAGACAGAGGATCAAGGCAAATTGCTGGGCAGTGTAGAGGGAATCTGCACTTTCTTGTGGTGTAACAAACCTTGGAGTGCTCCGAAGGGAGATTTCAGTTGCCTATAACTGATATCCTTCTCCTCAATAAGCACAATAATTCAACAAACAATTATGTGTAGAAAATAACCATAAATAATTACTTGTAGGATTTCAAGCAGGAAGTGCAATAAATCGTTTCTGGAGCTATCAGGATCTAGTGGAGGCCAAGCACAAATAGATTCCATTAGCAGCCTATTCTACATTGAGCACCAGTTTAACTTTAACTCTCGTTGGACAAATACCAACATATTGTATTGTGGTGACACAGTGCTGGTGGGGCCCTTCCCAACCACAACACTGCCAAAAGCATTTAACTTTATAGCTCCTCTTGTCTGCATCACTGAATATTATACATCAAAGTCAGGATTAAATTCCATTAAAAATACCCGTGTTTCTCTTTTCCCAAATCTGATAACTTTCTCAAAGATTTGCCAATTTACCTAAATTATAAGCAAATCCTGATTTAATATTTAGTTTTAATTTGTGGTAATTCTTAATAAAGATTTCTTGATAAGGAATCCGAGTCATGCAAATGGAGGACACCTTCCTATAACCAGTAGTATGTCATATTGACCTGTTTCCTTTGACAAAATCTACAGGTCTGAGTGTAATTTTCTCACAGGATAAACACATTTCTTTCTTCAGTTTTCACAGCATATACATTATTAAAATATGTTAGTCTAATGCTGCACAACATTTCCAGTAGGGAAGGGTGGCTGATCAGTGTTTACAACAAGAATAACAACAAATTACATTTATATAGCGCCTTTCACAGAGGAAAGATTTCCCAAGGTGCTGGACAATTAAGGGTTTGTACCTGAGCTGGAATCAAGAGGGGTGGAGGGAAGGTAGGAGGTAGCGATGGAAGTGTGGCCAAAGGACGGGTCATAGAGGAAGGTCTTGAGATAGACCTTGAGTGAAGTGAGGATGGTTGGAAGCGGAAAGATTCGGGGATGTAGTTCCAGAGAGTAAGGGCAGAAAAGTTGAGGGTTTAAATAGCGCCCTTCATATAGCACAGTCTAGCAATTGATCAAACACATACCAGTTAGTAGTTGGTTACTCCACCATCCTTTTACTCCTGAGTCCTGGCTTTGAATTTTACAGACTGATTGAATGAAACTTCTCAGGGGATGTCAGGGGATTCTTAATAAAGGAACTGGAAGTGCATCCTTTCGACCTGCAGGAACTCCACTCTGAATGTAGACTGCATTGAAACAGTGCAGTTCACATTAGGTTAGTATGATAACATACAAAAACAACTTTCACATAGTTGAGACGTCTCAAAGTGCTTCACAGAATATACTGCGACTGTATATTTTGTGGGCGAAACACAGCAGTCAACTGCGCACAGAAGTATCCCACAAACACCATGGATTGAGTGACCAAATTATTATTATTAGAATATCAAAAAAATTGAATGGATTATTACCCCCAGAAAGCAATCCGCCAACAGCCGAGTTCCTACTTACTGCTAGGTAAACAGAGACATGTGGAGTAAGGAAACTTGCCTAATCGAACCTGAGTCCTCTCATTTGCGAGGTGAGTGGACTGACCACTGTACTACAGGATTTCACTGAGTTTAAATTTGTTTAACCATATCCAGACTACAATCACTTGGTGCATTAATAGATAGTTTATTATTTAGATTTGATTCGCACAGTCCTGTGCATTTGATATCTGTATTCCAGTGTGAAATTCTCTTTCCATATAGATTTAGGAAAATTTAGAAATGCTGTTGATTTACAATGAATTGCTATGTCGGTGCAACAGACATTTCCCTCAAAGGCTTTTGTGTATGGTGTTTTGAAGAGGGTACCTTTTAATTGAACCATAGTGACTACACACATGCTCAGCTGCCTATGTGTCATATGACTGTAAGGCATTGCTGGCAGAAATTATGAGGTGTTCACAGATTCCAAGGTCAGGCATTATCAGCCAGAAGACTAATGAAGTAAAGGGAATGCAACAGCGGCCAATACCACTTTGAGCTACAGTGGCAACCTGCTTACAAAATGTGATCCAAATATCTGAATCATATTACTTGAAGAAATGCACAACCGTGACTCTGTTAAACAAGACGTAGAGACGTTTGTCGTGAGATCATCCTCCCAATTCGAGTGCCACAAGATAAATTCCTTTATGTTTATCATCCATTTCCCCCCCTCTGCTAGCAAGTGTGTGTGAAAATATTTTCTGCCCTTCAGAGGGCTGTGGCCTAGTTGTGAACTCCTGCTGCTGTCATCACCAAGGAGAGAGAACAGGAGTGGGAACAAAAAAAGAACTCTATTTAAGAGCAGTTGTTCTGATCTGCATTGCAGTATGAGCAGACCTCACTGTTAAGCCTTCAGAGTATGACATGAAAGTAAAACCACAGCTTTTGAAGCATTTTGTTGTACAATGAGCCTATTATTATGTCCTTCAACTTACCAAAGAACAAATAATAAGCATGAAATAGTGGCAAGAATATTTTGACCTGATATGGTAATATTTCCCCAGGGAATTATCCATAAAAATCAAAATATGAAAAAAGTTATCAATGTTTTTTCTGTGATAACTGTTGCAACAGTTTTATAGGCTTGTTTGAGTCCAATTGTAGGAGGGAAAAAGTTGTAAACACATTCATTTAACTGATTTGATTTGACGTGATATAAAAAGTACATGGTCTTAAATATTTTATGAAAGGAAGTGTTGAGGTTGGACAATAAAAGGGACATCAAATCCAAAGCACATTTGAAATGCAA
Organism: Callorhinchus milii; assembly: GCF_018977255.1. NCBI lineage: Eukaryota > Metazoa > Chordata > Chondrichthyes > Chimaeriformes > Callorhinchidae > Callorhinchus > Callorhinchus milii. The sequence goes on along the minus strand of NW_024704745.1, from coordinate 66,415,992 downwards.
TAAGTGATAATAACCTAAATTGATGGGATCCTTTCCACTATCCTAAATATACTGTTTTGTCTTGATTGGTGATATGGATGCCTGCAAAATCCAAACACACAAATAGGGTTAGTAAGCAGAGTCTCCTTGGAGCTGAGCTAGCTTCAAGATGATGTGCTTTGCAAAGGAATGTTTGTGGGGGTGGCAGGCAGGTCCACAGTACTCCAGGGCACTGCTGATGACAGATCAGCCATCCTGGCTCATCGGCAAGAATTGGAGGGGCAGACATTGTGATCATTGGAAGCAGGGATTTTCCCACTTAAGTTGGCACTTAAGAGCCAAAGCTCTAACGGGTAAGGTTTACCAGCCAGAAGACTAATGAACAAAAGGCAATGCAACAACTGCCAACAGCACTTTGAGTTACAGCGACAACTTGTAACTCAAAGCATGGAATGACCCACCAAGCCAGTTCCATTCATAACCTTATCCTATTGTGGACTTGACATCTTCTTGGAAAAGCTCTGAACAGAAACTTCCTGATCCCCAAGGTTAATGAAGAAATGTTTCAGAATATTCATCTGTCAACGCATGTCTCTCAGCAACAGCTCTCAACCCAACGCTTATGCAGCACACAGATCATTGAGTCATTTAAGAACTCCAAGACTCTACCCCGCACGAAGGGTATTATATAAATGCACATTGTTGTTGTTGTTGAATCCCATGGAATATTTGTTCACCCTACTCTAAAGCTGTCCCTGTAACTTCCACCTATATTTTTCCCCAGTTACTGTCTTGCTACAGACCCATTCATTCAATTGTTCTTTGAAGGAGTTGTTTGACACAGGATCAAGTGTTCTTTGGAACTGTTTATCAAATTTATCATTTTTTGAAGTGTACAAGAGGGAATGTATTTTGGAGGAAACTTTTTTAATGAATTTTCTCTCACTTATTTCAGAAGTGGATAAATGAATTAAATGTTTCAAAGTAGAAATACGTTAGAATTTTTTTAATTTGTCAACATTAAAATAATATAAAGACAGAAATCGCTGGGAACATTCAGAAGGCCAGGCAGCATCTAAGAGCAAAATTTCTTCAAGGTAGGTATTCCTGGAAGAGAAGTCGTAGTGAATTAAGTATAAGCAAACTGCAAAATATTACAGATGCTCGAAACCTGAAACAAAAACAGAAGTCATTGGGAACACTCAGCAGGTCAGGCAGCATCTAAAGTATTAAAATAATACTTTTATTTGACTACACTTGTCAGTTGGGCATTTGATTATATTGGTATAAGTCTTCAGTCTATTGCTAAAAGACTGTGCCAGGCAGTTTCCTGTCTCATCTGTTCGTTCAGGTGGACGTTAAAGGTACTGTTCAAAAAAGAGAAGGCAGTTTCTCCCTTCTCCCTGGTGTCCTGGCCAACAATCTCCTAAATAAAATTGGTCATTCACTTAATACTGTTCCTACTACACTAACACTAGTACTAATAGTCCTTGCATTTGGTATAATCCTTGCATTTGATATAATACTCTGGTATAGCGCCTCATCTTGTCTTCGAGTCATATCAAAGCACTTCCAGAATATACTGTAAAGTGAATTGACTGTATATTTTTCTGGGCAAAACGTGGCAGCCAATTGCACACAGCGGTGTCCCACAAACAGTGGTGAATTGAGTGACCACATTTTTTTTGAAAAGGATTATTACCACTGGAAAAGTGATCCACCAATTGACTTACAACTGGGTTCTTACTTACTTAGGTAAACACAACCTTCTGACTCAGAGACGAGACTGTTATCAGCTGAGCCAGGCTGACCTATCTTTGTGGCTGTTTGTAGGACATTGCTAAACACAAATTAGCTGACTCATCTGCCTACAAGACACACAATAATTATGCTTTATAGTAAATACCCTGAAGCATTTTGAGACATCCTCCTGACCAAAAAGGTGCTACATGAAAAGTAAGGATTATTATAGATTATTATTATATATTATTGATATATACGTAATTTTGATGGAGAGCACACATCCAGTTCAGATGCAACCCTTTTGTGGTCAGGTGCTGCAATAAAGTAGCGTCAAAGTATATGAACTACGAAATGCAGCCTATTTTATAAGGACGTAGACCCATTTTAAACTTTTATATGGTGGGACTTTGTAGAAAAACCTTCCCCACTGGGAAGCTCGCAGGGAGTTCCTTGTACCTACCATCCACCTAGTGAGCGCTGAAACCCGTGCTTGTTGGATGTTGAACGACCAACTAATGACTATCTTCCTTGGGGGGAAGGTAAACAGGGTCTCCTTGGAGCTGAATTGGCTCCAAGGTGACATGCCTGGCAACGGAATGTTGGAATCAAATCAGCCCTCTGTGGTGGTCTTGGTAGTCCAGTTCCTGAGCCAGGCGGGTCTGCAGTATTCCACGGCACTGCTTTCCATTCATCAACAGGCTGTGACAGCACAGCCAGCCTGGCTCATCGCAGGACTGGAAGAGCAGACCAGTCACTGGGGGCAGGGAGTTACCAACTCAGCTCCTGCTAATCCTGCAAGCCAAACCCCTAATGGGTAGGGTGGTCCTAGTTGGAAGAGCAGCAGGAAAGCTTGCCAGATAGCAATATCATATGTGATTTTAGCTGGCTAAACTCCAGCAGTATCCCAACACACACTCTATGGACCCCAAGCCTTGACTCTTGACAGCTTGTGCCTAACACTGAGACGCCGTCCAGCGTGGAGAGCGCTATATAAATCTAAGTTGTTGTTATTGAAATCTCAGCTTGGTTTGATACTTTAAGTGTGGTGATGGGTTTCGGCATGTGTCAGACACCCAGCTGACCAAAGAAATCCTGAAATCAATGCCTGTCAATCAAGCATCCAGAAATGCGCTTGGGAGTTGTAGTTTATTTTGGGGGAGGAGTGATTTTTGGCTGTGTGAGTCTGAGAGTCCTGGAATAATAACTATTACCTATACTAATAAAGATGAAATGTCTGTCTGTGTATCTGACAATCACACAATAAACGATTGATGTAGAGACATGATTTATACCTCATCTGAAAGGTCTTGATCTGGCAGTGTCATGGGCATATGTTTTTTGGGGGATCTCCTATGGTTGATGAGCTATATTAAGAAATGCTTTAATTAACCCCCAAAATATGAGATATGCATCATATTCTGCAAATACATAGCGACAGAGGAAAGCACACACCATTCAGAGAGATACATTTATATTCTGCAGCAAATGTGCGGCACTTTTTTCTGCTTGTCATCGGAGCTAGAGTCCTCCCATGTGGGACAGACTGAGAGAGAGACCAAGAGAGAGAGACTGAGAGAGTGAGAGAGAGAGATTGGGAGAGAGGAAGACAGAGAGACTGAGAGAGACACTGAGAGTGACTGAGAAAGCCTGATAGTGAGAGAGACTGAGAGAGAGAGAGAGAGAAAACTGGGAGAGAGACTGAGAGAGAGAGCGACTAAGAGAAACTGAGAGGGGAGAGACTTGGGATGTCCTCCCGACGTGAAAGGCACTCTATAAATGTAATTTGTTGTTGTTGAGAGACTGAAAGAAACTGTGAGAGAAAATATATTAAAGGAGTCCTCCCACAGGAGTCCTCCCAGCTGAGTATAGATAAAGACAAAATGTCTGTCTGTATGTCAATCTGGATTCCGTATTAGATTCTTTGATTGCAAGCGAAGCTGCAATGGCTACAGCTATATACTATATAACTATTATATTACTGTGTGTGTGTAAGACTGAGGCACTGTGTGTGACAGATTCTGAGACCTGATACCCTGAGCAAAACTTTATGAGTAGAACACTGTCCTCACTTGCCTCGTGCCAGTGCCTTGGGATGTCCTCCTGACATGAAAGGCGATGTAGAAATGTAATCTTGTTGTTGTTGTTGTTTCGCGCCTGGCACCCGCATGTGGCCCTGCAGGGGCCGAGGCAGAGCTTCAGGCTAGTGTCAGGCCTCAGGGCTTCCCCGCTGCCTCCCCTGGGCATTAGCTGAGTTCCAGAACACTAGCAGTGATGGTGGGTTGCTGGTAAGTTCCAGCTGCAGCAAGAACTTGCTGCGAAAAGGTAAGTGCGTGGGGAGATAGAGAGTGAGCTTCTAAAATGTGACAAAAGGGTTAGGGTTAGAGTCTGCTATCCTTCCCTTCCCACTAGATCCTATGTAACATTCTTAATTGTCCTGCATGAAGGATGTATCACAGCAAGCACATTGTCTCTAAGTCAATGGACACAATGAAGTGAAGATCACAAGATCACAAGAGAAGTCGAAATGAAAGCATCAGTTTTATCCTTTCCAAATAACAACTCTCCCATTTTTGCACATTATTTTTTATATTATTATTTATTACTTTTTTAAAACACGGCAGCCAATTGCACACAGGAGTGTTCCACAAACACTCGTAGTTTGAGTGACCCCTTTTTTAAAAAAAAATACTATTAGCTCTTGAAAACGATCCGCCAATCGACTGTCAACTGGATTCCTTCTGGATTCGTATATCAAGATGTGTGAAATAAGGAAACTTGCTTCAGGTTACACCCTGCCTGGGAATTAAACCAGGGTCCTCTCGCTTGCAAGGCGACTGCCAGTCTGTCTGAAATTATTGTTTTGGAATTCCTTTTTCTATGCTGTTAAGCTCCTATATACCTCTCTGGAAAGCCTTCTCTAAGATATCTCTTTCTGGAGCTTAAGTCCTCAATCGCATCGAGTTATTTCTAATAGCTCAACTCTCTAAAATTAGGGATCAACCTCATTGTTCTCCTTTGTACTGTCAGAATTGTTTCTGTGACAAAGAACAAAAACCTGCCCTTTCTCTCCAAGGCACTGGAAGATCTGATTCGTAGCTCCCTTGCCTTGAGATAATAATAGTAATAGTCCTTGCATTTGATATAGTGCCTTAGCACGTCTTTGAGATGTCTCAAAGCGCTTCACAGAATGTACTGTAAAGTGAATTGACTATATTTGTGGACGAAAAACGGCAGCAGTGTCTCCAAACAGTCATGGATTTAATGACCAAATAATAATTTTTTTTTGAAGGATTATTACCCCTGGAAAAGCAATCCGCCAATTGGCTAACAACCGGGTTCCTACTTACTGCTTGGTAAACAGGCGTGTGAGTAAGGAAACTTGTCCAACATTTCGCCCTGCCCGGGAGTCAAACCCAGGGCCTCTCAGGTTGTAGATTAATTCTGCCATTTGAGGTGGATGTTAAAGATCCCATGGCACTATTCAAAAAGAGAAGGAAGTTTTTTCCCGGTGTCCTGGCCAATAATCCCCCAGATATAATTGATCATTCACTTCATGGCTGTTTGCGTGATATTGCCATGTGCAAATTGTCTGCCACATTCGCCTACAAGTTGCACATTTACTACACTTTACAGTATATTGTGAAGCGCTTTGAGACTTCCTCCTGACATGAAAGGTGTTATATTAAATGCAAGGATGATAATTATTATTATTGCATTCAATTCTGGGACAACCTGTGATCTTACTGCCTGTCGGACTCCTGGATGAGCCTTGGCTTCCCTGGAAGCTGTATGTCAACAGAACTGAAGCCATCCTGTTCGTTTCGCACCTGTGTCTTTTTGTTTCTGGTTGTAAAACTCCAGTTGCTCCCTCCAAGCTAACCAAGCTAACAGGCAACCTTGGCGTATTTTCTGACCCTCAGCTATCTTTCATATCCTATATGCAGTTCCTGACCAAGACTTTTCTCCATCTCTGGAACGTTGCCTGTCTCTGTCCCCGTCCATGCCCTTGTCACACTCAGAATAGATTTCTCAAATGCTTTCCTTGCTGAATTCCTTTGCGCCACCATTCTTCAGAGTCCAGTTATCTAAATCTCCATGCCCTTGTCCTACTCTATCACTGTAGCATCCTCCAGCCCTATTCTCTGCTACATCCGCCATTCTTCAAACATGCACATTGCCTCATTCCCTCCAGCCAGCATGATCGTTCAGCCACAAGTGCCCTGCTCTTTGGAATTCTCTCCCTTCACCTTGCACCCTTGCTCCTAGCTTTCAAACCCTGCCTGAAAACCTATTGTGCTTATGGTCAGCATCCTCATATTCCCACCTTTCACGGTGCTCAGGGATCCATAGAGCCTCTGCAAAGCCTTTGAGATATTATGCAAGTAGTTGTAGAAGAAATGTAAGTCATACTCCAAGTGCATTCTGACTTCATTGTGAAGTTTGAGAATCTGATCGCAACTTATTTGGCAATTTTATTTATTAACATAGACATTAGATAGAATTGAGTTATTCCGCCTGAAAGGTAGGTAGGTAATTATTTGGTAGTCAGAGGTATCAAAGGGATACAGTGATAGGGCAACTTGCAGGTCTGCCATGATCCAATAAAATGGAGGAGCAGGGTCAACAATAACAACAACAAATTGCATTTCTATAGTGCTTTTCACATCAGGAGGACGTCCCAAGGCACGAGACAATGAATGGTTTGCACCAGAGCTTTGGGTTGGATTCAGAGAGGGCTCAAGGGCAAGGGGTGTGGAGGAGGGAAGATGACCGAAGGCGCAGTCGAAAAGGAAGGTCCTGAGATGGGCCTAGAAGGAGGCAATGGAGAGGATGAGGCGATGGGACTCTGGGATGGAGTTCCAGAGGTTTGGGGCAGAGAGGCTGAAGGCTCAACTGCTGATAGTGGAGCAAGCGAGAGGGACATGGAGCAGGCCAATGTCTGCAGAGTGGGGGGAGCAGACAGGTTGGTGAAGTTTTAATGGATTTCAGAGGTAGGGAGGAGCAAGACCATCGAGGGTTTTAAAGTTGAGGACGAGGATCTTCAACTCGATCCTCTGAGAGATGGGGAGCCAGTGAAGCTGGGCGAGGATGGGGGTGATTGACTCACGAAGCTTCGTGCAGGAGAGGACACAAGCTGAAGAGTTCTGAATAAAATAGTATTAATGTATTAATAATAAATTGTGGTATTCTGATAAAGGTAACGTATGTGATAAATGCTCTGACATAATTATTTATAAGTGGTGTCCCTTTGGGGGTAGAAACACACACGCTGTCTTTTTGACAGTTTCCCTCCCTGTCTTTTGGCATCACTCTGAGCTTGTTGCTGCTTTTAACAGACCCTCAAAAATATCAGCTATTAACTGAGACTCAACAGAACAAACTGCAGACAATATTTCCGCACGTACGGAAGCTAGATCGCTATCATAGGCCTCAACAGAATGAATGGAAAAAGTTTTTTTTCCGACTTTCTTGATTTAAAAAAAAAGGAATCCATTAGCATTTTAAAAGAAGCACTGGCACATTCAGTCACTGTTACACTGGTGTGGACTGTGTATCTATCATAATTTTTGTTTCTGAAAGATCACAATGCGGTTGCTTAAACAAAACATCAGAAACTGCAGCTGTCATCCGTTCTATTCCTCCTGTAGCAGGACACTTTGTTGTTTTATAATTAAATGGCAACATTAGTTCATATCATGTGATTAAAAAGGATTCATCACACATTTGAGCCCATAATCGCAGTCTATAGTCTCACTTTCACGTTTCTCACTGGTGAATCCTACTTGACCCTGCTTACCGCAGCACTTTTATTATATCGGGAGAAAACACATGGGATTGAACAGAAACAAAAAATGCAGGGGTGAAAATTGTTTTCACACTCATGGCTGTGTGAAATGAGTGCACTCAGTACTGTTGTAGCTCTGGATGAATGGAAAGAAAGCTGGAGTCTGGCCAATGTTGTTTGATAGGCATCTGCTTCTCCCAACAAAGTTCACCCATCTGGGAGCGCGGACAGATGTTTACTCAGAATTTAAATATCGCAGCCAATAAATGAACATTTTCTTCTGTTGGGAAAGGAGAAAAGTACTGTGTAATCTGCTTACGAGGAAAACATTAATGTTTTAGAACCTGCCTGTGGTGCGAGCGATTCAGTTAGGACAAAACCTTCAGCGGGTGAAACACAAAAATAAAACATGTCAATTAGAATTACCGTCACAGTACTAGTGATACGCTTGCTTATCCTTCTGCCTGTTGTTTTTAGTCCACACACAGATGGTGGTAAAGAAAATAACAGGGTCTATGTTGAACAAAACTCTGCATTGACATATGTATTATGTAGGAGTAATGTGTTAAACGTTTAGTGATGTTAAAGTTTCAATGTTTGAATGTGTTTCTACACATTTTCAAAATATAGATCCAAAAAGTTACATAATATCCCATCTCTTGAAGCTGAATAACTTTGCGTTCTTGATTTTTTACAGAGTAAACAAAAATGCAGTTACATCAACCTTTATTTGTATGTGCATTGTATTATTGTCAATGATGTGGCTTCAGTCTTTATCATTTGTTGACTGAATGCTGTTCCCGTGATGGTCTCAGACACCCAATACAATAGGATCCTTGTTCAGCTTCCTGTCAGCACCACCTAACCACTATATTTGTGTTTTAAAACAGCTATCAGAACTGAGAACATTTCATATTTCAATAAAAAGTCATTTCATTCCTATATACCACTGTTACTTTTTATTCGGTTACAATTTATGTACATAGAAAGGATTTGTTATTACACATTTTTACACTTTGACTTGCTATTATATGTCAGCTGCATGTTGGGACTTTGAGCTCATAGTCTGGGCTGATCATTCCAACACAGTGCTGGGGGGTGGGGGTGTGGGGGAGCACTGCATTGTCAGAGGTGCCGTCCTTCAGATGAGACGTTAAATCATTAACCAATGTCCTGACTGCCTGTTCAGGTGGATGTTGAAGAGTCTCTGGCACTATTCGAAAAGTGAAGGGAGTTTTGCACAAATGGCCAACAATCGTCCACAATATAAAAAAATTGTCATTTAATTTTTGGATGTATACGGGACATTGTTGTGCACAAATTGACCGACATATTCACTGCAAATAGTATCAGTGCACTTCACAGTAAATCCTCTGAAATATTTTAAGACGTTTTGATGAAGTTATAAGGCACTACAACCCTTGGACTGCAACGAATAGAGTGCTGTCAAACAGTAATGAAAAAGTGGCAACACCCTTGCCTGAATCCGTCTCAAAGTCTAATTGATTACTGCCTCTGGTGTTTGCTGCCTTTGTCTTTCCAATGAAAAGTCATGGCTCTGGAGCAAGAGGATGTGTGGAAATGTATGAAGCCGTTGTGTAACTGATATGCTGAAGACACATGCATCACTCATGTGCAAATGCGTTATTTCTCCATTACTGAAATGACTCCGTTCATCGGGCTCTGGTCTGCTCCATGTCTCCTGCCCGACCCGCCCTACCATCGGTGGCCGGGCTTTCAACCTTTCTGCCTCCACGCTCTGGAATTCCATCCCACGGTCCCTTCGCCTCGCTTCCTCCCGTGCCTCCTTCAAGATCGGTCTCAAGATCTTTCTCTTCGACCGTGCCTTTGGTCTCCCTCCCACCTCTCTGCCTTCCCTCACCCCTACACCACCCCCCCTCCCCCATGCTCAGGCCCCGATATCTGACTGTTCAGCGCTTTGGGACGTCCTCCCGATGTGAAAGGTGCTCTATAAATGTAATTTTGTTGTTGTTGTTGACCGTAGCAGCATCGGGAAAGAGAATGGAAGCAAAACTATCTGATGTTCAGTTGCATTCCCCAGCCACTGCTTCCATTGTTTCTACGACCCCAGTCGCAAAATTCAGTTCTAAGATTTGGTGGATTTGGAGCAGAAGGAATATTGGCCAGGAAAGCTTCCTACTTGTTCTTAAAAATATTGTCATGGTAGCTTATGGCCTACATATACACAGTCACTATACTTCACGGTAAAATCCTGTGGAGCACTTTGAGATGGCTCGATGATGTGATAAGTTCCTATATCAAGTGCAAGGATTATTATTATCCATGTGAATAGCATTTTTTTGGTCAACTTGGTGTCTGATATTCATTGCCATGCTTAAGAGTATCCAAACCAAACTACTGAAAAATTCGCTATGTGATGCATGGAATGCAATGTGCACTCCCTGCCTTGGGACATCCTCCCGACGTGAAAGAATCTATACAAATGTAATTTGTTGTTGTTGTTATTGCACTCTTTAGACAGAGGGATGAATCCTGTTTACCTAATTCAAGAAGTATGAATAATAATAATCCTATTGCGTTTGATATTCCACCTTATCGTGTCAAAACATCTCAAAACATATCATTGAGCTTTTTCGATAAAGTGACTGTTTATTTGTAGGCACATGCAGGTTGTTAGGAGCCAAGAGCGGACCCCAGAGTGTGTGTTGTGTTACTGCTGGAGTTAATAACCAGTTAAAACTGGGCAGCTTGCCATTTGAACACTGTTTGGCAAGCTTCCCACTGCTCTTCCAACGTAGACCACTCTACCCCGTTTGGGCTTTGGCTTGCAGGGTTCACAGGAACTAAGTGGGAAGAATCCTCGCCCCCTCCACTCCTTCCCCTAAGTCACTATGAACAGGCAGATGTAATGGTTGTCTGCCATAATAAGCTAGTGAAACACGTATTGGTTAACATCATCACAACTTTTTATAGTTGCCACAAGGTCGAGGAGAGCCTTGAAGGCGAGGACGAGGATTTTGAATTCTATCCTGAGGGATGGGGAGCCAGTGGAGCCGGGCGAGGGTGGGGGTGATCATGGAGTCTGGTGCGGGAGAAGACATGAGCTGCAGTTCTGAATGATTTGAAGCTTGTAGATGGAAAAGTTGGGAAGGCCGACAACCAGAGAATTGGACATGTGGCAAACGTGTGGATAATGTACCTATTTAACAGCGATCAGAATTTTATCCCTTCAGAAATTTAAATTTGCAGGACTGGGAAAGATCATTATGATCCATCTATTCCAATGACTATCTCTCAGACGCCACAATGAAATTTCACCAAATAGCTACCTAATTCCCAAACAAATTTGCTGAGACAATCTGCCTCCATCTGGCTAGACTATTCTGTATATTTGGCACTTTCCACTCAAAATTAAATCTGAACTGTCTGTACACCTTCTCTCTTTTCAACTTGAGTTTTTGTTTAGTTATCTATGGATCAGTGAGTACTGTCTATGAATAATAATCCTTGCATTTGAAATAGCGCTTTATCACATCTTCGAGACCGCTCAAAGCGCTTCACAGAACATACTGTAAAGTAAATTGACTGTATAGACTCACTGAGAAACGAGGGAAATGGGAGGGTGTTACACACTCATTGAAAGGTGTGGGAATGAGTGTAGTATAAGCTCTCTGGGACACTATCCCGTGTGAAGGGCGCTATATAAATGCAAGTTGTTATTATTATATATTTTGGAGGGCTAAATGGCATTGTTTTTCCTCAGGGGACAGAGTGGATACTATTGAAGGTGTCCACATGGTTTGTGTGGTTGTGGAAAAAGCAAAATTGATGGGAAAGATGATATGTTCTTCTTCCTTGCTTCCCTAAGTTCTTATAATAATAAATAAATAGTAGGGATTTAGGGATCAGCCCATATCTTTTATCCCCCAGGAACCATCCTTGGTGCTGCTTGTCATTCCTTAAAATGTCAGGACTTGAACTATAATAATAATCTTTGCATTTGATATAGCACCTTATCACATCTTCTAGATGTCTCACAGCTCTTCACAGATTACACTGTAAAGAGAATTGACTGTATATTTTGGGGGTGAAACCGGACAGCCAATTGTGCACAGCAGTGTCCCACAAACAGTTGTGGATTGACGTGACCAATTTATTATTCTTATTATTTTTATTAACAATTTAGAACAAATCGATTGAGAAGGAGGATTCCAGGGAGGTCAAATGCGATTGCAAGATTTGACAATTATGTTAGTCAATAAAGAATGTGAGTACTGTATACTGCCATCAGATTAGAAACAATGTTGATGCTTGTCTTGAGATATGTGCATGATTTTTAGTATTTCTGTCACACTTAAAAAACAGTTTCTTAAACAACTTTATTGTTCAGCACATTTTATACAGATTTTTAACACCCCTGTGATTTTCTCGGTTAGTACTATTTACAAAGGCACATGATGGAACACGCTGACAGAAAGAAGCCATGCAGAACAATTAGAATAAACTGTAAACTATATTGCCCAGGAATACTCCCTGAGCCTGCAGAATCTTACTTTGGTTTACAGTATATGCACTGCAGGTATGACAAGTACTTGTTTGCAACATGTTCAACTGGCACAATTATTTTTGGTTAGCCGGGTATTTGACACATGCAAAAATCTATTACCATGCTCAAGGTGGAATACTAAGAATTCCACCGATACATGGAAATTCCCTTGTCTGGAATGGAATGTGTGCTCTCAGCTGGGAGGGATCCTTCCTGTCTACCTAATTCTGGAGAGTATTAGGTGCAGGTGGTCAAGAGCCAAGGCTTGGGGACCACAGAGTAAGTGTTGGGAGTATTGCTGGAGTCTAACCAGCTAAAAGAATTGACATGGAGTATTTGTGTTTTTCAATGCAAGTCAATTTAATAATGTACAGCACACACGCTGAGTGGGAAACAAAAAAATCAGGCAGCAATCCAACTCTTGATAACTCTGCACTGTCCTCTGCAGGCAAGCTCTTTGAGATGTCCTCCCAATGTGAAAGGTGCTATATGTCATGTATATGTAAATTTTATTGTATTATAATATACGTACATGGTTATCTGAAACCAGATATTCTATCTGGTCTTAGCATTCAAACTATTGTCCAAACATTTATCTGGAAAGAATAAGCAGGCGCATTAGATATAATAATTATAATCCATGCATTTGTTATAGTACCTTATCACGTTGTTGAGACATCTTAAAGCGCTTCACAAAATATACTGTAACGTGATCTAACTGTATATTTTGTGGCCGAAACGCGGCAGCCAATTGAGCACAGCAGTGTCCCACAAACAGTCATGAATTAAGTGACCAAATTATTATCATTATTATTTTTAAAGAGATTATTAACCCCGGAAAGTGATCCGCCAATCGATAAACAACCGGGTTCCTACTTACTGCTACGTAAACATAGACATGTGGAGTAAGGAAACTTACATAATGTTTCACCCTCCCCAGGAATCGAAACTGGATCCCTCTTGTTGCGAGGCAAGTGCTCTAACCAATACGCTACAGAACTACAGGACTTATGCCTTTGAAGGGCTTGGTTATGGTTCTAGATTGTCCTTTAGAGTATGAAGTTGTCAACTAGTGAATGCAAATACAGAAGCGAGGGAGAGGGATCATGGCTAGTTATTTTGGGGAAACAAAGTTATAAGTATTGGTAGAGTTGGGAGCATGAGTTTGTTTGATTGTCTTAGGATCAAATCAACAAGATGTTCACGAGTGTTGCAGATCATTCAGCCCACTTGATCTCAACCTTCCACCTTACTGTCTTCCCATTATAGCAGCAAGCTGTTTCTTAAATGACTCCCGTGTCTTGGTGTCTAGCACCTTGTTCGCCTACAAAATTGCACAGTCACTACTTTTTACAGTAAATCCTTTCAGGCACTTCGAGACATCTTGTAAAAAGGTGCAAAGATAATAACTTATTAAATGCAAAGATAATAACTTATTCCAGCCGTTGACCATCATGTAAAGACATAGTTTCTGTTCCTGGTTCGCACAACTCGGTTGGTCATATGCCCACTTGTCCTGCTGCCTTGACATATTTGAAAGCACTGAAACCATTGTTCTGTCCAAAAGAAAAACAACGTGATGAATGAGAGTCATTTGAATGGAGAACCCAATTGCTTGTTCAGGTGGATGTTAAAGATAGTATGGTACTATTTAAAAAGAGAACAGAGTTTAATAATAATAATAATAATCCTTGCATTTGATACAGCGCTTTTCACGTCTTCTAGACATCTCACAGTGCTTCACAGAATATACTGTAAAGTGAATTGACTATATTTGTGGGCGAAATATACAGTTTTTCATTTTAAAGTTTCTCCCGGTGTCCTGGCTAACATTCCTCCAGATAAAGTCAGTCATTCACTTCATGGCTGTTTGTGGGACATTGAGTTGAGCATATTGGCTGCAATGTTAGTCTACAAATACGATGACTACACTTTACAAAACTTTGTGAAACGTTTTGAGACATTACAGGTTCTTTACCAAATGCAAGGATTATTTAGTTTGACGAAAGGTCGTGGACCCGAAACGTTGACTCACTTTCCTTTCTCCAAAGATGCTGCCTGACCTGCTGAGTGTTCCTAGGGACGTCTGTTTTTGTTTCAGATTTCCAGCACCTGCAGTATTTTGCATTTTGCAAGCATTATTATGTTTTGTTATGTTCTTTTAGGTGCTTTCATTAGGTTTAATGGTAAAAAGAGAAGTTGTTGTAATGGCAGATAAAATTCTAACTTACCATATCCTGCCCCTCTCTCTTCCTATTCTTATCTCTTTTTATTCATTCCTAAAAGACCAATCTATGAAAAAATTAATGGTCTATTTTTGAGTCCTCAGCTATCAGATATAATAATTCTTACCTTTGATATAACGCTTTATCACTTAGTTGAGATATCCAAAAGCGCATCACAGAATATGCTGTAAAGTGAATTGACTGTATATTTTAAACATAGTTATGGGTGGTTTGTATTATTACTTGCCAAAACTTGCCTAAGAAAGAGTTGTAAGAGGATTGATTGATCATGGAGGGTGCAATAATTAATAAGACGTTTACGTGATATAAAGTTCTGACACCCTGAAATTACCCCCAAAATGGTTTAGCTTATTTCGCCAAATAAGAGGTGCAGATATGGAAAAGGTCAATTTGCATTGGAGTGTCACCCTAAAGTATGAGTTCAAATCTCAACAAGGGGCTTGAGCCCACAACCTTTTGAATCAGAGGTGAGAGTACCACTAACTAAGCAAGGCTGACATCTAATAAATAATAAACTAGATCATGGGGTCTAATTTGTGGTGCTGTATTTTTTACTGATTTTTTTCAAGGATATATGCATAATTATCATATTTGTAAACCGTTGAATGTGAAGAGGAATTCATTCTTCAGCATGTTCAATGGTTTATGAAATTCGAGAGTTTCACAATTCTTATTATCAAATCTTTTCAGAAGTACTGCGAATTAGAGCATTGTTAAAAATTTCTAGAAAAAGTGGGGATTCAAACTCAGAAAAGTGAAGATCAAGTTTTGATTTCATTATGTTATACAGAGCGTGGGGAAATATGAGAAATAGACTATTCAGGATGGAAAATGTCAGTTTTTCAAGATTTTTAAAATTTTAATATAAGTCTGGTGTAGACACGTGGTGATTAATACATGAATAGTAACAGGAGAAATAGTAACAGGAGGAATAGTAACAGGAGGAAAATCAGACTGGATTTTTTGGATCTAAAATAGTATAGAAAACGATTACATTTTTATAGTGCCTTATCACAAGAAGCTGTCTCATGGTGTATCAGAATAATTACTATCAAGTGCAATGATTGACTTTTGCAGGCAAATGCAGCAATATTTTTAAGAGCAGTAAACAGCTATGAGGTGAATGTTTTTATCAGGAAGATAGTTGGCCAGGATACCGGAAGAAACTTCCTCATTCAAACATCCCCTGCAAATCGTAGAAACAAATGTTCCCACAAACATTGCCAAAAGTACTAGTTAAGACATTTAATTGATTGTGGAAATTGATAATTGATTTTTTAAGACTGAGCACATATGTGCTCCATTATGATTTGAGAAGCACCAAGTCTTTTATCTGTTTACAGAGTGCAGTTGTGGTAGGTTGTGCTGAGACATCTATTAATAGTGGCATTTGCTCTAATTGTAGCTGTCATTTTATTATCAGAGTAAGAGATGAAAGGGAGATAAAGGGTCACAAGTAGAGAATGCTACACAATATGGTGTCCATGGGAGAAGGACTACAGACCTGGTAAAATCAGGTCAGCAAAGGCTAGGATTCTATTGTGAGGCAGGGCTGAAACTGTGCCACTTACTGCAAGAGGACTTGTCCTCAGTGATCAATACTGTTCTGCGTGGGATTGCAAAGGGCATAGCAACTGTGCATTGTCCTTGTCACTGGATGTTCCCAGGTATCAGTCTAAGGTCCATCATCAATCCATCAGGGAAATTCATCATCAATTCAGAGGGAATACCTTGCTCAGGAGTGCAGAGCACATTTTTATTTCACTGCAGATCTCCCAAGGCTGCTTGGAAATAGGGAATGTATACATGTTGGCACTGAAGGTTCTACCAATGATGTAGTTCCATTCCATCAATATATATTTGATTCACAGCACAGGATCATGCATGTTAGTTCCCAGTGGCCTGGCTAAATGCAGGACACCTTTGTGCTGCACAGTTCAAATATTGGAACTTTAAGGAATGATGAGCAGCACCAAGGATGGTTCCTGGAGGATAAAGAATATGGTCTGAACCCTATCAGGAATCCTCAGACTAGAATGAGGCACATCAATTATTTAGCAATACTATTGAGGCTGAGACCATGAGATGCTAGGGGCTTCTGTATCCTTTATGATATGACAGTTTTGTTTAATCAGGGGATTATAATATAAATTTACCTCCAGTAGCCACTCGCAAACTCCTCGATCTAACGCCAAGCATCTGTCCACCGTTTCTGAACATTCATAAAACCTATGATTTATGATTCTTATTCATAAAAACATGAATATATTCCAACTCTAAAAGGTGACTACAGAGTTGCATCCACTCGCCTCGCAAGCGAGAGGACCCCCCTGATTCAATTCCTAGGCAGGGCAAAACCTTGGGCACGTTTCCTAACTCCATACGCCTCTGTTTGCTTAGCATCAAGTAGGAACCCAGTTGCCGGATTGCTTTCCGGGGACAATATTCGCTCCAAAAAAAAAATTTTGTCACTCAATCCACGACTGTTTGTGGAACACTGCTGTGCGCAATTGCCGTTTCACCTACAAAATACAAAGTCAATTCACTTTAGAGTATATTCTGTGAAGCGCTTTGAAATGTCTCAACAACGTGTTTAGGCACAATATCAAATGCAAATGGAGAGATTAGGAGGATACTTATTAATTATTATTATAGGTATGAAATAAATGTGTACAGACTTTAAAAATACTTACATAAATGATCATTTGTAACTCTAACAAACATGTCATAGTTATTGTATTGAGGTAGGTGGAGTAGTTTTGGGGGGAATGAATGTGCTGGGCCCCTAAAATCTTTTTTCGCTTCTTCCCGTTTATGTCTCTAACTTTTCCTGAATTAATAAAACTCCAGTCTCTGTGAACCTGGCTTTCTTATCTGCCCTTCACTGTTTCCAGTATTTTCATCCTGTGCTGGACCCTCTACTCATTTAGTTTCTAATATTATCCAAACCTTTTTGACCGGTAATTTCAGGAGCCAAACATTGGAAGAGTTGACATCAGCTTACAATGTGTATTGGTGCCAGTTTAGTAATTGGAGAGGCATATATACCTGGAGAGGCATAATTCTTCCCTAAAAACTATATAAAGGATGCAGCCAATCACAGTTTGGTTTGTGAAGGGTCTCCTGACTACTTGGTTAGTGAGATTTACAAGTTCCAGTCACCGAGCAGTGATGCAAGGGCAAAGCCCTAACCAAGACTGGGGGTGTTACTTTCAAATGCACAACATTTTTAGCCTCTTATCTGTACATTGTGAGATGGTTTAATATTTCAGATGGCCTTTTCCTGACTAATCTGAACCTCATATGTTGACAATCCCAAGATTGTTCATGGAGTCCTGTAGCATATTGATTGGAGCCCTCGCCTCACAAGCAAGGGGCCTGGGTACGATTTCCGGGCAGAGCGAAACCTCAGGCAAGTTTCCTTACTCCACATGCCTCTGTTTACCCAGCAGTAAGTAGGAACCCGGTTGTTAGTTGATTTGCGGATCGTTTTTCCGGGGGTAATAACCCCCTTCGGGGGTGTCAGCATAAAATGGAATCATCCTTCTTTTTACCACAGATCCAAGACACGGTATTGTCCCTGACTTTGTAAAAGGTCAGAAGCCCAGGAGCTTAGAGCCATGAAGGAGATCTATTTCGGCCCATGTCTTATATGCCACAAGCTTAATGTGTTTCTGGACATTGTCATCATTGAAGATCGACGAAAATGATCAGAGGGCCCTTCCTGTCCAAAGCAAAAGTGTGTCCACCACAACTCCAAGATATCAATATGAATCAGCTAGTGATCTGGATGCTCCGTGCATCTTCCAATCAATTCCTTCCATCTCTCCTCTTGATCTAAGTAGAGACATACAGTAAAACTCACAAGTCGTATCAGTATGGACCATAACATTTAGTATAACTTGCATGTAGTATGAGTTACAGGCAACTTGCATAAGACATATCAAGTCCAATTTAATTAATAATCTACACTGTGCATACATACTTCAACACAGCCGGTAAGTGTGCAGGTGGCGACAGGTCAAGACTTTATTTCCTGCGCTTGTTTCAAATGGAACAAGGCGCATGTGTACTTCAATACATCTGTGTTACGAGATAGGAGATGATTTGCCTTATAAATTACGACTTGTGCAAAGAAATCTAAGTTTTTTTTGGTAGGAAACTGAATGGGACTCTGGAGCAAGTACTACTTAGACGATTGCGAATAATCAACTTACTTTACTGTAATACTGCACTTGAGGACTCCCATGATTGTGCCCACTGAGTACCCAGTGATGATGATAGTGAGTGCAGTGCAATAGATATCAAGGTGAGTCTGCTAATAAAACAATACCATTCTTCACATGGGTAGCGCATACTTATTTAGCAGGGAAAAATCTTAGGCAAGTTTCATTACTCTACCCACACACACGCCTCTGTTCATCTAGTATAGGAACCCGCTTGTTCATCGATTGGCGGACAGCTTTCCGGGGGTAATAATCCCATTTTTAAAAAAAAAATTGGTCACTCAATCCATAACTGTTTATGGGACGCTGCTGTGTGCAATTGGCTGCCGCGTTTTGCCCACAAAATATACAGTTAATTCACTTTACAGTATATTCTGTGAAGTGCTTTGAGACGTCTCAACGATGTGATAAGGCGCTATGTCAAATACAAGGATTATTATTGATGAATACATTGAATAAAGTGGATGACAGTAAGCCTTTCCTTACCCTTTTGAGAGCGATCATATATAATGTATAATAATCCTTGCATTTGATTTAATAATAATGCTTACATTTAATATAGCTCCTTATCACGTCTTTGAGACGTCTCAAAACACTTCACAGAATATACTGTAAATTGACTGTATACTTTGTGGGCGAAACGAAGCAGCCAATTGCGCACAGCAGTGTCCCACAAACAATCGTAGATGTAGAGCATTATCACATCGTTGAGAACATCTCAAAGCCCTTCACTGGATATACTGTAAAGTGGAGTCACTGTATTTTGTGGGCAAAATGCGGCAAACAATTGTATACAGCAGCCCTACAAACAGTCGTGGATTGAGTGACCAAATGTTTTTTTTAGAGGGAGGGATTATTATACCTGGAAAACGATCTGCCAATTGACTATCTCATCAACGATGAAATCGCGGCCTTTGTGAATACCACCAAGGTAGACTTACCAATGTTGGTGCTCTGAATTTCACACAATGTAGAAGATAAAATAAAATGTCATTTGAAATGCTGTGCAAATCTGGCTTTCACAGTCTTCAACTCCATCCTGAGCAGCAGTGCACAACAGTGCTTTTCTGATGAATACAGAAAGGGAGTAGAAAATGATCTGATTATCAGTACAAACGTTTTTCTCAGTTTACATTGTTTAACTAATATACAGTCATATTTAGCAATTATTTAGCAGCAAGCCAAATTTAATTAAATTTAAAGTGAATAATTAATTTGTTCTGAGACCATTAGCTCTGACTAGCAACAGAAACAGCAATAATTTGATTTGGTTTAAGGAATGAGGGCATAGTTATCAGATGATCTAACATATTGTCTCTTGTCTAGTTTGTCGGTGTCTGTGTATATCCACATTTCTGACTCCAGGCAATATCTGAAGAATTCCCAAACAACGTTATCATTCACTACATTTTAGACACATTGGATTGACTTTATTTCAAAGCAATCATCTGTGGTAAAAACTGATCAAAGGGACTCATTTAAAATCATGTGAATCCAGAGACATATCATTTGCGGAGCAATAATAGATCTTTCCATACTTAACTGAAGATTTAGAAAAATGCAACATTTCAGCGCAATCCATCATGTCTGTATGACTGCCACCCATTTTTCTAAATTACTCTTTATTATTAATCCCACTTTCAAGCTCTTTCCCCAGGCAGCATTGGTTGTTGTAAATGATGTTCGTAACCCTGTGGCCTGCTTTGTAATTAATTCTGGTATTTCCAATTCCATCTGCAGAGTGTTTATCATTCTGAGCCAGAACGAGCATAGAAACAAGAGCAGGCCATTTTTGACCTGTTAAACATGTTCTTACCTACAAGTCAGTGGCATCTTTTTAAGTTATTTTCCCCATTTTCTCCAATATTTACTCAATATTCTAATTTACCAAGTATCTATCTCTTAAATCTGTACTTAATTGATTCTGCATCTATACCTTTCTGAGCAGCTCATTTCATATTCTCATAACCCATAACATAATATGCTTTTCCAGGGGTAATAATAATAATTTGGTCACTCACTCCACAACTGCTGTGGGACACTGCTGTGCGCAATTGGCTGCCGCGTTTTACCCACAAAATATACAGTCAACTCACTTTACAGTATATTCTGTGAAGAGCTTTGAGACATCTCAAAGACGTGATAAGGTGCTATATCAAATGCAAGGATACTGGTGCTCATCAGATATATGACCTAGACTTACTCTATTCCAGAAAGCCCATTTCAACGAGAATTTGTATGTATTGTTTACGATGGGCTTTGACTGGGTTGAATTTACACTGCCCACTTTCATTTCTCCTGAGATGCGGTGTCTAAAACTGAACACAAATGTCAGATGAGGTCTGACCAGGGTTCTATACAACTGTAGGATCATCATGACTTAAGGAACATAGGAACAGGAGGAGGCCATTCAGCCCTTCGAGCCTGTTCCGCCTTTTAATTAGATCATGGCTGATCTGTACCTCAACTAATCCTTTCAATTCAAATTTCCCGCCTTCTTCCCATATCCCTTAATACCCTGACCTTCCAAAAATCTATCAACCTCACTCTTGAAGGGTGGATGGATCCAGCATCCACGGCCTTTTGGGGGAGAGAATTCCAGATTTCTTTTGAATGAAAAAATGATTCCTGATTTCATTCTTAAATGGCCTGGTTCTAATTTTAAGACTATGGCCCTTGTTTTGGATTCCCCCACCAAAGGAAATAGCTTCTCTGTATCTACCCTAGCAAATCCCTTTATCATCTTAAATACCTCAAATAAATCGCCCCTCAACCTTCTAAACTCAAGGGAATACAATCCAAGTTTACGCAGCCTTTCCTTGTAACTTAACCCTTTTAGTCCTGGTAACATTCTAGTGAATCTGCATCTCCTCCAGAGCCAATATATCTTTCTGAGGTGTAGTGCCCAAAACTGAACGCAGTACTCCAGATGGGATCTGACTAGCGCTCTATACATCTGAAGCATCATTTCAGGACACCCAAATAAACCTGGACACCCAAATGGACTGAGATTTATTCAATAATTATAGATTTTGTACTTACTTGCTGTGATAGTCGCCTGATCTTCAAAATGAACCCTACAAAATGTTCAGTGATAGCAGAATAGTACAATTTTTCTAACATTAGCATATAGATTATTGGGGGCGTTTTTGACAATTCCTGATTTCCCACCTGTGCCCTCTCCTCCGCAAACTCAGGCCTGCTGCACATTCTTCACCCTCTCTTTCCTGTAAATGGTGATTGAGCTTTGAACTATTATATTACCAGTCTTTAGTATTACCCCAAAATACCCCCATCTCGTTCCCTCCCATTATGGTCTTGCTTAT
The DNA here is from genome assembly GCF_018977255.1 of Callorhinchus milii. Lineage (NCBI taxonomy): Eukaryota > Metazoa > Chordata > Chondrichthyes > Chimaeriformes > Callorhinchidae > Callorhinchus > Callorhinchus milii. The sequence goes on along the minus strand of NW_024704745.1, from coordinate 66,394,159 downwards.
TATTTGCAAGTGGCTAAATTTTCACATGCAAATTTAACAGGTGATATTGAAATATTAGGGCACTGTTCCTTTAGTGATCTGGTACAGTATTCTGGCTCAGGACTTTAATTGTTTTGAAGAAGATTGAAATGCAACAGAGATTGAATTGAAAAAGCACCCCAAAAAATCGACATACATAAATGTTGCAAAGTCAGAATGCTCAAGGCCATACAAGGTACAACAACAATAACGAGGTAATACACAAAGAGAAAACTGAAAACGTAACGAACTACAAAACTTCAAGAAAAAGTATTTGTAGTAGATGATTTAATATTCTTCCTCGTTTGTTCAACCTCCAAATGTAAATAAATGGTGTCACAGCAATGCAGAGAACAGAGGAGAGTGCTTTGATTTGCTGTATCTAACCTGAAACAATTTTCAACATAAAGACAACAGGGAGTCATGAAAACATTAAAACTTCAGTTTGATCACAAGAAATGCTCTGTATATATGACTTGTTATGTAGCCATAGTTATCTCAGAGATTGTGCAGTTTTGATTTGATGTTTTCCATATAGTGAAGTCATTCATAATGCAAGTTTCCTTAATGTGACATAACCAGCTAGAAAGTACAATTCTCATACCACCTTTGCCCTATGTTTCATAGTAATTTTGCAACTAAGAATGAAGTAATTGTAACAAAGGAAACTGCTCAGAAGGTAGATGTCATTGGCTCTATGTAAAGTTTCCTGGTAAGTAAGCAATATTATGGTGCCATGATTTCTTGAGAATAAATTGCATTTATATAGCACCTTTCACATTGGGAGGATGTCCCAAGGGGCTGGACAATGAGGGGTAAATATTCACATTTTAAATAATTTGTCAATATACAGCCAGCCTGCTTCACATCCCCCGCCTTTCTGGCCCAACCATTTTCAGGCGGTCTTTCAGCCTCTCTGACCCCACTCTCTGAAACTCTATCCCACAGTCCCTCCGCCTCACCCCCTCCCTTGCCTCCTTCAAGACCCTCCTCTTCGATCGTGTTTTCGGTCACCCTCCTACCCCTACCCTCCTGGCCCTCCACTCTTCCTGATCCCAACCACCAGCTAGGGTCCAAACTCCTGACTGTCCAGCGCATCCCCCTGATGTGAAAGGCATTATACAAATGTAATTTGTTGTCATCGTTGCCATGAAGATTTTCAGATTTGCTGTAAGAACTCATTTATCTGTTTGGATCGACTGTGAGAACATAAAAGCTCACTTATTTTACTTTCCTTAACTACACTCATCGACAGACAGGGTTTCAGGCTTTTTATCCCCATTTTCTGGAACTCCATCCCAAAGTCCCTGACTCGCTCCCTCCCTCACCTTGTTCAAAGTTCACCTTAAGACCGACCTCTTTCACTGTGCATTTGGTCATCTTCCCCCTTCCAGTCCCCCACCTTGGCTCCCACCCCCAGCGAGGACTGTTAAGCTCTCTGGGTCTTTCTCCCAGCATGAAAAGCACTACGTAAATATACAATGTAAGCACAAATAAGAACAAACAATATTTAAGATTTCAAGAAAGATAAATGGATTAGATATAAACTTGTAAAATATAAGATACAAATCCCAAGTTAATATTATCTCATTGAACAAATTATTCATTTTCCTGCCAAATGTCATGAATTTGGTTGTTATTTGGATATTCTTCAACTGTATTTTGCACCAGAGGAAATAGGGTAAAAACAATGAGAATGGAAATGTTGTAAGTAGATAAGGATTGCCGAGTTGTATTAATTATCCAGCCAAGGTAGCAGTGAAACAATTTTCAGTATGCATAAAAATGCAACGCTTCATTGGGGCAGCAACTTAAATCCTTGTGTTTACAAAAAAAAAATCACACTCAACTCATATTTTACACTTGTTGCCAGATTTTGGGATGCAACATGCAATTTAAAATTCCCAGGGTCTTGAATGTGAATTCCCAGAAAGTGTGGATGACTGACCCCTCTGACTCCTACTCTCAATGTCCAAGAAGCAGCTATGTGTGAATAACTGGGCTCCACCAGCTAACACCATATGTTACACTCCAATATAGAAATTTCTCCCTTCAAGTTGCTAAATTTCTCTCCACTACAACATTCAGTCAGTATTCAGTAATCTTCTTAATCCTTTATTTTAGGCCTTCTTTCCATAAAACCAGTTTTACAGAGTATTACATGGACTGCATCCATTAGCAAAACAAGCCATTAATGCTTACAGAATCAGTGGTGAAAACTCCACCAACTGGTACATTTGTGGAAGGACAACCATTAGGAGACTAGCTCTAAATTGCTTTCATAGTGCTAATGACTATATTAATTACAAAGATGCTCACCGATCTGGTGGATACAGCACCCAGTAACATCATCCCCTGTGTAGGGAAATTTTAAAACACTGTAGTAGTTTTAATGTCAATTTCTCAGATCAGAAAAATTACACATGTGACACATTCACATTCTTAGTTTGTAATGTAAAAAGTTACAAATGGAAATGCTTTTGACAACAAACCGATTTCAATAAATAATTAAAAAAAAGACTTGTGTGAGAGCAGTTGTTTTAATGTATACATACCTATAAACCACAAAGGAGATTGCTAATGCCGGCTATTCTCCTCTTGTTTGGGGTTATTTACATAATACCCAATCTGGGCATGTTGCTTCAAGCTCAGCAATACAGGGTCATTCCAGAAATGCACAACGTGGTATTGCATTTCCTTACTAAATTCTAACGGGCTGACATTTATGATGCCATAATTCCTTTTACAGCTGCAGAACAACTAATGTAGAAATATTTCAATTGATATCATCATCATCTTCGTCTACTTCAGAACTGTCCCTTTCATTTTCTTCATATATATCCTTGATCACAAGAATCCGTACAAGCATATTCTCCAAGACGTTACGGTCCAAAGGAGTACTAGAGTACCAAATCAGACTCCCGGGGCCACCAATGTGTTCTGGCTGCAGGTAGAACAAATCTGTTCTTTGTTGTAGATTCCGAGGGCTACAGAACAAAACAATTGGTAAACAGGAAGAAATGTAATAATAATAAAAATCCTTGCATTTGGTACTTTTCTTTTTTGGTCAGCCAGGTGTCTGACAATGTGGAAACCCATCACCATGCTTAATAGTATCCAAACCAAGCTGAGATTTCCATGCATCCCACCCACACATGGAAATCCCAGAGCTAGATTGTTGGAATGGAAATGCACACTCTCCCTGAAAGGATACATCCTGCTTGACTGATTCCGGAAAGTATTAGATGCATGTTGGCAAGAGCCAAGTCATAGGGATCCCAGAGTGTGCATTGGGATCGGGGTACTGCTGGAGCCTACTCAGCTAAAACTGCTTAGCTTGCCATTGATTTTGCTGTCTGCCAAGCTTTACTTCTGCTAGTCCTGGTTTTATTTTCCTTGGACACGGGTGGGGGGGGGGAGAGAGAGAGGGTAGAAAGGTGCTGAGTGGGTAAGGGAGGGAGGGGGGGCACTAAGTAAGGGAGCACACGTTTGATCAGTTGGCGCAGAACAGCTGCCAGAAAGTGCTCCGTGAATAAAAAACAGGAGGATGAAGTGGTTACTTAGAAAGTTCCAAATTTGGAGGTATATAAAGAAATCCATGTAATTTGGTTATAAGGTATTGGAGGATACACACCTTTGTTTTCTGTAAGTTTTCCTGAAAACCACACATCACCAGGTCTTGGGGTATTGTCCCCATTAATAGGTATGGAAGACGGAATTGTGGAATATTCTTAAATTCAGTCTTAGTTTGGGAAGCCAGTTCTTTTTATGAATTGCGGAAATCGGACCCATGGTTACCAAGAAGGAAGGAGCTAATATTGTAATCTACAAGGAAAATGTCCATATCATTGAGCCATGGAAAACAGGTTGATTACTCCCTCTCTCCAAAAATTAAACTACTTGTCGGTAATTCCCAAATAGCCACATTTTTTCCTGAAATTATAGAGCCAGTGTCTGATGTGTTCATTTCACTAGATGTGCACACCACAGTTTCAAAGGTATAGTCTATATGTTCCATAGAGGACAGTTCAATTTCTCCATTTTCCCAACAAGGTAAAAGCAATTAACTGCAAAACTTAATCTACACAAAAGTAAACAATATCAACAAATTTAGACCTACCATTTTGAGAGGTAGCACTCAAACATTTTTACAGGACATCTTGAAGGATTGACTGAATTTTCTTGTTGTTCAAACACAGGGTCTTCCTCTTCACGTTTCCTTTTTCCTGTTGACATTTTATCTGAAACAAAATATTTTATTTTCTTCATTGGTTTTCATCTTTTCAGTGTATTGAACAACTACACAAAACAACATAATATAATAGTTAATAATATAACAATGGGAAGTTGATATTTACAACATTAGAACAGAAAAAATAATAATTTGTGTTCTACTCAACTAAATGATTTTTTCTAAATGTTTACATAATTCTAGATGGGATTTCATAAGTTCCTTTGAATATGATTTCAGGTGTCAGTTTGACTTAGTCTGAAGCACTCTTGTCTCTGAGTTAGAAGACTGTGAGTTCAAGCCTCATGTTGGGAATTTTGAACACAGTCTTGGCTCACACTCCACTGCAGTACTGGGTAGTGCAGTACTCTTATTGTTGTAGTTGTTTTGATTTGGATCAGACATAAAGTCGAGGACCCTTCTGCTATTCTGAAGGACGTTAAAGATCACATGGCATTCTCCCTGTCTTGTGGCCAACAATTCCCCAGACAAAATGGGTCATTTACTTCACTGCTGTTTGTGAGGACATCGGTGAGTGTAAATTGGTTGCTTCACTCTCCTACAATAAATCACTGCACTTTACAGTAAATCCTGTGAAGCGCTTTGAGATGTGCTCCTGACATGAAAGGTGCAATATTAAATGCAGGCATTATTATTTTATTTTTTCTGACTTAGCTATTGTATTATTAATTTAAAAATATACATGTGTGTTTTGTAAAGCAATCCCAATTCCAGATGTGCCCCACTTGCTTTTAGAATCAAAGGGACTGATAAATTATTGCAAGAGTAAATATATTTGCAACATGAATCATAACATGGTCTTTTCAAATTCTATACCTCTAGGTGATATATTGTATGGCATTCCCGTTGTTTTTTTCCTTAAAAAAAGATAGAAATCTCTAGGAATAATAGACTTTTACTATATTTAGAACTGCAAGAAGTACCAAAAAAGGCACACCCAATTTAAAGCACCCTGGCACATGCACACCACAGTGAAATTAGGCTATAGTTTATATTACTTAAGATCTGGTCAAAAGTTTTGAATAATATTAACCAACAACGTGTTCCAAATTCTGATTTGATTGATGAACCAAGTTTTAAGCATGAAGGGAGCAAATTCAATGAGAATTGATGTGCTCCTGAAACCATCTATTTTGGCTGGGGTCAGGAGCAGGGCTCCAACTCAGTGTAAGCCATGATGATATTGTACACTTGGTGATAATTCACATTAATGTCCAAAATGCATTTGTAAGACTATATCAGTTTATAAACTCCAGTATATTGGAGACGTTTGTAAACTTATTTATTAAAATAGTAAATGACAATAAATTCACCTTCTGCAAAATAGAAAGATGTTGAAAAATGTGTTATTTAAATTGTCAAGTTTCTTACCTTGATGGTCATTCCTACACAATGCTGGTACATGATATCGAATGCATACAGTATTCTCCGAATTTTTGTTCCACTTCTTGAAAACATTTCCAAAGGAGAGTCTCAAGTGTTGTTCCACTGTCCTTAGCCCAAAGTATTTAGTATTAAAGTATAATAAGGTATTAAGAAGAACAAATGGCGACTGTGACCCTAATTGTTTGCAGTTCCATAGATAATCCTCCTCAACACGTGAAAATATTGATCCTATGCAAAAAAGCAAGCAATCAATACATTGATATTGTTAAGACACAAGTTACCATTATGCACACAACATACTAGAGCTAGACATGTTTATAAAAACAAACTTGTACATAAATAACCCTATAGCTTCTTTTGCGTAGGATGAATGTCTTGGAGCACTTACAGATTGCAATGCATAGAAAATTATGGAAGTTTACCAAAAGAACAGCTAAAAAAATAATTTCTAAAGAGCGTTTTGAAAGTGGAAGCAACACGAAGACATTTTGGAAGTGAATTCCAGAAAAAGGGGCATGGTGTCTGAAGGCAAAGCCATCAATAATAGAGCAGAAAGAGTGAGATGCAAGTAATAAACCAGAATCAGATGAGCAGGGCTTAAATTATGTAGAGAGTTGAAGGTAAGGACAAGGATCCAAAATCGATCTGCCGACAGCCAGTGGAGCTTGGTGAGAATTGGAGTAACGGGCTCATTGCAGGAGCAAATATGTGATGCAGAATTTAACTGGTTGGAACTGATGGAGGATGGAACTAGGGAAAACATGGGAAGAGTCTGTACTCTAAAGGAAGAAGAAATTTATGAGGGGCTTTAGCCACAACAACAAATTACATTTGAAACCATTTCCAAAGAAAAGTTTGACTTTCATGTCCCAAAGCAAGCAACATGAGCCTTATCCAGGATTTGAGGTCTGCTAAGCAAATGGTTAGAACAGTATTATTGGAATTTATGGCGGAATTGCCCAGATAGATATTGATATCACCAACATAGATGTGGAAACTGACTCTTTATGCGAATGATGTCAACTAGAAAGCATTCAGATAAGAAATGTTCGGTTTGCCTACAAAATACAGTCGTGGCACTTTACAGTGAAATCTGTGACGTGCTTTTCGAGACATCCTTCCTACGTGAATGGTGTTATATCAAATGCAAGGATTATTATTATTTACATTGTAAATACAGTAAACCCCTGAATACTCGACCCTGGCTTAACTTGTCACTGCCACTTAAATCATCGTGCTGTCAATATCCCAGCAGCGTTTTTATGTATTTATGCCACTCTGGATAGCTCGTCACTGAGCCCTTTTTCCTTGGAGTGATGAGTTTTCAGGAGTTTACTGTAGGAGGATTACACATAAATCAATGTTAATACATCACAGATAATCATGTAAAAATGTAGTGAAGATGATAGGACAGGTAAGTGAACCCAAAAAAGCCAGTGCCAGAGATGAAAAAGAGAGAAGACAAAGTAATTATGTATCCAAGGCTGAAAATGTGTCTGTGAAGTTCTTATCTGGTACACTTAACTTTATTCAATAATACACAAACAAATTGTGAAACGGACCATTAGATTTTTAAAGCATAATATTAAAAAATTCAAATAAGTTCTTCAAACCTGTACAAGTCTTTATAAACTGTTAAATTGATTAAGCTGGTAAAATGAACACGTGTGTAAAGTGTTGGGATTAAAAGAACAACTGGGGTCCTGTAGCTCAGTGGTTAGAGCACTCGCCTCGCAAGCGAGAGACCTGGATTCAATTCCCGGCAGGCGAAATATTGGGCAAGTTTCCTTACTCCACCCGCCTCTGTTTACCTAGCAGTAAGTAGGAACCCAGTTGTTAGTCGATTGACGGATTGCTTTTCCGGGGGTAATAATTCGTTCAAAAAATAAATAATAAATTGGTCACTTTAATCCACGACTGTGTGTGTGACACTGCTGTGCACAATTGGCTGCCACGTTTCGCCAAAAATATATACAGTCAACTCACTTTACAGTATATTCGGTGAAGCGCTTTGAGCCATCTTGGAAGACTTGACAAGGCACTATATCATATGCAAGGATTATTATTATTATTAAAAGCACATTGTTGGAAACATGCAAAACTTAATTTCAGTTCCTACCATTTGGTAATATACTTGGTCGCCAGCTTCTCAAGATTGCATTAAATTCTTCATTAAAAGTCTTGTAGCGAGGGTCGGTAAATATGTTAACACTCCTATTGTTTTCAGATAGATACTGTGGAGGTGGAAATAAAGTGCAGAAATCCTGCTCGTCATAATCAAAATGTTAACATCGACTTCAGTGATAAAGATTCTGAAGTACTTGATTTACACCAGTGGAATAGTGACAAAATCTATAAATATTATTTTAAGCGTTTTCCCTGCTCAGTAATTAAAAAGGAATTGAAGGAGTTTGTCGACAACACATTCTCAGAAGAAAATCACAAACATTAAGGTTGAGTTAAAGCAAACCTACAAATGGACAATTGAATGTATGCCGCATATAGTTTAAAATAAATTGCAACTAAGAAAAGTTTTTCGAATCGAGTATATATTGAATGATTAGAAAGTTGTCCATTTCCAATGGTTATGTTTAGCCCATTTCTCTAGACAGAAATAGAAGTGCTTCTGAGTTTATAACCAGGAATGGATTTTAAGGAGGGCTTTGGTACATGATAACTCTCCCTAGAGACAATTCCAAGAAATTGTGTTATTTGTGTTCTTAAACATTCCACTTCACAGTTATCTTGGTAAAACAAGCCGGTTGCCAGAAAACACTGTAATAACCTCTTCAGTGATAAAGATTCTGAAGTACTTGATTTAAGCATTTGCAGTGCGCGGTTCTTAACTAAAGCTAATTCCATACACATCCTACTTCTAAATGTTTAAAACATTTCTTAGAAAAGCAGCTGCAAGTTAAGTGGTTGATGGAAGTAAGTTTTAAACATCCATTTTCATATGAAGTCCCAGAAACTGATGTGATCTATGGAAATACCTTTGCTTTGAATTTGAAACAATAAAGGTTTGTTTAATTGAACAAAATGCAAGATGTCAATCACATGTGAGATATCATCATAATTGTCTCTAGGACTACTGAATCATTGAATTGCATCATTCAAGCGGGGGGGGGGGGGGGGGGGCAACCTCAAACAGGATTTTACTAAGAAATGACCCATTACAGTGGTATATTTACTTTGTATAAATTTCACCCCCAACACCCACTCAAGATAAACCAGGCAGTGACCCTGGCAACTTAGTTAGTAAATGTGCTGATAATATTGCAACAGAGCGAACATAGACAAAATCAGCACAATAATGGAAAACATTTGCTGTTCCTAAACAATAAACACTAAAGGGAGCAACATGTCAGCATAAACTAGGAATAGAAGATTTATTCACAAGCAAAAATTTTGGTATTTACTAACTTGTTGGATTCCAAGACATAGATAGTACAGGCTATCAGGTGCATAATGTTCCCCATTTGGCCTTCGAACCTCCTTGACAAACTCAGCCAATCCACAGTTCAGCTCTGCTGTGGTATGTGACAAGAGGTCCTCTTTAAACTGCACTGGCTTTGAAAATACTGCAACAGAAAAGTAAGAAATAACAGTTATTTTAAAGTGCTTCTTAAAAAAGATGGTTAATTGTAATATACTGGGGCTCCACTCTCCACCATAATGCATCCATTCTAAATCGATGACTTGAGTAGATTGGTTGCACCACGTAGCCTGTGGTTTTGGTAGATTTCTGCCATTTTCAATGGTTATCGTTAAATCTCAAACAATTAAGTTTTATTTGAAAATCAGATCTTTTTTGATACCACTGGATCTTCGCATTATACTTATTTTAAGTTTGTCTATCACTTCTCGGTTAGTTTGGTTAACATATAAACATAGGAGCAGGAGTAGCCCCTTGAGCCTGTTCTGCCATTCTATTCGATCTGCACCTCAACTCCAGTTACCCGCTTTTGCCCCAAATCCCTTGATGCCCATAGCTAACAAAAATCTATCCACCTCAGTCTTGAAAATTTTAATGGATGCAGGATCCACAGCCTTTTGGGGAGAGTTCCAGATTCCCACTACCCTTTGGTGAAAAAATACTTCCCGATTTCACTCCTAAATTGCCTAGGTCTAATCCAGAGGAACTAGTTCATTTTCAGATTTATAGTAACTATCTCAGCCTTAACACTGAGGTGGGAGACTTTAGGGAAATTAATCAATCAGAAGCCCCATTCATTGATTGTGCCAAATGAACAATTTTGTGCACCAAACATCTTTTATCAGAAACTTGTGTTCATGTATCAAAAAAGTAATTTGGGGTTTACCTTTTTAAGGCCTTTTTCAAATCAACATCAAGGAAAAGTTTGGGCACCTAAGTTTTAAGTAATCAAATTAGTGCAAAAATAATAAGTATCTAATATAAGTCATTCAAAAGATATTAATACATCGATTTCAGTTCTACTGACATGATCATCAAAGTCCCCCCTCCCCCTTCAAACTTGTACCTGTCCTAACTTTTGGTCTCACCTCTGTCAAACACAAAAGGTTTTCATGAAAATAATGTCACTCTGGGCGATGTAATAAAAAAAAGGATTTAAAATCAAGTATTGCCCAGGCATTATGAAACTTTTGATCAAATAGTTGATAGGCAACTTACTATGAGAAGTAAATTCATCCATTTCAGAAATATCCTCATCTATCGTTTTCTTGGTTATGATCCATTGTTTCCACGCACTTAAACCATAAACATAACTGAATGTGAAACCAATGTCAGGAGTGGCAACGCTACCATCTTGAGAATGAACATCAGAAAGAGCCTTCCTCTTTGCCCCCTATGAAAACAAAACTTGTCAGTGATTATTTACAGCAGGAAAACCAGCAAAATATATCAAAACCAATAATATTTTAGTGTAAAATACAGATTTGTATGTCTTTGAGTTAAACTTCAGTCAATACGAGAACATGTAGCACAGAGGACATACAAACCAATAACAGTAAGAAATTTCTTAGGCCTCAGTTTGGCTTAGTTGGCAGCATTGTTGTCTCTGGGTAACAAGGTTGTATGTTCAAGCCCCATGTAAAGACTTTGAGCTCACAATCTAAAATGATACTAGTGTAGTCCTGGGGCAACACTGAATTGTCATAGTGCAAGTATGACTGTTAATTTTCTCGCTGTTTCAAGTACTTGTACTTCTTAGTTTGGGATTCTGATTGGATCTATTTCTGGTTGGAGGAGGGCCACTAAGAATCTATCTTCCGTTCATTTACAATGTCAAGGCTCTTAGAAAAACACAGGGATGAGAGGAAGATCACATGGCAACATCTCTCAAAAGGGTTATTGTCCAAGGATTTCTTATATAGAACAATGAGGTTTTGGCCATTTCATATGGAGGTTAAATTAGCAAAGTAAACCTGTTGCTTTGTAGTCAACACTAAGATACTGATCCATTGATATAGTGGATATCTCATACCAAACCCATTTAAAAATGTCCCCAAATATAGATATGATAGACAGGAATGTTCTTTTATTTAAAGAGGATAATACAAAGAATGATCTTTGCTATCTTCAACATATTCCGCACATTGATAGAATTTCTTACAATTATTCTATTGCATTAAAAACTGGTGACCAATGTTCTAGCACAAATGTTAATTATCTGAATAATAATCTTTGCATTTGATATAGCGCCATATCACATAATTGAGACGTCTCAAAGCACTTCACAGATATATTGTAAAATCGATCGACTGTATTTTGTGTTATTGAAAGTTCACAGTTAAAACATATAACAAAGATATAAACAAAAGACAGACTATACATATCAGCAATGAGGAAATGCCTCAATACCTTCTTTTTAGTTTGAGGCTTTGGTTGATCTTCATATTCTTCCCCAAACACTGGTGGCAACAGAAACTCATTCTCAGTGTCCAACTCCTCAGCAGCTACAAACAACAACAAAAATAAATGTTAGTCCATGAAATATGATCCCAACAAAAGCTTTTGTACATCTTGGAAGAAAGTTTGTAAACAGCTTCTAGCAGTTCCATTAGATGTGCAGTAACTTCAAAATGAACTCTCCACATGTTGGCTATCACCGCTCTAAAATTGGAATGTGCTCCAACTTATCCTGGTAGTTTCCGACTTGTAGGACATTATATTATCCGATATTAACAAGTTCAGTAAAGGGGTTATTCAGGGTTTTGCTGCCGTTTGATAAATTTGACTCTCAATACAGTGGAAGCCTTAATTTTGTCTGACTTAAAGGTGTCCAAGGTTAATCAAAATACCATTCCCGTCCGGCAGAGGAGCGCCACCGATACTGTATAATAATGTTGCTTCACTTGAAGGAATGTTAACGAACCAGTTAAAATTAAAATGTGGAGTCCTGTAGCTCAGTGGTTAGAGCACTCGCTTTGCAAGTGAGAGACCTGAGTTCAATTCCCGGCAGGGCGAAACCTTGGGCAAGTTTCCTTACTCCACATGCCTAATAATAATCCCTCCAAAACCAAAAACAATAATAAATTGGTTATTTCAATCTACGACTGTTTGTGGGACATTGCTGTGCGCAATTGGCTGCCGCGTTCGTCCACAAATATAGTCAATTCACTTTACAGTGTGTTCTGTGAAGCGCTTTGGGACGTCCTCCCGACGTGAAAAGCGCTATATCAAATGCAAGGATTATTATTATTATTAAAAACACTCTCACAGAATGCAGTAAAATATATTTAACTTTGTTTGGCTGAAAAATACAGTGCAGTACTTTACCATCCAGCAGGCACAGCGCTTCCTCCCTCCCATGCCAATGGATTGGATGGGGACCAATTAGCGGTGGCTCAGAGGTGATTGACAGCTGTCAGTTGCTTGTGAATGGATGGGCTCCAGCCATTCACCAGCGGCTCAGCTGTCAAACAATCACGATTTCCCTCCCTTGTTCTTCCCTGTTCCTCCGCCCCTCTGATTGATTGATAGCACAACTCCAGCCTCTTGTGAATGGCTGGAGTCCACTGTCAATCAAAATTTGGCTCCTTCCCATCTACATCTGGGTCCCTCCTGGTTGAATGGACACCGCACAAGGCTTGAGTGAGTAAATTCAGCGGTGACCATCGCAACATCTTGCACGGAGTAACCGGATTTTCATTCAAATAAACCGGCACGTTTCATTCAAATAAACGGGTACGTTTTAAAGATGCCAAATTAATCAAGCCTGGCATTTTGTTTGATTTACCCGACATCCGGGGTTAACCGGCGCCCGGCATAAGTGGATTCCATTGTATATTTAATTTTAAAAACATACTTCTTGGAAAATCAACTTCCAAGTCCAGTCCAAGTTCAAAAGAAATTCCTGGCGTACTTGGCTGTTCATCTAGGTCATCTTTAATGGTTCCAAAAACATCCAATAAACTTTCAGCACTTTCATCATTGTCGATACCTAAAAGATATTTCACAACAGATTATTATAGGTGATATGGGTATTCAGACAAATTGCTGCAGGGACATTTTAATACAATAACAACAACAATTTCCATTTATATAGCGCCTTTCACTTCAGGAGGTCTTCCCAAGCTGAAATAGAACTAATAATTGAAGTCAAATCACTAAAATAAGTCATTCAATAATAGAAGTCAAATCTCTGATACAGTATCAACACAACCTAAAATAAATTACAATTTGTTACTTAGTTAAGAACCAATGCATCAGTTGCTAGAAAAGTTTACAGGTTCTCTGATATAAATAGTCTGTCTGTTTCACCACACTTATGTATACTTGGATCCCAAGACCCATTCAGCAAGTATAGGAAGTGACTAAAGCGAGTTGGAGGGATAGCTCAGATGACTGTGGGTTTGCTGGTTGATTGCATGCCCATGGAACTAGTCGTGAAGCCAAGAGTGACGGTGCACAATATAATGGATGTAATACTTTAGCACTGTCAAACTTTCTTATAATTGTCTTGTACTGTCACCTTTAACATTCTGTTTGAAAGAGGAACAAAAATGAAGCCTTTCTGGGTTTAAAACAGTAGATGCTAAATAATTAATGTAAGAGTCATCCTGTAACTTTCCTTTTAAAATAAAATGTTAATTATGTTTGTATTCCTCTTACTATACTACAAGCTGCTGCATTAACATACTCATATTGTTTCGCCCAGTCAAAACTTTAATAATATCCTTCATTTTATATAGCGCTTTTCTATATACTCTATATACTCATACAGTATATTCTGTGAAGTGCTTGAAAGGTCTCGAAGACATGATGAGGCGCTAAATCAAATGCAAGGATTATTATTATTATAAAATGATGATTTAGTATTACAGTGGGAGGGACTGGAGCAAGATATTTGTTCTGCAAAACATAAATAGTTTTTGTAAGATAGTTTTACTCTTTAATACTTGTAATTAATAATAATTATCCTAAAATAATAGGATTTTCTAAGTACAGTAATAGTGTTAGCGTCTGCTTTGTAACTGGATCTGAACAGATTGGAGCTGTCCTGTTGGCACTACCTAGTGACGGAATATAAAATTGCACTTAGCAAGAAACAAAATGCAAAATACTGTAGATGCTGGAAATCTGAAATAAAAACAGAAGTCACTGGGAACACTCAGCTGGTCAGGCAGCATCTATGGAGAAAGGAAAGTGAGTCAATGTTTTGGGTTCATGTCCCTTTGTCAGAACTGGGGCATATTGGGAGGGAGAGGCTTTTAAGGACTAACAGAGAGGGGGAGGCAGGGCACGGAAGATAAAGGATAAAATGGGGTAGAGGATGATGGGCTAGATGTAAACCCATCATCCCGTCCTCTACTCCATTTTCTCCTTTGTCTTCCTTGCCCTGCCTCCCCACTGTTAGTCTTTAAAAACCTCTCCCTCCCAACATGCCCCAGTTCTGACGAAGGGTCTTGGACCCGAAACATTGATTCACTTTCCTTTCTCCATAGATGCTGCCTGACCTGCCGAGTGTTCCCAGCGATTTCTGTTTTTGTTGCACTTAGCAAGTGTCATTTGATCCATAAAATTTACAGTGCAGAAACGGGCCTGTCGATTTTGCTTAGTATCGTTCTTTGCAAGATGAGTACATTCATAAAAAAGAAATATTAAAACTTACCACAAAACTCCATGGATACTGGATTCCTCTCTGCCTCAACTATCATCTCAGCCATAGCCAGTAGATCAGCTTCAATTGGATTTGAAGGGACTTTTCTTTTTAGATCCTCTATTGTTTCGACTATCTTCTCTGCATTATCCAACGTAGTAGGTAGAAACACCGGAACAGGTACCTGCTCCAAACACATTACACATGAGATGCAATCAGAATTCAAGGATATAGTAGGTGAATGGCTCAATTTGGAAGGAAACTAGATGAGTGATAGGAAAAGAGTACCACTTGAGTTACCATTTTCATCCAATGTAAACTGTTTCAGTTTATTTTTCCTATTATACAGGCATAAGATTTCTGTGAGGTGAAGGTCAGCCAAACCTTAAGCATATAAGGATTCACAAACCCTATAAGGCACAAATATTTTTTAAAATGTGCACGATCAACAACAAGATTACATTTATGTAGCGCCTTTCACGTCGGGAGGACGTCCCAAGGTGCTGGACAGAGTACACCACTTCAGACCTGAGCTGGGGTTAGGGGGGGTAAGAGAAGGGGATAGCCAATGGCATGGTCGAAGATGAGGGTCTTGAGGCGGGACTTGAAGGAGGCTAAGGAGGGGGAGAGGCGAAGTGACTGGGGGATGGAATTTCAGAGATTGGGGGCAGAGTGGCTGAAGGCTCTCCCGCCAATGGTGGGGCGGATGGGTCGGGGGACGTGGAGCAGGCCGGAGCCGGCTGAGCGGAGGGAGCGGGCGGGTTGGTAGGGGATTAGGAGGTCGCAGAGGCCATGGAAGGCTTTGTATGTGAGGACCAGATCTTGAACTGGATCCTCTCAAGGATAGGGAGCCAATGGAGTCGGGCGGTAATGGGGGAGATACGGGTCATGGAGTTTGGTGCGGGAGAGGACACGGGCTGCAGAGTTCTGGATTATCTGCAGCCTGTGGAGGGAGGAGTTGGGAAGGCTAACAAACAGGGCGTTTGCCTAAACTCATAGTTTAGTCAGCTGGGTGTTTGACACATATGGAAATCTGTCACCATGTTAAGAATATCCAAACCAGAGTTTCATATCTCCATGTATGCTACCTTATGCATGGAGATTTCACTTTTTTTGCAATGTAATGAGCACTTTCTCACTGGTGGGATGCATCCTGCTTACCAGCTTGAAAACCTTAGTGTTCATTAGGGTACTGTTGGGAGTTTAATAAGCTAAATCAGATAATAGCTTGCCATTGTGAGCACTGTCTGGTAACTTTCCTGCTGCTTGTCCAGCAAGGAGCATCCTATCTGTTAGGGTTTGTCTGGTAGGGTTAACAGGAACTGAATAGCAAGCTCTAAGGAGATCCTGTTTACCATCCCCTAGGAAGATAGGTACTAGTTTGTCATTTAATAGGTTTGAACCCTCACTTGGCGACTAGCAGGTATCAGAAACTCCGAGCTGGCTTCCCAGTGTAACATGAAGCATGTTAGAGCATTGCCACCATCCTTCTATTCACACTCAGACACAAATTCCTACTCAATGAGTGATAGTTCCACCAGACGGAAGCACAAAGATTCAAAAGCAGCTGATTAATTCTCCGATTACCAATCAAGGTGGATATCAAACCCTGGATATATGATGTGTGTTCCTGAACCCAGACCACAGGTAATGCCTTCCAGCAGTTGTTGGCCCACGTCTCAAGAAGTTACCTTGGTTTTTCAATGAACTACCTTTCCACATCTGCCTTCAGTGATGTGGAAAGACCTACACAGGGCAGCTGGTGATGTGCCAGTCACCTTGATGTTCCAGAGATCCAATCCAAAAACCGTGTAACAGGTTTATTCAACACCAATTGTTCAATCCAGGTCATCACGTCAAAGGCTTTGGCAAATACACATCTGCAGTGAAGTCAACTCTGCCTCAGCAGAGTGCTCAGCTACACATCAGCATAGGCCAGAGCCTCCCTCTCAATTATATGTTAAATATTAGCATTTTGAAAGAACTTTAAAAATTACTGGAATATTCTGCGAATCAAAGTCTTGGCTGTACTATAGAGTATGACCGAATGGTTTTCTCTCGCTTTCCCCATGGTTGAAAAAATAATTACAATCTTGGGTTTAATAACAATACAGCAATTGAACTATGTGAACAATAAACTTACCGGAATAGGAATAGACACAGGTACTGGAGTGTTGTAACAAAACATGTGCATAGGCACTGGTATATAGACTGGCACAGGAATAGGCACAGGAACCAACTGAGGCTTCCAATCATCCTCTGAAAAAAGCAGACATAGGATTTAATATAATATATACAGTTATTTAAAATGTACATAAAACACATTTTTAAATTGTGGTTTGCCGAAACGTAAATTGAATTAATCACTCGAACGCGATCCTTCTAAATGGGAGTACCAGTATATGTTAAATAGTGTGTTATTAGCTGCACAATTTAAGAGTAAGAACATTCAATTGTATTTATAGAAAATCGAAAAATATGCAAAATGCATTGTTCTCTCTGCCACTTTCTTCCTGATGAGCCGTCCATGGGGTCAACATTTGGATGGTGTGTGTGATGCATTAGGGTGGGGAGCAGATGTAATTGTGATTTGTAATGATATTGTTTTAATCAATTGATTATAAAGTAACCAGACTAAATGTTTTCACTGAGAACATCAACCTAACCAGTCTAAGAATTACCTCAAGTTCCTAGAGTCAAGATTATGTATTGAACAGTTATCTCACTTAGTTACCAAATAAACTTATCAATTAGTGAAGCTTTTATGGATGCAAGCAGCAGGGTTAATTAAGCATTGGAAATAAACTGTCTGAATCCCTAAAATAAGTTCATCAAATTGATATTCTGAAGTACTCTTTAATTCCTTTTATAGCTTTGGAAAAGGCTGCTGCTTGCATTGTGATAGATGACCGTAATAACAGGAACATTATGCTGCTTTTGCAGACGAGTTCAAATGCCAAATGAGCATTACATTTGAACTTGTGATTCTCACGCACTTAATAGATTAACATGAAACTGCCAGTGATCCTAGTCATGTTGGTAAGAGGCATTCAAAACACAATGTTAATCATGGACAATGCAACAAGTACTGTTTAAAGAATGACAACGACAAACAGCAGAGACAAAAGCTGCTCTATTCAAAAATTTATTTGAAATCTAAAACATAAATTCTACAATGAAAACCTCAAAACATTTTCCACAGCACTGGAAGAAAAAAAAGTAATATGACTCAGATGTGAAAATGCTGTTTTTAATCCATACCCGTCTGACAGGATTTTGACTGTGTATGAGGTTTACAGTAGGTAGCTTTTGTCTGAGTCAAAGGCTTGCACAATAATGCCTTATTCTTCAGCTCCTTTGGTGGTGTTGGTGAAGGTGCTGGTATCTGGTTGGAAACCTAAATAAATAAAATCACAAAATTAAACCCTTTTTTTCCAACAGAGCAATAAACAAGCTAACAATTATACTTAATAAGTGAAAATTATACCACAGAAGTGTGGCTCCACAAATGGGGAAGAGTTCTTACATAATTGTACATAAATCAATTACACCTTTAAAGGACTAGCTGACAGTGTGATCCTAGACACGAAAGCATTTTACAACCATCTTGCAAGTTAAACATAGAATCAATTGATGAAAAAGTGGAGACAGCCTCCCAACGCCAAAGGCACTATATTAAATGCAAGGATTATTTATTATTTTTAACTGGTTAATCTCCAGCAGTACCTCAACGGACATTCTTGTTATCCTATGCCTAACTGCCCCTCAAAACAAGCCTGCAATCCCTCCATGGAGTGAGCGCACATTCCATTTCAGACAAATTTCGATGTGTTGGTGGCCTACATATGTGAAACTCTGTCTAGTTTGGATACTCTTAAGCAGAGGGATGGTTTTCTGCAGGTGCCAGACGTTCATCCGACCAAATAAAATTTGTCCTGAATTCTAAATAGATTCCACACCCCACCATTAATAATGGGCGCTGGTACTAATAATCACAAAATAATAAACCTTGGTATAGCATGTTTCAGGGCTGTAGGACAGCAATATTCGATATGCATGACGTGATGACTAATTTTATTTGGGGGACTGTTGGCCAGCAAACTAGGAGAAACTCCCTTTTCTTTTCAAATTGTGCCATGGGATCTTTAACGTACGCCTGAACAGACGGGGCCTTGATTTAACATCTCATCCGAAAAACAACACCTCAAACAACACAGCACATCCCAAGCACTGCATTGGAGTGTCATCTTAAGACGAGTTCCAAATCTCGACATGGGGATTGAACCCACAACCATCTGACTCAAAGGCGAGAGTGCTATCAACTGAGCCAGTCTGACACTCCTAGCAAAATCCAGCTTCATATGGAAATAGTCTTGAATAATATTAATTTAGTTCTTTTAAGGTCGATACTTACTGTGATTTTAGAACTGGGAGTTTGAAAAATTTGATCTGTAACTGAAAAATAAAACAACACGTTAACCAGCTTCACTTGTCGGTTAAAACACACAATCTATTAACTAATTTTGCCCAAAGCTCCTTAATCCGGTTTGCCTTATTTGCATACCACAATTTCAGCCATTCTGCTTCCACTCTGGAACTCCATCCAGGATGCCCCTCTGACTCCCTCAAGGCAAGTCTTCTTTGACTGAGCGTTTAGTCATCTTTCCCCTCTACAAACACCTCCTCTAGTGCCAATCCAACATGGCCAAAGGCTTTGAAACGTCACCCTCCCACCCCCACATGACACAAAAGGCACTATATAAATGTAAATTGTACTTTTGTATTATATGGTTCTACTGTGTTTCAGGGTAGGAGGACATTTAGAAACTATTATTTTAGTGGTGAATATTCCCAATGCTTAATCCTCTGGGCCATTATTTTTCATTTTCTTCATCCACTTACCTGTATTCATATTTTCAGGTCCTTTTTGTGTAAGCATATCGGGTTCATTCTGTTGGCTATAGAATTGCAGAAGGCACTGCTGATTACAGAAATGCTTCATCTCTCCCCGCCACTGTACTGATTCAGTTAGCTCCCTCTGAGCTTTACAGCAGTCACACCTAGCAGCCTAAAAGAAAATAGAATCTCATTACTTGTGGAGAAATTTTAACAACAACAAAATAACATTCATAGAGCACCTTTCACGTCAGGAGGACATCCCAAGGCGTTGGACAGTCAGGGGTCAGAACCCGAGCATGAGGGAGGGGTGGAATAGGAGTGAGGGAAGGCAGAGAAATGGCAGGGCGACCGAAGGCACGATCGAAGAGGAGGGTCTTGAGACCGGCCTTGAAGGAGGTAAGGGAGGAAGAGAGGTGAAGGGACTGTGGGATGGAGTTCCAGAGTGTGGGGGCAGAGAGGCTGAAAGCTCGGCTACCGATGGTAGGGTGGGTCGGCCAGGAGACATGGAGCAGGCAGGTTTGTAGAGAGTCAGCAGGTGGGAATGATGGGGTCACGGAGTCTGGTGCGCGAGAGTACACGGGCTGCAGAGTTTTGGATGATCTGCAGCTTGTGAAGGGAAGAGTTGGGAAGTCCGATGAGGAGGGAATTTCCATAATTGAGCCTTGATGTGAGGAATGTGTGGGTGAGGGTTTCGGCAGCCTGAGGGGTAAGGCAGTGGTGAAGTCTGGCAATGTTGCAGAGATGGTGGTAGGCAGAGCCAGTCATAGTGTGGATGTGGGGGTGAAAGGACAGTTCAGGGTCAAACAAGACACCCAAGTTCCTGACTGGCTTAGTGAGGTTGAATGTGCAGCTGTGGAGGCTGATGCTGCCAGTGCCTGAGGTGCGGAGGCGCTGGCGCGAGCCAATCAGGAGGGCCTCAGTCTTGCTGACGTTCAGCTGGAGAAACTTGTCCCTCGTCCAGGACTTGATGTCGGACAGGCAGTTGGTCAGGACGCCAGTAGTTGTGGAGTTGAGGGTGGAGGCAAAGAGAGTTGGGTGTCATTCGCATACATGTGGAGGAGAAGCTGTTTGCTGAGATGAAGTGGAGGCAGTGTGTAACTACATGGAATTACATAGAACTTTACAACACGGAAACAAGCCATTCTGCCCAACTCGTCTTTGCTCTACATAAGCCGCCACCTTTCCTCATCCCCTTGATTGTTTTCTCCCTTATATATACACATCAATTTTCCTCTGAAATACGTCAATGGTTTATTTATATGGACATTGCTATTGCAAAACAGAATCAAAAGGCAGAGAAAATTAGGAATTGATATCACAATCACAGAAATTATGAAAATAAATTTTGCTAACCTTAAAGTACCAGTCTATAAACTTTTTGCAACAGTCATCACTACAAAAATCTTGTGCTTTTCCATCAATTTCTTTGGCTGCTGCCCGCTTACACAGCTGTGAACAGTAGCTGCAGATAACACAACGCAGTCCCAAAAGTTTTGCGAAATCCTGCTTATATAGAAGCTTGCAACCTGCAAACAAATAGTTGACTATTTCAGCAAACTTGCATCCATACAAATAAGCTTGGGTAAGTTTAAAACATTTATTAAAACGCTCTAGTTCTCCTTTCAAAACAATGCATTACTTCCTCGCTTATGACTGGATGGCCACTAGGTGGTGCAGTTCAATTAGTCTTTCAACCTTTCGGACCCCAAAAAGAAACCTAGGCTAAAGAACTGAAAGGTCCTATTTGTAATGAGTTTGGGTCGTCTCAATCACAGTTCCTATTGGACTAGGGTAACAACTGATCCTAGTTCAGCACCAAATTCAGCAGTAATCTACACATTAATGCAGGCTGAAGACAGTGTACAGGGAGTACGATTTCCTTCTGTGTATCTCCTGTTAGAGCTAATCTAGAAGATCAGTTGATGTGGATATACGATGTAAAGTGGAAAAATCCCATTCCAGGGATGGCCAACTTGTGACCTGTGAGCTGCAAGTTGGCCATCCCTGCTCTAGATGAGAATAAAATAAATGGCACATTGTAAAATCGTTCCCTGCTCCCAATCATATGAATTGCTCCCCACTGCTCAATAATCTAAGGAATTGTTTGGGATAGTCTGTCTCCTCTAATTTATCCTCTAAATTGTGGAGTCCTGTAGCTCAGTGGTTAGAGCACTTGCTTTGCAAGCGAGAGACCTGAGTTCAATTCCAGGCAGGGCGAAACCTTGGCAAGTTTCCTTACTCCACACAGAGCCTAATAATAATCCCTCCAAAAAAGAACCAATAATAAATTGGTCAGTTTCAATCTACGACTGTTTGTGGGACATTGCTGTGCACAATTGGCTGCCGCGTTTGCCCACAAATATAGTCAATTCACTTTACAGTGTGTTCTGTGAAGCGCTTTGGGACGTCCTCTCGACGTGAAAAGCACTATATCAAATGCAAGGATTATTATTTATTATTTTAATAGAGAATATATTACCCTCCACTGAGTGCACATTCCTGAAAGTACAGCTGATAAGTTGTAAATTAAAATGTTTTTGTCAGACACACAAATACACTCACCAATCTAAAATGTCTCTTCTTCATTGAAACCTTTTGTGTGCATCACCCATGTGCAACATGGTTAGCAGTCAACTAACACCCTTTGACATAAGGAATACCAATTGGATATGTGGAACAGAAAGTTTATTCAATTTAATTTAAGGACTGGATTTAAAAAAAACTGTAATAAGTTAATTATGATGTATATAAGGCAGAATTTAAGAAAAAAAACATATTCACTAACTGTTCAAGTATAATTTACAGGTTAAATTCTTCACTTAGAACAACGATCAATCAGGACTCGCTACCATCAACATACTATGGACCAGTGAATAGACCAGAATTTATTTTATGGGGACTGGACAGTGCAATTGGTTAGCACACAGCCCTTTCAACCTCTAGGATCTGGGCTAAAACCTTGCTCATGCTGAATTCATGACAATTTCCTTCATCTGTTGACTGGAAGGAAATTATGTGAAATATATTTTGTCATGTTTAACCCTCTGCTTATGGATGGGGGGTTACAACTCAAGGCTGCCAGTAAATAAGTAAAATATCCAGAGAAGCCACAGGAATTAATGATGTAGCATATTGAAATGTAGTACGGGTGCAGGAGGATGCTATTTTGAGGTTGGGATTAAGATGTGTTCAGGCAGATGAGAAACAACTCGACATTGCAGATTGGCTCTAGTGTATACCAAGAGCAAAATAGCTATATGATAATGCGGGGGGAGAGAGAGGGGGTAGAAAGTATATGTGTGAGAGAGGTGAAAGAAAGGGAGGGGATAGTGTGTGTGTGTGTGTGTGTGTGTGTGAGAGAGAGAGAGAGGGAGTGAGAGAAAGTAATTGGGAAAGGGAGAGTGTGAGAGAAAGAGAGAGGGGAGAATGATTGAGAGGCGAGAGGTGGAATGTGAGAGGGAAGGGAGAGTGTGAGAGGGTGTGAGAAGCGGAGTGAGAGAGAGAGAATGAATGAATGAGGAGACAAAGTATGTGCAAGAGAGTGCACAAGAGAGGGGGTGGTAGAGAGAGTGATTGGGGAGAGCGTGACATGAGGGAGGGAGAGAGGGAAACAAAAAGAGAGTGGAGAGATAAAGGAGAATTGACGGCATTGTCTTGTGGTTCGCTATCAGGACAGATGATCAGAACCTCCCTTGGCGGGGGGGGGGGAACCGAGGACGGACACAGAGTGACGTGCTGTGCAGTTTCCTCACAGAAAGCTCCTTTTTTCCCCAGTGAAAAACTCTACGTCCTTCATTTCGTCTCTGCGACCTCCCGATCTGGCAGTTCCCTTTGAGAAGCAAACCCCACTCGCTTCATGTCCCTGCACCTTATCTGACCCCAAAATTGGCATTTTGCCCCTGCTCACTGGAGTTCCATTCCTGGAGTCCCTCCAACTCCCTCTTCTACTCTTTCAAGGCATGTCACGACCTAACTCTTTGACCACACTTTGGGTCATCGTTTCCCTTCCGCATTCCACCTCCCTCGGCTCCCATCCCCAACTCAGGTGCCCAGCCAACAGTGTCAAGATGTCCTGCCAACATGAAAACGGAGCTGTGTAAATGTGGGTTTATTTCTGGAAGGAAAACACAAAATATTGCTTATGTGGCCCACGGATCTTTCTTGAATAGGGAATCTGGCATGGGGCAGCCAAAAGTTGGACCATCGTGGTCTAAACCTTGGGTGGGCTAACATTTTGGCTGCTGAGGGCTGGATTCCCTATTTCAAAAATGTCTGCATGCTGCCTAAGTAATATTTTTGCATTTCCCTTCCAGAAACATAACATTTACAGGTTATAAGAGGGAGCAGGTGGGACAGATGAAATGGAGGGGACCGGATGAAATTGACCTGTGGGCCGTACAGCCCTGGAACGTAACAACATCCACTACAATTGTAGATACTTATCCATTTTACTGCCTGTTGTTCTCTTAATGTATTATGTCATGGTCACCCCTTGCTTTCTATTCCTGCCTGTTATTTAAATACATTGAGTAGCACTTTAAATACTTTTTTGTGCATTCAACATTTTTGATACTTATGGTGCCATCAACTCTTGACTCTAGCGTTGATTGTAGCTGACTATCTATAATTTGCATGAGTGGATACGAAGTTGTGTATTGGATCACTTGGACCTTAAGAAAGGCACCAATTATATCAAGTAATTGGTGCTATACAATTACCATTGGGTATCCTAATTCGGGGAGGGACTCAATGACCATAAAAGAACGAGCTCCATGTGCTGGTGCTCGCTATTTTTCTCCCTGATGACAACAAATGTACATGCTCAGACTATTGATGAGTATTAGTCGGGGGTTGGTTCCTTATGCACTTTACATTAACTTCATTAAAGTGGCTGCTAGTGCGTGCAGTTTAAGTGTGATGAATGTTTGCTATCGCATAGTTGTGTTTGTTGATATTTATCATGATGTTTAAGATTATTGCTGAAGGTTGTGGATTTCATTGAAGCTACAATAAAATTCCGTTGAGTTAACTTAACCGTGCTTAACACAAGCTTTCTGTAAAAATCAAAGGAGGGAATACACGAAACAGGTTCAGCCTAGGTCACTGAGGTGTAAAATAAACACGTGATTGACTGAAGTTTCCCAATTTGCATTAATTTAAATAGCAATTGATAGTATCTGTCATTGTGGAAGAACTCATTAGTCAAGTTACACCCAGTTATTGGTACTTGCATTCATTAGTGAGGATTGAACAGAGGCCATCCAGTACACTCTGTGAGGGAAAACAAGCCATATCATGGGTGTACATAATTAGCAGACAACTGTGAAAACCATTTCATATCCTACAGTTATATTTTAGTTTTGGAATTATATTCTAACCAATACACAACTTTGAAAATTCTAATCAAGCATAATATTTTTTAGGTAGCATTCAAAATCAGGAACATTTTACATCACTTATTTCAACATTAGGTAAAGACTTGAGGATACAAAGTGCTTTAGTTGAATTAGCAAGTAATGTTTTTGTTTATGTAGTTTACATAAGCTAAATATTATGTTTTGTTCAGATATCTACACATCTACATAAAGAGTCTGGGCATTAAAAATAAAACATAACTGAGATTCCAGAAAGGATAAAGTTTTTAATCATCTATTATTTTTAGGTTAGACATGATTACTGTTGCTTTCATGAAGTACAGTCCAATCCAAAGGGTTGGCCTACAGCAATCAGCATGATAAAACTTACCTTCACTACAGAAAGGTTTCTTAACTCCTGAGAACCTCACAGTTTCATATACAGTTTTCTCTTCCTGACAATATTCACAGAAAGACACAATGCAGTGCAGTTTCTTATAGTCGTCACAGCACATTTTGCAGCAAAACTGAAAGACTTTATTCTGAAAAGGAATATTATAAAATGATACTTGTGTGGTATAATACACAACAATTCAAGTTATTTCACACAACATGTACTTTAGTGGGAGTACTTTGGTAAATAATTCTTCACCTGAATAATTTCAATCTTAAAGACATGTCCCAGAATTCACCTCCTCATGGAGCAGCCTCTCTGATGTAATTACATGGAGAAGCTGGATTGGTGTCATGGAGTTAAAGTGGGTGGGTGTTTTTGACTGATCTAAGCTCCAATCCAAATCCATAAAATCCTGGGAAAACTCAATACTAGCTAGGAACTCTTTTCGGTTAAAAATATATTTTCTTTTCCATTTAAATATCTGGGGCTCTGTGGTTATAGTAGTGTAAAATGGCTTTGAGGGTTTTTATTTGTATTTTTGTGCTCAACAGACCAAGGAGAATATTAAGGATTGGAACAAAATCACATTTAGTATCCAGTGCCAGCATTAAGTGCAAATGAATGCAGAGCAAATTCTCCTATACTTGCTCCGAAATACTACACCACGTGAAGGGCAATATATAAATGCAAGTTGTTTTTTTTGTACTCTGTCCAATGTGGGTTCCTAGTCCCAACCGCAAAATAAGAACTCCAGTATGAAAATTTATGTTTCTCACAGCAACATTCTTGCCATCTCTATGAATGAGATTGGCAATTTTAGATCTCATTTGTGTTGAATTACAGGCAGTCTTCTTACGCTTTGGATACATGCCCAATGGAAACTGGACTAACATATGTCTACTGGGCCTTCGAAACTTACTTCACAAGTGGCCCTTACAGCTTTCATCCCTTTCACTTTAGAGTTGAATTTTAAGTGAGATGTCAGTGTGCTAAACAACGCACCACTCAGGGACTATTTGCATTTTATATGAAAAACTCGAATTACACACTACTACACTAAAGTGTGCCCATCTTTTTCTTACCTCCCACTCCAGCACCTCTGGTTTTGCACTGAATCCAATCTTGCAGTAAGTACACTTGAGTTGCACATCATTTGTCACGTCCTCCCCATTTGTAGTTGTTTGTACACTGTAAGACTAAAAGATGATCACAATTTAATATATCTGCATTTGCATCTATCTCCGACAATTTTTCTTCAAGGGCCAGAAGGAAGGATGCATAATAATTTGATAAGTGGAATCCTGTTATAACACAATTAGTTTATAGCAGAAACGGTATTTACGTTGTGAAAATATCCAAAATGCAAACAGAACTGGTTGGCTGGCTTTCAAATGCCAACTCTTTGCCTCACATGATTAAATGTGGTGAACTTTCAGGTTAACAGGTTGCTGCCGTCACTTCCTTCTGCAGGATACATGTGTGTGAAGACCTTTGTTTAAAATGTAATCGCTTTGTTTAGTTGTTAGACATTAACAAATCCATTTGTTAGCTGATGAAAACACAACGGTGTTGTACTTCAATTTCTTCAGTACACACTGGGAAAAAGCTGATAATTTATTCACTGCAATCAAAGTATTGCTTTCGTCGGTCTTATTTTTTGTTCCGACCTATCCTGAAAGGGACTGATTCATGCTGGGGCAGTTTTACTAAATGCTCTTCAGTACTTTACCCAAACGACCATTCAAGTCAAGTCAATAAGCATTGATGGGGTATTTTATCTTGTTGGTCAAAAAAAGATTGATCGTATACTTGATCAGCCTGCAACATATTTGCACACATTTCAGCAATGGGTCACTGGATTGCTATCAGGAGCATGAAGTCTGCCTGATTTTTGCCTCCTTAGCCCATTACAGAGAGACCTAATCTTGTGGCCATTATGTTGTAGTGGCTGATATCAGCTAAATCAGTACAGTATGGGGATCACACTTGGAATCTAGACAGTGGCTTTATCAACTGAACAATTGGGAGAGCTCTTATAATTATGCTTTAAGCTATACATTCAGTAAAGTACTGAAACAAGTATGCTGGTGATGTGTGATCCGATACCTGTGCTCCTAAACTCTCAGGTGCAATGCTAACAAATGTTATTAATTTCAAGTAGAATATATGCTCTATGCCCGCTTCTAGATGGCATGTTTTGTAACTGTATTTATTCGAAAAGTCATTTTTCATAGGCACAAATGAAACAAATGGACAACAATCATAAGAAGATAGGTTTTACTAACAAAAAGGAAGAAAACATATAAACCTGAAATTTTGCCACACAACTAGAACTGCAGAAGTTGTATTGTTTTCCATCAGGCATTGTGGCTTGATACTGAGGTAAAGCACTTCTTTTACAAAAGTGGCAAGATCCCATGCCTAAAAGAAAAACAAATGTTGGTGATACTTTAAGAGGCAATGTGATGTATGTCCTCCACTGACAGTTTTTACTATAGTAATGTATTATAAAATTATAAGCAACAATACGAGCCAACCAGAAAACTTCAAGGTGATGGATATCCATCATGTGATGCTGTGAACAATTTCAACTGATCAAATTTGGGACAAACCAATAAGACATATGCCACCTCAATCTTGAAATTTACACAGAGCATGACCAGTTCTGGATTGACTAACACAATCACAAGACTCGGGTGGCTTCCAAAACACACGCTCACAGGGTTTGTGGCTGTTCTTTAATCTGAGTCCACATTTCATGCATAAAATCCCTGAAATTTCAGGTACACCAGTATGCAAGACTGGGTCGCTGAAAATAATGAAAACAAGGACATTCTGGAATCGAACAGCTGGATGGCTCCAGGCTATAAGGATCTTTGCATTTGATACAACGTATACATGTTACTTTGAAATGGCTTAAAGGATCTCACAGGTAATTGCTGTCAAATGTAATGACTATTTCTATGCGAATATGCCAGCCGATGCGCATACAGCAATGTATCAGTAACAACTATGAAGCGAATGAGTAGGATTGTTAGCCAGGATCCCCAAAGAAACTCCTTCTCTTTCCAATCGTGTCATATGACCATAATGTCATATCAACACAACAACTTGCATCTCAAGAGCGCCCTTGAAGAGGCAAACAGGGCCTCGATTTAATGTCTCATCTGAAGGACAGCACCTAAGAAAATGAGGCACTCCATTAGCACTGCATTGATTGAACCTCTTGGAAGGAGAAATAAAAACAGAAACTCTATCTTTAGTAGAAGTGTCCCTACAATCAAAGTTTTTTTTGGTCAGCTGGGTGTGAAACCCATTTTCATGCTTAAGAGTATCCAATGCCTAAAAGAAAAAAACTAATTTTGGTGATACTTTAAAAGGCAATGTGATATATGCCATCCACTGACAGTTTTTACTATTTCCATGCATCCCACCTACACATGGAAATCCCAGAGATAGATTGTTGGAATGGAATGCACTCTCTCCCTGGGGGGATGCATTCTGCCTATCTAATTCTCGAAAGTGTTAGGCACAGGTTGAACACAATCATATGGGTTTTGAAACCTATATGATTGTGTTCAGGAAAGAGAGGAATGGGGGCTTGTAATCTTAATGATGTCTATTAGAGGAAATGAGGCTACACAAACTCTCACTATGGAAGACAGCACTGAATCAAACGGCTAGTTCTATCACAACCATAGTGAAATTTGGCAACCAGCTCGTGCTGCTTAGTGAAACAGCCATAAACTAGACCATACATTTTCCCACTATATGGCTCCTCATTCTCCACCGCCCACCATAGCTGTTAAACTCTTATATTATCGTTATAATTTCACACGTGTGACTTTTCTTCAGCTACCAGAAACGTTGCCTAGGTTGTGTGGAAAGCCTACTTGCATCACGTGCAATAAAATGTATTACATAGGAAATACAGGCAATAAACAATAAGAGATGTGTAACTAATTTGAAAATAGAATATATGCCCTCCACTGACAGCTTTACATTGACCATCACCAAGGTTCTCTCTCATTTCGTGCTGCCCTTCTTTGAATGGCAAACTAATGTTATTAAGTGTTGACCTTTGTGAACATCAAGATCTCCTTTTATGAACATCGAGAGAAAATTCCACGTCACCACCATGAGGAAATGTTCTACACTAAGGTTCTACCACCTTCACTCACAACAACTTGCATTTATATAGCACCCCTCACGCAGGGTAGTATCCCAGAGGGCTTGACAGTGGTGGAGCATGGCGCCGAGTCAGACGAAGGTGACCGTAGACACGATCGAAGAGGAAGGTCTTCAGGCACTACCTGAAGATGGGGAAAGAGGGGGCAAGGCGAAGGGATTTTTCTCAATCTCAAGTTCTCATTCCCATGTTAACATTTCAAACATGGGAATGAGAATGAAATGAGTACGTGTAAATCTCTCTGCAACATTTGGATTGCAGCAGCAGTGTATATGAATATTTATTTTGATAATCTAAGTGGTGTTATTTTTTCCTACATTTTACAAACACAATACAGGAAAATTACATTTCCAGCTATTAGTTTTAACCAACAAAATATGATTAAAAGAAACTTAATTAAAATAACATTAAACTTTCATTGAAACATCTTCTATCTCTGGCAATCATACTTCGGCTGAATAAAAGTTTACGTAATGCAAATTATTTTATTCAACCTAAAAAAAACATAAACCACACATTAATAAACAATCTAAAACTTTATCTAACACATTATATGAAGACCTCACAGAAGGTGACAGTTTTACCTGTTGGCTTTGGGCTTCTTGATTTGTGTACGGACATGCATGCAACTGAACAGTATGCATCAATACTGCCACCAGGTCCTACACTCTGCGTCATGTCAAAGCTTCTACATGGAGTTTTGCATGCTGTACAAGGAATTATTTTGCTGTTTTTCTAAAATTAAGATAAAAGTTTTTAGTGTGTGTGGTAACATTAAAAGCTTCAAAATCTATCAACTTATTTTTTTGATATAGTAATGACACCATCTCTAGTACTTACTGCCAATGTTACCTAGTGGTTAACAACGAAGGTTGTGAAGACCAATATCAGAAAATCAAGTGGACAGTCAGAATGAATTAACATACTTGGCACTGAATTGATCCAATGCAAAATAGACAATTCAAGATTTTCCTTCTAAGGTGTTCATCAGAAAAAAAACTAAATAAATATATTAAGTGCATAATTTCTCTGGCTTAGTGCTTCAATGCACCTCTATTTGAGCCAACAGAGAAGTACGGTCCCAAGACTTGAACTCTGCTCAGTTGGCAGACATCAGCCAGATCAGCTTTTATTGATGCTGGATTTGATCTCACGCTCCCAAGATAGGAAAAGAAAAAAAAATTGTTGCTGTTGACTACTGTCCAATGACTATGCTGGAAAGTCCACATGTGGGGATATTAGTTGAATAGACTCAGGAATGAACCAGAGTGATATATTGGGCGTTCCAGGCACCTATTAAAAGGTTGGAACTGTATTTAAGAGCAGGGAAAAGAGCTCTTAAGTTGGTTGGTGAGAAGTCTGAGGAGGTGATACGTTTCCTTCCCTTCTGGAGAAAGGAATGGATAGAAGTGTGATTGTATATCCAAGTCTAGCATTTCACTCGATAGCATGATCTAGATTAGGGACTCATTTCCACAAAGCTATGACCTATTATGCTATGGCACAGCATATTTATAAACTTAATAACAATTTTAATCTGATGAAATGTCCCATAACATTCCATCATTGTAAATATGACTTATTATTGCAGGAATACTCTGTTTTTAAAGATGAGAGATTTATCACTGCCCAGATTCAGAAATGAGGAATGGGTGAATTGAATCAGCTTTGAATTCTTCCAGTACATTTTTACAAGAATGTGTCGTTATGCAAACATTATCATTGAAGGCATAAAAGTGTAGAACGGTACCTGTTTAAACTCATTGAGGCACTGTGAACTACAGAATCTTTTGTGATGACCTTCATGGAAAAGGAAGTGGTTTGATGATCCTTTATTATAACAATATGACCCACACTGGTCGCAGCAGTTCATTACAAGTCCATTGGTTTGTCTGTACTTATTGAAACAAACATCACTGCAAAGCCTATGCACAACATTTTTAAAGCTCACTTCATGTCGAATCTACAAAAAAAATAGAAAAATGCTTTGACATTATTTGGGTTGTCACAAGTATAAATCATCTGAACATTTTATAAATAAACTATGATAAATATCTAATTGGGCCACAGAGAACACATATTGTTTTAAGTTCACGATATTGGTCAATAGCACCACATCCTGATATGACCTTTCAGAAATTACTGATTTTTTTTTGTTTAGCCACATATACTGCTTTTCAATAAAAGAATAGTTTTGATCATAATTATTCACTCTGTATGTTTCTAGACAGTTCTTTTTTCATCAACTACTTATCTGCACTACTCCAAGATGTCTAGACATGTAATGGTAGTTGATGAACGAAACAAAAAAGGTGTTGCATGAAAATTCAATGCAATTAACCTGGAAATAAAATGTACCTCAGTCATTTTGCCACAAATAGTACATTTTCCATGGTTTCCTTGGGTCCCATGGCTTGCATGTGTTGGAACCTTCTGTTTCTCTTCGTACAAAGATAAGCAGGTTGTGCTGCAAAATTCTTGGAATGTTTCACTCGAATCAACTTGCGCAACAATTGTTCCCTTCATATTAGTTATTTCTCTGTGAAGTAAGATGATCCATCTGTTAGTACGTCGCATCAATAATTTGTTACTTAATAAACCATTATGTTTTAAAACTGTTAGGTATAAAACTTTAATGCTACAAAGAACCGCTGTTCTCTCCTGCACAAAGATTTGTACTGTCAAGAGGTTGCATTACCACATTTTCAGCTAAAGAACCTCACAGGTTTCCCTTGAGCAAATTGAGAATTCATTGTCTCAAATAATAGGTCCCATTTCTGTAAAGAAAAGTAAATTGATGCCAATCCTTTTTCTCGAGTTCTGGACCAGCAAAGCCAACAAGACCTGCAGTATGACTAAGCTAAGCACAGCATAACAAAAGAAAATAAGCACCCGGAAAATCCATTGACCAAACATCTGATTTTCAAAATTTATCTCAACTACAGAGATTACATTTACATGCTGTTCCAACGAAGCACAAAGCAAGATTGAGGACCAGCACCCCATCTACCTCTTGGGTACCTGAAAGGCCTCTGGCCTCAACATTGATTTTAACCACTGCAGATCTTAACCATAGTTCCCATCTTCTCTCAACCTTGCCACCCAGTCTTCAATAACTATTCGCATATCCTGTGGATCTCAGACACAGCTTTTCTTTTTCTAATCTCCCACTATTGGCTTCTTTCATCTTGCACCATCAACAGCTCTGTGATCTGATCATCTCCTATCTTCCACCTAATCTTTTCCTTTTCCCTTCTTACCCGACCCCCTTCTCTGTCCTTATAAACTGCTTGCTTCTAATATCCCTCAGTTCTGAAAAAAGGTCATCGACCTGAAACTTTAACCCACTTTCCTCTCTCCATAGATGCTGCCTCACCTGCTGAGTTTCCCAGCGACTTGTTTTTATTACATTTAGAGAACCCCTCTAAAATGGAATAACTTATGAAAAACATCCACCGCAGCCCGGTAATAGTGAACACTCCTGCACACTGGAATACTATATTCTGAAAATCACTGTCCTGTTTTATGTTTGAAGTTAGTGAAATGTCAATTCTGAAATGTCTATGAATGATATATGCTTAACAGATCTGAGCTCCATTCTTCCTGACTGATTAGCATCAAAAGTTATAAATAAGAATAATTTCTGCAATTGCAGAGACGCTTACAAAAATTAGGTAAAATATATCCAAACATTTTTAATGTCAGCCTATTACTGCATTTGAAGTGAATGCTTAATGTTCCCATGAAGGTATTTTTCATGCTGTCATAGTGATCTATCACACATTGGCTACTGTGCATCAGCACTTGCAAAACCAAAAAGGCATGTTACTAAGAAAAGTAACCAAAAAGACATCACCAAAACTAGTTCACACAAGAAACAGTTTGCTCAGATTCACACCAGTCATTCACACCCACCAAGAACATGATAGGTGTGTAATGTGTCTTGTCCCATTGGTTTTAAATACTAACCACGCATAGGATGATTGGTGGGACAAAATTGTTTCTTACTTTTTGCATGTAGTGCACAACTTCTTTGGGGCTGGTTTATGAGAAAACGATGAAAGGCAGGTAGTAGAGCAGAAGAGGTAAGATGAGCCTTTTCTCTGGTAAGCTGTTTGACCTTTCTGCAATGGCTTTTTGCAGTGAGCACAGATGACTTTCACAGATGGCTTAGCTTGCTGTTGCTGTCCCGAAGATTGGAAGGCTGGCTTTGAAAGAGGCGCCATAGACACAACGGAATCCGAAGCGTTCAGCTTGCGATTCATAGGGAATGATGATGACTGTGATAGCCATGAATCTTGAAATAAATATGCAGATTTGGCATTAGTTAGAGCTAATTCACATTTCAAATGTCACTATTCAAGAATTACTAATTGTACTTTCCACACTGAAGAAAAAAACAAATTTAACAAATGTAACAAATATAATTTCAGTGGTTTATCATCAATGTTCGTGAAATTAATTTTACTTTTGGATCTGGATTACAAAAGTAAAATATAAAGTAATGTTCTTGAAAACCTTTAAGATCATTTGGTAGTATCTACTCCTTTCAACGAAATTGTGTCTCAATAATATCCCTCGAACTCTGACAATCCTTAAATTAACTTACAACGCTCCCATATAGTTTATTTAAAGCCAGGTCTTTATTAATATCAAAGCTTCTTAATGTATTACTTTCAGTTACCTCTAACTACAAGTTGCAAGTTTAAGGTTATGAAAGCAAGTTTAGGCTAGAAATCAGGAAATATTACATTGCGCAGAGGATAATCAAAAGCTGGAACAAGCTACAAAAAGAGTTTATGAAACCAGAAATAATAAGAAATAGCTTGATGCCATGCCATGGGAAGATTGCAGAGGGTTACATTATAATAATCCTTGCATTTGATATAGCATCTTACCACGTCTTTGAGACGTCTCAAAGTTCTTCACAGAATATACTGTAAAGTGAATTGACTGTATTTTATTGGGCAAAATGCAACAGCCAATTAGGCATAGCAGTGTCCCACAAACAGTTGTGGATTGAGTGACCAAATTATTATTTTTTTGAAGGAATTGTTATATTCCAGAGGAAGGGAGCAGATTGGCCAAAGAGCCTGCTTCATCCAAACCTCTATTGTGATTTTAATTTCTCTGACCAGTCTACTTCATTCTGTTCAAATTACAGAGATGTTACTTAGTATTCTCCAAGTAAAATGCACAATCTAAGAATAATGTTTCTATCATAACCATTATAAAGAATACTTTTTGTATTCAGGAAGTATAGAATATATTGGTTGTAAAGTTTGTGGATAGCAAATTGCGCTCCCTGGTTTAAGATAATACATGAAATTAGCCTTTCTCAAAACACAAAAGTGATCAGTGTAGCATATCACCTACGACATACTAACTAATAAAAAATGTCAGTTTTAATCACCATTTACAGGATGACTGGAAGATCCATACACCTCATTGATTTTGATGTCATTCAATGTATCTTCACAGGTTCCATTGTTTACCTGTTAAAAGACAACAGAAATAATTTGCTACACATCAGCCATTTGCATGTTAGATCTAATAATATATTTATTGAAGGTTACATAGAGTTTGAAAATTTGGAACTTGAATAATAAGTGTATTACTTTCAGTTACCTTCTAGTGATCCCTCAACGGAGGTAATTACACTTATTTTCATCAATTATTTTATTTTAATTCATTATTTGCTTTCAGACAAACTATGTCAATCCCTATCTTTGCTTGGCTCCACTGGCTCCCCATCCCCCATCAGATCGAGTTCAAGATCCTCGTTCTCGCCTTCAAATCCCTCCATGGTCTCACCCTATCAGAATCCTGTGACTTCCTTCAACTTATCTGACTTTCAGCCATTCTTCCCCTCCTCTATGGAACTCCAACCTGGAGCCCCTCCAACTCCCTCCCTCCTCTCATTTAAGGTCCTCCTCAGAAAGCACCTCTTCAATTGCGCTTTCGGTCTTCTTTCCCCTGCCCACCCCCTTCAGCTTCCACTTCTACTCGAGTACCCAGCCAATGGTGTCAAGTGATTTGAGCACAGACATGATTGGCTGAATTTCCCATAAAGTTCTCTGGTTCTATGATAACATCACCGAAAAAGTTCAGGGCTCATTGGAATAACATAATCGTGTTTTTTTCCACCCTCAAGTGAAATTTCTATTTAAGTTAGTAACCATAACATAGATGGAAGTACCACTGACATTTTTCTTTGAAAAAAAAACTCAGTGCCTGATACCAAGAGATAAGAAGAGAATGAGACTTAGGTGAAGTTAATATCTAATTAAGCACTATATGTAAATTTATGAGCCTGCTACTCCATGACAAACGATTTAGAAGCAAAATACTTTTTTTTAAAAAAAGGACAATTGTATATTTTATTGCTACACTCCTATTCAGAGGTTTCTACACATAACATTCCCTTACGGTTCATGAAAAGATTGGGTTGACTAAGATATAGTGTGCTTAACTACTGAATGTTTATAGTTGAATAGTAGAAATACAATGGCAGAGTTTAATTTAGCATGTCTGTCCTCAAGAAGAAACAAAAGGAAAATAAAAATTAGAAAATGAAATTTGAAAAAAAATTTAAATGACAGAAGTGACGTTACCAAAAATAGATGTGGCAAATGACTGATGTGGATGGTTTGGAGCATGCGTATTTTCAAAAAAGTAGCCAATTGTGAAGAAATAAGCTTCCAAAGCCTGGTGAAGGAATTTTAAGTAGTTATGACTCAGAGGTTGCAAGAGTAAATTAGTTCTATTTTTAAAAAAAACTATAGTATTCTCAGAATTTTGTATGCACTGCTAAAATCCATAAGGGTAAACTTAAATGAGAAATACCTTGACATTGCTTCTTTTTCGTTCAGCGTCTTCAGCCATGTCTTGAGTTTGTGTGGTGGTGGTGGCAGTAGTAGTCTTGGGTAAAATGTTGTGCATAGTACCTGAGGAATACCAATGTATAGAATATCAACTTCAATGAGCAGCAAATCACGAAAAAAATCAAATTGTGGCTAGCTTTAAACTGCAAATAATGTCTTGTACTGGGAGACTATGATAGAAAATCAACATAAAATATTTTATAGAGTTGAGAGGAAGAATGCCAATAACACCAAACATAGCATATAAGACTTCAATAAACAGGGACTTCCCATGGCTACCGACAATATTTCAGAGGACCTAATATCAAAACACAAGCACTGAATGCCTTGCATCCATTTGCATCCACAGGTTAGATCATTACACCATGAAGCCTGATGGGATATTCCTGTTTTCCAATGTTCCTAAGCACCACAGTGCACTGCCACTGAATCATGAGATGTTTACACTATACACCACTGAATTTCCAATCTCAGCCAAGTTGCTGCGAGCAGGCACCAAGTGGAGGCCAAGTGCTTCACCACAGAGTGAGGTAAAATTGGAGTAAGTTACCCTGGACTGCTTGTATTCATCTCCTAGTGGCTGGCTCAGAATGACATTGGAATAGGCTTGGGATTAACTTGCTCACCCAGCCACCTTCATTTGGAGTATGGCCTGAAGAGGAAGGAAAACAGTGAGAAATAACTTGGCAGTGTTTATGAAAAAACAATGAGATTTTTTAGCCTTATCTAACAAATATGTTCAGAAACCTCAGAATTCACTGAATGACTGAGGTCTGAATATAGCTGTAGCATATTGTGGTAGGTTAGATCTTACTGAATGGCTGTGATAGGATCTATTTTCAAAGCAAGAGTATTTCAAAAACAAATTTTGAAATACATTGAAATTAAATAGGAAAAGAAAGAAAACTGGTCAGAAAAAAAGTGCAAGAATATTATGGAACAATTTTGAAAGACAAATAGAAAAATGTTGCAAACAAATTAAAAACCTAAGTGGGTTTGGAGTATTTCATTGGTATATTTGTCCAAGAGAAACAGATATTCAAATTTACATTTTTAAAAATTCCAAAGTGGGAAGCTAAAAATGAATAAAGTAAAAACATTTCAGATCCACTTAACCAAAAGATAGTCATTAATTTCATAAAGGAGAATAAAATGGTGGCTCTGAATATAATATAGAATTGCACGAAGTTCAGAGACTGGTCAATGTCACAGGCTCAATTAAACCAAAGTGTATGAACCTTTACAGCCTTGAACACATTCCCAAAACATGACTTAATTTACCCCCCTATCTAGTGGAACCACTCTTCGATTAGTAGTGTGTCCAGGCCTCAGGCAGGATGGTGGGAATGCTCTCATGCATTTCAGTTGACTTAAGATGTGCAGACCAAGGAGAGGGATTTTTCCATTTCAGTTCCTGGAAACCAATGCTGTAATGAAGCGGTGTAAAACCCTCCAAATTAGAGCCAGACAGCCAGGTAAAGCATCAACCACATGGCCAAATAGTTTTTTTTTGTTAAAAAAGTCACCACTGACACGACTGCAAAAATTTACACTATTGACGTAATTAGTTTATGAACATGTGTGCAAGCATCAAATGTCATTTCCTGTGTGCTGTCCCCCCCACACAGGGAAAGCCAGCAACTACTCTCAAAATAGCAGAGAGAGAAAAAAAGAGAAGAGCTGACACATTTGGATAATATAGTGACAGTAAACCTTTGTTGTTATTGTTGAAGCCAAGTTGTAATTGGTGTGATGATCCATTTTCCATCCTGTTTTCATATTAACTATGAAGCCAGTCCTAATTAGTGGGCAGAAAAAGTCTCCCAACTGTATCAAAAATAATGAATTATAAATTGCTAATGATAAATACTAATCATTCATTTTTTGTTTAATACAACAAAGCTTTCAACATCGTAAAATGGATTACATTTTACAATTTGCTTAAAATGTTTATTATTCTGATAACATACTTTGGCCGTCAAAATAAAGTAGGAATGCACTACAAGATTGATTTAAATCGAAAGAGACCAGCAAAATTCCTCCTGAAAAATATAGTTCAAAAAATTTGTAAATCAACATGGAACTGTTCAAATAGTACTGTATTTCACTGGCACAATTATCATCCAAAATTGTACGCAAACAGAAGCAGACTTGGTGCATCTGTTTCAGGCCTTTCTGACAGGATTCCAATCGATGCCATCCAACACATCATTGGTGAATACATTGATTAGGGTGGGTGAATGAGTGCAGCCATGCCTTACCCCCTTTCAAAATGGATGGGCTCAGTGAGTCCACTGTCGACCCTCACATGGATCTTGGAGCTGGATACAATTCCGGATAAAATCCAAAATTTTGGCCATGTATTCCAAAGACTTTCAGTTTCATCATGAGGGCTGCATAAGGTATTGGGTTCAAAAGCCCTTGCAAAAGTTGATGAATGCAATATTCGTGGGTTTCCCCTTAGCCAACAATCTGCGGCGGTCATAGTAGTCTAGTTCCTGAGCCAGGCAGGTCCAACCTGTGCCTAGTACTCTTATGGAATTAAGTAGAGCAGGATGGGCCCTCCATGTATTGGTGGGATGCATGGAACTCTGTTTGGTGTGGATATTCTTAACCATGGTGATGCTTTTCTGCATTTGTCAAGATACCTGGCTGACCAAAAAAAACAATCCAAGCCCTGGGAAGAAGTTTTTTTTAAAAAATAACAGATCTTTTCTGGTTGAAGAGCAGATAAATTAGATTATTTACAAAATAAAGTCTCTCACTATATAAGGGCAACGGTACCAAAAGATGCTCAGCAAGATGCTTGACACATATAGACATTATCATCATGCTTAAGGGTATAAATCTAGACAGACAAAGTTTCAATGTCACCTATGCATGAAAATTTCCTTGTGTCCGGAATGGAATGCTCCCTTTCCTCGTGGAGGAACACATCCTGCGTATTTAATTCTTGAGCGAGTATTAAGCACAGGTTGGAGATGGCCAGGGCCTGAGGCCTGCAGAGTGTGTGTTGGGCTACTCGTGAGTACACCAGGAGGATAGTTGTCGATCACCTGATATCTGAAAAGCACATGTTTTTGCACCCACCTCACCAAGTGGGCAGTAGAGATTCCCTGTCAGTTTCCTGATGAATAGAACAGGTCAGCATGAAATGTGTGAGAACACTGATACAATTCTCCTGCTCACAGTTTCGATGCAGATTCCTACCCACTGAGCGACGGTTTCATCAGTTGGAAGTATGGAGCGTAAGCAACAGCTGTTTATCTCTCTACATACATGTCAAGGAAACGCAAGTGTGTGTTAACAAACCCAGCTACCAGCAACACTTCCCAGCAGCTGGCATCCTAAACTTTGGAGTTTGTTCATCAGCTATTTGACAGACTTCTGCTCTCAAGTAGTAGGAGGACCTTCACAAGACAGCTTGTGATGTGACAGACACCTTTCTGGAGATAATAATAATAATCCTTGCATTTGATATAATAATCCTTACATTTGACATAGCGCTTTTCATGTCTTCTAGACGTCTCAAAGCGCTTCACAGAATAGACTGCAAAGTGAATTGACTGTATATTTGTGAGCGAAATGTGGCAGCCAATTACGCACAGCAGTGTCCCACAAACAGTCGTGGATTGAAATTACCAATTTATTACTATTTTTTTGAGGGATTATTATCAGGTGTGTGGAGTAAGGAAACTTGCCCAAGGTTTCACCCTGCCAGGAATTGAACCCAGGTTGCTCGCTTGCAAAGTGAATGCTCTAACCACTGAGCTACACGACTCCACAAATCTAAGTCCAAAGCTCACTCAACATCAACTGCTTAATCTAGATCTTGAAGCGCGAGGTTTTGGTAAATTTCTCTCTCTATCTTTAAGTGTGTTTTAAGATATTTCCATCCCCACCCAATACTGTTCCTCTTTTGTAGTAGAAAAATTATAACAACAGCAATTTGCATTTATATAGCACACCTCACACAGGGAAGCATCCCAGAGCGCTTGATAGTGGTGGAGCACGATTCCGAGCCAGGGAGGAGGGGAAGGTGACCATAGGCATGGTCGAATAGTAACGTCTTCAGGGGCAACCTGAAAATAGTGAAGGAAGGAGCAAGGCGGGGGGATAGAAGAAGAGTGTTCCAGAGTTTTGGGGCGTAGTGGATGAAAGCGTGGCCACCAATGCTGGAACGGAGGGCACAGGGGACATGCAGAAGGCCGGAGCCAATCGAGTAGAGGCAGTGGGATGTGGGTTGTGGGGCGAGTCGGTCCGAGAGGTTGGGAGGTGCCAGGGCATGAAGGGATTTGAAAACGAGTGTGAGGATCTTGAAATCGACCCATTCGGTGATGGAAAGCCATGTAGAGCTTGGCTAGAACTTGTGTGATCAGGGTACGGAGTTTAGTACCGGTGAGTATGTGGGCGGTGGAGTTTTGGATCATTTGGATCCTGTACATGGTAGAGCTGGGGAGACCGGCAAAGAGGGCATTTGAGAAGTCCAGTCAGGAGGTGACAAACACATGGACAAGTATTTTAGTAGGGTACGGTCGGAGCCCGGCAATGTGGTGGAGGAAGGCGGTCCTGGTCAGGGACCATATGTGGGGAAGGAAGGACAGCTGTGGGTTGATATAAACGATAATTCCATCAAATAGCACAGATTTTGAAAAATAAGTTACTAGTTAAATATTCTATGGACATGTAAATTGTTCAGAAATGTACGTATTTTTATTCTTCAAAATTTCTACTTTCTTCCATTTCATTTTTATAAAGTGCTTAGAAACAAAACAATGTAGTTGCAGGAAAGCAGAGAAAGACACAATAAAACAATTGTGCTCTGCAGATTTTCAATGTCGAATTAGAATACAACAACAACAACAACAAGATTCCATTTATAGAGCGCCTTTCGCGTCGGGAGGACGTCCCAAGGCGCTGTATAGTTGGGTCAGGACCCGAGCAGGGGGGAAATGGTCAGGGTGAGGGGAGGGAAGGGAGGGAGCGAGGAGGGGGTAGAGAGTCGAGAGGGGAGCTGAAGGCACGGTCAAAGAGAAAGGTCTTGAGACCGGC
Source organism: Callorhinchus milii (assembly GCF_018977255.1). Lineage (NCBI taxonomy): Eukaryota > Metazoa > Chordata > Chondrichthyes > Chimaeriformes > Callorhinchidae > Callorhinchus > Callorhinchus milii. Next base: position 66,352,642 of record NW_024704745.1, on the reverse strand, counting down.
CTTGAAGGAGGAAAGGGAGGAGGTGGCGAAGGCACTGGGGATAGAGTTCCAGCGTCTCGGGGCTGAGAGGCTGAAGGCCCGGCCACCGATGGTAGGGTGGTTGGGGCGGGGGATGTGGAGCAGACCGGAGCCAGAGGAACGGAGGGTACGGGCAGGTAGTAGGGGGATAGTAGGTCGGAGAGGTAGGAGGGAGCGAGGCCGTGAATGGCCTTGTAGATGAGGATGAAGATCTTGAAATCGATCCTCTGGGGGATGGGGAGTCAGTGGAGGCGAGCGAGGGTGGGAGTGATGTGGTCCCGAAGTCTGGTGCGGGACAGTACATGAGCTGCAGAGTTCTGAATGACCTGCAGCTTGTGGAGGGAGGTGCCGGGAAGGCCGGCGAGGAGAGAGTTCCCATAGTCCAGCCTTGAGGTGATAAAGGCGTGGACCAGAGTTTCAGCAGCGTGAGGGGTGAGGTAGTGCCGTAGTCTGACGACATTCCGGAGGTGATGGAAGGCGGTGCCAGTTGTGGAGCGGATATGAGGGAGAAAGGACAGCTCAGGGTCGAACAGAACGCCGAGGTTCCTGACGGCTTTGAGAGGTGGAGAGTAAAGCAGCAACTTTGAAATTTGAATCATATATTAAGAATTTACTTTGTAATCCAATACAGCTGTAAATAAATAATCCTTATATTTGCTATAGCATCTTTCACGTTGGGTGGATGTCCCAAAGCTCTTCACCTGACATTGTAAAGTGCATGACTATGTGTTTTGTGGATGAAAGTGGAAACCAATTTGCTCACAGCAATGTCCCGCAAACAGCCATGGTGTGAACAACCACTTTTTTCATTGGGGTGTTGTTGGCTATAACACTAGGAGAAACTCCCTTCTCTTTCCAAATACAAACACCAGATCTTTAATGTCCACCTGAACAGGCAGGGGATTTAGTTACTGTTCTCATCTGAAGGACGGCACCTCCAAAAATGTAGCAATAATGCAGTGCTCCCACAGAAAGCATTCGAATATTATCATCGACAATATAGGTTCCAAGTCCTGTTGTGGGATTCAAACCCACGACCTTCTGACTCAGAGGTGAGATGCTACCCACTAGGCCAGGCAGACACATAATAGCCGTCCATACCTTGCCATTCCTACATCCGATTTTGGTATTGTAACATAAATGTAGTTAGTCCCATTCAATTGAATTAAGATATATACCAGGAAATAACAGGTTAAAGAGATAGTATATGTTCATTATGCTTTCCACTCAATGTCTATTCTCAATATTACTTAACCTCAGGAAAAATTTCAAAATTTTTGTTTATAAAAGAGGGACATTACAGTGCAATGAATTATAATAAACCATTCTGTATTTTGAAATTATCTTGGCTTTGTATATCCAAAGTTTTCTAAACATATGTCGTGATCTTAAATCAAAGCCAGTAAAATACCCGAAACAATTTAAAAAGAATTCTAACTTTAAATGAAACAAGTAATATCTCATGTAACCGACAAGACAATTATCTCATTTATAAACTTTAATACTACAGTAATTGTTATTCAAAGGAAATTCTTCAATTTACCTGTGGTGGTATGCTAGAATATGTATATAAAATGGCACCTGAATATTTGTATACTGGTTTTCATGAAGCTGTGTATAATTATGATTTTAATGACAACATTTAGTTTAACATATCACATATTCAGATTTATTAAAAAAACGAAACCAATTCTGCATGCATAGTATTCACTCACCAAGTTTAGGTTGCGATGACAAAAGCACAGATTCTCCATTCAGAAATCCATCTCCGGCACCATCCATCATTTTATCAGAATTAGAAGTTCCTACACCAATTTGAAAAGCTTGTTTTTGAACTCCTTCATCTATACCTTCAAATTTCTGATCTTGAAGCGATGTTACATTACAAATCATTAAATCTAAATCCATCCCCCCACTCCGTTGCGGTTGTGGATTATCTATCATTGGCTTTGAACTGGCATCTAAAGTGGTAACACAAGTTATCTGTATTTCGGAGTCCGGCTCTGTGCTTATCCCATGATTTAATGCTTCTCCTCCATTCGTTGGCAAAATATTACCTCTCCTAGGATCAGAAAGTAGCATTGGTTGCAAAGAGTGGCATTCATTCAAGTCAATTTCCTTTAATCCTGTTCTGGGATCCCAATGTATATTGTTATTTTCCAAATTGGGAGTGCGAAATAAACTCTGGTTATTTATGTACTGCATAGAATGGAAACTATCTTTTTGGTTCCGGAAGTCAGATGATGAAAAATCCATGTCAGATGGTTCAGCTAAACCATTCCTCTCATCACAACGTACAGCCATAGTGATGCCAGCTCCTTTTGTAGTCTCAGAGTTTCCTTCTGCAGCGTCTTCTTCATCATCAATTATAATAGGCTCCACTGGGGGCATAAAATCCTTTCCAGGTGGTGGCGATGTTGTATTAATTTCATTTCCTACAGATTCTGGTTTCTGAAATACTACAAGTGTTGCACTGTTTTGATCTGTTAGTGTTGTTGAAGGACTAGTTGTAGGAGGGGAAGGCTCAATGAAAACAACATCATCATCATCTTCTTCTTCTTCTTCTTCATCCTTCTCATTTCGGGAGTAGGTCCTGGTACTTTCTACATGTTTCCACTGGAAGGGATCAGAATTGTTTTTGAGCAAATTGCTCAGGTTTTGTGAGCCTTCAAATGAAGCAGTATTTGACACCACAACTGATAAGTTTTGATCAGTACAGATTGTTCTTTCAAATCCAAAATATGTTTGTTCATTAATGCAATGGTCTTCTGGAGCTGAGCTCATATTTAGAGCTCCTGCATTATTCCCAACATTCATGCCTCAAACACCACCTGTAAAACACAACATATTAGAATTAATCAAAGTTTTTAAATTAAAAGTGTTATAATCAATCATACAAAGAATTAAGCAATTAAGAATTAAGTGTTATCATAAAATGTTCAAATTTAAAAGTTCTTGAATGAAAACTGCATTAAAGCCAAATTGTGTAAATGTATGTATATTCACTATACCCATTGCAGCTACGGTTGCAACCAAAGGATTCAATATGGAATGTAGGTTTTAGTGATACCACTCACAAATCATTTAACATGACATAAACACTGCGTACACCATAAAACTGCCATAGATGTGTGATGAGCTTGTTTAGGTCATAGTTCATCAATAATACAAGATCCTATCAAAGGGTCATAACTCATGAACAATAGAAGATCTTATCAAAGCTAAGTTAACCAAAGAACTTTACTGTGTGATGCGGCAGGTCCTCGAGTTATTGCAAGGCTTCGGTGCAGACAACATTTTCAGTTTTTTCTCCTTCAGCCATGGTATACAGGTTTTGAGATGAACCCACATGTGAGCATCCAACATAAAACTGTCCATGGGAAAAGCAGGGTGTATTCAAGAAAAGGTCAGCAACCTTTAAGCTCTGCCTCTCTACCTTGTTAATTAACATGGCAAACCACATTTGAACAGGGATTTGGAGCCTTTTGAACTCAAACAGGAAGTCACTTTGGAGCAGTGGGATGCGAGGAATGAATACATCTTCCCCTTTAACTGACCAGTCAGAATAGTTGCTTCTGTAACATGTGGCATCAACTGCTTTACCACCAACCTTGTGCCATTGCATAGTTTCGGTGCATCTAGATTCCTCAGCAGCATGATTATGCATCCAAGCTTTAGTATGAGTTTGTGTGGAGGCATACCAGATGGTTCCAAACAGTTTAAAAACTCAGTTAGGTAGTTGACAGCATTTTCAATGTCAGGAACAGTATCTACGAACTTGTACACAGTTTCTTGGCCAGGGACGTCATTGAGTAGCTGGGAATTGATCTCGCTGGCAGACTCATTTTTTGAAGCAAGGATTGCTCGTTGACACAACCACTTATGATTTGTGTAGTTATGGCTGAGGTTCAGCCATAACTCAGCGCTTTGGGACGTTCGCCCGACGTGAAAGGCGCTGTATAAATGTAATTTTGTTGTTGTTGTTGTTTGGGAAAACTTTGTTTTTGGGCTCTGCTATATCTGCACAATGGTCCCACAACCTTGGGGGATCTGAATTTGGCCATCTGTTCGATCCACCGGAATTTTGCCACCCCCAATTTCTAGGAGGTTGGTATATGCCCCAGCTGCGGAAATGCCATGAAGATGGACTCTCACGTTTGTCCTGAGGCTTATTTTCTCCACACATGCCCATAGCCTGGAAGCCTTAAATCTGTCATTCAGTTCATCAGCATGGGTACCAAGTTGTATAATATAACAATAATAATCCTTGCATTTTATGTAGCGCTTTTCATGTCTTCTAGACGTCTCAAAGTGCTTCACAGAATATACTGTAAAGTGAATTGACTGTATATTTGTGCGCGAAATGTGGCAGCCAATTGCGCACAGCAGTGTCCCACAAACAGTCGTGGATTGAGTGACCAAATTACTTTTTTTAAATGGGATTATTATCCCTGGAAAAGCATTCCGCCAATTGACTAACAACTGGGTTCCTACTTACTGCTCGGTAAACAGAGGTATGTGGAGTAGTAATAATAATAATAATCCTCACATTTGATATAGCGCTTTTCACGTCGGGAGGACGTCCCAAAGCGCTTCACAGAACACACTGTAAGTGAATTGACTGTATATTTGTGGGCGAACGCGGCAGCCAATTGCGCACAGCAATGTCCCACAAACAGTCGTGGATTGAAAATGACCAATTTATTATTGTTTTGGAGGGATTATTATTAGGTGTGTGGAGTGAGGAAACTTGCCCAAGGTTTCGCCCTCTGCCTGGAATTGAACCCAGGTCTCTCGCTTGCAAAGCGAGTGCTCTAACCACTGAGCTACAGGACTCCACAAGGTAGCGTCTGGTGGACGTCTCTGGACAAAATAAATGTCCTATCATCTGGGTGCTTTCCCTGATGTCCTGAAGTATCCTGTCCAGAGCCTCCAAAGCATGCTTGTGGGACGTCCTCCCGACATGAAAGGCGCTCTATAAATGGAATCTTGTTGTTGTTGTTGTGACATGGTGCATTCGTTCCACATGATGGTTTTACAGTCTTTGATCAATGTGGCTACAGCTGTACCCTTCTTGATATTGCACACTGGATCCTCTGTATGAGAAAGGTTCAGTGGCAGCTTGAAGCCAGTTCTGTCGACAGTAAGTAGAGTTGCTGCAATACCATAGCATGCAACAGCCAAGCGCAATTTGGCCCCTGGACCAAATCTTAGCCAAGATGAGATTGATGAGATATGTTTTTCCTGCATCAAGAAAGATAGTGCCTCCTTCATCGTGATCAACTTTATAAAGGTACGCTGCAGCTTGATCTTCTGTCATGGTTGATTCTCTCTCCTGGACAAAGTGTTGCATTTTATCTTGGTTATAGTTGATTTCCCGCAAAATTTCTCTAGCTAAGGTGACACCTTCTATTCTGTGAGTACACGGCAGACCATAGTGTGGCAATGCCTTTCCCCCAATGCCCTTGTCCTCTAAGTGTATGAGGACCTGGTAGAAGATGGTATTACTGTAATCCAACTCAGTTTGTGAATTTGCACTGCGTAGCTGATGGAAAACGTCTTCTGAAATGGTTTATTTTGGTTATTCCACAGATGTCTTGGATGTAATGATGGCAAACAAATCCCTCAGTCTGATAGTAGAACATGCCGCTGCTGCTTCTTCGTCTGATAGTAGAACATGCCGCTGCTGCTTCTTCTAGTGTCTGGTTCCAGTGTGCATCGTCTTCTGGGAAACCCCTGGAGTGGTATGCTTCTCAGAACATAATGCAGACATAATGCAGACAACGGTTTTAAGATTCTTATAGGTTGTTGGGCTTTTCAGTGTGCAGCAAAGCCATAGGAAGTAGCATTCAAAGTTGTTTGGATGCACTGTGTACACCCTGCTGAGCGCATCACTGGACTTGACATGGGGATAGCCTTCAACAGTAGTACCCTGAACTCTTCCCTTCCACTTCGTGGTCTGGGAGTTCCATGTGACATAGTTTGGGAGTTCACAGTACAGAAGGATTCTTGTAAACCTCGTCCTGTTGGCATAGTTCGAAGAATGCAGTTAGCGTGATTTTGGGAGGTTCGAATGAACGTTCCCGAACATTTGCTTCTGTAAAAATAACCCTTTGGCCGTTTTCAAAGTGAACCTTAAGGCGTTGGACCACTGGACGTCGATCATGTATGTGGAAGCCCAAACTTCTCCAGATTGCTTCATTGGTGCTCACATATTGGTCCAACTGGTAGTATGTTATCTCGTCTCTTGGGGCTTCCTCCCTCTCATTCCAAACACAGCCATGTCACATCCCTTGTTCACATATTTACACACATATTTGCTGCTCTTAGGGAGTTGCGAAACTCGACATTGATGTGAGCATTGAAGAGCGGAGAGAGCTAGGGATTGTATGGGACAACCAATTGGTTGTCAATACGGGGTGGAATCCACCACCTCCAGTTGACTTTTTTGGGTCTCCTATATGAAGCTCCTTTGACACTGCTTTAAGCAGGACCCATCTTTCATGCAGGGAGATTTTCTGTTGAATTGTCCAATAGGCCATGAATCATGTGTTTCTTTACGATTTCAAAGAGCACAAGGTCTCAATCTGGGTTTGGCAGTTCTGCAGAGATGGCACTGATGATTTGGTTAGGCTGAATTTTTTCGATGAGCCATAGAAAAATGTGTGCATGGGGAAGACCACACTTTTGCCACTCAATGGCTTAGAGGTAACAACGGACTTTGTCAATGACATGTTTTTGGTGATCAGCTCCATCAATTTAAGATTTTGAGGTGGAAAACCCTGGCTACAAGACCATTGCGGTCCTGTGGCTTATGTCCAGGGAGCAGTTCCTGCTTGATCTCCTCCCAATTACAGTTGCAGGTGAATGTGATGAACGGGTCAGGTTGACTGTATGCTCACACATAGCACAATGCATCCTGGGTTCTTTTGTGCATAAACCGTGGCCTCCAGTGAAACTGGATGGCAAGATGACCAATTGACCTATGTTGTCAGCGTCACCATCGTTTATAAATGCATCCCACAAATGAATGTACCCCTCAGCCCTGAGTTTCTTCTGGTTGAAGCAGAAAAAAGGGAGTCTCTCAGCTTTGATCTTGGCATGCATGTCTACGATGAGTTGATGGCAGAGATCTTTTGTACACAAAAGGATGCTGTAACTGCCTTCACGTTGCATCAAACTGTGCGCATAAAGAGCCATAGCAGGTATCTTTTTGTCAGGCCTTGACTTTCTAGTGCTGGGATTTGTTTGCCATATCTGGAAATGGTAGCCATCTTCACCACGTGGGAATAAGACTGGGTACTGGAGGGCATCGTATGCCCTGTTGATCTCACACACTCAGTTGAGTTTGTTGTCACGTTGCTACAACACAATATCCCGCTTACCATGCTCCTCACCCACAATCAGGATGGCTACTTCGTCAGTAGTTGGTGGACTGTACCTTTGCTCGTGCTGGTCAGCAGGTGTCTTGTCTGCATGGATGATTATTCTATATTCTTCTGCAGTCATTCTTTCCATTGTGGACTTGAAGCTCCTGGTGTTCGTTTTACCATTGTGAGGCATGTCTTGCGGATCTAGTATGAGGGGTTTGTTCAACCCCAGAACATTGCTTCCACACTATATGGCTTGTTCGCCTCAGTTTGTCATGAAGTAGATCTGTAAGAATTTTGGCGACTCATTAGACAAAGCGTTCAGAGATCCTGATAAGTGATACACTTGGCCTTGCACTTTAAATGTTGGTATATAGCCTGGCTCTTTAATCTCTCTAGTTTTACCAAAAGAATTCACCTGGAAGCACGAATTGCATTTCCTAAGGTTTGGTAGAAAATGCTTAGAATCACTTGATGTGCCATCCAGCAGAATTTTCAGGGGTTCAGTTGGCTCTGTGAATCCCTCTGGTTTCACCTTGCCAAGTGAGCAACACATGGAAGGAACGTCTTTTGCCCATTTCATGGCTCCACAGTGGGCACATACATTCGACATATTCCCAATACGATGGGTGCCATCCAATTCATTGTCGCTGCCTGGATCATAGTTGAGCGCAGCTAAATGGAGTGATCTCTGCTGCTGGGCATCATTTTCTGTATTTTTGCATGCCTTTCTGGTTCGAAGTCCGGCCGTGCTGTTCTTTGAGTGGGCAACTCATTTTGCCACGCTCTTGGAGTCGTTTCAGTATTAAAGTCCAGCTGTGATGTTCTTTGTTCTTCAGTTTCATTTAATCAGGCTACTCTCTTTTATCTAGCATTTTTATTTATCCCCGAAAGGCCTGATCTTTATAATGATAAATATAACTTTATAATCACTTGGACGTCCTCTCAACATGAAAGGCGCTTTACAAATCTAATTTTGTAGTTGTTTATCTTGTTACTGCTACTTGGCTTTGTTTGAGTGCATGTGTGTGTACGTGCTCTGTGTTGCCACAGGGCCACTGTAAGCTGACGTGGCCACCAGGTGTAACTGCAGTGCAAAACTGCCATGCATGTGTGATGAGCATGTTTAGGTCATAGCTCAACAATGATAGGAGATCCCCGAAAACAAATATGCCTATGACACTCCGAGTGCAAGACATTTCCGGTGAGGTATAAATCATGTTTTTACATCAATCAGTTATTGAGATCTTGGCTGACACACACAGTCGTTTTATTAGTATATACAGGGGGAATGAAAGTCAATTAGATCCAGTGAATAGATTTCCAGATTCTGGCATTCTTTTCATTGATTAATTATGTAATTAATGTAAATGTAATTCATCATGCCTATGTTTACACAACTTGCATAATAGACCCCACTACAGTAAAACTCACTTAAGTTGTATCAACTGGGACATTAGTTTCCCATGATTCAAGTCGATTGGCAAATATGGAAATAATGAAGAGGAGTGGAGTTACCAGTTAGCAGGTGATAAATACCAGTAGTGCAAAGAAATCTAAGTGATTTTGATATGCCACTGAATGGGACTTGGAAACGTATGACTTAGGCCAGGGTGGTCCAACCTTTCGGCTGTCGCAGGCCAGATGTCCTATTTGAGAAATGTCCACAGGCCACATAAGCAATATTTTGCAACTTCCAAAAATCCCAGGAAATGGAAAGTATTGTATTTCAATGATCAGCTTGGGAGAAATATTCCAATGAGTCTCACATAGCAATCAATATTAACCATGTCCGTCCAGGAAAATAATTCCTTTGCTTTACCTCATTTAAGTCTAACCAGAAAAAAATCTTACACGCAAAATTGAACTTCGTCAGATTACTTTTACTTTATAAAAAACGCTCAGCTGCCATATATCTAAAAAACACTGATCATTTTTTCTCTACAAAGCATCTGCCACTACTGTTGCTGCTATACTATATGCATATACAACAGCACAAGATCTCCCTTGAGGCATTCTGCCCTAGGTGGAAGAACCAGATAAACAACTTGAATGGCATGGAGCCATTTTGTCTTGTTGCCAGCTCCAAGTACGGACACTGTGTCATTCTTCTCCAGCTAGCCCTAGCCAACTTAATCCAAAATGTATAGCATAGCTACATGAAATGTAGTTTAAAACAAAAGTTTTGATCAAAATCTAGTAGGATAATTATATTAACAATCCTTACATTTGATACAGCGCTTTATCACATTGTCGAGATGTCTCAAAGCGCACCCCATCTTAAGAAAGATATACTAGGCTTTGGTGTTAACCTGGCTCAGTTGGTGGCACTCTCACCTCTGATTTAGAAAGTTGTGAGTTCAAGCCTTACCATCTCTGCGTTTACAGTCTACTGTCTTTTGACCCAGAGGATAGAGGACCCAGATTTGGTGTATCAAGCACATATCTAAGAGCATTTTACAGATAGATTAAAATTCTGTATCAGTAAGATGTTTTGGTACAATTAACCCAGGCATAACATTGTTCTCACACTATACATTTCATTTTTCAAAGAGTTGTAACAGCATTTTTTGTGTGTAAACCTGAATAACAACATAAGAATTTGCTAGGCAAAAGAAAACCAAGGTCCATCTAGTTTGCCTTGCATCATCCTGGCAGTCGCTTGATTGACACTCATGCCCCAAACTATATAATGTAAAATAGTGTTTTCTTCATCAGCATGCCCTCTTCTACATCCACAAAAAGTTAATCCTTCAGAATTATAAACGGCAAAAGTAAATTAAGCAGTATCTCATGTTTTGTGTAAAACTATCATCTCTGGGTCAGAAGCTAGTGGTTTGAAGACTGAACTAGTTCTTTATTACAGTACGGTACTAAAATGGTGTTGTATTGCTAGAGGTACCATCAAAAAAAGTGTAGGTTGCCTGTTCCAACTGGCATTAAAGTTTTCACAGGACTATTTTGAAGAGCAGAAAATTCTCCTGAAGCATCTTCCAATTTTCCTTCCTCTTCCAAAAAATGTAATTTAGCAATTCATCTTGTTGCTGTTTATGGGATATTGCTGGCACATTTGCCTTCACAAAAGTCATTAAATGCCAAATAAATATTATTTATTGTAATACTACATTTGACAGAAAACTATTTTGACTTGATAAAGCAATATATCAAATGCAAAGATTATTATGTTTCAATCAGGTATGAATGTTCGTAGAGCTGATTTATTACAACATCATGCACTTATATAGCATCCTGCATGCAGGGTAGCGCCTCAGAACGCTTATTATAGAGAATGTAGAATATTAGTATTTTAATATCGACATCTGTCCGACATCGAGTCCTGGACGAGAGACAACTTTCTTCAGCTCAACGTGCGAAAAACCGAGGCCCTCCTGATTGGCTCATGTCAGCGCCTCCGCACCTCAGGCGCCGACACCATCAGCATCCAAGGCTGCACTCTCCACCTCTCAAAGCCAGTCAGGAACCTCGGCGTTTTGTTCGACCCTGAGCTGTCCTTTCTCCCTCACATCCGCACCACAACTGGCACCGCCTTCCATCACCTCCGGAACATCGCCAGACTACGGCACTACTTCACCCCTCACGCTGCTGAAACCCTGGTTCACGCCTTTGTCACCTCAAGGCTGGACTATGGGAACTCTCTCCTCGCCGGCCTTCCCGCCACCTCCCTCCACAAGCTGCAGGTCATTCAGAACTCTGCAGCTCGTGTACTGTCCCGCACCAGGCTTCGCGACCACATCACTCCCACCCTCGCTCGCCTCCACTGGCTCCCCATCCCCCAGAGGATCGAATTCAAGATCCTCACCCTCACCTACAAGGCCATTCACGGCCTTGCTCCCTCCTACCTCTCCAACCTACTATCCCCCTACTTACCTGCCCGTACTCTCCGCTCCTCCGGCTCCGGTCTGCTCCACGTCCCCCGCCCCAATCGCCCTACCATCGGTGGTCGGGCTTTCAGCCTCTCAGCCCCGAGGCTCTGGAACTCCATCCCCCAGTGCCTTCGCCGCTTCCTCCCTCTCCTACTTCAAGGCCAGTCTCAAAACCTTTCTCTTTGACCGAGCCTTCAGCTCCCCTCTCGATTCTCTTCCCCCTCCTCGCTCCCTCCCTCCCCTCACCCTGACCATTTCTCCCCTCCTCGCTCCCTCCCTTCCCTCCCCTCACCCTGACCATTTCCCCCCTGCTCGGGTCATGACCCAACTGTGCAGCGCCTTGGGACGTCCTCCTGACGTGAAAGGCGCTTTATAAATGGAATCTTGTTGTTGTTGTTGTTGTAGTAACCAATCACAGATTCATTAAATTACTATGGATAGCTAATCACCTGGTGAGAATACTATTATACATCAAAGAATATAGAAGTCACTAACAGATGGTATGTGCACAAATCTCCCCCCACCCACCCCCCCAAAAAATGTTTTAATTGTAAACAGGGTACATCATTTTGCCCACAAAATATACAGTCAATTCACTTCACAGTATATTTTGTGAAGCGCTTTGAGACGTCTCAGAGACATGATAAGCCACTATATCAAATGCAAGGATTATTATCATAAAAAGTGATATCAATATAATCTTGAAAATTCAAATGAGGGTTACAAAACACAGAAGTCTCAATCACTGTATAAAATGTCCCTTGAATCCCTTAATTAACTTGCTATCATGCAATTGCTTCTAGGTATTCACAACCTAACAAATGGAGTGAAATTAAGCCATCAATATTTGGATAATTATCTTTACTGTTTTAATATCATTAAAGAACACTGAAATATATGTTTAACTTGTGGGATCGCACTTAATGAATCATTAGCTTTTATTTTCAACCACTGAACAATGATTTATTAGAAAACATATTCTATGTGATGTTCCAGGTGTGCCTGAAAAGAGAAATTGGTATTGTTTCCATATTTCCCCTAATTGTAATTTGATAGTCCATAAAAGGCAACAACCAGTAAACTAACACTTGGTGCATCCCCAAAGGGAATATAAAATTCTAATTGCAAATCGCACTGGTGTATAATTGTTCAACGCCTGCTAAGGTGATTAGAAAATTAAGAGGAAAATGGGAAGATTACCTGAGGAAAGATGCATTACACATGGTAGTCTGAAAACAGGAGAAATCTTTTTAATAATACATTGTAACAAAAAGATCTGCTTAATTACATCAACAGTGAGTCAATGACTCAGATCCTCAAGATAGTAGTTCGTGGACATTTTGTAAGTTTTGGTAGTAACAACACTTACTTATGTACCATTTCTAGGTCAACAAGCTTGGTTTTTGAGGTAGGCAGAATTCACATGATATTTAATTAATCAGGATATCAAGCCCTGAAGACCTGATAATACCTACAATTAAACAATTTTATGTGTTGAAATATCTCAAAATTCCTGTAAATAAATGCCCCAAAGCAATGACCAATTGTGCTGGCTCAACAAAAATTATACTTACATATATTATTATGAAAGAATAATTATTCATAATGATAATATCATTCAAAATTATTCTTAATGTTAACATCATTTAAAATGTTAACATCATTAAAGAATAATGCCAAAATCTTGCCCAGAAAAGGGAAGATCTACCTACATTTCAGAGTCAAATATAAATGGATCAAGGCATCACTTCATGTGGAACTGAGCCTTAAAGTTCAGGAAGGTCTCAGATCTGCACTGAGTTTGCTGATTTCAAAGAAGGCAATGGAGGAACAGAATAATTGACCCGAGTACCTTTCAAGCTTTGGAGGGTAAACTCTCATTTCCAGATTGGCACTTAGAACAACTTCCTGGAAGAAGTTGAAGGTTGCCATTTTGTTCAGCAAAGACAAAGAGAAATGGGAGGAAAATAAATGAGAAAGAAAGCATCACCCTCTATCATTATGCATCACCAAATATTGCTGAATATCCTGAGTTCCAAAGTTACATGAGCATCATTTAAATAGTATTTCAAAACTAAATAAATTCAAGTCAGAAGGAAATCACAGCTCAGGTAATAACCAACTCCTATGTTGAATGCAAATGTTTGAATTAAATTGCTCCTGATCAGCAATTATTTAATTACCATCTTTCTAGAATGATTAGACGCCAACAGTACCCCAACGCAGTCTCTGAGGGTCCCCAAGCTTTGGCTCTTGCCAAAATGCGCCTAATACTTTCCGGAATTAGGTAAGCAGGATGCATCCCTCCAGGGAGAGAGCGCGCATTCCATTCCCAGAATCTCTCTCTGGGATTTCCACGTGTAGGTGGGATGCGTGGCAATCACAGCTTGGTTTGGACACCCTTACGCACAGTGATGGGTTTCCGCACGTGTCAGACACCCGGCTGACCAAAAATAAATCTTGCTGGGTGGGATAAGCAGTGGTTTATTATCTGATAGTGAAATTAACAACGACTTGCGTTTCCACAGGATGGCGTCTTGATGTGCCGAAGAGGGCAAATCTCACGCAACAGAAAATGCATAGTATCTGTATTAAGCAAACCCAATTTGGTGGAGCCCATTGGACTGCATCTGTTCACATAACCAGTTAAAAAAATCTAAAAGAAAGCAGCCCAGGAACATCCGAAGTCCCATGGCGGGCTGTCATTTCTTCTATTCACTGCAAACTGGAAATGCATCTCATCGCGGCCACTGAATCAATACCAAAGACTTTTTGCATCACACAGGGACGAAAAACGTGAGCAACGTGTCCGCTCAACCCATCTCAATATTTGTAAGTCAGTATAGATACGAGTATAGATAACCCACGACCTCAAAGCCTGTGTCTCAGGATGTCCCACCTCGAGCTGGGCTGTGAACCAGACACCAGGCTGGCGACACACACGGAGGGAGGGAGGGAGGGAGGGAGGGAGCAGCGAGAGGGATGAACTATATCCACACTTCAGCTTCCACCCGCGTGCGTTTAAAGATTAAAATTCGCCGGTGATCGCTATTAAAAAGAACTGCTGCCGTTGGGAGAAAATGTTGCAATCGAGTGATTCTTACTAGTGATCCGGATGAACACACACACACACATATATATATATGTATATATATATAAAGACGTCAGGCAGGCAGTCAGGCCTTGCGTTGGTCCAGTGCCGTGTGTGTATCCACACCGAGACCCGGCCCACAGATTCACGCCCGGGATAAAGAAGGCCGCGCGCGGGGACAGCTCACACCGGCACCACCCGCTGTGCCTTCCAGTGCCATAACATTCCCAACAGCCGAAGTCCGGAGAGCGTCCCAAACCCGACCACCAGCACCAACCACCGCACCGCGGGGTCAGGGCCCGGGGACTCGGGTTAAAAACCCGTCGCCCCGACTTATCGCCAACGTTACTTGGAAGGCGTTACACACCGCCATCGCCGCCGCCGCCGCGCGGACACAACGGGGCCTCGGTTTCCCGGAGCCACGAAGCCTATCCCGGATTATTCGGCCTTTTTTTTTAAATACATTAAAAAAAAATTAAAATTATTATTTTTTCAGAACCACCACCATCACTCCCCCCTCTCCACCATCACTCCCCCCCCAATCCAGTAAAGGGGTCCGACACGGAGTGGCCTCTCCGCTCGGCTTAACAAAGACCATCAAACACAGGGCGCCGAGTCCCGAACCTCTCTCAGCACATTACGTGCCACACACTCACACACACACACACACGGAGGGGACTCCCGACAACGACGTCGGCTTTCGTCAAAACATGGACTGGACTTCTTTCCGAACTCCTTGCGATTGCGAACCCCGATCCCCAACCCCCGATTCTTCCTGACAAAAAAAAACCCTTTACCCCCCTCTCCCCCTCTCTCTCTCCAGTTGGAAATGGATATAGGTATTAAGAGTTCACGTTACGCACACGTTATTTGACTTGTGGCGAGAAAGCCAGTGGAACCAAGTAACTGTTTTTTTGTGTGTGTGCTGGTTGAGGGGGGGCTAGTGGGGGGGGGGGGGGGAGGAGGGGGAGAGGAGGAGGAGGAGGAGGAAAGGGGGGTGAAGGAGGCGCCTCTCAGCTAACAGGTTAGCACCAATATCCGCGAGGTCCACCCCCTCCCTCCCTCCCTCCCTCGCCTCCAACCCACACATCAAGCTCGCTTGAGGCGAGCCCTCTCGCACCCACCATCCTAACAAAAAAAACCCTCCCCATGCGGGATTAATAACCCTCATGTTTTTTTAAAAAAAGGGTATGAGGGCCTGGGGGGGGAGGGGGGGGGAGGAGGGGAATGGGGGGAGGCAATTAAAAATCAGTTCCATCATCAAGGATAAGGTAATAAATAGAAATAATAAACAAAATATTATTCAACCCAAATAGGTAAAGAAAAAAATCAGTGGCATTTAACTATTATGGGGGGGGGGGGGGGGGGGGGAGTGGGTGGGAAGAGGGTGGTGGGGGGGGGCGTTTTATTTCAACGATGGGAGAGTCAGAAGCCAATTTTTTTAAAAAAAAATTACCCCTTCTTCTACCTCAATAATAAAAAATATTTTTTTTCTTTTCCCCAGTTTTATTTTTTTTTGGGGGGGGGGGGTCTAACTATAGATTGGGTCTTAAAGTGTAAAATTCCCAAAGGAAACACATTTTTCTAAGACTGCCCCCCACCACCCCCACCAAACACCCCCAAACACCCCCTAGCGGGTTTGCCCCCTTCGTTGCGGTACTGGCGCACGTCCGCCATTAGAGAGCGACCGAAACAATACGTGAGGGGGATTAAAAAGGGAAAAAGAGGTGGGACAAGTGAAACTTTACTCAATTAAACCATTATCCCCACGAATGGTACCCCAAGACTTTCCCGGGCACGTCGGTAACCCAAAGGGCAGGGATAACGAATCCGAAAAAACAGGTTTAAAGCGGGTATGGTTCACATCATATCTTACCCGATTTCCCAGGGATCTACACGGACAGCACTCGTTCCAGTCCCGGGCTAGACTTGAAGTCACTCTAACTTGATAATCCAGGTCCCGCCTCCGCCGCGAGGCGATTGGTCGGCTCCGAGCATTTCGAATATTAAAGGCAGCGTCGCGACATCTCTCTGGCCGCGTCCCTCGTCCGTCTTTGTGACGGCATCGCCCTTCTTTCATCATATTAGGTTGCTTCGCAGACGATAGCCCACATTGCTGATGATCCTCGGCTGGGAGGGCGATGTTTGATTGACAGGAAGGAGGGAGGGAGGGAGAGAGAGAGGGTGGGGGCGGGGAAGCAGAATTATATATTTATTTATTTATTTTGTACCCTGGGCTGCATGAATTTGGATGGAGAAAGTATATTTTAAAGAAGTTACCAATCTCGTAACGTGTGACCGGGATTCGCAAAATACCGACGCGGTGGGGGGGGGTGAGGGTGGGAGGGGTTGGGTTGACGGGGGCTGTAGTTCGCGACACAATAGGTTTTCACTCTCGAGGGTCAGAGACCGACACCGGTGAGAACTACATCTCCCACAATGCAGCGCTTGGCGGGAAGGGACGTGTGAAGTCATGTCGACGTCCTTTGATTTCGGCCGCTCGGAGTCTGTGCTGCGGGCGCCATTTTGATCCTCTGTTTCAATGCCAGTAGGTCGAGTGGCGTGGTTTCAGTCTTAAGTTTTTTCTTCTTTCCCCCCCCTCCCCCCCCTCCTCCTCTCACTCCTCCTGGTGCGAAATTTTATAGAAACGTCTCTGCATAACCGCAGAATCACTGTCGGAAATGCAGTCGAATCAAATGAACCGAAATTTAAAGCAAGTGAAGATAGAGAACAGCCAGAATTCTCCGCACAAAAGAGACTATGCGACGGCGGATCTGGAAGGAGCCATGACTGGAGAAGAAGGTGAAGCGCTCACTGTAGACATCAAGAATTTCCGTAGGCCAGGAGAGAAGGCCTACACGCAGCGGTGCAGGCTTTTTGTCGGCAACTTGCCGACCGACATCACGGAACAGGATTTCAAGAAGCTGTTCGAGAAGTACGGGGATCCGTCCGAGATTTTTATCAACCGGGACCGCGGGTTTGGTTTCATTCGCTTGGTGAGTGGAGTGGGACATGTGTTCAGTGGGCGCCATGTTCATTTGGCACATTTCGTCTCGTTCTTTGTAATTTTATTCGTACGTTGAGCAAAACTAAACTGATCATGTTGTATATTGTTGAGCTTATGCTTTTCGACCAGGTATGTAAAAATACTTGTGTAATTTGCACCTTTTTCCAACATCGTTATTGGGGTATAAATGAATATAGTACTTTTCCCCTGAATGAATTTGTTACGAAGGTCGTTTTTTACTCGTTTATTGAATTTTTTTAAAAAAAGGAAATGTTAAATGCGTTCACTGAACGAGTCAGTTGGGCGGTTTAGTCCCGCAGGCGGCAGGAGTGAAGGAAGTGCAACTGTGTACCGACAATAAAATTCTAGATCCAGATGCCCGAATCGTTTCCTTTTTATTTGTTGTAAGAAATGTACTGAAAAGGTTTTAATTACAGTATTTTCGACTAAAACATTTCTCATGCGAAGTGTAATTGCGAACTTGTTGCACGTCTTGTCGAGTCGTGTTTAGAATCGGAATGTGTTAATTTTACAGTTTGTGCACACTTGCATTTTTGTACAGACATTTGTTTTTCTTTGGTTGCTACAGTGTCATACTTAATTGAGCTATGATTTTAATTATTACTCAGATATTTCTTAATTCTGATGTTGAATGATCTTGTTTGTTTCAGTTTTGTTGTGTCCACTGTCATGTCTGATTCCTATTAAATTTTAAAAGCATACTAAAGGCTTTTTAACTGGAGTTATTGTATCACAGGGGTACTGACGAGAAACTAGTTCCACATGCAAAGAAATTGGATGAGATGGTCCATACTTGCTAGCTTCATACTTTCCATTGAAAACAGTGTTTTGGGGAACAAGTTCCATCTTTATAATATATTACAGTACAGAAAAAGCCATTCGGCCTATTGAGTTTGTAGTGGCTCTTTGAAAGAGCGATCTATTCTCATTACCTGCCTTTCTCCATACTTCAAAATACACAATTTTAGATATCCATCTAATTCCCTCATGAAATGGATACAATAATAATAATTATTATTATCAGTCCCCCCACACAACCTTCAGAATATGAATGCTGCCTGGATCACAACTACTGGGAGGGTGTTCCACATCCTAACAATACTCTGTGGGGGGGAAAAAATCCTATCTCCCTTTGCTCTTTTGGTAATTGCATCCTTGTCATTGGCCAGTGGAAACAATTTCTCGACTCTGTCAAAGCTCACAATTTTAAAGATCTCCATCAATGGGTGAATGAATAACCCACACCAACCAATAAAGTTCATGTTTAAATTCTTTGGTTCTGTGTGGGGTTAGTTGAACATGGATAGATCGGGAACTCTATTACCAGCCTTTGCCCTTTTTCCTTCTCTTCTCCCCCCTCCCCCCGTTGGACAGTTTGCCGCGCTCACAAGCAAATGGCAGGATCTATGGAACTGAGCAGTTGTACAGCAATTGACTTTAGAAGATGAGGTGAAGAAAGTACATATATTTCTACTTCAAGAGGTAGCTAAAGGCGAAGTCAGTCAATTGGGGTTAATTATTTTGGAAATTAATAGAGGAAATTTAAGTTCTTAATCTTTTGTATAACTCATTTCACAACAGAATGTCTCAAAGCACTGTACAGAGAAAGAGTGGGAGATGGTGCTGGGAAAGGGTAATTGATAGTGTGGTCAAAGAGGTTTTTAAGATGGAGTTTTGAAAACGGGGAAGGAGCAAAGCAGAGGGATTTTGGAACACTTCCAGAGTGGGTTTAACATGGCTGAAAGCGTATCCCCTGATAATGAGAGGGTAGGGAATTGTAAATCAGGCTAATGTTGATGGAGTGGAGAGAGTGAGTTGCACCACAAGAGGAAGAAGGTTCTCTTCTCCAATTTGCAAAGGCTTTCCAATTAGCATCTTTCTATTTAAATTTGCCTTTTGGCTCTTAAGTTGTTGAGCCATGAGCATATACTCTTCAGCTGTGACCTTTATGTGAGGATTTAATTCTTCAGCCTATTTGTTTTATTGGTTGCCTGTCGCACATCAAGCACTAACTTCAGTTAAACATAGGCAAGACTGAGGCTATCTTGCTCAGCTCCCATTAGTGCCTATTCACGTAAGGTACTGCCTGGTTGCACATTCCACCATATTGAGTCAGTGTAGAATTTTCAACAGTCTTGTTTGACTCCCAACAATTCTTCAAACCCTGTCTTGCTCTGATTTGCTCAGTGTTCACTCCCTCCGTAGCGTTTCCTGATTCTGCCATTCCCTCTTCTCCCAGCCCGCTGAAACCCTCATCCATGCTTCATTCTGCCCAAGCTTGACTATGCCAGTGCTGAGATGAAGTCGACCCAATGCCAATGCTGAGATGAAGTCGACCATGCCATCCTCCTTCCCCGCCTATTCTTTAAGTGCTCCCGGATGTGACCCCGCATAAAGAGCACTATATAAATGCATGTTGTTGTTCTTCCCCCATCTACCTTAGTGAGACCACACAAGCATGGTTCGAGTCCTACTTAACCAACTACCAGCATCTTATGTCAACCAACAGTTTTTACTCTCGCCCGCGCCTGGTCACCTGTGGGATACCCCAAGGCTCCATCCTTGGCTCCCTTCTTCCTCATTTACATGCTCCCTCTTGGCGATGTCATCCACAGACAAGTTTCCACTTGTATGCAGATGATACATAAATCTACTCTTCCTCCAGCTGCAACTCCTAGTCCACTGATGTTCTGTCAGCTTGTATGACAGACATTGAGTTCTGGATTAGTGCAAACTTCTTGCAGCTGAACGTTGACAAGACAGAAGCCATGCTCTTTGGCTCCCGTCAACGTCTTTTCTCCTGCGGTTCAGACCTCCGTGCCCTTCCCGATCTCTCCCCAAGACTCATCCATTCCATGGACAACTTATGTGTCGGGTTCAATCCCCAGCTATCCTTTGTGCTTGACATCCGGTCCCCGGCCAGGACTGCTTTCCGCTACATTACCCAACTCCGTCCATACCTCACTCAAACATCTACCGATACCTTCGTCTGCGCCTTTGTCACCTCCCGCCTAGACTAGTGAAATGCCCTCTTTGCTGGTCTCCCCGCTCCATAATTCACAAAATTCAACTCATTTAAATCTTGCATTCTCACCCGCACTAAATTCCGTATCTCCATTACCCCAGTCCTTGTCATACTCCATTGGCTCCCTGTCATAGAGCCGATCGATTTTAAGATCCTCACTCTTGTATTTAAATCCTTTCACGCCCTAGCACCCCATTATCTCTCCAACCTGCTCTCTCCCTCCACTACTACCCGGTGCCTCTGCTTGACTGGCTGTGGCTTTCTCCTTGTCCCCCAGACCCTCCACCCCACCATCAGCGGCTGTGCTTTCAGCCACTACGTCCCAAAGCTGTGGAATTCTCTCCCTCAATTCCTTCGCCTTACGCCCTCTTACCATTTTCAGGGCACACTTGACCTTCCTCTTTGAGCGTTCCTACGGTCACCCTTCCCCTAGCTCGGCATCGGTTTCACCACTATTAAGCACTCAGACGCTGTCCGGTGTGCAGAACACTATAAATGTGAGTTGTTATTATGCTGATGCTGTTTGCCAGACTCCCCAGCTTTTCTCCACACAGACTGCAGACTATTCAGAACTCGCTCGCCTTTGTCCTCTCCTGCACCAAGTTCCTCTTCAAAATCGTATGCCACGGAATCTTTAACATCCACCTGAAGTGTCAGAAAGAGGCAGGTGGAACTTCAATTCAATGTCTCATTCTATATAAATGTACATCCAGTAGTATCAATCAATTGAATGCATTCCCAACTTTTAGTTTCTCTATTGCAGTATTCCTGACATGGGTGCAACGCTTCAGAAACCATAGCTTTCATAGGAATATAGGAAAACGAGAATAGGGCAATGAACATTCAGACTATTGAGCATGTTCCATCAGTTAATAAATCTTGGCAGATCTTTTAAACCCAATGCCCTTTTGCTATACATCTACTACTCAAGTGTCTGTCTGTCTCTCTTTTAAACATCCTTATTCTCACTGCAGCTTTCTAGGACAGAGCCCTATATAAATGTGAGTTGTTATGCTGGTGCTATGCTTGCCAGATATTTTCACAAATCTCTGCGTGATGAAAATGCTTTCTAACTTCAGTTGTAACTGTCTTGGCTCTGATTTCAATGCTATGACCTCTTGTAATGGATCCTTTAACCAAGAGAAAGAATCGGCTACTACTGTATTCAACCCGTCAATTCCTTTCATTAATTTAAATATCTGGATCGTATCACTCCTTAACCACATATGCTTCAAGGAATCTAATCCTATTCTACCACGCCTCTCATTGTCGTTTAGCTCTTTCAGCCCAGGTATCAGTTTATCGAGCATTGCTGGATATCCTCCCAAGGCTAATTTATCCTTCCTAATTTATCCTGCCGTCCCTCCCCTCCCCTTGTTCAGGTGGACATTATTAATTTGCCGCAATATGTTGAGTCCTCTAGGGTTGTGGTTAGAGCACTCACCTCGCAAGCGAGAGACCTGGGTTTGATTCCCAGGCAGGATGAAACACTTACCTAGCAGTAAGTAGGAACCCGGTTATTAGTCGATTAGTAGATTGCTTTTCCATGGGTAATAATCCCTTTATTAAAAAAAATGATAATTTGGCCACTCATTCCACAACTGTTTGTGGGACACTGCTGTGTGCAATTGGCTGCCATGTTATGCCCAAAAAATATACAGTCAATTCACTTTTCAGTATATTCTGTGAAGCGTTTGAGACGTCTCACAGGCGTGTTAAGGCAGTATATCAAATGCAAGGATTAATAATATTATTACCTCACGCGATGCAGTGTTAAACTCCAGCATCTGGCATGTTTCTGCCCACTCAGTTAATCAGTATGTCTTTTGCCTGTCCCAGATTGTAGAAATTTACAGCACAAAAGGTGGCCATTCATAGTTTGCAACACTTACTAGCTTAGAGTTATTCCCAAACTTGGAAATAGTCCGCTGTATTTTTGGATCCAAATTATTGACTTATAGGGTGAAACGATGGAGCACCAGTACCACTTGATATTGCCTGCAAATCAGACAATGTCTCTGTTATATCAATTCTGCTTCTTATCTCCTTACTAATTTTCTATCCATGACACAAATGTTGCATTCAATTCCACTTACCTTAATTTTAGTTCTTTTGTCACTTTATTAAAAGCTGTCTGAAATTATTTATTTTGTTAGACAAGTTTTATTTAAAAGAGATATATTATGAGACAAATTAACTCATTTTAGAATTAGCAGCAAGTGGAGATTGCCTTTCTGTCCACAAGGTTAATTTTGTTTTGATCAATGGGCTAGCTGACATGTGGAAAGCTATTGTCACGCTTAAAAGTATACAAGTCAGACTGAACGTTTTCCATGCCCACACCATCAGTGCTAGGTAAATATCCCTGTGGCTGGAATAGAGTTTGCATTCTCTCCTGGAGTGATGTACCTGCTAACCTGATTTCAGAAAGAGTAGGTTGATGAGAGCTGAGACTTGAAGACACCTTAATATGCATTGGAGTACCTAAAATGTATGGCCTGCATTTGGGAGCACCAACTGTTGAATATGGTTACAAACATTCCTTTAATAATAGTAGTCCAGTTTTTTTTAAGGTATTCCCCTCGGAATTAATGCATTGGGAACAGAAGTTGGCTGTTTGGCCAATTTGAGATTGGTTTGCCGTTTAATTTCTTCATGTCAATTTGACTTAATTTCCTTCCTTCCTTCCTTCCTTCCTTCCTTCCTTCCTTCCTTCCTTCCTTCCTTCCTTCCTTCGTTTCCTTTTTTTAAAAAAATCTTACATTTTTATAGTGCCTCATTATATTCAAACCTGTCAAAGTGCTTAACAGTTAATTACTATCCAGAGAAGTAACTATAGCTAAATTGTGCCAGCAGTGTCCCACAAACACCAATGAAGCGAAAAATCAATTAATTTGAAGGAATTTTGTCAGCAACAATATTACCATCTCTTTTTAAATAGTGTTGTATTTTTAACAGTGTCAAGTTTCAAAAAGATAAAAACTAAAAATTACGACAACTTTCATTTATATAGTGCCCTTCGGTGTATCGGCGAGCTTAATTACTAATGCATTTTAAGCATATGAAGATATGTTTACCATATCGTTGAGTGGTGCATTTTCATCATCTGATCATTTTAACAACTACAGTACTATCCAAGATGGCCTGCAGCTCAAATATATCTTGCCTCCTTCAGGACCCATCTCAATACTCTCCTCTTCGACCGTGCTTTCGATCACCCTGCTTCCCTCGCTCTCCCCAATCCCGACCCCCCCCCCCTCCCCCAGCTCGGGTCCAAAACACTTGACTATCCAGTACCTTGGGACGTCCTCCTGAAGTGAAAGGCGCTAAACAAATATTATTTTGTTGTTGTTGTTATAATCCTTTGGTTTGTGGATCTTCAATCATCCCATGTATCCACAGGTTGCAATTATAAACCCAGTGTAATAACCTAATTCTGCAACAATTTATTCTTTTTCGCAGTTTTCTGTAACTTTTAAACATTTCCTGTATCCCATGAATACTGAGCTTCGGTATAGCAGTAATGGGATGAAACTTTGATCAGAATGCAGACTGAAATAGTTATACCCTGGGCCAATAGAAAAGTGTGGCTGCACTTTTACTGCAGAATCTGCTACAAAGACCCCCTCTACCAAAAGCACCTTCCTCTGCTACAAACAACCCCTTCACTACAAACACCCCCTCTACCACAAGCACCTTCCTCTGCTACAAACAACCCCTTCACTACAAAGATTCCCTCTGCTACAAACCCCTTCCTCCGCTACAAACAACTCCTCCACTACAAACCTGTATAAACACAGTGTGCTCGGGGTCCTGGGACTCCGCGCGCTGCTGCACTGTTTACTCAACTCCGCTAACATGGGTGGAGAGACTGGACGCACATGCGCGGTGCAACGTGAGCGGGAAATGGGCTTCGGGCCACTCCGAGGCCCTGCTGTTGTGATTGTCTGAGTGTGTGTCTTTCTGTGTCATGAGCTGGTCCATTAGTAAAGTGCAGCCATGTTTGCAAAAATATTGCGAAGCGCTTTACCAAATTTTGCAGGGGAAATTGCAGGGGTTAGTTGGTGCTTTTGGGGTACATTTTACTGCTACATGTTTTCACTTTATTGATAAAAATCTAAACTAGGGAAATAACACATTAGATTGTTGCAAAAAAATACATTAATTGCTTTGTTAACAAAAAATGTGGCCATTTTTGGGGGGTTGCGGGATACTAGCGAGGTTACAGGAGCTCACCACTTCCTGCCTCTCAGGCAGGCACCGCACAGAGAGAGAGACACAGAAGAGACACTCCTAGACTCACGCAGAGACACATACACACTCACACTCACAGACACAGTGAGAGAGACACACACATTCACAGGCAGAAAGAGATATACACACTCACAGACACAGAGAGAGACAAACACACACACTCAGACACAAAGAGAGACACGCTCATAGACACAAGAGAAACGCATTTTCAGAGAAACGCACTCACAACAGACTTCTTGTAGAGTCCTGTAGCTCAGTGGTTAGAGCGCTCGCCTCGCAAGTGAGAAACCTAGGTTTGATTCCCGGCAGGGCGAAACCTTGGGCAAGTTTCCTTACTCCACACGCCTGCTCATAATCCCTCAAGAAAAAAAATAAAATAAGAATTTGGTCTCTCATGATTGTTTGTTGGACACTGTTGTGCACAATTGGCTGCCGCGTTTCACTCACAATTATAGTCAATTCACTTCACAGTATATTCTGTGAAGCGCCTTGAGACGTCTAGAAGATGTGAAAAGCATTATGTTAAATGCAAGGATTATTATTAGACACAAAGAGATAGACAAAGAGCCACTTATGAACACACACATATAGAAGAGACATAGACAAACTCACATAGAGACACACAGACAATCACAACAGCGGGGCCTCCGAGTGTAATCCATTTGCCGCATGCCCACAGTGTCGATGGGTAGATAGCGCGAGCAGCCCACGGACCAGAAACTACATTAGTGGCGAGTTTGTAGTGGACGGGGGTCGTTGTAGCGTAGAAGTTGCATCCACATTTTTCTATTGGCATAGGTCATGAGTGTGTCTCTATGTGTCTTGAGTTTCTGTGTCTGTGAGTGGGTGTGTCTCTGAGTCTGTGTGCCGTGCCAGACCCTGAGAAACAGGAGGTAGTGACCTCCCGGAGCCCCTCGGTCAGGACTAATTACCCGCACCCCCATTAAAGAAATGTTAAAGAAAGTACTTTTTATTGCATCTAATACTCTGTGTTATTTCTTCATGTTTAGTTTTGATCAATAAAGTGAAAGAATGTAGATTGGCAGTAAAATGTACGTCTCAATAGCACTAACTTCCTGCAAAATGCACAAAATTTCGCCTGCAATTTTAGGCAAACATTTCCGCAAATTTCTATTTGCACTGGTTATAACTGGGGAAGTAGATTAAGGTGAATTGTAACAAATTTGTGACTGCCTTAACTGAATTAATGTAGTTGAAAAATATTAAGATCATAACATTTAATATTACAAACAAGAATTTGATATAAATATTGAAACTATATTTCTCTTATAGGAAACAAGAACACTGGCTGAAATAGCAAAAGCTGAACTTGATGGCACAATGATGAGGAATCGACCACTGCGCATTCGTTTTGCTACTCATGGAGCTGCTTTGACTGTGAGGAACCTTTCTCCAGTAGTTTCCAACGAACTACTAGAACAAGCTTTTTCTCAATTTGGTCCAGTTGAGAGAGCAATAGTTATAGTTGATGACCGTGGGAAACCCACAGGAAAAGGTTACGTGGAATTTGCAGCAAAGCCTGCTGCTCGCAAGGCACTAGAAAGGTGCTCAGATGGAGCATTTTTACTAACCTCGTAAGTCTTTCCTTTTTTTTTCAAACCATGGTATCTTTTTTAACTTTAATTTTTGTTCGCGGACCCTGATGGGACTGCCGAGAGTGTATGATGTCAAAGCATCAACTAATATCAGAATTGTTCTGGAGCTCACATGAGCTGGTCAAAGAGAGTCAGCAAGGATTTGTGACTGGTAGATCATATCTGACAAACATTTTGAGGAGGTCACTAACATGGTAGATAAGAGAGTGTATATGGATGTCGTCTATATGGACTTTCAGAAGACATCTGATTAAAAGGTTACGCACAAGAAGTTATTTGCAAAAATGAAAGCGGATGGAATCGGAGATAACCTTGTGCCATGGCTTGGTAACTGGCTGGAAGACAGGAAACAGAGTAGGGATAAAAGGAACATTTTCTGATTGGCCGGATGTGATAAGTTGTGTTCCCCAGGGGGATCTGTACAAGAGCCTCAGCTTTTCATCATATATGTATATATATATAAATGACTTGGATGAAGGAATAGAGAGTTGTATGTCCAAATTTGCAGATGACATGAAGTTAGGAGGTACAGTAAATTGTGTAGATGTGAGCAGAAAATTACAAATGTACGTCGACTGATTAAGTTTAATGTTGGGCAGAGTAAAGTCATCCAATATGGATCCGAGAAAGACAAATTGGAATATTTTCTTAAGGGTGAGAAATTAGGAACTGTGGAGGAGCAAAAGGATTTGGGTGTTCAAGGATACAAAAAGTAATCAAAAGGGCTAATGGAATGTTGGCCTTCGTCTCAGGGGCTGGAATACAAAGGTGAGGAAATGACGCTTCAACTGTATAGAGCCTTCGTCAGACCCCACCGGAGTACTCCGTTCAGTTTTGGGCACCACACCTCAAGAAAGATAAACTGGCCCAGAATGGAGTCATGGGCAGATTCACCAGAATTATACCAGTGTATAAAGGGTTAACCTATGAGGAAAAGTTGCTTGGATTTGGATCCAAATCCCTGACTTTCCAGTGCCTTGGAAACTCCTGAACTGAAAGGCGTTACACAAATGTAAGTTGTTAAACTTGGCTTGTATTTCCTTGAGTTTAGAAGGTTGAGTGGTAATCTATTTGAGGTGTTTTCTCTTCGACCGTGCCTTGTGCTCCCCTCTAGACTCTCTACTCCCTCCTCGCTCCCTCCCTTCCCTCCCCCTGACCATTTCCTCCCTGCTCGGATCCCGACCCAACTGTCCAGCGCCTTGGGACATCCTCCCGATGTGAAAGGCGCTCTATAAATGAAATCTTGTTGTTGTTGTTAAAATGGGCTTGATAGAGTAGGTACAGAGAAATTATTTCCTCTGGAAGGGGAATCTAGAACAAGGGGGCATAATCTTAAAATTAGAGCTAGGCCATTTAGGAAAGAAATCAGGAAATATTTTTTCACACAAAGAGTAATGGAAATCTAGATCTCTCCCCCAAAAGGCTGTGGATGCTGGATCAATTCAAATTTTAAAGACTGAAGTTTATGGATATCTGTTAGGTAAGGATATGAAACGATATGGAGCAAAGGTTGGTACATGGAGTTGAGCTACAGATCAGCAATGATCTAGCAGAATGGTAGAAAGTCTTAAGGGACTAAATGGCCTACATTACTATTTTCCAATGTTCATATAACAATCACAAAAAACTAAAGGAATTGAGGACTATTAAGATTCTGATATTGGTTGATTATGTTTCTGATGTATTGTGTAAATGTTCCTGTTGAAGATATAGATGGCTCTTGTGGAGCTGATTAGAGCCATTTTTAACTGCGTGGCATTCGAAGTCTTGATCATTCTGCTCATGCTCATAGCAACATAGAGAAACAACATACAGCACAAGCGCAGGAGGAGGCCATTTGGCCCAATAAGTTTGCACCGGTTCACAGAGGAAGTCACTTGGGGTTGTGGGTTTGGATAATTATGAAAAAATGTGATTTTATAAACTTGCATTCCAGCTCTCCACATCCCGTTATTGTCGAGCCCATGGAACAGTTTGATGATGAAGATGGACTTCCTGAGAAATTGTTACAGAAGAATACTCAATATCACAAGTGAGTGTTTGAACTATGTTTTTCCCCTTTTCTGCCTAGATCTACAATCTATTCCTTGCCCTGAGGTTTTTTTTTCTCCATCTGAGCCAATGGTTATTGGTGTTAGAGGGATTTAGTGTATTGCGCTTACACAACAAGAATAGTTGGTCTCTGCTCAATAAATCAAAAATGTTCAGTTCCTCAAAATTCTTTGTCAATCAGAAAAATCAAGCGTATAGAAAAACTGCAACAAGCACTCAGTTTGCAAGTAACTTCTCAATTGCAATTTTAATGGATTTTTCTACATACAGAGAATAGAGTTCAAAATTCTCATCCTCAACTTCAAGGCCTCCATGACCTTGCTCCTTCCTACCTATGTGACCTGCTAGCCCCATATCAACTTGTCCGATCCCTTTGCTCAGCAGACTGAAGCTTACTCCATGTCCGCCTGCCCGGCCTTCAGACTCTTTGCCTCTACCCTTTGGAACTCCATCTCACATTCCCTTCGCTTTGCTCCCTCCCTTTCCATCTTCGCACGTCTCAAGACCCTCCTCTTCAATTATGCCTTCAGCCACCCTCCTGCCCACCCTGATCCCAATCCATCCGTTCAGGTCCAAATCCCTGACTGTCCAGCCCCTTGGGATGTCCTCCCAACATGAAAGGCGCCAAACAAATGTAATTTTGAATTGTATTATTTCCATTTGGTCTAAGTAAGCTACAGTAATTATTTGAAACTCACAAGTGGGGTGGGGGAGGCGTGAATTCCAAGTTTTATCAGTTACTATCCTAATTTATGTTCTCTCTCTTAAGAGCCCAATGGCCTTCTCCTGTGCCGTAAAATTCCGTGATTCTTCTCTTCTCCCCCCACCCACACGCACACAAAACGCAAACTCTTCTTGGTGACATTTATCCTGCACTGTACCACTGTAGTCTTGCTGGCTGGTCTCACTTTTAGTTACCATTTTCCTTTCTATTAAATTTCACCTCGCCCATTCCCTTTGCCATTAAAAACATATGCTGTTCCCACTTTTTTAATTCTATTTCTACTTTTCAGTTTCTTTTTGAACTGGGTAATTTTTTTATTTCTGTTTATTTCATAAGTTCCTCTTTCGCTTCAAATTCTGTCTTTCAACATTGTGATTGCTTCCAGGGCTCTTTGCCACCTGTCTTGCTGAAATCCGGATATACACTATCCACTAATTTTGTCATTTCCTCATAAATCGCTTAATAGATTTGTCAGCCATGACTTCAGCCCTAGAAGTAAAGTTGACTTGCTCTCATTGTTCTGCATAACTTCAGTATTCCTAATGTATTATCTGCTACAGATGTCAGACTTGATGGCCTTTAGTTTCTGTTTCACTTTTCATATGAATTTGCTTTACGTTTACCCTGTCTCAATCGTTGGACATCAAACTTCTTACAATGTTTAATAATAGCTTGCTGGAAAATACTGGTTTCAATAGCCACCTCTCTTAAACACTATATAAAGCAGTCCATTCTCCCTCCCCCCCCAAAGTCAATCCTCTGTCATTGATCACTATTTAAATGTTTCCTTATCATGACCCAAAATTAACTTTAAAATTTTGTAGAGTGCATGTAGTCTTCATCTGTACAATTCAACCAGGAAGCAATACTGCATTATATCCAGAAATAAATTCCCCTTGCTTTTCCTGGTAAAGTCTTCCCAATTTATCTCTGGTGGATTGTAATCTTAACTGAATGTTTTCGTTTTATATATTGCATTCTTTTCTAACTTGATACATTTCTGAATCTATACCTTGGTGGCCTTAAACAGAATCCAGTAATTGTTTCTTACCCCATACATTGTAATCCCTGGTCAAGATGCTTCAAATCAACCCTACTAGATTCCGATTTAATTTCTTGAATATAAGGTCAATCAACCTTTACCTTATAAATCTTTGGAAAGCAGCTACTAACCCTGTATATTCACTCCTTTCTCTCCCTCGCATTCTATTGCGGAGAAATGTTTCAGTACCACTGGTAATAATTTTTACCTGAACCCAATATATAACATCAAAGTTGCTAATTATCCTCAGATGCTTGTGTTTAATGCAAAAAGATTAGTTGTGGTTTATGAATGGATTTGGTTTATTCCTAATGAATGTATCAATGGGATTGATCTAGGGAAAGAGAGCAGCCACCGCGTTTTGCTCAACCTGGTACATTTGAGTTTGAGTATGCATCACGATGGAAGGCCCTTGATGAAATGGAGAAGCAGCAGCGTGACCAAGTTGACAGAAACATCAGAGAGGCAAAGGAAAAGCTGGAAGCAGAAATGGAAGCAGCTCGTCATGAACATCAGCTAATGCTTATGAGACAAGGTAACCTATGAATTGTTTTGTTTTCTCTGTCAGATTTATATGCCTGGCATTGAAACTAGAGACATTTATAATAAACTGCAGTTCTTAAGTTAAAAGCATGGATTTCTTTGAATTTCCAATGTATTTTTGAAGGATATCGTATGAAGTTCTTAAGTGTTAGTGCTGTAGAAGAGTCTACTTGGGTTTTGCAGCAATAGGTTTATTCTATTATGGTTCCCATTTCCTGCCTTATATGATGTTCACCTCAGAGTGACCAGATTGCATGTATGATGCTCATACTTAATTGACATGTCTTTTTGTTGGCTGTAATATTCAGCTAATATTCTATGATAAAACGTAGTATAGTGATTTTTAAAGTTAAAACAATTAGACAAGAAAAAGACTAAAACATTATTGAATGGAAGAAAGGAAAAGCAAAAACATAATAGGATGAACACAAGTATATATTTTTTCACAAGTTCAGGTTTAATATTCACTAAATTATTTCTGACTTTTCAGTAATATTTTGTTATTAGCTGAAAATGTACAAACCAGGTCAGGCCAAAATGTTTCTGAAGACCTACCAGTAGTCTGAAGATTAAATGTCTGGTTCTGCATGTATATAACAGTGATGTATTTTGCACGACCAGAACAGTTTTGTAATATCTAACGCAATTAGAATCATGCTTTCAACAGACTAAAAGTGAAAGCTAAAGGAATTTGTTCCATTTAAGAAATAACCTTTGTGACTGTATAAGCAAATTGTGGTGAATTGATTTCCCCCACTGCCTCTACATTTCGCACAAATCCATAAAAAATGAAATTCTTGAAGAAAGTTAACAGTTCACTCTGTGGTTTAATTTTTGTATGTTTTAAGAGTTTAGTTTTAGATTTTTGTACCAGATCTTGCATAAATGCCAATTCTTAAAAAATGTTTGTTATATAGATTGGTATCAGTGCAGGGCTTTTTGTTTGTCTGGTATGAGCAGAAAATGTATATTAAGCTTCTCAGGTTGTTACAGTTTTGTGCTGTTATGTTCATAGAATCATAGAATTTAAACAGCACAGAAGGAGGCCATTTGGCCCATCGTGTCTGTGCCAGCTCTTTTAAAAGAGCTATCCGAATCAATCCTACTCCCCTGTGCTCTCCCCATAGCCCTGCAAACTTGTCCTCCCCAAATAAGTATCTACTTTCTCTCTGAAAAGAATCGGTTTCAGGCAATGCATTCCAGATCCGGACAACTCACTGTGTGAAAACATTTTTCCTCACCCCCCCTCTGTTTCTTTTAACAACTATTTTATATCGGTGTCCTCAGGTTACCGACCCACCCGGCAATGGATTCTCAATGTTTTAACAAATTTGTTTGTTCTGCTGTACTAACGTGAACATGATTATTTAAGACGTTATCTCTGCAAATGGTTGACCTCATTTGAACCTTGGAAGTTAAATATTATTTATGCAGATTTGATGAGACGACAAGAGGAGCTTAGACGCCTAGAAGAAATGAGAAATCAGGAACTGCAGAAACGAAAGCAAATTGAAATGAGGTAAGAGAAAATAAGATCCAAACCAAATGGCAGATTTTCTGTAGTTGTGCTCTTTCTGGAGCCATTTAAAGATTATTAAATGAAAAGTTGGAAATTTAGATTTCCTTTCCTCTCAGTGTTTCCTCTTGAGGAATAACAACAGATCAGTCTCATTATAAGGAGTATATTATAGACCAGATTGATCATTGATCAACTTCTATGCACAAAGTTCTGCCAATCTCACCAAAAAACAAATAGTTTTATTGAAAGGAAACCAAAGGCTTTGAGTAAGTTGTAATTTCTTTCAAGTATCATAATTGTAATGAAGCATGCCTTGTAATGTTTTACTGATGAATGCTTACAGGCATGAAGAAGAACGTAGGCGACGGGAGGAAGAAATGATGCGTCAAAGAGAGCAGCAGGATGAAATGAGAAGACGGCAAGAAGGGTATAAGCCCAACTACATTGACAATGTAAGTAGTGAAATTTGTGGATTAGGGCTAGTGGTAAAAATAATTCATTTCTGAGTATCGTAGAATTTTAGGAAGTTTATGCTCAAAAATTTGTTTTACTTTTTTAATGATGTTCTTTCCAAATTATTTGAATTTTTTTTTAAGTTTTTACATTTTTTAGCATCAAATAATAGTGAATAGCATTTTAACAGGTACGAAGAACATTGGTTGTTTTGTCACCAATGCCAGATGCTATTCTGATATATGTCGAAATCTAACTTACTTGTCTCTTTCCGTATACTGTTTTTGTGCCATACAATGTAGTCTCATATCTACCACATGATTGGGCTAGGAGTGATATCTGGAATTCTTTTATCGGTTTATGTGGGTATATGATGTAAACTAATGTTTTAATGGCCTTTACTAATAGCAGTAACAATAGAATTGTGTACCTCTATTGCATTGTGCACTTTTTATACAGCATGAATAGTTGATTGGCCAACCTGTAACTGCTGTCTTCTCCATGCATGTGGCTTTGATTTTCAGGGGAAAAATCTTTAATTCCTCCATCATCCCCATGGATCCAATATTGTTATCTACAGGATGTAATACTCTCCAATCAATACTGTTTTAAATAGTTATTCCTGGATGCAGGTGATCAACCCTTTGTACTTTGCATAATATTCCATTCCAACTGCAATGAATTTTACGTACAAGATACTTAATACTTGGAATGAATTACCAGGAAGGGTGGTTGAGGCTTGGAATCATTTAAGAATCTGCTAGATACTGTAATAAGAAGATGGCAGGGTTGAGATTCTAGAAGGAATGAGATTAATTGGGCCAAAGAGTCCTCTTCATCCAATCCTTTTGGGATGTTTTTGAATCACAAACCTAAATATGTCTTTGTTGTATTTTAAAAATGCACAGTACTTGGTATCCGTATCATTGTGAAAACCACAAACCACAATATTGTTAATGACACTTTTTTTAAAAAAAGAACTGTAATGTTTGCAGTTCTGTACATGTGGGTTGGCAGACATGTATGAATAGTGAATGTGTTATGTAATTCCTGAATTTGGTGGCATATGTTTCACCAGTCGAATCTTCTATGAGCATAAAGCATCTTATTTTTTTCTATCATTCTATATCAAAGGTAGACAAGCAACCCAACTGGAGAGATGGCAAAATAATATAGAATCGTTTAGCTTTTAGGCTGATATTATGGTTTCATCTTTTCTGCAATTTGAGATCAGTAGGGCTACTACCTCTATTTAATCCCTGGAGTAGTTCATTAAATGTGATTGATGGTGGAGCAGTGTTCCAAATGTCTCATCTAAATGGTTTGGAACAAACTAGTCTAGCTGCATAATGCCAATTCCAGTTTGTTGGATATTATTTGGTACAATAGTTCTCCATTGCTCTCAATGATATCTTTATTTAAGAAACTTAAATATTCTCATGGATCACGTGCAAACAGTTGTGTGAAACAATTGTGTGAATGTACTTGGCAAAATTGAATGAATAATTCTTGCACATGTGCTTTAATTTCAATTTGTAAGCATTTTAGTCCTGGCTTTGAAAGCGAAGCATATTGTTTTCACCGTGAATACTTTATATTGATTAATTTGAGACTAATTTTAAATTGTGTATTTTTTCCCTCTTTTTTCTATAGCTTGGTTTAGCATTTTTTGCATTTAGCAATTGTACAAGACACTTTTTCATAAATCTTGTGGTTTCGTAAAATATTTTTAAAATTCTGCTCTTTTCTATCTTGCTTTCCCTGTGGTTGATGACCTTGTTTAGTCTTGAGCATTGATCAAGAGTAAATGAATATATTTTACGGCAATTACCTAACCTTCCTGAGTGCAATAGCTGAATAAATGTTGCACACTATAAACATCTTCTATGATTTACAACAATTAATTTGTGTCCTGGGTGGGAGAAAAGGCAGACATTGCCCTTTTACTCGATAGGCATTATTGCAAGAAATTCCTTTGTCACCATGTGATAACCCAGCTATACTTGTTCTACAAATGCAGCTTCCAGCGCTCAGTTTGTTTTTCCCACTGAAATGAAATGTCAAGCTGCATACATTGTTCGATGATCTAGTAGTGAACTATTTTAGCTTTTCGCGCTTTTTAAAAAAAAAAGCTGACGTATGTATGGGTCATTGAGTTGCCGCCACGGCGTGTCATCGTGTTCTGGATGATTATTTCAGAGTCCTGCTCACTGGACTGCCCAGCTCTTCCCTACGCAGATTGCAGACCATTCAGAACTTTGGAGCCTGCAAACTTAGGTCTGCGGGGTTGGATCTATGGCGTATCACCCCCATTTTTGCTCTGCACGACTGGATTCCCCAATCCCTAACAAATCGAATACAAGGTCCCAGATCTGCTGGGAATTGCAGTCACTCATTCTCCCGTGGGGATGGGTCAGGAGCGCAGGCTGTAAAGACTACAGGTCCCAGCATGCCTTGGCCACTGGAAATAACACTTCTAATCCCAATTCCCTGCTCTTCCCTTTATATTCCATTGTATTACCTATTGCTCTTCCAAAGTTTGGTGGTGTAGGTCTTCCCAACCACAGCACTCGCTAGTGGCCCTGGGGGCTTCATACCTATATAGTCACTCCAGATAAATCATATCACTGAGCTCTTTTCCGTTGGGAGTGACAATATATCAGGAATTTGCTGCATTTTTGTCTTAATTCAACAGCATGCATTTACATAGTACCCTTCATGTAAAGAAACATCTTGGAGCTTTACAGAGATGCTACTGGATCCTGTATGGAGGCTGTAGGTGACCATAGGCAAGGTCAGGGAGGTAGGTTTTTAGACTGCTTTTGAAGATAGAGAGGGGCCAGAAAGTAGGTCTAGAGGGGGAAGGAATTTCCAGAGAGAGGGGGCAAAGAAGATGTGGGTGACATGCAACATGCCTATGTTTGCCGACTATAGAGGCAAGCAAAAGAGTGAAGATCATGGAGGAAGGGATGGGCAAGGGTGAAGATTTATTGGTGAGGATCTTGAAACCTATCCGAGTGGTTGGCAAAGCCTAGTGAGGACAGAGATGTTTGACATACAAAGTAGAGTTTTGTAAGGAGCTTGCAGATGATGGAGATAGGGAGATTAATGAAGAGGGTCAACAAATTACATGCAGTAAAAAGGGGAATATTATTGTAAATATATAGGTACAATTTCTAATTGACATAAATCCATGAATGACTAAACTTAATGATTTCTAGTTTTGAAATAAAATATTGGGAGCCCTAAAAGGTAATATTCAAATGACCATTTATTTACAAGTTGTGATTCTATTGTTCTGTTGTTTGCGATGTTTCTACTCCAACCTGACCATGTACAGAAGTGTTGTTTTTCTTTCAGTAAAACCTGACTACAAAAAATCCAGCATGTTTTTTAATTATTAAGTAAATTTCCTTCTGTTGAGGAAAGATGAACGTTCAAACAATTTTACATTGAATGGCATAAAAGTCCTAAATGTATAAGTTTTTATTTGTATAAAATCCATCAACTTGTTTCTCGGCGTATAGAAATTTGGCTTTGAACAAAAGATCATTTAATCATCATGATTTGTGTTCTTTGCTTTTCCTTTCGTGTCTTAATTTATGCAGTCTAATTCTTCAATAGAAACTTATTACTGTTGCATTACGTCTCAGAAGGTGCCTGACTTTGTTGCACACTCGGATTATATGTTTTCATCCTAAGTGTTTGGTACTAAATTCATAAAACTAGAATTTGTATATGAATCAAATTGCAGATTGAAGAGATGCCAAGTTTATTTAGAGGTAACTATATATTAAGGTTATCAGTAAGGCGTTTGGAATTGTTAAAAACAAAAAAGTGAATTGTACGTGCATAATGAGTTCTGTACGTGAATCACTGCAGCTTTCATTGAAGTATATGCAGATTTTGCGAAGCAAAAAGATTGAGCTTCATATTTAATGAATTTTGGCAGATGCTTAGGATCCTTGAATACATTGTAGTAAAATAAATTATAATGAAACTTTCAATTGGGAATTTAATTGAATGGTTTGCTAAATTTAACTCTTGCATAGGTTTGAATCTCAGTTTTGAAGAAGGAACGTGCACTGGCACTATGGGGCTTCCTTCTAAAAATGCTAACCATCAAGTGCTCTAATTTAAATTTCCCTTACAATTCAACATCCAAGGTTCAATTTGCATGTCTTCTCGAGGGAGATGCTTAATATGAGAAGTAAATAACAGCTCAAAACATTGTCTGCTTAATTTAATTAAAAATAGTTTTCTGGATATACCATATTGCATGGTGAATGATTTGACATCTTAGCACTATATAGGAGAAGGCTGATAATAATAATCCTTGCATTTGATATAGCGCTTTTCACGTCTTCTAGACGTCTCAAAGCGCTTCACAGAATATGCTGTAAAGTATATTTGTGGGCGAAACGCGGCAGCCAATTGCACACAGCAGTGTCCCACAAACAGTCGTAGATTAAAAATAACCAATTTATTATTGTTTTGTTTTGGAGGGATTATTATTAGGCATGTGGAGTAACGAAACTTGCCCAAGGTTTCGCGTTGCCTGGAATTGAACCCAGGTGTTTCGCTTGCAAGGCGAGTGCTCTAACCACTGAGCTACAGGACTCCACAATGGAATGGAAGTTTCACTGAACTAGCTGAGTGAATTTGTATTCCATTCATTTAAGAAATGTGTTAAAGCATGATTATCAAAAATTGAGTATTGAGCAATAAAAAATGGAGGATCTGTGCTGTAATGAAATGCACCCTCTCTTCCTGGAGGGACCCAACCTGCTCTCCTTATTCTGGAGAGTATCGGGTGTACATTGGCAAGAACCGTGGCTTAAGGACTCTAGTAGTACCCCAGAGTGTATGTAAGGGTACTGCTAGAGTTTAATGCAGCTATAATCACTTGTGTTTCAATGAGATCATTGTCTGGCAAGCTTCCCGGTGCTTGTCCAGCTTGAACCACCCTACCATTGGGCCATTGGCTAAATGGAAAGAATTCCTGCTTTAGTGACTGGTTTGCCTATCCCAAGTATTTCATGAACAATCCCTTAGAGTACCGTGGACTTGCTTGGTTCAGAAACTGGACCACTGAGATTGCCACAGTGACTTAATTCCCAACATTTCATTTCAAGCACATCATGGAGCAATTGAGCTCTGAGGAAATCTCGTGTCTCTCTTCTGTCTGTCTATCCGTTTCCCCCCCCCCCCTCCAATAGTTGGTCATTTGATATCTGACAGCACAAGTCTAGGAGAAAATAAATGGAGCGAAAAGTTTACCTTACATGTTATTTCATTTGACTTATGAAAATGTGTATATTTGAGTAGATTTGACACTTTATATAAGAATACTTATTAAATGCTAATGCCAAAGAACAATGAAACAGCAGTTTATCTGATTGCCAATGTCTTGACATGAGCCTTCCAAAGCTTTGTCAGCTAGTGATCCCTGATACTCTTTTCCTTTCAATCTTTCATATAAAAACAAATCATTGTGATCTGTGTACAATCTTTGTTTTGGGAATACAACCATGAAGTAGCTTGTATTTTTGTATGAAATTATTTTAACATTGGACAGAAAATCCTAAGAATAATAATGTTTGCACCTTTCTCGTATTGTTGAGTTACAATTTGTTTGGTCAGCCAGGTCTCAGAGAACATAAGGAAACCAAAGATCATGCTTAAGAGAATACTTACACGTGGAAATGTTCACGTGTACCCCGGAATGGGTTGTGCATTCTCTCACTGGAAGGACACATGCTTCTTACCTAAGTCCAAAAAGTATTTGATTTGCTGGATATACGTTGGAATAATCCTGCTCCCATTCTGCTGCTCCCAAATCCTGCCATCGATCCAGGTTGGCTGATATGTCTTCAGCAGCTCAGGAACCAGACTAACAATATCACCACTGAGGGTGATATTCCATTGCATTCCATTGCCAAGCATGTCACCTTGTAGCCAATTCACCTCCAAGGAGACTGTTTACCTTGTAAAATAATAATTATAATAATAATACTCCCTTGCATTTGGTATAGTGTCTTCTACATCGTGAGGACACCCAAAATGTTTCACGGAATATGCTGTGAAGTGGGGTGACTGTGTATTTGTGGATGAAAGTGGCAGCCAATTTATGCAAAGCAATGTCCCACAAACAGCCATGAAGTGAATGATCAATTTTATTTGAGGAATTGTTGGCTAGGATACCAGGAGAAACTCCTTTCTCTTTTCGAATAGTGCCATAGGATCTTTAGCGTCTACCTGAACAGGCAGATGTGACCTGAGTTTAACATCTCATGCGAAGGACGGCATCTCTGACAATGCAACTCACCCCAGCACTGAATTGGAGTTTGTTAGACTCCTGGATGCCCTCCCAAAAAAATTCCACACCCTTTGCCTGTGATGTTAAAGAACCCATGGCACGATTCAAAAAGAAAGGGGGTTTCTCCTGGTGATCTGGCCAACAATGCCCCATATATAAACCATAGCTGTTTGTGAAGCATCACTATGTGCAAATTGGCTTCTGTGTTTCTTCCACAAACTACATAAGTTGCTTTATCAACTACACGATTATCATTGTTATTCACATTCAGTAGAATGTGCATTACATGTATGAAACTACTGGAACATCTGACTTGGATAGTTTGCAACGGTATCTATGATAAGTTATTAATTGTGCCAAGATATTGAAATGTTCTCTAGAATGTACATCTTACAAATTATTAGTGAGATTCTTATGTTGATGGACCCTAGGCCTGTTACAGGAACATAGGGTGATATGTAAACATTCTGTGTAGAAAACAAGCCACGGAAGATTTGCATACAAGTATGCAATTATATGCCATTTGTATATTTTATGTCAAAATTGTCAAAATAAGCAAGGGGTTGGAGCTGAGGAGAGAATCTGATATCTCAGTAAAAAATACTTTAAAGTATTTCTGTTCCTGCAACTGTTATTCTTAAATATTTTGAAACCACAATCCTTGCCTCAAATGTATCTTGCTACTTAATGTGTAAAGAAAAATCACGTACGCTTAATGATGGTGCTCATATCAAGTCTCTGCTGACACTCCAATGCTATGATGGGGGTGTGCTGGATTGTCAGAGGTGCCATGCTTTGGATGAGACCATTCTAAGGAAAGTTACATAACTTGCTCCATTTGTTAATAGGTTATAGGTTGCCTGTTAAATATTTCAAAGTTGCAGTAGGTAATCACAAGCCACAATTTTTTTTGAAAAGCAAAAATATTTTGTTTGGAGCTGCACTTGCTGATTTCAATAA
Source organism: Callorhinchus milii (assembly GCF_018977255.1). NCBI lineage: Eukaryota > Metazoa > Chordata > Chondrichthyes > Chimaeriformes > Callorhinchidae > Callorhinchus > Callorhinchus milii. Next base: position 66,312,744 of record NW_024704745.1, on the reverse strand, counting down.
TAGCACCTTCATTTTGTCAAAAATGTAGACGATTGACAGGAGAAAGAACTTGATGTTGTGTTTTATCGTGGTCTGTTGGGTCTGATACAAATGTTTTTCATTTTCAGGAAAAATAGATAAAAGACTAATTACCGTTGCAATGGAATATTCAAGTGTTTAAAAGCTTTTCGTGGGGGTGCAAATCTTTCATGACTTATTTGGTACCATGTCCAAGATTGAATCCAACAGTTTGAATGTGTACAGTTGTCATAGATTGTATCAGTCAGGACCATAGCATTTAATATGTAGAAGTTGTATAAAATTTTATTTAATCAATAATCTACATTGCGCATGCGTAATTCAATGCCGTCAGTAAGTGTGCATGTGGTGACGGGTTAGGACATAATTTCCCGCGATTCAAAGGAAATTGTAAGTGCAGGGTAATGAAGGGTAGAGGATCTGCGTTACTAATTAGGAGGTGATTAATACAACTAGTGCAATTAAATCTAAGTGGTTTTAATTGGAAACTGAATGGGACTTAAGTGAATATATGACTTGGATGATTATACGATTTATAAAGCTAAGACTTATTTGTGTTTTACTGTACTTTTGTGTGCTTAGTCCTCCCTCTTTCTGATTCTGCAATTTTTTTCTGTCTCGATGCAGTTTGCCATTTCAATATGTTAAAATCATATTACAGGTACACTGATATAACCCTCATCTGTATAAATCGTATAATCGCCTAAGTCGTACATCTGCCTGAGTCCCGTTCAATTTCCTATTAAATCCACTTAAATTTATATGCACTAGTCGCATTAATCGCTGCGTAACTCATAACACCGCTATCGCATTTGCCGGCTGCCAGGTTTCCTGAGCCTGCCTTAAAAGAACACCACACGTATGTACCCCAACGCTCTCTGCACCCTACCTCCCGGGGTTGTAACATCAACATCATTGCGCACGGCAGTGGGTGGGTGGGGAGGGGCTGAGAGAGGAAAGAGAAAACTTCTGGCCGCCTGTTCCATCTCCATTGTGAATCACCCTCTCAGGGCAGTGGCATAAGGCTGCGGTTGTAAGGACCCTCTCTTAATCAACCGTGCGGCTCACTGTTTGGACCACCCTGCTCCATGTGAAATCTTTGTAAGTGTTTGTATTCCAATAAAACAGTTCTGTTTTGAAAGCTGTTTGGTTGTGCCATTCAGCGTACAATATATGTTTTCTGCACATGAGGTACAGTACTGAGGCACAGTATATGGAAAGAATGGGCTACCATAGCTTTAATATGCATGCGTTAAACATGATACAGAAATATTGTCTTAATGTCACCAGTTGTCGGTTCAGTACTTTTGTATTTGTTATGTGTCCGTCATATATGATACGACTTACGCAAGTTTGCCATAACTCATACTCTGCATAAATCATATTAAATGTTATGGTCCTAACTGCTACAACTTATGTGAGTTTACCTGTAATAATATCTGGTCTGAAAAGGATAACTGTTAGCAACATTAGATATTACCAATATTTGTGCATTCTTCAAACTGATCTGGGTCATGTGCTGGAACACTCTCCCCTCTTCTGTTTGCAGTATGTTTAAATGAGCTGGATTCACATGGCAATTTTTAAAAGGCTACATTTAGCAATCACTGCTCCAATGGTTTACAATATATGTAAGGCTACATTTTGGAATTACGTGCATAAATGACTAACTTGGGCTTCAGTTTGTTTTTCACAAATAAGCAAAGATGGACTGATCAAATTTAAAGGCATACAAAATATTTGAACTAAATAAAGCAATTCTAAATTAGTATGGCGACGTGAAAGGCCCAATACAAAATGTAAGTAGTAGAGATAACTGAATGTGTATTCTGTTCTTGACATGGAAAATTTAATTGGCTTACTAGCATTGATAGGTTCCAAACAATTTACTTTCTTAGAACTTGTCCTTTACCACTTCATTACAGTTGTTAGTAGATACTGAACTTGGATTGCAGGTTTTTGTGTGTGTCTGTGTCTATGTGTTGTGTCTTACATCCTACTGGAATGAGCTCTTAAAGATCACTTACTTGGAGCAATAGAAAATGATGCAGTAAACGTGAAGGAAAAAAGTTGTACCGAGGGAACAAGAAAAAGTGCCATTTGACTTTACCGTGTCATGTTGATAACTATTCCCACTAAAGTAACCACAGAGTTGGTGATGACATATATGAATTCTAGTTTTGTACGTATTTTATGTTTCAAGATTATTTTGGGTCTGTTACCTCCTTAAAAGCTTGTTTTAATTATTCAATTTAAACTACAATTTCCAAGCATTGCATTACATTAACTCCTGTTTTGAATCGAGCAAGTTTAAAAGAGCAAAACAAGCAGCCAAAGTTTTGCTGGTATGACAGGAACAGTTTGTGTAATAGTTTCCTTGTTCTCAGATTTTTTTATGTTTGTTTTCAGGTGTGCATCATGGGAAGAAAATTATGTTTAACTGAAAAATGTTCTGGTGTAAGAGATATTTCTACCTTGAATAAAGGGACATATTGTGATTTTTATTTACACCTGAACAAAGGAAATTTGTATTTGTTATTTGCAGTTCATCAAAGCAATGGATTTTATATTGGTTTTATATTGATTGGCTGTTTTGCTGCATTTGAAACCATTGTGATTTTCTATAATCATAATAATAATCCTTGCATTTCATATAGCGCCTTTATGAGACGTGTCAATGAGTTCACAGAATATATTGTAAAGTGGAGTCCTGTAGCTTAGTGGCACTTGCCTCACAAGCGAGAGACCTGGGTTTTATTCCCGGAAGGGTGAAATGTTGAACAAGTTTCCTTACTCCCCAGCAGTAAGTAGGAACCCGGTTGTTAGTTGATTGGTGGATCGCTTTTCTGGGGGTAATAATTCCTTTTTTTAAAAAAAAAGAAATTGGTCACTCAATCCACGACTGTTTATGGGACACTGCTGTACGCAATTGGCTGCTGCGTTTTGCCCACAAAATATACAGTCAATTCACTTTACAGTGTATTCTGTGAAGCTCTTTGAGTCTTCTTGAAGATGTGATAAGACGCTGTATCAAATGCAAGGATTAATATTATTATTGACTATATTTTGTGGGCGAATTACCTTTGGAAAGTGGGGGTAGTGTGGGTGGGAGGCTAATCTGCTGACCAAGGATGTCAGCAGCTTCCTCACTGCAAAGGGAACAGCTAACCCACTTTCAAATTTGGCATCAGTTTTGCTTTACAGATTCCCTGTAATATAAAAGCAATATGACAAAAAAATAAATGTCAGGTGTAAGTTTTTCTTTTTCTTGAAATAATACAAAACATGTATTGGTGTAAAATGCAATTTAGCCATCTTATTTTGTAAAGTTATACTTTGTGAATGTGCTGATGTTTTGAAAAATAACTATTTTAAAATCTGAACATATGGAGAATAGGTAGATATTTGTGACTTAGTGATATTTCATATTGTCTACTCTCATCATAATGTGAAAACTGACTTCAGATGCAATAGCAGGTATTTTTAAGATCCATATATTTTGCTGTTTTGCAGCATTTTAACACATAAAGCTGGGTTTGCGTCCTGCTGGTATTTTAGCCCCTCCACATATGTTCCAATTTATGATTTGTTTTACTCTGCAAGGAAAAGTACCATAGTAGCACCAGTGCCTTGTGTGCTATTAAAGGTAAGAACTGAATTTACACAGATAAACTGTGACGGTAGGTTGACCAACAAAATGTGTTTATTTTCAGAGAGAACAGGATATGAGGATGGGTGATATGGGTCCACGTGGAGCAATTGGCATGGGAGGTAGGGTTTTAAACCATGAAAACACTGCCATGTCGGGCATCTGTTACTTACTGCATGGTGGTTACACCTAGTAATGTTCTTTGGGACTGTGCCTGGAGTTGAAATTACAAATGTAGCAATATTGAAATGTAAATCAGTTTATATGTTGCAATAGTATTTTTACAGAAGATTGATGTACAATACAGTTTGTTAAATTATAATTTCAATTCTCATTTGTACTCTTATTTTGTACATGATCAATCTGTAGTATGGTGTACATATTTTCTACATGCATTATGATGAACTGGTGGGTTCACCAAATGAGACTTGGTATATGTCCTTCACTGGGTTTCTTGGCAAATACTGTCAATGTTGTTCAGTTCTGCACTGTCGCTTTTCATCCTCCTGTTGGTTGACAGCTTTCGTCATAGGCTATACAATTTATGAACATAATCATGTCCTGTTCTCTTTTAGGTTTATTTCTATGTAGTCAAATCACTTTTTCAAAATAAGTTTGTCAGGTCTGTAACTACCTCTGTGGTTGTGTCCTCATTGGATTAAAGATAGAATGCAATAACATTTGTGGACCCATAAACCAGTCATTTTAACTGTTGACATCTCCATAGAATCTGTCAGTATGTCAAAGCCCATATAAGACAATCTTGAAGGTATAATGTTGTTTAATTCTTTAGTCTGATATCTGTATTTGATAGGGTTTTGAAGAGTTCCAAAATGCTGAAAAGTATTTTTTGTTCAAACTGGAATGAAAATTTAGGAGGATATGGTTGGGTTGAGCTTATTGGGTTCAAGAATAAGTTGTATTGGGATATGCAAAATATTTTTGAGTAGAAATCAGATATTTATGCACAGTTAGATGTACTTATATGTTGCACATGTAAGATATTAATGTTATAAAATGGGCAATTTAACATAAAATGTCTTTGGGGCAAAACTTTCCTTCACAAATTTCCGCATATTCATGATATAATCAGCCTGTGAATAGCTAAAACCTTTTCACTGTCTACTGAGTCAGTTTGCCAACTTCTTAAATAATGTTGCCCTTCATTAGCTCATTAGTTCCCAGATTTATTATTTGCTTACTGACTGAATAGATTTTAATTGGGTTCTTCTGAAGGTGGTCTGAATACATTAGATTAGTCCAAAATAGCTTAGTTATACTGCCTGATCTGAATCTAGTAAAATTAATACCTTGCTGGGAATTCAAGGACTGGATATTTTGTTTAAATGATGAACCCCAGGCAGTTAATAATGGGATACCAGTACATAGCATAGAAGATTATGAACTTTGATCGTAGCTGCATCATTTGTGAACCCAATGCAAGAAAATGTACCCATCAGAACAAACAATGTTTGGTCAGGCAGCTCAAGACATTCCAGTTCAATTTTTCTCATATTTCTAGTGCCTCATACCATCTCTCTGCAAAGTGGAAATGTGTTGAACTCTGCAGCATTATAATTCTCCTATAAATAGCTGTCAACCTCAGACTAATGTACAAACCATGATCAAATCTGTAATGATGTACAGATTTGATTTTAAAATTACCTGGACCATCTAAAAATTGTATCATTTAAGAATTCTGGTAATAGTGTTTTCAAAGTTTCTGTAGTATATTGCCTTTCATCTACACTGGCTCCGATACATAAGTTAATTGCTGGCAAAAAAGAATTTGTGCTTATGTGCAAAATAACGCGTGAAGTTTAGGGATACACTGATCCTGGCTCTGTGATTCTTGCAACTTCGCTCTGTGCGCAACTTTACACCTATCTGCCAAGAAGACCTCATTTTTCCAGTAGTGAAGTATGTTTTTATAATTTACAGCAGTAGTGGCCAACCAATGGCCCGCGGGCCGGAAGTGGCCCGTGGGGCCGTCAAGAAGCGGCCCCCCGAACATTCGCACTAGTCTAGGTAAGTCCGTATTTGATTGGTAGTGTGTTTCCAGGTTTTTCTTGATCGAATATTTCTTGATTTACGCCATAAATCAAGAAATATTCAATCAAGACAATTTATTTTCTTGGCTGACCAAAAAGGTTGACCACCGCTGCTTTATAGTATACATTTTAGGGATAGAGATTAAGAGAGATTAAAAAGTTAAGACACTCTCGGAAAGAGTCGGGGTGGGGGTAGAATGAGACACAGAAAAGTTTTGCACAGTGTTATACTATAGTGACAGTATAACTCCTGGTGGAACAATTTTTAGTTGGCTCTTTAGTTGATTTATATTTCATATGATGTCCAATTATCTGCATTGTTTTCTTATCCTGCAGGGGATTAGTGCAGATAATTGGCACTCTACTTTATCACACTTCCTGTTTGATGCATTATCTAATTTAGGATTCCAATTAAGTGAGTGTTAAGGACAGAATTTGAATAAATTAAGTAGTAATTTTTGGACTAGCAATACTTGGCTAAATGTTTTCATTGCGAAACATAACAGTAAAGAGCAATTTTTTTTGTTTTGCTATCCTGTGCAACCTTTACCCATCTTAAATAACATGCTTAGATACCTTTCGTGATTTGATTTAGACTAGTCAACATTGTAGTCCATTGTGCCTGAAAATAGATGATGTAAGCAAAATATTAGCTATTCTTCCAAATCTATTTTAGTGTCCCAACTAAAAGATTGTTTGTGGGACGCTGCTATGTGCAATTGGCCGCCGCATTTCGCTCACAAAATATACAGTCAAATCACTTTACAGTATATTCTGTGAAGCGCTTTGAGATGTCTTGAAGATGTGATGAGGCGTTATTTCAAATGCAAGGAATATAAATGTCAACTCTGCTGTTTGCCCCTTTCTTTTGTCAGGCAGCCTATACTCAGTATGCGTGCACGTTAAATGTACGCAGTGGGTGAAAGTTATAGTTGGAAAAAATAATGGTGCATTCTAGGGTAATAAATACTTGTGCAGTTCACTTTCCAAAATACACCTACTTTGACTTCTGGTTAAAAATGGGGTGTATTTTCAATGTGAAAGATTATTCCTGTTAGTTGTTGAACGGAGGAAATTTAGGGTTGTCATTGGGAAATTAGAAGCCATTTTAACCACAGATGACTATTGAAGGTTAGTTCATCATAATATTTTAAACATGGAACTGGAAAAGTATTTGAAAAGAAACGATATAAAATGAAAGAACAATTAAATTATTCAAATATGGTGAAGGATTGAGCACCAGTAAAGGCTCTGAGGGCCAAGTGACCTCCTTCTGTTCTATAATTTCTTTGATCTTTAATTGTTAAATTACTAATCGGGACAATATTGCAAGTTAAATAATAAAGTAACTCTCTTTTGAGGAGTCCATGTAAAATGTTCATCTAGTGCAATTCTTGTTGGGAATAACTTCATTCTACAAATAATGAAGTGTTTTTAGTAACTTTTTAATGGAATTATACTGTCCCAAAGAACAATATATGACAGCGAATTTCTTAACAGAAGTACCAGGTGCTTTGCATGGTCAGTCTATTAAGCATGTTTTAATATACATTTCTACAAATATTCAATCCAATTAATTGCCTTGGAAACATAATTAGATTTAGGCTAGCTCTAAGTACCAACTATTTTGCATAGATGCGTATAGCCCAGCCCCTGCTGGCAACCAAGGCCCTGCTCCACTCATGGGTATGAACATGAACAACCGTGGACCTATACCCGGCAATCCAATGGGACCTGGCAATCCAATGGGACCTGGCAATCCAATGGGACCTGGCACTCCAATGGGACCCGGCACTCCAATGGGACCTGGAAATCCAATGGGACCTGGCAATCCAATGGCACCTGGCAATCCAATGGCACCTGGCCCTGCAATGGCACCTGGCCCTGCAATGGGAACTGGCCCTGCCATTGGGCCAGAAGGAGCTGGAAATCTGGGAACACCCATGATGGGAGACAACAGTGGAACGCTGGTAATGTATTAAATCATCTCATATTTGCTATCACCAGTGCCATTTTGTGTCTTAAGTAACTGAGATGTGTTTACACTGAAATTAGACTGGCATAATAATCAAAATTGTGCATTAATAGGTTAAACAGATTCGTTAAGAATTTTCATCACACAAGCTATGCTTTTCTTAACTGCGAATGGAAAGCGGATGAAATACAGCAGTAATTGAAATGGTGCTTTGAACCCTTCAATATTTTCTGACTAGATTTATTACTGATGTGTCCAGTTGTACAAGAAGTATGTTGGTGCTGCTAGTTTAGATTGTGTAGTTTTGTGTAAGATGCCAAACTTTTTGTAGGTGTAAACGGGTCTTGGGATATTGAGCTAAATTTTGTATAAAAAACATTATTGTGTATTCATACAAGTGCAACTTGAAGATTACCGGGGCTCGAATTTTAAGCTTGGTGATACAACACGTGACATATTGGAAACAAATTGGATTTCTTGTGCATTTTATATTTTTCTCCTGTTTGTGGCGTTTTTTGACATAGCCTACACAATATTAGCTAAGGTACATATTGCACTTGTCATATATAATGCAATAAAAAATTCTAGCCCTGCGTCAATTTCTTTTTTAAAAAAATCACAAAATTGGGTTGAAGATTAGTTGCTTTAAAATTTAAGATCATATTGTATTTTGGAAAGTTATATTCAGTATTTATTTGGAAGCTGCTTTTCTGCAATTCTTAAAATAAACTTTCAAATCTAGACTGAATTTAATAATTCCAGAATTTCCCATGATCTTTGAGAATTCTAAAATCTAAGACATGAGCCACAGTACTACCATCTGTACATATCAATTTGTTTTTTGACCCAACGATAGCCACATTTAATTGTATAATGCATTTATGGTTTCACTAATTGAAAGTGGCCTTGATATTGCTAATCACCTTCATAACCTTTGAAGCTCCACCAGTTTCCCATCTAAAAATAGGCTTTTGATTCTGATTATACACTAACATTGGATATGTTTGTGTTTAAGTTCCTTAAACTTCCATGTGTCGCTGCGCTAAGAGCAGACTGATATTAGATCAGAGCTGTTAAGGGATGGAGGGGGGGAAATGGGATTGTTTTTGGGGGCAAGATAGTGACATTAATGTCATGAATCTGATAACTAGCTTTTGGAGTAATTGAAAACTGAGCAAGAAAGTGGATATTTTTTCTCCCAGGTCCAGGTATTTTCTGGTGTTTGCTGTTTATGGTCACAAACACAAGAGACATATCATTATTTCATCTGCCTTTGTTGCAGTTTGGCTGTTTGCCATGGGCACAAGTATTCTCGGAGTTGATAGTTTATCTTGTACGTAAACTAAGTATAGTGAGAACACAATACATTTTGGGATTGCTAAAGAAGTTTCTCAGTGAAATCTTAATGCAGATTTGGGTTGTTATTAAGTAGAATATACCAAACATTCTGCATAATATACAAATAGTATACTGCATAATTCGCATGTATCTAATGCAAAATCTGCTAATCGTGGGAAGGTTATCCATTATAGTGAATTTAAAAATAAAAATGGGACTTCTGTAGACCTTGTTCATTTTATTTCGGTAGTCTGGTACCATTCAAAGGCCATCTAAATTAAGTTGTAAATTTGTTTTTTATAAACTCAACTTTAGTGGGAGATGTGAAGATTACTTTTTTTTCTGTTTTTTTATATAAAAATGTGTACTGGCTAATCCCGGTGAATGCTTCAGTTCAGAATACAGTCTGCATAAAGATATTCCTTATTCCTTTGTAGTTGACTAATTGTAGCAAATAGTAAGTTTGTCATAACATCGTTTTGGTTTAATGTACAAATACTCCTTTGTCTAAAATTGTTCAGGTTTCCACTATACATATAACGTACAATATTTGTGGCTTCTGATATATTTATTGTACATAACTGGAACTAGTTTGTGTGCTTTTTTGTAAAAAAAAATGAAGTTTCTTACATTTGTATTAAATGTACAGGGATCTAAGAGCAGTTGAACAAGATAACCTGTACTGTGACAGCTGGGAAGTAGGTTGTAAAATACTGGTTTTCATTATTCATAGCAGCGTAAATATATAATATATATTAACTAATGTAATTACTCCTTTCTTCCTCCTTTTTGTATGTTCCTGGTACTACTGGACTGCCTGCCAATCTTGATGACACCAACACGCGGGATATCGGCAATCAATTGATAAAATTACCATCTTTTGTTATGTTCCTACAACGGAACACGCAATGGACATAATTTTTAAATAAACGATTTTAGCGCAATGATAGATTTCCCCAAGGAGGTCCTGGATCAATGGGTTCCCCTCCATTGGTTAATAGGGCAAACCTGAGTGGAACCCCAGGTCCTGAAGCTCCCCCTCAGCCACCCATGGGAGGTGTGGGCGCTGTGAGTGGTGGTCCTACTGGTTTTGGTAGAGGAAACCAAGGAAATAACTTTGATGGATCCAATAAACGCCGAAGATATTAGACATTTTGAAAAACTATAGACCATTCCCTTCTATGACATTTTAAGGTATACGGCTATATAGTGATTTCAAAAAGAAATTCAGTTGAGTTTTATCTGCTGTTACCTTACATTTTGTTTTTTTAATGTGATGTAGTTTGAATCTTGTTTTTGTTATGTAAAACTTTTTGTTTGTATCTTTATATTGAAGTAAATGCTTTAGGCTTTGTAGTGTAGAATAGCAACCACATAAACCATCAATGTTCAGCAAGTTGGGTTTACCCTTTGTGTATGTAGTTTGATACATCTTTTAAATTGTGACCATGCTGTAAAATCCATGGAGTTCTGGAATGATAAATAAAACCTGAAAATAAACAAATTACTTTTGTAAATGTAATTGAGTACGAAGAAACTCAAAACTGGGTTATGAATAATGCAAAACCTCCATATATAATTTGACATTTTCCTTGTGATAAATGCATTAACTCTTGTCACAATTGGGCCTGAGTACTAAAGATCCACAAATTAACCCAACAAAAATTAACATACTTTTTTACACATTTATTTTGTCGTTGAAGAGCAGTTTACTCTCACCAATTTTTTTAATGGCTTGGTAATATTTGATAGGTAAATCCTGTTTTTTTTAAACTCACAGGTATTCTAATAATTGATGGCTATATCAGCATTCACTGGAGGTGACTATTTTGTCAAATACAGAGTATGAAAACTTGATTAATATTTGTTTGGGAGCGTGAGAATTAAGTTTAGTGTTCATTGGTGAAAAATTGTCTGCATACTGCATACATTTTAGCATAAACCTGTAAATAAATTGCTACTGCAGAAAATATTCTTCAAGTCATTTAAGATCATATTTTGATCTCCCCAGTGCCTCAAACAAGTGAATACCTGTGTTTTTGAGATAGATTGAGGTGTTGAAGACTAAATGTTAAGCCGTTAATTAGTCAGTACGAAGGTTACTGTAATGCCTTTAAAATAAACTATGCTCAGCAATTCTTAAGTTAGCCAAGCCAGTAGCTCATATATTTGTTTTAATATTTATTGTTAAATTAAGCTGAATTCAGCAGTAACCAGATCTTCATATTGCACACACCAATGGGTTCAAATTATGCTGAAAATGGTAAATGACATTCATCATATTAATTATGTCCCATTGATTTTCAGCATGTAAAAGCAATTTTTTGAAATTCTTCATATTTACGTTTTAACTTTTAACTTGTCAGGGAATCTGCTTCATCCTATTCCTTTGTACTTTACACTTTTAACAGTTACACATCTGCCATACAAAATACAATACTGTGGTCAACTTTTAAGGCTTCAACTATTTGCTTAATTTTGTGTAGTGAATTTGGTATGGCAGTGAGGAGACTTCACTGTACATTTTCCTTTTAAATGCGTTGTACTAAGAGCTCATCTTTTAGATTCCTCAGACTGCTAATTTCAGTTGAAACCTCAGTAGCACCAACATTTGCAGAGTTTTTTTTGACAACTTTCATCCCTAACTGTAGCCACTATACCTGAAATACCTTGGATGTGGTTTAATACTGATAAATGTATTGAATTGATGCCAGTGGTGGCAGAGCAATATTTTTACAGTGGTTGGAAAATGGGTATTAAAGATATATGAAGTTTAACCAATTTACGTGGCATTCTACTGGAGATTACCTATCTGAAAGTCTTAACGTTGTTGTAAATTTAATAATTAAAATTTTCACATACCCCGGTACAGTGATCTATTTCTATATGTGAAAGGGACATTTCAAAAAAAAATGTTTGGGGTTTACATATTTGCTCATGTCTGATTTAAGAAAAGCACAAAATATAAGTCATCACTGAAAGATAATGGAAGTTTTGCCTGCAGAGACTCAACTGGAGGCCTTTCACTGTGCTCTGAGCAAATTGGAAAATGTTGTCTTTTGGAAAATGCTTCCTTGACTGTGTATGTGCCTATATTTTCATTTTTATAACCAATAAAGGGCTGTTGTTTATCTGCTCCAAACATGTAGTACATAATGCTAATAACTCAAAGACCATTCATATGTTAGCATTTGTACTGAAAGTTTTTATATAAACATTTAATGAATAATCTGCAGGTCTTACAGCAGTGCAAAAAAGCCGGCACAGGCACGATGGGCCGAATGACTTCCTTTTGTGCTGTAAGATTCTCTGATTCTATGTAGTCAGATTTCTATCTTCTTGCTAAATATGGTGATTGAATGTAGTGAACAATGTAACTGGTGAAAATACAGTAGCATTTATCACTTTGATGTTTACTACACCACAAAATACCGGGGCAATGTTAAGTGATATGCAGATTTTTTGCTACGATTAGCTCTACTGTTGCAGAGTTTTGCTGCAGATGTCTTCTGTACTTTGATATGAATAATAGTACAAGCTGGAAACAAATTTTACTAAACCAAACAATCTGTATGGTTAGAATTCCATGGTCATGATGTTTGCTGCTCAATTTTTTTTAAAAAAAATTTTTTTACTGCACAACCACTAAATTGTACAGGTTGTCTGTCTTCTGAATGAATCTGTCAATAGTCCTGATGCCAAGAAACTTACATTATGGTGCACTGGAATTCAAGTTGGATATGATTTGTCCGTTTCACCATGGTGGAAATGTATGGGTGGAATTCTATTTCAGGTAACAAGGTATTTCAAAAGTTGCATTGTGTTGGTAACTTACTTGGTATTTCAAATCAGACTTGATGAAATTAACCAATCTTCAGTATTTCTTTCACTTATAAAATCATCAATACTTGCCTCAGGTTATTTTCTCTCCAATGAAATTCCACACTCAGATTACAGAAAATAGTAAGTTTAGCCCATTATATAAGTTATACAATTATCTTGATTAAACAAACAGCTAGTTTGATCAAGTATGTGATATTTTGATACTGGTTCTCAACAGATATGGGATTCTTTCAACAGTTGAGATTTATACCTCAGGAAATGTCTTTGTTTGCAGGAAGTTCTATCATTCTCCGTAAGTCACTTTATTCACCATACAATTAAATGAGCTTCAAGATGTGATCAGTGTACCTAGTTTGGTTTGCAAACTACTACTGCAAATAATTGTGAAATGCATCTTTCATTTTTTTTCTTTGTTACGTAATGGAACAGTTCTAATTGTTGTGCACTTGATTGTGCAGCTAATACAAAGAAATGCAAGTGTTAATATTTGTTCACCTACAAATCCAATGTGAGTACACTTGACTGTGAGAAAATTGGATGGTACAACAACTTGCATTTATATAGCACCCTTCACGTGGGTATGCTAAATCAAGTGCAAATATTACAATAAATACCGTTATGATTAAGTAAAATCGGTTGAGTGTGGGCAGGATTTGGCAGTCACCTGAATTGCTTTAAAGTTTTGTATTGAAGTCCTTTGAATAAGTTGCAGGTTTCTTTATTAAGAATTAATATGTTGTGCAAATCGAAAATGGGAAGAATTGTGGAAGCTGCATTTCTGAAAGATTACCCGAATGTCTGTGCTGTAGTTTTGTGGTATCACATCTGATTCTGCACACATATGAGCACATTTTCCCTGATAGTCTTTGTCAAAAGTCTGATTTGATGATGATTCGCAAAATTCCTTGCCTTATTGCAGGCAGAGAATTCAAAAGACTTGATTTCCAATATTGAATATCACTATATGAAAGGCCTTGAACCAACCAGGTTGGCATGATTGGTGAGATTTTTCAATCATCAATATTGAGGTGAGCCCATGTTCTTTTCCTTCTTGGAGGACTGTGGGGCATGCAACTGAACTTTCTTTAGTGTATTGTCCTTCCCTTGGATTTGTGCAGCAGCAGTGTGTACTGTTGGCATGCTCATTTCCTCAAATTTGCACTAATTGTCATGAAAGTCTTCATTCTTTTCTAGCAATCATTAGTTATTGCATCCTTCTCGTGGCTACCTGCCTTTCTGCCTATTACTCATGACTCCTTTTCGTCTGAAGTATCCAAGCGTACTATTATGTTTGTTCTTAACCTCTATAAGGTTCCTAGAGAGTTGCTAAACTTAAATGTTGCAATTCCAGGCCTCCATCAGTTATTCTTTTTGGTCCTTGACAAACCTATGTCTTAAAAGCTTTCTGATGCTTCTTATCTATTATCTTGGAAATTGTTTCTCTTCTAAAGGAAAAAGATGATCTTTTTGGCTTGCTTTTCTTAACTAAATCTTGATCTCATCAAAGAACCTCCTTCTATTTTGCTCTATTTTACCAATCCTTGGACTCTTAAGCTTATAGCCCTGATATACATCTTATTCTGGGAACAATTTCTTGTCTTCTAGTTCTGTTTCTTCAGCATTTCCCTGTACATTTGCTTGCCTATTCCAATGAAAGACAATCCCTCTTTAAACTACAACCCTTCTTCAAACTGTTGCTCTGCAATCTTCCCTTTTAAAGTTACAGTAAACTCAAGTTAATCTGCCAATATGTTTAGTGTGTTTCGACACTCAACTGAATTGTTACTGCCTGGACACTTATAAAACTATTTTATGGTCTTTTACCAAAGCTAATTTTCTAGACTATCTAAATTTCATTCAACTAAATGATTTGGGCTGGAATTGATAATTCATCATAACTAATTTCCATCACATCATTAAGTCTTTCTCTGTCTACTTCTCATGTCTAATTCACTGCTCATCTCATAGTGCAATTATTAGCAATCTGCAATAATGGATGCTTTCCATTTGAAAAAGTGAACACCTGGTATTATTCCATTAATCTATGAACATCCTGTATTAGTAGGGAGCTTATATACTTCAACGTTGTCACATCCAAAAATCGTTCTCGATCATGCTATTTTCTCCTTTTTAAATGGGATGTTCCACCTGTTCTATGTTAAAATTATGCAACATGCATTTTTGCTAGCTGAATTTCCAAAAAGTTAACTGTTGACTAACCACCCCAGTCATAAGGATTAAAAAATCACGACTGAAGAGTTGAGAAGTCATAGAGTGTATGAATAAATTTGTTCTGCTTTCCAACATATGCTATTTTCTACTTTTAACAAAGTTTGTATCTGATGTTGGGCTCAACATTTAACAATATAATTAAAATATCCAGATGAATTGGTCATCCATCTCTTATCCTTTGAGTTTGCCTACAACAAGCAGTCAATATTTCAACATGATAAGGTGCTTTAAAAAAGTTCAACGTCTTTTGAACAGCTGTTCCACATGCTTTTAAGAAAAAAATTCCTTTCCGAATGGTTCAGAACAGCCATATTCAAAAGGTACAGTACATCTAATATTTTGCTCAATTTTCATTGAGGAGTGGTTTGACATTTTAAAACGCAAAATTAAGTATGTATGTATGTTGTGTATCTCTTGCTTTTCCCATTATTTACTCTTACTTTCAACACAGCCTTGTGAGCATCTGGATACTGCTGTATTTATGAGTGATTTCATGTTTGAGAACCTTTTCAGGTATTCAACTCAATGCATCGATGGTTTGATTCAATCTGTTAGGGCTATTTGATTAAAAAATAGTATTGAATATTTATGTACAACTAGATTTTCACTGATTCTCTTCTGCTATGAAAGTTTTTGTAGCAAATCAATTAATTGGCTGCTTGGAAGGGCTTGTATTTCTGCAAAAGCTTTCCAATGGAAACATTTAAATAAATTCCAGAATTGATCAATAATTGTAACACAGTCACTCTGAAAGTGTGTGTGTGTTTTGTGTGTGTGTATATTGTCATTGTGAAATTACTTGAAAATACAGCAAACTGAATTGAAAAAATGTTCCTACAGCAAACCTATAAAGGAATACCAATTTTCCTTCATATTTCTTGGTTTTAAAGTGAATATTATAAATCTATTAGGGAAAATAGCAGCTACTGTATTGTGTGGCGTTATTGGTCTAGTATGCTTGGCATTCATCAGACAGTTGAACCTGCATCAACTCGGGACTGGGCCAAAGTACCCTTTATATAAGGGTGGCCTCGGAATAGGGGTTCATTGCTTCGTTGACTGGCCCTAAAAAATTTTTAAGTCTGCAGGCCCATGTGTAAACTAAATCTGGACTCCTAGCACATTTACCAATGTCACCTCAACAGTGAGGCAGGAAGCTGTGGGTGTCATGTGGGCTGCGCTGCACTGTCTTGATAAATGCACTAGGAGTCGAGCAATAGTCTACATGCGGACCTGCGGAAATTGTTAATCCATTCCTGGTAAGTATACTTCTATTCACTTAGAACTGGCCGTTGAAAAATGTGTCTGTACACTGACACGATTCAAAAAAAGAGTGGCCACTGGACGCGTTAG
The DNA here is from genome assembly GCF_018977255.1 of Callorhinchus milii. Taxonomy (NCBI): domain Eukaryota; kingdom Metazoa; phylum Chordata; class Chondrichthyes; order Chimaeriformes; family Callorhinchidae; genus Callorhinchus; species Callorhinchus milii. The sequence goes on along the minus strand of NW_024704745.1, from coordinate 66,296,285 downwards.
ACAAGTGGTTGCTGAATAGAGGGGGTTTATTGATGAAAATCGGTTGGGACTGTTCCAGGGTGGTTGTTAACAGCAAGCGATTGCTGAATAGAGGTGGTTGCTTTAACAGGTTTGACTGTATTTCAGCATCACTTGTAATTTTTCACACATTTTGATATGGCCAAGCAAAGATTTAATTCCACTGAATGAAATATTTAAGAAGTTCCAAAAAGATTTATTAACAATTGTAGGTTTGCAAGTAAAACTGTAATGTATTTTTCTGGGTATGTTATGGTATCCCTGATTTATTCAACATGTCAAATCTGTTTAAAAAAGTTTCACTTGGATCAACATAAAATGTGAAACCAAAGTTAATACATACCAGTATGTGGTTTATCTCTCTTGATTTTATTGGTAACGTGTCAGATTGGCTCAGTTGGTAGTACTCTTGCCTCAGAGTAAAAAGATAGTGGGTTCAAGCCCCATTTTGGGGACTTTGAACTCATAGTCTAGGTTGACACTCAAATACAATGTTGGGGGTTTGCTGTGTTATTGAAGGTGCTGTCCTTCAGATGAGACGTTAAACCAAGGTCCCGCTTGCCTGTCCAGATGGACGTTAAAGATCCCATGGCACTACTCAAAGAGAAGGGAGTTTCTCTCGTTGTCCTGGCCAATAATCCCCCATATAAAATTGATAGTTCACTTCATGGCTGTGAGACAATGCTAGACAGAAATTGATTGCCTCATTTCCAACAAGTACAGAGTCATTGCACTTGACAATAAAATCCTGTGAAGCGCTTTGACATGTCTCAATGATGTGATAAGGCGCTGTTATCAAATATAAAAATTGTAATCAACTTTTAGATATGAAAAATCTGGTAAAGTGTGGTCAACTCTTTTTATCTGGGGAACTGTTGAGTCAAATTGCTGGGAAATGTGCTCCAATGTATTCTGGAAAGCATAGAGAAGTCAGAATAAGATCCTAGAGTTGCGTTACTTGGAGTACAATTGAAGTTAGAACCTGACTTTTGATTCATTTGCCCAATGAGGCAAATATCACTGAACAGTTGTCTTGTCTGGCAAACAACATCTAATGAAATCTGTGTTGCAATACAACCTCCTTTGCAAGATCGGATATTTTGGGTGGAATACTGTATATGGGAGAGTTCAGGGTGTAAAGAATTTATGCTTAAACATTGTTGCTTCAACGTATATCAGATTTTTTTTCACCAGACTGGAAAGATTTCTCGTGACGTTCTAGATTCCATTCAAAATGGATGCATTGGAAACCCTACAGATGTATACTTCAAACACCGTCTTATAACCTCAGGTAAAAAAAAACTTTGTCAGGTTTATCAAACTTCAGAAGTGTCTTCATCAGTTAGTGTTCGTTTTTAAAATGGACATGTCACCTCAGTCAAGTAGTGATTCATTGTAGCTTTATTTAGTTTTCCAATTGGGAGGAAATTATTTTACATCTTCCTGGTCTGATAAACTGTTTTTAACAAACTGTTTCAAAGCAGTTTGTTGAAATGCTGTAAATTGAGAAAATTTTATTTCATTTTGCCGAAAATGGTCTCTGAATTTAAATCTTGATCGAACTTGCAATCTCCTACAATGTAAAATCATTAACTCACATTAATTAATAAACACCATGGAGCGTAATGCCACAACTCATTGTAAACAGTTTTAGAAAAATTGTGCAGTCATCCATTATGCCATATAGTAATGCATTTTAAGTGTATCCTTTTGCCTGTTGCATACAGGTTTTGTGTGTATCTTTAATGCCTCACAATCTTGTGAACAGTATTTTTGAGGGCTGCAGAGACTAACGATGGGTAGTTAAGCAAATGTCTTTTCAAATATATGTACAGTACACTTACTATTTTGTTTGTTATGATTTTATTTAAACAGGGAAACCTTTTGTACATTTCCATGCTTGCATATTTAATATTTATTGTGTGTCACATACCTCCTACTATCTTGTATTTCAGTTGTGTATTTATTATAGTCTCTGCATAGGAGGACTTGCAGCTTTTGAAAGTTAAAAAGTTGATTTCTCTTTAAACTGTATTTTGGGTTCATCACATAGACAGTTATCAGAGTTAAATTTGCACATGTACAGAATGAATAGTCGCGTTTACACATTAAGTTGCATATAGTATAGAAAAAGCTAGAAACGTTCCTCCCAACTTTTCTACAGGATATGAAATGTGATTGAATTAAACTATGCTTTGTATGAAATATAATGTCATTATGTGAGTGGGAACTTAAATATATGAACTATACTGATATGAATTTACTTTAATTTGCCAAGATGATGCCTAAAAAGTAACAATTTCACAAAAGTATTAGATGAAAAATATGCAATATATTCCATGTGAAAATTCCCAATTTACTGAGTAAATGCGATATTGAAAGTTCTGCTTTTATACTTGTTGAATATCTGGTAAGAACATGGATTGAGACTAAACACAGACATTTTTCTCATAGCTGGGCCGGTAATTATATCTTGGGAAATCTTGAGTTTGTCATGCTCCAACTGGCAATTAATGGAAATCAGTAAAATTCACATAACATCAGAGGCATGTTTTGCTGTGACCAAATTACATATTATTTGCTTTATTTGTATCCGTCTATATCTTACTTTGGGTATTGGGCCAGCCTTCTGAATAATTTTTTTTAGGTGTACATGGAAACTAGTTTCACAATTTGAGATTATGACGGATACAACTATGGTTACAGATTGGCAAATTTATATTTCTGTTGTTGAAACTGTGCACCCTTACTGGCTGCAAAGCTTTTTTAGGAATAAAACTTTGGGACAAGGTGCCTATCAACTTACCAAGTTGTTTCTCTATATACCAATGAAAACAAGCTGGTTTAAACTTTAACTGGCTACATGTTCATTAATAATTCAAAAATAAAATTAGCATATACCAATGACAAAGATTGGTAAATCATATAAAAATGCTTTTCTTGGTTTCCTCTCAGCCAGAGAAAACTAAATTGTGATTCAGTAAGACTGAAAGTGGTTTCTGAGATAAAGTGAAAGTAATCTATAGACGTTGATGAATAACAAAACCTGTTTCAGTGGCAAGAAAGTTTTTTTTGTAGCATTTTAAAGACCATGCATACTGCTTCAAAAACACAGGGAGCTTATTGGATTGCTGATGGGTATTTATACCTCTTAACTGGGGCTAATACTGGTGACATATTCCTTACTTCCATGTGAGGTACTAGAATATACATCCATGGAAAGCACAAAAATTCCTGATTTATGAGAAGGTTTCTCCACCATGAAAGTGGATATTTATCCAAAGGTGACTGGAAAAATGAGGTGTGAAATGATTCAAGACATCACCTGGAGTTAGCTATCAAGAATATGAATCTGAGTGGTCTGCAGGGGTGACACCTTACTGAGCAGCTATTACCGAGTACCGTATGGAATCAATAATTAAATTATGACCTGGTTGTGTGCCAAAGTTTGTTGGTATGATGCTAAGAAAATTTATGTTAATAATAATAATCCTTGCATTTGATATAGCACCTTATTGCATCGTTGAGATGTCTCAAAGCGATTCACAGAATATACTGTAAAGTGAATTCACTGTGTATTTTGTGAGTGAAACACAACAGCCAATTTTGTACAGCAGTGTCCCACAAACAGTAGTGGATTGAGTGACCACATTTTGGTTGTATTAAATTGGGGACTGCCCCTGGAGAAGTTCCTGGTGCTAGCTGTCAATCCAGCCTGACGTACCTTTCCAATGACCAACATGTTACTGTGCTCCTGGGGGAGTAAGAAGAGTTTCTTTGGTGATGCACCTGGCCAACAATGAATAGAGCTGAGTCAACTTTGGTTTACTTGGTGATGTACTAACTGAGCTGGCGAGGTACACATTACTCCAGAATACTGTGTTTGTCTAAGTTCAACAGGGTTCATCAATCGGACTTGAAAGGGTAAATAGCAATTTAACGTTCTTCGCACTCGTTTCTGAACTTCCCTGTAAAAGTACACCTGAGATTGTGTTGAAATAATACTGTGAAACCTTTGATAACTCGTCACTCAAAGGGAAATAGCTTGAATGACTACTTATCAGAGTTGACTAGTTTTCCAAAGTACAAAGTATTTGAATAACCAGGATATTGAGTGAGTGACTAAGTTATTTGGGGTTGACTACTTATCCCTTTCACTGTAGCTACAATTCTATTGTATTGGGATCCCTAATAACTTGCTTCTGCTGACCAGTATCTGTGTTCCACTGAAGATTATGCCTTCCAGGATTGGCAAAAGGAAACTGCTTCCGTGACTTCGCAGTATTTGGAACTGAATTGGAGACTTGAGCATGTCAACGGTTTTCTTTATATATCCCTACCCCTGACCATCAACCTTGTAGATATTAGCTGTATATGTGGTCTCAAACTGGAACCTATGTTTGGTGGTGGTGTAAATCTAAAGATGTGTACAGTCTGGGTGTAACTCACACAATCCTACACCCTTAAAAAGGAAATAACATTATGCTCATGCAGCTGCTTATATACATACACTTATTTAAACTATATTCTAAAGCTATTATTGCGGTCTATTTAGTGAACAGTTTTCTTCTTGCTCGCATACTTTCATCTTCCATCTACCCCGAGGAAGACCCTTTATCACATCATTGGGTGGGAAGGCACCAGCAACTGATTGTTAGTAGTCCATAGAAACATTTGTTTCTGTGATAACCTCCTGTGAAAGTACATATGAGTTTGTGTTGAAATAATAGCCGTGCTTCTAAGCCTCGGTTCACCATTTTACGGTGATTCAAAATGCTAATAACTGTTAACAGTAATAAGGGTTGTCAAAAAAATTTGCTCCTGATTACACAGGGTGTCCCTGTTGTTTATACATCCATGCGAGCATAATATCAATAATAATCCTTGCATTTAGTATTGCGCCTTATGTTGTTGAGAGGTCTCAAAGAGCTTCAGAGAATATATTGTAAAGTGGACTGACTTTGTATTTTGGGTGAAACGCGGCCGCAAATTGCGGACAGCACATCATGACTTGGAACTCATATAGTACATGGTCTGAGCTAACAGTGCAGTGCTGGGGCTGTTGCATTGTTTGATGTGCGTGCTTGACATGAATGTTAAACTGAGGTCCTGATTGTCTGGGCAGGTGGGCATTAAAGATCTCGTGCAATATTCGAAAAGAGAAGGGAGCTTCTCCTGGTTTCCAACAATCCCCCAAATAAAATTGGGTCAATCAGTCCAGGCTGTTTGTGGGACATTGTTGCGTGTAAATTGGCTCCTGCATTTGCCCACAAAGCACACTGTTACTGCACATCACAGTATTTACAATTTTGGGATATTCTCATGATGTGAAAGGCATTATATAAAATGTAATGATTATTATTATCATAAATTGCACTTAACTCATGCAGCAAACTTGAATTTTTTTTCGGTGGAATATTGAATCATGTACTACACTAGATTGTTTGCAGAAGAGAAGTAAATGCAATCTGGATCTCTTGTAAAGAGATTGGTATGATCTGTCCTAGCAGTTTCTGAACATCTGTATTTTACTGTATTAACTTTTTCCAAACTTTCAAAGGTCCCCTGGTAAGTCCACCAGCAGTAAAATATTGTCTGCAAACAGAAGTGCTTCAATCCTTTCTATCAGAATTGCGAAACTTTGGTTTGTAGATGATATTGTTCTGCTGGCATACTCACCTGGGGACCTTTTCCGCTGGCCCCGCCATCTTGAACACTGGGCCATGTGGTGGGACATGATGGCAGTGCCCCCAAGTGCACAATCATGGTTCTGCATGGCTTACAAGAGGACAATGAGAGTATCGATTGGAATATACAAAGGGAATCAGTCCCAATTGTTGATTCTTATGGGTACCTGGGAGTTGTGGTGGACATTGCTTGGACATTGTGCTGAAGGACTACGTAGAGAAAGGTGCAAAGGGCACTCTGGTCATGCTCATCCCTCTTTAAGGATAGCAAAGGACAGCAAGGTCCCCACCTCACTGAACCAGTACAGAACCTTGATACCTTCCCTCATCCCTCAACTGCCCTTTAAACCCCACATCCATTCCATGACCCATTCTGCCTTCCCCCACCTCGGCAATATTGTTGGACTCCACCACTACCTCTCCCCTCAGGCAGCCGAGACCCTCACCCATACTTTCATCGCGTCCAGGCTTGACTGCTACCTCCCTGCTTGCTGGACTTCCCAACTCTTCCCTCAACAGGCTGCAGATTATTCAAAAGTCTGCAGCTCATAAGCCGATCACCCCCGTCCACGTCTGGCTTCACTGACTCCCTATCCCCCAGAAGATCAAGCTTAAGATCCTCGTCCTTATTTTCAAAGCCCTCCATGGCCTTGCTCCTCCCTAAATCTATGACTGGTAGCACCTTGCAAACCTTCCCTCTTCCTCCGCTCGGCAAGCACTGGCCTGCTCCATGTTCCCCACACCACCATTGGCAGTTGGACCTTCAGCCTTTCTGTCCCCACGCTCTGGAACTCCATCCTGGAATCCCTTCAGCTTGCAAACTCTTGACTGTCCCGCATCTTAGGACATCATCTGTTGTGAAAGTTGCTGTATAAATTACATTTTTTGTTGTCTATTTGCCAAGGCCCCTCACTTGAGAGTAAAATTATCCTATAAAGGTCCTCCCACCACACTGAAGGCAGATATCCATCAGATAGAAGATGAGGAAACTGAGGTTTGGGGCGACAGCTGCTGGAAGGCTTTACCTGGAGTTTGTGTTTGTGGACACAGACGTGTTAGGACATACAGCGCTTAGAACCCACCTTGATTGGTTTGCAGAGAGTAGGCGACTAATGCTTAAGCTCCACACCTCTGATTGGTGGAACCATCTCAATGGGAAGAGATGTGTTTCCAAGTTGTGGCCAGAAAGATGGTGGCAATGCTGTCACCCATTTCATGCTGGTGTTGCCCACCAGGAAATTTGCAGGGTGATCCTGGCACCTGCCATCCATCGAGTGAGGGCTTAACCTGCGCTTGTCGGATTTCAAATGACCAACTCGTGACTATCACCCTTGAGGGGAAGTCAACTGAATTGGCTTCAGGTGACAGATTTGGTAATGGAATGTCAGAATTGAGCCAACTCTTTGTAGCTATATCAGTCCAATTCCTGAGCCAGGCAGGTCTGCAGTATTCCAGGATACTGCTGATGACAGCCCAGGCAACCTGGCTCATTGGCAGGTTTGGGGTGGGGGGGGCAGAACAGTCACTGGGGGGCAGGGACTCTTCCCACTCAGCTCCCGTTAAGCCTGCAAGTCAAAGCCCTAATGGTGCCCCTAGCTGAACAAGCTTGCCAGAGAGTGCTTTCAATGGCAAGCAATGCATTTTTTAGCTGGTTTAAGATTCGCAAACACATTTTCTGGGGTCCCTAAGTGTTGGCTCTTACCATCCTGCGCCTAATATTTTCTGGAATTGGGTAAGCAGAATTTTTCAAAAATGGAGATCTCCAATAAATAACTCTGGAATTTTCATGTATAGCTTGGATGCATGGAAGTCTGGTAGCATGGTAATGGGTTTCCACATATGTCAGATACTTGGCTGACTAGAAAATAAAGCTTTCAAAGTGAATATTCTACATATTGCTTTGTTAAAAACAGAAAAAAAAACATTTTCAAGTTTCTGTGTTGGTGCTTTTAAACCTCAAAGCAGCAATATTGAAATTTTCTTCACAGAATGAAACCTTGTATTGAGTTTGCTTTGTTCTGACGCACTCACGAGCTTCACATCTACCCTTTTTCTCATTAGGCTATTTTTTTGGATTAGTCTGACAGATGTGGAAACCATCACTGTGCTTAAGAGCATCCAAACCAAACAGAATTCTATGCATCCGACCTACACACAGAAATTCCAGAGACAGATTGTTGGAATGGAATGCGCACTCTCCCTCGAGGGATGCATTCTGCTTACCTAATTCTGGAAAGTATTAGGCGCAGTTTGGCAAGAGCCCACAGAGGGCTGTCTTGATTCCGACATTCAAGCCATTATTTCATGCTGTTTGTGTACAATTTACCTATAAACATAATCAGCTATTTAGTTGTTTGATTTTTAATCATCAATACTAATAAAATGACAATGTCTGTCTGCGTTTCAAGAAGGATCTTAATAACCAATTGATGTAGAGACATGATTTATACCTCATCAGAAAGGTCTTGCTCTTGGGAGTGACATGGGCATATTTGTTTGTGTGTACCTCCTATCGTTCGTGAGTTATTTGCAGTTTTGCATTTTTCGCTGCAGTTATACCTGTGGCTGCCGAGTCAAAGTGGTGATGTGGCATCATGCATCGCACAGTACGCACCCATTGCAGTTACACTTGGTGGCCGCGCTGACTGACCGTGGCATCCTGCGTCACCGAGCGCGCACGTAGCCAAGTGGCGGAATAAAATAAAGAACACACGAAGCTAAGCCACAGCAACAACAAAACTACATTTTTAAAGCACTGAGTCCGCTCACTGAGTCCTCCCAAAAGGATTCCACCCAGATGAGCATAGATAAAGGTGAACTGTCTGTCTGTGTGTGTGTGTGTGTGTGTGTGTGAATCTACATTCCGTATTGGATCCTTTGGTTGCAAGCGAAGCTGCAACAGGTACAGCTAGTACCTCATTAAAAACACTGGTCTATTACTATTTTACTACTAAGCATTTCCCAGCATTCACTATAGAATTTCACCAGAACTCATTGTTTATTTAATTTATTGTTTATTGTTTCCGGGGTAACAATCCCTCCAAACTAAATAAATAAATTGGTCACTCAATCAATGACTGTTTTTGGGACACTGCTGTGCGCAATTGTTTCAACCACAAAAATACGCTATATTCTGTGAAGTGCTTTGAGATGTCTCAACTATGTGATAAGGCGTAAAATCAAATGCAAGGAATATTATATTATTATTCTGTACAGTTAGATGCCACCCCATTGAACTAGGTTCATTTGTTTCAAATGCAGCCAGTTTGAGAGCAAACCTTGATGATTACACTGTTATGTAACGCTTGAGTTGATTTCTGATCCATTTTGGTTTCAGAATTTGGTTGAAATCTTTGTTATAGTTCTGAGTTCCTGTTTGAAGCTGTTTATAAGCCAGTTCTTCCTCCCTTTAGTTTAAAACTTGCCAACAAGCAAAGCTTGTATTTAGCAAGAAAGATGTGAATTACTGAAAACAGCTTGTTATAGTTTTTCACAATTCATGTCAGCCTGAATCAATTTCACAAAAATACTACTTTATGAAATTTGGTATTAATTTCTCTCTCCCCTCTTTCAAGTCTAGCCTGAAAACTTTCCTCTTCTGCCACTCTGCCCCCACACTCTGGAACTCCATCCCGCAGTCCCTCGGGCCTCGCCACCTCTCTTGCCTCCTTCAAGACCGATCTCAAGATCCTCCTCTTCGATCGTGCTTTCGATTACCCTGCTTCCCCCCACCCCCCGCCCTCCACCCTCCCTGATCCCAACCCCTAGCTCAGGTCTGAAACACTGATTGTTCAGCGCCTTGGGACGACATCCCGACATGAAAGGCGCTATACAAATGTAATTTTGTTGTTGTTGATACAGAACTTTCCTATTTCTACTCTTATCTGTGCCAATGTTTCATTACATCTCTGCTTCAGTTCCTGCATAATCACTTACAGTGTTGCTCCAGTTCTTTCCTTATCCTCATGTACATGCTTGGTGACATTATCCAGGGTCATGGGGTCCACATCTGGAGGTTTGTCCACCTTCACATGTGGGTAAAACCCAACTTCATGGCTGTTTGTGGGACATTTCTGTGTATGAATATGTGCTGTGTTCACCTACAAAATGTTGTCGATACATTTTACGATAAATCCTGACGCATTTTTGGGATGTTCCTCAGATGCGAAAGGCGCTAAATCAAATGTAAGGACGATGAATTGTACCTTTCTATCTGGAACTTGTCAGTGTGGTTCCATTGGTAACATTCTCGCTTCTGAGTCAGAAGGTTGTGGGTTCAAGCCCATGTCAAGACTTTGAGCTCATAATCTAGGCTAACATTTCAGTGCAAAATGAGAGGGGTATTGTGAACGTTTCTCCTTTATAAGGTTCGGTTAAGACCCAGAAACAAAGGGAATCATAGACCATTATCTTTCTTTCTAACTCTTGTTTATTCTTTAACATGCTGCCTACAATTTCATATTCTTAAACGTACCTGCTTTAACTCTTTAACATAATTTTTTTTGTATTTCTTTTAAACTTTAAAAACAATACTTTTCGTATTTCTTTACTCTTTAACAACACTTTTGTATTTATGTAATTTTAACAATTTTTGTATTTATCTGTACTACATCTATTTCCTACCTAAAGTAAATCACCCACAAATATGTACAGTCAATTCACTTTACAGTCTATTCTGTGAAGCGCTTTGAGATGTCTAGAAGACGTGAAAAGCGCTATATCAAATGCAAGGATTATTATTATAAATCTCCTCCTCAATGACCTAAAGTAAATCATAAAAGTCCTCCTTCTCAGGTTTGAAACCTCCCTGCAGGGGATAAGATGGAAGCAGGACAAGCTGTTTGATGCCCTCGATCTCCCTTTCTTGCGCTACCGGCCTCACAAGAGGTAAGATGGCAGCACACAGGACAAGCAATTTGGTGTGCACCGTCTATCTTTCTACGCTCTCTGCCTTGCAGGAGTTAGGTTAGTAGCCCTTGGGACAAACTGTCAAGCAGGCACTATCCCCCTTTCTGCTCCCTCCACGTTTGCAGAAGCTAGGATGGCGCTGCCCAGGAATAGCTGTTAGCTACACACCATCCCCCTTTCTGTGGGGGATTTCTTCCCTTTAACCTCCTTGTCTCCTTACTCCCATTTTACTGAGCCAGTGCACAATCTCAGCATTTTGTTTCACCCTCTCTCTCCTTTAATCTTTAAACCAGGCTGAGCTGTGCTGCTCACCAGGAAGCTTGCAGGGAGTTCTTGCTACCTTCTTTCTGCTTGGTGAGGGCTCAAACCTGCAATGGTTGGATTTCAATTCCTGCGGGGAGGGGGAAGAAAGTTAAGCAAGGTGTGAAGCTGAGCTGCCTCCAAGATGACGTGCCTGCAACAATAAATTGAAGCCCATAAGATCAATGAAAAGTGGCATCAAGAAAATGTAAGGAATGAGACCGAAGTGTGCAGAAAATGCTGGGAAGGTGGTGTAGTTTGAAAAACAAAATGCATCAGTTCTGCAGTTGTAACACTTCTTGGTTACAATTGCTAGGTTAACCATGTTTTTGATTGATAATAGAGCACAGTTACAGGTGTATGAACATCAAAGCAAACTAGGATTTGGGCATTTCTGAATTTCTTAAACTATGTACAGTGATTGATTGGTTGAAGACTATAGTAGCTTTTTAGTTTTGTTTTTCCTTAAGAAATACAGTCCTAAATTTAAAATTTGAGGCAGTGGCATGAAATGATTCTTACATGCTTGAGTACTGTAGTAGGTTCATACTAAGCCTTCGAAAATATTTATATTGGCACGGCATGTAACACAATGAGTGATCTGCGGTAGAAATCTAAGCATGTTTACAACTGAAATTTCAATAGTTATTAATTGAATACTCTTGTGTTTTCCAAATAGTTATTTCAAAAGCCTCAAATATACTCAGTACACTAATGCTGGCATATTATTACCTCATTCATTTTTTAAAAAAGGTATTCCCTTCAACACATTTCATTAGTTCCCAAGTGTCTCGTGTTGAAGAAAAGGCTGCTCTTGAAAATTAAACTGGCCAGAAGTTACTTCAGTCCTATGGTATATGTAATATCAACCACATTCACACCAATATGATTTATATTGTCTTCCTTTGTGGGTCAATGAAAATAATTTTGAAAAAAAAGTTAATTTGTACTACTTTTCATTTGAATAATGAAAGCTAGAATTACAGCACAGTATTGGCAGATGTAATATTACGACTGACACTCAGGGGCTGCTTCTCAAGAGGCAATCTGATGGTCGGTTTCCATTAATAGATTTGGTGAAAGGTGTGTTATTAAACTGCAAGTTGTTATATAGCACCTTTCGCACGGCATAGCTTCTTGGAACACTGGATTGGGTGTTCAGGGTGATTAGATCCTAAGACTGGCTTTTTTTTAATATAAAAAAAGTTTTCAGTTTTCACTAATTTTGAGCCATTGATAATAAGGCTTGAATGTCAAGTCTACAACCCTTTAACTAAAATAAGTATTTAAATTTATTTAACTCTTCTCTTCATCCTGTGTTTTGCCATTTTTTCCCCTTCTGCCCTACTTTTAGTTTATTTTAGTACTAATATACTATATTGTATTTATTCTGAGCTTTTATAGATAAGCTGAAATGTATTGCCTTCATTTCTGAGAGTTTGGGGTCCCACCATTAAGTCTGCAAGTACGAGCAACATTGGTCTCTGAGAAGTTGCAAACTGACTCCAAAAAACAAAGTTGGTTTCAATCTTTAAAAGGGATGTGACTGTACATCATTGCTATCATTACAGAGAAGTGTTTGCAGTAAATATCTCAGTATTATTATTATTATTATAGTAGGATCCCAGTTGTAACTGTAAGAGTCTATAAAAAGGTACCAATTATGTAGCTACTTTTTAAAGAAAATGAAAGCTTCCTCAAGACTTTATAAGACATGCTGAATAAAGAATTTGTAACTTGATCTGGTAGTTTAGAAGTTTAATTGTGTTCACCTATAAAATTACAACTGGTGGCATCAGCATTGCTGGAAAGTGAGTTAGTCCATGTTACCCTTACCTGTTACTTGTTCCTTATATTTAGCTGGTGTGGCTAAGGAAGAGATTGTGACAGTCATAATAAGGAATAATTTTGCACAAAATTGTAGTTTGTAGCTCCATCTGTTCCCTTTGCACCTTTACTTGACTCCTTCAAGGTCCGTCTCAAGACATTCTTCTTTGTCTTCGGTCATCTTCCCACCCCCCTAAATCCAACAACTATCTTGGGTGCAAACCCTCTACTGTCCAGGACATCTTCCTGATGTGAAAGGTGCTATATAATGCAATTTGTTATTGGAGTAGTTGGGATGCTTGGACCTTTTTCCATTTATTGAGCCGATGAGTAAATAATACAGTAGTTGAACATTTAACCATATCATTTTCTGTGCATTTAAATCCTGAGACTAGAGAAGATTGTTTCTTTTATGAGAAAATATCCAACCATATGTTCTACGATGACTAATAGTAAATATATGATATAACATAAAAGTGAACAATGTTCAATCTATATCAATTTTAGTCTCGTACAGCACTGAAGCAAATCTCCACATAAGCCACAAAGACTAATTCCAGTCTTTTGTTTGCTTCCTGATATCCTTCAATATTCCACCTCTGATAGTTAGTAGATTGCTTGCTCTAGGGTCTCACAAGTGTCTTAAGAGTTTCTGGGTAAGAAAGGGAAATCTTCCAGGGTTCTTTTTTATCATTGCTATAAAATGTGCATTTGTCCAATATTAGATGAGGGCAGTTTGGGCTCATCTGTCAAGTTCTTTAGTCAAATTGCCTCCCAACACTCACTGTCGAGCCTCATACTTGACAAATGGGCACTTGTATCAGGGTATAGTTGAAGACAGTGAGGTTGTACTCCCAACATGAGTTAGCACCTTTGGAAAGGTGGCAGAAAAGAACTAAATTAAATATCCTACATCGCAGAAATATAATTGTACTTTGATCATATCTGCACATTTTTACAGAAACCCATTTATTAACCATAGTTTCACTCAAGTTTTTCTTTCATTTCTAGATGACTTGCTTTCCCTGAACGGTCAACAACTTATCTGAATATCACATCATGCTCCTCTTGCAGAGCATTTTACGTGACCTGTTGACATCTGGCAGACTAGGTGAGTATTCCTGCTCTAAACCTGTGCTCTGTTACAACAAAGTTTGATATTGCATGCTTGTTTTTCTACTCTATAAGGAGTGTGTTTTCCCCAACACTATCGGCAGGGAGATCAGTGTCTAAGGAGATTTGTTCCAGGCGGTAGTGGTTTTGGGGGGNGGATAAATCAGACAGTGTTTGTACTCCTGAACAACAATCAAGGACAATTGGGATGCAGTGGAGAGGCTTCCACCAGCCCATTTCCAAAGTCCAGGTTCAAGCAGTGAGGTGGATTAATGGCAAACACAGGAAGCAGCTGCTGGGTGGGAGGGCTTTGGCCTATACTGACCTGTCTCTAACCATCTGGAAGGCAGAATGAGTTTCACAGCTGACATGTGTATTTGCCAGAGCTGCTTACATGAGCACCTGGATTAAGCCTAGTGCTGAGTAAGCCTGGTACATGGCATTGGACCTCGAGAACGTCAAGAGAACTGGCACCGACAGTGTTACCTGGAGTCCCAAGTTTGTGAACACTCATTTGTGCATCCAGCGCCTGGAATCCATTTTGATTGGCCCGCAGAGGCAATCAGCTGCTGCTTAAACTTTGCACCTCCAACTGGTAGAACCGTCACTCAGTAGGAAGGGATGTGTGTCCGAGCTACAGCCAGGAAGATGATGGCAATGCTCTCACACATTGCATGCTGTGATGTGTTACCCACCAGGGAGTTCCAGGTACCTACCATCCACCCAACAAGGGCTCAAACCCATGCTTGTCGGATGTCAAATACCCAACCAGTGATTATGCTTCTGAGAGGGGGAGATAAATCAGGGTCTATTGTAAAGATGAGTATTATAAATGAGGTAATAGTTTGATTTCATATTATTAATCTCATTTTGATCCCAGCAGTGTCCAGTTAACCTGTTTAAAAGTTGTATTTACAGGTGATCCACATAACTCATTGATCAATACTACAGACGTTGAGGTTCGAGTGGCTTCCACAGGGGAACTGCTCTGAGGATCTGAAACGTGGTGGGTCAGAGCTGCTGCCCTTCATCTCTTTATTTGACAGACATAGACATGTATGTGATCAACTCCTGACTTTTCAAACTAGACCAGTGAGAGCTGACATGTCATTTTATTAAAGAAAATATTAGCACCTTGAGTCTTTTCCCAAGGAAATATTTTCATTTTTCAATTGATCTTAACAGTTTGAAGCATTATCCTGCCCAAGTACCTTTTATGGTGGTCCAGAGTGCCAGCCATTTATTGATCTTTTAACTCCCTTTCCCATTTTAAAAAAGAAAATTCTAAATGGATGTCAATAGCAGCTGCATTTTTGCTACTTATACATCTAACCTGGTCAGACACTTGATGCTGAGTTTAGAAGTTTTCAGCTCAGCATGTCTGCACTGGCTCTATCGCAAGATGTTCATCCAATCACCCTACCTTATCCCCATCCCAATGTATTAAATAATAATCCTTACATTTGATATAGTGCTTTAAAATATTTTTTTAAATGATTTAGTGAGAAAATAAAAATCTTTTCTTCCAAGATTTCCAAATAAATGCAACCTTCTTTTGAGCTGTGTACAGTACATTTTATTTTACATTTTTGTAGTGCCTTTCAGTGGATATCTTGAAACATTTCACATGGTTGCCTGGCCACCTGCTCTTGAGTGGGGGAGGGGGTGAAAAGAGATAATCCTTTGTGGTTGAAGGGATTGGTTTTAATGCAGGGAAGGAGAGGGTGAGATGGAAGGTCTCCACGAGAGAGTGCTGGAGCATATAGCAGAAAGCTGATGGTGTGGCTATGTTACAGGCTAATGTTTGCTGAGTGGAAGGAGCTTCTCGCTAAGCAGGGATTGCAGGAGTGAGGGTGGGGCAAGACCACCACCAACAAGATTACATTTGTATAGCCCGTCGGAGTCAGGCGATGCTACGGAGGTGAGGAAAGGCAGAGCAGGTTATGGCTTGAACGTGGTGGAGAAAAGACAGTTGAGGGTCGAACAAGACACCTGGGTTCCTGACTGGCTTGGTGAGTTGTAGTGTGCAACCATGGAGTTTGATGCTGCCAGAGCCTGAGGTGCAGAGGCGCTGGCGCGAGCCAATCAGGAAGATCTCAAGTCTTTTTCACATTCAACTATAGGAAATTTGCCCTCATCCAGGACTTGATGTCCGACAGGCAGTCTGTCAGGATAGCAGTGGTCCTGGAGTTGAGGGTGAAGGCAGAAAGAGAGTTCGGTGTCATCCGCATTACATGTGGAAGTTGACCCTATGTCTGTGGATGATGTCACCAAGGGGGAGCATGTAGATATTAAAGAGGAGAGGGCCAAGGACAGAGCCCTGGGGGACGCCAGATGTGACAGTGGGGGACTGGAGGAGAAACTGTTAGAAGCAACAAAGTGGAGATGGTGAGAGAGATAGGAATCGAATCAGGCAAGGGCAGATCCGTGAAGTAAAGCAGAGAGGCGGTGTATGAGGATGGAGTGGTCGACAGTGTCAAAGAGGTCGAGGAGGACAAGGAGACAGAGGGAGCCCTGATCACAGATGTTCAGAATGTCATTAGTGACTTTGACCATGGAGGATTTCAAGGTGAGGATCTGCTAGGGGTGCATTGAAGCAAGTGAAGTCACACCTAAACTTCAAGATGGCTGCAGCTCATATAGTGAGGAGCTGGGGAAGTGCTCTGGGACACAGCTATCTGAGGGGCACTGTATAAATGCAAGTTGCTGTTGGGCAATCAGGGGTTTGCCTGCCTCCATCATAATGTGGGTGAGAGAAAGCTGAGAAGTGAGAGGACAGATGTAGGGCTTCAAAGAATTTTTGGGTCAAACAAGACTGAGGTTCTACGCCCTTTCCATGAGGTACAATAGGCGGTGCAGATTGATGAGTTCGGCACCTATGGTAAGAAGGTGCTGGTGTGAGCCAAGCACAAAAACCTCACACTGCTTGACATTCAAATCTGACATAACAGGAAATACCAATGGAAGAGACTAAATGCTTCCAATATATGGGAGTGAACCCAGGAAAGGACACAACTGTGGTGGTGGAGCAGAGAGAAGGATGGATTGGTCAAAGGTAGACAGGAGGACAACGACGCAGATGATTGTTACTGACCTTGACCAGTATTGTACAACTGCTTTCTTCCTACCTTCTATCCATCCAAGATATTCAATAAATTATGAAACTGATCATTCTATCAGACAAACTTGGAAACTGAGGCTGTTTTTTCTAAAAAAACAAATTATAGAAATGAATGCTAAGATTTGATCAGGATCCTTCAATATGACGGGTCAAATGTAAATGGCCAGTTTTTCCTCCATAAGTAGTCAATAATAAAATTACATTTGTTATAGCGCTTTTCATGTTGGGAGGACATCCCAAGATGCTGGACAGTCAGTGTTTCAGACCTGCACTGGGGGTTGGGATTGGGGAGGGTATAGATCAAACTATATAATCCTTGCATTTGATATAGCACCTCATCACATATTTGGGATGTCTTTTAAATGCATCTATACTATAGTAATTCTTTCATTTGCATAGATGTGTATAATAATAATGTGTAGGACAGATGCATTTAAAAGGAAGCTAGGTGTTCACACAAGTATATTGAATGGATGGAGGCTCATGTGGAATATAAACACTGGCTACGATTAGTTGTGCTGTTCCCATTGCTGTATGTAAATCTTATGACTTGACCCTCTGCACTTTTCTGTGGGAGTGAGATCAAGAGAAAGAAAGCCCACCATGAGTGTTGATCAATTACATTTCCCAGCACAAGTCAGGACTTCAACTGCTCACTGCATAAGACTTAACTTCTTGCTCAGCCTTTGTCTCGTCAAGGACATTATGTTTGCTTATAAAAGTTCTAATAGAAATTAATTCAAAATATCCACCCATTCATATTACATAATTCTTTCTCCAGTAAGTACTTTTTACTCCTTGACACATTCATTCTATTAAAAAAATGGGGATATGAAGGAGTTAGATTGGTTTGTTTTTGAAGCAAATACATTAGGCTATTTTCCTTCTGATCAATTCCATTTATTTTCTGATTGAAGTCAGACAATTGGATCTGAACAACAACAAAATTGTTGTTGAAGTGCGTTTCTCAGGAGATTTATTATTGGTTTCCAGCTCCTTCAACTTATTATGAAGCTGTTTTGCTAATGTCAAGATCGATTTCTTATTGCAAAAGGGATTAAGGGATATGGGGATAAGGCAGGGTCAGGTTATTAGCTGGAGTTAGATTAGAAGATCAGCCATGATTGAATGTCCTACTCCTGCTCCTACATGTTATGTTAAAGCCTTTAAAGCAAAAGTGTATTGGGTGGCATGCTTTAAGTTCTTATGCCTATACATGATAGGTTGATAAATTTTGGGTCTTTCACCATGTAAGCATCGCAATGATATGAACGATACACAAAAACATCCTTACATTTGATTTGGCACATCACATCAGAACAGTGCTCCACAAGTTTACTGGTTGGATTTGGTAGGCCAATGTAAGCAATGGAAAAACTCTTCCAACAGGAGTGGCTATGAGCCTCAATTTTTTTTTGTACTTTATCAAAGATTTATGAAAACTATAATATTTTAACACTAATTTACATACCAGAGGGCTTGATCATGATCACATTTTGCTCTTCAAATTTAAGCCCCCCCACCCCCCATAACAAGTCTACTTTCAAAAATACTTCCTGTGGGAATTTCTATTTTAACAGCAAAATGATCACCGCAGAACCACCAAAGTGTTTTCATAAGCATTGGAAATTATTATTTTACATGAATAACTTTACAAAAGTCCAACAAATAAAATTAGAGATTTTACAATGGGTTCAACAGAAAATTAAACTAGTTCATAATTGTGAGCAATCACACATTCCTCACATCAGCATTTTTGGTAGTATTTGCTACAGTTTAGGCACATCCTGGTAGTTCACATACAGCACAGCTATCAAGAGAACAGCAAGGCACATACTGGACTAGTGTGCATGTCTAGCATAAAATACACATTTCAAATGTCCTCAAGACAGCAATATAAATCTACAGTAAGTGCTGTAGTAAACACTGCTGTACTTTTTTTAAGAAAAAGCCACGAAGGAACCCACCAAGATCCACTTATTAACAGTTATTTGTTTATCCTAACGTGGGTTTTACAAAGCTAAGGGTTTTGTTTACTCTTTACAAACGAGTAGAAACAGCAGTAAAAACACAATGGTTCCTAACTGCTAGTTGGTGTTTCAACATCTCATAAGTGAAGCCACATTCATAATGAAATATTATGTCTGTTCAGTGTGCCTATTAAGTTGGTGTGTATTTGCATCACACTAAAGATAAGAAATACAGCAACAACTTCATTTATGTAAATATCCATACAATATCTTCTAAAGGAATGCCAGAATATTTTAAAGTTTAAAATGCATCTCTGCACCATGATACACTATACAGATTCATAAATACAAAAATGTTCATAACAAGAAATACTATAATAATAAGAATCCTTGCATTTGATATAACGCTTTATCACATCTTCAAGACGTCTCAAAGCGCTTTGCAGAATATACCATAAAGTGAATTGACTATATTTTGTGGGTGAAAAGCAGCAGACAATTGCACACAGCAGTGTCCCACAGTTGTGGATTGAAGTGTCCCAATTCATTATTATTATTTTATTACTGTGTTAAAACAAACCAGGAATGGTGGTACTGCAATGCCTCACATCAGTGAATTAATGTGCTATGTCATTGAGTTGTAAGACACAAATGCACACCTGTGATTATCCACATAGTAAACTCGTCATACCAACTGGAAAATGTCCAGTGGAGGCAAGGCCAAATAAAAGGGAGGAAACAAAAATAAACCCTAGCCTCACATTGACTTTGCAGTGGCCATGTTGCAAGTAACTCCTGCAAAGGCCAGAGGGCAAAATCTGCTTAAACCCCAGGCACAGAATTGTGAGTGTTGCAGGGGGTTTCTTTATTTTTGAAAAACAAGAGTAAAATAACTAACCAAGATCTAAGTTTCAGTAACAAATAAGGAAAAGTGCAGAAGCCTCACACTTGCCCAAATATGAAACAACAACTTGTTAACAGGTACCTTTCATAAATATTCACAATCTGGAGCATTATATAACACTCCTTTCCACACTGTGGAAACGTCTATGTACAGTTAGGATTTACACAGACAAATGTGTCAGGCAAATGAGCTACTGTGCCTGTTATTTCCTTAAGATAATTGACTGCCATCTAAAAAATGACAATTTACTCCACATCATAACTATAGCTTGTGTGAAACTTTCTATGGGAATATTTCTTTATAAAGAGTTTATATGAGTCCCACAGAAAGTTTCCAGACTGAGAGAGACTAAAATTCCAACAATCTGAGAAGCTTCAAGTGGAAAGAAAACATTCACAATCGTCCTTCACAATTAGTGATAAACCAATGGGGTGGTGGAGGGGCTCACATCCCATGCTCACTGGAGTTGGACTCTGTACGCACAAATAAGCAGCTTTACCTGAAATAGAAACAGTCTTATTAGAATGTCGTTCAAACACATGTTTCAGTATGCTTTTTCATATACATTTTAAAGTCAATACAAACAATTCTGTTTAGAATAGCACACAAGTGTTTCTGGAATTTCTTAAATTCAGCTGCCCAGAACCCTAATTGACAGAAAATATTCTCCCTCCATGGAAGAGTCCCACCTGAGATCATTAGCCAGTTACCCCAGCTGCAATGAACAGCAGAAGAGAAAATGATCCATCACAACGGTGACATTCTATATGCCCCATAATTGAACATCCTCTCAACACCAGGGAGGGATGCTGGAAGGCTAACAACACCATTGGAACTCGAGGCAACACAAGTAAGTTAACGTCTTTAGAAAGAACTGGTTCATCTTCATGGTAGCTTATAATGACCCATCTCAAAATGCTGCACAAGTAACTTGTTAAGTTTCTTTATTGGCAAGTGCTTTAGATTTTGACATTTTGCCTACAAACTGCAGAATATACTTTACAGTATACACCATGAAGCGCTTTGAAACGTGCTCCTGATGTGAAAAGCGCAATACCAAATGTAAGGTGTGTTAGTATTATTAAGCACTGCTGCTAAATGCCATGAGGTAAATGGCCAATTAACCTGGAGGATTGTTGATTAGTGTGCCCTGGAGAAGAAACCCATGCTTTTTTAAAAAAATATTGTCATGAAATCTTTAATGCCCACCTCTAGCTTCAGATTTACAAGTCACCAATTTTATGATATATGTATTTCATGTTTCAACATCACAAGTCTTTTAGCTATTGACAAATTTATATCACAATATGTCATTAGTAGATACTCACCTTAGCAGTAGGTGCTTCAGCAAGTCTAATAAATAATTTATTAGGGCCAGGCACTGGGCTGAAGGAATAAATAAAATGACTATCCTGGAAAGACAAGAAGAGTAGTATTTGTCAGTCAAAAAACATTTTAAATATTTTTGGAGCAGCCGTTCCAACAAGTGACTCAACATTTTGCATTAAATCGATAACCTACTCATTCAGACTTTAAACGTAAAAATACTAGAAGACCATAATATACTAAAACAGGTGAAATTCTGACTTTATCCAGGGCAGACCTTCCAAACACTGAGCGTAACAATTAATTTCCAAACAAGATCCATTTTATAGGAACACTGCTGATAAATCTTCACTATCCAGTTACTACAGTATAAGATATTTCTTTAAAAAGAAAAACGAGTGTGAAATTTGCATAGAATTCTAAAAATTCAAAGCTGAATCTACATCAAACAATACCATAAATACAGCATTTTATTAATAATCCTTTCATTTGATATAGTAGTTTCCATGTCTTCTAGACGCCTCAAAGCGCTTCACAGAATATTCTGTAAAGTGAATTGACTATATTTTGTGAATCAAACACGGCACAGCAGTGTCCCACAAACAGTCGTGGATTGAAAGAACCGATTTTATCATTGTTTTTTGAGGGATTATTATCAGGCGTGTGGAGTAAGGAAACTTGCCCAAGGTTTTGCCCTGCCGGGAATCAAACCCAGGTCTCTCACCTGCAAGTGCTCTTACCAGAGATTATTCACCTGAAGATTTAAAAAAAACAAATCTCTATTATGCTAATGTTTGACCTGAACCTGTATCCAATCACTCAGTGATGGGTGCACTGTAATATACCAACAGAATATATCCTATTCAGGCTTTTAAAAAAACCATCAAATTTCTTGTCCTCAAAAGAAAGTCAGCGAGCTGCCAGTTTCATAAACTACATTTTCAAGAAGGACACCCAAGATAAACATTGAAACTCCACTCCCCTTGGCAGAATTTCACCAAACCTGATCGACTTGCTTTTGAATGATTTTTTTGAGATTTTTTTTACTCTGCAGCAAAAATGCTCCTTTTAGTGGGCTGAATAAGGAACAGCACTGGGCACTGAAATGTAGCAAACTATGCTGATAGAACAGAAAATAAATCTTTTTGGGAAGGGGGTGGGAGAGAAATAACCTAATCTAGCTGGAAAACTGAGGATGTACTTACCAAGAATACAGGCAGCTGAAATTTATCATTTAGGACAACAGCCTGGACACTGCAGGGCCCGCAGAGTTTAGCCACTATATGATCATGGCTAAAGAAGTTTGCATGAAAGATAAAGAGAAGAATCCCAGTTCCTGGAGGAAAAGGACTATCAGAGTCAGATCCATTGATATCTAGGTTAAATGCAAGTAAATACATTCCAAATGAAACAGCAAATAATTTTAAGTCAGTCATTCACTGTAAGCTACCTTCCCACATACACTCCACCTCCTTCTGAAGGCATACATTGAATCTGGGGGAACAGTTCCATTGGTACTGGGTGCCATATGGTACTTGTCAAAGTAGTCATTTGACATGTGCCAGCCTGAAGAAAGGCTATTCAACCATAGGGAACACACCGCAGCCAAGTCCAACACACATATTTTATGGCAGACGTAACTGGATAACAATCAGAAACAAATAAGCAACTGATTTTCTCTAGCACAAGGACATCCAAGGACAATTATAGCAACTCTACTACTGCTCCAGCTGAAGTCAGGACACCCTAGTGTTTGAGCATGTGATCACTAAGCTCTAAAAGTGACCATAATGTCTCTGCACAGTGGCTTTACCAAAGGGGAGGGGAGCTCCCTCTCCGCATTTTTTTTAAGTAAAGATCGATTTTCTATATAGCACAACCAGAGACAAACAATTTTATAAGTGAAGATTTTCCTCTTTTTTAGTCTTAATTCTAAAATCTAATACAGTTTGGAGGCTATTTACTGCAATAGCTATTTAAAATAAAATG
Source organism: Callorhinchus milii (assembly GCF_018977255.1). Lineage (NCBI taxonomy): Eukaryota > Metazoa > Chordata > Chondrichthyes > Chimaeriformes > Callorhinchidae > Callorhinchus > Callorhinchus milii. The sequence continues at coordinate 66,273,122 of NW_024704745.1, read as the reverse complement.
AGTAAATTGCCAGAATTGTACAATCTCAAAAATGTCTGAGGTGAAGTTATGCTTTTCTCTTTTCAAAACTCAATCTGGCTAACCTGGGGTAGAGTGCTGCACTTCTATTCTAAGGGCTTTCATGTGAATTAAAATCTACTTTTAAACTTAAAATTTCTCTGAAGAGGACGACTTTTACTTGGTCCCAATCAATCAACTAAATGGAGCACAAGAGTCAGGAACAGTGCATTTTCTTTGTCAGGGTAGCGAAATGGTGGAGAAGCAACAATGCACGAAAAATACTTCCACTTTAGTTATCTCCCCTAACAAGCAACACGGTGAACCAAATGGCCTCCTGTATTGTAAATTCCTATTACTCCACTAACTAACGGGGGGGGGGGGGGGGGGGAAGAGAGAGGAAAGAGGGGCAATTCTGTCTGGTAGCAAACAATATGTATATAAATGCCCTAGTGATAATAAACTGATTTACAAACAAGATTAAATCAATGTTTTTGATGATTTACTAGAAATCCAATACTCGTGCTAACTATATGAAGTTAGTATTTAAATACAAGATATTTTGGTGTTGGACCAATATTCACAAACCTTCAATTGAATTGTGCTGAGGTTTGAAGTTGAAATCCATTGCAAAGTCTGGCCCTTCACAAAGCCGGTGACAAGCTATAGGAAACACAGGCTCCAGTAATGTCAGGCGTGCCTCAAAGTAATCTCGGATTGTCTCTTCTGCCACTCTGGATATACTAGGAGGAAAAATAATATTGCACATCTTCTAAATTCTTCAGTCTAAAATCATCTGGAAATCACACCAAATGCACTATTGGGGTAAAAACAGTATTGTATAAAACATTGGTGGTGTACTATTGGACCTCTTTTCTCCCTTCGACACATTAATCATCTCTGGTAGAGGAAAAATTAACAAAAGAAATGACAATTTACGCATGAATACATTTGCTTTTAGGCAGATGTAGGTTTGTTTGCATGATCTCCGACATAGACTCATCTGAACTACCGTGTTGTAAAGAAGTACTGAAGAGCGGCTGTGCTTCCCCACAGGGAGGGCAGAAAGGAAAACCGGAGGGATTAAATATTGGGCTGCTCACAGCAGATCCCAGCAGCTACTGAGCTGTGGCAGATTCCTTAAAGCAGGCTGTTCAAGCACAGCATGGACACTGCCTGGGTAGACAGGGGACTCCTTAGGAAGGGAAATGAATGGTATTAACTTGTATCTTCTTAAACATTCCATAGATTTGCCAGCACACAACAGTCCTTTACAAAACAGTTAACGGTTATTAGAGATTTAAAATTATGTACTGATACCCATCAGTGAAAACCGCCACAAATAGACAGCAAAACACAAGGATTTCTTATTTTCTCATTTTACTCATCACTTTTGTAAAGAGAGGAAAGAATAAGGCAAAGCGAAAAATATTGTTTTTTTAACTACAGTCCCAGTAGCAGGTAATCAATATATCATAGAAACATTCAGCGTTGTGGTCTGTGATTGAAAGCGTTGCTTAAGTGACAACTGCTGTAAAGCTTTTGAGCACCGAACTAATAAAACGCAGAGCAAGTGCGAGAATCACAGGCATCAACCCAATTCCAAGTTAATTATCTCAGCAAAGTTCTCAGGCAATTCTTTACAGGAGCTTCTTCAGCAGCTTTTCCTAGAGGCCTGTTACACACTAGCATAGAACTGTTGTGTAGAGACTAATGCCGCTTTTACTTTACCTTGTTGCCTCAAATTCAAAATACAACACCAAACAGGAGGTGTGACTGTATTTTAAGGAGCAATGTTAAACCTGTATAAAACATTAGTTAGGCTGTAGGTGGAGTACTGTATTCAGTTCTGGGCACCTCAGTATAGGAAGGAAGCTAGGGCTCTAGAGAAATTCACTAATACCGTACTAGGGATGAGATGTTTTATTTGTGAAGGGAGACGGGGAACTGGGGCCATTAAAATCTCTCATGTGGAGAAATGTGAAACTGTACAGGCAGAAGACAGAAGAAAGGGGACTAAACTGATAGCTGTTTCAAGGAGCAAACATAGGCTTGATGGGCTCAACAGTCTTATGCTGGAAACTTGCATGGTTCTGGGGAAAAAAAATGGTCACCTGAATTAATGTAGTACATCACTAAACTAGATTTATTTCAGCAATGCAATCTGTACATTGCGTTGCTGAAATAGCAGTAGAGATAGCAGTAGAACAGAAATCTGTAATAAAGCGAATACAAATTTTAACAATAAATTTACTGGCAGTAACTGACTTACGTTTCCACATGGTTCTTCAGCAGGTCATATACCAGTAGGTTATTGCTCTGTTTAGCATAATAGAGAGCACTGTTCTGATGTTTGGAAAGGATGCCACAATCTGCACCATATTCCAACAAAAGCCTCACAATGTCAGCATTGCCTCTCTTGCAGGCCTGTAGGGAGCAAATTACAGAATAGGATTTGATTTTTGTAGAAATTACAGCATAGGCCATTCAACTCTCCAATCTATTGTCAGTACTACGTACTCCATTGAAGCCAATTATAATCCCAATTCCCTGCTTTCTTCCCCCTTGTTTTTATCCAGTGTCCACAACACATCTGCCACAGCTTTTTCAATGTCTCATCCTGTACATACTCAGCCCCTCAAAGTCACAATCCCTAATCTATCCATAAGCCACTGTCAAATGTTATTATGCTAGCTGCTGGGAAATCTGTGCTGCTCCCTCTTTGATTTCTGCTTGCCTGGAAAATAATTAATTTCTACTCGTTTCTCTCCTGGAGCCGTCTGAAGGCAAGCACTGTAATGCAGATTAATAAAATTATCCATTTATAACAATTCTTTGTTTGATACAGCACCTACAATGTTGAAACATCTCAAAGCTCTTCACAGGTAACTGCTATCAAGTTTAATGACTATTTGTAGGAAAAACAGTAGTTATTTTTTTCCACAACCAAGTCCCACAAGCAGCCCTGAAGTGAATGACTAATTTGAAAATTATTTTCTGGGACAACATGAGAAACTCGCTTAACTTTTCACAGGATCTTTAACAGTAACCTGAATACAGGATCTCAGATGAATGTCTCACCCAAAGAACAAAACAGCTTTCTCATCACTGTATTGAAGTACTAATCTAGACTATTAGCGCAAGTCTTTACAAGGGGCTTAAATGTCTAAGAGGCAAGTGTTCTCAACTTCACTCTTTTGGCTGAGAGGCAAGAGTATTCTCAACTGAGCCAGGTTAATACCTTCCAGCACAATGTGGAGAAACATGCTACAAAATACACCTAAAATCAAGATGGGCGACTCTAACCTTTAGAACAGTTGTAGAGCTATACAGTTTGAAATAAGGCACATTGCATATTCATACCAACTCCATAATATTGGTGAGAGCACAAAGACAAACCTTCATTAATGCAGTTTCCCCACTGATCTGCTGAACATTAACTTGAGAACCTGCCTCCAGAAGAATAGCTACAGTTGTAAGATAATTCTACACAGAAAAGGAGATAAAAAGAAATGTTAAGGCATACATTTGTGCTTAATATATTATACATCCTCTTCAGATGGAATGTCGCCCTCCCCCATTACAATAATCCTTGCTTTCAATAGAATACCTTTCACGTCAGAAAGCAATAAAACACCTCAAAGCACTTCACAGGATTTTCTATAAAGTGTGGCAACTGTATTTTGTAGGCTAATGGGGCAACCAATTTGCAAACAGTAATATCGCACAAACAGTCATGAAGAAACTATTTTCTCTGGGTGATTGCCAGCAGCACTCCACCAGCATGATAAGTCCCAATGTGGGTCTTGAACCCACAATCTTCTAATTCAGAGGCAACCAGGCCAGGTTGACACCTGATAACCAATGTAAATTATTGTGAAATATTTAGAGTGCACATTGATCAATAAATTATTAAAGATGCCATACAGGACGAGAAGGATGGTGAGCTACTGATTATTTTATCAGTTTGAAGAATGAACAAATATGAAAAGCAAATACAACCTTCTCAGCTGCATGCATTAATGCAGTTGTCCCATTCTTCTGTCTAGAATTGATCTTTGCATCCTTCTTAATAAGTAGTCGAAGGATGTCATCTTGTCCCCCAGCAGCTGCAAACATGACCAGATTCATCCCACTAGGGTCCTGCAACAGACACGTTTGTCAGGAAAAACATAGAACGTTAGAACAGAAACATGCTATTCGGCCCAATTAGTGCCAAGTCGTTGATGCTCCACATGATCCTCCAGCTCTCTATTTCCTTTTCCCTCAAGTTAATAAAATATTTACTTCCATTGTTACTGAGCATTTGAAAAGGCCACATAAAATTAGCCAAGAATCTCCTTTTTTTTCTATGATTTGAATCTGTGTTCAGTATGGTGATTTAAGTTTCAGTCAAATATGATGTAGAATTTTTTTTCAAAAAACTATCTGCCTAGGCTTTCATGCTTTAATTGCTCAACTACAACCTTTATAGAGGATATTTTACTATCAATAGTATTTTTTTTCCTCTTAGGGCAGCACTATAAATTTTTCTACAATGTAAAGTACATGCCACACCTCAACCAGTGCAACTCTTCACTGTTCAGCAATTTTAAAACTAATAGATCCAAATCTACAGGCAGATAGTATAGCCAATGCCAATAGCAATTTTGAAATCATTTTCTCAATTTCTATTAGCAAAATTTTCATTGTGAATTTATTTAAAGTCGATTATGATTAAAGTAAGGACATACAAGTACGTTTGAAAATGCCATCTGAGGATTACATCAAAAACTGCACATTTAAGTACCTCTTGATCCAGATTATATTCTTCATTCGAGTTCAGGGCCCGTTTCACTGTCAAATAGTCTCCATTCTTTACTGCATCCCGCAACACACCTGCAAGATGATACATTTAGAAATCAAACAAAGGAATTGTGAAAACCCTAGAAGTTAAATATATTGTCTAATGTAGATCTAAACTATAAAGACCAGGTCATAAACTGGATTCCTGGTCTACAGCCAGTGAGACATTTCTGCTGCTGAAATTAGCCTGGCTAACTCCCGAATCTTATCCAGTGGCTTATAGTAGGCTTGCATGTATGAACATTGATGACAGGACCAGTATCAGGTGTGATGTGCACCACAATTGAATACCTTTGCCAATACTATGCAGCTCATGCCTGAAGTAGTCACTTGGGAGAATGTAAATTCCCGCATGGCTGCTTCACAATGTGTACTCTATAAATGCAATTTGTTGTTGGCAATATGAAAACATAACCCAGTAAGAGTCAGAAGGGGAAAAGGTAATCAAAATACAATAGAAAATTACATTTGTATAGCACCTTTCAAGTCAGGAGGACATTTCAAGGCACTGAACAAAATGTAATCAAGATAAAAAATACTCCCATTTATAATTAACAATTTATATTGTTTGATACAAACGTTTTTTACAAGTTAACTATACGTTTTAAGTTACAATATTGGTCATTTACATAAACTATTTCCAAAACAATAACAAAGAAATTAGCTTGATTTCTTACTATTGGTTATGTTTTTTGCTGAAGAAATTAAATCATCATTTCCATCCAGATGTTTCTGAAATTCCTCCAGGGTCATCCAATCAAGCTGTAGATCCACACCCAGTTTTAGCACCTCTGGTCTGCTATCTAAGTATCAATCACAAGTGGTCAATTTTGTCAGAGTTATAAAGCAAGTTATCAGAAAACGTGTAGGTATTCCATTGCCTGTAACAAAAGAAAACTATTTTTCCACCTTCATGTGGCCGTCACGTTACATTTAAATGTAGTTTATTCTCCTTGAACTGTCAAGATGGCCATCTAACCTCAGGACAACCTGCTGAGCAAGTCTTTGCTTCAGAATTTGTACTTCGAAATTATATTATCTTTTCGCCATTCAACAACTGACCAGTTGCCAATTCTCTGACAGCGGCAGCCTGAAGTGCAGGCTATGACTGAATAGCAAAGAAAAAATTACCAACATTACAAGTCTAAGTCAAAAAATAGCAGTGATGGAAACGGAGGGTGGAAAGTTTAAATGACTCTCAAAGAATGAACAAAACCAAGATAGATAATGCTACTCTCTTTTCATTTGCTCATTCTCCACATATTATGCGTTTGCTGATTATCATAACAATTAACAGAATAACCATGATATGATGTTAATGAATTCCCAATGATTTGTGCGAGGAACAGCTTTTTGAAGAAAAGAAAGCCAAGGATATTTAGGAAAGGTGTAAAGATCACAAGCGTCATACAAATGGGATTGAATTAAATTCATCAACTTAATTCAGGCCAGGCTCCTGGGTTCTGCGCAGGAAACACACTCTTTTTTTGTGAGTCCTGTAGCTCAGTGGTAAGAGCACTTATATATGATAATAATAATCCTTGCATTTGATATAGCGCTTTTCACGTCTAATACGTCCCAAAGTGCTTCACAGAATATACTGTAAAGTGAATTGACTGTATATTTGTGGACGAACAGGGCAGCCAATTGCGCACAGCAATGTCCCTCAAACAGTCGTGGATTGAAAATTACCAATTTATTATTGTTTTTTGTTTTGGAGGGATTATTATTTGCCTTGCAAACGAGAGGACCTGGGTTTGATTCCTGGGCAGGCCATGGGATAACCTTAGGCATGTTTCTTTACTCCACACACATGTCTCTGTTTACCTAGCATTAAGTAGGGACCCAGTTGTTAGTCGATTGGTGGACCACTTTTCTGGGGGTAATAATCCCTTCAAAAACAATAAAATAATAATAAATCGGTCACTTAGATCCACGGCTGTTTGTGGGACACTGCTGTGTGCAATTGGCTGTCGCATTTCACCCACAAAATACAGTCACTCCACTTTACAGTGGAAGCGCTTTGAGAGGTCACGAAGACATAAGGCACTATATCAAATGCAAAGATTATTATTATTAACATGCTAAAATCAAGTATGCAAACACTTTAAGTGCAACATTTTAGGTCACAAATGAATCAAGTCTACAGAGAATATGATCAGTAAACTGGGCTCCACTGGTTTCCTGTGCCCCAGCAAATTGAATTCCATAACCTCATTCCCGCGTTCAAATCCCTGTACAGCCTCATCCCAAGCCTACTTCTGCGACTTCTTACAATACAACTGCCCTGACTGCTCCTACCACTCAGCAAGCACCGGCCTGCTTCATGTCCACCTCGCCAACTGCCTTCCTGTTTTTAAAGATGATCTAGCTTTGACATGCGTTTGATCATCTTTCCCCTCCCCACCCACAAACTTGGATCCTAGTCAGCATTTGGAGTGTGTAAAGTTCTTGGAGACATCCTCCCAATGTGAACGCTGCTACAACTGTATATTGTGGACATTCAATTTTAAAAAGTAGCTATTTAATAACTCACAACGGTTCCATCCAAATACATTAGATCACACCTTGAATTCCTTATAAAGATTTAAAATGTACATTTTAAAGTTCACAAATTACCATTGTAACTGGCTTGTTCAATACTTAAATGGAAGTTCTAATAGCTCGGTCACTTAATTGAAACCTAATAATTCTATTTTAATTTGCAGGGATTTTAACTTTAAACAAATCCTTACACCATGTACAAAGACTGCTCTGTGACTACGACTTTCAGCACTGGTGCAGGCTCCAGGAAGTTGGAGCAGAAGCACAGCACACAGAGATGTCTTTGTGTTAAATAGCCCCCACCCCCACCCCCCACTTCCCATTCTGGTAAAAGGAAAATGCCATACATGATTGGGATCCAGACATAGCTCACCAATTTGCATTACCTTAAAACAAAACATAGGAAAAGCTCAACATTCTAGTGCTTGCATGGCATAATCCAACAGAACAGCAGTTAACATTTTCTTGCAGCCATTCACATCTTTTGCGTAGATTTACTATTAGAGCAAAATAGTTTGGGGTATGGAGTTTAGGGTATCCTCCAAGTTCCCTCCCCCTCCCATTTCTTCTGCTCTCTTTTAGCTGGGTAAACCTCATGCCCTGGGTCAATAGAAAGTGCAGCCACACCTTTTCCCCAACAACGATCCCCGTCCACTACAAACCTGCCATAAATGTAGTTTCTGGCCCGTGGGCCGCTCACACTGTTTACCCGACATCACTGTGGGCGGAGCCGCTCCGGACACGCAGTGCGGCGCAAGTGGCAAATGGGCTACACTCAGAGACCCAGCTGTTGTGATTGTCTGTGTGCGTTTTCTATATGTGTGTGTCTATGTCTCCTCTGTCTGTGTATGTCCCTTTGTGTCTGTGTGTGTGTTTCTCTCACAGAATGTGTCTGTGAGTGTGCGTTTCGCTCTGTGTGTCTCTGACTCTCTCCAAGTGCGTCTCTCTGTCTGAGTGTGCATCTGTGTGTGTGTGTTTCTCTCTATTGGTCTATGTCTGTGTGCAGTCTTGAGAGGCAGGAGGTGGAGAGCTCCTGTAGCCTCGCTGGATTCCCCACTTTTTGATAGCTTTTTTTAAAAATCAATAAAGTGAAAAAATTCAGCAGTAAAATTTACCTCAATAGCACCAACCAACGCCCACAACTCCCTCTGCAAAGGCCTCTGCAATTCCCCGCAAGGTGCTCTGCAATTTTTTTTGCAAACATGTCTGTGCTTTTCTATTGGCCCAGCTCATGACTAAGTTTCATTCACACTGCTCAAACCAGCCATGAGATGTGAAGCACCTCAGTGATACGAGCTTGTGTTACGCAGCGAGACAGGGAACTCAGCGGCAGGACCCAGCATTTAGTGCTGAATCAGGCAACACACAGATAGCTTAGGTCCTTTTTAAACTGTGGTAACCTTTGAAATGTTTGCCCTTAGTTTTAATAACGTAAGATCTACATTGATCAGCACATTTTGTAGGACAAATAAATGTTCAAAGCTGGTAGTCCTGGCAATGAAACAAAAGATTAGTGAGTAAAGAGAAAGTTAAAAATGGTAAATAATACATATAAAAATAGCAATCCTAGTTTTACTGATACATAAACAGTATATAAACTTTTGTTGTTTTTTTCTTTTTAAACTAAAACTATCTTTAGGAATTTATCCTAGAGTTAGTCTGGCTTAATTAACTTCTAAGTTTCAAATTACCTGCATTCTCCTCAGTCTGGCAAATAGTATCCAAAACTTCTTGAGTTTCTTCAACAGTAACAGCGCTGTGTAACCTGGCATCATTCTCTTCCTTCAAACTCTTTTTGTCCTTTTGGAGCTGCTGCTTCTCTTTCGTTCGAGTGTCTTCTGATTTGGGTTCCTGGCAAACCCCATCCTCCCTGTTTTCCCGATCCTCTTTGTCAGGTACCTCATTCAGAGGGATCATGAATTTGTCAAAGAGACCCTTCATCTCTCGATTATCTAGAACAACACGTGTTTTTTTCAAAAAAGAGAAAACTATGTCAATCCGGGATTGATTACCATTTGGGGCCATAAACCACATGTGTCCTTACTCCGCACGACTCTGTTTACCTAGCAGGAAGTAGTAACCTGGCAGTTGGTCAATTGGCGGATTGCTTTCTGGAACAATAACCCCCCCCCAAAACACATCTGGTCTCTCAATACATGATTGTTTGTGGGACACTGCTGTATGCAATTAGCTGCTGGGTTTCGCCCACAAAATACAGTCAATCTACTTTACAATATACCCTGTGAAGCGTACTGAGATGTCTCAACTGCATGATAAAGCCCTATATCAAATGCAAAGATTATTATTATTATTATTACTGAAGCAAATGGCACTTAAACATCACTTGCATTCATGAAATAGATCTGAGGTGCAGATCACTGGACGATGTGCAACTAATCAAATGCATTGTGCTTCACAAAACTACTACACAAAGGACTAAGATTTTGTCCAGGCCTCCTGCATATCTGTCAATAGTAGGAGTGCAATCTCCATCACTTAGTTAAGCCCAAAATACCCCCAAATACTGCAGCTAAATTTTTTTGTAAGAAACACAGCGAGTTGTTTGGATCTGGAATGCATTGCCTGAAAGTGTGGTGGAAGCTAATTTGATAACAGCTTTTAAGAGAGAAGCAGATAATATTTGAGGAGGACAAGTTTGCAGGGCTACGGAGAGAGCGCGGGGAAGTGGGATTGAATTGGATAGCTCTTTTCAAAGAGCTGGCACAGACATAAATGGGTTAAATGGCCTCATTCTGTACTGTATAATTCTATGATTCTATGAAACTGATGGTCCCAGGGTGAACAATCAGCTTCTCCCAACTTTCTGCACTGTATTCTGCATGTGATCCATTCAAAACTTGTTCAATGCATGCCAAAAATAATCCTTGCATCTGATATAGCAGCTCATCACGTCATTGAGAAATCTTAAGAGCTTCACAGAATATTTGCAAGGTGAGACCATGTGTCACATTTGGTACGATTTTGATCTGGAAATTCAAATAAAAGCAGCCTAAACCACAGTACAACGCATGCTAAAACAATAGTAAAACAAGGTTGGTTTGTAAGAAGTGGACCTGGGTAAACAAACCAACTTCACAAACTGATGAAACAAACCAATAATGCTGCAATGTTAGGTGAGCATATACAAACCACTGCAATTGCCAATTTCAAATCTACGCCAATTTTCAAACTATAGCATAATGACAAAATGGTACCCTCTGCATAAAGAAAAACTTTCAATAATATTTGGGGCTCCAAGAAAATTCCTGCTAAATAAAGAAGCTAATTTTCAATTTAGCTGCTTATTATACAAATATTACTAAATACTCTCCAAGTTCAATTATATATCCTGAGTTAGACAATCTCAACTGGGGAGGTAGTGTGATGCACAATCAGTTTCACTATCCCAGGCTTTTGATCCATGTTACCCATTATGACTGCTATCCATTCATGTAGAAAAGATCGAGTTCAGCTCTATGGTCAAATGGTGTGCTGACTCATTGAGCAAGCCATGTGTTTAGGAGTCCTGTAGCTCAGTGTTTAGAGCGCTCGCCTCGCTAAGCGAGAGACCTAGGTTTGATCCCCAATAGGGCGAAACCTTGGGCAAGTTCCCTTACGTCAAACGCCTGATAATAATCCCTCAAGAAAAAAAAATAAAATTGGTCACTTCAATCCACGACTGGTTGTGGGACACTGCTGTGCACAATTGGCTGCTGCGTTTCGCCCACAAATATAGTCAATTCACTTTACAGTATATTCTGTGAAGTGCTTTGAGATATCTAGAAGACATGAAAAGCGCTATATCAAATGCAAGGATTATTATTATTTGAGCAATTTCTCACCATTCTCAGACACGGCATTTACATTTACTTACTGCGTTCTGCATTTTGCTCCTTTCGACCTTTCTCCCCTTTGTCCGTGTCCAACATTTTATCAAAGAGATCTTTGGATGCTTCACCTTTCTTGCCCACTTTTTCTCGAGAACATGACTGCAAAACAATAACATTGTAGAATTAACAAGTTTAGCTGTTAATATAAGTGGTCTTTGGGTTCAATGTAGAACAAATACAGCACAAAAAATAGAAGTCCTGAGGCATTAACGAGACCTCAAAATCCACTAGTTTCAGAATACTGGAATTTGGTACAACACTAAAAAGATAATCAATTCAGCAATTAACATGCACTGGTGGAATTTCCAACAGAGCAGTTGCATAGGCTATGCAATTTATCAAGCCCATTCTTCCTAGTGCAGCAGGCTCCCTAATATTAATAATAATCCTTGTATTTGATATGGCGTCTCATCGGGTCTTCGAGACGCCTCAAAGCACTTCATAGAATATACTGTAAAGTGAATTGAGTGTCATTTTGTGGGGAAAATATTGCCATAAAGTATCAAGCTAGGCAGCAAGTTTGTACAGTAGTATCAACCTAAACTGCAAGATAAGTCCTCACAGCTGAGAGGGAGAAAATACCAAAGGGCAAGTTGCTACGTGTTATTCTCATACACTTCTACCAACTGAGTTAAGAGCAACAGTGGCAGACAGTTTAAGAGCACATAACTTGGAATAATCACAATGTAAAAAACTGAGCAACAGCACTGGAGCCTGCTGCCAAGATTTACCTCAAGGGAAGATTTCACTAGCTCTTTGATTTCCCCACTGTAAAGTAAATAGATTCCAGTTGTGATTTCAAATGGTCCCTTGGAAGTTTCTTCGATAGTTGCTATTTGTTAAAATGTTGGCTTCTCTTCCAACTATGCATTCACTCCACGTTGCTTTCAATTGGAGCAAAGGGAAAAAATTATTCCGCTAAAATCAGGTACTTGAATGTGAGATTCTCTGTAATGTTCCATTCAAAATTCCCAAGGAACTGCCTACAAGATTTGAAATTACAAGAGAACAAGCCCACATGGTAACACAAGCAAGCACGGCTTCAATGATTTACACGGGCTGGCACTCTCCTGTTGGAAATGCACTTTCGTGGCATGCAGTAAATTCACCAACATTGCTGCCTGATCCCACATTGTCCCATTACCCTGTGTGTCAGTACACCTGGACAAGATAACAAGCCAATTTATAAATCTTATAGGGATGAAGGAATCCTGTGCAAGTCAGAACAAAATGTTCTCTTCCAGTCTATTAAAATCACATAAATGACCTCAAAACTGGCCTAAATTCCAGAGATTTACTTGTCCTGATAGAGCCCCAGTAATAGGTACCATATTTTAAGCAAGATTATTCAGTTATAAAATTCCTCTAGGTTCTCCTCACAAACATTAGTTTTCCAGACACTAGCCTGGACTGACAGAACTAAAATTCCCTCATTTACCTCTTCCTCTCCAATATTCAAGTCTTATTCTTCTGGAGGTGCTATCATATTATTCCACAAGCAACAGACCCTTTCAGGGCCCCATCCCAAGCTTATGTGAGCATTCAAAATGAGTGTGAGCAGGACACTTGCTTAGTCCAATGAGTTTACGACCCAAAACTCTGGAACACTCTCACTCAATCCCTCCGTCTTGCCCCTTTTTCAAGTCCTGCCTGAAAAACTTCCTTTTCGACCTTGCTTACGGTCACCTCCCCCATCAGCTCAGAGTCAGGTTCCGCCACTGGTACGCGCTCTGAGAAGCTACTCTGCATTCAGGGCACTATATAAATGCAAGTTGTTGCTCAGTGGATAGAGTATTCGCCTTGTAAGCAAAAGACCTGGGTTCAATTCCCAGCAGGGCGACACATTGGGCAAGTTTCCTTACTCCACTTGCCTCTGTTTACCTAGCAGTAAATAGGAACCCAGTTGTTAGTTGATTGGCGGATTGCTTTTCCGAGGGTCTGAGTTTTGTATCGGTGAGGATGCGGACAGTGAAGTTTTGAATGAGCTGGACCTATGGATGGTGATTGGGAAGCAGGCAAGGAGTGTGTTTGAATTCAAGGTGGGAGTGGCAAAGGTATGGATGAGGGTTTGAGACATCTGAGATACGATGGGCAACATGGTGGAGGAAAACAGGACTGGTCAGGGTCAGGGTAAGAACGACAGCTGGGGATCAGGAGGTTGTGGGTTAAAACCCCATATCAAGACTCTGAACTCATAATGGAGTTCTGCAGCTTAGTGGTTAGAGCACTCGCCTTGCAAGCGAAATGACCTGGCAGGGCAAAATGTTGGGCAAGTTTCCTTACTCCACACGCATCTGTTCACCTAGCAGTAAGTAGGAACCTGGTTGTTAGTCGATTGACGGATGGCTTTTCCGGGGGTAAAAATCCCTTCAAAAAAATCAAAAATAATAAATTGGTCACTTCAATCCATGACTGTTTGTGGGACACTGCTGTGCGCAATTGGCTTCTGCGTTTTACCCACAAAATATACAGTCAAATCACATTACAGTATATTCAGTGAAGTGCTTTGAGACAGCTCGAAGATGTGATGAGGCACTATATCAAATGCAAAGATTATTAATAGGATTATTATAATAATATTATATTATATATAATAACTACTATATTATAATATAGGCTGACCCTCCATTGCAGTGCTGGAGGTGTGCTGCGTTGTTGGAAGTCCAATACCCAGTCTGTCTGTTCGGGTGGACATTAAAGATTCCATGGCACTTTTCAGAAGAGAAGGGAGTTCCTCCCAATGTTCACCTACAAATGCAGTCACTACACTTAACACAAAATCCTGTGAAGTGCTTTGAGATGTCGCAACGACATGATAAAGTGCTTATCCATGCAATGATAATTTTATTGGTCACTATTTGGTCCTCTATTGTCATCTTGGCTAAGAACAGAAACTTAGCATAGAGCAAGTCACAAGACTGGTACTTTCTGGTTCCTGGTAGCTTTTTTTTCCACATACACTATATAAAAATAATAAATTTATTTTTATATATATTTATGTACACTGTGCAGTATAGTGCAGTTAAGCAATAAGGAACCATGAATCCAATTATGTATGTAAAGTAGGTTTGCGCAAGTACAACACCTTTTTCTTAGCTTTTAACCTGAAGTACCTTTGAAAGTTAACAGCAAACAGTATTTCTGTTAGTTTTATTCAATCCACTGACCCAACCATGAAATTTGCAAATCAAACATATTTTCTTACCTGAGCTGAGATTTTAATCACTTCCAGTTTCCCATCAGTATTTGTTGCTGAGTAATTTGGTCTGTCAGCCAGCTTCACATTTTCTCCTTTGTTAGGTTCAGAGACCAGACTTAACTTGTCAAAGAGACTGCTGGACTCAGTAAATAGAGAAGTTTGCCCTGAAGTGGTTACACTGAATTCTGAACCCTGAAACACCTGCTCGGTACTTGCAGAACCAGACTTTAAAGAACCATCAGTCGTCACATTGTGCATTTTCATTAATTTCTTAATCACTACATTTTTCCCTAAATCAGATTTTGGAATGGTGCTGTTTTCACCATCCAATGACTTTCTGCCTTTATCTTCAACTTTGGATGATTTGGGACTTCTTGGTACTTTGATATCCAATCCATCTGATTTTATAGAAGATACAGATTCCTTTCTTTTCTCATGACTTTTGTGCTTTTTGCCCTGACTGCTGTTCTCTTTGCTTATGCTTTTCTTCTCTGTATGATCATCTTTCTGGTTCTTTTTCTGTGCCATAATTTCCAGCTTGGCATCATCTACTCTCAATTTCTTCTTTCTCTTCACTCTATGTTCAAGGTCGTCTTCCTCTGAGCTATCCAGGGATCTTTTTGGAGCTGTAACAGAGTCTGGCCTGGCCAATTTTTTGACTGCTTTCTCACTTCTTTCACCAAATATTGGTTCATTAGAATCCACTTCCTGCTCTTTGTCTTCCTCAAGGTTCGCTTCAACCATTAAATCATTATGTGTGAGCGACTCTGATGAAGAACTCAGCCTTTCAGTCTTTTTCTTCAGTCTCTTGAGATCAGCTAGACACTTTTTCTTTCCCATATCTTCTTCAGGAAGCTCCTTGACATTTCCTGACGAGGTATCCTTCAGTTCAGTTTCACTATTTGACCTCGACTTGGATTTCATTTTTTGTTCCTTTTTAGAACTATCAACATTCATGTCCAGCTCAGCTCTAATTTTTTTCTTCTTTTTTATTTTCAGTGGTGAGAATTCTCTCGTCCCTCCGTCATCTTCACCAAAATCATCTTCAAAAATATCTTTATCTAATAGAAATTTCTGGAAAATTAAACACAATTAGGCACTGGTGTGACATTAATATCCACTGGAAAACTCATTAATCAAAAAACAAAGATTTACAACTTCTGAGGATTGATCTTGAACTCATAATTCATTGAACTCATGTGGAGTCCTGTAGCTCAGTGGTTAGAGCACTCGCTTTGCAAGTGAGAGACCTGAGTTCAATTCCAGGCAGAGGGCGAAACCTTGGGCAAGTTTCCTTACTCCACACAAAGCCTAATAATAATCCCTCAAAACCAAAAACAATAATAAAATTGGTCATTTTCAATCTACGACTGTTTGTGGGACATTGCTGTGCGCAATTGGCTGCTGCGTTCGCCCACAAATATACAGTCAATTCACTTTACAGTGTGTTCTGTGAAGCGCTTTGGGACGTCCTCTCGACGTGAAAAGCGCTATATCAAATGCAAGGATTATTATTATTATAATTAATGGAAGTTAAAATAATAATATTCCTTACATTTGATACAGCACTTTTCACATCTTCTAGACGTCTCAAAGCGCTTCACAGAATATATTGTAAAGTGAATTGACTGTATATTTGTGAGTGAAACACAGCAGCCAATTGAGCTCAGCAGTGTCCCACAAATAGACGTGGATTAAAGTGATCAATTTATTATTGTTTTCTTTTCTTGAGGGATTATTATCAGGCGTGTGGAGTAAGGAAACTTGCCCCTGCCGGAAATCCAACCCAGGTCTTTCACCTGCAAGGCGAATGCTCGAAATGCACTGAGCTACAGGACACCACATGAATGCAAGAGAGAGTTTAACCGCAATTCTTGATAATCTTTGCATTTGATATACATTGAGATTTCACATTGGGAGGCTTCGGGACCACATCACTCCCACCCTCGCTCGCCTCCACTGGCTCCCCATCCCCCAGAGGATTGATTTCAAGATCCTCATCCTCACCTACAAGGCCATTCACGGCCTTGCTCCCTCCTACCTCTCCAACCTGCTATCCCCCTACCTACCTGCCCGTACCCTCCGTTCCTCTGGCTCTGGTCTGCTCCACGTCCCCCGCCCCAACCGCCCTACTATCGGTGGTCGGGCCTTCAGCCTCTCAGCCCCCAGGCTCTGGAACTCCATCCCCCAGTGCCTTCGCCGCCTCCTCCCTTTCCTCCTTCAAGGCCGGTCTCAAAACCTTTCTCTTTGACCGTGCCTTCAGCTCCCCTCTCGACTCTCTTCCCCCTCCTCGCTCCCTCCCTTCCCTCCCCTCACCCTGACCATTTCCCCCTCCTTGCTCCCTCCCTTCCCTCCCCTCACCCTGACCATTTCCCCCCTTCTCGCTCCCTCCCTTCCCTCCCCTCACCCTGACCATTTCCCCCCTGCTCGGGTCATGACCCAACTGTGCAGCGCCTTGGGACGTCCTCCTGACGTGAAAGGCGCTTTATAAATGGAATCTTGTTGTTGTTGTTGTTGGGAGGATGTAGTGACTGTATTTTGTACGTGAATGCGGCAGTAAATATGCACACAGCAATATCCCATAAGCAGCCATGAAGTGAATTTCATCTGGGTTTTTGAAAAGTATAGAGAGGTCAAACAGTGAAACTGAACTGTGGGACACCTGGTCAGGAAACGTCAAGGAGCTTTCCGAAGATGATATAGGGAAGAGTCCAGCTGATCTAAAGAAACTGAAGAAAAAAACTGAGAGACTGAGTCCTTCATCAGAGAAGAAATCTCAGACACTGGTAGAAAATCTCCTCACACTTTTCAAATACTGACACGGGATTTTTAACATGCACTCGAAACAATCACAGATAGGACCTCGGCTTAACATCTCATCCAAAGTAGGGCACCTCCAACACTCGAGAGTGCTACAGACTAAGACAAACTTACACCAAACTAGAATCAGAACTAAGTTGTAATTCCAAGTTCTTGAGGCTCTGGTACGAAGTGGAATCAGTGCTCTCATACAAGTTCTAGAGATGCGATCTGAGCGGAAGTCATGATCCATGTATCCCAATAAAATTATGTTCATGCATACACTGATTGCCATTTAAAAAATTTTAGTGGTAATCTTCACTAGCAAATAATGGTAGTATTGCCCAGCAGATGCACTGGGGTGGGTGGGAACAGGCTCCCAGCTTTCACATTTCCACTACTATTATTTGGCTAGGTAAGATCATAAGAAGGTATTCTAATATCATTATACATACATATTGACGATATCAAGATGTCCATACACATATGGAAGATCACTGGGATGACTCACTCTGGCACTGAGATTTTCAGTAACGTGCAATCCCCAACTGAAGATCCAACTCAATTTTTAAAAAAAAAATCATATTAGGAAATGTCCATTTTACAACACTAGTTACCACCAGAAACAAATTAATAGTGAAAAAATGAATATTATCAACATTGCTTTGAAGAGGCACCCAGCAACTCCAGGCACCTCATCAGAAAAAGGGAGCTGGATTCCAGCAATAAATAACAAAAGAAAAACAGAAAACACACTATGTTTAGTTTGAAAAGTTAACAAGGATATCATCTTGAAAACAAATGCCTCAGCCCTAACATGTGTAAAAAGCTAATGTAAGCTGCTAAAAACTCACCCGATTGTCTTTTATAGCTGTTTTTTCTACTGATTTCCGTTTAAAAACTTGCAACACTTCAGTGCAGTCCTCTAGGTGAGCCTCTGGCTCCCATGTGTCTTCATCAGAAGAATAGCCTTTCCAGTGCACTCTGTACAAGATCTGACCCTGTAGATAGAATAAGAATCATCATTTGTACCACAGCTTATAAATTACCAAGTACAGCAGTGAATAGGAATATAGAAACAGAAATATTTGTACAGAAGGAGACCATTTGCTCCTACTTGTCTGTGCCATTACTCCTGGTTTATCTAAATCATATTAATTCATATTTATCACTCCCCACTCAGAAACCACACAAAGCTGAATTTCACATCCTATTATACTGTATTTTGGATTCACCTTTATGGTTCAAATGGCTGTTTGTAACTTCAGCTTTCCTTGATTGCTCTCACTGTACACAATCACCTCAGCACTCAGCTGGCCACAAGAGAGCAATTTATGAAGACATTTACGACTAAGAGAAGGAAATGTTAAGTTACTGAACAGGCTCCCAAGCAAAATACAGAGGAGCATAAAATGCAAATAACCCCATAGAATGGTTTACAGTGATGAAAGAAATTCTCACCAGTGTAAAAATCTGACAATTGAAATGGCTCAGGTACCTGTCCTAACAACAACCATATCATTCTGAATTATATATCTGTAAATGAGCCAAATGGTAATGGCAAGAAGGTTCTATTGCCTGTGACTAGTAGCTGTGATAATAGGATATGGTCAGAAATGCACCTAAATCATTTGAACAAGACAAAGCCATTGCAGCACCAGTCTAGTATATTAAGTGCAAGCAAGCACAAACTTCAAAAGCAATGATACATATGCAGTATAGGCTATTACAGGTGACTGAGTTACAAATACAGTTCACATCTGCAATTTCATCACAAGGCATGTGCATGGGAATGTAATATAGGTGGGTACCCATTTCCAATTATATAAGTGCTGCAGGCAACTCATCATTCCCACAAATCTCTCCAAATAATATCTAATACTATACTTCTATTAAGTCATGGGCTCAACAGTAAATCTTGGGAGTCAACTCAATCCCCCACTTAGCAGTCTACATGGCATACAGCCCATTTTCTTCAATCTCAGTGAGGCTCTTCCATTACTGATCTTCATGCTTAAGCAGTATAATTTTACTGCAATTGCACAAAATGTAACTACTCAAACTATCTGTGCTGCTGTTTTCTTTTCCTCTCCAGATGAACCATCTAATCTCATGCCACTCTCCGACTCCTCATACCTATTAATATTCCCAGTTATTCAACTGTATAATAAAGTCATCAAATCCACATTAACTGGAAAGCTCCAAGGATGCCAAATACAGATGTATTTGAAATACACTTCGGATTTCAACTATATCCCTTCAAGCGCATACCACCATGAAACTATTTTGTGCATGTTTGGTCTCAAGTGTTTTCATAGTTACTATAAACAGTTGTCACTAAGATCATTAAGCACATCAAACCTGGCCCAACACAATGCACCAGTGAGGTGGGATGCTGCCATCCAACTCTTTGCTGCTGGCTTTAGGAAACATTGAGGGTCAGAATTGTACAGAAATTGAAAACTGCTCTGGAACAAATGATTATTTATCCAAGCAGTAAAGGAGTATCGGTAACTCCCACTTCAACGTTGATAGTCAGGAGTTGGATTATTACTTTCTGCACTGCTGACTGTTTCCAAAGGATGAACGAAAACATTTAAAAAAAACTTGCAGTAACAAGTATGGGAGGGGGGAGAGCGAAGAGGTTTACAAAGTGAACAAAATACAGTTGGATAAAAATAAATGATAGTGTTGTGTAAAAAAAATAAAAGCCTCCTGCAGGTGCCCCGAAGCTTTGGAACTCTCTCTCTCAAATCTCCGTCTTGCCGCCGTCCTTTTAGATCGCACCTGAAGACCTTCCCTTTCCCTCTACTCCAGCTCAGCGCCAGGCTCCATCACTGTTAAGCGCTCCAAAACACCTTTTCTTCCAGTCTCCCATTGAAAAAAATGCACCTTTTAACAAAGTTCTTTTTTCCCTCTCACTCATCCTTGGTCAGGGCTACTCGTGCTATATGCTACTGTAAAGTGAATTGCTTATATATATTGTGAGTGAAACGTGGCAGCCAATTGCACACAGCAGTGTCCCACAAACAGTCATGGATTAAGTGACCAGGGGTTATTTTTGAAAGCGATCCGCCAATCAACTAACAACAGAGTCCCTATTTACTACTAAGTAAACAGAGGTGTATAGAGTAAGGAAACTTGCTGAAGGTTTCGCCCTGCAATGGAACTGAACCCAGGTCCTCTCGCTTGCAAGGCGAGCGCTCTAACCAAAACGCTACAGGACTCGATGAGTCCACGAGTAGGGAGTTTCTCACGGTCTACTGGATCACAATTCTGTCGATACAAAATTGGTCATTCAATCTAATTATAAGAATCCTTATCACATCTTAGGGCGTCACGAAGTAGCTCATAGGATTTACTGTCCAGTGTAAAGTGTAAGCGAACATTTGGAGTCAATCTGGAGGATTGTTTGCCAGGGCACAATGACACATTCCTTTTCTTTTTGAATAATGTCATGGGATATAACGTGGAATTTTGCACAAATTAGCTGCCACGTCTGCTCACAAGAAAGTCACTCCACTTTATAGTAAATCATGTGAAATGCTTTGAGATGTCCTCACAATGTGAAAGATACTACACCAAATGTAAGGATCATCATCCATTTTTAAAAAGATGTCAACTGCCACAATTTTCAAAGATTAGAATTCAAATGTTAAAGATCATGCATCCCAAAGAAAAAAGATTGAAATGGTTAAACTTCTGGCTGGCACTGTTATTAACATTCTGATCTCAAGAGTAAATATTATAACCTTCATTTTAAAAACTGCTTGTGATATAATAAACCCTACAGTTAGGTTATAGTATTGAAATGTCTCTTTTTTTTTTACAAAAAATTGGGCTATAGGCAAATTGCACACCATAACCCATAGGCAACCATGAAGTGAATAACTAACTTATCTGGAAAGACGGTTTCCTAATTAACTGAGAAACACTCTCCCTTTTGAATGTTACAAAATCTTAATTTCTATCTGAGGGTCAGTTTTGGCCTTGGGCTCAAAGTTCTAACTGAGCTTTAATCTACAGCCTTCTGACCCAGAGGCAGAATGCTGCCAACAACCATATTGTAATACACAATGCATGTAACTGAAAACTCGCAACTCATCAGAGCTTTGTCGAACAGGATTGAGGACATGTCTGCACTGCAAAGTCAGCCCGACTTTTCCAGCTATTTTATCGTAGACAGCATCTCCCTCCGTGGATGCACTCTACATTTCATGGACCAATACGGAATCTCAGCAGCCTGTTCGTCCCTCAACTGTCCTGCATACCCCACATCCGTGGCATGAACTCCTCTGCCTTTCCCCACCTCCGCAACATCACTCGGCTCCGCCAGTGTCTCACACTGCAGGCCGTCGAGACCCTCATAAACGCATTCATAACATCCAGGCTCAACTTTGCAAACTCACTGCTTGTCAGCCTCCCTAACTACTCCCTCCATAGGCTGCAGATCATCCAGAACTCTGCAACCCTTGTCCTCTACCACACCAGGCTCTGCAACCCTAACACCCCTACTCTCGCCCGACTGTCCTGGCTTCCTATCACAGAGGATACAGTGCAAGATCCCTCCGCCTTGCCCCCTCCCTTGCTTCTTTCCAGACCCCTCTCAAGACCCTCCTTTTCAACCATGCCCTCCACCCGTCCCGGGTCTGAAACACTGACTGTCCAGTGCCTTGGGACGTCCTCCCGACGTGAAATTACAAATGTAATTTTGTTGTAGTACAGCTAGCTCAGCTCCAAGAGCATTCCTCCCACACCCCAAGAACAAGCTACAGATTTTATTGTATAGTGATATAGTGAAGGGTTGAATGCATCCTTTAGATTCTAACCAAAAACCTTATGGAGCCCAAGGCCAGTTACATGAGTTTGCCTGGGATGTAGGCATGGTAAATGGCCTACATGACATAAAGAGAAGGAAACTGATTTTGTTTTGATTAGTCACAAAATTAAAAGTAATGCAACTGAGGGACTAAACAAAAATAATTTCCAGATATAAATGAAAAACTATTGTATTTTCCTATTTTATGGAATTATAAAACACTGATGCTCAATGAAACTGTGTTCCATATAAAGCAGCTAAGAATGAACAGAAAGGGCATAAGAAGCCAATGGTACAGTAGATGTCCACATATTGTTTAAGGAACAGATTTGATGGAATCTTAAATCTCTTCAGGTGGTTCTTAAAATGGCCAATTACCAAGTATTTCACCATTCTTTGTGAAATATAAAACTAAAATGTTATGGGCTGCAACATTCTTTGGCATCAAACTTCTCATACACAATACATTATGTCACCTAACTCATCTAGTTAATCTATCATATCTTGAACCCAGCTTCAACACCAGAACTAAAACAAGCCAATTTAATTGTCTTCTTTCTATCTGCGTTTCTGCACATTTTCCTGAACTGGGAGCAAGACTGGAAATAGTTTCTCAAATTATTCAAAAATACTGCTAGAATTCTACACTGCTGTTTTTTTTTGCATAGTCAAATTCATAACATACGTTTAAATTCATCAACAAAACACAGTAGCACCTAACGTTTAATATACAACATTCACAAGTAATCAGGGCAGCCCAATGACTGAGCAAATTTACTATATGGTTTTGTGAACTATGCAGACCACGAAATTTCTCAGCTTTAGTCTCCACGTGTATTGAGGCAGGGAGTGGTAACACTGATTTTAGCATTCTCAAATTCTGGATTTGGCTGTTATCCAACCTCCACCCCCAATCTTGTGGAGTCCTGTAGCTCAGTGGTTAGAGCACTCGCCTTGCAAGCGAGACACCTGGGTTCAATTCCAGGCAGGGCGAAACCTTGGGCAAGTTTCCTTACTCCACACGCCTGATAATAATCCCTCCAAAACCAAAAACAATAATAAATTGATCATTTTCAATCCACGACTGTTTGTGGGACACTGCTGCGTGCAATTGGCTGCCGCGTTTCGCCCACAAATATACGGTCAATTCACTT
Organism: Callorhinchus milii; assembly: GCF_018977255.1. NCBI lineage: Eukaryota > Metazoa > Chordata > Chondrichthyes > Chimaeriformes > Callorhinchidae > Callorhinchus > Callorhinchus milii. Next base: position 66,249,875 of record NW_024704745.1, on the reverse strand, counting down.
TACAGTCTATTCTGTGAAGCGCTTTGAGACGTCGAGAAGATGTGAAAAGCGCTACATCAAATGCAAGGATTATTATTATTATAATCTAATAGCGCGGTCGCTCACTGTCAAGTATGAAGAATGAGCACTTGAGCGAGACAGTAAAGGGCTGCCAGTAAACACACACACACACATCACTGTATCCCAGCATGAGGCACCGCCTTCCTTCAGGAGGAGTTAACAATAGTTAATAATCAGGGATCCATTATTAGAAAGCCTATTTTAAGCAGCTTCCATTTCGAAACCCCAAATGTAACCTAACGACATGCATTTGGAATAAAAAGCACGTTGGCTTCGTCAACCAAAATGTATTTATGCAGTCGTAGTGGTCGTTTGCCAAAACGCACGTACGCAAACCAAAAGACATGAGCAAAGTGGCCCTGCCCAAAGTGACGGTTAGCCAGATAGCTTCTGATTTATCACTCGTGCACTGATTTACTTATCGATTCATTTCTTTATCGATCGCCACATGAGGTCTAATTCTCCAGGTTCGGTGCAGCGAGAAGATCACAGATTATTTTTCCTGTCATAAGAATACTAAATGAGAAAACGCCAACCATCTTTTCCTGGGAGTTGGGGGAGGAGTATATATTTTTTTTTGCGCGCACCTCAGGTGAATGTCTTCCCTCAAGATGACTTCTTGCCCGTGTAAACCGAAAAGAGGTGGAGGTGTGTGTGTGTTGGGGTGGTGTGGGGGGGGAGAGACGAGAGCAGAGCCGAGGCTGAGGGCCTCATTACACAAACAACTCGCCTCGCTCCCTCCTCGCCATTCGTTGGTTCGGCTTCACCTCCTCTTTTCCTCCTCTCCCCCCACCCCATTTTTTTTTGAAAAACAACATTGCGACCTCCAGCGGGGGAGGGAAACAAACACACAGCTCCGTCCGTCCGTCCGTCTGTCTGTCTCTCCTCATCCTCACCTCGGAAACCTTCATGTCCACGATCCTTTCCACTTCGTACACGTCTTCCTCTGCTTCGCTTTCCTGCTCCGACTTGTCCTCAGTCACCGCCGCCATGATTGTTGGCGCTGTTGTCCCAGTGGCCAACTCGCTCGCACCCACTAATCACTGCCCGACCGGGAGCTCAGCCACTGCTGTATTATATAGAAATCTCCAGAACAGGCGAGGAGGGGGCGGGGCGGAAATGTGGGCGGTACCTACTTTATGTCCCGCAACGCACCCTCTGGACCAATTAGCGAGCGGCCTCCCCCCCCCACCCACCCCGTGATGATTGACACTTTCCGGCGTCAGCGCCAGTCCCCGCCCCCGCCCGCCCACCCTTGTCCTCCAATGGAAATCCAACTGCCACTGGGAGGCGGTTAGGGCGGTGGCTGAGTGAGGTTGACATAACCCGTAGCCAATCACGCCCCAGAGTGTCTGTGATTGACAAGAGGACCAACCGATCAAAGGGCGCGGTTGAAGCCGCCCTTTTGGCGGCGGTTGAGAAGGTTTGAGTCTCGCTCGGGTTTGTCAGGTGAGGGGATCGGGTGACTGGAAAATTTGCGAGGAGGTGGATCAGTACTTATGTCTGTACTTCGGTGGGACGCAATAAGAGTGCACATTTTTTTAAAAAAAATTAACGATAGCGAAAAGTTTCGAACAACAGGACACGCCATCAACTAGGTCCGTTAATAACCGTTAATTATTAAAGCCGTTACCTTGCGAGGGAGGCTGCGACGCCATGACGGGCGCCTTACCCCTCCTCCCCGCGCGCTGTCTGTCTGTGACTGACTGTCTACGAGCTCTCCGTGGAAGGAGCAGATTTAATCAGCGCGAGGAGGAGGAGGAGGAGCTGGCCCTGTGTTACTTGGCCTGCACTTGTCCCGGGAAAGGGGCGAGAAAGGGGGTGATTTGATGGTTTTACCCCCTTCCCCACACACAAACTCAACGGCAGTTGTGACCCGCGCGTGACCCCGCGCGGACTGTTCAGCTCGAGCTGCGAGTCGACCCGGGCCCCGGGGCTGCGTTCCAGCTCCCGAGCGGGCAATGTGGCCGGATCGGGCGGGTTCGCGCCCAATTTGGGCGGGTTTGTGGTTTGCGTGCGTGTCTTTTAATTTTTTAAAAAATATTTTAATTTAAACCTGCAGAACTCCCCCACCCCCCCCGCGCCGCGCCCCCTCCCTTTTCAAGACCTTTTCTTTTAACAGTTTCAAAAACGTTCCTCTAAATCGGCCGCTGCTGCCCCGTGGGAAGGCAACGCGTAACATTGGGCTACGTTTGGGCTCGTGTTTGGTCGGCTTTGTGCTACAGGACATCATTTAATTCCTGGCCTCCGTGATCCCCCAACTCCATTTGCAGCCGTGTATTTTCTGACTTGCTGTGGAACAGCAGCAGAGAAACCCTCCATTTCCACCAGGGCTTCAAAACGCTCTCCCATGTTACGGAGCGGAGGTTTTGAGGTCCGGTTTTTTTCCCCCCCTCTCTATCGACTCCATTATTCCCCCCTCTCTTCCCATTTTTGACTGCTCCACAGAAATGTCTCAAATGATCCCTGGCAGGAAAGGCTTTCCATTTTGCATCCCGCCGTGTGCGAGCATTCGTTATTATCGTTTCAAGTCGGAGCACATTTAAACTAGATTTTGTATTTCTCAAAAAATGTGGGGAGTAGGCCATTCAGCCCCTCCAACCTGTTCTGCCATTCTATTAATTATGGCTGATCTGTACCTCGACTCCAATTATGTATTAATTAATTATAATTATTAATTTAATCAATTAGAATTCAAGATGGGTCTTGTGATCAAGTGGCTTGTTTGAAGGATTCTCTTTGGAGGGGAGAGGAGAAAATGATGATAATACTCAGAAGTAAGATTGCTATGAACTGAGCCATCCTTTCCCACAAGATAATGGGTCTTCCTGTAATGTTTTAATATTGTATGATTTTTAAAGACCCAATACACCAACCTGCCAAATTCCCCATTTAGTGAGACATTCACCTCTCCTTCACCTGTTCACTAATTTTACCTTCTGATAAGTAAATGCCTTCGACAAAAAACAATGACTGGAATTAAGATAAAGTGGAATACCCAGATATCACAACACAATTTACATTTATATAATGTCTTTCACGTTGAGAGGCATCTTAAAGCGCTTGACAGAGCTGATGTGCACGTCAGCTGGGGATGGGAGCAAAGAAAGTGGTGGGGAGGAGAGGGTAAAGATGACCGCGAAAGCACAATCAAAGAGCTATGTTTTAAATCATACCTTGAACAAGGGGAGGGTGGAAGCAAGTCAGAAGATTTTCTATTACAATGGTTCATGTGTCCAATTAGAACAATTTTTGGTGTGAAAAACATATTTGACCAAGATTGTTCAAATGCAACATTGTGAATTAATTTACACAATATTCCCTGGGTATAACTTAAAACATTTTGAAAATACTGTAATGGCCAAAAAACGAGCATACTGTAGGAACTTACTGAGATTTTCGGAGGGTGGGTGCAGTTATAAGGAGCACAACAACTGAAGAACTGGAGAATTTTGTTCACATTTTTTACATTAAATCAAAATAAATGTTATCTAATTTTCTTTTATTGAATGTCATGAAAAATGTGATTTCTATTGGAACAAAATACTGCTTTGGTGGTACTTGGTTGACTTCTCATTGAAATAAAGTACATATTACCATTGCCCATTTATTTAGATACGTAAAAGTTAAAATAACAAAAATAGAACTATTTGAGTTGTGTATGCTTGATGGATGCTAAAGATTTGCCATAAAAGCTACAAACTTAGCAGATTCAATCTCCAATCTGGATCGAGTTAACTGTTCTTAACTGTGCAGAGAGGAGAGACCATGATATCATCCACACTATCATTTCATCAAACAAAATACAATGCAATGTCTTGTCATAATTCAATCAAAATTTCTTCCACCAGGACTTATGCCACTATAGTACTGGGCAAATTAGGTACATTTTATTGAAAATTTGGAAATGACTACAGATAGTCTTGGAATTACAAGAGGTCCTACTCTTTACAAACATAGTTTCAGCCTTTCCTCTAGCCACGCAAATTAGGGAGGAATTTGCATAGTAAACCTATAGAAACTAAGAAAACACATGCAGCAAATACCCTTATGTAACTCAATGGCATTTATTTCTATGCTCTATAAAAGAAGTGGGCAGAGTTTATCCATGTGCGTAGATAGGTAAGGATAAGGACGCAAATGTTGCAGGAAACATGACTAGGCTAGGACGGGGAATAAAAGGAAGTTCTCGTCTCAGATGATGTGAGGAAGGAAAGTTGGATTTGCACATATAGGACATATTGACTGCAATGGGTCAATCCTGTATTATATTTATTTTAACTAAAACTAATTCATAATTTTTAGGTTTCAAACACCGAGCTAAGAAAGCTCACAGAGATAAGTGCTCTTCAATAACCTGTGTTATTACAGAAACCTTCATATATCAAGATTACATTTGTATAGCACCTTTCACGTCGGAAGGACGTCCCAAGGCAATGTGCACATGCTGAAAAACATATTTACCAATCCAGAAAAGAGTGTCTTTATTCCTTTATTGTCTTCTTCCTTCTAGAAGTTGCTTCAACATTAGGCTAGCTAGTGATCAATACTTGCATCCTAAACAAACATGTCAAATGCTGTGCTTGACCATCAACCCATGCTATACTCTACTTAAGAGAAGTTAGATTTCAAACAACTCATTGGTTACCCTCTCTGCTACTACAGTCTGTTTCTCAACGTTTGAGACTACTCCAACGCATTCCCAATTCTGCATGCCAAAGCTTCTCTATTCTCACATCTCTTTTCTCCATAACTACAAAAGGAGATTGGATAAAGGAAAAATAGACACTATTCAGTTCCATCAAGGTTACAAAGGTTCTCAATAGATTTTCATTTAAACATATATAGTATTTAAGTAACTACCATTGTAAGCAAATGCATAAAACAGCAAAATAATCAATTTAACAGAGTAAAATGGTCATTAATATTAAAATGATTACAAATATATGTTTCATACTAGCAAAGCTTAGCAATAGCATATATATTCCCATGTTGCATCATTCTTATGCCAAGAACAATTTCTCCAGGGTGCTTCAGACAAGTGGTTTGAATGAAACTGAACCGAGGTGGATTAGAAACTAGTAGGATTAAAAATTATAATAGTCACAATTTGGAATCACTGAATAACAACTCTTGCCTATAATCAAAAATGCATCCCAACAACCTGGAACTCTGCTCCCAGCAAAGATCTCGTGAGTTAGCATGATGCACCATGGGTTACCGCAGGAGTCAATTTATGAATCCAAGTATTAAATATTGGAAATTCTGATCCAATGATATCTGCTCTCTGTCTAGGTTCTCTGTAAAGCAAGTGGACAAAGTTCATGTTGTAGCTAGACAAAAGAATAGGATAGGGATGCTGAGGAAGATACTGTAGTCGAATAAGGAATGTTGGATTCTTTGTATAAGTCATTCTACTTTCAACTGCAAAAGTATCTGCCTAATAATCTCAGACCCAGAGACGAAACATCAAATCACAAACAAATTGCATCAATTTACACTGTTGAGGGATTTAGACATTTTGAATCCCCTTCACTCCAAGGGGAAAAGGCTCAATGATGAGTTATCCTGAGTGGTGAATTAGGCATATAATCCCTGCATTCGATGTAGAGCCTTATCACGTCTTCGAGACATCTCAAAGCGCTTCACAGAATATACTGTAAAGTGAATTGACTATATTTTGTGGGTGAAACATGGTAGCCAATTGAGTACAGCAGTGTCCCACAAACAATCCTGGATCGAGTGACCATATTTTTTTGAAAGAATTATTACCCCCGGAAAAGCGATCCGCCAATCGACTAACAACCAGGTTCCTTCTTACTGCTTAGTAAACAAGCATGTGGAGCAAGGAAATTTGCCCAATGTTTTGCCCTGCTGGGAATCAAACCCAGGTCCTCTTGCTTGCAAGGTGAGTGCTCTAACCACTAAGCTACAGGACTCCATGCTTTTATATTTATGTATAAATACATAAATAAATGTGGCCAGGATAGTGACAGCATGATGACTTAAGTGGTAGTGACAAGTTAAGCCAGGGATGACTTATCAAGAGTTTACTGTACTTTGTACACCAGCACTATATTGGAGTCGCAGACGAGACTGTGATTTCAAATTCCAAACGTGGACCTTGAATCTACAACCTTCTGGCTCAGAGGTGAGAATACTATTCACTAGTTATCTTGGTGTGTGTCCTGAAATGCCCTTTGTAATTCTAATCCTTAATTCTCTTGTTCCACAGTGTGCAACTGAACATATTGCTCTGGGTTTGCTTTCTCAATTCCATTTAAAAGTTAAAAATCTCTAAAAAGTGCCTTCTGAGAAATCTAATTTCAAGACCGAAGAGCCCTAACTTGCTAAGTCATGACTCATCCCTGTCTGCAAGATATTTTCTCTCAATCTCTCAAAGCCCCTTAGCCCTCAAGCTTCCTATGCTTTGAGATATCCTCTCTACATGAAGTGCACTATACAAGTGCAAATTGTGTTGAACTGGAATCTTATAGCTAAAAGATCCATTGTTCAGAATAACAACAATTTACATTTATTTAGTGCCACCCATGTTGGAAGGACGTCTCTGAGTCCAAGCCGGTAGGACATTGAGGAGAACGGAGAAATACAAACTTGCATGTATATAGTGCTCTCCATGCAGGGCAGTGTCTCAGAGCACTTAACAGTGGCGGAGCCTGACTCGAGTGGGGGGAGGTGACCATAAGCACGGTCGAAGAGGAAGGTTTTCATGTGGACCTTGAAAAGGGAGAGGGGGTAAGGTGGTGGCATTGAGGGAGAGAGCGTTCCAGAGTTTCGAGGCGTAGTGGCTGAAAGCGTGACCTCCGATGGTGGGGCAGTGGGTGCAAGGACGAACAGGAGGCCGGTGCCAGTCAAGCGGAGGCAGGAGTGAAGACGTTGACCGAAGCCAAGGAATATGGCTTCCGTCTTGTCCACATTCAGCTGCAGGAAGTTTGCACTCATCCAAGAAATATAATGAATAGCCTATTTACAATACAGTGGAAGCCGCTTTAGCTGGACACTGGTTAACCCCAGACGCTGGGTAAATTCATTTGTATTCTTATCCATTTTAAATATACTGGTTAATTTGAACAAAGATCAGTTAAACCGGATAAAATGACATCCGGGTCAATTCACTCGCCGTGAGCGACTCCAGCATGGAGATGGGAGGAGTCAATTGCGATTAATTGACAATGGACTCCGGCCATTCACAAGCGGCTCCAAGCAGTCATTCACCACGGAGCTATAGCTAATTGATCTCCTTCCCATCCTATGGGAACGGCAATGGGAGGAAGGAGTTAATTTGGTTAACCTCATATACAGGCTTAAGATGCATCTGGCTTCCACTGTATTTTTAAAACAGTATCTTCATTTTTTTAATTCTGTTAATTTATCTTTTTTTAAGTATCTGTTGAAGCGGTGAGCCCAGTTTGAGTGGGTCAATCTGAAGCAGCTGACGAGTAGCTGACTCCCAGTCTCTTCCGAGCTCCAGACGACTGTAGATTCCTGGGTACTGTCTTTCTGTGGCTCTTGCCCATACTATAGCTTTCTTGACAGAGTCTAGTGCCCAGTGGGGAGGCCTGCATAACCCAAAAATGAAATATATTGAATGAAAATGAAATTGAAAACCCATTTTCTGAAAATAGAAAAAAAACGTACCCCATTATGATGGTGCAGAATGCAGAAGATGAAATATTTTCTGTTCAAAGAGCTTCCCCCAGGGCTATCAGGAAATATTATAGATAATATATTTTAACTACTATGAAAATGTTGTCAACCTTTGGGTCTACTTGGTAGGGAAGAACTGTATATGTCATTGCACTGATAAAAGAACTCCTGACCAAGGAAAACAGTTACCAATTGCATATTGCTGCATTCTCATTGAATAAAGTTATTTTACAGGATCAAGCGGCGCTGGATTGGCCCTTGGGGTGGTCTAAGGCACCTGTTCCCATTGATGTAAATAGAAGCATGCCAGGATACAGGGAATGGGAAAGTAACGGGTCCTCCAATATTCCCTCAATTTGAGGAAGCCTGAATGGTGGATTAAATGTGAGAATTTCTCCTCTGAAGAATCACAGGCATGATCTATTTCACACAACTTACTAGGAAAGCCAGTTCAAATGACAATATTCACCATTATGGAAATAATTAAACAAGTATGAATTTGGAATATGCAATCCTAAAATTTATGCAAATACCCCATAATTGTAAAATACAAACTGCTGATATTCCTACCTTCTATCAATAAATTTAAATGTTAAATTGATTCAAAATAATAATAATCCTTGCATTTGATACAGTACTTATCACTTCGAGATGTCTCAAAGCGCTTCACAGAATATACTGTAAAGTGGATTAACTGTATATTTTGTGGGCAAAAATGTTATGAAGAGTCAATTAATCCTATACCATTATTAAATATGACTTATTTCAAAATTATCCTCACCCAAATCCTGCTGACCATTAATTTTAGAATTCCACACAGTATTATTGATGCTGTAAATAATAAAAAATCCCAAAGTTGTACAGACCCACAATCCAATGACTCTTCCAGTCTAAAGAGAGATTTCAGTTTAATCCCTTTTAACTGCTGTGTGTAACGAACCAACTGCAGGATCAGGAGTGTGATGATCAACGATACAATCTCTTCAGCTGCTCGGTGACCTTTCAAAGGAAAAATACTAATCAGTGTTTACTTCTTCGCAATTTCAAAGTTCTTCAAACAGAAACATCATCTACCACTTCAGTGCAGTTTTTCTCTAACTCCAAGGCAGCCCCTGCTAGAGCACAGTTGGCTTAGCGAGTTCTGCTATGGACCTGCGCTTATACAGGAAGCATGGCATTCCCAACTTCTGGCACTACTAGCTGTATCCCACATTAAAAAATATGGCTAACATCGGGATTGTCAGGTCGCTGTTGATACTTCCTGCATGTTGTACACCCGTGTGGGAAATGTTGCTGAGGTCACTTTGCAAAGGAGGTGAAATCAGTAGCACTTCTGCACCTAAAACATATGTGTTCAAGAAGTGACCACAACCTTTGGGACCCACAGTTATTCTCTCCTTAGATTATTCTTTTATCATCCCTTGCAGTTCCTCTTGGGCCATATGAAGCGTTTTCTGTGTTATCCTGAAAGGGTGGAGTAGTTGTGCTCTCAGTCTATTGCCAAGAGGCATGTTTGAGAACAGCCCCATTTTTCTCTACTTCAGCTACATTTAGGTGGTTGGCTGAAGTTGTGGAATGGCAGCTAAAAATGACACACCTTCAGATATTTTGTATTTCACATATTCCATTTAGTTGTACTCAATAGTAGATATACAGCCTGGGAATACTTGGAGCCCACCTCCTCATTTGTGGAGCCCACCTCCTCATCTCAGCAGACTTGCTGCTTGTTTATTATGGGCTTCTATTCACAACTCACTGGATGTTACCAAAGCTGGGATTCAGCAGTGATCCCTTGTTCTTCATTGAAAGACCTGGATTCAGCAGTGATCCTGATCCCTTTATCTCCCCTTTCTCATACAGTATGCATCTTTGGTCCACGCTAAGCGATGTGATGTATATCTGCATCTGATCTCATACCAGCTAAGACTCAATAGCTAAATGGCTCATTCCGGGAGGTATGGCTCCTCCTATCCCTTAATCTCCACCATTCTGTAATACAACGTGCAATAACACTCAAAAGGAGTGATACAAAAGAAGATTGACACTAAGGAAGTAATGTGGGAGGCTAACGAAGGGGGAGTTGACATGAAGAGAGATTTGGTGCTAAATGTTTCTTGATTGAATATTTATTGATTTATGGAATAACTCTAAATGCTATTGTTATTTCTATGATTATTTTGTTGGCCAACCAAAAAGGTTGAATTGAGAACTTGGAGACTCATTCAACAGTGAAAGCCGCTGCAGTTCAGTTTCTGATTATACTGATGTATACAATTTACATTACCTACAACAAAAACAACAAATCACACTTGTTACAGTCAGGGATTTGGAGCTGAGCTGGGGGTTGAGATCAGGCATGGTGGAGGGCAGGGAGGGTGACTGAAGGCGCGGATGAAAAGGAATATCTTGAGACGGGCCTTGAAGGAGGTGAGGCAAAGGAACTGTTTGATGGAGTTCCAAGGGGTGGGGGCAGAGAGGCTGAAGGCCCGAACGCTGATGGGACGGTTCAGGCGGGGGACATGGTGCAGGCCGGAGCCTGCCCAGCGGAGGGAGCAAGCAGGTCTATATGGAGTTAGCAGGTCACAGGTAAAGAGGAGCAGAGCTGTGAAGGGTTTTTGAAGGCAAGGACAAGGCTTTTGAACTCTATCTGGGGGAATGGAGAGCCAGGTGAGGATGGGGATGTAATTACCTAGTGAATTAATGCCTTTCTTTCCAAGAAAATCAGTTAGATATGTCAGATTAATTTCCAACAGGGTTCCCAGGTCCGATGTAAAATGCCAAAATCCCTTCTACAATGAAACAGAAAGCAGTTATGAGCAACAATCATGAACGATAATGAAGCCTCTCTTCTACACTCCTATAAGCTGTAGTTAGGGACAAATGTTTAGAGTGGAAAAGAGTTTAATTTTCAATAGAAGTGAACAGTTGCGTTTAGTCAAGCACCAAGGTTGTAAAACATTCCAAGAGGATTTAATGAAGTGCTCTAGTATTTATCTAAATCCTGAGGATTGTAATATAATAATAATTCTTGCATTTGATATAACGCTTTTCACGTCTTCTTGACATCTCAAAGGGCTTCACAGAATACTGTAAAGTGAATTGACCGTATATTTGTGGGCGAAACGCGGCAGCCAGTTGCGCACAGCAGTGTCCCACAAACAGTCGTGGATTGAAAATGACCAATTTATTATTGTTTTTTTTTTTTGGAGGGATTATTATTAGACATGTGGAGTAAGGAAACTTGCCCAAGGTTTCGCCCTGCCTGGAATTGAACCCAGGTGTCTCGCTTGCAAGGCGAGTGCTCTAACCACTGAGCTACAGAACTCTACACTGATTACAGTCAGAATCTCAGTGGAAACTATTATTTCATTAGCATACAGTGGTTAACATGCTGTAGGATGAAATTATTAGTTAGTAGGTTGTATGCAGGTCATATGTAACTAAAGAAACAACTTGCCCTCTTTAAATAGTCCTCTTCATGTTGGACAATATGTTAGAGCACTTCACAGTGACGAGGTCAGTTGCTGAAGAAAGGATGGGGCAAAGGGAGATTACTAAAGAAACCCTCATAGGCATGATTTAAAGACAGGGCAAAATGGAGGGAGTGTTCCAGAGGTCAGGAGGTAGTAGCTGAAGGCTTGGCCATTGATGGTGGTGTGCAACACATAACAAGCCCAAGGGAGCCAAGTGAAGGGTTAAACAAAGATCATAAAGTTAGAGGTACTAGGGTATGAAGGCATTTATAGTTGAGGAACTTGAAGTTAGGGAAATTGAGCCTGGCAAGGACAGCTTTGATAGGAGTACAATTTGTTGCAAGCAAGGTTGCTGGCAGAGGGGAGAAGTAAAAACAGAATAACTTAGCAATGTTCAACCACAAAGTATGAGAAAGAATGACCTCATTCTGATGTCCAAAGAGCAGCTTCCAAGGTAGTGTACAGTTTTTGCTTCTTAACATGTTCTCTGCATTTTCCTTTTCCAACCTTGTATGTCCCCTGCAAGACATTATCAGCATGTAAATCAGTTTCTATCAACATTTACAAACCAGTTACAAAAACAATAGTTAAGAAACATTACAGTCAATTTGGTGTTTCTACCTTCACATGAGTGGGGAATGGGGAAAGAAAATGTCATATAACTTAGCACTGCAGGTTTCAAATAAACAATTTCAAGTTGTATCTAATTTATTCAACAAGGTCTCTTGAATATTATCATCTCTGGTATCTAAGGTAGGGAAAAATATAGAATGCAGGGAGTGCAACACATTTTTTAAAATCTCATTTACTAACAAGACAATAAGAAATGATCATAGTACATCAGATTGTTTCTGTTTATTACTATATACAATAAATTTATTTTCTTTGCACAGGGTGACCAAAAAGTTGTGATACCATTTGAATGTCTAATAAGTTTTAAAGAATTTTTTTTTAAGATAATAGGGTAGCTGAAAAATAAGATGTTTTGGTCATCATGTGTATAATAAATAATAATAATCCTTGCATTTGATATAGTGCTTTATCACATCTTTGAAACATCTCAAGACGCCTCAAGTAAGGAAACTTGTCCAACATTTCATCCTGCCCAGGTCTCTAGTTTGCGAGGCGAGAGCTCCAACAACTGAGCTACGAGACTCCACAAAGTATATACTTTAATGGAAGGGGTGACAGGGACTACAATCCTCTGAAGCTTGGAACCAAGAGTATGGGCACACAGCCTCCTTCAATGTGACCACCAGTGGCTCTAACTATTATGATAATAATAATCCTTGCATTTGATATCGAGCCTTATTATGTTGTCGTCAAGATGTCTCAAAGCTCTTCACGGAATAACCTGTTAAGTATAGTGTTTGTGTAGTAGTGTAGTACCTTTCCTCCTTCAAGGCCGGTCTCAAAACCTTTCTCTTTGACCGTGCCTTCAGCTCCCCTCTCGACTCTCTTCCCCCTCCTCGCTCCCTCCCTTCCCTCCCCTCACCCTGACCATTTCCCCTCTCCTCGTTCCCTCCCTTCCCTCCCCTCACCCTGACCATTTCCCCCCTGCTCGGGTCATGACCCAACTGTGCAGCGCCTTGGGACGTCCTCCTGACGTGAGGCGCTTTATAAATGGAATCTTGTTGTTGTTGAGTCCTGTAGCTCAGTAGTTAGAGCATTTGCCTCACGAGCGAGATACCTGGGTTCGATTACCCACAGGGCAAAATGTTAGGCAAATTCCTTTACTCCACACGCCTCCGTTTACCTAACAGTAAGTAGGAACCCGGTTGTTAGTCGATTGGCGGATCGCTTTTCCGGAGGTAATAATTCCTTCAAAAAATAATTGGTCACTTCAATCCACAACTGTTTGTGGGACACTGCTGTGCAAATTAGCTGCAGCATTTTGCTCACAAATTTACAGTCAATTCACTTACAGTATATTCTGTGAATCGCTTTGAGATGTCCCGAAGATGTGATAAGGCGATGCGATCAAAGAGGAGGGCTGACTCTATATATACTATATGTATATGACAGTATAACTCCTGAAGGAAGCAGATTTTGGTTAGTGCTGTACATTGTATTACATATGACCTTATCTACACTGTTTTCATAATAGGGCCAGTCCTAATTAGTACAAATAGATACAAATAATAAAAATGCATATTACATTTACCTGAATTTAAAATCTTTAGATTGCCTTATTCCACAACGTAGTGAACTCCTGTGCATCAAGGGTAAAACACGATTCGAAAAGACATCTTCCTTAGTAGACACCATAGAAAGATGTGGATATTTATGTTTCCTTAAAGCCACAGGATCAAGTCTTTTTACATTAGAGGAACTCTGAAGCACTATATCATCATTTTGGGGGGAAACAAGAGTTTCAGTTTCCGCTAGTACATTCAATCTCTCATTTACTCTCCCGCTCATTTCCTGTTCTTGTTCTAATTGAAAGTCAAACCTATTTTTCTCTTTCCATAAATGCTGCCTGACCCTCTGCATGTTCCCAGCGACTTTTACGTTTATATCAGATTCATAGCATCTGTTGGACTTTGCCTCCTGTCCATCTTTACTTTTCTTTCCCTCTTCCTTTGTGACTGACTCTTCCACTGTTTGAATCTCATCCATTAGGACCTTAGCTGTGAAATCTGAATAAAACGATCCTGAACCTCCGCTTATAAGAGTTACAGCCTTTGGAGGACGTGAACCCAAACCGACTGATAGACGAGAAGGAGCTTTAGCCATTGGAGGACGAGAAGGAAAAACAACTTTAGAAGGAGCTGCAGTCATTTGAGGAACATAACAAGCTAAAGGAGGATGAGCTTTAGCCATTGGACTGTGTGTGTCAAAAACAAGTGTAGAAGGAGCTGAAGCCTTTCGAGGAGAACCAACTGGAGGAGCTGAAGCCATTAGAGGAGAGCCAAAACCAACTGGAGGAGGAGCTGAAGCCATTAGAGAACCAAAACCACCTGGAGGAGGAGCTGAAGTCATTAGAGGAGAACCAAAACCAACTGGAGGAGGAGCTGAAGCCATTCGAGGAGAACCAAAACCAACTGGAGGAGGAGCTGAAGCCATTAGAGGAGAACCAAAACCACCTGGAGGAGGAGCTGAAGCCATTCGAGGAGAACCAAAACCAACTGGAGGAGGAGCTGAAGCCATTCGAGGAGAACCAAAACCAACTGGAGGAGGAGCTGAAGCCATTAGAGGAGAACCAAAACCACCTGGAGGAGGAGCTGAAGCCATTAGAGGAGAACCAAAATCGACTGGAGGAGGAGCTGAAGCCATTGGAGAAAGAGATTCAAAACCACCTGGAGGAGGAGCTGAAGCCATTTGAAGAGAGTCAGAGCAAACAGGAGAGAAAGCTGAATGCATTGGAGAAAGAGAGACAAAAGAATCAGGAGAAGAAGCTGAAGCCATTGGAGAAGGAGAGTCAGAACAAACCGAAGCCATTGGAGGAGATAAATCTAACCCAAAATCAAGTAAATGTGAACTAAAACTAACTGAAGCGGGAGCTGCATCCATTCGAAGATCTTTTATGAACTCCCTGGCAGAGTCTGTAGGTGAAGGAGGAGGATCTGAAATCACTGAAGGAAGGGAATGATTCCCGAATAAAATTTGAGAATCAGCCAGAGGCACCGTTGAAAGTAATAGTTTTGAACCACCAAAAGGTTTTAAAAATACAGCATTTTTAGTATCGCAATACAGTCCAGAGATTGCTGGCAATGCATCACTAGATATAGTTGATGACATGACACTATCACTTTCTGATTTATTCTCAGAATCAAGAGAATCAGAAGATTCAAGACGGTCAGCAGATTTAAGCGGAGCTATAAAAGGAAATAATGAAGCACAATCCAATAAATCTCCCCGTTGATCCATAACCTCTTCTTCATCTACCACAGATCCATCACTTTCTTTGTTTTGTCCAACATAATCTTTGTTATAGTTTGGCTTTCGGAATTTTGTGGCATGTGCACTCCGACATCTCTGTAAGTGAAACAACAAGGCATAAAAATGGTCAGTAATGTCAAACAATGTTAAGACAGCAGTGCAGGGTATAGCATGTTAGTGAACCAACACATTGGGCCCCAAAATACGGAAAGTCTGTGAATCCCTGTGATGTTAGTTCTTAGTTTCAATTGTACTTCAGGGAAACACTGAAATCACTGAAGGGAGCCCGGCATGGAGAGGAGCCCAGTAATGAAGACAGATAACAATTAAGAAGACCCTAGGATTGAAGAGAGCCAGACATTGACGAAAGACTCTTGATTCAAAATAATGCTATGATTTCAACAGTAATAAGCTATCTGTTGTAAAGAGGCTTAGTGGGCTTGAATCGCCTTCTCCTGTTCCTATATCTATTGAACAATTTATGAATTTTATGAATTGACTTAAAAGTACAGTGGTACCATCTGCTGGCAGATACAAATACTGGCACAAATAAAACATCCAATTCAGTTAAAGCACACACACACCAGAAAATAGTTACAATCCCATTATTTTCTTAGTCATCCGTATGTTGGATTTAACCAGAACAAATGAGAAAATACTATCAAGACTTTGGTCTGTCAAATACATAATCATGATAGAAATTTAATGTGTTCTTACTCTCAATAATAACAGTGCATTCCGAAAGGCAGTTGACACTTGTACGCTAACTTAATTCCATATAAAATATCTAATTTGCTGAAATCTAAATCTTTACCTTTTTTCTGAGCATCTGTTCTTCCCAGTCCAGATATGGCAGAATATCCACATTCTCTTTTGCTGCGAGTTCCTGAACAGAAGGCCCTTGAACTCCCTCGGTTTCCTGGTCATCCTGTAAAAAGAAAACACCAGTATCAATACTGTTCACAAAAGAGCTGAAAATTTAATTTCTCCACTGTTTTAGCACATTATACAAGATCTTGTTCCTGAATTCAAAGGTGTTTGGAGCTCAAATTTCATTTGGTTCATGATATAAAACTTATTCTTGATTTACAGAGTGGGATTTGCACTGAATGCTGGTACATTTTTGAGCAATGTGCCCAATAATGCCATCAGAATTTGTAAACCCTAGTACAGAGTGATCCTGCTATCTCCTGCACCAACACGGACTAGTTGAGCCAAATGATTCGCTTCTGTGTTATAACACAGAACATTCTACACTGTATCTTATAACACAGTGGTTTGGAATCAATAACGTATGACCCCAGATTATAGGGAGGCCGCCTAAAAAATGCCATCTTATGGATTGTTAGGCCGACTCTGATGCCACTTCCTGTATATTGTATGTGTCCCATGTGCAGGACGCACCGCAACGTCATATCTTTGGGAAGTGACATCAGCAGCATGTCCTTCACATGGTGCACATGCACAGCTTATGGGACAAAATGTCAGTGTGACTTAAAACACCTGGAAGGCGGTCACCTGGCTGGTCTGTGCTGAAAATATACCGCATTTCTGGTAACAATGGGTTTACAGGAAAAGTGCATTATTAACAAACTAGAAGGTCATAGTAATAGTAATGATTTTATATAATAATCCTTGGAATTGAATTGCACCCGTTATGTTGAACCATCTCAAACCACTTCACAAAGTTTTCTGTAAAGCGTGGTGACTATATTTATAAGCAAACTTTGCAGTCAATTTGTGCACAGCCATTTCCCATAAAGGACCAATTTAATTTGTGGGATGATTGGCCAGGACACTGGGAGAAATTCTCTTCTCCTTTCAAAGGGTGCACCTCTCCCTGGTTCTGTGCTAGTCAGTTTAGATTGTATAAACTTGCATTTAATGTACAGGATTCACTGTAAAGTGTAGTGACTATCAGTTTAGCTCCAAGGAAACCCAGTTTACCTTCCCTCCCTCCAGAGGATTATTGACCAGGATACCAGGAGAAACTCACTTTTCTTTATGAATAATGCCTTGGAATTTTTAACGTTCACTTGAACAGGACGGAAACTTGGATGAACCTCTCATCCGAAGGATGGCATCTCCAACAATGTAGTGTTCCGCCGGTGTGTCAGCCTAAACTATGTGAATTCAAGGACCTGATGTGGGGTTTGAACCTGCAATCTTCTGATTCAGAGGCAAAAATATTACCAGCTGAGCCAGGGTGAAAAAGCCATATCCACAGATTTCTGGTCCATAGGAAAAGATACTATTACTGGAGACAAAAACAGCATTTTGTAAACTTTTCTTCAGAAACCAAACAGAAACATAAGCTTGTCATTAAGCTGGTTGTGGTATTGTTTCTTTTGTATCAAGGTTTCACTCACCCTTTCTTCAATAGCTACAAAGCTGGTGAACTGAGTCACAATTGAATACTCCTTGCTGAGTTCAATGATGTAGGATTTCTGAATGGACTTTTTCATCTGCAAGGGAAAGATACTGAAGTTACAGGAAGAAACCATTCACCGCTGGAAACCTACTGGCTCGCTAGTTCAAGGTATGGCAGGACAAAGAAATGCTAGATTTCAGAACTAGTTTTGAAGATCGCACTTTAACACAACACTTAAAATGATAAAAGAAGTGCTTTGGGAAATTGTCCTCAACTTTGAAGGCAATTACTTCTAAATTTCAATCATCTCACACCTATGGAGGACCAAATCAATTCAATATTCCATTGCCACGTTGTCAAACCAAAGAAACAGCTTCCTAGTTTTGTTCTGTTTGATCAACCAGCATCATGGAAGGAGATTGATGCTCCATCCAGTCTCTTAATTCTATTATCTGAACACTGACAAGCATGATACAAATCCCCTCAAAACTGTTAACTGTTGCAAACGCTATGTCATATTCCAGGTGAGAAAGATAATGCAGAGATATGATTAAAAACCTGCCCCCAAAAGTGTTTTTACCGACCTCGTGCTCACTTTGATCTGCGTGTAGACTTCCATTCTCATAATCACCAATAAGGGCTCTTGCTGTCAGTCGGTGAAGCATCTATAAAATGGAAGATAATAATAATGATAAGATTGGAAAAGTAGAAAGTTTTATTAGGACAGTTGCATTATATCCCCACACAATGTTATGGTTATAGTGGAATAAATGTATCTGCTAATATGGATAAAAGCAATCAATTTGAACTGCTTCTTATATAAGTACAAGTGGTTGATACAGAACTAGACAGACATTCTGAGACATTCTATGCATATAGAATGAAGTCACCCTCTTGGTGACAAAACACCCTCTTGGTGACATCATCCACAGACATGGGGTCAACTTCCATCTGTATGCGGATGACACCCAACTCTACCTCTCTGTCTCCACCCTTGATTCCAGGACCACTGATGTCCTGACAGAATGTCTGTCAGACTTGAAGTCCTGGATAAGAGATAACTTTCCACAGTTGAATGTCAGGAAGACCTCCTAACATAACAAGTAGGAGCAGGAGTAGGCCATTCAGCCCTTCGAGCCTGCCCCGCCATTCAATCATGGCTGATCTTCTAATCTAACTCCAGCTAATAACCTGACCCTGCCTTATCCCCATATCCCTTAATCCCTTTTACAATAAGAAATCTATCTATCTCAGTCTTGAATATAATAATAATAATAATAATAATAATCCTTGCATTTGATATAGCGCTTTTCACGTCGGGAGGACGTCCCAAAGCGCTTCACAGAACACACAGTAAAGTGAATTGACTGTATATTTGTGGGCGAACGCGGCAGCCAATTGCGCACAGCAATGTCCCACAAACAGTCGTAGATTGAAAATGACCAATTTATTATTGTTTTTGGTTTTGGAGGGATTATTATTAGGCTCTGTGTGGAGTAAGGAAATTTGCCCAAGGTTTCGCCCTGACCTGCCTGAAATTGAACTCAGGTCTCTCGCTTGCAAAGTGAGTGCTCTAACCATTATTATTATAAGACCCTCGTCTTCGACCGTGCCTTCGGCCACCACCCTACCCTCCGCTCTCTCCATGATCCCAAACCATCCACCCCTCTCGGGTCCTAATCCTTGACTGTTCAGCACATTGAGATATCCTCCCGACGTGAAGGCGCTTTACAAATGTAATTTTGTATTGTATATCGAGGCATCAGTCTGTTGACAACAACTTGCATTTATATAGCCCCTCATGCATGGTAGCGTTCAAGAGCGATTGAGACATTATCTTGTCTTTTGTTTCATATGTACTCTAAAAACTAACGGCTAAAACTGGTTTTGTTTCAGATAATAATAATTTTTGCATTTGATATAGCACCTTATCAAGTCTTCGAGATGTCTCAAAGCGCTTCACAGAATATTCTATAAAGTGAATTGACTATATTTTATGGGCGAAATGCGGCAGCCAATTGCACACGGCAGTGTCCCACAAACACTCGTGTATTGAGTGACCAATTTATTATTATAATAATTATTTTTGGAAGGAATTATTACCCTCGGAAAAGCGATCCGCTAATTGACTAACAACCGGGTTCCTAGGTAAACAGAGGGGTGTGAAATAAGGAAACTTGTCCAATGTTTCGCTCTGCCAGGAATCAAACCTAGGTCTTTCGCAAGTGCTCTAGCCACTGAGCTACAGGACTCTATTGAAATATTAAAATAGCTTTCACAGGAATAAAAAATACATTTTGTTTCAGTGCTGAAAGCCTCCAGTTTCATAAACAGTTTTGAAATTAAAAAATGAAAGTAATGTTTTTAAATTAAGTAGAGTCAAAATGGTTTCTGAACTAATCACATGAGCTGCCAAGAACTTACACACAAACCGTCTTTTTAAAGTTGTACCTCCTGCCTAGATGTTAACTCCTTCACCAAACATCCAAGTATGATGGGACTAAATCTGAGAACTAAAGGCTGTCACGTCCCGCAAGCAACCGAGAGCTAAAGTTCCATCGAGTCTTAGACTCCAAGACCTAAATTTTCTGAAGTTCCTAAAACAACTAGCTTCTATATTAATGCTGAACGGAAGAATTTCACAGAATTCTGCATGATCTTAAATTTTGAGGCAAAATGGTCTTACAGGTTACAAGCAAACAGAATTTCAGAATGGTTTCATCTATATTGTTTGCTTTAAAGATGCAGGTATAACTGAGTGGAGATGGAGCGCAGGGTCCAATGTTAATTGTGCGAATCTGTTTTTTTGTTCCGTAACTCTTGGAAGCTGAGGCTAATTGTAGTGCCTTTACTGTTGCACTGGCTGAAAACAGCTAACTCAGGGCAGACTTCGGGAGCCACCCTGTGTGTACTCTGAGTGGTAATAATAATAATTCTCATTTGATATAGCGCTTTATCATGTCTTCAAGACGTCTCAAAGCACTTCACAGAATTTTCTGCAAAGTGAATTGACTGTATGTTTTGTGGGCGAAATGCAGTAGCTAATTGCTCACAGCATGCTCACTAACAGTCGTGGACTGAGTGACCAAATAATTGTTCATGTTTTGAAGGAATTATTACCCAGAAAAGCCATATGCCATTCGACTAACAACCGGGTTCCTACTTACTGCTAGGTAAACAGAGGTGTGTGGAGTAAGGAAACTTGCCTAACATTTCGCCCTGTCGGGGATTCAAACTCAGGTTCTCCCACTTGCGAGGCAAGTGCTCTAACCAATACGCTTCACATTCAGTAGCTTTACTAGCTGAGCCACTTGGTGTAACAACGCTAACTTAATCTTATTCTTTTTCCAACGATATTGAGTTCATTTTAGACACTGCAACAAACCAGATAATGACTGTATACCTTGCCCTTTGTCTTCTGTAGTTCAGTGGTAGAAACCATGGTTTTAATCTCCTGGTTGTTGATCAAAGCACTGAGTGTGGCCTGAGGCACATAAAGAAACAGTGATTAGAACATTCACATACATAGCAGAGAATGTGATTACATTAATGTTTTTTCTTCCCACCAAAAAGTTTTCAATAACAAAGAAATAAGTTCCAACATTTGGTTAAACAAAGATTGATTTCCTAATAGAATCACCAGAAGATGGAAGTTTCTGAGGACCAACCCATTGGGTAAATGAAAGTAAACTCTGGGAAGAAATGTCTTCATTCTACATTTGCTCAGTACATAAAAGTCCAAACTTCAATTTTAAAAGAAAAAGTATGAATGTCAAAAATCTCCACGCATATGGGGAACACTGAGTAGTTTGGTTTGAATGCTCTTATTTACAGTGATGGGTTTCCAAGCGTGTCAGACACCAGGCTGGCCAAAAAACAAAAAAAATATACTTTGTAATATTTGACAGAGGGAGTTGGCAATGTGCTACCGGTGCTCAAAAATCCATCCAAGACATTCATAGCAACTGAAGGAGCCAAGAGAGATTACTATCAAACAGGATAAATAGTTGCCTTTCCCCCACTTCACCACCATTCCAACCCTTTGAGCACCATAGATGAGTTAACTTGTCCAGATCCTGTTGAGTTGAAATATCTTTTTAAAAAGTTAGAAAAACGTATCGGAATAGGTATTAAATAACAAACAATCAAGTAATTTTTAAAAAGAAAAACACACAATAAGATAGAAAACAGGGACAACAGCAAATGTTTATATTTTCCTTTTGAGTCTAAATTTTTTTTCAGTTTAGGATTTTGTTTTGGCCACTATTGTTTCCTTCCCTCTGCTCTTCAAGGAGTTTGGCTGCTCCTTTCCTTTTACTTCTGTGTAGGTCCACATACCTTTGATGTTCTCTGGCCAAAGTACCAATTCCACCTGCCATTATTGGTGTGTGAGCTTAACAGCTAATGTCAGTGAGGGGATAGTATGGTCTAGACTGATGCTATCTTCACTTGGTACATTTAAACAAACAGTAACCAGGAATGGAAATCACGATTTTCCTCCTCAGCCTAAATTAGTTATAATAATAATCCTTGCATTTGACGTAATATTTTATCACATCGTTGAGATGTTTCAAAGCGCTTCACGTAATTTAGGTAAAAGGAAAAAGACAGTTTAATTCACCTGAGTACAGTGTGGGACAAAGCCGTAAACCAGAAGTCGAGAACCACTGAATATGGAGTGAATCTGTGCAGGGGCCTGGAGTGGGTCAGGTTTATTCTGATTGAATTGCTGCCAGTTAACAGAGATCGACCTGCACCCTGGCTGAGTCACTCGATCCACCTGAGATTCAACCTGTCATGAAAAGTAAAACGTGGCAGGTTAAAACATGCCACTAAAAATAAGACTACAATGAAAACATTTTGATTCTGCGTTTATTCTGGGAATGATTGGGAAAAGTGATTACGTAGATTGACTAAATAATAATCCTTGTATTTGATTTCGCTCACAAAATATAGTCAATTCACTTTGCAGTATATTCTGTGAAGCTGTTTGAGACGTCTCAACAATGTGATAAGGAGTTATATCAAATGCAAGGATTATTGTTATTGATATAGTACCCATCACTACAACAACAACAAGATTCCATTTATAGAGTGCCTTTCACGTTCGGGAGGACGTCCCAAGGCGCTGTATAGTTGGGTCAGGACCCGAGCATTGGGGGGAAATGGTCAGGGTGAGGGGAGGGAGTGAGGAGGGGGTAGAGAGTCGAGAGGGGAGCTGAAGGCACGGTCAAAGAGAAAGGTCTTGAGACCGGCCTTGAAGGAGGAAAGGGAGGAGGCGGCGAAGGCACTGGGGGATGGAGTTCCAGAGCCTCGGGGCTGAGAGGCTGAAGGCCCGGCCACCGATAGTAGGGCGGTTGGGGCGGGGGATGTGGAGCAGACCAGAGCCAGAGGAACGGAGGGTACGGGCAGGTAGGTAGGGGATAGTAGGTCGGAGAGGTAGGAGGGAGCAAGGCCGTGAATGGCCTTGTAGGTGAGGATGAGGATCTTGAATTCGATCCTCTGGGGGATGGGGAGCCAGTGGAGGCGAGCGAGGGTGGGAGTGATGTGGTCCCGAAGCCTGGTGCGGGACAGTACACGAGCTGCAGAGTTCTGAATGACCTGCAGCTTGTGGAGGGAGGTGCCAGGAAGGCCGACGAGGAGGGAGTTCCCGTAGTCCAGCCTTGAGGTGATAAAGACGTGGACCAGAGTTTCAGCAGCGTGAGGGGTGAGGTAGTGCTGTAGTCTGACGAAATTCCGGAGGTGATGGAAGGCGGTGCCAGTTGTGGCGCGGATATGAGAGAGAAAGGACAGCTCAGGATCGAACAGAACGTCGAGGTTCCTGACGGCTTTGAGAGGTGGAGAGTGCAGCCTTGGATGCTGATGCTGTCAGCGCCTGAGGTGCGGAGGCGCTGACGTGAGCCAATCAGGAGGGCCTCAGTTTTACGCACGTTGAGCTGAAGGACCTTGTCTGACTTCTCAACTCAAAGTGCTTCATGGAGTTCACTGAAAAGTGTAGTAACTGTATTTTGTAGGCCATTTGCGGGGGCAATTTGTGCGCTGCAATGTCCATAAAACAACATTCACTTCATTGATAATTATTACATTTCCCAACATCCCCCCACTCAAATATTCTATTGACCTTTTAATTCATTGCCTTGATGTGCATGCAGCTTACGTTTCCCCTCCAGAGCCCCTCCCCTCAGCACAAACACACAAAAGAACATTTCTTACGTCCACTTGCTTACCATAAAGAAATCTTAAAACAATACCAAAGTCTACCTTTGCTGTCCAGCCAAACTTGTTTTTTTCATCAAAATACTCATAGGCTCCTCCCCCATATAGTGCCAAGGCTCGGAGCATATGTCGATTTGCTGTGGATCTAATGAAAAATACAACAATTTCACCAGGCATTATGCAGCGATATCTGCCGTCTGCACAGCTTCAGCCCATTTCATAGCTCCCTCATGAGGAGAAAGCTAAAGTCTTGTATATTCATTAAAATGTTCACAACAGATATGCGGGTGCGAAAGCCCTTTAGCCCATTGGATTGAAGGAACCATCACATCAAAATGTCTCAAGGTGTTTCACAGATAATTACCATTAATGACTGTTTTTGTAACAATAAGATGAATGAACAATGAATCTAGAGGATTGATACCCAAGAAATCTTTTCTTTTTCCAATAGTGAGATGGGGTCTTAGGATCCAACTCAATAGGCAAACTCTTTTAGTGCCTTATCTGATAGAAGGCACCTTGGATAATAATAATCCTTGCGTTTGATATAGCGCTTTATCACATCTTCGAGACGTCTCAAAGCATTTCACAGATTAAATAGCAGCAGGATTTGACAGTGAGCAGCTAGAGCTTGCAATCTACAGGGCCGAAACCTACTTCTCATAGAATTATACAGCACAGAAGGAGGCCATTCGGCCCGTCGTGTCTGTGCCAGCTCTTTGTAAAGAGCTATCCAATTCCATCCCGCTCCCCTGCTCTCTCCCCATAGCCCTGCAAACTTGTCCTCCCCAAATAATTATCTACTTCTCTCTTAAAAGCTGTTATCGAGTCGGCTTCCACCACCCTTTCAGGCAATGCATTCCAGATCCGAACAACTCGCTGTGTTAAAAATTTCTCCTCACCTCTCCTCTATTTCTTTTAACAACAATTTTAAATCGGTGTCCTCGGGTTACCGACCCACCCTCCAGTGGCAATAATTTCTCCTTGTTCACCCTATCAAATCCCCTCAGAATTTTGAAAACTTCTATTAAGTCTCCTCTTAACCTTCTCTGCTCCAAGGAGAATAATCCCAGCTTCTCTCGCCTCTCCTGATAACTGAAGTCTCTCATTCCTGGTACCATTCTGGTAAATCTCCTTTGCACCCTCTCCAATGCCTTGACATCCTTCCTAAAGTGTGGTGCCCAGAACTGAACACAGTACTCTAGCTGAGGTCTAACCAGTTATGATGAATCAGTATAAAGGTTCATCATAACTTCCTGACTCTTATATTCTATGCCCCTATTTATAAAGCCTAGTATCCCGTATGCTATTTTTTAACAGTTTTATCTACCTGTCCCGTCACCTTCAAAGATTTACTTATATGAACCCCCAGGTCACGCTGTTCCTTCACCCTTTAAGATTCTACCATCAGCTTATGTTGCCTCTCCTCATTCTTCCTCCCAAAATGCATCACTTTGCATCTCTCCACATTAAACTTCATCTGCCACGTGTCTGCCCATTTTACCAGTCTGTCTATGTCCCCCTTGCAGTTTGCTACTAGTCTCCTCCCTGTTTACTGCTTTTCCTAGCTTAGTATCATCTGCAACCTTGGAAATTGTACTCCCTATACCCAAGTCCAGGTCATTTGTGTAGATGAAAAATAGCAGTGGTACTAACCCCTGTGGGACACCACTGCACACCTCCCTCCAGTCATAAAAACAACCGCTCACCACCACTCTCTGCTTTCTGTCTCCCAGCTAGTTCTGTATCCACGTTGGCACTGTCACTTTAATACCGTAGGCTTCTATTTTGCTTACAAGTCTCTTATGTGGCACTTCCCATTGCTCGTTAGCTGTTTAACTACCAATCTTTCTTTCCAGTCCACCTTTGCTAGGTCCCTTTTAACTCATTGAAATTAGCCCTCTTCCAGTTGAGTATCTTCACCTTTGATTGTTCTTTGTACCTTTCCATAACTACTCTAAACCTAATGATTTCGTGATCATTGTTGTCCTGATGCTCTCCTACTGAAACCCGTTCCACTTGCCCCACTTCATTCCCCAGACCTAGATCCAGCACTGCTTCCTTCTTCGTTGGGCTGGAAACATACTGATCCAGAAAGTTATCCTGCACACATTTCAGGAATCCTTCCCCCTCCTTGCCCTTTACACTGTTATTTTACAAGTCTATGTTAGGATAATTGAAGTCCCTCATTATCACTACTCTATTGGTTTTGCATCTTTCTGAAATCTGCTTGTAGATTTGCTCATCTATCTCCTTCCCACTATAGAGTAACAGTTCCTTTTCTGCTCATTAACTCTAACCAAATAGATTCTGTTTTGGGACCCTCTGGCACATCGTGTCTTTCAAGGTCCTTAACCATGTCTTTAATCAATATTGCCACCCCACCTCCTTTTTTTCCTTCCCTATCCTTCCTGAATACATTGTAGCCAGGAATATTCAGCTCCGATTCCTGCCCTTATTTGAGCCAGGTCTCCGTTATTGCCACTACATCATAACCCCATGTGGCAACTTGAGCCTGCAGCTCACCAATCTTATTTGTCACACTCCGTGCATTTACGCACAAGCATTCCAAGACCGACTGAGTCTGCTCTACATTTCTCCCCTGTCTAATCCCTCCTTTTTCTGGATTACCCCTTATTACATTGCTATTTGTCTCTCCCAGCCCTTACGTAACTTGTATCTGCCCCCCGATAATACATCCTGATTCCCTTCTCCCCTCAAAATTAGTTTAAACCTTTCCCCATAGCACTAGTTAACCTCCCTGCGAGGATATTGGTCCCAGCCCTGCTCAGGTGTAACTCAACCACCTTGCACAGGTTCCACCTGCCCCAGAATTGGTCCCAATGCTCCAGGAACCTGAAGTCCTCCTTTCTGCACTATTTCTCCAACCGTGCATTCAACAACAACAACAACAACAACAAGATTCCATTTATAGAGCGCCTTTCACGTCAGGAGGACGTCCCAAGGCGCTGCACAGTTGGGTCATGACCCGAGCAGGGGGGAAATGGTCAGGGTGAGGGGAGGGAAGGGAGGGAGAGAGGAGGGGGGAAATGGTCAGGGTGAGGGGAGGGAAGGGAGGGAGCGAGGAGGAGGAAGAGAGTCGAGAGGGGAGCTGAAGGCTCGGTCAAAGAGAAAGGTTTTGAGACCGGCCTTGAAGGAGGAAAGGGAGGAAGCAAGGCGAAGGCACTGGGGGATGGAGTTCCAGAGCCTCGGGGCTGAGAGGCTGAAGGCCCGACCACCGATAGTAGGGCGGTTGGGGCGGGGGACGTGGAGCAGACCGGAGCCAGAGGAACGGAGGGTACGGGCAGGTAGGTAGGGGGATAGTAGGTTGGAGAGGTAGGAGGGAGCAAGGCCGTGAATGGCCTTGTAGGTGAGGATGAGGATCTTGAAATCAATCCTCTGGGGGATGGGGAGCCAGTGGAGGCGAGCGAGGGTAGGAGTGATGTGGTCCCGAAGCCTGGTGCGGGACAGTACACGAGCTGCAGAGTTCTGAATGACCTGCAGCTTGTGGAGGGAGGTGGCGGGAAGGCCGGCGAGGAGAGAGTTCCCATAGTCCAGCCTTGAGGTGACAAAGGCGTGAACCAGGGTTTCAGCAGCGTGAGGGGTGAGGTAGTGCCGTAATCTGGCGATATTCCGGAGGTGATGGAAGGCGGTGCCAGTTGTGGTGCGGATGTGAGGGAGAAAGGACAGCTCAGGGTCGAACAAAACGCCGAGGTTCCTGACTGGCTTTGAGAGGTGGAGAGTGCAGCCTTGGATGCTGATGGTGTCAGCGCCTGAGGTGCGGAGGCGCTGACGTGAGCCAATCAGGAGGGCCTCGGTTTTTCGCACGTTGAGCTGAAGAAAGTTGTCTCTCGTCCAGGACTCGATGTCGGACAGGCAGGCTGTCAGGACATCGGTGGTCGTGGAGTTGAGAGTAGAGGAGGAAAGGTAGAGTTGGGTGTCATCCGCATACATGTGGAAGTTAACCCCATGTTTGCGGATGATGTCACCGAGGGGGAGCATATAGAGGGTGAAGAGGAGGGGACCGAGGACAGAGCCCTGAGGGACACCACATGAGACAGTACGGGGGGTGGAGGAGAAGCCATTCGTTGAGACGAAGTGAAGACGGTGGGAAAGGTAAGAGCTAAACCATTCAAGGACAGTGCCTTGAAGGTTGAGGTGGGAGGACAAGCGGTGGAGTAGGATAGCGTGGTCGACCGTATCGAATGCTGCCGATAGGTCGAGGAGGACGAGGAGACAGAGGGAGCCCTGGTCACAGATAGTCAGGATATCATTGGTGACCTTGACCAGGGCAGTTTCTGTGCTATGAGCAGCACGGAAACCTGACTGAAGGGGTTCAAAAAGAGAATGGGTGGAGAGGAAAGAGCGCAGTTGGGAGGCGACAACTCTTTCCAAGACCTTGGAGAGAAAGGGGAGGTTGGAGATGGGCCGGTAGCTTGATAGCTGCGACGCATCAAGGGAGGGTTTTTTCAGGGTGGGCGTGATGATGGCAGTTTTTAATGGAATGGGGACAGAGCCAGAGGAGAGGGACAGGTTTATGATGTCAGTGATGTGTGGGGCAAGAAAATGGAGCTGGGAGATAAGGAGTGGAGTGGGGATGGGGTCAAGGGAGCAGGTGGTTGGTTTTAGGGATAGGATGAGTTCAGTGACAGAGGGTGGGGAAACGGGTACGAAGGTGTGTAGGGGAGGATGGGTAGGAGTCGGAGTGTGGGAGGGAAGGGGTGGGTGGTGGGTGGAAGTTGGAGGGGAAGTGACCGCGGAGCGGATTCCCTTGATCTTGGATTCAAGGAAATCCAGCATCTCCTCGCAGTGAAGGTTGGAGGAGATGACCTGCGCGGGGTGGCGGGGGGGACGGAGGAGTCGGGATGTGGTGGAAAACAGTAGCCTGGGGTTGTTCTTCGCCTCCAGGATTATCCTGGAGTAGAAGGACGACTTGGCCGAGGCTAGAGTGGAGCGGTAAATTTTGAGGAGGTCCAGCCAGATTTGTCGGTGGACCGTTAGGCCAGATTTGACACAGGTGCGTTCAGCAGCCCGCACCTGGCATTTCAGTGAGCGGAGGTGGGTGGTGTACCAGGGGGAGGAGCGGGAGTAGGAGACAGTGCGGGAAGTGATGGGGGCAAGAGTATCGATTCATGTGTTTGATCCTGCCATTTTGATACTCACTTGCATGAGGCACCTGGAGTAATCCAGAGATCACCACCTTGGAGGTCCTATTCTTTAGCTTTTTCTCTAGCTTCTGATACTGTCCCTGTAGGATCTCAGCCCTTTTGTCCCTAATCATGGATCCCAACATGGACCACGACTTCTGGATGTTCCCCTTCCCCCTGGAGAATGTTTTGCATCCGTCCAATGATGTCTTCAACCCTCACAACATACCATGCGAGAGTCACGTTTTTGGTTACAGAAACATCTGTCTAATGATAATAATCATTGACACTCTTCCCTGTGTTCCCCTTTACATACATTTGCTTTTGACTCCTCTCCTCAGACGTGTCGCACCCTCACTGGTATTCAGTACGGAGAACAGGTTTGTGAGTGCCACTCTCAGGGGATTTCTGCATTGCCCGTCCCCTCTTCCTACCATGCCGGGTGGTCACCCACTCGGTGACGCTCTGTGGCTGTGGGGTGACCACCTCCTGAAACATTCGATCCACGAACTCTTCAGCCTCCCATATGCTATGTAGTGACACCAGCCTCTCATCAAGCTCAGAAACCCTGAGCTCAAGCTCGAGCAGCTGGACTTCCTACACACCTGTTTGTCCAGGGCAAAACTCAATGTGTTGAGAAAGAGAAAATGGAGATCCTTTTGGAGCTCTAAATCCCTCCTCACCCTGGGCTCTCTGCTCAAGTGAGGCTCTTGCAAGTCTTCCCCTTTATATAAGACTCAAACAAAAGCACCCAGTTTTGACTGGTCATCAAATTTATTAATCCCCAACTTCATTTGCCTGCTTAAATATAAGATTGCCTCTACCTCAAGAAAGATTTCCCACTTGTCTGCTGAATCAAAAAGTTCACTCTTGTTCTCTAGTATCAGTCTTACTGAAGAATTCCCACTCTCACCAAATTTCTTAACAGAATTCTCACCCTATTCCACCTCACTCAGTTCCCTCTTCATACTGCTGGGTTCTCTGCTCAAGTGATATCTGATGTAATAATAATCCTTGCATTTGATACGTTGAGATGTCTCAAAGTGTTTCACAGAATATACTGTAAAGTGAATTGACTGAATATTTTGTATTCTAAGTGCAAACGTTTTATCTCTCGTCCCATTCCTAATAGATGCCCCTACACTTTTCCCCAAGCCTGGCTGAGGTAAGGTGCAGGACAGAGGGATAACCTGCTAGAGCAATCCATGTAGTTTTTTCTCTCTCATTGGGAAACAAGAATCTTTGGTTTGTAACAGCTGGCAATGACTTTCCAGATTTCTTTCACTCCAAGAACTCAGTACGCCACTGAACTTCTGGTGTAAAGTGGCTACGTGCAGGCAATGCCAATCAATTTCTTACACAACTGCTTTGAAGCAGAGACTCACCCTACGCCGCAGGTGAATATCCGGTTATATTTGACGTTCTGTTGCACAGTTTTCAGCGTGAGATCCTCATTTTGGACATGCCCATCAGAAATCAAAAGCACGCTGCGTAGTCTCTTGGACGGGGCGAGCAAGCTCAGGCTCCGCAGTGGTCTCCAGAAATCCGTGTTCCCCATGGGTTTCTGTGCCGACTTTGAGAAAGGATGAAAATCAACAGATGGAGTCCATACAGTATAACAAGTCTCTCCCTTTAGACTTTCAAATCTGCTTACCAGGATAAAGTGACGGGCTGCATTGGCTGCATCTTCAGAATTTCTTTGCTGTGAACAGGGAAAGAGCTCCTTGTATCCTGAGGTACGAAAATAAGAAAAACACAGCTCAGTGAATATTAATGTCTCAGCAAGGCTCAACAGCAGCATTAATTACAGGTAAGTTTTTTTTGAACTGTGTTGAAGTCATTCAAAGTAATCAACCTAAATTTGGCAAACTGTTGAATTCAGTCTGAACTTTGAGGCTGGTTTTCTGCCATTCTTAAAATAAACTTACAAAAATGCTCTAAATTGCTGCATAAATAGACTAAAAATTTAAAATCACCTGCAATTTCTCACCTATAGACCCTTAGAAAATTACTTGAGTCGGAGGGCAGTCGACCCACTGTATTAACTTTTTGCTCCTCAACACAACTTTAATGTGTATTAATTGTTTGCCGATCGTATAATTTTCTGCATTTTATACTCTCAAGCCATGAATGGCTCTTACGCAAGTAGATCAAATTAAACACAACAATAGGAAGAAGATGAAGATTACAAGATTAATTTGGATGAAAAGGTTCTTGGCCATCTGATCTCATCCTTCCAGAATACCAAGATGCAGACAGAACACAAATTTAATAGTTTAACATTACCTGTACCAAAGGTAATGACATTGAAGGTGCAGGAGGTTGGAAGGTGTTGAAGTATTAGAAGGGCTATTTTCTTGGCCTGTTGAAAAGCCAGGCCTTGCATAGAGCAGGAACAATCCAGACAAATAATAGCCTCAAAGTCAGAGAGGGTGCCCACATCAAATTCTGGGTAAAATGCCAGCATGCAGGCCTGTTACAAAGCACAACAAAGGAAATTGGATTCAGTGAGGTTGTACGTTTAATTCTACAGGAAAATAAAAGGAAATGTGCTTCTCTTAATGATCACAAGACATTTTCAAAGCTTCCTGTGACTTGCTGAACTGGGTCTAGTTGCAAGTTGTAAAAATTATATGGAAACCTTGTGTATTATCAGGGTACAAACAACGTGCAAACACGTGTGTACGGAAGGAATTACAGGTGCACTTAACAGCCAACGCCAATGTATTATTAATTAGGTAACTAATTCTTGTCATTAATTAAATTCCTTTTCATGTGTCACTTATATTTTTGATGGCACTGGGAATTCCCTTTGTATACATAAGGCCATTTGAACAGGCAGACGAACCTCAGACGAAGGATGGCATCTCCAACAATGCAGCACACTCCCAGGGTTGCATTGGATCTTCAGCCTCGAATATGCAAGTTCAAAGTCCCGAAGTGCCAGTTTTATTCTGCTGCCTTCCCCCCACATCCTTTTATATTTTTCCTTTTCAGACCTTTATCTAATTTCCTCTTAAAAGCTAATAATGGATTCCGACTCATCCATCTTTCTAACATTCCATGTCCTAACAACCCTCTGGGTAAAATAAAATGCTGCTAACCTCTCCCTTTGCTCTTTGGGTAATTACCTTAAATTGAGTTACTGACTCACCGATCGGTAGATACATTTACTTCCTGTTTCTTTCAGAGTCAAAATCCCTCATAATTTAGAAAATGTTAATTAGATCTCCTCTCATCTTTTTCCCTTCTGGACAAAACAGTCCCAGTTCCTCCAGTCATTCTTCATAAATAAAACCTCTACTTGGCATCTAATTGTCAGCCTTAGCAGTGTTTAATAGATTCATTGCATTCCAATTCACAAGTTAGTATTTCTAATATTATTCTTTACCCATGTGGATCAATATGCTACATTCTGTACACTTGTTATAGTGAAAATTTAAATGTTGATTGAAAGATCTGACCTATAGTATTCCCTCCAAATGCACCAATCATCACATCCTAGTACTGTATTGTACATCTGCATAGTTTTTTTTCCCAATCAGAATTCTACTTGGGTCTGTTCAATAATTAAACAGTGTCTGAGTATAATGTACCATTATATGCAGGATCTTCTCTGTACAAACATATATATTCATTTAAAATCTCAATAAAATGTTGAAAAGCCTATAAAATATTAAAGCTGAGAGCTGCTTGGCAACCAAAACAGAGGATGATGATAAATGGAACTGGAACTGTCTGAGGGGGCAGTAAGGAGTCGATTTCCAGAGGGATCAGTTTACATTATTCATAATAATACAGAATTACAGAAAGAGGTCATTCAGATCATTGTTTCTGAGAGCTACCCACTAGAAGAGGATACGTATAACATTGTAAAATTTGCTGATCGCAGAGCTAACTCATGCAAGGGAATCTGGTGGCTTTCAATGGATCGGGATAGAATAAACAGATCATAAAAAGAATGGCAGGCAAGGTTTAATTAAGAAACATTCTAAATGTGAAACATGGGCACACAATGGAAGTCCATTATCAAACCCCAAGGTAACTTTTATATTTTGAATGTTAAGCACCTTGGAGCAGATTAACCCGCTCCAGGGTTAGGGTTAGGAACCTGTCATTAAACCAACTGCATTCTTTGTAATACAACACATTCCCAGCTGAAGGAGCTCCCAGGTCATATAATACAAAATTGATAGTGCCTTTCACGATGGAGGACGTCCCAAGACACTTGACAGTGCTGGCTTGGTAGCTGACCTAACAGTGGGGAGGGGGAAAGATGACTGAAGGCACAGTCAAAGAGGAACATACCTGACTGTCTTTCTCTGGATTATTCTCCACCCACATTCTGGGGACATGGATCTCAGCCAGTAAAATCAGCAGCTGGAAACCGGTTGCCAGGGATGTGTCCTGCTCCATGGAGACCACAGCCCAACAATCTGTCCGCTAGAGAAGTTAACAGCAGGTTAGTGAGATCCAATGGGTCATTTAAACTCTCAAAAGTTAAAAGCATATGTCTTCGAACAAAAATATTACCTTGATTTTGATTTTGTGCGTTGGAGATTTGATTTCCTTTATCTCGTACGGCATCTCAATGGATAATTCAACTGAAAAAGCACTTTTTAAAAAAATAAAAGAGCAGTACTTAGTAAACGTGGACACCCTGTGCTTTCAGATTCAGCAGGAAATAATGCAATGCAATACAAAATGACATTTGCCTTTCACATCTGGAGGACATTCCAAGGCGTTGGACATTCGGGGATTTGGACCCGGGAAGGTGGAGGGCAGGGAGAATGGCTGAAGGCGCAGTCGTAGAGTAGAGTCTTGAGACATGCCTTGAAGGAGGTAAGGGAGGGAGCGAGACGAAGGGAATATAGTTCTAAAGGATGGGGTCAAATTGTCAGTTTGTGTCACAAACAGCATGTAATACAAACTGATAATAACATCAAGCAGTGCTTATTTGGATAAAACCATAGAAATTTTGAATTAATGTATGTAAACTGACTTGTGGGGTGGGGGGGAATGAGGCATTTTATGCAGATAATGATCACATTGAAAAAAATAAGGACAAAAGCAGTCAATAATTATTCATGGCTGGAGGTGGGGAATCCAGAAAAGGAAAGCAGTTTCAACCCAGAGACCAGTGCGAGCTATTGACTTATTTCATCAGCTTTTTGCCTGTTTTGCCACCATTCTTAAAGAGCTGTCAGTCAGTGGTGCTGTCAGTGGTTGGAGCTGCAGTTTATGAACCAGGGTCTCGCTGGTTCAAATTCCAGTCTGGCCTGAATATGAAAGCTAAATTGGTCTCAACCTTTATCAGAGTTAGGGAAATTAAATCAACCAGGTTTCCTGGTCCTGATCTCTCTTCAATACCCTCTACGTGTTACTCACATGTGGCAACTGGGTGGGGGAGGTTAGGTGATGCCTAACTGTGATGCACTCTACAGTTAAGTGGTCCAAGGCTCACTCTAAAGTTAACACATGAACACTGTTGATTAGGTGGGGTACAAGACGACATCCAGTGTCCGTGGAACCATACACTGGCACGAGGAGACTGGGGACCAGGAACAGAGTTATATATAACACTTCTGTTTCTTGGGATTTAAAAATCTAATTTTCCAGGGGTTTATTTTTAGCATGGGTGGGTGGTGGGGGGAGGGGCGCGTGGGTGTGGGGGACTATCATGAGAAGATTCAGATATCGGTGTGGGGGGGAGAGGGTGAAGGGAGGCAGCCTAACCAAACGGAGTGCTTCCTTCCAAACATGTTACCAGATACTCCTGTATACACAGAGGGGAGAGGGAGAGGTGGTGAGCGAGTAACGCATGCGCAGTTAACCATTTATGGATTTCGGGAGTGTTCCATCAGGGTTTTTCGTTTAAAACCGCATATGTCGAAAGAGAGAAAATACAGGCACATTTTAAGATACAAGGTTTCACATGAAGACTGAATTTGTGAATTCTGTTCCCATCTTAAATTTTTAAAACAACAGGGGTTCATAGGCTAAGTCTAGGTGGAATTTGGGGCCACAGGTGCACTTAACCTTTATCCACTAAGCGATTGGCAAAGCTCAGACTTGGCAATTTTAATTTACCCTAAACAATTAAGATTGCTGACATCAATGACCAGAGAGGCTATCAAATGCTTCTTAACAAACTTACGTAGGTGTCTGCAGTTCCTCCACACAGATTCTTTCCACAGATTCCTGAAAACATTTACAAACATCGATTAGTACCTGTGCCCCATGCTGATGCACTAGTGCACTGTTCCTCTTTAAACACAGATAATTAACTGGATCTAATCGAGAAAGCGTACCAGTGACCTGTCTCCAAGCTTTCGCAATGCAGTTGGGAGATTGAGGCACGGGGTATTGAGGTGGGCTATATTCGGGAGATGGAAAAGGAGATCTCAACAATGAGCTGGATCTGGGGGTTTAAAACTCAGGTCACAGTCAAGTGGAATGCAAGGTTGTGCACCAGACTGAACCGTGGTTTTGATCAACACCTTTGAATCCGTTTCTTCCCCTGCTCAGTGGCTACCACAATATTTGACAAGCACTCTGAGACATCTGCCTCTCTCTTCTCTCTCCCACACTCACTCACCCCTCACCCACCCCCACCTGATGTTCCTCAGACTGGTGATAATCAAGCATCAGTAGGAAAGTTGTGGCATTTTGTAATGGGCTTGATGTGATAATTATCATGTGAAATGCAAGGATAAAAATGTCACAATTTCATTCCACAATGTTTTTTTGGGTGAGAGAATAATAATTGATTCAGCAATAAAAACTAACTTTGGTAAGGCCTGGCTTGCGAGCACTTATGTTTGCTTCTGTACAAATCTGTTTGTAGAGGACTGCGATATGTGAAAGGAATGAACTGTAAATTCCACCTGAGTTTCCTCTTGCAATGCTTTATCCCTTTGCTGGGTTGCCACATTACCCGGCAGCAGAAAGCAAATGTATTGCTGGTCCACAGAGAGCTCAGTGATGTAGGTGATTTTGATGACAACATTCGCATTAGGTGGTAGATTTCCAATACTTATGGTAAAGACATCCTGAAAAGTGGAGCACAGAGTTATCCATGTATAGCCGTATCACCAAAATACAGAAAACTGTCAGATCTAAGATAGGCAAGGCAGGAGTTTCAGTAATTCTATAAAAAGAGTACACATTAATAATATTAATCTTTGCCTTTGATATAGCACCTTACTACATTTCAAAGTGCTTCACTGTACTTTATTGTAAAGTGATTGTGTATTTGTAGGCAAGCTTAGCAGCCAATTTGTGTATAGAATTGTGCCGTAAACAACCATGAAGTGAATAACCAATTGTTAGCAAGGGGATTTTTGGCCCTCAAACTCCCTTCTCTTTTGGAATAGTACCATTGAACCTTTTAAGTCCACTCCAACAGGCAGGTAGGACCTCAACTGACTATCTTAGCCAGACTGACACACTATCTTTGAAACGTAGAAAGTGCTTTGCACCTCAGACTCAGGCAAGTTGGGTTTGCTCAATTGGTAGCACTCTCGCCTCTGAGTCAGAAGGTTGTGGGTTTAAGCCCCACTTGCAACTCATGTGACTAAGTTGACACTCCAATGCAGTGCTGGGTGCAGGGGTTGCATTGTTGGAGCTTCCATCCTTCGGATGAGACAGTAAATGATCTACCGGTTCAGGTAGACGTTAAAGATGAACATGTCAACAACAACAAGAACAAAATTACATTTATAGAGCTCCTTTCACGACGGGAGGATGTCCGAAACTGCTGAACAGTCAGATGTTGGGGCCCGAGCATGGGGGAGGGATGGTGTAGGGGTGAGGGAAGGCAGAAAGGCGGCAGGGAGACCAAAGGCACGGTCGAAGTGAAGGGTCTTGAGACCGGCCTTGAAAGAGGCAAGGGAGGAAGCGAGGAGAAAGGGACCGTAGGATGGAGTTCCAGAGTGTGGGGGGCAGAGAGGTAGGACGGAGCAATGCCATGCATATGGCCTTAAAGGTGAGGACGAGGATTTTGAACTTGATCCTCTGGGGGATGGTGAGCCAGTGGAGTCGGGCGAGGGTGGGAGTGATGGGGTCACGGAGCCTGGTGCGTGAGAGTACACGAGCTGCAGAGTTTTGGATGATCTGCAGCTTGTGAAGGGAAGAGTTGGGAAGGCCGATGAGGAGGGAGTTCCCGTAATCGAGCCTTGATGTGACGAATGCGTGGGTTAGGGTTTCGGCAGCCTGAGGTAACTGTTCGAAAACAGAAGGGATTCTCTCCTGGTGTCCTGACCAACAAACCCCACCCCCCAAACAAAATTGGTCATTCACTCCATGGCAGTTTGTGGGACATTGCTGTGAAGCACTTTGGGACATCCTCCTGACATGAAAAGCGCGATACCAAATGCAAGGATTATGCAAAGATTAATTAACCAATCCTGAATGCATGCAGAAATTTCAATCCTGACTGACACATGTTACAAATAATATTTCTTAGGGGAAGGAGGGTTGTACTTAAGTTGATGTGGAAAGAAATCTTCTTTTCACCTTTTTAGCACAGATGGGAGAATTACAAGGCTTCTACCTCTGGCCTCAGGGAGTATTGGTAATAGCCTGCAGGCAGTTCAGGTGACTCCCATCCTCAGACATTGCAGGCAAATAAAGCATAATATTTACAACGGCATTAAGTTTATCCAAATATCCAATCACAAAAGAAAGAAAACAGAATTATAATAGCCAACTGTAGCGGATCGAGGGCTGGACTCCCTGAATTCACAACACGCTGAAAATTCATAATAATAATCATTGCATTTGATATAGCGCCTTCTCACTTCGTTGAGAGGTCTCAAAGTGCTTCAAACAATTGTCAAGATGGAACATGATTATTAACAATTATTGCGATAATAGAAAATGAGTGCTCAATACTTACAGCTGCAGACTGATCCATGAGGTAAGCGCCGTGGCCTTGCTTAATAGCCTGTCGGTACTCGCGATGTGCCTGCTGTTTCTCTTTCACCTATGGGACCATCAATACAGGGATTAAAACATAGCTGGTTATTACACCACATCCAGGTAGCACAGAAGTTCGCTTTTGTAAGAACGAACCATCCGCTTGAACAAATACCTTATTAAGACAGTAGCCACGTTGACGATAGCATGCAAAGAATATTCAACAGGTCATTAGGATATGAACCAAACTGTCAGCTATATAGAAATCTTTAGAGGAAATGATCTCCAGATTCCTTTTGAAAGCCACATATAACAATTTTTGCTTTATTACCTGACCAATAATGTGCTTTCCATTAATGAAAGCCTCAAATCCGCACACAGCAGCTGTATCGTCTAAAGGGAATACATATTTGGCTTCAATAGGAAAGACGTGGGAATTTGTGTAGGATTGGAACACAATAACCTGCAAAGATAAGAAAGCAGCTGGATTTACTGACAGTATTTGGCATATGTACATACATTCACTATGTGCTAAATATTACTAAGCCTACTAGTATTAGTCCCACGTACACCTGACGTCAATGCTCCCCTCCCAAAAGGATACGGTACATTTATTTAAAAACTTCATAGGTCTTAACAATATCCCAGCATTGGTCAGTTATCACAAGCCAATAAAGTCAGACGATGGAAGATGCGATTCCCAGTTTGTGCTGGTTCAGCTGATCTCAGTCAGCATTTGGGCTTTCTACTGGAAAGTGTACTTGTACAAACATTAGATGAGACTAAGATTAGTTTGGGCTTGGTTGCTCCCCTTCTCCCGTCCCCAATTGAATATTTTATTGACACTCACTGTTTAGGCAGGATTTGGGGGAGGTAAGCGGAATTTTAAACATGCTGCTCAACTTTTCCAATGACCTCCCTAGCTCCACCGACTCCAGACCATACAAATCTCCACTACCCACATCCTGTTGCCCAAGAATCTGTATGTACATCACTACCATCCATGCCCTGGCTCCATACTCATCAGCAAATTAATTTTAAAATTCTCGTCCTCACCTTCAAATCCTCCACGGCTTGACACTACCCTATTTCTGTGATTTCCTGTGATTCTATCTTGGCCATCCTTCCACCAATTTTGGCCTCCTTCATGCCCCTGGCCATGTCCACCCCATCAATAGGTGAGCCTTCAGCCACTTTGTCTCCTCCCTCTCTCAAAATCTTTCCACCTTATGTCTTCCCATTCTGCTTTCAAGTACTGCCTTAAAATCTACCTCTTCAACGGTGCTATCAGCTAACTCAGGTTCGCATTCAGTCTTTGTAAAGCTCTTTGAGACTTTCTCCCAACCTGAAGGGCATTATACAAGTGTAAATTGTTGTTGCTGCTGTACCTCTCCAACAAGGTCCATTAACTTTGCCTTTACGTGAACTTCCTGTAGAGGAATCACATTGCCAGCACTGTCCTGCAGACCAGCTTTAACACTTTTCAGAGGATCCTGGGAATCTTGAAAATCATCTGTAAGTAAATAAACTGAGTTGCTGCAGTCTGGGCCAAAAGCTGAATATTATAAACAAACTGAGTATTCCTCTCAGTAATTAAATGTATTACATCTGTGTTGCTGAGCCATACAGATCTGATCTCTGGCCTGTGCTGGGTGATTGCTGAGAGATTGCTAAGGGATCTATAATATGCCATGGTCACGAGAAAGCGAAAAACAATAGGGATTGTGACTCCTCATCATTATACAGTAGCCCCTGCTGACAGGACAGGGACCATGAAGCCCTTTATGGTCAAATACTCTCTGGACTCACACACGAAGAACAGCCAGAGGGCTACATCTATGTGTAGAATTATACTCAACGTGAGCCATTGCCTTCAGAAGAGGAAATTGAAAGAGATATTAAAAAATTCAATGACTGAAGAAGTTCTAGTCTGTGAGTTTGCTGTGCCTTCACTCGGAGGATTATGTTTAATAAAAAGCTGCAGCCTTGCTGAAGCTAAATGGCAG
Organism: Callorhinchus milii; assembly: GCF_018977255.1. NCBI lineage: Eukaryota > Metazoa > Chordata > Chondrichthyes > Chimaeriformes > Callorhinchidae > Callorhinchus > Callorhinchus milii. Next base: position 66,210,133 of record NW_024704745.1, on the reverse strand, counting down.
CAGAATGCTGCATTCTGCGAGCTGCAGTCAAACATCCAACCTGGCTTCACTGAAGCCAGCATGAAGGGGGATATATTGATGGAGGCCGGGGTGGGGGGGAGGGGGGGGTGTTGGTAGGCAGGGGATGGGGGATATGGGACTGCCACCCCTGCATTTGGGAAATACATATTTCATAGTTAAAACTATTTCTAAATTTTGGCAGCACATTACAATACAATACAAAATTACATTTGTTAAGCGGGAAGACGTCCCAAGGCACTGAACAGTCAGCGATTAGGATCCGAGCCAGGGGTTTCATATGCCTCCTGCATGAAGCACAAAAATGTCAGTAAGCACCCCTGTGCTCTCGTTACTGACTCGCTGACCAGTGCTGAGGCACGCTATGCTGCAATCAACTGCAGTCCCAATTACGTAATGGATAGATCTGCAGCTTATGGAATGTGAGCTATCAGGTTCGAATACTGCTCGGTGCTGAGTTTGCTGTGTGGAGGCCATAAGCACAAGTTGTTGTTGTTTCTAAATTTACAGGGAGAGGTAAACCAGTGTATTAAGTCAAGGTATTAAGGGATAATGGGGAGAAAGCGGGAAATTTGAATTGAAAGGATTAGTTGAGGTACCGATCAGCCATGATCTAATTAAATGGGGCAACAGCTTCGAAGGGCTGAATGGCCTCCTCTTGTTCCTATGTATTTCTGCTCTACAGTACCCTCTGCTGGTCGTGCAAGTGTACAACACCCAGGTGCCCTCTGTGATTCAGTGGCAGTGGTTTCTGGCGCTCCTTGGTACTCACTGCCAATGATCCCACATGATCCCAAAGCCCGCGTTATGCCAGCGAAGAGTAAACAAAAATAGGCACATTGAAAGAAAAAGTTTAACTGCAAGGATAATAATAATAATCCTTGCATATGATGTAGCCCCTTATTACGTTATTGAATACTGTAAAGAGGATCAACTGTGTATTTTGTGGGTGAAATATGGCAGCCAATTGCACAAAGCAACGTCCAACAAACAGCCATGGCGTGAGTGACCAATTTTATTTGGAAGATTTGTTGGCCAGAACACTGCGTTGGAGTGTTAGCTCAGCTGTGAGGTCTGACTCAGAGACTTGGTGCAATTACTGCGCCAGCTGATGCAAGATTAGTCATTAACATTCACTGCATTAATTAACTTGAAATAAATTGAAATCTCCTAACACCTTTGTTAGAGGCTACAATTTTGATAGTTAAACCAGTTGACAAATTAAACGTATGATGAGATCATTCTAATCCGTACCTGTGGATGGGATTGGGGATGTGAATGTAGGAGGGGACTTATTTTCAGTAATTACAGCCGGAGGAGAGAACGGTTTGAGCTGTTCTCCACCAGCACAGAACTGAACGACGTACTTCATCTTAACCTGGTCAGTGCTGTACACCACAAACTCATCATCCTGCCAGGAAATAGAAGAAATAGTTGTAAATGACAGACAAAGAAAAATCTTTTACAGTTAATATGCAGCAAAAATTTGCAGCGATGCAAAATTTCACAACAGCACCAGCAAAACTGCTGAAGATTTTTGTGTTCTCAAATGCACAAAATGGATCGTGTGCAGCTAAACATAGAATATTGGCAGCACAGACTGGCGTGTTGGCTGAATAGCCTTTCTGTTCTTATGTCTACTACTAACTTAACAGGTATCCTGCAAAGTTGGCTCCAAAGTCATTGGAAGTATTCATATAATAATCCTTTCATTTGATATAGCGCCTTACCACGTCTCAAACCTCTTTACAGTATTTTAATGTGAAGTGTAGTGACTGCATATTTCTAGACAAATGTGGCAGCCAGCTATTGCTGAGAAAGCATTCAAGATACACAATACAAAATATACCTGCAAAATACAGTCGTTACACTGCACAGTAAATCCTGTGAAGCACTTTGAGATGTCCCCCTGATGTGAAAGGGGTTATATCAGGATTATTAAAAAGTGCCAAAGTCAGGAGATAGGAGAGGGGATCGGAGGTTTCAGATCTGACACAAGTCACTAATTATCAACTGATATTCAACTGTTTCTGATGCGCTTTCATTTTCACATTAAAATCTCTTTGGCAAAATTGCATTTTTTACCCAATTAAGTGTTTGCATTACTTTTTTTTGTGGGGAGGAAGGGTTGGCGGTAGGTGAGTGCAGGAAGCAAGTGAGTGTGAACATATTCTACTTTTTTTCTCTTTTGCCCCAATACTTTCCCCATTTTCCACCCTCACTTAGGTGCCAGGCTAGGACTGTCTTCCTGACGTGAAAAGCGTTATATAGATGTAAATTTGTGTTGTATTGTTAAAAAAAAAATTCTGCACATCTGACATACATCAAATTCCGAGATGGTGTCTGCAGTTTTGTGGACTCCATGTACACTTGAATATCCCTCTGGTGGGGCAGATAAAGTTATGTCCTTCTTGTAGTACTGCTTACACTTCCCCAGTGCAACGTCACAGATGACAAGGAGACGAGTCCCATCAGTTGTACTGGGCTTCGAGTACTTAATGCTGGTGCTACAATTTCAAAGAACGGTGTTATCACATATCTCAACAAACGAGAATAGAGGCACAAACTGTTCCAATAAATATATAACTAATTAGAAGGCCTCACCGTGCATTGAAATGAACGAGGAGGAGAGGCTGTGGGGAATGGAGCCCCAGAATGTTATTGAGCACAGATTCATGAGCAGAACGATGAGCAGAGACTCAGCGGGTGAAAATATTCTTGGGGCTAATGGGGTGGGGAACGTGCTGAGTAAAACGCAGTTAAAGGTTTGGTCCCTTGTAAGACACGCTTAACTGACAGATCCATCGGTCAATCAGAGGTCAGGAAGCCTTGACGAGCAGCCTGCCGGACTGACAGTGGGCGGGCCCCCCTAACAAGGGGCAAGAGGGTGGGTGGGTGACATGGGTTGGGGCTGCCCAGACACCTGGCTGTGATTCTCCTCAGGGCTCAGGATTTTTGCCTCCCAGCTCCCCTTAAAGAAGTGAGTTGCAGATAGATTTGAGGGGGCTGAGCCCACACTCAGGGGGTGGTGAGCATGGACTCTATTCATTTCTATAAAACTTTCATAGCACGACTGAAGCAAGTTACGAGGTATTAGTGAGATTCTACCATGTGAGCTACACCCCGGTTCCACTGATAAGAACGTCCTAAAGAAAAGCTGACTGACCTGATTGAATCACTGAAGTAAATTCCACTTCCAAGATTGCCGACATCTGTTCGCTCCCCACCGTAACTTTCCACCACTATGTTTGGTGGCAACAGCCCCCTGTATGAAATCACAGCAGAACCATAGCATCCATGACTATATAACATCTTGGGTGAGGGTGTACAGTGCTGGATGTCAATCCACAAAGCTCTTTTGTATGTATTTTTTCCCCTTGGAGCTCTTGTGCTAAACTATTGTAACAAAGTAGGGGTGAGGGACAGCAATATTCAACAATTATCACCAATGATTAAGTCCCAAACACAATACAAATTTACATTTGTGCAGCGCCTTTTACGTCGGGTGGACATCCCGAACCGCGTAATAGTATTGGCTGGGCATCCGAGCTGTGGGTCGGAAATGACGTGAGTGGGGCGGGGAAAGATGACCAAAGAGACATGTCTTGAGAAGGATCCTGAACGAAGGAGAAAGGAAGAGTGCAAATCAGACAGACTCTGGGATAGAGTACCAGAGAGTGGGGGCAGATAGACTGAAAGCTCACCTGCTGATGGTGGGACAAGTAGGGCAAGTGACACGAAGCAGGCCGGTACTTGTTGAACCAAGGGAACGGCAGGTTAGTAGGGTTTGATGAGGTCACAGAGGTACGATGGGTCACGAATACGGAAGGATTTAAAGGTGAGAACGATCTTGAACTCAATCTGGTGTGGGACAGGGAGCCAATGGAACCAGACGAGGATGGAGGTGATAGGCTCACAGAGCTTGGAATCCTTAGAGAAGTGTTCTTCAATGATAATTATCACATATTGCAGTTTGTACTCCATTATTCTGCTTGTGGGAATGAGTTGCAGTGACTCAGATAAGCTAAACAGCTGCACTGTGTAAAACACACAAGTTACTTACACTGTTCTTACTCACCTAGACAAAATCCCAACAAAGTTGCTCATGGCTGATGCATGGTACAGGGGCTTAATGTTGTCCAACTGGTTCTGAAATTGTCTAGATTCACTCAGTCTAGCGACATGAAATATCTGCTGAATCATGACTGGAGACCCACTAAAAGACACAAATTAATCTGTAAACATGTGATTTCAATTCAGAATTGTGCATGGATCATGTCTAAACAGTAATCTTCAATAATAGGTGCACACTGTAATATCTTGTATATTAATATCACACTAATATCCATCAATCCTTGTAGAATAAATAAGTGATCATGTACGGTTAGATATGAGATTGAGGTGCGTAAGATTCATTTATCAATGTTAAGAATGGTAATTGAGTGTCGAACATTGAACATTTTGTAACATTGAACACTTGGGAATTAATTATGTAATTAACAACAACAAATTACACTTGTATAGCGCCCTTCACGTCAGAAAGACATCCCGGGGGGCTGGACAATCGGGGAGTGGGAGGGTGGCCGAATGCACGGTTGAAAAGGAAGGTCTTCAGACGGGACTTGAAGGAGGCAAAAGAGGGGGTGAGGTGGAGGGATTGCGGGATAGAGTTCCAGAGTGTGGGGGCAGAGAAGTTGAATGATCAGCTTCTCGCTGGTCTGCGGTGAGTTTCAGTAGTGGAGGTGGGCAATGTTGCAGAGGTGTGGAAAGGCGGAATGGGTCACGACATGAATGGGGGTTTTGAAGGATAGCTGAGGGTTGAAAAGGATACCAAGGTTTCGGATTGGCTCGGTGAGGTGAAGAATGCAGCCATGAATGGTGATAGTGTCAGTGGCTGAGGTGAGGAGACGCTGCCAGGAGCCAAGCAGGAGGGCCTCTGTCTTGCCAACATTGAGCTGGAGGAAGTTGGCTCTCATCCATGATTTGATGTCAGCCAGACAATTAGCCAGGACATTAACAGTCCTGGAATCGTATATATACAGTATATCCTGTGAAGCACTTTCTCCTGATGTGACAGGCGCTATATCAAATGTAAGTATTATGATTATTTTTTTCCTTTATATTAGTTGTTAATTACATAAAGGCACCAGCGAGTTCTTTGTGATGTTGGTTTACATATGGTCTACACACACTACATAATAAACATTAATATAATAATAATAATAAATAACAGACATAATAGATGCCATTGTCTATCCTTACGTCTCCCCTGAGCAAGATTATGAATCAGTAACCATTGTGTTGGATTCAAAGTTGTTTCGTTCAATGGAATGATTTAGAATGATTAATTTCACAGAGAATCTGTAACAGCTACAGAGAGGAGATATTCAGCCCACTGTACGGACTGGATTTGAAACCACATCTCAGATTCTAAACCCAGAGTGCACAACAACAGCTTGTGATAGTTTGTCAGCCATTGGGAGAATGGGTGAGTCACCTGTGGAATTGAGCTGGTTGGTTGAAAAGAGTTTGCAACAAGGCTTAAGGAGGAAAGCACACTCTGTAACTGAATTATAACCAAATCTATAAAATAAAATATCACCTTTGATTACTGTTCAATAGTTGCTTTTTGATACGCATGAACTCATCACTGTTTTGATCAACGCACTCGATGTGACATCTCAGAGCTTGAAATTTAGCAAGTGATGGAGTCATGGGAGCCCAGGAAGTGGCCTCACTTGCATTCAAGACATCTCTGATCACCTGAAATAGCAAAGACAGGACTCTAAAGTCAGGCCACATTGTCATTTTCATTCAAAAGTTTTCATATTTCTTAAAGCTATTACATCATTCTATTTATTTGAGCTATTTTTGCCTTTGCAAATTGACTTGACAAGAAAATAAACATTCGGTGAGTGTACAAGACACAGAGAACAGCTGAGGAACGAAGTGATCCATCAACATCAGCATGGCAGTATTACCTGACAGAGATCGTGCTTTTGAGCTATTTTTTTCTTGGTGATTGTCGTGTCACTCTCAGGTTTGAATGGAAGGATGGTATAGAACTGGGACATTAAAGCTGTCAAAGTGGCAGTTGTGGCTTTATCATCCATTGCTTTCTTCAGCTGCAGAAGCACTCCCTCAGCCCTGGTAACCTGAAAAGGTCAAACACGAATAATATGGATAAGACAATAATAATCCTTGCATTTGATATAGCTCCTTATTGCGTCGATAAGACGTCTCAAAGCGTATTTGTGCGGTGAAATGCGGCAGCCAATTGTGCACAGCAGTGTCCCACAAACAGTCGTTGATTGAGGGGCTGAATTATTATTATATAATCCTCACTTTAACTATAGACCCATATCATGTGAAGAAGACCCCAAAGCATTTCACAAAAAAAATTGATGTGATAATTGTCACATTGATAAGTATTAGGTCAGCAGACTATCCACCAGAGGAGACGTCCCAGTCGATGCGAGCGAACACATTGAGCAATTTTCCTGAATCTGTATGAATAGCTGGCCCTAAATCCACGTGCGCTTGCTACTGAACCTCCCGCCCACTGGCCACATTAGTGCAGGTTTGCAGAATACTAGTTTAACTCAACTGTAAATGTCGATCAGCACTGAAATGCTGTGATCAGCAGCTTCAAAGGTACCACCAGCCAGCTCAATGCTGTCGCAAGTAGCTTTCGGTCCAACCATTTGAGTGAAGTCAAGAATTGGATGTGACTGGGAGCAGGTGTGATAATTATTATGTCAAATGTTGGATTTTTCCAGCCCAGAGTTCATTTCAAATATATTTGCTGTTGTTATGTAACCACACCCTGAAATTCATCTATACTCTCGTTGTCCTACAAAAATCAATGAGCAATTCAACACGCGAAAAAAAGGAAAAAACATCTTACATCATTGAGTGTGATGGAGGTTGTGTCGATCAGCTGGGCCTGTAAGCAGCCCTGAGCCTCCGCCCAGATTGCTTCTACAAAAACACTGACTTCATCGGAAATGTCGGCAACATTCAGAGCTTCCTCGATGATGAGCTGTTATAAAGAAAACAAGAATGAGTACAAGCACTCAGAGGAGTGGCGAAACTCTTAGCAACTGCTCTTCTGGTGTTTTTCAGGAAAAATGCACTGGGTCTATCGTGCTCTAATGACTAAAAGTAGCGATCTAGTCTGATTATAAAGGTGAAATTAAAATCTTTTTTGGACAAGCAGAAGTTCATCTGTACTGTATTTTACCTGGTGGGTAACACTGTGATGCTGTGCACTGGTGTTCCAATCTGCTTAGTATAATACTCCATTTATTACACCAGTTGCAATAATTCAAAGTGATTCTGACATTGAATCAGCCTTTTGCTTTGTAACTGCAGTTTTAGGAGGAGATATTTCAGTTCCCATGTAGTCACATCAGAAGATATCAACTTTTATTTGCAGTAGTTTAACTGCAGCTAGTCAGCAAAAAATTACTAATGCTTCAATGTTTTGCTTCCAACCGGCTGCAGTTAGACTGCAGTGCAGCTGGTGCAAGACTACCTCATCATATGGGTACACACTGCCTCTGAATCATTTTTTGGCTGACCAAAATAAGAAAAAGAATCAGTATGTCAATTAATTTTTTTAAATAACCATTGCAAAGATCAGAATTTTAGTTGCAGTTTATAAATACAGTACAATTCACAAAGCGCATTTCAGGTCAGGAGGACGTCTCAATGTGCTTAGCAACGCTGGAATGAACTGCAAGCTGGGGGTGGAGCTGAGGTTGGGAGGGGAAAGATGACTATAAATGTGGTTAAAGAGATACGTTTTGAGACGTGCCTTCAACAAAGGGAGGGAGGAAGCGAGTCGGAGGGACTCGGGATGGAGTTCCAGAGAGTTGGGCAGAACGGCTGAAAGCCTGTCCTCTGATGGCGGGTGGGTAGGGCGGATATAACAGGCCAGTATCTGCTGAGCAAAGGCAGTAACTGGGTTGGTGTGGCTGAAGGAGGTTCTCGAAATAGGATGGGATGAGACCATAGAGAAATTTGAATGCAAGAATGAGGATCTGGAACTCGATCCACTGGAGGATGGGGAGCCGGTGAAGCTGAGCAAGGATAGAGGTGATAGGCTCAAAGAGCCTAGTGCAGGAAAGGACACAGGCTACAGAATTCTGAACTGTCTGCAGCACTGATGCTAATCTCTAAATCCCTCCATGGTCTTGCCCCATCCTACCTCTGTGATCTCCTCAAACCCTACCAACCCCGGTTACTCCATCCACTCTGGCCTGCTTCACGTCAATTTGGAAGAATTTGAAGAATTTCAGGCCTCTGGTTTGCATGTGGCAATAATTAAGAGAATGTTTTAAGGCTGTAAACACTGGTCTGACCTGTTGCAGTTTCTCAGATGCTAAAGGCTGTGCAGTGGGCAGCCAGTTGGGCTGTACTGTGAAATTCTGCTCCACTTGTTTCTTTATACACCATTCATAGGCTTTTTCAGCTGCCTCAGCAGTCGAAGTGAAGACAAACTGCTGCTGCTGGGTCTAGACATAAAAACAAATGTTATTTATTTTAAAGAAAGAAACATTTTCTTCATATGTATAATAATCCAAATAATAATTAATCTGGAGGTCAAAACACAGAACAATCAAATATATATTATGGTACTAATTGTTATTATAAGAATATTATATATATTTAATACATAGTGTGTATATATTTTTAAAATCCCACAAAACAAAAAGCACTGTATCTTACTGGTACATTTTACATGATAAAAAGCTTCACTTGCATTAGATAATAGTGTTTGTACAAAAATAGGTTTTGAAAAGATATCAGAAGGCAGAACGGTCATCATTAGGTACGGTACATTTCATGGAAACACAAGCTTCTATACAGTCAATGGATTTGTTACATACCTCTCCAAAAAGATGCACTCATTCCTCTGCCCCATTTTCTCCCCACGAGTGGAGCTCATTCCACTCAGCATCACAAATAGAGAGCGGTAATGCCCGGGAACAAACTATACCAGAGCTGATGTCATTGTCACTCCTGAATCAGCTTCCAGAGGCACCACATGTACTAAAAATACTTCTCCTGCCCTCACACCAGCCCTCAGATCAGATCATTTGGATTTCTCATAAGTTGGATTTCTGGGTAGTAGGCAAACAAGTATCTTGTCATGCCCTTGCCAACTAAATCAAAGTTCTTGGCATGACATATAGTCTTTGGTTGGTTGAACTATAAAACTAATTTTTTTAATCAAATGATTTTTGTAAAGTTTTGTTTTCTAAATATCAACATTATGATGCTGTATTGGGCTGATCGGTATCATGGATGCATGATATCAAATGGGCCAGAGTTTCCTTGATCCGAAATGACATCTTAAAGCGAACTGGATTTCATTTGTTTGAATTGTGGAATTTTTCATAAGTAAATATCATGGTCCATACATTTACTTGTGGTACAGTAGGGTTCTACTGTACTTTCTTTGACTTGCGTGAAGACACGTGTCAAAAAATTTCACACAGAGCTCACAGAATGGTTCTGGTTACTGACCTGAAATCTGCCTCTCTGACCAGAGTGAGAAGAGATTCGAAAAGGAAGGGGAGCATTTTTCTGTGAAACTTGCAGTTCAATTACCACCAATTCTTCAACATCCTGATAGAAAATGCAGAATGATGTTAAAACAATGTGAATAGGTGGGTTTAGCGACACCTATATTAATAATAACAATAATCCTTGCATTTGATATAGCGCCTCCCACTAGCACATCTCAAAGCACTTTACAGGATATATTACAAAATGTAGTGACTCTATGTTTTGTAGGTGAATGCGGCAGTCAATTTGCGCAAAGCAGTATCCCACAAACAGCCCTGAAGAGAAAGACCAATTTTATCCAAGGATTGTTAGCCAGGACACCAGGAGAAACTCTCCTTTTTTTCAATAATGCCACGGGATCTTTAATGTCCATGTAAGCAGGCAGACAGGATCCGTTTAACATCTCATCTGAAGGACGACACCTCCAACAATCCAGCAGATCCCCAGCACTGAGTGCCAACTTAGACTGTATGAATTCCAAGTTCCAAGATGGGGCTCAAACCTTCTGACTCAGAGACAAAAGTGCTACCAAATGTGTCAAGTTGACACAGGGCAATGGTTTATGTATTTGGGGAGAGGGGATGAAACACGAATGGGAACTGCATCACAAAACTCAAGGAGCACCTGTATATAGCTCCACCTGTATATAGCACCCCATCATGTAGCTGTTTCTAATTCCCGCCAACCCTGGTTTTACCCTTTACGTTTTGGCAGCTCGCTCCAAATGTTTTCTGTCAGCCGAAAAACAAGAGTGGGGGGGAAAAAAATGAACTGAGGAAACACAAACCTTGTCCAGCACTGAATATTTTGCCACTTCAAAATCTTGCGCAAAAAAAGGAATATTGTTGTCATGTGTTGAGAACATTCTGTGGAGAAATAAAGAAAATGTTTTAATATGTCTTTAATAAAGGAGAATTTGTTTATTAACAGGCCAGTGCAGTTATAGGAATAATTGAATGTTTATTTTCGTAGTGTTTTGCATTCAGTGTAATGCTACCAGTATTTAGCAGCACAGTCTTGAGACTGGTTCACGCATAAGAAGGCAAGTCAGAGGGAGAGCTACTCTTGTGCACCATCCAGTGGTTATTTCATAGAATGATAGAGTTATACAGCACAGAGGGAGGCCATTAAGCCCTGCGCTGGCTCTTTGAAAAGAGCTATCCAATTCAATCCCACTCCTCCGTGCTCTCCCCATAGCCCTGCAAACTTGTCTAGATTTGTGGAAATCTGCCAAGGTTCCTACTTCTAATGATTATCGTGTGACCCTTGCTGGAAAATGCACGTGCTTGTGAATGCTAAGTGTCAACAGGATCAGACTTAGATGTCCATAGCTTGTGGCAGCCTTCAACTTACGCACGGTCACTTGGGCAAAGTAACGGAGGTCCCTGTAAAACCATGACCTAGCATTGACTTGCAGTTTAACCTTCAGGAGGAGAAATAGATTTTTTAAAACACAAAAAATAATATTGATCACATTTGTATTGTATAAACAATACAATAAATATTATCAAAGGTACCTGAAGTTTTCTGAATCATCTTGTATCCCATCTTGGGGGATGTTGTTGTTTTGTCGGCATTCTGTCTGTACTGTTTGTAGGTCTTCAGGAACATTTATCATTTGATCCTCTGTACGTTCAGGAATGAATTGAAAATAATCATCCCAGATAGTTACAGACACATACCAGGTTTACAGGGATAGAACAACAACAATAAGATTACATTTATAGAGCGCCTTTCACGTCGGGAGGACATCCTAAGGCGCTGGACAGTCAGGGATCAGGACCCGAGCAATGGAGAGGGATGGGGTAGGGGTGAGGAAAGGCAGAGAGGTGGGAGGGTGACCGAAGTCACGATTGAAGAGGATGGTCTTGAGACCAACCTTGAAGGAGGCAAGGGAGGAAGCGAGGTGAAGGGACTGTGGGATGGAGTTCCAAAGTGTGGGGGCAGAGAAGCTGAAAGCCCGGCCACCAATGGTAGTGCGGGTCGGGCAGGAGACATGGAGCAGGTCGGAGCCCGCTGAACGGAGGGAGTGGGCAGGTTGATAAGGAGTCAGCAGGTCAGAGAGGTAGGAGGGGGCAAGGCCGTGGATGCCCTTGAAAATGAGGACGCGGATCTTGAATTCGATCTTCTGAGGGATGGAGAGCCAGTGGAGTCGGATGAGGGTGGGAGCGATGGGGTCACGGAGCCTGGTGCGCGACAGTACATGAGCTGCAGAGTTTTGGATGATCTGCAGCTTGTGAAGGGAAGAGTTGGGAAGGTCGATGAGGAGGGAATTTCATAATATAGCCTTGATGTGACGAATGCGTGGGTAAGGGTTTCGGCAGCCTGAGGGGTAAGGCAGTGGCGGAGTCTGGCAATGTTGCTGAGGTGGTGGTAGGCAGTGATGGTCATGGAGCAGATGTGGAGGAGAAAGGACAGTTCAGGGTCAAACAAGACACCCAGGTTCCTGACAGGTTTATTGAGGTTGAATGTGCAGCCGTGGATACTGATGCTGCCAGCGCCCGAGGTGTGGAAGCGCTGGCGAGAGCCAATCAGGAGGGCCTCAGTCTTGCTGACGTTAAGTTGGAGGAAGTCGTCCCTTATCCAGGACTTGATGTCGGACAGGCAGTCGGTCAGGACACCAGTAGTCCTGGCGTTGAGGGTGGAGGCAGAGAGATAGAGTTGGGTGTCATCCGCATACATGTGAAAGTTAACCCCATGTCTGCGGATGATGTCACCAAGGGGGAGCATGTAGAGGGTGAAGGGGAGGGGAACAAGGACAGAGCCCTGAGGAACACCGCACAAGATGTTGTAGTGTCTGAGAATGAGAAACATGCAAACAGAAGTACAAAAAGACCCTGGTCCTATGTTATTTCTCTAGTCAGCTTCAAAGTTATGCTTAATTGCACTCAATAGATCGAAGTTTGCAATTTTATAAGCCTTGTTACTATCTAAATTTTTGCTGGCCGGCCTAAAGACCACTAGGTGGCAGCACCCCCTACCAGGGTTTCATTTAGACATTCCTTAACACAACATGAATATTATCGCAAATTGTAGTCCCAGAGGGGCTCGTAACCTATTTCCTTTGCAGAATATTTGGTTGATCCTCAAGGAGAGGTAAAATCCACACTCTCCCTGATCCAAGAAATGTTTTCTATTGATCGGATCCAGGGTCTACCCTCTGCTGATCCTTAGACAACAATTCTTGGGCTATTTTTTTTATTGGAACAGTTCAAAAATAGTAAAGAATTTTGTCACTTGGGAGAGTCTTGGAGAGTCCAAAATGAATAAAATACAATGAATGACATGAAAATGCTCAGCTTGTTACTATTTTTAAATCTCAACTATTCTCAACTAATTAATGCGGCAGAGATAACGCCATGATTTTCACACCCACCATTGGCATCATGCTTGTTCATCGGTGTTAGATTGCTGCTCGTTTCAGCAGTAGGTTCACATAGCTTATAGCAGTTGGTGTCCAAAAGCTGATCTGCCTCAATACAACTGGTGATGTAAGTCGCATTGACAAGTGGGATCTTATACTTCTGGATGGCTTTAAGTCGGCTGGAGCTCACAGCATTGATATCAGAAGCAACAAAATGAGTGCACTGTAAAAGTAAAAGTCCCATTATGCAAGTAGTTCACATGATAAAGTGCTATGAAAAGGCAAGTTCTTTCCAATCTGCGTCTTACACTTATGAATTATGGTTGTGAATAAATAATCGTGAAATATCAGTTTGTAATAAATTCTAAAACTACTGTTTAAGACAAAATAATCCCCTCTTACAAATACAAAAAGAAGTTAAATTATCAGAGAAATCAGCTCCATTTAAATATGATTGGTGACTGATGGCATACCTGCTGATTGACCAGGTAGGAGATTATTCCATCATTTGTTTTAATGGCAGTCTTCAGCTTGTTCTTCTCTTTTATAGGCAACTGCTTCACATCCAGAACCACCACACACTCTGAAAATACACCCATGGTTCCTCTCCGCTGCAAAACCAAAGAGCTGAGGGTTAAATCATGAGCACACTGCCATCTCCAAGTTTCTGTCCAAGTCACACAACAACCTGACTTGGACATGTATTGCCAGCTCCTTCATCCTTGCTGGGTCAAAATCCTAGATTTCTCTACTGAACATTATTGTGGGATCACTTTTGCCACAAAGACTGCAGCGAATTAAAGAGAAGCCCCAGGACCACCTTCTCAAGGCAACTACCCATGGGCGGTAAATGGTGGCAAAATTATAGCATTACCCAAATTTCGCCCTGCCCAGGTTCGATTTCCGGGCAGGGAGAAACCTTAGGTAAATTTCCTTTCTCCACACACCTGTTTGCCTAGCAGTAAGTAGGAACCCGGTTGTTAGTCGATTGGTGTATTGTTTTCCAAGGGTAATAATCTCTTCCAAAAATAAGTAATAATAATAATAATTTGCTCACTCAATCCACGACTGTTTGTGGGACACTGCTATGCGCAATTTGCTGCCATATTTCCCCCCACAAAGTATACAGTCAATTTACTTTACAGTATATTCTGAAACTCTTTAAGATGTCTCAACGATGTGATAAGGCGCAATATCAAATGCAAGGATTATTATTAGATTTTGAGTAAAAAAAGTGCCAGTACTTTTTCACAATAAGATGGGGCTGTACAAACAATAACATTGCTGCCGATGCAATGACTGTCTCCAACAGTGAATAATAAGACAGCACAGAAGCAAAGTACTGTACTTAATAACATTTTTTTAATTCTTGCATTTGCACAAGCCAGCACAAACTCAATGGGCCGAATGGCTTCTTTTTGTGCTGTACGATTCTATGATTCTTTGATATCACATTGTCGAGACGTCTCAAAGCGCTTCATAGGACATACTGTAAGGTGCTTTTGACTGTGTGTTTTGTGGGCGAAAAGCGGCAGCCAGTTTGCTCACAACAATGTCCCATAAACAGCCTGAAGTGGGATTTGGGGGATTTGTTGGCCAGGACACTGGGAAAGACTACCTTCTCTTTCTGAATAGTGTAGACGGGATCACAGTTTAACATCTGATCCGGAGGACATTATTCACATAGTTTGCAGCATTGTAATGTGAGGTACAGTCAAAGGTAAATGCTAAACATGTAAAATGCAATTGGTATTACACCCAAAATCATGTGAGCAACACTAGAACAGACTGTGTCCTGATCTCATTTAAGAAACACAGCTGACTACCACGTGTGTGTGTGTGATTGGGAGAGAGAGAGAAGGTAAGCAGGGTCTTCTCGGAAATTTCTTTGGCCGTCTAGAACATCTGGGATTCCTGAGACAAGCGAGTCTGCACTGCTCCAAGACACTGCTGATGACAGACCAGCAAGATTCAACTCATTTTAACCTTGCAAGCCAAGCCTTAACAGATATAGAAGCTGATCAAAAACTGGTGGCATTATCTACCTCTACTGCTTAGTTGGTTAAACTCCAACAGTACCACAACACACCCTTTAGAAACCCTCATAATTGATTCTTGCTAATACTCCTCAGAAATTAGGTAACCAGGATGTGTCCCTCCAGGAAGAAGTAAGCATTCGATTCCAGACGCAGTGTTTATTTCGTAGGGAATTTAATTTGCTATATTTGTTATATCAATCAAATATGAAGTGAGTGACCAATTTTATTTGAGGTTTGTTGGCCAGGACACCGAGAGAAATTTTCTTCCTTTTTCAAATAGTGCTGTGGGATCTTTAACATTTAACTGAACTGACAAGACCTTGGTTCAATGTGTCACCTTAAAGCAGTAACTCCAACAAAGCAACGCCCACCCTACAATATATCAGTTCAAAGTTCTAACCATGGATCGTGAAACCACAACCTTCTGACTCAGAGACAAGAGTGCTACCGCTGGGCCAAGCCGACATCTAACATAAGTGCTCTGTGGTATTATTTCACTGAAGTGGAGTATTTCTTTTTTCACTGCAATACGAATCTTTGTAAACACTATTGCTTAATGGTTACAAAGAGAGAAGAAACAATGTGAAAACACTATTTGTAACTAGAGCCAGTAAAGATCATAATAAAACGTCAAAGTTCACTTATGGGTCATCGCAATATTTTCTTTCCATGGCACTAATGTAAAACTTGCACAAGTCTGATCTGTATAAATCTTACAATCACCTAACTCGTACATATAATGATATAATAATCCTTGCATTTTACCTAGCTCTTTTCACGTCATTTAGATGTTTCAAACCACTTACATCCGCCCAAACTTTATTTCCCACTGTGACGGTGGTGACATCGTGACCAGGGAACCACAAACTCAATTGAATACTCGTTTGAATGGAAACTGAATGTTTGTTAGAATGTTACCTTCATGTTTACATGGTCCACCTTCCCCTGCCTCGCCCATCCTCTCCTCCAATTCCAACTGCGAGGAGATGTTGGACTTCCTCAAATCCAAAATCGAGATGATTTGTTCAGCTACCTCTCCCTCGTCCACTGCTACACCCTCGCCACCCCTCCTCATGCCCTGGCCCTCACCCATCCCTTCCTATACACCTTCGGCCCTGTTTTCCACTCTTCCTTCACCTCCATCATCTCAAAAATGAAGCCCACTACCTGCTCCCTCGACCCCATCCTTCTCCTCACTTCCTGCAGTCAACTGTCAACAAGACCGAGGCTCTCCTGATTGGCTCCTGTCAGAGCCTATATCTCAGACGCTAACAGCATCTCCCGCCATGGATGCACTCTACATCTCATGGAGCCAATAGAGCCAACCTTGGCGTCCTGTTCAACACTCAACAACAACAAATTACACTTGTATAGCACCCTTCACATTGGAAAGATGTCCCCAGGGTGCTGGACAATCAGGGGTTTTGAACCCGAGCTGGGAGATGGGGTCAGAAGGGCAAGAGGGGACAGTGCCCAAAGGGTGAACTGTCCTTCATACCTCACATCTGTGCCATGACCCGCTCCGCTTTTCCCCATCTCCGCAACATTGCCCGGCTCCTCCACTGTCTCAAACCGCAGGCCGCCAAGACCCTCATACACACATTCAAAATGTCCAGGCTCGATTACACAAGCTCCCTGCTTCCTCAACAGCTCCCTCCATAGGCTGCAGATCATCGAGAACTCGGGAAGCCCGTGTCCTCTCCCACTCCAGGCTCTGTGACCCTATCACACCAATCCTCGCCCGACTCCACTGGCTTCCCATCACACAGAGGATACAGGTTAAGACCCTGATCCTCACTTTCAAAGCCCCCCCATGGCCTTGCTCCCCACTACCTCTGCAACCTCCTAAACGCCTACCAACCTGCGCGCCCAGTCCACTCAGCGGGCTCCGGTCTACTTCACATCCCCAGCCTTGCCCGCACCATGATTGGCAGGCGGGCCTTCAGCCACTCTGCCCCCACCCTTGAACTCCATCCCACCGTCCCTCCGCCTCACCCCCTACCTTGCCTCCTTCAAGACCCTTCTCTTCAACCATGCCTTCGGTCACCCTCCCCAATTCCGACCCCCAGCTCGGGTCACAAACACTGATTGTCCAGCACCGTGGGACGTCCTCCTGACTGAAAGGCGCTATACAAATGTAATTTTTTTTGTTGTTTGTTGTATTGTTTCGGTCTTTTACATCCCTTAGGTATCAGGAACTATGTCACTGTCTCAACATCCTTTAGGATGTTGTTGTTGTCTGAGAAGTGCGTATTTTATATTAATATAAACGGGTTACTGGTTTTATCCTCCCAACTCGAAAGTCCCGAATCTAGTCACTGAAGCATTGGTTATAAAATACCAAGCTCCACGACAAGCGCCTGCAAGCAGAGCCCCGCACATTCACACCCGAACACTCCCTCCCAGGGCATAACATCAACATCATCGTGTATGGCAGTCGGGGGCAGGGGGGAGAGAGAGTAGTGTCACCTGATAACATGGTGAGTGAGGGAGTGAGGAATCCACCCCAACTCAAAAAGCTTTCTGACGCATTTATCTGATCGTTGCTTTGTTTATTGCTGCCTCACAATGTTTTGACAGCGAGCGGCAAGTCAACTAACCCTCTTAAATCTCTTATAGCTCCCAGGCCCTTGGCAGGTTCTATCACACTCATGGAGTCTCTTTTGTTGTCTCCTCATAATCTCTACAAGTTTGATTTCCTTGTATTACTTCTCGACAAAGGTAATTATTTGGGGAGGACACGTTTGCAGGGCTTTGGGGAGAGCGCGCGGGGGAGTGGGATGGAATTGGATGGCTCTTTTCAAAGAGCCGGATCAGACACGATGGGCCGAATGGCCTCCTTCTGTGCTGTATAACTGACTCTGTGGAGACCGTTTGTGATTGCTGTAAGCGCGGCGGTGGGTTTCCACAAGTGTCAGACACCAGCCTGACCTAAAAAAAAAGGGATTTGTGGGGGTGGGGGATGACTTCTCCAACTAGTTATAGTTACCCCTCTCCCGATAATAGTTACTACTTTATTGCAAAATGAACTTTTCTACTGGTAATACTAATTACCTCTCCAGTTGCTCCACAGCTAACGGTCACCACACAACACGGGGAGCGGTACAACAACAACAACACCAAACAACAACAACAACACCACCACCACCAAACAACAACAACAAACCTCTCCGGAGCTCCTGGGGTTGAATTCCTCTCGCCCTCAACAGCTGAAAGTCCGGAGCGATGGCGAGTGAAATCAGTCAGACACACGACACCGCTCAGCCCTGCGCTGCCACAACGTCGGCCGCCTCATCCGCACTACTTCCGGGGTCTGGGCGGTCAGTGGATAGTTCCTGTGTCCGCACTGAAAGGCTGGCCCCGCCCCTCTCGCTGTCACTCACCGCGCAGCCACAGTCGATTGGACGAGGGGTGAGGCTACGCGGTGATTAATCAGACAACATTTGTGTCAGTCCTTACATGACCGCAGGGTCACGAATATAAATTAACACTTACATGAATCACTATTATCAAATGCAAGGTTTATTAGTATTATTTTTCTATTTTTGTTCTGTGTATTAAAATTACAAAATTTTGTATTAAAATCCAGGTTATAAATGAATTCCATTGGAATTCTGAGGAATCTCTTCAGGCCTTGAAACAACTGGAAGATCTTTGTGACCTGGTTAACTTTTAATATCTTGATGACATACTTGGCAGCATCCAGAACAAGCTGCTTCACCTTACAATATCAGAACATGTGAAAAAGGGTTGAATGTTATATAACAAGGAATATACCATCCTTCGGATTGAGACATTAAGCCAAGCTCCCATCTGCCTGCTCAGGTGGATGTTAAAGATCCCATGGCAATATTCGAAAAAAAAGGGGGTTTCTCCTGGTGTCCTGGCCAACAATCCCCAAAATAAAACTGATCACTCACTCCATGGTTGTTTGTGAGACATTGCTGTGGGACCAGCTGCCACATTTTGCCCACAAAATAGCCAGTCCACTTTACAGGGCTCTTTGATCCATTAGCTTAGTGGTTGGAGAACTCTCCTCGTAAGCGGGAGGACCTGGGTTTGATTCCTGGGCAGGGCCAAAGTTTCCTTACTCCACACGCCTGTTTACTTAGCAGTAAGTAGGAACCCGGTTGTTAGTCGATTGGTGGATTGCTTTTCCGGGGATAATAAATCCCTTTTTTAAAAAAAAATTGGTCAATCAATCCAGTGTTTGTGGGACATTGCTGTGCACAACAACAACAACAAGATTCCATTTATAAAGCGCCTTTCACGTCAGGAGGACGTCCCAAGGCGCTGCACAGTTGGGTCATGACCCGAGCAGGGGGGAAATGGTCAGGGTGAGGGAAGGGAGGGAGAGAGGAGGGGGAAATGGTCAGGGTGAGGGGAGGGAAGGGAGGGAGCGAGGAGGGGGAAGAGAGTCGAGAGGGGAGCTGAAGGCACGGTCAAAGAGAAAGGTTTTGAGACCGGCCTTGAAGGAGGAAAGGGAGGAAGCAATGCAAAGGCACTGGGGGATGGAGTTCCAGAGCCTCGGGGCTGAGAGGCTGAAGGCCCGACCACCGATGGTAGGGCGGTTGGGGCGGGGGATGTGGAGCAGACCGGAGCCAGAGGAACGGAGGGTACGGCAGGTAGGTAGGGGGATAGTAGGTTGGAGAGGTAGGAGGGAGCAAGGCCGTGAATGGCCTTGTAGGTGAGGATGAGGATCTTGAAATCAATCCTCTGGGGGATGGGGAGCCAGTGGAGGCGAGCGAGGGTGGGAGTACTGTGGTCCCGAAGCCTGGTGCGGGACAGTACACGAGCTGCAGAGTTCTGAATGACCTGCAGCTTGTGGAGGGAGGTGGCGGGAAGGCCGGCGAGGAGAGAGTTCCCGTAGTCCAGCCTTGAGGTGACAAAGGCGTGAACCAGAGTTTCAGCGGCGTGAGGGGTGAGGTAGTGCCGTAGTCTGGCGATGTTCCGGAGGTGATGGAAGGCGGTGCCAGTTGTGGTGCGGATGTGAGGGAGAAAGGACAGCTCAGGGTCGAACAAAACGCCGAGGGAGGTGGAGGTGCACAATTGGTTGCTGCGTTTCATCCACAAAATGTACAGTCAATTCATTTCACAGCGTATTCTGAGAAGCATGATAATCAAATGCAAGGATTATTATTATTATTTGATCTCATCCTGCCAAAATATCCAGCCAATGTCCTTCCCATAACAGTAACAAGCTTTTTTTAAAATAACAAGGCCAGTGTCCTGTCCTCGTCTATCTTTCCTAGCAACCCGCTTGTGCCATTAATTCGCTTCTGGGTAAAGATTTAAAAAAAGTGTTGTGGACAAGACCTCAGCTTTAACATCACTTTAGAGATGACATTAAAGTTTCCATTGCAACATCCCGAAAAAGAAAGGAGTTTCTCCCGGTGGTTATGGCCAACAACGCCCAGGTAAATTGACGGTTGTTTATGGGACGTTACTGTGGGTAAGTAAGTTGGCTGCCCCGTTCACCTACAAAAGTCACCACACTTTACAGTAAACCTTGTGAACGCTTCGAGACCGCTTGGCGACACGATTAGGTGCAAAATCAAACACAAGGATGACTCTGTCACATCTGTAAGCCCGGCGTATCCGAGGTCGTGTCAGCCCCGTGTTACCTCAAGTCTGAATTGAGTCACTACGCCCCGGAACTCTGGGACCCTCTCCCTCAATCCCTCCGCCTTGCCCCCGGCTCGGGGTCAGACTCCGGCACCACGGCCAAGCGCTCCGGGACACGACCCCGCGTGACGCGCGCTACGTAAATGCTATATAAAGTTGTTGTCGTCGTCGTTGTTGGCTTAAACCCCAAACCTTCTGACCCCCCTCCCCAAGAAAAAAACGCTGCCAACTGAAGTAAACCGACATTTTTCCTCTCCCCCCCCCACTTTGTATCTCCGCAACCTGTTACTTTGTTCGACTCCACATTTACACGGGGACGACGGAGAAAAGACGTTTAAAGGCCTAACGTTTAAATCTTTCTTTCCTTCATTCCGGCGCCTCCTTCCCGCCTTGAGGAGCTGCACAACACGACGCGACGTTACGTCTTGCGTCGCGGCAGTTGGGCGCTCGCGGCCGTGGGGTGGGAGGCGGCGCACCAGGGGGATGGCGGGGGATGTAGTTTCCAGGTGAAAGAGGACTGCAATTCCCAGGGTGCCTCGCGCCACATCCCCCCCCTCTCCCTCCCTCCCTCCCCCGGCGCATGCGGACTGAGTGCGGCGGTTGAAAGTTTCAAAATGGCGGTAGATTTGATCGAAGTTCTGAACCGTTGGAAACTGCAGTTTAACTGACGGCGGCGGTCAGGTCAGGGCAGTGCGGCTGCTGCAACCACCACAACAACAGTCACAGCGAAGTCACAGGTACCTCAGAATACTGTAGGGGATGAGTTGCTGCTCGAGTGGTCCGGGCGTTTGCTCTGCGCGGTCTCCTTGTCCCTGTCAGCAACAACAACAACAACAACCACCACAACTTGTATTTACACCGCGCCCCTCAGGCGTCCCCGAGCGCTTCTTTGTGCCGCTTTCGCCGAACCCTCCGGGCTTTGCTGTGAGGGGAGAAGCCGCGAGAAACCGGCGCGGTTCCAGGGCTGACCCTCAGCAAAAGCAGCTGTGAGGAGTGAGCAGCTGTGCCGCTCAGGCCGGGGGGCCCGAGCCGGGAGCCGGGGGCCGGGAGTGCTGGAAAGGCACTGCACAGCGGCCTGGCGGTGTGACCCGAGGCTGAGGCTGAGCTCCACTAACCCACACATCACCGCAGAGAGCGGAACGTCCTCCCCGACGTGAAAGCGCCCTCCCCGCCCCCCCCCCACCACACAAAAAAAGTAAGTTGTTGTCGTTGTTAAACTGCGCCTCTTCAAAGGTATGACGGCCCCAGGCAGCTCTCTGCCCGCCCTAAATTTTTAAGGGATAATTTCCGAGTGGGATGTGAATTGATCCGCATCGCCTCTGTTTGTGCTACCGTTGTGGGTATCCATGTCCTGACGAGCCCCTCAGAGCTGGCGGCCTCCGAGCGAACACATTTACCATTCTTGACGTCTCAAAGGGCTTCACAGGATAGACAACAACAGCAAGATTTCATTTATAGAGCGCCTTTCACGTTGGGAAATGGTCAGGGGGAGGGGAGGGAAGGGAGGGAGCGAGGAGGGGGGAAATGGTCAGGGTGAGGGGAGGGAAGGGAGGGAGCGAGGAGGGGGTAGAGAGTCGAGAGGGGAGCTGAAGGCTCGGTCAAAGAGAAAGGTCTTGAGACCGGCCTTGAAGGAGGAAAGGGAGGAGGCGGCGAAGGCACTGGGGATGGAGTTCCAGAGCCTCGGGGCTGAGAGGCTGAAGGCCCGGCCACCGATGGTAGGGAGGTTGGGGCGGGGGATGTGGAGCAGACCGGAGCCAGAGGAACGGAGGGTACGGGCAGGTAGGTAGGGGGATAGTAGGTCAGAGAGGTAGGAGGGAGCAAGGCCGTGAATGGTCTTGTAGGTGAGGATGAGGATCTTGAATTCGATCCTCTGGGGGATGGGGAGTTCGCATAGTCCAGCCTTGAGGTGATAAAGGCGTGAACCAGAGTTTCAGCAGCGTGAGGGGTGAGGTAGTGCCGTAGTCTGGTGATATTCCGGAGGTGATGGAAGGCGGTGCCAGTTGTGGTGCGGATATGAGGGAGAAAGGACAGTTCAGGGTCGAACAGAACCCCGAGGTTCCTGACGGCTTTGAGAGGTGGAGAGTGCAGCCTTGGATGCTGATGCTGTCAGCGCCTGAGGTGCGGAGGCGCTGACGTGAGCCAATCAGGAGGGCCTCAGTTTTGCGCACGTTGAGCTGAAGAAAGCTGTCTCTCGTCCAGGACTCGATGTCAGACAGACGAATTGCCTGTACTTTGTGTGCCAACATTGCGCACAGCAATGTCATAGCCATGGATTGAGCAACCAATTTTATTCAGGGGATTGTTGTTTAGGAGAAACTCCCTTCTCTTTTCGAATAGTGCCATGGGATCTGTAATGTCCACCTGAACAGGCAGTTGGGACCTCACTTTAACATCTCGTTTCTCACAGGGAAATCACCGCCAGTATATACTAGAATTGAAAGAGAAAAGTTTGTTAATGTTTTGGATGGTTACCTTTTAATCTGATCCAAACTGTTAACTTATTTTGCACTTGTTTTAGTTGATTAACCTGCTCTAGA
This sequence comes from Callorhinchus milii, assembly GCF_018977255.1. NCBI lineage: Eukaryota > Metazoa > Chordata > Chondrichthyes > Chimaeriformes > Callorhinchidae > Callorhinchus > Callorhinchus milii. Next base: position 66,186,974 of record NW_024704745.1, on the reverse strand, counting down.
TTTACTGTTTGTATTTCAAGACCAAGTGGCTTTGATATCAATGATTTCTGATGACATGAAGCTCACAAGAGTATTTATGGTTAATGTTTAAGTTGTCACTAATATTTTACGATATAAATAATATTTATTCTGCCCATCCCTAAGCATTGTGATGTAGAAATATGGGTGTCTAATTCTCTTAAGTGTTGGTGTCTTCCAATGCACAGCATTGTGTAAAGAGAACTTCTACCAGGATCAAAAGCTTTTAATTTGTTAAAATCAGGTTAGAAGTGGGGAAATCTGGCAAAGTTCTCTTGTTTCTTTTGATATTGCTTCAGAAAAATAGGTTAAAAAATGCCGATGTGTGTATGTTCTTTTTACAGTATGTGTAGTTTAAACAAATTGGCAGATATGGTGGTGTGGAAACATGGCAACGGCACATTATGTTGAAGTACACAGGATATATTTTGCTTGCTGAGGTTATATGAAAAAACACCATGATTTGAAATTGAAGCGAAAGGCCACCAGCAGAAATAGTACATTGTTCTTAGACATTCCTACTTAGTGGATTGTGTGTTTTTTATTATTCCATTAGATATTTCAAAATTGACTGACAGAACATTTTTTAACAAATATAGTTGGAGTGAAATTGTTTTGTATAGAAGGGTAATATTAATATGCACACTCTGTTTTCCTAAATTATCCATAAAAATGTATGACATTTATAGAACACACAAAAATCACAAATTGTGATAATTATTCTGTAACTTCTTTACTCATCAATGTTTGCACACAGCGTTGCTTATCCACTGTCTGTTGCTTACAAAAATGTTTAAATGTAAAATGTCTTTCCTTCAGATCTACTTTTCTTAAATTCTATATTTTGAGAGAAATAACTTGTGTTTTGATTTTTAAAGATGAGAGAAGTTTGATGTCCAAATGGTTAAGATTGCCCAGCAAGAAGTTTTAGTGTTTTCACAACTGAGGCAGCTGGATGGAGAATCTTAAAATGTCCTCACTTCTTAACAACCAGGCACAAAACTTCATGAATCAGTGGACAACAAACGTTGCTCGTGCAGGAGTGATATTAAATGAACCTTTCAGTTTTAACGATACAAGCACATCTCCCTCTCACGGACTCAAAGATGAAATTAATTCATTCAATCCTCTGTTTTCGCCACTTCATGCTTCAACCAACAGTAGCTGTATCAGCATAGACTCTCTTCAATATGAACCTCTGCTGGATGTACATGGACTGAATGGTGAGGAACCATCTGATTTTGACATAAATGACGCTACAACTTTAGATCTTCAGTCAGATGGGATCCAGCACTTTCTTTCAGTTAAAGGTGGTTTACTATACAGTAATGAGGCAGTGGAGCAAGTTAATGAACCTGAGAGTTCTGATGAGTTAATCTGCAATCATCCCCTCATGGAAAAACTTGAACAGGTTTGTACTGAACAATATATTTATTTAGATATATTTACACATTATCATACTGAGACTTACTTAGACCCTAATGCAAAATCAAAGTTTTCTCTAACTTTTTACTTGATAAGAATGACAGAATAATTGGTTTAGAAAAAAAATCTCCAACAATAGTTTCTTTACTGTCCAATGTATTCATACTGCTGTATAAGCCACACAATTATCTCTTTTGTTTTCAATAGCTAAGAGAGTGGCAACAAGAAAAGCAGGAACAGTTGAAAAAGCAACAGATGGAACAGCTTCAACGACTGTTGGAGGAACAACAGAAGGTCCTTGGTTTTATTACTACAAGCCGAGATCTACCAGGCAAGGACAGCAAGATGCTTACATATGTATTAATAATTGTAGCTTTTTATTATAAGCTTGAGTGACAACAGTGAGAAAACAATTAAAAATCCACAAAGAACAATTGTATACAAAATATAGCAGTGGTTCCAGAACTGTAACTAAGAAGTGCCAGTTCAAAGCATAACAGCAGTGATTTGCCATGTAATAAGTTAAAAATGTACTTGCTCCACTGAGCTACAGGACTTCACTTATTATGCCACTGAGATGTCTCAAAGCGCTAACCAGAATAACCTGTAGTGAACTGACTTTAGATTTTGTGAGTGAAACGGTCACTTCCCTTAAGAGAGTGGGTTGGATTGAGTAGGCAATTGGTTGTTGTACGAATTACTGCAGATGAGTAGAGGGCACAATTTAGAAATAGAGCACTGAAATCACAAGTGCTTTTGATATTGAGTCAATTTACTGAGTAAGTATCTTATCTAACAGGTTGCTAATATGTTGTGTTTCATGCCATGAGTATAAAACAAAATACAGTAAAAACAATGTCATATCTTAGAAAAGTGAAACTGACTTACCAGGAGTATTGCAGAGTCTCAAAGCAGAAAGACAACCATTGTTGATTTGTAATTATTCAGGCTGTGACTACAGGACATTCCAAGTAACTTTTGTGTAAAGGAGGAGGAAAAATGCCACTTTTGTGAACTATCCAGCAGTTTAGTTAACAATTACAAGATTAACAAGTGTAAGTGTTTATTGTGCAGAATCTGTTTGAAGAGGAAGCAGTTGTTGGTGTTAAAACACTCAGCAAATTTCATATGCGCATGAAAAAATTACAAATACAGCAGTTCTGCGAGTTAATGTTCTTTTCAGTGTGAGCTGAGCAAAACAACCTATGGTATCAATAGATGTAATTATTAGAACTACTGTAATGCATGTTTTGTTGCTACGTTGTTTACGTAAAGTGTTCATTAAAACTTCTGTAGCAAGACATTTTTTGTTTCAAATGTATTGTTTGAATAAAATAGGGACAAAATTGAAAGGTTCAGAAGAAAATCGAAGGCAATTATTTAACTAAGAAGAATACACATTTATAGAAAAAAAGCTATAAATAAGTTCAAATATTTGTAACATATTAGAAATTAAGACTTTTCAAACTAATGGTGAGCTTTTTAAAGATTCCACATTCAAATTTTACATATACTGTATTTGGAAGGCAGAAATGGAAAGATTAACTCCAGAACCACACACTTAGTTTTACATTTGTGCCTTAAAATGAAACAAGAGTTTGCAGCTTGTTTTATTTAAACTTCACACCCTTAAAATATGTTGTGTGTATCCTGGACAATTGCTGAGCTCCTATTTTAAAGGAATTACACCATCCCTGGCTGGAGTTTTACAAATATCAATGAGTAATTCTTGTTAGTTTTCTCCATCTACTCTAATTCTCATTACTTCTCTTTACTCACAACCTTAGGCAAGTTTCCTTACTGCACCCGCCTCTGTTTACCTAGCAGTAAGTAGGAACCCGGTTGTTCATTGGTGGATCGTTTTCCGGGGGTAAAAATCCCTTTTTAAAAAAAATGTAGTCATTCAGTCCACAACTGTTTGTGGGACACTGCTGTGCGCAATTGGCTGCCGCGTTTCACCTACAAAATACAGTCACTACACTTTACAGTATATTCTGTGAAGTGCTTTGCGACATCTCAACGACGTGTTAAGGCGCTATATCAAATGCAAGGATTATTGTAATTTAATAAAAATGTTCCTGAAGTATTTATACAGCTTTCTAAATGCATTTATGAACTCAGCTTCAACAGGTCTTTGTGGTAAACTATTTTTTATCTTAACTCTGATTTTCTTCGGGTAGGTCACTACATTGAAAGTTGGATGTAATTTCTACATTTTTAAATTTGATTATGAAATAACATTTGCAATATTTCAAGATGTTGTTTAACTACTGATGAACTATTGACAGGTCAAGGGTACTGCTTCCAACAGTCTTCAACTGATGAACCTCTTGGTTTGAACTCTAACTCAAGCAGCATGCCATGTTCAATACAGCAAGTCCCCCAGAGTCTACCTCAGATCAACACTGTTCAACCTGATGCCTCTCTGGTCGCTTCCGTGCATTTTTTAAAAAGCAACAGTTCGGCTGCTTCTTCATCACAGCAACAAAGCCCAAAGTCAGGTCAGTAAAATGGACGTAATTTGCTGCGGCATATTTCTGTGTTGATACTCTTAAACATGGTGATGGGTTTCCACATTTGTCAGACACCCACCCAGCTGATCCAAAAAAAAGTGATTGAGCAACAGTCAAACTTCAAAGAAATTTACATGCAGTGTATGAGGCATATGCTTTATACCAAAACTATGCAGGGAATAGAATTGTCTTAAGATTGAAAATATTTTAGTGAACAATTTTTGCAGCATAATAAAAGCCAGCATTTTATATACCGTTTGTATGTAAAAGAGCAGCACAGCAAATTTCCTGCAGTGAGCCTTTATTTCTTTTGTTTCTATCTAGTTATATTCCGTGCAAGTCCACCTCAATGTTTTTCTAATTACAAATGCATTATTTGTTATTTTATAAAGTAAAAATATATTCTGCCAAAATATCAATAGCACTTGTTTATGTAGTTTAAAACACAATTCTATTAATACACATGTTGAAAACATTTAGCAAGTAACAAGACTTTTAAGAGGATGAGATCTACTGTGATAACTTCATGCTTGTGTATTTCTCCTAAATACACACCATTACATTATAGTTTAAATGTCAGAGAGTAGTAACTGGGAGTGACTGGGTTCTGTTGTGTAAGAAAGACAAGGCAGTGAGTTTATCCCTACAGGTGTTCTTTCAGCTTCATCATACTGTTTGTCCAAGTAATTCATTCCATTTAGTTGCCTCCAGTTTAGGTACTGATCAGTGCTCGTTGTTTGAAACCATATTTAAAAACAAACGCATTTGTAAGATTTGAAAAGCATGTTGGTGGTGAGAATTGTTAATTTATTTGGAAGTTGTTTTTTTTAAAACAAAATCCCTCTCAAGTTTCACGTGATTTGGATCATATGGAAAAACTCTGTCCTGTTAATGCTGTCCAGCAAATGGAAGACAATTCAGAACAAGAGAATGCAGTTGGCCTTGAGGGTAAGTTGAAGGCAAATAAAGCTTTGTTTTTCACATTTATACTGTCCAATGTATAACTGTAACAATATTTTTTTTTTTAGGTGATTAACGTGTAAATGATTTGTACAGTAATTTTAAGTAAGTGTTACTTAAGTGTTTTAACTGCAACCCCAGATGAAATCCACATTAAAGTAGTCTTCTGACTCTGTTTTGGACTTTGCCTTGAAGTGAAATCCAGTTGTTTGTTGGGGAAATATGTAACACATGTGGCAACCCATCACCATGCCTAAGAGAATCCAAACCAAATTGCGGTTTCCATGCATCCCACCTACACATAGAAATTCCGGAGATATTTATTGATATGGAATGTAAACTCTTGCCCTGGAGGGTCGCATCTTGCTTACCTAATTCCGGAAAGCATGAGACGCAGGTTGGCAAGAGGCAAGGCTTGGGGACCCCAGTGTGTGCCTTGGGGTACTGGTGGGTTATAACCAGCTGAAACCAGTTCAGCTCCAAGGAGAACCGCTTACTCTCTCTTTCCCCCACCCACCCATGACCCAAGGAGGATAGTCACTAGTTAGTCGTTTGACATCCAACAAGAACAGGTTCGCATCTGTTTGCCAGGATCCCCCCACGAGAACCTGGAATAAGCAGCTAGTGCTGAATAAGCCTGGTACGTGGCATGGACTTGGACCCTAAGAACATTAAGGTGACTGGCACATCGCAAACTGTCCTGTAAAGGTCCTCCCACCATGCTGAGCAACAAAAACAACTTGCATTTATGTAGCGCTCTTCATGCGGGGTAGCTGTCCCGGAGCGCTGAAGGCAGATGTCCACCAGATAGCTGATGAGTTTATCAGTGGAGGGGAGAGAGAGAGAGAGAAAGAAACTGACTTTAAATACTTATGAAAAATCCTTAGGGGAAGTGTACCGTATTGAATTATCACAAATCCTAATTGTTATAAAGATGTTCATACTTTATTAGTCATCCCCCGTTTCTCTATCTAAAACTTTCAGCTGGTTCGAAAGGAGATTATTTGTGTAGAATCCCCCCTCGTGACCTGACGCTCACTCCAGTGACGTCATAAATGACTGAGTAATACGCAGGCTTCCCTATTCATGATATCACATGGGGGAGGGCAAGGGTCCGACACAAGACAGCTGCTCCCTTCCTGTGCCGAACCAGCAATTCTAAAGCGAAGGACAAGGTAACTTGGGGTAACTGACAGACAGAAACTCTATAAATATCTCTCTTTGCAACATTTCGGAATATGGGACAATTTGTTTGCCCGCTCTAAATGAAAGATTGTAAAGCAAAAGTAATCTCTCTTTTTCAATACTAATAATCAAGGTTGGTTTTAAAAGGCATTTACTGTAAAGAAAAATATTTGTTTTTTTTCCAAAAATAATCAGTAATGGAAAATTTACTATAGGGTTATTTCTGCTGGCCTTGTCTAAAAGAACAGGCAAATTTGCCTTCAAATAAATAATTTCGCTTTTTTTATCTTCTACTGTGGAAATGCCATCACCTTTTTATTTCCAGCACCCCCCACACACTCAATTCTTTCCTTTTGTCTCCTTTTAATCTTAATGTGGCATTGTTCCAAAAGCCCCCAGTGCTTATGGATACTTTGCCCAAATGATAACATTATTCATGTGGCAAGCTATTCAATCTTGAGTCTCACCCCGATGTACCTTCCAGGAATGGTGTTGGGATACAAATTGGGAGTAAACTTTGACTGATTTCAGCCCCCCTCCCACCCACCCTGGGATACAGAAGTCAAATGTTGCGCCCTAGCTCAGATCAGTTATTTCAGCACTGTTTGTGATTCCAGCAGTGGAATAACAGACAGATGGAAAACAAATATAAATAAACCACAATGGCCCTAGAAGGTTTCATTTCTGTTGGTATGTTGCATCAAGAAGGATTAATCCAGTACTTATTATAACAGTCAAAGGTAATCGGTGGGAAATCACAGAAGAGCGAAAATTTGCATTAAGGAAAAAAATACTTGATAAGATTGGTTTGTTCACCTATTGGTAAAAATATTGCAAGCTAATTGGTAACTGAACACATTTCTACCCAAGTGACAGTAGCTGGTGGGTTGAAGCATAATTTTAGTTAAATAAAAACATGTACAGAACCTCAGGAGTCTTTATTGCAAATAATCATATGTAGAATTTTACATCAGGTATATTTTGAAAATATATTTTGTTTACTTTGGCATAGTGAAGCCTGCCATTACTTTGAGAACCATAATGATTCATGATAAACCTCTCTTATGTTCTTGGACTTAACTTAAGCAGTTGCTGCCATTATTTTTTTAATTAATTGGCTCATTTGGCCCAAGAAGTTTCCATTGTGCTGGGAAAATTACTTTAACTCTCTTGGGTGCTAGATACAGTATTCTGCTTTTTGTTTATAGGTTGATCTGTTTATATAAAACAGATGTACAAGAAGCTTCCTGTGGGTAGCAGCGGAATGCAATGAGAATACTTGTTACACAAATCACGGTCTATTGGTAAAAGTACTGATTTTAACCTGATAGATCATTATCTCTGAGCCTGCAACTATAGATAACTACAGGTCGTTTTATTCAGATTTTGTGCTTGGCAACCAGAAGAAAATGTGATTTCAAACATTGAAATTTAACAGTACTCAATTTATCAGCTTTGTCAGGCCAAATCAAACTGATTTCAAGCACAGTATATGAATTGGGCACTTCTACCTCATTGTTATATTTGGAATATTGCTGGTGCAAATTAGTGGTCTCATTCACAACATAGACAATTACCACAATTCTAAGTAACTTGTTGGAATATTTTTGAAACTTTTCAACGCAATATCAAAATATTGATTATAGATAACGCATATTGGAGCTACAGTGTGGCAATTCTAAACAGATTTGTGTGATGTTTAAAATGTGGATGTTTGTGAAATTGTCAATCTATATTTTGTAGGTGAATTTAGTGTTTTGGAACAACCAGATCCAGAACCTTCCGTTTTTAGAGACGTATCTGACGGACACAACACTAATGAAAATTCTGTGAGTGCAGCTTGTCTTCAAAGTCCATCTGAAAAAAATAATTCAAGCAAAGTTGTATCCTTCAAAACTCTAGAGGACAGGTAAAATCAAGCTTTTTTTTTTATAGCACTCGACAACTCATCCACACAAACTTGCATTTATATAGCCCCCTTCACGTGGGGTAGCATCTCGGAGCACCAAGCAGTCATTGCTCTCGTTAAGATTTCAGTTCCAATTCTTCACACATTATTTGTATGGAAGATGGTAGTGGTAAAAATGATTCTTTAAAAATTGTGCTATATGAAGGAATTTGAATTCCACAGAAGTTGCAAATACTTGTGTTTCAAATGTTACCGATAAATTGAATGGGACAAACGTTTATTCAGGTTTTGATGCTTCTGTAAGCCACTTGACAATTTCTGTGTGATTAAACTTTTGATCAAAGAATGTAAAATGAGACCAATGTTACTTTTTATTTTAGACCTATTAAATCGAACATTGATGGGAAATCGCAAACTTTTGAAGAGTTCCTAGAGGAGCAGATAAGAATAGAAGACCAGAGACTAAGGCAACAACCACAAAGAATGGAACTTTCACAGGTTTGTGTTTGAGATGGTAACTGCATGAAACAGAAAATATTGGAAATGAACTTTGGGTCAATTCAACAATTTGTATTTATATGGAGCCTTTCATGTAGGTTATTACGGTGCTTTACAGAAATGGTGCCAGATATCAAGTGGTGGGGAAGGGAGTTGACCATAGCTACAGGCAAAGAGGTAGTTTTTTTCAGAAGGCTTTCGAAGATGAAAAGTGGAGTGAGGTAGAGGAATTCAGGGAGGGAGTTCCAGAGGGCAGCGATGGAGTGGCTGAAGGCTTGGCTGCTGAGTTTGCAGAGCGAAGAGGGCGAGCTGGACAAAGGTCACAGAGGTAGCTGTAGTTTAGAAAGTATCAGGATTTTGTAGGTGAGAGTGAGGATCTTGAAGTTTATCCACAGGGACACATGAAGCCAGTACAGGCTTGAGAGCACAGGGATGATGGGCATGTTAAGTTAAGAATGCATGTGGCTGAATATTGGATGATCTGGAGCTTGTGGATTATGGAGCTCGGGAGGCGAGTAACGAGGGTCTGGAAAACGTTTTGTTCTGAGGTGATAGGGGTGTGGATAAGGGTTTCAACAACAAGATTACATTTGTATAGCGCCTTTCACGTCGGGAGGACGTCCCAAGGTGCTGGATAGTGTACAGCATTTCAGACCCGAGCTGGAGGGGAGGGAAAGGGGGTGGCAATGTTGTGAAGATGATGAAAAGCAGACTTGGTCAGGGACTGAACTATGGAGAGCTGCCAGGATGCTGAGGTAATCAGACGCAACCATGTTTAGCTGAAGCCAACTTGATGCTTGGCAGTCAGAACATCATTAGAGCTGGAATCAAGGTTGGAAGTAGAGAGGTAAATTTAGGTGTTATCAGCATACGTGTGGAAATTTATCCCATTTTTGTGGGGAAAGGCATTTAGAAGAGAAGGGAGAGGATCGAGGATAAAAGCCTTAGTATGCCCCTTGTGACCATATGGGGCGAAGGAGAAGCCATTGGAGGAAACTAAATGTTGGCAATGGGTCAAGAAAATGCTTCTAGAACCATTGAAGTGCATGAGAGAAGAAACACAATCAAGGAAGATGGAATGGTTAACAACAACAAAATTACATTTGTATAAAGCCTTTTACATCAGGAGGATGTCCCAAAGTGCTGGACAATCAGTGTTTCGGACCCGAGTTGGGATTGGGGAGGGTGGAGGGCAGGGGGGAAGGAGGGTGATCAAAAGTGTGGTCAACGAGGAGGGTCTTGAGATGGGTCTTGAAGGTGGCAAGGGAGGGGGCAAGGTGGAGGAACTGTGGGATGGAGTTCCAGAGGCTGAGAGGTAGAAGTCTCGCCCGCCAATGGTGGGGCAAGGGAGGTGAAGCAGACTGCACCTCACTGAGCGGAGGGAGGGGGCAGGATGGTATGTGGTCACCAATGATATCCTGACTATCTGTGACCAGGGCTCCCTCTGTCTCCTCGTCCTCCTCGACCTATCGGCAGCATTCGATACGGTCGACCACGCTATCCTACTCCACCGCTTGTCCTCCCACCTCAACCTTCAAGGCACTGTCCTTGAATGGTTTAGCTCTTACCTTTCCCACCGTCTTCACTTCGTCTCAACGAATGGCTTCTCCTCCACCCCCCGTACTGTCTCATGTGGTGTCCCTCAGGGCTCTGTCCTCGGTCCCCTCCTCTTCACCCTCTATATGCTCCCCCTCGGTGACATCATCCGCAAACATGGGGTTAACTTCCACATGTATGCGGATGACACCCAACTCTACCTTTCCTCCTCTACTCTCAACTCCACGACCACCGATGTCCTGACAGCCTGCCTGTCCGACATCGAGTCCTGGACGAGAGACAACTTTCTTCAGCTCAACGTGCGAAAAACCGAGGCCCTCCTGATTGGCTCACGTCAGCGCCTCCGCACCTCAGGCGCTGACACCATCAGCATCCAAGGCTGCACTCTCCACCTCTCAAAGCCAGTCAGGAACCTCGGCGTTTTGTTCGACCCTGAGCTGTCCTTTCTCCCTCACATCCGCACCACAACTGGCACCGCCTTCCATCACCTCCGGAATATCGCCAGATTACGGCACTACCTCACCCCTCACGCCGCTGAAACCCTGGTTCACGCCTTTGTCACCTCAAGGCTGGACTATGGGAACTCTCTCTTCGCCGGCCTTCCCGGCACCTCCCTCCACAAGCTGCAGGTCATTCAGAACTCTGCAGCTCGTGTACTGTCCCGCACCAGGCTTCGGGACCACATCACTCCTACCCTCGCTCGCCTCCACTGGCTCCCCATCCCCCAGAGGATTGATTTCAAGATCCTCATCCTCACCTACAAGGCCATTCACGGCCTTGCTCCCTCCTACCTCTCCAACCTACTATCCCCCTAATACCTGCCCGTACCCTCCGTTCCTCTGGCTCCGGTCTGCTCCACGTCCCCCGCCCCAACCGCCCTACTATCGGTGGTCGGGCCTTCAGCCTCTCAGCCCCGAGGCTCTGGAACTCCATCCCCCAGTGCCTTCGCCTTGCTTCCTCCCTTTCCTCCTTCAAGGCCGGTCTCAAAACCTTTCTCTTTGACCGTGCCTTCAGCTCCCCTCTCGACTCTCTTCCTCCTCCTCGCTCCCTCCCTTCCCTCCCCTCACCCTGACCATTTCCCCCCTGCTCGGGTCATGACCCAACTGTGCAGCGCCTTGGGACGTCCTCCTGACGTGAAAGGCGCTCTATAAATGGAATCTTGTTGTTGTTGTGGTTAGGAGATCGCAGAGGTAGGGGGGATCGAGGGCATGGAGGCCTCTGAAGGTGAGGCCAGGATCTCGAACTGTATCCTCTGTGTGATGGGAAGCCAGGAGTCGGGTGAAGATTTGGGTGATAGGATCACGGAGCCTGGTGCAGGAGAGTACATGGTCTGCAAAGTTCTGGATGATCTACAGTCTATGGAAGGAGGAGTTGCCATTTCCCAAATTGTATACACAGTCCCCTGCGCTCTTTTTTCCACTGTTGGCAGTGGTGGCTACACTCTTGTAAGATGTGTTTTTTGAGCAATCTTGTTTCTGGTTGTCTATCCTACTAATAATTTCACTGTTTTCTCAGCACCTTGCATTGCATTGGGTCCACAAAGTTTAATCTCAGTGTATCTCAAAACTAGAGTATTTCATTTTAATATTCATCAAAAAAGGGTTCCTTGAAAGGGTTTTATATATTAACTAAGAAAAAAAATGCTAATTAGAAAATAACATGCCTAAACTACAGGTAACTAATACTGATCTAAAGATTTCCATTCAATTGTAGCCACCATCAGAATTCACCGATAGCAAAAGCAACCAGAAAAGAATATTTCTGAAGCGAGGTGAAGGGCTGACAAGGTTCTCAACTACCAGAGCAAGTAAATCGGCATCAGTCAATGTTGATAAGCAAATAATATTGGATTCTCATAAGTCAGTGAATACAACCCAGAAGCAAGTGGTATGGAAATCCACATCCTTAAACAAAGAAAACCGATTTGACGGCTCCAACAGAATTGGAAACAAATCAAATCCAGTTATCAAACCAAAGAACAACCCTGCTTCATTTTTTAAAAAGGTGACTGTGTTAGGTAACAGGCATGGAGAAAATACCCTTCAGGTAGAAAAGAAAGTCAGTGTATCATTTGGCAAAGTTCATGACGTGAGTAAAATTGAGATTGATTCTAAAATTGGAAAGGTAAAGGATGTTCATAATTGTACACCAAGTAACACCGGCCAGGGGAGTACGGCTTCAAATGGGCCTACTTCACTCGATAATGGAGAGACAGAGCAGAATTACAAAGGGAACACTATCTCTGCAAGGCTAAATAATGATCCTGTTATTGAACCAGAGTATTCCTTTGAGACTTCATTTCAGAAAGCTTTGACAAAGTGGGATAAAGACAAAAAGAATGAAAAGCACGAGTTAGATGAGTTTGAGTTTCTGGAGCAGGCTGCTGATGAGCTGTCTTTCTCTAGCAATTCTTCTTTTCTGCTGAAAATGATCCAACCCAATAAAAATCGTAGATTATCCTCTACTCCAATCAAGTCTGCTGACCAGCAACAGCGAGCTCAAACTCCAAGTGAGTTTATGAGCAGCAAGAAAGATTCCCAATCAAGGGATAATATAAAATTTTCAATCTGTAATGGTTCAAGGACCTTAGAACCAGATTCCAGAATAAGTAATGTTGAATTAAAGGAAAATTTCAGGAATGTTTATGCCTTTCCAGTCAGCAATGGGGTAACAATAAAAAGTATTGAATGCGATCTTCAAGGGGAAGATTGTTGTAGCAGAAGCACTTCAGATTCAGATGATCTTGATTCAACATTGACAGATGAATTGGAAGTGAATGTTAAACCGGTGGAATACACGAGTGATGAGGATGATGATCCCAAATCCAATTGTGGAAAATACCCAACAGACATTCTCAATAAAGACAAGAGCGTGGATGCTAATCTTGATTTATCAGATGATGAATATATTGAAATGGCCACGGTAATCGAAAACAAAAGGACTGTTCTGAAGCAGAAGACAGATCCCTCCTTATTTAATTCAAACTGCATAAGTCACCAAGTCATCTTGAACCAAGAAAAGGTTGAGTTTGATGATGACCAAACGTGGATGGATTTTGAGGAGGCTGGATTTGTTGACCATGATGATAACTCTTTGGGCTCTGTTAAAGCAATTCAAGGCACCTGCTCTGCCAGGTCCATCGAAGACAAGGTAATGCGAAGAAAAATTGCTTCTACTAAAAAGGAAGATGTTGTGGAAGAAATCAATATTAAAAGTATAGATATTCCTCCTACCTCAGATCTAGTGACAAAACTATTCCCTTCACTGAAACCTAAACCGAAGACTCCATCTCTTCAAGGTCTGGATCAAAAATTAAAATCTGCGAATGACCATCCACTAGGTAAAACTATTTTCTTGTTGCTTTTGTAAAACTCTGTTACAATTAAACTCTCAGAAGTTTTATCTTTATGAATTGCATAAACGCCTAAGTTGTACGTTCACCCGAGTCCCAAGCAGTTTCCAATCAAAACCACTTAGATTTCTTTGCACTCCTTATATTAATCACTTCCTAGCTCGTCACTAACTCCCCTACATCCATTACTCTCGAACTTACCAATCGACTGCATTGAATCACAGGAAACGTAGTTTTCAATGCGATGATGCATGCGCAGAACTTCGTTTCATGCGATTCCAGCATTTGCCGTTAAGTGCGCAAGTGATGACGGGTCAAGACTCATTGAGTTGTGGGAAATGAAGTCGACTAGTCACCATATATGCACTTACTGTCTTCTTCCCCACATCCAAGCCATGACCCGCTCTGCCTTCCCTCACCTCCGTAACATCACCCGACTCTGCCACTACCTCACCCCTCAGGCCGCTGAAACTCTTGTTCATGCCTTCATCACCTCCAGGCGCGACTATGCAAACGCCCTGCTTGTCGGCCTTCCCAACGCCTCCCTCCACAGGCTGCAGATAATCCAGAACTCTGCAGCCCGTGTCCTCTCCTGCACCAAACTCCGTGACCCTATCTCCTCCATTCTCGCCCGACTCCATTGGCTCCCTATCCTTCAGAGGATCCAGTTCAAAATCCTGGTCCTCACCTACAAAGCCCTCAATGGTCTCGTCCCACCCTATCTCTATGACCTCCTAACCCCCTACCAACCCGCCTGCTCCCTCCGCTTAGCTGGCTCTGACCTGCTCCACGTCCCCCAACCCACCTGCCTCCCCATTGGCGGGAGAGCCTTCAGCTACTCTGCCCTCAAACTCTGGAACTCCATTCCTCAATCACTCTGCCTCGCCCCCTCCTTAGCCTTCTTCAAGTCCCGCTTCAAAACCCTCCTCTTCGACCATGCCATTGGTCCCTCCCCTCCCTTCTCTCACCTGACCCCAGCTCGGGTCTGAAATGCTGTACACTGTTCAGCGCCTTGGGACGTCCTCCCGACATGAAAGGCACTATACAAATGTAATCTTGTTGTTACTGGCTGCATTGACAAACTACCGCATGCGCACTTAACGGCTAAATTGAATTGTGCATGTGCAGTGTAGATTATTGATTATATTGGATTTTCTATACAGTTTGTCTACAACTGCTTTGTGTAAGTCATATTAAATGTTATGGTCCCGATTAATATGACTTATACGAGTTTTACTGCTATATAGTTCTGTTTTAAATTAAATAACTTGAAGCCTTCAAGTTTTTCATTCTAACAGGTGAATAAGTTATGAACTGCTTACTTTTTAAATAGTTCCTTTCATGTAAAAGAAGTGTATCATGGGGCTTTGCAGGATGAAATTGCATATAAATTGAAGTGAATGTTATGGAGACAATTGTACAATGAAAGAACAATATCCAAATAATTTGAATGTCCCAATTATTCAGCTGTTCTTACATTTGTTCGTAAAGCTGTTGCACTATTTTTCAGGTGATGGTATTCAGTCCAAGTTGCTAAGGGATAAAATGGTAGAATTAGAATGTGAGATTGAACGATTTCGTGCTGAAAATGTCACACTGGTCAAACTGCGAGATGATAGGGAAAAGGCACTGGAGGATCTTAGGTAAGTTTGCATAACTATTCTCTGATGAAAGTTTTTGATGGATGACACATTCACAATCTCATTGAAAAATATACAAACATAATTGTATAAAATAATCGGCCCTATCCTCAACAGTTATTACGTAGGTATAGTCCAGTTGGATTGATTAGTATTTGACAACTTTTGTAAAATACTTTCTAATGTATAATTATATAATCTTTTTGATTTATTATACAGTGGAATCCATATTAGACGGACACTGGTTAATACTGGAGGCTGGGTAAATTTAACAAAACGTCCTGCCCCGATTCATTTGTGTTCTTATCTGTTTTAAATATTTTGGTTGATTTGGACAAAATCCGATTAATTCGGACAAAAGGCCGCGCTGGTTGCCGCTGACTGTACTCACACGGGCCTTGTTTGTGTCGAGTGGCTCCATTCAGCCATGAGAGGCTCCCGGATGGAGATGCGAGGAATCTAAGATTAATTGATAGTGGACTCCAGACATTCGCAGTGGCTGGAGTTGGGCCGTCAATCATTGAGGGGCCAAAGGAACAACAATGGAGGGAATGGGAGGAGTCAAATCACGATTGATTGATTGACAGCGAGAGCCATGTGTGAATGGCTGGAGCCCATCCATTCGCAAGCGATTCCAAGGCTGTCAATCACCTCGGAGCCACCTCTAATTGGTCCCCTTCCCATCCAATGGGCACGGCAATGGGAGGAAGGAAGCACTTTGGTCAATGTAAGAATTTGCTCGGCGAAAGAAAGAAGTCCACCCACTCCGCCTGACACCATCGTGGCAGTCGCTTGACATGTCACGTCCTCAAAGCCCGGACGCCTCTTAAGCTGGGTAAAACGGCCGTGCCCAATGTATCCAGCTTAACAGGCTTCCACTGTAATTGGTAATTTTAGTTGAGCATTAACATAAAGTAAATGAGAAACTTACTTTTTTTTGATTAGAAAGGAAATTACAGATTTTGAGCGAACTAAGACTGAAGAGTTAACTCGACTGGAAGAATACAAAAAAGAAGAGTTGAGAAAACTTCAAAAAGAGCGCAAGGTTTTTGAGAAATACGCTTCAGCCGCGAGGGCCATTCCCGACAAAAAGGAAAGAGAAGAAATACAGGTGCAAGTTCTACTTTAATAATGATAATCCTTATATTTGATAAAACGCCTTTCATGTCAGGAGAACATCTCAGAGCTTCAAAGGATGTACTGTATAGTGACTGTATTTTGCAGGCAACACAACAGCCAATTTGCATATTCATACAGGAAATGCCCATTGCAAATGTTTTCAGGGACCTCTGGCAGATGCAGTGATTTGGAGACTGGAATAACTCCACACTAAAATAATATAATGAAAGGAAAGTGGTTCACTGTATTCACTTAGTTGAAATAATCCTTTTTGGAGTAGGCTTGATGAATACTGATGTATTTTATTGGTTGGTTAGGCTCTGAAACAGCAGATTGCTGACTTGCAAGAAGAGGTGAAAAGGAAGGAATTACGATGGTCAAGTACTCACACACGGCTTCGCAACCAGATCGAATCCCTGACCAAGGAAAACCTTGAGTTTCGAGATGAGGTTAAAGTGATGGAAAGACTTCGATTGGAAGCCTGGAAGAAAGCTGAAGCAGCTATTGATAAGAAAGCAGATACATCCACTGTACTTCTGAAGAGAACCGAACCTGTGGTAAGTCTGTTTATTCACTGGCTGCAGTCGCACGTTCACAGACTAAAACTCTCCTGTCAGCAGTGACACTGCACAATATCTGACCTTTAAATCAGAACAAAATCAATTAGAACGGGCAGGGATGACTTTCTTCTGAGTGATAAAGTTGTGTAATGCACTACCCCAGAAAGCCATAGATGAGAAATCTATTGAGGGATTCAAGAAAGAGGTGGATGGATACTTGGGAAGTGAACCTGGCAAGAAGGTAGGGAAGTGGGATTAACAGAGGTACCACTGTGGACTGTTAAAGCGCCCTTTGATAATGGCTGCCTTCTTCCACTGTGAACCATTGCTGATCAGAAGTGCATTCAGTGGACCAATCTAAAGTACTCTTACTGATGGAAAACCTCAAAAGCATTTCAATGCTAAAGCAGTTGAGCATTCACAAAGCACAAACTGTGCCAATTGCCAATTAATACTTGTATGCT
Organism: Callorhinchus milii; assembly: GCF_018977255.1. Classification (NCBI taxonomy): domain Eukaryota; kingdom Metazoa; phylum Chordata; class Chondrichthyes; order Chimaeriformes; family Callorhinchidae; genus Callorhinchus; species Callorhinchus milii. The sequence goes on along the minus strand of NW_024704745.1, from coordinate 66,169,774 downwards.
GATCAAGAGCTCTCTGCACAAGTATAAATCATCTGGTTACGCAAAATGTAAGCAGAATAGAAAATTAGATTTTAATAGATATTGCACGTGCAGAAGCTGCAGTGGGCGGTCTATGAATATTCAAAAATAAATTATGTCATTCATTTTGGAAAAAAGCTTGAACTTGAGTAAAAGATAGCCAGGGTCATGGAAATGTTTTATGTACAGATCATAGTCCCATTTTTTTCAAATAAAAAATATGAAATTTTCAATTAAAAAAATTAAACAAAATAACAACTGAATAACCCACCCTGTTAATTGGACTTTTTGAACAGGTGCACAACTTGGACGTCAGGTTTGATCCCCAGCTTTCCTTTCTACCACCCATCCATTCCCTGACAGGGAACGCTTTTTTCCATTTTTGCCACATTGCCTGCCTTCATCCGTACCTCACAACCAGTGCGGCCAAAACCCTCGTCCACGCCTTCGTCAGTTCCCAGCTGGACTATTCCAATGTCCTCCTCACTGGTCTCCACAGCTCCACCATACACAAACTCCAATTAATTCAAAACTCTGCCGGCCAGATACTCACCCGCACAAAACTCTATTCCACCATCACACTAGTCCTTGCCAGGCCCCACTGGCTCCCAATCATTGAACGGATCGATTTCAACATCCTTTCACTCGTTTTCAAATCCCTTCATACCCTTACACCTCCCTATCTCTCCGACCTCCACTCCACCACCAGCTGCCTTTGCTTGGCTGGCTCTGGCTTCCTGTTTGTCTCCCGTGCCCTCTGTTCCACCATCGGTGGGCGTGCCTTCAGCCACTATGTGGCTGAAGGCACGCTGAAAACACTGGAACTCTTTCCCTTAGTCCCTTCGCCTCGTCCCCTTACTCCCCACCTTCAAATCCCATCTAAAGACCTTTTTGATCGTGCTTAAGGACACCTCCCTCTCCACCTGGCTCGTTGCCAGACTCATTGTGAAGCGCTCTGGGAAGCTACGCCCGTGAAGGTTGCTATATAAATGCAAATTGTTGGTTATCAGTCTCTTCTGCTGGATGTATACAGTACATTGATTTGTTGCTATCCTCTATTGAGCCAAATTGACTTATTAAAAATGTCCAACTTGTCTTTTTAACCTCTGTAATTCCATGTGCAAGTATTTGATTCCTAGCTATGATCAATAGTGTAGTATCTTATGTTTTTGATTATGTAGTTAGTCATATTTTTATGCTGTTATTTTTATAGATTCCTGTTGATTTAAATATCTAAAGTGAGTCATTTTTATATTCTGAGGTGGAACATTTATTGCTCTCCAGATTTTATTGTAATACATGGAGCTATAATCTTTCAATATTTTAATAAGTTGAGTTGTGAAGTGCATAATTGGACACTATTGCATTCCAGTTTTTCCACATGGTGTCTTTGTAATTTGGCCAAAAGTACAGTACTGGGGCATCTAAGAGCAAAGTAGCATTTTGTTCTGGCTGCTTGAAGTATATACAGTAGCAGATTAATGATTGATAATCATTGTGTGTGTGTTTTTTCTAGCTTTCCCTAGATACCAGAAAAAAGGAAAACTCTTCTGTAAACAGACAGGTGGACAAAGGTAAAACTATACGCACCTCAAGAAAGGAAAGCCCTTACAGGAATGACACGGTAATAAAAGTTGCACGCTTCAATATTGGTGCATGTCTCTATTTTCCCAAAGTATCTATAGAAATAATTTAATTTGTTTTGAATGAATGTTTAGAAGGGATAATGTCAGTAGGTATCACGGTTTCCTTTGCATGAAACCGTTATATTTGCATTTCATATTCATTTTTTAAATATTAGACTAATAATCCTGGCATTTGATATATTCTTATCACATTGTCACATCTCAAAGCACTTCATATGATTTACTGTAGATTATATTACTATAGAGTAATTGTGTATTTTGCAAGTGGCAACCAATATGCACACAGTAGTCCCATGTGCAGCCATCGTGTAAATTATTTTTGTTTGGAGGATTGATGGCCAAGACACTGGAAGAAACTTATGTCTTTTCATATAGTGACAATAGGATCTTTACCATCCACCTGAACAGATCTTGGTTTAATGTTGAACCTGCAACCTTCTGATTGTTCAGGCATGAATGCTGCAAACCGAGCCAGGCTGACCCTTATTTATGTTTTGGAGATTAAATGCTTTTAATCTAATGAAATGGTTTTCTTCTCTGGGCTATCTGGATTAGAAGCTAATCTAGACTGATTCTATTGTGACTCTGATAACTTTGAAGTAAGTCAGCCATGTTTTAATTGTAAATCTACTGACATTATAACGTTACTGTTGTTCAAAATTGGTTCTGCCGGATGCAATTTTCCAAGAGGACTGCCACCAGAATGCATGTGACTAACGTAAAAGTGAGAGAATCTGTTAACAACTTGTATCTGATTCTTTGCCTCTTGAATCACTCACTATGATTTGTATTCATTCATTCTATCATTCCCAAAATGTTTATCTGTGTACTATATGATCAATGATATGATACTTTTTGTGCCTCCATTACCAAAATATTTCAAAAGGTATGGAGTTTTGGTGAGAAAGGTAAGATTAGTTATTAAATTACATATGAAATTAGTTTTTGTTGATGTTAAAAACCATCATATTACTTGTGTGAAGTCATGGACCACTCCCTTGATTTGCCCTGAAGAAGGCAGAATTTCATTGCATAGACAAAATTCTGTGAAATAAGTTTTCTACACCCACAAGTCAATTCAAATCCACCTGCCTGTTCAGGTTAAAGATCCCATGGCACTATTCGAAAAGAGACTTTCTCTGTGTCCTTGCAAAATAAAATTTGTCATTGACTTCCTGGATGTTTATGGGACATCAGTGTGCATCTTAGGTAGTATGTTTGCCTATAAAATGGAGTAACTACTCTGTATAGTAAATCCAGTAAGACAACCTCCCTTAGGAGTCCTGTAGCTCAGTGGTTAGAGCACTCGCTTTGCAAGTGAGAGACCCGAGTTCAATTCCAGGCAGGTCAGGGCGAAACCTTGGGCAAGTTTCCTTACTCCACACAGAGCCTAATAATAATCCCTCCAAAAACCAAAAACAATAATAAAATTGGTCATTTTCAATCTACGACTGTTTGTGGGACATTGCTGTGCGCAATTGGCTGCCGCGTTCGCCCACAAATATACAGTCAATTCACTTTACAGTGTGTTCTGTGAAGCGCTTTGGGACGTCCTCCCGACGTGAAAAGCACTATATCAAATGCAAGGATTATTATTATTGTGAAAAGTGCTATTTCAGATGCCAGGCTTGTTATTATTTGTTAAAAATAATAATAATCCTCACATTTGAATTGTCAGCTCTCATGTTGGAAGGACGTCTCAAAGCAGAATATACTGTAAAGTGTAGTGACTATTTTGTAGGTGAACAAAAGTGATTTTCTCTGTTGTAGAAAATCTTGGTATCTCTTTTATAAAAGATTTATGAAACATGTTCAGCCTTTGCTCTTAAAGCTGAAACCATGGTTCTATCTCATAAGTGTTTATGGTTCCTTTTAAAAAAATATATTTTTTGGACTACTTATATCTATGCATTTTTGTTTCAAATACCAAGAGTGATTTCAATTTAGAATATGTTAAAACTTAGAATCTATTTATTACAGATTTCTCCTAAAGTTAAACCGAGCAGAACCATGAAATCGCCTCTTACTCCAATAAACCAAAACATCCAGACAGAAACTGAATATATCTCTCCAAATAAAGGTATGGAGAAACTGGTCACTTTAATGCACACAACTGCTTGTTAGACCCCTAGACTTCAGAAGTTGAAGTCTAGGGGTCTAACAGGCATTGTACATACTATAAATTCTTAAAACTCATGCATATCGCTCTCTCCATTCTCATTGATTGTCTGTGAAGCTGACTGCCATGTAGCAGGAGAGTGGTTTTACTCAAGTATTTTGTTTAGCTAACTTGTCAGTCAAATGCATGACATGTTCTCAATATTGGGAACTGTGTGGTTGGGGGGAGGGGGAGGAATAGTTATCTGTTTCCAGTAAAGTGTAAAATGGGAATTGCCAATTTCTAAATTTTAAACTACACATTAGATGCCACAGATATGTACAGGCCCTGTTGGAAAGATTGCTTGATGCTTTGAGACATCCTCTTGGAATCTAAGACACTAAATAAATGTCAATTTTATTGTAATGTATCCTCCCAAATCTGTTCCAAAGCACATTTTTATTGTTCAGTTTTTTTTTAATATAAAGTTAGTTAATGCAACATCAAATGCTTTTGTTAGGAGTCTGTTTTACATATCCGCAATTTAAGCACAAAAAAATCTGATCGAATTTGAGGCATTCAATTACTATGTTAGATTATTTTCTGATAAACTCAAACAGATAACATGTTTACAACTGTACTTTAAGATGATATGCCATTGATACAATCTGCTAGCATGTGTTGATTATTCTTGACTATTTATCCTCTTTATTCATAATAGCAACTGTTATGTTGCAAGAAGTCTTGCTCCAAAAAAATTGGGACTTAAAACAGACTCTGTGAAACTCCACAAGTAATTGTCCCAAGGTATAGCTTTGTCATTGCTTTTTGCAAGTCAATTTTCAAAATAAGCTAATTTCCCAATAATTGTATGACTTAATCCTTCAAAGTTCTCATTTGTGGAAATTTGAAGAAGACTATTGGCCATATCTAATATAGTTATATTCTGAAATAATTTTTGTAAAGTCATCGGACATACCCTTTTGATTTAAATCTATGTTGACTATTGCTTATAATTTCAGAAACCTGATGAGTTTTCCTTCTACATATGTGCATTATAGGGATCAAAGGTGCTTCATTTGTAGATACATATTATTAGTAAAGCCTATACTAAATCATCCGTTCTAAATTCATGCTATTTATTAAAGATTCAAAATAGATATAAATAGATGCAGAAAAGTCAATGAAGCTGCTAGTACCTATTTTAATGATGCCTGGCAAAGTGTAAAGAGTGTTATGTAAATACAGATTGTTGTTGAATACACATCTTGATGGTAACTATGCTATAGGATTAACATTTTTTTTCTTGCTAATGTAGTTACACCTCCTTTGCGATCTTCTATACCTCAGCCTGCAAATAGGTTTGACTCTGCAGAGCCCAGTGAAATGCGTTCAGAGCCTTGCCAACAATTCTCCAATCTTCAGGTTTCAATACAAACTGGTTCGGTGAGTTTGCCAATTATATTTGGTTATTATAAGCGTTAAAATTAGCATACTTTAGTTAATGCCTTAAAATTTAAACTCAGTTTTATTCTGTAACTTGTAAAGAGGATTTATACATTTGTCTGGAGATTGAGAAAATTGTAACTATCCTCCTTGACTGGAGGCAAGTGGGGTCTCCTTTGAGCTGAGTTCACTTCAAGGTTACATGCGTGGCAATAGAATGTCAAAATCGAGTCACCCCTGAAGCAGGTCTCGGTAGTCTTGTACCTGAGCCAGGTGGTACTCCATTCGTCATTGCTGATGTCTGGCCCTTAATGTCTAGTCACTGGGACTAAGGATCGAGCAATCCGTTCCAGACATGGGTTTCTGCATGTGTCAAGACACCTGTCTAATTTAAAAATAATTATAACCCTGTGTTTTATACAGCATGTAGTTCCAAATATGAAAATCTCTTATGTTGAGGAACGTTTAAATGAGAACAATTAGGTGGTTAATTTATAATGTATTCATAAATTAAATTTTGGTTGCCAGAACTTTACTGATTTGAGTTTTATTAGAAGGCTTGCTTTACACTTAAATAACCGTTTCTCTACATTGCTAAAGCAGGGTCATAGAAGTAGTGAGGTTGAAGAAGAAATTGAAGAAGAGATTAGTTATCCAGATGGAAAGGTAAGATTATTCACTTATTCATAATTCATACACAGTGAACTCCTGATACCTTGTCACTCTAAGGGAAACTAGCTCGGTGATTACTTTGAGGGGTTTCAATAAATACCTGAATAAATGTGGCCAGGATATCGATAACATATTGACTCAGTGGTTAGAGCATTCGCCTCGCAAGTAAGAGAACTGGGTTTGATTCCCGGCAGGGCGAAACCTTAGGCAAGTTTCCTTACTCCATGCCTGATAATAATCCCTCAAAAAAAAACAATAATAATAAAATTTGTCACTTCGATTCACGACTGTTTGTGGGACACTGCTGTGCGTAATTGGCTGCTGTGTTTCGCCCACAAATATACAGTCAATTCACTTTACAGTATATTCTGTGAAGCGCTTTGAGATGTCTAGAAGACGTGAAAAGCGCTATGTCAAATGTAAGGATTATTATTAATGACAAGCTAAAACAGGGTCAAGTTATCACGAGTTTACTGTATTTATAGAACAATGATTACGTTGTTTTAAATAAAAACAAAAGTCGCTAGGAACACGCAGGTCAGACAGCATCTATGGAGAGGAACGAGTTAACGTTTCACGTCGATGACCTTTCGTCAGTTCATATTTTCAGCATCTGCAGTATTTTACCTTTTGATTAAGTTGTTTTAGTTTATTTATATTGTAATTACCATATTTCCAGGTACTGTATCTGATAATACAAAAATGTGCAATTATAAAGCACGTCAATGTAGGATTACATCTCAAAAAGGCTTTACAGAGATGGAGTGGTCAACTGAGTAAGCTGGAATATGAAGGTGATTGTGGGAGAGTTAACTAAGGGTGCAGTCAAAGAAGTAGGTTTCTTTAGGAGTTTGAAAGTAGAGGAGGGTTCAAGTTTCTACTTATGAAGGTGAACGCTCAAGACCAGTGTACATTAACAAAGCGACACTACTTTATTTCCATAATTTTTTGATATTGAAATACTTGCACATCAAATTATCATCCTGTGATGTTTACTGCCATTACTCTTTCATTTCCATATTTTAAAAAATTGTTTTGTAGGTTGAGCAGGTGTTAAAAAGTGGACGTCACATAATTCTTTTCCGTAATGGCACCAGGAAAGAAATAAGTGCCGACAGGAGGAGTGTGACTGTAACCTTCTTCAATGGGGATGTAAAGGAAATGTTATCTGATCAGACTGTGGTAAGCCTCGATCCAGTTACATGTTGTCGCTTCACTTTTACAAATCCAGCAAATCGTACAATATGCATTAAGCTTGTGCATAATTTTCTATTTAGTTACCTTGTATGACAGAAAAATGGCTAGAAGATGATTTAATTTTTCTAATATACAGTATTTTTCAGAGTTGAGCCAGATTCTTGGCTTGACCAAAGAAAGTAGGTTAAATGTGTTCTAAAATAGCAGGGGTCAGAGCAGCAGTTCCTAGTTTTTACTTTGGTTATAGGAATTGGTTGTAAACCTTTAAAGATTAATAGGTAGGTAACATTACACTTTCTTTCAAGTAGATATACTATTATGCTGATGCAAAGACAACTCACACAACCTATCCTGATGGATTAGAGGTTTTGCAGTTCCCAAACAACCAAACTGGTAAGAACTTGCTGTCAGGCTTTAGGATGCTAGTCAGGAATCTGCACCCAAACTGGTGGGGTGGAGGACAGGGGTTGGAGGGTGACTGAAGACACAGTTTAAGAGGAGGGTCTTGAATGAGGGAGGGAGTGAGGTAGAGGGACTGTGGGATTGATTTCCAGAGGGTGGGGGCAGAGATGCTGAAGACCGGGGACATAAAAGCAGGCCGGAGTCTGCTGAGCAGAGGGAGTGGACAGGTTTATAGGGGGTTAGGAGGTCATAGAGGTAGGGAAGAACAAGGCCATGAAGGGCTTTAAAGATGAGAACCAGGGTCTTGAACTGCATTCTCTGAGTGACGGGAAGCCAGTGGAGCCGGGCGAGGATGTGGGTGATAGGGTTACAGAACCTGGTGCAGGCTTCAGAGTTATGGATGATCTACGACCTGTGGAGGTTGAAGTTGGGGAGGCCATCAAGCAGGGAGTTTGCGTAGTCGAGCTTAGATGTGATGAATGCGTGGCTGAGGGTCTCGGCGGCCAGCTGTAAGAGACAGTGCCTGAGCTGGGCAATGTTGTGAAGGTGGGAAAGGGAGAGCGAGTCATGGTATGGATGTGGGTATGAAGGACAGTTGAGGGTCGAACAGGACACCGAGGTTCTGTCTTGGCTCTTTGAGGTGTGGAGTGCATCCATGAAGAGTGATGCTGTCAGCGCCTAAGGCATGGAGGCGCGGACGGGAGCCAAGTAAGAGGGACTCGGGTCTTGTTGACATTTTGACACACAGGAAATTCCAAGGTGCTTAGAATGTACCATCAGATGAGAATCCCTGCTGATTGGGTTTTGGGTGCTGTCCTCTTGGCTGCATCTGATTCTGATAAATATGGAATGAAGGACTCGGATAACATGAGAGAGGGGTGGGCAGCGAGTGGAGCTTGTGGACAGTAGAGCAGCAAGCTCCAACTATCCACTGTGCTTGGAGTATGTGGTGGAACAACTAAGGGTATCAGTTCAAGCATTCAAGCCGTTGAAGGAATTGCAACGAATTCAGGTGGTAACATTATTTTGCATATGATGTTTGCTATTTTGCAGAAAAACATTACCCAGACGGCAGAAAGGAAATCACTTTCCCAGACCAGACCATCAAATATTTATTTACAGATGGTCATGAAGAAAGTGTTTTTCCAGATGGTACAATTATACAAATTCAAACGTAAGTAGATTTGAGAAATGTTGAACCTGAACTAATAGTACCCTGAACAGAGTATGGGCCAAGTGAGTCAATTTTGTTTACCTCCTCTGACAATTATAGATGAATAAAAAAAATGTTAATGATCCTTGCATTTGATATAGCACTTCGCACATCTTCTAGACGTCTTAAAACATTTCACAGAATATTGTAAAGTGAATTGAATGTATTTGTGGGTGAAACGCAGCAGCCAATTGCGTACAGCAGTGTCCCACAGTTATGGATTGAGTGACCAAATTATTTTTATTTTTTTTGAGGGATTTATTATCAGGCACATGAAGTTAGGAAACTTGCCCAAGGTTTCGCTCTGCCAGGAATCGAACCCAGGTCTCTCGCTTGTGAGGCGAGTGCACTAACCACTGGCTACAGGACTCCACAAATGTTAGGACTATCTTTTTAGTTAAAGACCAGTGTTTGGCTCACAGGTACCTGTAGAGACGAAAACCTGAATCCAACTGTTCCAAGTCTTGATGTTTTATATCTTAATGTTTGATTCTTTTAATTTAGTGATGGAAACAAGATCATTGAATTCAACAATGGACAAAGAGAAATACATACTTCACAATACAAAAGGCGAGAATACCCTGATGGAACAATTAAAACTGTATATCAAAATGGAGAACAGGAAACCAAATATATCTCAGGAAGGGTACGCATTAAAGATAAAGAAGGCAACATAATCATGGACAGTAAACCCTAGCGATCAAATGTGCTTAAAATGTAAAAGCAATCAGTACTGTACTTGAAACAAACAATAAAATTGGCTTTATATTAATTTTGGGGAAAATGTGCACAAATCTGATTATCTAACATTGTACAATTGCTTTAGTATGAACATTTTTGTTGTTCACAGGTGAATTTTTACAGTAAATGTATTTGGGGAAATGAAGTGTTAAACATGAACAAGTAGATCTCTTAAATCTCTTTTTTAACACTATTCTGAACTAGAGAATAAGGCGAATCAAAAACATAGGACATGGAGGGGTCGTTGTCCTTAAGCATTTTAGAGCTCCAGGTTATTGTTCTAATGCTGCTATCTTTATTTGTTTGGTGAAGCCAAAACGTCTAATTTCTTCATTCTAGATCTCACCTCCCTATTTGTTCTAATGAATCATGCCCCAAATGCTCTGTGTCTTTCAGCTGTTAATTGTGCAGTGGATGGGGTGTATTTATGTAACACCCTTCATATAGGATGTCTCTGACCACGTTAAAGTAAGAGGGTCAGATGCAAGGGCTAACAGCCTGTCCAATGCTGCATATTAGGTGAAGGCTGGCAACTTTAGTGTGATGTGAGTTTAACCAGCTTAAACCAAAAGGTGAAGTTACTGTACTTTGACCAAAGCCAAATGTTCAACCCAACACATTTTGGCGAGGTTTTTAATTCCAAATAAAGGACAGTATACAATGCTATTTCAGGAAAATAAACTTTTATTGAACACAGTAACAAGCATTGGCAATCTTGATTGACAAATGGAAAATTAAGTGTTTGACATTATCAGTATGTAAAGCAGACAGGAGCTACAATATTCAGGAAAAGAAAATGAAACAAATTAACCTTGCTCTTGTTAGAAACTCTTGCAAGATTAGTTTTTTGAAGCTCTTAAACTCCTTAAAAAGGCCATTACATCAATTTAGCTATGCCTTGAAATTATATTTAGCATCATGTCAATTATGTAAGGAAAAACTCAAAAAGATTAACTTTACAACTTCAAAAGGCATTTACAGAAGTACTTCTTGGGATATGTGGCAGGACAATTAAGGGCATTTTCTTTAACATGCAGTATCTTGTCAAAACCTGTTACCAGGGAAGGGGAAATATATTCATTAAGATTAAATATTGCTCAAAAATAGCTTTTTGAAGAGACAACTAAGACTTACACATGGGTATCACGTGTTATTTCAATTCTTTTTGACAATAACTCCATTATTTGATTCTTCCCACCATTAACTGCCTGATAATTTATATTCTAGAACACACAAATGACATCCTGTGGTAGGAGTTTTTTTGGCATGAAATTCATCATGAAAAAAAGTTAACTCCCCACCCTAGGTACATACATCCACCTGACATGAAAGGATCTCTACAAATGTCATTTGTTGTTGTAGGTAACCCAATAATTTATATTAGTTAACTGCCTGAACATACAAAGTATATACAGCACAGAAACAGGCCACTCATTCCAACTAGTCCATGCCAGTGTTTATACTTCACCCATTCCTTCCCATACCATTCCCCTCTCACGTGAAGGTCTCTTGAATATTTCTACGCTATCTGCCTCAGGCAGTGAGGTCCACAATCTCACTTCCCTCTGCGTGACGTAGTTCCTGCTAAATTCTTTTAGATCCTCTAATTACCGTCTTATATTTGTGTTCCCTGGTTATGGACTCCCAACCAGTGGAAAAGCATTTACATTAACTTCATTGAACCGTTTTATAATTTTAAACACTTCTATTAGGTCCCTCCTTAACCATGTAGTGAATAGCAGTAACCTGCTAGCCCTGGTATCATCCTCATAAACCCACACAGTACACTTCCATCACTACATATCCTTAGTGTGGAGACCAGAAGTGGACACAATACTCCAAATGTGGTCTAACCAAAGTTTTGTTTAAATTCAGCAGCATCTTCACTCTGCAGTATAAAAATATTTGGAGATATTTATGGCCGCTTTCCAATTCTTAGATCAAGTTATCATTTGTCATGTTTGAGTATAGTCAGTGAATGTTAGCCAGCTATTTGTGTGAAGAGGGCATCACACCTGCACAGGATCACTGATAGCAAGCAAAGTACTCGCTATTTTTTCCTGCCCTGAGTCAGGTATGCTTAGATTAACTGACCTGCCAGCTGTTCTGAGTTAGATCAGTTAACTCAGCATAAACCTGAAAGCTAAAAGGATCATCACTGCACCAGTCAGCGCCTTTATCCTCCAGACAATTGGGATCACTGAAGAGAATTTTAAAATAAAAATCACTTACTTTTACATATCCAGATTTGCAAATCCCTTTTCAACAAGTGGAAGATGAATCAATGATCCTCCTTCTTCATACAAGAACACAGACACATCCGGATATAAACTCTGGGAATAATAAATTCATAATTCTAAAAGCTTGTTTGCTATTAGTTAGTAATGTGACTGAAAGTAAAACTTTGTAATGGAGGGACAGGGAAAAAGTGTCATAATTGAAATAATTTACCACCAAGAGAGCTGTAAGTTGACTGCCTTGCACAATGTCAATCATCGTCCAGAGAGCCTCCATGGACCATTCAGGACAATATACAAGTTGATGTAGATTATTCATTGAAGCTGGGGGTTTAAAGCCCATTAGCTTCACTCTGATGGCTCGAGCTGGGTACTGCATTAATCCTATAGGAAGCTGACGAAGCCTGGTATTTCAGAGGAATTCAGAAGGACATTAAAACTTTATACATTTCAAATATACAATACAAATATATTTACAAAACACTGAACAAAAAATACTTGAAAGGGGTTGCACAGTGCATTGACCCCCCTCCCCATGGGTCACACTATATGTCACAGTTAAATGAGGTTGCAAATAGGTGAAACTGCTCCCAATTGGCAATGTTAATCCTGTATGCCAAAGCCCCATCAGGTAAAGCACTCTTAGCTGGGCAAGCAGTGGGAAGCTTTCTAGTGTTAGCAAAGGTAAACAACACAATTTTAGCTGGTTAAACTCCAGCAGTTTCAACCACAAAATATATAATCAATTCACTTTAAACCATATTCTGTGAAGTGCTTGGAGATGTCTCGAAGACATAAGGCACCTTATTAAATGCAAGGATTAATATTATTAACACACTGTAAGGTCCTCAAAACATGGCTCTCGCCAGCCTACAGGAAACCTTTGGGATTACTATACTCCAGAATTATATAAACAGGGTGCATCCCACTGGGGAGGGTGTGTGTGTGTACTCTTTTCCTTTTACATCTGTACCAGATAAAAGGAAACCATACTGTATACGCAAACTTTCACTAGTTTGGAGCCAATAGTGCCTCTCGGCTATATATGTATTCTGGAGTCTTCAGCAGAAGCCTCTTGCTTTCAACAGATACCCAGAGAAGAGTAAACAATAAAATGTCTTGAGTTGTTTTCTTTACAAACTTAACTTTATACCAAGCTGTTTGGAAGCAAAATCCCACTGACAAAATCTACCTTTTCGAGACGTCTCAAAGATGTGAAAAGACGCTACATCAAATGCAACAATTATTATATTATTATTAGCTGAGAAAGTATTTCCCATAGCATGAAAATAGAACAAGTTTAAAATGACATGTTTGATCTATGTACCTGGATTCTGGTAGAGATGCACTGGAGCCAAAGTCAACATGCTGCACCAGGATCTTCAGTGGGTGCAGGTTATCAACAGATAGCACCTTTGCCCTATACCACCTTCCATCATCATATTCAGCGAGGCAAGGCATTTCTGTACATGGGAAAATGTACAAACCAAGCTTTTTAAAAAATACAGCATTACATCCAAAATTATATTCTTAAAGTTCTTTCTGTGTTAATTTATTCTAGAGCATTTTAAAATGTGTACATTGTTCTTATTGTCTCTCTTTGTAACCTTCTGGGCCACATCTCATGGGCTCTGGTATCTCAAAAACAATGTCATAGTGTAGCCCAGTAGTTCAGGGTACAGAATAATATATTTTTATAAGGGGGCAGGAGGGGGAAGTAAAAAAAAATCTAGAACGGTTTGCATTTGTTTATGTTTTGTTCGAACAGTTAAATGTTTTGCTTAGAAAACATCCCACATTTGAAAAGGGTAGAAAAACAAAACTTGAAGGTCAAGTTGATTGTTACCTTGCCTGACACTCCAGCACAATACTTTCATAGTGTTGCATTGTCAGGATTGTTAAACAAAGGTCCTTTCTGCCGGTTCCAGTGAATTTTAAATGGGATTAATCCCCAAGAGAAGGGATTTTTTTCTGGCCAATAATCCCAAAATAAAAAAATTCCCATTATGGATGTTTGAGACATTGTTGGACACAAATTGCTTGCAATGTTTGCTACGAATAGTTACTTCACTTTACAGAAAAACTCTGAAGTGCTTGGACATTTTGACATGATATGGCCCCAAATCAAATGCAAGGATTATTTGAGTTTGAGGCATATAAAGTGTAGGGTGCCAATGTGGTGCTTATACATGATTAAGATATATCACACTGGTTAGGTAAAACTAACATTTTAATAAATAAACACAAAAGAACACATCTTGAGTACCTGATCTGAAATCAGTAAGTAAAGGAAGTCTCTCTGCACTCGGGTTAAGATCTCTCAGAGCCTTGTCAAGATTATCATCTTCAGGCTCATATTTTAGGCCACGATCCATGTCGCTGTCAGATTCAGAATCTCTTCTCTGATCAATGCAAATATACACCTTTAAAAAAATTAACCTTGTTAATCCTTGTAATACCAACATTTTCTAATATTTTCAAAATCCCCATTTTGATAATCAAATCACAATATAAATGATTTTCCATAAAGTGTTAGGTTTTATAAAGTCTCAGGTGACATTTTCCTATTAATTTCAAGTGAGGGAAAACCAATCCCACATGCAGCCATAACACCACCTAGAAGACATGCTACTTCCTTTCTTCTCTTCCACAAAACTATCCAGTTATTGTTCCTTATTTTCCCCAATAATTCCTTCCCTGAAATGATGAGCCAGAAACCCACTGCCAGACTCCCACCCTGGGGAGACTATTGCCAACCTCCATTTGCAGCAAGGTTGAGGTTAGGAACTCACTGTATGGGAAGCTGCAGGTTTGAAACCACATCCTATTAGTCTGTAGGTAAACATTAAAATTCTAATATATTATTTTAAAGCTATTTTGTTCATCTAGCATTCAAGAAGAACTTGAGATTAGTTACATTCAGCAATTGGCAGAATGCTACAACATAGATTTATATAGTGCCCTTCATGCGGGGTAGTGTCTCAGAGTGCTTAAAAAGGGTCTATAAAAGCTATAAAGGGTCAATAAATTAATCTAAAATATCCAAGAATAATCCATATAGAGTAGCACAAAGCAAAAAGCTTGATATGTAAAGTATTCAGTGACTGGTAGCAATTCCAACAGTAATTTTGAGTACATAAACACCATTGGCGGGAGAGCCTTCAGCCACTCTGCCCCCAACCTCTGGAATTCCATCCCCCAGTCACTCCGCCTCGCCCCCTCCTTAGCCTCCTTCAAGTCCTGCCTCAAGACCCTCTTCGACCATGCCATCGGTCCCCCTTCCACTCCCCTCCCTTCTCCCCATGACCCCAGCTCGGGTCTGAAATGCTGTACACTGTCCAGTGCCTTGGGACGTCCTCCCGACATGAAAGGCGCTATACAAATGTAATCTTGTTGTTGTGTGAGTGAGTACTCTTGTACCTTTATATTCGTCTCCACTGCCTCTCCTTTTACCTCAACCCTAATGATTCTGTTCTTGCCCAGTTCCAATCCTACCTTTCCTTCCCACCGCCTGCACTTCATGTGTGGTGGCATCCTTTAGAGCTCTGTCCTCGGTCTCCTCCTCTTCAACCTATACATGCTCCCGCTTGGCGATGTCATCCGCAGACATGGGGTCAATTTCCACATGTATGCGTATGACACCCAACTCTATCTCGCTGCTTCCACCCTCAACTCCAGGACCATTGATGTCCTTTCTAATTTTCTGTCTGACATCAAGCCTGGACGAGAGCCAATTTCCTCCAGCTCAATGTTGGCAAGACAGAGGCCCTCCTGCTTGGTTCCCAGCAGCACCTCCTCACCTCAGTCGCTGACACTATCACCATTCATGGCTTCACTCTTCACCTCACCGATCCAATCGGAAACCTCGGTGTCCTTTTTAACCCTCAGCTATCCTTCATACTCCACATTCGTTCCGTGACCCGTTCCGCCTTTTCAAACCTCCACAGCATTGCCTGCCTCCGCCACTCACCGAAGGCAGGGGAGACCCTGATCCACGCTTTCATTATGTCCCGGCTTGACCACACCAACTACTGGACTTCCCAACTCTACCCTCCACAAGCTGTAGATTCCTGCACCAGGCTCCAGCTTCACTGGCTCCCCATTCCTCAGAGAATCGATTACAAAACTCCTGTTCGTGCCTTCAAAGCCCTCCACGGTCTTGCTCCCCCATACCTCGCCGACCTCCTAACCCCATATCAGCCAGTTCGCTCCCTCGGCCCCGGCAGACACCGGCCTGCTTCAGGTCCCCCGCACTTCCCGTCCCACCATTGGCAGTCCAGCATTCAGCATCTTCAGCCCCAGACTCTGGAACTCTATTCCTCAATCCTTCCACCTTCTTCAAGTCCCGTCTGAAGACCTGCGGCCACCCTCCCACCCCCATCTCTCTGCCCTCCTCTCCTTCTGACCCCAATTCCCAGCTTGGGTCCAACACCCCTGATTGTCCAGCGCCCTGGGACGTCTTTCCGACATGAAGGGCGCTATACAAGTGTAATTTGTTGGTATACAACATGACAAAGGGGAAAATCATGTGGAAGGATGGTTAAGGAATTTAATATTGGTTGACTGCCTGAATCATATGCAGCACAATGAGTTCATACTTTCATGACCCAAGATTCACAAGAAACCTTTCAAATCTATGTACTTGTGTCTTTATGTAGACATACATACCCAATTGGGAGTTTCTAGGTGCTTGACAGTTACAGGGAAAACCTTTCCAGGCAAAGGCAGTAATGGATAATCATATCCTGGCAAGATAGGAGTTTCAAAGCGAGGTGATATTAAACCCTGTAATACAGATTTGACATCTTACTATCTGTGTGTGTTACCAGTGTTCTGTGTGTGTGTGTGTGTATAACATATTTTCAATAATTATACAAAAGTGGGTCCTGTAGCATAATGGTTAGCGAGCTTGCTGCAAAAACGAAAGGACCCAGGTTCGATTCCCGGGCAGGGCAAAACCTTAGGCAAGTTCCCTTACTCCACATGCCTGTTACCTAGCAGTAAATAGGAACAATTGTTAGTCAATTGGCAGCTCACTTTCCAGGGGTAATAATTCCTAAAAAAAAATCCACGACTGTTTGTGGGACCCTACTGTGCACATTTGCTTGCCTCATTTTGCCTTGGCCACAGAATACACAGTCAATCCACTTTACAATATATTCTGAGAAGCACATCTCAATGATGTGATAAGGGGCTATAGCATAGATGTATTTAAGGAAAAGTGGGATAGTTACATGAGGGAGAAAGGAATAGAAGGTTATTCTTGAAGGCTTAGTTGAGGAAGGCCAGGAGGAAGCTCATGTGGAGCATAAACATCGGCGTAGACCAGTTGGGCCGAATAGCCTGTTACTGTGCTGTATGTTCTAATGTATTGTAATATATCAAATTCAAATTATTGTTATTAAAAGAGTTATCAAATGTGAGTCAAATTCATGGTTTCCATCAATTCTCAATTCCCTAGTTGTGCTTCAACTGTGCCAGACATGGCTTCTAAATGCCAATTGCAAAAGAAATCCAAACCACTGATGATTGGTATAGTTAGGATTTATAATGTGGACTGGTGCATTATTCAAATGAATCAATGCTTTACATATTGGCATGAATTTAAAACATTTCTGAACTCACAAGCCACAATTTGTTTTGTAAATTGAGAACCTAGTCAAAGAACTACACACTATCCAAATGCTAAATAAAATGGCAGAGAACCCAAAACAAGCCAAGGAATGGTTAGGTATGTTATCTGAGTTAGAAAAATATGCAAAAACAGTAGAAGGGAAGATAAGAGTGAAGTAAGGAGTTCCTTAGTCTAATGGAAACAATTCATCACAAACAGCAGCAAATTAAGCAACAACTTGTTTATGAATATCCATTCATAAGAAACGCCAAAGTAAATGCCAAGTGGAGTGCTGTAACTCAGTGGTGTGAGCACTCGGCTTGCAAGTGAGAGACAAGGGCTCGATTCGCGGCAGGGCGAAATGTTGGGCAAGTTTCCTTACTTCAAGTGCCTCTGTTTACCTAGCAGTAAGTAGGAACCCGGTTGTTAGTCGATTGGTGGATCGCATTTCCAGGGGTAATAATTCATTAAAAAAAATTGGTCACTTCAATCCACAATTGTTTGTGGAACACTGCTGTGCACAATTGACTGGCGTGTTTCGCCCACAAAATATACAGTCAATTCACTTTATAGTATATTCTGTGAAGCGCATCGAGACGTCTCGAAGACGTGATAAGGCGCTATATCAAATGCAAAGATTATTATATTATTAAACATGTAGAAATTAACACAGTTGCCTAAAATTCAACATTTTACACCTTTTTTTTACCTCAAATGTCATATTCCAGCATTCTTCAGGCAGATTTCCTCCATCATTTAAATCAGAACAAAATCTCTGTGAAAAAAAAGCAACAGCTTGCCTCACTGCTATTTACCATTTAAAACATACTGTTCACAATTCTGTTCAATTAACAATTTCTTTAATAAATTCACCAAACAATGAAGAAAACAGTCCTGAAATTCTGAAAAACAGAATATGCGAGAAAGGTCAAATATCATTATTTTCAGGCTGATCAATAACTGTGTGCCTTTCCAGGTTGTATTTCTTGATTAGTTTTAAGGTGAGAAACAACTTCCAGAACATGGATGAATTAATGACTAAAGGCTTGTAAAATAATTAAAGGTATAAGATAAGGCAAGCTCAATCTCTTACATAAAAGCTAAGATGGGAGAACATTGACCAGAATACCTAAATCAAAACGCTGGGCACAGATCTGGGGGTAAAAAAACTCTTTACTCAAGAGTTTGATGAATCTACCAATCAAGAAAAACAATTACTGTTATTCAATATACAACTAGATTCCATGATGTAAAGTTAATGTACTACAGAGTTACATTTCTATGGGCCATATGGGCTTTTCTCTTAAGTTTACTTTATGAGAAGGACAGATTAGCCATTTGATGAAGAATTTGTCTTAAATGGATTGAGTACTCAAGAAATACAAAATTCAATTCTTTCGAGATGATTTCAAGCACACTTCAAAAGTACTAACTAACAGGTCCCTGCTTTTATACTTGTATCTGGCTAACATCTTAGTCTTACCTTAGTGATTATTGAAGTTTTCTCAATTTGAACAGCATGTTTATGATGAACCATAAAATAGGCCACAGACATTCCATCAAAGTGAAGATCAGCCACCAATGTGTGTGTAGAACTTTCAGGTGGATCCTAGTTGTTTAGTACATATTGAAGTTTTACATACAACAGGTAAGATTGAAGGAATACAGTTTGTCTTTATTGGATACTTATCAAAATAATTTACTGAGCCAAATTCTGTTCTAACCATTTGTGGCAAATATAAAGTTTGTTACTCACATTTTTATGATTCCCACTTAAATAACCAATAGAATCAGAAACCTCTTAATTATCAAATAATTTCTGACTGGGCACAATAACAAATTATATGCCACAAATTGTTTTGGGAGAACAATACCATCCTTTAGCATTACCATATATACTCTATGAAACTGAATAAACATTCTTGGAACATACATAAGAATTTGCTAGGTGAAAGAAGACCAAGATCCATCTAGTTCGCCTTCCACCTTCCTGGCAGTCACTTGATTTGTCGTGTCCCAAACTATGCTTTATCCCGAGATATTATTTTCTAGCAGAAACCTATCGAATTTGTTCTTGAAACAAACAACACTTTATCTTCCACCATCTCCCTAGGGTGCCTGTTCCATAAGTTTACTACTCGCTCATTTGTTCTGAATTTCCCCTCTTCAATCGCAGGCCGTGTCCTTGAGTTTTACTGTTCAGTTCAAGAAAAAACACCTTATCATGGTCTACATTATCTAGTCCCTTCTGAATCTTAAATACCATAATCATATCGGCCCTCACAACCTTCTGTGTGAACATGAACTAATCACACCTAGGAGTCCAGTCCCTCCAATCCCTCAATCATTTGGTTGCCCTCCTCTGTATCCTCTCAATCACTGCAATATCCTTTTTATATTATGGTGACAGTATTTCAAGTGCAGTCACACCAGTGATTTATAAACTGGCAGGATTACCCCACTAATTCGACTCAATATTGCCCTTTTAATACAGCCCAGCATCTGGTTTGCCTTACTCACTGCTACCGATCACTGTTGTGATAGCTTCAATTTATTGTCCATCAGGATCCCCGGGTCCTTTTAAATTTCCATACAGATTATTTTCTTCATAATAGTCCCTTCCTGGATTTATTTGTCCCCGTGTGAAGCACTTTTTCTACATTGAATTTCATCTGCCATTAATCTGCCCAAATCCCAAGTATGTTCAAGTCCTCCTGTAACATATCCTTTGCAGTCTACCGTTTTCATAAACTTTGTGTCATTTGCAAATTTAACCACTGTGCTTGTGACTCCTACCTCCAGATCATTTATGAAGATTTTGTTCTTAATTTTGCTTGCATCATAATTTTCACCAGTTGAGATGTAAAAGTAAAATGAAAAGGGTAATTTGTTGAGTGTTTGTTCCCCATCTCTCTTTGTGGTCTCCATGGGCCATACATATTGTGCAGTTCAGGGAGTGAACAAGAAATGGTATTCTACTCATGCAGTTTGATGCAGCAGTTCAGAGTTATTACACTCCCTTGATTTTCCCTTCCTCAATGGGAGCAATCTGCTTAGTGCCACTTCACAAAATATCTAAAAACTCACAACTGAACTAACCGTCCATTCTGGAGGAGCCTTGTGTCATTCATAGAATTCTACTGTGCGCAATTGGCTGCCGCGTTTCGCCCACAAATATACGGTCAATTCACTTTACAGCATATTCTGTGAAGCGCTTTGAGACGTCTAGAAGACGTGAAAAGCACTATATCAAATGCAAGAGTTATTATTAATATACAGCACAGAAGGAGGGCATTCAGCCCATTGTGTCCACATAGGAACAGGAGGAGGCCATTCAGTCCTTCAAGCCTGTTCCGCCATTCAATTAGGTCATGGCTGATCTGTACCTCAACTAATCCTTTCAATTCCAATTTCCCGCTTTCTCCCCATATCCGTTAATACCCTGACCTACCAAAAATATGGGTAGGTCAGGGTGCCGTACTGGCTCTTTGAAAGAGCTGTCCAAATGAATCCCACTCCCCCGCTCTCTCCCCATAGCCCTGCAAATTTGTCCTCCCCAAATATCTATCTAATGTTTAACAAAAACTATTTGTTTAGTACACAACTCATCTTTCTCATAGAGAGAAGCAAGATAAAATCTCAGCTAGGTGCTATCTTTAACAAACTAACAATTCTCCTTTAATCCAGTTTACATTCTGCAGCATTGTTGATTTTATAGTTCTTTTGAATACTGTTTTAACTGTTATATTAAACACTGCGTTACTTTAATAGTACAAAACGACGTGTACTAGCTTGTTGGAGAACTTTAGTTTTAATCAATAAATATATTAGGTCTTGGAATCAGACAATTACCATAATCTCCACCTCCAAATTTCTTTGAAGTAGTAATTCTCTTAACAAATCAACAGCATCCTCCTGCCATTTATTTCCTACCTGCAAAGAGACATGTGTAGAATATATTTATATAAAAATAATTTATAACACAATATAACCAATATCCAACATTGTGGAATTATGGCAAACATAAATATTAAATTTCACATTCACATTTTAAGACATTTTAAATGCGTTTTTTGGACCCCCCAACTCATTACATGACATCACCCATTGAAAAAACAGATCCTTGTAGGACAGTTCCCCCCCACTCCCACCCAAACCCCATCTAAACACTTTGGCCTCCAGAACAGTTAGCATTCTGTAGGAGAAGATGACCATTTAGTCCAAAAATAATTGTTTTGCAGACTCAATTTGTTTTTAAAAGGAAAGGGCAAGATCGGAATGATATTTTTACAAGAGGCCTGCGGAAAATTAAGGCTTCAGTTTATATCCTATATAAAGATGGCTTAATGAATCCATAAAAGACTAAAATGACCTCACATTAGAATACGTTATGTGAGGTCTATTATTATTAAATAAACAAATGTTATTCAACGCACATCATTGATTTTGCATAATTAGTTGTTTATAAAACATGGACCAAGATAACTTTTAAAGCCAGAAACACTTTCAACTAACAAACTGTAAATACTTACAGGCTCCACTCCATAAAGCTGAAATGGTAGACAAAGCTCTGGTATCTCAGGATACATGACCATTGGATAAACATGAACATGTGGGATAGTTTCAATGTATCCATTGTCTACATAGTACACCTAGCATCAAAAAAGAAAAAACAAACGTGCTTCTGACAGACTGCACTTTAACACATTTAGAACAGTAAATCTTTTTTTAAAAAGACAAATATGGACAACGTTTACACTTTGCTCTGTAAGGCTACCTATCTTGTATGAGTGTCTCCTCAGTTTCAATATTCTACATTACAGCATAATGTTTTCATGAATAAAAAACAGTTGGTCTCGTTGAATATCACTAATGCAAAATATCACATTGCGCCTATAAACAATCCTATTGTACAGTCCTTACTGGCAGCATCTAAAATTGGTAACATCGTTGCTAAATTTCCTGATAATGAAAAATCATACCATATTAACACTGACCATGCACCACAAAATAATCTCATTCCTGTATTGCCCTCCTGAGTGAAACAAAAAGCAGTCAGTGCTTATGTTAAATTGCACCAAGAATGTTAGATTGTGATTGCGTCAATTCACTTTACAGCATATTCTGCAAATCGCTTTGAGAAGTCTTGAAGACGTAATAAGGCGCTATATCAAATGCAAGTATTATTATTAATATTAAAAAGTTAGTGTCTCCAAATGGTAAAGCTCATCAAAAAAAGTTAACTTTTTTTGGTCAGCCGGGTGTCAGCCAGCACCTTGGGACGTCCTTCCGACGTGAAAGGCGCTTTACAAATGTAATTTCGTTGTTGTTGATACATGCAGAAAACCATCATCAAACCAAACTGAGAAATCTATGCATCACACCTACACATGGAAATTCGATGCAAGGTCCGTGCCAATTACAACTTGAGTATAGTATTAACATATACAACTGCTAACTTTTATATATATTTTCTACCTACCATTGTACCATTTTTTTAACAATTCCAATGGACTCCTAATATTTTAGGAATCCCCAATGTTTGGCAAAAGAATAATCAATATTGGGAAGCCATGGGCAAAACAAAACTTGTAAGTTTCAGGACGGAATTTCAAACATTAATTTTAGTTTTATATACTGGATTTTCAAAATTCTGCTATCCAAATTGATTGTAGGGTAGTTTAGATACAAAAAAACTGTACCTATTCTTACCTTAACACATACCCCAATTACTTCCAAAATCTTTCCTCTGTACCAGAGGGTATCAGAACCTTTAACAACGCAGCCTTCTCCTTTGCTATAGCAATAGGGTTTTAGAAGTGGCAGGATTTTAAAACTGGCTTGGATAGCGCTGGTTAACATGGTGAATTCTTCTTCTATATTAAACATCACACAGAACAGGACATAAATGTTAGAAACACTTATCAACGTGCATTTGTTTTTAAAAAATGGTCACATCCTTCATAGAGACACTTGGCAAACAATACAGTGTAATTCTGTAAACTGTTTGAATGCCATCACCAATTAGCTTGCAAGCGATGTCACTGTAAAACAATTTCTTCTGGTTGTTCCTCCTCCTAGAAGTTTCAATACATTTTCTCATCAAGACAACAATAATAGCCTCAGTAAGAGGCTACAGTGATCAGAAAGGAAACTTTCACAAATAAAATCCATTGTGTAGAAATATTGTATAAGGCAAACGATTCTTAACTTAATAAAATTAATGTATTTATTATCCCTTCTAATTGGGTCCAAATCCCTGACTATCCAACGCCTTGGGACATCCTCCCAACAGGAAAGGTGCTATACAAATGTAAGTTGAGACATCTAGAAGACGAGCAAAGCGCTATGTCAAATGCAAGGATTTTATTATTTATTATTTAAGCTGTTGGTTGTTTTTGTTGTTGTAGACTGAGTTTTGAAAAGCAGCAACAAATTTAGGGGATTTGAAGGGTGCAAAACCAAACAGAAGATCTGAGCTGAAATGAATTAATGTCTCAAAACATTCCTTGTTGATAAATATGCATTAGTCTGTACGTTATTCCACCATATCATTCTTGAAGTCCATTTCAATCTGCAGACAAATGGGTGGTTACTTGCCAGGGTTGTTCTTTCCTGTCCGGGTACTCCCTTCAGGAACCCCTCCAATCTGGTTTCCATCCTGTTCACTTCAGACTGCCCTGGTCAGTCACAAATGACATTCTGTCTATCTGTGCCCAGGACCCTCTGCCTTCTCATTCTTCTTGATCTCTCTGCTACCTTCGACCACTCTATTCTTCCCCACAGTCTTTCCTGTCAGCTCCAGCTTCACGATTCTGTCCTTGCCTGGTTTCACTCTTACCTTTCCTGTTGTTTTCACTTTGTGTCTGCTAACGGCTTCTCTTCAGGCTCAGGCCCCCACACTGTCACGTGTGGCGTTCCTCGGGGCTCTATCCTTGGTCCTCTCTTTCACATGTACATGCTTCACTTGGTGATGTCATCCACAAGCCTGGGATAAACTTCCACATGTATACAGATGACACCTAACTATCTCTCTGCCTCCACCCACGATTCCAGTAGCACTGCTGCACTTGTTCCATTCGCTTTCCACTACCTCCACAACATTACTTTCCTCCACGACTACCTCTCCCCTCGGGCCGCTGAGATCCTTATCCATTCTTTCATCGCCTCCTGGCTTGACTATGCCAACTCTCCTCTCGTTGGATTTCCCAACCCTTTCCACCACAAGCTGCCTGCCCCACCATCGGCAGTTAGGCCTTCAACCTTTTTTGCACCCACCCTCTGAAACTCCATTCCGGAGTGCCTTTGCCTTGCCCTTTCAGTATATAAATGCAAGTTGTTGTTGGAGTGAAGGGACATCTGAACAATTTCTTCACAGGGTTTGTAGAATTCACTATCACAGAAGGCTGCAGAGAGAATCAATTGGGATATTTAAAGGAATGGGGGAAGTGGGAGGGGGAAGAGAACTAGATAAGATATGAGCGTTATTGTCTGAGACGCCGTCCGGCATGGAGGGTGCTATATAAATCCAAGTTGTTGTTGTTATATTCTGGAAATATGAGTATTAAGGGGTGTGGAGAAGAGGCAGAGAAACAAGATTAAAAGACTTGCCATGATCTAATAAACTCAAACAGCTTCTGTGTTCTGAATGGATCTTTCAGGACTCAAAAGCCAGAAGTTTCTGGTCCCAAGCCTGAGTCAGCTACCTTGGATGTCTGGAAGAACACACAGGAAAGCTTCCTGTACATTTTTAGAAGAAAAACTCTAGCATTAAGCCGAGTCATAATAATAAGCTTGCATTTGATATAGCTCTTTTCACGTCTTCTAGACGTCTCAAAGCGCTTCACAGAATATGCTGTGAAGTGAATTGACTGTATATTTGTGGGTGAAACGCAGCAGCCAATTGCGCACAGCAGTGTCCCACAGACAGTCGTGGATTGAAAATGACCAATTGTTTTGTTTTTGGAGGTATTATTATTAGGCGTGTGGAGCAAGGAAACTTGCTCAAGGTTTCGCTCTGCCTGGAATTGAATCCAGGTATCTCGCTTGCAAGGCGAGTGCTCTAACCACTGAGCTACAGGACTGATTCTCTGGCTGAAATGTTAATTCTTTAAGGAAAGTGTCCCTGTTATATTTCTCCAGTGGATCAACTTTCTTATTTATAAGTGAAATAATTACAACTACCAAGAATTTAACTCAATACATCGATCATATCTAAAGACAGGCACAAGTTAATACTTGCATGGATTCAATTTGACTTGAACACAACTTACGCAAGGATTTTCTGATTCCATAGATGACTCCATCATCACCAACACCAGTTACTTCAACTTCAAAGATGTTCACGTTGGGTAAGACTGGAGGCTTGTACACCTTTTTAAATTCTAAACATTCTTGATGATTGGCTGCAGACGGCCCATCAATTTCAGGTGCCTGGTCTAATAGTAGTTGTTTCATATCAGTCTTTACCACAGTGGCATCCAATGCAGTTGTATCCAATGTAGTTGGACTTGGAGTAAGCAAGAGTAACCCATCAAAGCTCCAGGTTTCAAATTAGTGCACAGCTCTAAACTTTTGGGCCATAGTTTGAACCTTTGACCCATTCAACTTTCCCCCACCTCCACAATATTGCATACCTCCGCCACTAACTCTCCCCTTGGGCTGCCAAGACCCTTATTCATGCTTTTGTCACATTCAAGCTTGACTACGCTAAACTCTCTGTTCACTTCCCAACTCTTCCCTCTATAAGCTACAGACAATTCAGAACTCTGCAGCTCGTGTCCTCTCCCACACCAATCTCCGTGAGCCTATCATCTTGCCCGGCTCCTCATTCCCCACCGGCCTGCTTCACCTTCCCCCGCCCTGTCTGCCCCACAATTGGCAGTTAGGCCTTCAGCCTTTCTGCCTCACCCTCTGGAACATCATCCCAGAGTTCTTTCACTTCCTTCAAGGTCCATCTCAAAACCCTGACCTCACGTTCAGTCATCCTCCCACCAATCCCGAATCCAACCCCCAGCTCGAGTACAGGTAATATACTTTCTACTTTCTGCTGTACTTGTTGTTATGACTATAGTACTTAAATTGAGTCTACTAAAATTAATTCAGCTCTTCTCCACCACAATACTCTGTAGCTTGTGTCTTCTCCTTCATGGGACGATCACCCCATTCTCACCTAGCTTCCCTGGCTCACCATCCTCCAGAAGATCAAGGCTCACCATGTCTTGCTCCTCCCTACTTCTGTGACCTACTAAATCTTCACTAACCTGTCTCCACTCGACAGGCACTGGCCTGCTCCATGCTCCCCGCCCTGCCTGCTCCACCATCGTAGGTCAGCCCTTCAGCCTTTCTGTCCCCACACTCTGGAACGCAATCCTGGAGCTTCTCTGCCTCTCCCCTTCCCTCGTCCCCTTCAAGGTCTGTCTCAAGACCTTCCTCTTTGATTGTGTCTTTGATCATCTTCCCCCTGCCACCACCCCTCTTGACTCCAACCCCAGCTCAGGTGCAAACCCTTCACTGTCCAGTAATTTTTAGATACTTTACAAAATTCCAGCTAATCTGTAACTCACAAATCAAGCAGTTTTTTTTTTAGGTTTACGCACAATTTCCTCTCCAAAAGTTAATATGTGAAAAAAGTATCAATTACATTTTATGAGGCAGAGCCAAACCTTTCTTGATCAAATACTGCGCTATGTTGATAAACTGTC
Source organism: Callorhinchus milii (assembly GCF_018977255.1). Taxonomy (NCBI): domain Eukaryota; kingdom Metazoa; phylum Chordata; class Chondrichthyes; order Chimaeriformes; family Callorhinchidae; genus Callorhinchus; species Callorhinchus milii. Next base: position 66,142,786 of record NW_024704745.1, on the reverse strand, counting down.
CAATTTCATCCTTGCAATACAGCTTCACAAGGTGTGGGCAATTGGAAGATGTTTCCTGCAAGTTTTTAAACAAAAACATTCAGATTAACATATAGATGACTAAAATCTTTAAAGCCCTAATCAGACTATTTGTTGTGTCAGCTTGGGTTCATTGGAATTCTGTCAACCTGATATTCCAAATCAGAAAACAGTACATTTCTGTCAATAGACTAACCACTCTTTGAAATCCAGGAAATACATCTTAAAATCAAGGAGTCTCAGATTTTTTTTTAACACTGGCAAAAGATCCAAATCCTGCCAGCGACCACAAGAAAATTATGACAATTCATGAGAATTCTGCTCCAATGCAGGTGTCAAGCTTGGCTCAGTTGGTAGCAATTTTCCCTGAGCCAGAAGGCTGTGAGATCCTTCCATCAGGACTTTGAGCTCAGTATGGTCAAAACACTTCATTGCGGTGCTGGGAGCACTGCAATGTGGGAGCTGCCAAGGTTCTGTTTGCTTGTTCAGGTGGATGTGAAAGATGCGATGGATCTATTCAAAGAGAATGGAGTTACACCAGGTGTCCTGGTTAACAATCCCATGATAAAATTGGGAATTCACTTAATGGCTGTTTGTGAGACATTGTTGTGCACAAATTAATCACTGTGTTAACCTACAAAAAGTCACTACACTTTAAAGTAAAATCCTGTGAAGTAGTTTGATGTGTTACAACATAAGGCACAATATAAAAATGTAAAGATTATTATAGAAAAAAGGATTATGAGAAGTATGAAAAATGTAGATTTGAGCTGGATCACACCATAGACCAAAATGAAAGAATGCGAAGACATTCAACAAAAATGCAGATAGAAAGGTATGACCAAATCAAATCAATCCATTAATCAATCCATCACTTACTATACTTATGAGAAAGTACTTTTGAAAGATTTAGAAATGAAAAAGGTGAAGATTACAATAAAAAATAATCCTTGCATTTGATATAGCACCTTATGTGTTTGAGACGTCTCAAAGGGCTTCACAGAATACACTGTGAAGTGAATTGACTGTATATTTTTTGGGTGAAGCGTAGCAGTCAATTGCACACAGCAGTGTCCCACAAACAGTCGTGGATTGAGATTCTCAAAGCAATAAGTGAATGCTGTTTAAATTCACTGATCTCCTCATTTCAAACCAAAAATATTTCTCTTTTGGCCTTTAAATTACTATCTTGCTTTTCAGTAAACACACCTCAATATCAATAACCACTGATGCATCGACCAGAATTTCTTTCAGAAAGTCACATGATGTTGCTGCCCACTTTGAACTTCCTCCAGCTGGCCTAAAACAATTGTTAGAGAAGTAATGATCATAATATTGTAACAGTCATATTTAGAACCATTTGCATATTTAGAACCATTTGCCTGGCACAGGTTGCCAGAAACAAAACTTCTTTATAAGGATTTTTACGTCTAGTGGAGTTTAAATTTTTTAAAAAATGTTGAAATAATTTCTTAAAAGTTTGGTTGTATACAATCATAAGATCATATGAGGGGTTTGGATGAGAAGGCCCTTCGTCATGTTTAATCTCCTCCTTCCAAAATACCGGCCCTATCATCCTCCCAATACAGCATCAAGCTGCTTCTTATACAGTGCAGTGTCCTGGTCTCATTGACCCTACCTGATAAATTGTTTCAATTGTTACTTACCCTCCTCAAAAAAGTCTGGAGGTTGGTCAGACAAGATCTACCCCCTAGGAATTTGTGCTGGCTCTCATTTATTAGATTACAGATAAAAAAAATTCTGATGAGTGACCATTCATCAATTTTCCAATTAATTAAGTCAAAATAATCCATGACACCCAAAGGTAAAGAAGTCTAATTATCATTTCAACTTATCTCAATTGTCCAAAGAAATAAAATAAAATTGTTTTTAAAAAAAATGTTGAAAGGTCTTTGCATTTCCTGGTCACCTGGATGGATGTCTTGCATGTAGAGGAGAACAAAGAACAGAACATTTTACTGCAGAATATTCTTTTTGTTTAGTGGTTACCGTTTAGGTTATCCATTGTGCAGGTGACAAGTATCACGTGCAGGTGATTAGTCCACGATTGTCAAAGGATCTAACATTAAAAGTACAGGAAGCTCATACAACATATGGTTCTATACCACGTGGAGCTCCAGTAGATTTAAAGCATTACATTTTTTAAAAAACAATTAAAGAATCATGACATCTTGGATAATACTGTAAATATTCCTGTAACATTTCAATAAATATTCACAAATTTCAGTGCGTTTTAATAATATCCATTGAAACAGAATATCTGCAACTGCAGAGTTTGAAACTCACTTGATTTCTGACAAAGAACATTCCATTGCCAAAGGCCGTATTGTCTGAATATCTTCCTTCAGCTTTTTTAGCATACAGATATTCACTAGCTCTTTATTGCCAAAATCATAACAGAATACCTGCAAATATATCAGTTGTGCCTCTTCAAAAACAATCATGTTACAAAAGCAGAACACCCAATATTTAGACCATCATCATCATGTAACACACTACATTGCTAAATATTTGAAGTTTTAAAGGTTTATTTCATCATAATGAAAACTATGATATCACAAAATATAATAACTCTGGATAACATGTCACTCCAAGGGAAAAAGATGCAGTGACGAATTATCTGATGTGACGAGTTATCAGCCTGCATAAATGGGTTTATTTCTTATCTGTAAAAAAAATCCAGTCTTGCCAGTCTATAAGTTACAATAAATAAACATTCTTAACTGCTGTAGGATAATTTGATGAACAAACTCAGTCTGGCTTCCCCACTCAGAGCCATTGGTCTTCACCTTATCCTTCGGGCTGCATTACTCGACACTTCACTCCATACGTAGCCGGGGTCATAGCAGAATAAGCAAAAGGAAATCCAAAGAGCATGTCATGGCCAACAGCTCATTCTGTTAGTTCCCCGTCTCCTTGCTGACAGGTTAAGCATTACCTTTTCTATCTTATTTAGTAAAGGTAATAATTTGTGTCAAATTATACTGTTTCCACACTGAATTGCTGCTTAATGATAGTCGTTTATATTTATGCTTAGATACTAGATGGGTTGATTTACATTTCTTATTGAATTAAAAGCATCACTGAGGTAACGTAGTGAATGTAAGGGTCAAATTTCCAATAGACAAATACTGAAAAAGTGAATGCATTAAAGGATTTTTTTTGCACCAGTTTAGTTGCTCTCAGACATTTTGTAGGTGTCATACATGGAACTCAGTCTGGTCTGTGTGCCCTTGAGCAGTGATTGGTTTCTGCAAGTGTCAGATATCCGTCTGACGAAAAAAACTCTACATATGTTTGACCAGAATTATAATCCCGTAGTATGTTAGATAAGTAGGGCTGGTACTACATTATAATGTTGGATTGAAAATGAGGTTATAACATCATTGATAGTTCTATCGATAACTGTCAGTGTAGACAGATGGTAATTTGTACAATGACTGCTTTACACATGCTAAAGGCATTTATATTAGCACCCTTTATGCAGGATGGCATCTGAGTGCTTAAAAGTGGCGAAGCCTAACACCATAAACAGGGCTAAAACTCCTAACTTTTTAAATAATTGTATAAAATATAAGAGTTTTACATGCAGCTGATTTGCACGTGTCAATGAATCTCTGTGCAGGTTGAAATCCTGAATTATTCTACATTCTCATTACCTAACTTGTCCAAGGCACTGATCCTCCCTCATGCATTTCTAGGCCTGCCTGATATGCACTAAATATGGGTAGACACCAGAGAGAAAGAGAAAGCAAAATTATACCCATCAATAATTACACCATCACCTCTGCAGTCTTGTTCAAATTCACTTTTGTAACTTTTCCCCTTCGCCATTCTTTATTCTCAAACACCAGCAATGCACAGTGCATACTTTCTTCCCATTCAATGTCTGCCTCTGATGATGAATATTCAGATTTAATTTTCTCCTGCAAACTGAAGAAATATTGCATTATATTACATAAATATTGAGTTAAATGAAAATGGGAGCCGATCTTTAGCAGGAAAGTAGGCTGTGTTCAAAGAAATACTTAGTCCAATTCAACAAGAGGGTAATCTTGTACATCTATAAATACAAATTTTAGTCAAATTAATAAACTCTTAAAAGGGAATTAGATGCTTGAAAAAGAGGAATGTTAAAGGGTAATGATGTGAAAAGAGTGGGATTAGATTAAGTGGCTAAAGTAGGAAAAAAAGTTTATTTCTGTGCTGCAACATTCCACAATTGTATAAAATAAATACAAGGTTAATGGAAATCTTAAATCAATAGGATCATCGATTAACCTCTCAACTGGATCATGTTACAAATTTATTTTGCAATACTTACTCTGTAACTAGAGACTGTGAAGATAATAGCTGTACAAATATACTGCTGGGTGATGCCACATACGTGATCTTCACCTCCACATGCTTGTCAGGGGATGAAGCAATACCACCGAGTCCTGCTATTGCATAGTCTGTTTCTTCAGACTTGCAACAATATGTTATATCTGAAGCAACGTCTGCTTCTCCAACTTCATCTACTTGCTTGATAGAGGTCGAAGCTTTGTTACTCTGCATTGCAGAGACATCTGTGAAATTCAAGCTTCAAAAGCAATACTGAACATGAGGAACTGTGTTCTTCAGACAATGCCCATCAGACAAGACACCAATGAACCACTATCTGAATGGTGACTAAAACATTTACTAAGGTCACTTGCATAAATGTTTAAAGAAATAAATGTAAGCAGGATAAAATTAAAAACTTATTTTAATCAGCCTGAGAGACCAAAGCCATAACCCATTTCTCAGTATACAAATCGTGAACATTTAACTCAGTGCCCCCCCAAAAAAAACACACCAATAAACCGTTCACAGGTTCCAGGTAATAATAAAGTAATGTTGTTAACATGTCACTGAACCCTTTTCTCTTGGAGTGACGAGTTATCAGGAGTTTACTGTAACTCTAAAGTCCCATTTGAGGTATCTCCCTTTCAAAGGCCTGAAGACCTCTTAACTTGTTGCTTGAATTTCATTACTCTGACACTGGGGACCTTAGACCTTAACATGTGCCTAAGCTCTTTCACATTGTTCTGAAACCTTGAGGGGCATATTGCCAAGGCTTCACTATATACTGTGCAATAAACTGGGATCAGGACGAAGAACATAATCTTCAGGATGTCTTGATACAGCATAGCACTTGCCATTCTGGCTATCAGATCATGACAACACTTAGTAAAAACAAGCATATAGCTCCGGGTCACAAATTAGTTCAGATTAAGAAGTTTATTTGAACTCATCATTCCAGAATACGCACCATACTGTTCTCCCATCACAACATCAAATTGTGTTTTTCAAATGAATTCAGCAACATGGCCTCAATTATCCTTTCTGGTAACCTATTCCAGTCATTAATTACCATCTGGGAAAATAATTGCTTCCCAGTGTCCATCATAATTTTAAAGGCTTTTATCAGGGTATCCCTCAACCTTTATTGTAGTGGAAAAAGGCTCTCCGGGGGTGTGCTCTTAGGCTAAAGTGAGGCAACAACATGGATATGATATTCTAATTGAGGTCTAACCATCATTAACTCTGCTTTCATATTCTATATATTTTATGATGTATGAAAATGAATAACCTAGCACTAAAACAAGTTACAAGATTAGAAAATATACTGTTAAACTTGTCCATTTTTTGATTTACACTTCAGCTACAAACTTTTACACTTACCCCAAAACATTTAGCTTTATTTACCATTTTACCCAGGTATTTTCTATGTTATTTCTCAGGTAGCTACATGAGGGACCCTCTGTAAATTAGCCTACAAATTGGCTGGCCATTGTTTCAAATAGATTTAACAGGTGATAACAGAATATTATCCAATCTCCTAACTTGTTCAGTGCTGGGTGATTTGTTTCCATACAAACTACACAAATGCCTAAGTAGTCATAAATAACTATCCAAGTTCCATCTGCATGAATGGTTCAGTCACACCAAACACAAACAATACGCTATTGGGCAAATAATTATTTCAGCAATGCATAATGTCTGGCAAAGGAGAAAAAATTAATCCAGATTGATCTGTAAATCTGTGTTAAAACATCATTGCTCTGATAATTCAACATGTTATAAACACTCAGCGTATCAAATGCAAGGATTATTATTATTATGATTTCAAAGTCTCATAATTAATTCCAGTATGCAAAAGAGGTTTAATCGGTCCACTTTCATAGGAATGCCACATCAAAATTGCAAGATATATGTCAACATTTCAGTTTTGAGTTTAAAAAAATGCGATGTTATCTTCTCTGACTCAATTGACAACAGCAGCAAGATAGGACTTTAATTACCAACTACAAAAGGGTAACAAGGATAGTTGATACAAGGATACTGGGCTCATTTAAGAAACAGCAATGATAATATTGTGCTGGTATTCCAGAAGGATGAGTTTACACAGGCGAAAAAATATTTGTCATCTGAACCTCAAAAGAATATTCAGATGGTGGATGTTTTGGCAAAGTACCTTTTCCTGGCAAAAATGATAAAAGAATATAAAAACTGTCAAATAGCATACTAAGCAAAATAAATTCACTGACATTACCTCAGAAAGAGTGGTTATAAAAGGAAATGCCCTGCTCGGAGCAGTGGTTGAGGCACAATCCATATTAGCTTTCAAAAGGCAACTAGAAGATATCTAAAAAGGAGGGTGTGAGGACCACTAGCTCGTCCCTCGCATCCTCTGCCCCACCATCGGAGGTCACACTTTCAGCAACTACTCCCCAAAACTCTGGAACACTCTCCCTCAATCCTTCCGCCTTGCCCCTTCTCTCCCCTTTCTCAAATCCTGCCTGAAAACCTTCCTCTTCGACCGTGCTTAAGGCCACCCCCCGGCTCAGAGTCAGGCTCCACCATTTTTAAGCTATCTGAGACACTACCTTGCGTGGAGGGTGCAATATAAGTGCAAGTTGCTGTTGAGTGAACTACAGGGATATGGGGAAGTGGTAGGTAAAGTTTTTAGAAGAGCCAGCCAGAGGGAGACATTGTGGGCTAAAAAGCCTAATTCTATGCTGTAAATGTCTATGGTTTCTAAGCCTTAACACCAAATAATTAGTAGAGACAGACATTTAAGTGTGAAAATTATAACAATACTGAAATCAATTTGCTCAAAACCAGATTCAAACATATTTTAATTATATTAACAAAAATCAAATTGGTGATTTAAAGTGTGATTAAAGTAAGAGTATTCAGTATAGCAATTCATTATAAAGAATATTTACCACTGTGTGAAGCACGCCAGACCCTCTTCAACTAACTTGTTGTTTATACAAGATTTGGTCCCATTAATGCCTGTTGATTCATACAACTGAACTGATAAATTTCCCAAAGACGTACCTAGTAACATATAAAAATAATCAAACCTTACCTTTTAAACAGTCACAAAAAATATACTATTGAGAAAAAAGATTGAGGTGGGGGGTAGCCTGTACATCTGACACACAGAATGACACATACTACACTATCTGATTCAATCACCACTTCAGGCAGCGAGATCCATAACCTCACTGCTCTCTGCGTGAAGTAGTTCCTCCTAAATTCTTTTTGATACCCGAGTCGCTATCTTATATTTGTGTCCCCTGGTTACGGATTTCCTAACTAGTGGAATTATATTAACCTTATTGAACCCTTTTATAATTTAAATGCTTCTATTAAGTTCCCATTAAACGTCTCTTCTCTAGTGAAACCAGGCCTAACCTATCCAGTATTCTACTACCCCAATAGTAGTTATCTGCTAGCCCTAGTATCATCCTCATAAACCTGGATGTCATTAACATGTTTGGCAGCAGAATGTCAGAATCGAGACAATCCTTTGTGGGGTTTTTGGTAATCCAGTTCCTCAGCCAGGTGAGTTGGCAGTACTCCAGGGCATTGCATCGTCTGTCAGCCTGGCTCTTCGGCAGGAATTGGACTGGCAGACCACTCGCTGGGGACATTGATTCTTCGCACTCCCATTATCCCTGCAAGCTAAAGGCCTAATGGGGAGGGTGGACCTAGCTCGACAAGCAGTAGGAAAGCTTGCCAAACACTGCTTTCAAAAGGCAAGCAATGTAGTTTTAGCTGGTTAAACTCCAACAATACCCCAAAGTACACTCTGGGCTCCCCAAGCCTAGGCTCTTGCCAACCTGTTTAATACACTCCAGAGTTAAGCAGGGAGAGAGTGCACATTTTATTCCAATAAATATCTCTGGAAGTTCCATGAATAGGTGGAATGCATGGAGCTCTCAGTTTGGTTTGAATACTCAGCTGGTGATGGTTTACGCATGTGTCACACACCTGGCTGACCAAACACAAAATCATCTAATGCTCTTCGAGACGTTTCAATAGCGTAGTAAGGTGCTATAACAAATGTGAGTATTATTATTATATGAAATACACAATTTTCAAGCATTAAGTGAAAAGCATCACTTACTAGTTATACAACACCATAAATATTTGTTGAGTGTCAACTCTTTAAGCCTTTCCTTTGCAAAGTCATCCCAGCCCTCTGTTCTGTTGGTGGGTTCCACGTCAGCCAATCTACACTGTAGAGCCTTACAGAAAGAAAACAATTGTCGCAGATTCACACCCCTTCCCCAAAAATACAAAATTGATAGTCCACGATTTTAAAAATAACTTCCGTACTTTGTTTCACAATGCCTTTTAATAAATATCAAAACTTATGTTTCTTTTCTATTTTAATCTTACTTTTTCAAATAGCTCAGAGCCTAGATAAACACTTTCAACCTTTCCTGTTAGGATAGATAAACAGCACTCGCATACCAGAAATTGTTCCAGACTTTAAAACAAGTTCTATCATATATGGCAAATATAAACTGAAGCAAAAAATTATGTATGGAAATGTGCTAAAATGCCCCTACTCTGAAGACAGCTGTAACAACTATAAGGTTGGATATATTTATAAACCCAAACTGTATTCATCATAATAAAAAATCAGACTTTGAAACAAGATTTTAATGAAAAGGAAGTCAAGTCACCTAGTTGTATACTTCAAGTTTCACTAAGAGGTTCCTTGCAATCCCCACTGAAGTTTGCATGAAGTATAACAATGCTTACTTGTATTGGTAAAGTTAAGAAATCCCCTTTTATTTTCCTCACAGCTGTAATTGGTATTCTTGCAGTATTGCCAAAGTCTACATATTTGACATCTACTTCTCTGTGTCCAGTCAAGCCTAAAACCAAAAAAAAGTTATTCTCAAATATTTCTGAGCATTTGATTTGAAAACGTACACAAAATCTAAAGTCTAGATTGTATGCAACAGGATTGACATTAGTTGTGGAAAGATTGTTTTAGTTTAAGTCCTAGGAAGGTTTTACCTTCAACCCCTTGTATCATTCTGATGAATCTGTCACACACAGTCAATACAAGGTTTTACCTTCCTAGGCGGAAACTCACTACAACAACTTGCATTTATATAGCGCCCTTCACATGGTGTAGCGTCCTGGAGCACTTATTACAAAACTCATACAAAGACTAATATAAGAAAGCTAATAGTTAGGGTTGCTACACAAATAGTTTAATATGAATATTCTATTAGAGGAGGCCCTAAACAATACATATTGCACAATATTTATCTCTGCTGTAGTAGTGAAGTTATTATAAGTTATCAAATGCAAGGATTATTAAGTATCTTTATAGCTGCAACTATATTCATTTAAAAATGCCTATGGAGGGGAAGAATTCATGTTTTCTGATGATGTTGAGTTAGTGGTATGCAGACTTAGATCTGGCAGAGGGAGTGGATAGATGGTCCATGCAATTAAGTTTTGCAAAATGTGAAGTAGTACATTTCTGGAAAAAAGGGTCACGTTTTTCATGATGTTAAAGAAGGATTTAGGGGTGCAGGTACATAGTTTTTCTCTTTATTATTAAAAAAAACCCTCAATCAGATCACCCCTCAACCTTCTAAACTCAAGGAAATACAGACCAAGTTTATGCAACCTCTCCTCATAATCAACAACAAGATTACATTTGTATGGTGCCTTTCACGTCGGGAGGACCTCCCAAGGCGCTGAAATCAAACCTTTTAAACCCAGGTATCATTTTGATGAATCTGTCACACACATTCAATACATGCAACACATAGCACTTGCTATCTGAAGTTCTTTGTGAGTCATTAACATTATAGCCCGTGATCAAAGCAAGGATTTGTATTACCTCAAATCCCAACCCCCTTCCTATTTCCAATGCAAAAAAAATTGTATTTAATAATAATCCTTGCATTTGATATAGCGCTTTTTCACATCTTCTCGACGTCTCAAAGCGAATATGCAGAATATGCTGTAAAGTGAATTGACTGAATATTTGTGGGTGAAACATGGCAGCCAATTGCGCACAGCAGTGACCCACAAACAGTCGTGGATTGAAAATGACCAATTTGTTATTGTTTTGTTTTTTGGAGGGATTATTATTAGATGTGTGGAGTAAGGAAACTTGCCCAAGGTTTCACTCTGCCTGGAATTGAACCCAGGTGTCTCGCTTGCAAAGCGAGTACTCTAACCACTGAGCTACAGGACTCCATTTACGTAGTACCCTATAAAGCATCACGGGACACTTAATGGCAAAATGCAACAACAAGCTGGGAAGAACAGTGACCGAAAACCCAGTCAAAGAGGAAGGACTTCAGATGCAATCTGAAGATAAGCAAAGACGGGGCATAAAATTCCACAATTTCAGGGCATAGAGGTGGAAACATGGAAGAGGGGGTGAGGGACGTGCAAAAGGCTGGAGATGGCAGTGAATGGGGAGGGAAGTAGGATGTAAGCAAGTTTGAAAGGTAGGGAAGTATTAGGGCTTGAAGTGATTTGTAGGCAAGTGTGAGGATCTTGAAAAAAAATCAAATCTGTTTGTAACAGGGAGCCAGTAAAGCCTGGCAAGGACTGGGATGATGGAGAGTTTGGTATGGGTGAAGAAATGGGCAGAAACAAGTTCAAAACTGGTTGGATTTTGTAGAGGAGGGCATTGGAGAAATTGAGGTGGGAGGTGACGAAAGCATGCATGAGAGTTTCAGCTGCATTGGGTGTGAAGCCTGGCTGGAGGCAGGCACACTAAATCAGACAGCATGCTTGATAGTTGTTTTTAAGAATAACCAGCGTTTTGGGGGTGAGGAAGTGGTTATCATTTTTAAATATTCACTTACTATTAATTTGACATCTGTACCATCCTCCATCCTCAAACATTGCTGCACAGGCTTGTCCTACAACTGGGCACAAGATTTCCATCCTGACATTCTTTTCAGTGTACACTTCAAACATCTTTTTTGTAAGGATAATGAGTTTCACAGTATCAGCCTGCAGTGTGAAGTAAAAATAAGTACGGTTTGTAGTCTAGGCCCAACTCAAAGAAGTTAAAGTCCAAATATCGATTTACACTCTGGAATATAGAAATTCTCATTCAACTTGCTTTTGGTGGTTATCATGAAGCAATCTTTGGGATCTCATGAGATATTTAGATTTCCATTCCATAAATAACATGTCGTCAAAGGTTTTTGAGATATCTACCAGAACAATGTACGCATGCAAAATACGAATTACCTAGAACATCAAAGTAATGGAGGCAAAACAAAGCCAACCTTTAGTTTCTAAATTCTATAGATCTAATAATCTCTGCAAGTTAAGAAATAGATCTGCAAAATAATACATTGAAAAAGATTGTTTGAATTCCAACATTTACCAATTGAATGTAGAAATCTGATGGGTCGTTGACATGAGTAATCATGACTTGGATGTTCTCCAAGAGAGGTGGTATAACTGCTGGGTCGTGCTTCATGTTATTTTCCTCAGTCAAAGGGGGCACAGAATATTCAGAAACAAACCTGAGATGATAAAGGTTTATTCATTTGAACAATTTTCAGCAACAGTATGCAAGAGCAAACAATACCTGATCTAAGGTGTCCAATTGAAGTGCAGTTAATTCATGCCCATGTTTTATTTTAGCTTCAGCTGTTTAGTTTGCAAACCAATAGGTTGAAAAAAACTCCATATATCAAAGACAACCCATAAGTTTTTTTCCTACCTACATACAAGCTTTATATGATTAATGGATGAAGCTCAAATTCTCCTATTCAAAAACTCACTTGGATAATATTTAGCGATCTTTAGCTCGTAAGGTGAAAACCTTATGAAATACTGTAGCTCAGAACTTCGATACAGGAAATTATGCATAGCCTTTCCAATGACATAAAGCCATTATAAATTTCTGCTTATTGTCATAGGGGAACTTAAACTTAAACTGCTCTTAAATAATTAAATAGGAGCGATTAAAATTTTGAAAGGTAACTTCTCAGATAAACTAACATGACAATGAAACATTACAATGACTAAACACTATAAAAAATTAAGTTTTCACTCGAGGTTCAGGAAGGTCTTATGATAAAATAATACCTGGCCAAATCCAAGAACACAAGAGCGTCTCGTAGCGAAACAGGAACATTATTTCCCATCTTATCTGGAGGAGGCTTTTTTAAATCAACAAGCAACTTGTCTCCGTCTTCTCCTAAAACTAACATTTGAACTGTTTTGTTATCCACCATTCGTATAAATTCATCTCTTGCTTCCACACTCCATCTGTTTTTCTGTCAAATGGTTTAAGTCAATTTAAAAATTAAATATATATCATATACAAACTTAAAATGCTGTAAATTCATTATAGTGGACATCATTACTCATTGTAAAAGTTCCCATTTTCTCTATAGAAGGGAAGGCTCTGAGACTACTCTGTGTGGAGGGCGCTATGTAAGTGCAAGTTGTTGTATAGTAAAAGATAAAATTTTACTTCAATTAGTCACCTTAAAAAAATTGCCTAATTTGAAAAGACCCTTTGATTCTGGATGTGCTGCCATATTTATTCACAAGATCAGTTCTCAAGACAGGTTGGCATGGTGTTAATAAGTTGCAGAGGTAGAGAGAAGCCGTGGAGGGCTTTAAATCAAGGATTTAACTCTATATGGACCTGTCCGCCCCCTCTGCTCAGAGCTTTTGCCTGCGCCATGTCCCCTGCCCAGCCGCCTCCACCATTGGCGGTCGGGACTTCAGCCTCTCTGCCCCCACCCTTTGGAACTCCAGCCCACAGTCCCTTAGCCTTGCTCCCTCCATTAGCTCCTTCAAGGCCAATCTCAAGACCCTCGTCTTCGACTGTCTTCAGTCACCCTCCATCCCTCCCCTCCCTGTCCTCCACCACTCCTGATTCCAGCTCGGGTCCAAATCCAATTGTCCAGAGCCTTGGGACGTCCTCCTGACTATATAAATGTAATTTGTTGTTGTTTAAACTTGATCTCTGAGGGATGGGGAGGCATTGGAGTCAGGCAAGGATAGAGGTGATCAGTTCATGGAGCTTGGAATGGGAGAGGGCACTAGAATAATCTGGATGGACTACTCCAATGCTTGCTGGTCTCCCCAGCTCCACCATACACAAAATGCAATTAATTCAAAACTTGCGCCGCCTGGATACTCACCCGCATGAAACTCTGTATCCCCATCACATCAGTCCTTGCCAGGCTCCACTGGCTCCCAATCACAGAATGGATTGATTTTAAGATCCCCTCACTTGTTTTCAAATCACTTCATGTCCTTGCACCTCCCTACCTACCTATCCAACCTGCTTACACCCACTACACCACCCGCTGCCTCCGCTCGGCTGGCTCTGGCCTCCTGTTTGTCCCTCGTGCACTCCGTTTTCCACCATCAGTAGCTGTGCCTTCAGCCATTAGGCCCTGAAACTCTGGAACTCTCTCTCACCTTGCCCCTCCATCCCCACCTTTGAATTCCGCCTAAAGACCTTCCTTTTTGATCATTCTTAGTCACCTCCCCTCTTCCTCGGCCCCGCGTGAAGGGCACTATATAAATGCAAGTTGTTGTTGACACACGAGCCTCAGAAATCTGAATAATTTGCAGCTTGTAGAGGGAAGCTAGCTCTCATCCAGAATTTGATCGTGAAACATGCCTCTGTAAGTAGGAACCTGGTTGTTAGAATGGCAGATAGCATTTCCGGGGGTAATGATCCCTTAAAAAAAACCTCAATCCACGACTGTTTGTAGGACACTGCTGTGTGCAATTGTTTGCCGTGTTTCACCCCAAAAATATAGTCAATTCACTTTACAGTATATTCTGTGAAGCACTTTGAGATGTCTAGAAGACGTGATAAGAGGCTATATCAAACGCAAGGATTATTATTAAAAAACAAATTGCTAGATTAAAGCTGGGGGTGAGCGGGAAGACGAGAAAGGGCCAACACAACTGGTGGGTTGGAGCATAAGTCACTTACAAAGTTTGGTGGAACAATATCTTTTAGTGAGCACTTGATTGCTAATGGAGGAGTTGTATTTATCACTCCTTTCACCTCAGGACCCAATTTCCGTACACACTGGGACAAGTCATTCACATACGAGTATGCATCAATACCATCCTGCAGTTTCTTCACAAGATTGTTAAATCTACGAAAGAGTGTAATCTAGTTATTTTATAGACAATATCACTAAGATAAGATGTTACTTGAAACAAATCATTTAAGTAAAATAGTGCCAAGAATTTCGGATACCCTGTTACCACAAAGATTTCTGAATGTCCAATGTCCAACAAGAACACTTGCATCACTGCAACTTCAGTTATTCGATATCTTGTTGGACCATTAGGTTTCTCCTCATTTTCTTCTGATGGCACCAGTTCTGTGATAATTCCTCTGCACCATGTACAGAATAGATTGCTTTTAACAATAATTCTTTCACCTGCAATAAGAGCCAGAAAGAAAAAAGTAATTTAAATTTACAATAACATGGATAATCTAGAACAATTACCCAAAAGCTATATTCTATCTCAATATGGTTTTAAACAGTAGTTGATGTACTTTATTTGTGAGCCAAATACTTGCGCAGTGATATTAAAATGTTATCACCCAAATGAGTTGTTGCTTCTCAGCTTCGCTCCTTCCTCTCCTGCCACTCCCTTCTCGAATCCCTCCATTTGGGCTTCCGTGCCGCCCACAGCACAGAAACTGCCCTGCTCAAAGTGACAAATGACATTCTGTCCACCTGTGACCAGGGCTCCCTCTGCCTCCTCATCCTTCTTGACCTCTCTGCTGCTTTCGACACCGTCGACTTCTATCCTCATCCACCGCCTCTCCTCTCACCTCAACGGCGCTGACCTTGATTGGTTCAGATCATACCTCTCACACCCCCTGCACTTCATCTCCTCAAACGGCTTCTCCTCTAGCCCCCAGATCGTCACATACAGCATTCCTCAGGGCTCTGTCCTTGGTCCCCTCCTCTTCAATATCTATAGCTCCCTCTTGGTGACATCATCTGCAGACATGGAGTCAACTTCCACATGTATGCGGATGACCCCCAACTCTACCTCTCTGCCTCCACCCTTGACTCCAGGACCACTGCTGTGCTGACAGAATGTCTATCAGACATCAAGTCCTGGATGACAACTAACTTTCTTCAGTTGAACGTGAACAAGACCGAGGCTCTCCTGATTAACTCCCATCAGTGCCTCCTCACCTCAGGCGCTGGTAGCATCACCATCCATTGTTGTACACTCCACCTTACTAAGCCAGTCTGGAACCTTGGGGCTTTGTTTGACCCTCAACAACAACAACATTTGTATAGCGCCTTTCACGTCGGGAGGACATCCCAAGGCACTGGACAGAGTACAGCATTTCAGACCTGAGCTGGGATTGGGGGTGGGGGGTAAGGGAGGGGAGGGGAAGGGGGGTGGCCGATGGCATGGTCGAAGAGGGTCTTGAGGCAGGACTTGAAAGACTTGATTCAACTATTCTTTCTACCTCACATCTGCCTTCCCCCACCTCTGCAACGTCACCCGGCTCCGACACGGTGTCACACCGCAGGCCGCTGAAACCCTCATACATGCCTTCATTACATCGAGGCTCGATTATGTCGGCCTCCCCAACTCCTCCCTCCACAGGCTGCAGATCAACCAGAACTCTGCAGCCCGTGTCCTCTCTCACACAAGGCTCCGCGACCCTATCACCCCCATCCTTGCCCAACTCCACTGGCTTCCCATCACACAGAGGATACAGTTCAAGATCCTGGTCCTCACCTTCAAAGCCCTTCACAGTCTTGCTCACCCCTACCTCTCCGACCTCCTAACCCTCCTACCATCCTGTTCCCTCCCTCCACTCAGCGGGCTCCAGCCGGCTTCACGTCCGCTGCCTTGCTTGCCCCACTATCGGCGGCGGGCCTTCCAACACTCTGCACCCACCCTCTGGAACTCCATCCCACAGTCCCTCTGTCTCGCCTCCTCCCTCGCCACCTTCAAGACCCACCTCAAGACGCTCCTCTTCAACTGTGCTTTCGATCTCCCTGGTTCCCCCCCCTGCCCTCCCCCTTCCCGACCCTCTATCTGTCCAGCACCTTGGGACATCCTCCCGATGTGAAAGGCGCTATACAAATGTAATTTTGTTGTTATTATTGTAAATAAAGCACATCCTTTTTGTCTAAAATCACTGAAAGATAAAATGGATTTGGTAGTTTACCATTCAAAGAATGAAAATAATAATAATAATAATAATAATCCTTGCATTTGATATAGCGCTTTTCACGTCGGGAGGACGTCCCAAAGCGCTTCACAGAATATACTGTAAAGTGAATTGACTGTATATTTGAGGGCGAACGCGGCAGCCAATTGCGCACAGCAATGTCCCACAAACAGTCGTGGATTGAAAGTGACCAATTTATTATTGTTTTTGGTTTTGAAAATACACCGTTCTTCATTTCATTCTTGCTTGCACCATGAGGATTCTAATTAAATCTACTCAAGAGATTTTCCTTGAGTGGCTGAAACCACCATTCTGATCGAAAGGTCACAGATTTGATTCCCAACTTGTGCTGAGTTTATTAACCTCATTGGAGGAGAAGGCTCATAGGGAAGTTTGCCGAATCATTCTGAGCATATAAGAATTAAAATCAAGAAAATCCTATCCTTACACCCATAGGAACCAATTGTACTAATGAGCGAATATAATCCTTGCATTTGATATAGAGCCTTATCACATCTTCGAGATGTCTCGGAGCACTTCACGGAATATACTGTGAAGTGAATTGACTGTATATTTTGCGGGCGAAATGCGGCAGCCAATTGAGCACAGCAGTGTCCCACAAACAGTCAAGGATTGAAGTGACCATTTTTTTTAAAAGGAATTATTACCCCCGGAAAAGTGATCCGCCAATTGACTAACAACCAGGTTCCTACTTAACGCTAGAGTAACAGAAGCATATGGAATAATTCCTGCAAAATGCTTTCCTGAAGGTATATTATCAGACTATGGAATGTTAATCAAACAAATACAAATAGTTCTTAGTCCCACCAGTCCATTCCATGGTAAAAGTCTATTGGTTACTCCTTTTAACATTTGTGGCCTAAAAGTCAAAAGTAATAGTTACCAAGTTCCAGAGCAGGTATAGGAATTTTTTGGGACTCCACATTATTGCAGAAGTTAGTCGCTTCTGAAGCCAAGAGAGATGCCTTTTTTTTCTCTGAAGACTTTTGGATGTAGAAATGGCATGGATTTATCACGTGACTGACTGAAACCAATGCCTGAAAACCTGAAGTACAATCGCAATTTAAATAATAATTAACAGCCTCACTAAAATACCTACGATCTAAGGATTCATGACATAAAGACCATTAAAACTGGAACAAATTCGGGGGGGGGGCTTGTCACGACAACACAAACCCCCCACGGGTAAACCAGAAACAAACAAAATAATTATTTTAATTACCTTGAGATAAACCTCACATACCTGCTTGACAACCAGAGATAGTGTTTGGAACACGTTTCTTCTGAAATTGTCTCTTCTGTCTCTTTGACATTGGTCTTGGTAAGTTTATATTCTTTCTATCCATCAAATCTGAAACAACTGAATGTACGAAAATTATGAACACACAAGTTCTTCATCAAATAATGCATTAGCTGAAGAGCTAACAGTTATAAAATTAAAAAGCAATCAAATTCAGGATACTACTTTCGGAAATATTTCTTGAAATTGTTTCAGAAAATAAACTCAAGCCAAACTACTCTGCACTTCCTACCCAGGGAAGAAAGAAAACTCAACTGAGTGGGAATCACATCAGTGTCTCTTTCCCCACCATAATGTTTTCAACATTTTTCATTAAAATCAAGTTAAGCAATTGACTAATTACTTTCCATTTTTTCAGTTTTAAAATGAGTTGAGCTAGTAAACATAACATAATAATCCTTATGCTTAGTATTGAGATCCCATGGCACTATTCAAAAAGAGAAGGCAGTTTCTCCTGGTGTCCTGCAAACAAATCCCCCAAATAAAATTAGTCATTCACTCCATGGCTGTTTATGGGATATTGCTGTGCGCAAATTGGCTTGCCAGGTTTCACCCACAAAATAGTCAACCCACCTTTCAGTGCTTTAAGATGTCTCGATGAAGTGATAAGGGGCTACATGAAATGCAAGGATTATTATTACGTTGTACCTTTTATATTCCAAATTAATTCTCAAAATCAACCAGTTTATATTTAATACAAAAAAATCTGAAATTCCAATTTTAAATAAAATATTTCTGTGAATATACTGAGCATCTAAATACTTGCTTTTGATATAAAAGCATTACATTATTAAAAGTAGTACAAATTCAGAAAACAAGAGATTTTGAAATCAATGGTAAATGCAATTTCTTTAAAAAGGCACAGAATATTGCTAGATCACATTGATTAGTTCAATACTTGAAAAATAATTCATAAGGGAAGTATTTTTCAGTCTGAAACCTATCAAAATGACTATGCATCACAATTATATTTTACTCAATTGCATTATTTCAATGCCCACTAAAGGAACTGTACTTTTCTGAAGATAGTTACAAGCCTGGTTCACATTAAAGTATAAAACAGTAACATACTTATCTGGTAATCTTCAATTATTTGTTCAACCACAACGTCTACATCCTGACTTGGTACAATTTGAGGTGCAAGGTATAAGCTGTCCCAGTTGTTTAATAAACCCTTCTCCCTATTCAATGAGCCATTTTCTGCCTGAGAAACTGCCTTATTCTCCTGCGAAACCAGGTCATGCATGTCAGAGTATATCAATGATTCCATCTCCGGTTTCTTTCGTTCAGAATATAAATGTTTGCAATTGGTAAGATGATTTACTTCTCTAGGTAAATGATTTTGTTTCGCTGTTTTTCCAATAAACTCACATGGCAGCTTCTTTTCTGTCCGTGAACTAGGAAACCTGTCAAAAAAGACAGTAACAAGAGAATCAACTGCAATGCAAACAAGAATCGGGAACCATGAACAATAAAAGGGTTTTACTGTGTACTTATTGGAAGATTTAAGCTCGACTCAGTTTATAGCATTGTTGCCTCTGGGTCAGAAGGTCATGAGTTCAAGCTTCCTGGTATCTGAACTGAAATTGCCCTTTACAACTCCAAACCCATGTCCTCTTGTTCTACTGTCTTGATGCATCCTAAAGAATTCATTTGAGTTTACTTTTTCAATTCCATTTAAAATGTTATGCACCTCGACAAGATCCCATCTGGGTCATCTTCTCTCACGATTGAAGAGCCTTAATCATTGCTCAGAGCTCATTCCTCTAATACGGAATCATCCTCGTTGCTCTCCTCTGCTTCCAGAGTGTGGGCAGCGCCCTTATGTCATAGAAACCACTACTGTCCGCAGTGCTCAAGGTGCAGCCTGACCAGAGAACGATACAGCCCAAATAGGAGGTCTGTAAAAAACTGATCTAGCAATATAGCCCAACATCCTGTTCTGACAAAAGATTAGCAACCTGAAACGTTAACTCACTTTCTTCTCACCAAAGATGCTACCTGAACTGCTGAGTGTTCATAGCAACTTCTGTTTTTATTTCAGACTTCCATCATCTGCAGTATTTTTTCTTTTGTTTAGCCCAACATCCTGTCTGCCTTATTTATTGCTGCCTCACGGTTTTGTTATAGTGAGCGACGAGTCAACCAACACCCCTAGATCTGTCAGCTTCTCCCTTGGCAAGGCTTTGGAGGGGGTGCAGAAAGAGTTACAATGATAGCATGGATGAGGAGCTTTAGTTTTGAGGAGAAATTGGAGATGTTGCTTCTATTTTCATTGGAGCAAACAAGGTTGATAGGGGACTTGATAGAGACGTACAAAATTGACAGGGTAAACGGAAAGAAGCTTTTTCACTAGTAAGGAATCTTGTAACTAGGAGCCATAGTTATAAGAGTCACGAGAAGAGTGAAAGGAGAGCTTAGGTGAAATGTTTTCACTGAGTTGTTAGGATATGAAATGCTCTGCCGAGAGTCCATTGTGGGTCTCGAGTAGTTAGGTATATGAAGGATAGAGATTTGAAGGAGTATAGGGGTTAAATGATCTAGTTCTGAGGGCCAATGCAGACTCCATTAAGTGAATGGCCTCTTCTGCACTGTAAATTTCTATGATTCTGTGATAAAATTAGTCATTCACTTTATGGCTGTTTGTGGGACCTTGTGTGCAAACTGGCTGCTCCATTTGCCTAGAATAGTCACTACACTTAATTACCTGTTAAATGCTTTGAGATGATTCAGTGTTACATGAACTTTATAAAATGCAAACATTTAAAATCTAACCATCCCAATACACTTAAGAGCATATCTTCAAGTATCGGATAGAACAACTTTTTCAATGCAATTTTAACAGAGAAAATACAAGCTTATGATGAGACTTGATCTCTAACAAATATAACAGCAGGATTTTGTCAGCTGGTCATGCATGCCTTAAACAACAAGATTACATTTGTAGGAAAGCTCAAAGAACTGAAGAATAGGAACATTTGTGTTAAATGATCCACAAGCAAAGTAACAGAACTAAAATCATGGGATCAAAAATGTGGTATATTATAATTATCACATCATTGGACTTTCTGTTCCTGGAAATGTCTTAATCAATGAATAGCCACCGGTGGACCACTCACGAAAATCACTTGTAGCGGCAATGAGACGCCAGGCGACGCCTTTGAAACCTCAGCCACAACGATGCCAACATTTCAGTGCTAGCTAATAGAATACATGTTTAAGTCAATTTTATTGACTCAGACATTTCCAGAAGCAGAAGCTCACACTATATGTCACATATTGCATTTTCACTCTCATACTGGAATGGACAGCAATTGACCTTTTATGGCATACAGATCCTCTGCTCACTAACAGTGAAGCAGGATCTCTCTAAAAGGCTCAACAAAAAGCTTCCCTATGACCATATTAGTTTCAGATCAATTGCACAACAGGGAACAAAGAATGTATAACGTATAAACCAAGCTTTTAACTTACCTTCTTTGTTTTCCCAATTCAATTTTCCCCAATTTTGCAAAGGCTATTAATAATGGTTCAGTTTGGATTCGAAATCTGAAAAAAAATGGAATTTTAATTCTTGATCCAAGTGTAGTTCTATCCAAAACAATTCTAATTTCTAATTCAATTTACAACAACAAGATTTCATTTATAGGGCGCCTTTCACGTCGGGAGGACGTCCCAAGGCGCTGTACAGTTGGGTCGGGACCCAAGCAGGGGGGAAATGGTCAGGGTGAGGGGAGGGAAGGGAGGGAGCGAGGAGGGGGTAGAGCGTCGAGAGGGGAGCTGAAGGCATGGTTGAAGAGTAAGGTCTTGAGACTGGCTTTGAAGGAGGAAAGGGAGGAAGCAAGGCGAAAGCACTGGGGGATGGAGTTCCAGAGCCTAGGGGCTGAAGGCCTGTCCACCGATGGTAGCGCGGTTGGGGCGGGGGATGTGGTGCAGACCGGAGCCAAAGGAACGGAGGGTACAGGCAGGTAGGTAGGGGGATAGTAGGTCGGAGAGGTAGGAGGGAGCAAGGCCGTGAATGGCCTTGTAGGTGAGGATGAGGATCTTGAATTCGATACTCTGGGGGATGGGGAGCCAGTGGAGGCGAGCGAGGGTGGGAGTGATGTGGTCACAAAGCCTGGTGCGGGACAGTATTCATTAAACAGAAACTTTGATCTGAACTAGATAATCAGTTCAGGCACTGACCGCATCAACTTGCATGGATGCTCACTCCATATCACAGAGCTGGTGCAGAACTTTGGTGTCTTGTTCAATCCCCAACTACTACATCCAGAGCAACAAGCTCGGCTTTCCCTCATCCCCCAACATCTCTGCCTTCGCCACTCTTCGCCCCCCACCCCTCGGGTACTGAGATCCTTATCACCACTTTCATTATGTTTTAACTACAGCTCTACCTTTCCTCCTCTACCCTCAACTCCACGACCACCGACAGCCTACCTGTCTGACATTGAGTCCTGGACGAGAGACAACTTTCTTCAGCTCAACGTGCGTAAAACTGAGGCCCTCCTGATTGGCTCACGTCAGCGCCTCCGCACCTCTGGCACTGACAGCATCAGCATCCAAGGCTGCACTCTCCACCTCTCAAAGCCAGTCAGGAACCTCGGGGTTCTGTTCGACCCTGAGCTGTCCTTTCTTCCTCATATCCGCGCCACAACTGGCACCGCCTTCCATCACCTCCGGAATGTTGCCAGACTACGGCACTACCTCACCCCTCACGCTGCTGAAACCCTGGTTCACGCCTTTATCACCTCAAGGCTGGACTATGGGAACTCTCTCCTCGTCGGCCTTCCCGGCACCTCCCTCCACAAGCTGCAGGTCATTCAGAACTCTGCAGCTCGTGTACTGTCCCGCACCAGGCTTCAGGACCACATCACTCCCACCCTCGCTCGCCTCCACTGGCTCCCCATCCCCCAGAGGATCGAATTCAAGATCCTCACCCTCACCTACAAGGCCATTCACGGCCTCGCTCCCTCCTACCTCTCTGACCTACTGTCCCCCTACCTACCTGTACCTGTACCCTCCGTTCCTCCGGCTCCGGTCTGCTCCACATCCCCCGCCCCAACTGCCCTACCATCGGTGGCCGGGCCTTCAGCCTCTCAGCCCCGAGGCTGTTGTTGTTATTGTAACTCAATTATTCCTCCACCCTGCTTCCCCAACTCCCATCTAGACAAGCTGCAGGCCATGAGAACTCTGCTGTCTTTTGCCGTCCCCAATGCCAGGTCCCATCCATCATGCCAACGCTCCCTCCGCTCTAACGGCTCCCCATTCCATCAATGATTGAACTCAAGATTCTCATTCTCGCATTCAAATTCCTCTGCAGTCTAGCCCACCCTACCTATGCGACCTCCTGCAACCCTATGGCCACTCCTTCCACTAAGCAAACACTGGCTTGCTTCACGTCTCCTCCCGATCTGGCCCACCATTGGCAGGCCGAGCATTCAGCCAATCTGCTCCCACTCACTGGAACTTCATTTGAGAAACCGTGTCTCATCCCCTGCCTGCTTTTAAACCTATCTTTTTGACAGTGCTTGCCCCTTCCCCATCCTACATCTATTCAAAGAATCAAAACCAAGCACTTGCCTCAGGTCAATTCTGGTCTCCAAAGCCTCTACAATAGTATGTACTTCGTCCAAGTTTTCAATAATCTAAAACCAAACAAAGAAGATTAAAATCATAAAATAACTTTCATTACAATAATTGTACAAGGATGAATATCAGATGTTGCATTAAAAAATCATTTGTACAGTAACCTGTAAGTAAACACTAACATTGGAACAGTCTATTCTGGTTGTAGAAGTATAGAGCTCCATATGGAGACTGGCTGCCTCTCACCTTTGGGTTCAAATTCAGAGCCAATGGATGGAATAATGATGTGCCTGTGATTCAGTGACAAAAAGTCAAGACTTTTTTGAAAAGAACACAAACTGGCTGGTACATAGGGAGTCAGGTGCAATGGCTGCCTCACTCTCTGCGTATGGGTTGAGATTTTATGGATCACAAACACTGCATTATAAGGCTCCACTGTTTTAGCACTAATTGTGAAAGAAACATTCCTGAAAAATGTAGTATTCATTTTCTTATACATATCCATATAAATAAATAATAAAGTGAACTGCAGATGGACAATTTCACTAAATTATTGACAAACACAAAAGTGCTTCATCTATAAATGTAATTCACTACATGGATCATACAGAGCAGAACTCCAGGATCAATCTCCATACCTTCCAAACAGCTAATTTTGAAATATTCAGATTAGAGTGGTAATGGTATTTCAAGACTCCTAAACAATTAATCTAGAGAATAAAAAGCTATTTCAATAGTTTTCATAATACAAAAGCATACATTTTATAACATCAAAATGCCTACCTGCTTTGTATCACTAGATGCTCTGATAAATTCACCCCTGGATTCAACTGGATCTATGGCCGAGTCCAAGACACTAGTTTTCTCCTCCAGTATCTTTCTGACATTGGCAATTCCATCAAGATGGTGTTGACTGATAGTTTCTATTTCTTTTAGTAATATTGCTTTCCTGGAAATACAAGCTAAAAGTGAATAATAGATTTTGGGATGGGCTTCAAGCAATTTAACCATTCCGAAATGATTACATTGGCCTTTCTAACTTCTATACTGTGGGGAAAATGCCAATGCAAATCATTAAAGATAAGAAATTAAACATAAATAAAAGATTGGTTGGACCTCAGTTAAAAAGGCATTGTTTTAATTCCTAATAAACCATTCCAACGCAATTTTGGTGGACACTATATTAGTTAACAATTTTTTAAAAAAAAACTTATTACAGGTGTTAAAATAATTTCTCAAAACTACCAAGAAATCCGTAGCTCTAAAATCAACATGAAATCGACATGAATTGAGTAACTATTACTGGTGTTTTCCAGGGTTAATTGGATAAACACCAAATTCATCTTTTTTGTATTGGGGGTTTTCAGTTAAAACTGAAAATATATCAATGCAAGGATTATTATTATAAATCAGAAGCCCTACTTATAACTAATGACAACATTTGCGTTTCAGATTATCTTTTTAGATTTTCATTAATTTTGATATCAGTTACATCAATGTTTAAATGTTTTAATATCTTTTTTCTGAAGATTTCAATAGGCCGTTTAAGCTTATACTAATGTACATGGCATGACGTCTTTGAAGTCATTGAATTTGCTCAGATCATAGGGGTAATCTGTTGTTTTAGTTCAAATTAAGATGGAAAGCACAAATTGTAAAACCCCAATATCATTCTCAATTACTCCTTTGTACCAAAGATAACTCTATACCATTTATTATAAATTCTCTATATAATTACTGAAATATTACCTATTTTGGACAGCACGTACAATTTTCTCAAACTCCTTATGTAGCTCCTTTCTAATTTTGTTGCAGTTGTTTTCAATTGAAGAACTGCTGTCCTCCAGACGCTGTACGTAAAAAAAAAAACCTCAACATAGTTAAGACACTACCATGCAGATGGGGAGACACTAGAAGTTGTACAAACAGATATTTGTGATCTAGAGCCTCAGCAACATGACATTCTCAAGCTGATTACAGAGCTAAAGGGCACAAGACCAAAATGCTAAGCATCAAACAAAGGCTAGACATTAGAAGATTTTTCCTTCTCCACATATATGGTAGGAAACTCCCATCGGACCAGCTTTCAATGAAAACCAGTCTGAAGGTTAATAGTCAATGAGGTTTCTCAATAATGAACCAGTGATAAATAGCAAGAATGTTTAAATATCAAAGCTGTGTACATTTGTTGTGCCAAATAGTGCCACATTTAAATAATTTTTTATATAAACAATAATCTTGCACCAATTTAATTTCATTGAAAATACTCACTTACCTGAATTAAGTTATATATTCTGTCCTGGTCATACACTTGGCAAAAATCACTGCTTTGCTTTTAAAGAAAAAGGGAGGTTAGTTAACAATGATAGCTTCCTTGTTTAACAAATGAGGTCAGCAATCATACAGCATCCAATGTCCATTCAGATACAAAATCATGGGTGTACTGATTTTGAAAGTCTATGCTTCACTATTATGTTATACAACAATATCTATCCCCTTTAGTTATTATTTCTATCAAAGTCAGAACAGATTCCAATGAACCTAGAGTCATACATCATAGAAAATATAAAGATCTAGGATTTTGATAAATCACATACCACATTGATCTCAAAATTATCCTGGTGTTCTTTATGAGCAAATAATAATTCTGGAAACACACTATCCTTGGTGTCACCCCTTATAATACCTAGTTTGGAAAAGCTGTAAAAGACAAATAATACAAATGCATTAGTTTTAATATCTATTACATACTAGTGCAATATCATTTCTATTGTGCTCTTACTCATAATTGTCACAACGACAAAATGCATGTTTGATTCACCTTTACTGCAGATCGCCAATAGGAAATTACAATTTTAGCTAGTAGTTTATTAAGTTTACCTTTCAGGAGTTGGAGGTGATGGGGTAAGATTTTTTGCTTCTTGTTTATAGCAGATCTGAAAATAATAAAATGAAACATCTTATGCAACAACTTGCATTTATATAATGCCCTTCATAGGATAGCATGGGAGCTCTTAACCGTGACGTGGCTTGACGCTGATCCGGAAAGGGAGGGGAGGTGCCCAAAAGCATGGTCAAAGAGGAAAGTTTTCAGGTACGATTTGAAGATGGGCAAAGAGGGGACAGGATGGAGAGTTCCATAGATTTGGGAAAAATGCCTGAAAGCACAGTCGGCAATTGTGAAGCAGAGGGATGAGCAATGTTCAAAAGACCAGTGCCAGCTGAGCGAAGGTAGCACTTAGAGGAATGGGTGTGAGCAGATCAGAGAGGTGCCAGGGCATGAAGAGATTTGAAAGTGAGGATCTTGAACAAGGAGCAGTGGAGGCTGGCAAGAACTGGGGTGATGCGGGAGCGGAGCTTGGTACTGGTATTAAATATCCAACTGATTAAGATTTTTCAGTTTAATACCAATTTTCTCCAGATTCCAAGATCTTCCATTCCCTATTGTGTTTTCAACTTAAAACCTATTATTATACTAGCAGTTTGATTCTACAAAAGAGTAAATACAGCATAATATGAAGTTTACAATTCTGAGAATAAAAACTGCATTTCATATGATGCATCTAATTGACTACTTAATAAAATATCAAACATTTACCTTCTCAAAGCAGGAGATTCCCAATTCTGTATCCTCCTTTGGCATGAACTTCTGTCGTTTTTGACATAATGTATTTCTTTCTGAAACAATATTGACTGAATTCTTTAACAACATTGATGGGTAGAAACAGTTTCAGAATCAGACACCGAAGGAAAAGTTTTGTAATAAACAAAAATAATTAGTAGAATACAATGAATGATATTGAATTTGAATTACTCCAATAACCAGTTCAATCTCAAATCTTTGGCTTTACCAATATCTCAATTTTAAATATTAAAATTCAGACCTGTTATATCCAGTTCACTTTCTTCATTCACTTTATTTTTCTCTTTATTGCCGACTCCAGGCTCTTCAGATCTTGTCCTGTTTTTGGTACATAATGTAATTCACATGAATATTTACATGAATCCATAACACAAATACAAAAAAGGCGGCTGAATTTATAGTGTAAAATATATTTACACTATAAATGCTAACTAGTGTTTTTGATTAAGTAAATAAAAAATTATATTGTCAGTATACAGAGGGCAAAAAATCAAAATTACTACAAGAAAGTGGTACGTTAAGTTTTTTTTAAATAAAAAAAACAAAGGTTAGTAGTTTATAAATGTTTTACCACGAATGATTGTTGAACTGAGCTGTAACAGGATTTAAAAAGAACCTGGATAAATTGAAAGCAACAGAGAAAGAGTGGAAGTTGATTAGAATTGAAAGTATTATCGGGGGAGCTAGCATCAATATAGACTCAATGAGCCAAAAGGTCTTCTTTTGAGCTCCAAGCAGAAGCCTTACTTTGTGTTCAACAGGATTTTTTCTGTGCATAAGGTACCAATAATCCAATTGTCAAGAGGAAGTCCCTCCACGCCAATTTCTGCAATCACAGGGGTTGATACCTACAAGTAGACAGGTACAGAAACAGCAGATATGACAAAGGTCAACAGACAACAACTTGCATTTATACAACATCATTCACAAAGGGTAGCATCTGAGAGTGCTCAACAGTGACGGAGCTTGATGCTGAGCTGGGAGAGGGGAGGTAAGGTGACTATAAACACAGTCAAACAGGAAGGTCTTCAGATGTGATATGAAGACAGAATCTTGAGCATGGTTGCTGAAAACACAGCTGTTTTGGTGAAGTGAAGGGGACAAGGGTTGTGCAGGAGCTTGGAGCCAGCCGACTGAAGGGAGCAGGTAAAGGAATGGGGTGTCAGCAGGTCAGAGAGGTAGGGACATGCCAGGGCATGAACAACAACAACGAGATTGCATTTATAGAGCGCCTATCACGTCGGGAGGACGTCCCAAGGCGCTGTACAGTTGGGTCAGGACCCGAGCAGGGGGGAGAATGGTCAGGGTGAGGAGAGAGAAGGGAGGGAGCGAAGAGGGGATAGAGAGTCGAGAGGGGGTCTGAAGGCACGGTCAAAGAGAAAGGTCTTGAGACCGGCCTTGAAGGAGGAAAGGGAGGAGGCGGCGAAGGCACTGGGGGATGGAGTTCCAGAGCCTCGGGGCTGAGAGGCTGAAGGCCCGGCCACCGATGGTAGGGCGGTTGGGGCAGGGGATGTGGAGCAGACCGGAGCCAGAGGAACGGAGGGTACAGGCAAGTAAGTAGGGGGATAGTAGGTCGGAGAGGTAGGAGGGTGCAAGGCCGTGAATGGCCTTGTAATGAGGATGAGGATCTTGAATTCAAAGTGATTAATGAGAGTTTAAATCAATCTTTTTTGCAGTAAGGAACCAGTGAAGCCTGGCAAGGACTCTGGTGATGGGGTTTGGAGTTCAGTACGGATGTCAAGAGTTTTGAATTAAATTAAGATTTTATGAATGGTGGAGCTGAGAAGACTGGCAAGGAAAGCATTGTAAAATTTGAGGTGGGAGGTGACAAAGGCAATGGATAAGGGTTTCAACGAATTTGGTGTGAGGTAAATGCACGATAATAGACAGTCAATAAAATAGCTCGTAGCCGTCTACATACATAAGCCACAATTTTCAATACCTTGTAAAATCCTACTATAATTACAAAGGAAGCATGATGACTTGCAACTTTCACTAATTATTAAAAGCAATTGTGTTGCACACTATAACGGTATGCACTATATTTCCCTCTCAGACCACTTTTTAAACTCAACTGCACTGACATTTTCTACTTTTCCCATTTATTTCCCATTGCTGTGATTTAAAACAACTTGCTATCACTATAAAGTTAGTTTATATTCCTGCTCTCAACCCGATCAGAGGAAAAGCACCAAGTGGAGAGACCAAATACTAATACTTAGACAATCGCTCCCAGCCACTTAGATTGTCAAGAGTCTGTGTTTTAAGAGCGTTCAAGTTACCTAATGAGACTCGGAGAAGATAGAGGAGAAAAAGAAAATTTGTGAAAGTATTAAAAAATACATAATCTGTAATCTAATTCTAAAGAAACAGGTTTTCAACACACAAATTACACCCAACCAAATATTACAATACCTGACAGGATGGACATATAATGAAGTTGGATTCTGTACAATGTATTGTCAATAGGCATTGATCACAAAACACATGTTCGCAATCGAGCAAACGTGGCAGATGTTCTGTAGCATCACTGAACGATTCTGTAACAGGAAACATACATTGGATGCTTAGTGCTTTTCATCCATTATTCATATTGTATTTATAATAATCCTTGCATTTGACGTACTCCCGAATTGAAAGGCCCTTTACAAATGTAATTTTGTTGTTGTATTCCGCAGTGACCACAACTGTATGCAGTGTTGAAGATGCGCTCAGACTAGAGAACTATACAGCCCAAGTATGATGTATGGGATCTAAAATCAACTGATTTAGCAATGTAGCCCTGCATCCCATTTGTCTCGTTTCTGTCTGTTTGACATGGTGAGTGATGAATCAACTAACATCCCTAGATCTCTTCCAGCTTATCAGCCCTTGTGCATACCCTATCAATCTCTTTTTGTAGGACCTTTGCTACCTCCTCTGATTCCACAGTTCTCCCAACAATGATTCAAACTTGTGTCTGAAGATCACGGGTAACTAACCTCCATGTATGGCAGGGCACACTTCGAACCAAATTGATGGAAAACATGCATATGTGGAACTCTCAGCAGTTTGGCGACTTAAGCATGTGAAGCGTGGTAGACCCAGCCTACAAAAAAAACTTTGTTGTCCTGGTAATTGTCTCAGTCAAGAAATCCAATATTAACCTCTAGGCCTATATTGCAAGATTTAAATCACTTTACTGTATACCCAGCACAGTGCAAGAGGACAAATCATACTCTGGAACTATTCACTTAATTCTCTGTGAAGTTCTGTGAGATCTTTCAGTGTTTCAGTGGAACACTGCTGTGCGCAATTGGCTGGCGTGTTTCACTCACAAACTATAGAGTCAATTCACCTTACAGTATATTCTGTGAAGCACTTTTCTAGTAAACATGATAAGGTGCTATATTGAATGCAAGGATTATTACAGGTTTTAAAGGTGGCGTCCTGGAGCTCAGTGGTTAGAGCACTCGCCTTGCAACCGAGACACCTGGGTTCAATTCCAGGCAGGCAAAACCTTGGGCAAGTTTCCTTACTCCATACGCCTAATAATAATCCCTCCAAAACAATTATAAATTGGTCATTTTCAATCCACGACTGTTTGTGGGACACTGCTGTGTACAATTGGCTGCAATTGGCCACAAATATACGGTCAATTCATTTTACAGCATATTCTGTGAAGCACTTTGAGACATCTAGAAAGACATGAAAAGCACTATATATCAAATGCAAGGATTATTATTATTATAATATCAAAAACAGGAATTATTATCCATGATGGCAGAGTTTCTGGCCATGGTTCTTTTTGCACACAATTGCACGGTTTTATACTTTTTGCAGTTTAGGAGAGTTATAGCATTAGCTTTGAAAGTGTCCCTTTAAAAGAAATGAGTCGATCCTCAACAGCAGAATCTTTAACATGTGTATTTTATGTGCGTTCCCACCCTACTTTGGCCCTACTAACTCACACCGTCGCCCACTTCCACCCTCTATTATTGATTGGCAAACTTTCAAATGTTTTCCTCTGTGAGACACGATATCAAATACCAGCAGAGCGCCACACCTCCGACTTTGGATTGTTTTGAATGGGAGGAGCGTTTCGAGCAAACGGGGACCACCACACGCAACAACCGCGTCAAATCAGGCCCTCCCCTCCGGGCAATTTAATACCCCGATAAAATATCAGTACAGCGCAACTGCACTTCTAACATCGTTGCTGCGTAAAGGTCTGAGTGTTCACTGGTCCACCGCTCGCGGCTCCTCCACCAGCCATTTTGCTGGTCCCATCTCTCGGGCGCAAAGCAACCGGGGACTGAGAGAATTTTACATTTACCAGGCAGCTGAAAAGGTGTTTGGCAACGTGGACAAGCGGACACACGGGCCCTTTGCCCTCTCTCCGCCATCTTGTCGCTTCCTCGCGCCTCCGCCCCAACACTGCACCATGTGCTCCTATACCACGTGTTACTGCATCACGTGCTCCAACCAACCCCCCCCCCCAGACTGCACCAGGTGTTACTGCATCACGTGCTCCACCCCCAGACTGCACCAGGTGTTACTGCATCACGTGCTCCACCCCCCCCCAGACTGCACCAGGTGTTACTGCATCACGTGCTCCACCCCCCCCCAGACTGCACCAGGTGTTGCTGCATCACGTGCTCCACCCCCAGACTGCACCAGGTGTTACTGCATCACGTGCTCCCCCCCACCAGACTGCACCACGTGCTACTGCACCACGTGCTCATGTACCACATGCTGCTCACCAGACTGGACCACGTGACATTATTTGGAGGGTAAACTCTGCTGCCCACAGTAACACTATTTTGGGCTTAAATTTGATTTTAAAAAAATTAAATAATATATTTTGTTACACCTTTAATGGAATATTGTATTTTGAAAATATAATCAAAAAAACACAACATGAGTGATGAAGTTAGGATAGAACTCCCTGAGTGGACAGGTTGATAAGGGGCTAACAGGTCATGGAGGGCCTTGAAGGTAAGGATGAGAATTTTGAACTCGATCCTTGATAGGGAGCCAGTGGAGCCGGGCGAGGATGGGTGTGATGGGGTCACGGAGCCTGGTGAGGGAGAGGACACAAGCTGAAGAGTTCATGGATCGAATGTTTCAGGAGGTGGTCACCACACAGCCACAGAGGGCTCAGAAGGAGAGCGAGTGGGAGACCACCAAACGTAGTAGGAAGAGGCAGTGCAAAAATCCCGAGAATGTGTACCGGTTCTCTGTACTGAATACCGGTCAGGGTAATGAGACCACTGGGCAGGGGAGTCAAAAGCAAATGGATGTACAGGTGGACACAGGGAAGAGTGTCAATGCAATTGTCATTGGAGACATAACGGTGTAAGGAGTAGACAGGCGTTTCTGCAACCAAAAACGTGATTCTCGCACAGTATGTTGCCTCCCTGGTGCCAGGGTTGAAGACATCATGCAACAGCTGCAAAATATTCTACAGCGGGGAGGGGAGCATCTAGAAGTTGGGATCCATGATATAGGAGGAAAAAAGGGCTGAGATCCTACAGGGATAGTGCCAGAAGCTAAGGAAAAAGCTAAAGAGTAGAACCTCAAAGATGGTGATCTCTGGATTACTCCCAGTGCCTAGTGCAAGTGAGCATCAAAACAGCAGGACCAAATACATGAATACATGGCTGGAGAAATGGTGCAGAAAGGAGGGCTTCAGGTTCCTGGATCATTGGGACCAGTTCTGGGACAGGTGGGACCTGTACAAGATGGATGGGTTTCATCTGAACAGGGCTGGGAGCAATGACCTCGCAAGGAGGTTAACCAGTACTGTGGGGAAGGGTTTAAACTAATTTTGAGGGAGGAAGGGAATCAGGATATAGCATTAGAGAGCACAAACAAGTTACATAGAGGGCTGGGAGAGACACATAGCAATGTAATGAGTAATCCAGACAAAGGAGGGATTAGATGGGGGAGAAATAAAGAACAAAGTTGATCTTGGAGTACATGTGTATAAATGCAAATAATACTAAAATTAATCCTTGCATTTGATATAGCGCTTTTCACGTCTTCTAGACATCTCAAAGCGCTTCACAGAATATACCATAAAGTGAATTGACTGTATATTTGTGGGCGAAACGCGGCAGCTAATTGTGCACAACAGTGTCCCACAAATAGTCGTGGATTGAAAATGACAATTTTTTTTGTTTTGGAGGGATTATTATTAGGCGTGTGGAGTAAGGAAACTTGCCCAAGGTTTCACCCTGCTTGGAATAAGATTGGTGAGCTGTAGGCTCAAGTCACCACATGGGGTTACAACATAGTGGCAATAATGGAGACTTGGGCAGGAATGGGAGCTGAATATTTCTGGCTAAAATGTATTCAGGAAGGATAGGGAAGGAGACTAACTGGCCTATAGTTCCCCATCTTTTCCTTTCCACCTTTTTTAAATGGTGGTATGACATTTGTGATCTTCCAATCCATGGGGACTCTTCTAGAATCCAAGAAATTTTGGAAGATCAGACCAAGGCCTCTACTATCTCATAAGCTACCTCTTTTAAAACCCTGGGATGCAAGCCATCTGGACCAGGGGATTCGTCACTTTTTAGTGCTAACAGTTGCCCTAGCACCGATTCTCTACCAATGAAAATTTCCCTAAGTTACTCCCTGTCCTTATCCCTTTGGTGCATCTCTATTATTGTCAGACTTGTTGTGTCTTCTCGGGTGAAGACAGATGCAAAGTACCCATTTAGGGACTCTGCCATGTCCTTATCCCCCATTACAACTTCTCCCATCTCTGACTGAAGTGGACCTCACTAGCCTATTCCTCTTAATATATTTGTAAAACCTTTTACAATCAGACTTAATGTTCCTAGCTAGCTTACCCTCATACTCCTTTTTCTCATTCTTAATGAGTTTTTTAGTTTTTTTTTGCTGGTTTCTAAAACTCTCCCAATCTTCAGATTTGCTGCTTTGCTTGGCAGTTTTATAAGCTTTTTCTTTTAATTTGTTGCTTTCCCTAACTGCTCTAGTTAGCCACGGATGAATTGCTTTCCCTGTGGTACTCTTATTCCGCAACCGAATGTGCGACCGCTGAGAATTATGCACTACATCCTTAAATATTTGTCACTGTTGGTCTACATTTTTACCTCTTAATCTTATTCTCCAGTCTATTTTACCTAAATCTTTCCTCATACCTACAAAATTAGCCTTATTTAAATTCAGAATAACTGCCTCGGATTTAGCTATATCCCTCTCTAACTTAATGCAGAATTCAATTGTATTGTGAACACTCTGCCCTTGAGGAGTCTTGCACGACCAACTAGCCCTGTTTCGTTACACAAAACAAGGTCTAGGATGGCCTGTCCCCTAGTTGGTTCCTCGGCATGCTGCTCTAGAAAGTTATCTCTCATACACTCAATAAACTCTTCTTCTAACCTACTTTTGCCGATTTAGTTTTCCCAATCTACGTGGAGATTGAAATCACCCACTATTATCGCTTTACCTTTCCGACATGCTCCACTGATTTTCTGATTAAAACCTTGTGCTATATTGTGATCACTGTTTGGGGGTCTATAAACCACTCCCATTAATATTTTCTGCCCCTTATTATTTTTTATTTCCATCCATATTGTCTCTACCTCCTGGTCATCGGATTTCAGATCTTTCCTCGACACTGCTTTTATTTCATCCCTAATTAACAGGGCTACCCCCCCTCCCCCCCACCTTGTTTCCCACAGTGCCTATCTTTCCTGTAAACTGAGAACCCTGGAATATTTAACTCCCACCCTAGATCTCCTTGTAACCATGTTTCAGTGATGGCTACTAGATCATACCCATATGTGTCTAGCTGTGCTTTTAATTCATCAGTTTTATTCCGAATGCTTCGCGCATTCAGATACAACATTTTTAATTTCCTATCATTTCGTCTACTCTCTGATTCCTTTATCTGCTTTGCCAAACTTCTTACCCCAAGTTAACATATTCCCATTATCTGGCGTGCTATTCTGCACTGTCATCTTTACTTTTTCTAATGCTAACTTATGGTTTCTCTTACCTATATATTCCACCACCCCCACCCCCTTTACTAGTTAAAATTCCTATTTATCTCCCTATTAATTCGTTTAGCTAGGACATTTGTCCCAGCCCGATTTAAATGCAGCCCATTTCTTTGCAATGCCAGAACTCAGATGTCGACAGCTGCTCTTTAAGTGATTTACTTTTTTTTGTGTTTTAGAAATTTACAGAGACTGGAGGATACAATCAATACAACAGCAATTTATTCAGACCTAGTAACCCTAGGCGACCTTTCATATAAAGAACACAACAGTTTAAGGTAAACAACATTGGGATCAAATATAACTGACACACACAACTAGCAGTGCAATACTATATTAGTATAAAGTAATTTAAACCAACATGACTTGCACAGTAATCCTGTACACTTCAGTACGTACTGGATGACAAACACGAGGCACACCAAGCATTGGTTTTTATAGGCATGTGACCTCACCTACCAAATGACGCGAATGTAAGAGCTTTTTCCCGCGTGCGAGTGTCCACGTGACTTTCCAGGCTGTTTATTAACTACCTATTAATCAAGCAACCTTGAGCCCAGATAAGTTGGGCACCTCATGTTTGCTGATTGCTACCTCTTTTGCAAATAGCTTTTGCAACTAAATCATTTGCAAACTTTTGCTTAACCAGAATCTAATTAAGGGGACAGACCTCCCTATTTCCCTTAAATATTTTATATATATATATAGATATATATTATTTACATGTTGCTGAGGGGTGCAAAAACAAGATAACCGTGGGAAATGATGGGCTTCATGTGGGTTATAGTGGTGGTGAGAGAGAAGGGGGAGGCAGGTTCAAAGTATACAGTAAATATTCCCCCAAATTCTTTGTATGTTTCATTTTATGCCAATCTGCAAAGGATCAAAACAGTAAATATTTATTTAATCATGTTATTTTTCAACGATTTGTACTGCGATGTAGCATCTGATTTATGTTATAGAGACATCAGATAATTAATGCTGCTGGATGAAACTACAGTTAAACAAGTACATGTTTAGGGATATGAAATCAAATGATTTCCTTGTATCAAACTGTTCTCCATGTTGTAAATAAATATTATTGTGAAGTCCTGTATTGGCTAGAGCACTCGCCTCGCAAACAAGAGGACCAATTCCTGGGCGGGGTGTAACCTTAGGCAAGTTTCCTTATTCCACACTCCTATGTTTATCTAGCAGTAAGTAGGAACCCAGTTATTATTCGATTGGTGGATCGCTTTCTGGGAGTAATAATCCCTTCAAAAATAAATAAATAAAAATAATAATCATTTGGTCAGTCAATCTGCAAGTGCAGGCCACCTTAAGTCTCTGGAATCCTGTAGCGAATTGGTTAGAGCACTCGCCTTGCAGGGTGAAACCTTGCTTTCCTTCCTCCACACTCCTGTTTACCTAGCAGTAAGTAGGAACCTGGTTGTTCATTGATTGACAGACTGCTTTCTGGGTGTAATAATCACTTAAATGTTGTTTAAAAAATAGAAATAATTTGATCACTCAATTCATGAATGTTTGTGGGACACTGCCTTGTGCAATTGGCTGCTGCGTTTTGCCCAGAAAATATACAGTCATTTCATTTTACAGTATATTCTGTGAAGCGTTTGATACGTCTCAAAAACGTGATAAGGATCTTTATCAAATGCAAGGATTATTGTTATTATTATTGTACACTTCCAGCTGGTGTTGCCACCTTCTGATCTGAACAAAAGGTCTAAGCAGTGCAAAGTCAGCGAAGTGGACGAGGGCAATTGAATGGACATGATCAGCTGCAAGCATGGGGGTAACCTCCCCCTGGCTTCAGAACCTCAATAATTCTATGTAAAAGAAATGCAAGAGTTGCAGGATCTAAGAGAGACTTAAAATCTATTGATGATCTAATCTTAGATTGTGAGATTCACAGTAGATTTGGTCATTTTGATCAGCTATGAGTCTTTTATCAATGATAGATAAATTGCTAAATAGTCTAGGCTCATAATGTACCAGATGGTACAGTGCTGGGGTGTGCTGCTTCATCAGTGGTGCCATTGTTTGGATGAGGCATTAAACTGAGGTTCCATCTGCCTGTTAAAGTGGGCGTTAATCCTCTGGATAAATTGATTATTCACTTCATGAGTCACATTTGCCTACAGATAGCCTATATTTCACAGAAACTTTGTGAAGATTCTCAATGTTATCGGTGCTATACAAAATTTAAGAATTTTTATTATTATCAAATATCTAGAAAAAAACAAGAGATGGTGGTGATAATACTAAAATTCAAAAAAAACTCAAATAGTTTACAACTTTTATCTAAGCTTCAAAGCTAGATTATTTTCTTACAATCGATTTGGTGTTAGTAATGTTTGAGGTACATATTCACAAATGATTCTCTGTATCAGCTTTATTATTACAGACCCCTGAGAGCTCCATGTAAGGTGTCCCAAAATGATTTCTTTGATCATTCATTGGTATTCATAATATGCTTACTGTATGTACAATATATTTATCTGCTTGAAGCCTAACATCTGTAGGATGAGGGAGACTGCAGCTTTTACTGGTTTAAAGGCAATGTTGACAGAAATTTAGGAATCAAATAACCACTAGATGGCAGTGTTGTGGAACACATTTTCCCATTGCCATCATATAATATGTTCCTTAGAACAACAACAAGTTGGATTTATATAGCGCCCTCCACGCCGGACGGCATCTCAGAGCGCTTCACAGTAACGGATCCTGGGCAAATGAATGCCGGATCCCGGGCAAATGAATGACCTCAGTAAAATCATGGTTACTATGCCATGGTAATAACTAATTGTTAAGATTTTTTTAGTACTCTTGTATTCACAGGATAGCGTATGTTTGATCTGTTACAGTAACACAGCTAAGACAGTCTAATAGCCATTTGAAATTTTTATTGGGACAGGATTTAAGGTTTGCAGACAAGCCTCCAGACCATACAATGCCTTTATTTTTGGATCAAAGTATTTGAGAACTTTTAGAGAACCAGAAATATAATGGTGCACAAGTGGATCAACTGAAAAGATAAAAATGTTCTGAAAAACAGGCGAGTTTCTTTAGCACTGAAAGGGGGAGTTAAAAGAACACATTGATTTGCTGGTATAAGCAAAGGCTGTCAACTTTGTCTAGACGACAGTGGCTGAAGAGGTCAAAAATAACAAAGAACAAGCAGAAGTATTTTAAAGATTCTGAAAGAAAGGGAGTAGGAATGACAAGAACTCAGACAGAAGACTGATAAGTATAACTTAAAACAAGTATGAGAAAAGATGAACATATAGGAAAAAAGATTGCAGGAAAGGGATCCAATTATTTTTATAGCTTTGGATATAGAAATTGGTTATCAAAAGATCTTTAAGAGATCAGTGGAGTAGTGTAACAGGCCTGGGCTTGCCTAAGGAGGCAAGTCTGTGTGTTCCAGGGTTCTTAGTTGGTATTCCTTTGCTACATATCAAACCAAACATAACAAACATTTTATCCACCCTTTGGCATCCTGCCTTTCTGCTCAACGTCTCAACCCAAATCATCCCACAAGATCATTCCGCTCCAAGATCAACCACCTTAAGATCACATTCACCCCATAATCAGCTTTTTTTTTGTTTGTGGGACACTGCTGTGCGCAATTGGCTGGTGCTTTTCTCCCGCAAAATACAAAGTCAATCCACTTTACAGTGTATCTTGTGAAGCGCTTCAGGATGTCTCAAAGATGTGATCAACAGTGTGATCAGGCGCTATATCAAATACAAGGATCATTATTGTTGTTATTATCATCCACAAGATTTTCCAACCCCCTCAGATTCCTTCCAGATCCTCTCCCCCGCAAAAAAAAATTCTGCAACAACCCTTAAATAGTCTTGAGCTGGTTTGATTAATTAGGCAGCTGCCTTCTTACTGACAGTGCATAAGCTCATGCTGCCACAAATAGAAATATTAGTGAGAATTCAGAGATGGCAGAGCAGTTACATTATTTTTTCACAGTTGTCTTCATAAGAGATTGAACTCAAATTCTTCCAATCATCTTATCTTAGGCATCATATTGGCACCACAACAATTTGTGCAATGGAGAAATTCAAGAATTTCCAAGAATTCTCTGAACCTTTCTCCCTATATCCCTCCGTCTCACACCAGATGGGATGCACCCCAGAAGCCACAAGGATATTATAGAGAAAAGAGGTTGGAGTTTTAAATATTTTTTATATGCTCCATAAATATAGTTGTAATTAAAGAGGAGATGGTAGCAAATATTAATGGGGTATTCAAAAAGGATAAGGCAAGTACCTAACAATTATAGGCAAATTAGCATGACATTGGTACTAGGGAAAATATTCAAGAATACAATATTTTGTAGGATACTATTTGTTCCTCTAAAACTATAGAGGCCATAGTAAATTGCAGACTGGAAATTAAATGGGTTGGATAGTATATACTTGATCAGAGAATGCACAGTTTGTGAAAGGAATAAAAGTAATGGGCCCTAATATGTTTTTCTGTTCCACACTTTTAAGGTTCTTATAAATGTGTCTCAATACACGTTGTAAAGTGCTTTTACCATCCACATGCTGTCAGATAAATTACTGTATGTGCTTTCAATCACTTAAACCAGAGAATGATTTATGGTAATGTATAATGCATAAGGATAACTAGTTCAAATTGATATGTTCTCTACCCCTCACTTATTCCTTTCTTTTCATGGTGAATGTTGTCTTTTAATGTGCAGTTTTCTTTTCCTTGTTATATAAGACTTTACTGCAGGCTACCCTCACTTTTGTCAACAGTTTTAAGTTATAAAGGAGAAAAATTCAGTTTTCCTAGCCATTATTCTGTTCCTTAATTATCTCTGGGTAAAACTGGACAGAAAATATGGTTAAGCGATTCTTTAAAATCAGTTATCAAAGACCGATTTGGTGGTCGCCCCCAGTTTTCTCTCACTGAATGATAATTAGAGCAAGGAAGATTTTCCTCCCTAATGCAATGGGGTGCAGTTGCAGTCCTACCCAACTGCTGTCCTGCCTGATATCAGCACTTGTATTGCACTTGGGATCCTGTTGATTGGAATGGTTGAACATTTAATCACTGATCCATTGGGAAAACCACATGTGATTGCATCTAATATTCCACTAGATGACTTAACTAAGTAATTAACTCCTTGCAAAAAGTTGAGCTCAAAATGCAGGCAAGTTGCATATCAACACTTGGTCAGTAAATACAGATAACTACCCACATTTACCGTTCAAATCATGTTAAAGCGTGCAGCTGAGATGATTCTGTCCAAACTATTTAACAGAGAGATTAGGGTTCTCAATTAGGTGTGTGAAATGGACAACAGATAATAATTTCCAGTTCATTCAATTTTGCTGTGTTATTTTACACGTTTAAATTTTATATTTTATTTTCTTGTGTGAAAGAAATCTACAATGACTTGCAATAAATTATTACATTTATTAGATACTTGCTTTAAACACAAAGAAATTTTAAACCCAACAATACTTGGAAGTATCTTCGAAGCTTTTTGTCAGCAATTGTAGGTTATTTGTTTGACTGACAACACAAGAGTAGTGCTGTATTCCCTCTGATTAGCCCAATCTTTGCCAAAAAGCTCAGCCATTAATCATGGGAAAGCATATGAAATTTAAGCTGCCAGTTTGTAACTCTTGCCATGTTGATTTACTTTGGACCTCACCACTGTTATTAATGATTCATTTTAATGGTCTCTGTTGTATGTGTCTTGCATTTTATAATGTCCATTATAATCAGTGTCTGGTTCTAGGGAAAAAACACAATACTGCACGCAAAAAACATTCATCAATTATTTAATTCTGTTAAATAATGGCATTCACTGAACAGTTATATTACTGATGGAAGAGATGCCTCACGGTTCATTTCTCAGCTGTTTAGGTGGTCTCCAACATCACCCATCATTTACTCAGCAAGCAAGTGTTTGGCACAGCCAGCACGCGTTTGTCAGCAGCTGACTTACTTTCCAATTGTTCCCCATGGAAGCATTTCACCTTCCCTTGCTGCCTCCTTAAAAAAGATTGCTGAGCTCAGGAAATCACTATGTGTAGAATCTCAGAATTGAAATTCACGTAATGGTATCACTATGCATTTGATGCTTATTTGAAACTGCAGTATTTAATCTGAACCTGCAAAGTACATCAAAAATCTTTAGTTGAGGACAAAACTTCTGCCTGTATGTATTGTTATTCTATTTAGGAACAAAATGTTAATTTGTAATCTAAGAAAGTTAGAGTAATATTGGATAATGTATGGTGGTCAAAATTGTACCATTCCTAAACACATTTTGTGTCTCATTTAAGAAACGGAGTTAAATGTGTTTTACATATTACATGGAATTATATAGTATGAAATAGCA
The DNA here is from genome assembly GCF_018977255.1 of Callorhinchus milii. Classification (NCBI taxonomy): domain Eukaryota; kingdom Metazoa; phylum Chordata; class Chondrichthyes; order Chimaeriformes; family Callorhinchidae; genus Callorhinchus; species Callorhinchus milii. The sequence continues at coordinate 66,101,281 of NW_024704745.1, read as the reverse complement.
CAGAATCAGGTCATTCAATCCCACTAGTCTGTACTGACGTTTATACTCCTCTCAGTCCTCCGCCTATTCCTCTCTCCTATACCACTTTGTTCCCTCTCCCTCGTGTATGCATAGAAATAATGGTAGTTATTTATGCACGTATAGGGATGACACCCAACTGTACCTCTCTGCCTCCACCCTTGACTCCAGGACCACTGCTGTTCTGACAGAATGTCTGTCAGTCATCAAGTCCTGGATGAGAGTTGACTTTCTTCAGTTCAACGTCAACAAGACCGAGGCTCTCCTGATTGGCTCCCGTCAGCATCTCCTCACCTCAGGCGATGACCGCTTCACCATCCATGGTTGCACACTCAACCTTGCTAAGCCAGTCTGGAACTTGGCATCTTGTTGGACCCTCAACTATCCTTTCTATCCCACATCTGTGCCATGACCTGCTCTGCTTTCCCCCACCTCCGCAACATCCCCCGGCTCTGCCACTGTCTCACACTGCAGGCCACCGAAACCCTCACACATGCTTTCATTCCATCGAGGTTTGACTATGCAAACTCCCTGCTTTCAGCCTCCCCAACTCCTCCCTCCATAGGCTGCAGATCATCCAGAACTCTGCAGCCCATGTCCTTTCTTGACCCTATCACCCCTATCCTCGTCCGACTCTACTGGCTTCCAATCACAGAGAGGATACAGTTCAAGATCCTGGTCCTCACCTTCAAAGCCCTCCATGGCCTCGCTCACCCCTACCTCTATGACCTCCTAACCCCCTACCATCCTGCCCGCTCCCTCCACTCAGCGGGATCTGGCCTGCTCACGTCCCCATTGGTGGGAGAGCCTTCTGCCACTCTGCCCCCACCCTCTGGAACTCCATCCCGCAGTCGCTCTGCCTCGCCCCCGCCCTTGCCTCCTTCAAGACCCACCTCAAGACCCTCCTCTTCGACCGTGGTTTTGATCACCCTCCTTCTCCCCCACCCTCCCACTGACCCTCCACCCTCCCTGATCTCGACCCCAGTTTGGGTCCGAAACACTGACTGTCCAGTGCCTTGGGACACCCTCCTGACTTGAAAGGTGATATACAAATGTAATTTTGTTGTTGGTGGTGTTCCCAAAGATGGCTGAACTGCTACATTCTTAGAGTTCTGCTTAGCAGGGATCATTTTTGAGCACCAAACACACAAACTTTCCAAGTTTATTCAGAGGATCATGGCCCAACTCCATCTGAGTCTCCCAAGAATAAGCCCTGAGAAGCTGTTTGCCAAACCCACAAATGATGACAGAGCCCTTGCCAAAGACTTTGCCAACCAGCTTTGATTCACCAGCTGCAAATTTCACAAATCACAAGTACAATAAGGCAACAAATCCAGTTTGCAAAAATCATATTTAGCGACTGTGAAGCAAATGCTAAAAAGACAAATCCTGGTAGCATTTGGAGAGCTTTAGATTATAAAGCAGAATATTTTATACAGTACAAATGTTAGGTTAAATAATTGTTCAGGCCAGATCGACAATATTGCGTGCAGTAAATACATCTGTGGGTCCTTCAACTCAGAGAGAGCTTGGAATCAAAGTATTTTTCAGTGTTCAATTTTCCATTTATCAGTGGGAAAGGTGCATCCAAAAATTATTTGTCCATATCTCTATGTTAAAAAAACATTGAAAGTACCTTTAGCATCTAAACGTGAAGTGTTGCAAGCTCCTAATGAGATTTTTTTGTGAGACAAAGAAAAGTACAGTTTATTCACCGAGCTGGTAATTTAAAAATGAAGTATTAATAGAATCAGGGCAGAGACTATTGTAATTGCTGTGAGCCCACCTTCTGTTCAGATCTGAAGTTTAAGAGCTAATGAGCAAGAAAGCGAACTTTCGTTTTGTGACTCAACTAGTGTTAATGCTGAATCTTATCATATTATCACAATCTCTGCCCCCCCCACCACAGCACAAAGGGAAATGTTAAAATTTGCTGCTGACACAAAATAGTAAACTGCAAGGAGGAAAGTAAGAAACTACAGGATGTAGGTTAGCAAGGTGGGCAGGTGGGTGGCAAATTATTTTTTTGGGGTGAGTCAGGTATCTGGCACACATGGAAACCCATCACAATGTTTAAGAGTATCCAAACCAAAGTACTGACCATTCCATATATGTATGGACATTTCTGTGTGTCCAGAATGGAGAGAACACTCATTCCCCACACATAACTTGTCTAGTTCTGAAACGTCTAAGTGAAAAGTGCATGAGACAAGAATTGGGGACCCCAGAGTTTGTGCTGTATTGTAGAAGGAAGAATGAAGAGAGGAAATATACCATAACTGGTAATAATCTTGGCAATGAAGAATAGAGCAAGCTAGTTCCCCAGTTATACAGATCTTTAAAGTGGAAGTACAGGTTTACAAGAGCATTAAAATATAAATGTTTTAATGCCATCCTGCATCAAGGGTGCTATGTCAGTGCACGTTGTTGTTGAATTTGCAAAATCCTTGATATTTTCAGGACAATTGTGAAACCAGGGATTTTGCGAAATTCCTGAAATATTCAGTAAAATTGTGAAACCGTGATATCACTGAAATTAGGGGTCAGAGATTTTGTGAAAAAGTGATTATTTCATCATTGATAACCTCACCTTGACACATGTTAGCATTATCAACAAATAAAACAGGACGTGGAGTCCTGTAGCTCAGTGGTTGGACCACTCGCTTTACAAGCGAGAGACCTGAGTTCAATTCCAGGCAGGGCGAAACCTTGGGCAAGTTTCCTTACTCCACACAGAGCCTAATAATAATCCCTCCAAAACCAAAAACAATAAATTGGTCATTTTCAATCTATGACTGTTTGTGGGACATTGCTGTGCGCAATTGGCTGCCGCGTTCGCCCACAAATATACAGTCAATTCACTTTACAGTGTGTTCTGTGAAGCGCTTTGGGGCGTCCTCCCGACGTGAAAAGCGCTATATCAAAATGCAAGGATTATTATTATTATTAAATAATACATTATGAAAATTTATATTTTATTCACCATAAACTTCATGTGACATTTCATTCACCGATGAGTAAAAATGTTAGATAATGATACTTGCATTTGATATAGCGCCGCATCACTTCGTTCAGACATCTCAAAGCGCTTCACAGAATAAACTGTAAAGTGAATTGACTGTAAAATGTAATGTTCATTTGTTAACACTAATGAGGCTTCCATGATACCGGGAGTTACATTTTAGCTTTGCTTTGAAACATTTACAACAGTTGGTCTGATATTTTTTCTGACCGCAGTTACACTTCATGAAGCCTTGTTCACCACAGAGTGTGCAATGACAGCTGACAATGCTTACAAGTGTCAAGGCAAGTTTATCAATAAAATGATCACTTTTTCACAAAACCCCTGACTCCTAATTTCAATGATTTCATGGTTTTACAATTTTACTGGAAAGTTCAGGTGTTTCACGTAATCCCTGGTTTCAAAATTTTACTGAAAATTTCAAGGATTTCACAAAATCTCTGGTTTCCCACCTTTACTATGTCATATACAAGCACATCTGTACAAATTTAACATTACCTCCCTGCATTGAATATAAGAGGAAGGAGGCAATGTTAAATATGTATAAAAATATTGGGAGCTAATTTAGGCCACCTTATGATAGAGAGAACATCATGGCCATAGAGGGGATACAGCTGAGATTCTAGAAATGAAAGTTTCCAGTTTTATAGAGATTTGAAAACATGGGACCATTTTTGGAGTGAAGATTAAAGAGGTTTTCACAATTATGAATGGTTTTTGTTAAGTAAGTAGAGACTATTTCTACTGATTGATGATTTAGTAAGAAGAGGGCATAAATTGAAGATTAGCATCAGAAGAAAAAAGAGAGGCTAGAAAAAACGTTACTCAAAGTGCTGTTATGGTGGGGAGTCCTTGCTATAAATTTTGTTCATTTTAGCAGTTAAAAGGAAAAAAGGAATTGGATAAATATTTGAAGAAAAATAATCAGGGTAAGGGAGAAAAAACTGTGAATGGAATTAGAATAGATCATAATATCTTTGTTTTAAATCTCTTACATTTGAATGGGGCCTTTCACTTCAGGAGGGCGTCTCAAAGTGCTTCACATGATTTGCTGTGAAGTGCAGTGACTGTTTTTGTAGGCAAACTCAGCAGCCCAATTGTGCAAAGCAATGAAGTGAATGACTAATTTTATTTGGGCGATTGTTGGCCAAGACATGACTCCAGTGTGGGAGATTACACAGGCACAGGCAACGAGGTGCGTAGGCTCTGTAAAAACAAAGATAAAATAATCATCCAGCAACTGTCCGATTCCTTCATTATCAACTACAAATTTACCACTTTCGTTCCCAATTTGTCCCATCCCTTTATTGACCCAACTTATTTTTTCTTTGGTCTGACACATGGAAAAACCATTGCCACGCTTAAGAGTATTCAAGCAAACGTGAGAGTTCCATGTCTCGTACCTACACATCAAAATTCCAGAGTTATTTATTGGAATGGAATGCGCACTCTTGCCCTGGTCGGATGAATCCTGCTTATCTAATTCTGTAAAGTACGAGGCGCAGATTGGCAAGAGCCAAGGCTTGGGGACCCCAGATTGTGCCTTGGGTTACTGCTGGAGTACAACCAGCTGAAATCGCACAGCTTGCCACTGATATTGCTGTCTGGCAAGGATTCCCGCCACTTGTCTAGCTAGGACCATCCTACCTGTTAGGGCTTTGGCTTGCAGGGTTAACAGGATCTGAGTGGGAGGAGTCCCATCCCCCGTGACTGGTCTGCCCTTCCAAGTCCTGCTGATGAGCCAGGTTGACTGTACTGTCATCAGGAGTGCCCTGGAAGACTGCAGACCCACCTAGCTCCGGATCCGGACTACCGTGAACCCAACAGAGGGTTGGCTCTATTCAGAAATTCCATTGTCAAACAGCTCACTTTGGAGCCAATTCAGCTACAAGGAGAATCTGCTTATCTCTCTACCGCTCCCCACCCAAGGAGGATAGTCACTCGTTGGTCATTTGATATATGAAGAGCACTATATAAGTGCAAATTGTTGGTGTTTGAGACACTTTCCTGACATGAAAGGCACTGTATAAATGTAAATTGTATTATATAATATATATTATATTATATAATATCTGAAGTTCACCACCTGCTGCCTTGACCCCCTCCCCACCCAGCTGCTGGTCACTCAACTCCCCCTCCTCTCCCCCCTGTTGGCCGACACTGTCAACCAGTCTTTCTCCTCAGGCTCTGTTCCACTCCCTCTGAAAACCGTTATCACACCCCTCCTCAAAAAACCCTCAATCTATCTAATCTCTCATATTACTGTCCTATTTCCAAAATACCCTTCCTTGCTAAAGTCCTGAAATGCATTGTTACAGGTCAACTTCAGTCACACCTCTCCCTCCATTCCTTCCTCAAGCCCATGTAGTCTGGTTTTCGCCCTGCCCAAGGCACAGAGACAGCACTTGTCAAAGTCGCAAACAACATTCTCTCTATCTATGACCAGGGCTCCCTCTGCCTCCCTGTCCTCCTGGATCTCTTTTCCATGTTTGACACAGTCGACCACGCCATCCTCCTCCACTGCCTCTCCCTCATCCACAAATATACAGTCAATTCACTTCACAGTCTATTCTGTGAAGTGCTTTGAGATGTCCTGCCCCCGCCCGGTCACCTGTGGGGTACACTAGGGCTCCATCTTGGCCTTCTTCTTTACCTCATCTATATGCTCCCTCTTGGCAATGTCATTCGGAGACACGGGGTAAACTTCCACATGTATCTACTTTGCCTCGTCCAGTACCCTCTCCAGATCCGCCAATGTTCTATCAGCTTGTCTGGCAGATATCAGGGCCTGGATGAGTGTAAACTTCCTGCAGCTGAATGTGGACAAGACCGAAGCCATACTCCTTGGCTTAAGTCAATGTCTTGCGAATCTGAACTCCTCAACCTTCCTGGGTTCTTCCTCAGACTCACTGAACCAGTGCGCAATCTAGACCTCCAGTTTGACCCCCAGCTGTCCTTCTCCCCCACAACCGGTCCCTGACCAGGACCGCCTTCCTCCACCTCTATCACATTGCCTACCTCCGACTGTACCTTACCCCAAATATAGCCCAAACCCTTGCGCGTGTATTTATCACCTCCCACCTGTATTACTCAAACGCACTCCTCGCCTGTCTCCCCAGCTCCACTATTCAAAAATTCCAGTTCATTCAGAACTCTGCAGCCCACATACTTATCCGGACCAAACTCTGTACCTACAACTCACCAGTTCTGGCCAGGATGCACTGGCTCCCCATCACCGAACGAATCAACTTCAAGATCCTCACACTCGTGTTGAAATCCATTCCCTCCCTGGCACCTCCCTACCTCTCTGACCTCCTCACTCCCCAATCCATCACTCGGCACCTCCGCTCGACTGGCACTGGCCTCCTGCTTGTGCCTTGCACCCTCTGCTCCACCATTGGAGGTCGTGCTTTCAGCCACTCCGCCCTGAAACTGTGGAACACTCTCCCTCAATCCCTCCGCCTTACTCCCTCTCTCCCCCTTCCTGCCTGAAAATCTTTCTTTTCGACTGTGCTTATGGTTACCTCCTCACCCTCCCTGGCTTAGAGTCAGGCTCTGCCACTGTTGAGTGCTCTGAGACGCTAGCCTGAGTGGAAGGCGCTACATAAGTGCAAGTTGTTGTTGTTGTTGTTGTTATTCCATTAGAAGCCATTTAGAAGAAAGTTTTCTACTGTAGAACCTTCCCCATATGGACTCGTGAAGAGGGCAAAAGATGGGCAGTTCTTCTGTTGGCTGTACCTCCCAACATTCCACTCTGTGTTTACGTAACTCTACTTTGTTGTGACACAGAAATGTGACTCCTATTAGTGACCAACTGGAATCCCATCAACTCAGTTTCATAAAGCTTGGTTTAGTTTGATTGCCAGATGGGTAATTGAACTTGATTTGACCCAAGATAAACCAATCATTTTTTCATAAGTGCGGCCGGATTAAATTGAGTCACGTTTGCTCCAATAACACACAGACTATTGTTTTAGGATAAAAGTTTTCCTGAATGATTTGAGAGAATTGCTTCAATTATAGACACAAAATGGTGGCATGCATCAATAAGCAGAAAACAAAGATTTCTGTCTCATTCAGTCTTTTCCAGTGGGAGTGTTGCGTAATTTTGTTAAACAATTTAATTTCTTTATATTTATTTTTAAGACCCATTTTCTTGACCAAGTTTTTGGTCAGCCCCTCACCCATCCCAATTCCCAGTCAGCTGTTTAAAGACCATGAGATGTTCCCCTGACATGAAGGGTGCTAAATACATGTAAATTGATGTTGTTGTCATGTTTAAGTGTCTCCAAGGCTTCACACCACACTACCTCTTCAACCTCTGGCAAACATATCTCCACGGTGACTCCCTGTTTCATATCCCTCCATTTGACCCGACCCACGATCAATGGGTGAGCTTTTGTCATTCTGCTTTGGTTCTCTGGAAATCCATCCCTCCTTCCCAACCTTTAATCAATCCCCGACTGTTTGTGAGACACTGCTGTGCGGAATTGGCTGCTGCGGTTCACCCAGAAAATATGGAGTCAATTCACTTTACAGTATAGTCTGTGAAGCGCTTTTAGATGTCTCAACGACGTAATAAGGTGCAAAATCAATTGCAAGGATTATTATTTAAAGACCGCTTTAAGACCTTTCTTTTTGATCGCCAGCTTGGTTCCAGGTGCCCTCTCAGTGCCTTGGGACATCCTCCCGATGTGAAAGGCGCTATACAAATGTAATTTTGTTACTGTTATTGTCGGTTACCTTTTACCCCACCTTCCTCAGCTTCCCCCACTCCCAGTTAGGCTCCAGGTCAGCTCTGTGAAGTACTTTGAGATGTCCTCCCGACGTGAAAAGGGCTATGTAAGTGTAACTTGTTGTTGTTGTGTGTGTGTGTGTATATGGTGATGGGATAGTGAGGATTGTGCTAGGAGTGGGGCAATCCAACAGGCTGATTTAGTTGGTCTTGAATATTCTTCTTACAATCCATTTCCAAAACAGAAATTGCTGTTACATTGCGGTCTCTATGGAAATTAAACTGGGGAAAAAAGTCGCTCACTTTTCTAAGAAATGAATTATGTGATTAAGTACAGGAAGTACATATAATGTTAAAAATCTGGCAATCATATTGCACTGCAGATTCTGACCAGCAATGTTGGAAAGGCTGATGGGTTTTGTGCGCCGTTTATACTTGAGGAAAATCATGCAAATCCTGAAATTTCAATATAATTATAGAAAATTACAGAAAATTGAAAGTAATTTTGAAGAATAGACAGGAAGAGTATTGATGCTTAGTTTGTCAATGGGAACGCCCTGGCCTGCTCCTTGCATTATTCTTATTTTTGAGTTATTCATTACCTTTCCTTACTTATACAATATAAGGGTAAAATATACGGCGTTCCTTATTTAACCCCATGGTTATTTAATCGCCGTCACGAGTCAGCACATCCCTCCAGGTAAGTGGTTTCTGCTTTTTCGGGTCGCAGCATTCACCAGATTTTTTTTTAATCTGAGGCAGGAAATCTTTATTTTGTGATTTTTTGACCCTGCCTTGGTCTCTTAAGTTTTTTTGTTGGTTATAAAATGACATCTTATTGTTTTATAGAATTATTATTTGATTAATTGTAGAATTATTAGACTTGCCTCCAGATAGCACGTACCTGACTGGCACTATGGAAATTAGAACCTACTGTGAGGAATTGTCCACATTGTCCATAGTCCACATCCTGTTGCTTTGTGGTGTAGTGCAACAAAGCATTCCTGAGAATGGTGCTTTAGCAACACTCGGTTGGAATCATGGCTTCTTGGATAGTGGTGTCTCTCCTTTGCTAATTATCTTAAATTGATGATTTCTAGTTATTGACCAGTGAAAATAATTTATTCCTATATCTACTCTATCAAACCCCCTCGAAGTTGTAAAGATCTCCATTAGGTCTCCGCACAAAGATTCTACTCCAGTGAAAATAGGTCCAGGTCCTTCTGTCTCCGTTTATAAGTCAAATCACTCAACCTTGGTATCTCCCAGTAAATCTCCTCTGAACCCTCTTTATGCCTTGATATCCTTCCTAAAGCGGAGTGTGACCAAAACTGGACAGAATCTTCTAACTATGATCCAAGCAACAATTAACAGGTTAAGCATTGCTTCTTTTGTTTTATATTATGCACTCTGGGATGCTACCCCACGTGAAGGGTGCTATATAAATGCAAGTTGTTGTTGTATTACAATGTCCTTATTTATAGAACCTAGGATCCCATTAGCATTCTTCACAGCTTTATCTACCTGCTTTTAAACATATTATCATTTTATCCTATCCATGCCCCGTTCCATTGGTTTCCTATCCCCTCCTAGCAGATCGATTTTAAGATCCTCTCCTTACCTTGAAATCCTTCATTGCCTTGCCCCAGCCTACCTCAATTAATGTCTTGCGATCTTCCTTTGTTCTGCTAACTCTGGCTTGCTTCATGCCCCCTTCCATCTGCTATGCCTACGATTAGCAGGTGAGCTTTCAGCCGTTTGCTCCCTGCTCTCTGGAAATTTCTTCCAAAATCACGCATCTCACTCCTTCACTCTCTGCTTTCATTCAAGAAGCCATCTCTTGACCACGTCTTCAGCCATCTTTCCTTTACCACTTGTCTCTCTGCTTGCTTGGCCTCCATCTCCACCTTCATAAAGCACTTTGAGATGTTCTGTGTGAGTGGCACTATCTAAGTGTAAATTGTTGTTCATGCAAACTGCTGCAAATTCACACAAAATGCTGTGTTAACATTGACTGCTAAAATGATTCTCACAAGAGTACAATTTATTCAACATGAGCATTGCCTGTTGATTTGAATTAGTCTCGCACATACTTTATTAGGTCTACATTGCTAGAGGTTGAAATTGGGAGCTAAGGGGAATGAGGCATTGAACCTGTGTCTAGTACTCTGTGGCACCACCTTTTGATGCTCCTCCTCATTGCACCATTGTTCCTTCATTACTATTCAAAAAGCCAGAAAATAGGAGAGGTTGGTGGGCTCCAGTCTCTGTTCGTTGGTCAAACCACTCATCACAGGTATGTCCTAGAATATCACCTCTGAACCCTCTGTATGCCTTGATATCCTTCCTAAAGTGGGGTAGCTTATATTTAGAGTGTGTAGGATGTGATTGGTTCTTATTTGTCTGTTTTTCAGAAACTATGTTAACATTTTGATTCCTGTGTTTAAGAGCTCCATGACGCCATTGGTGAAGGGTGCTTGATAAATGTAAACAAAGAGCGTCCCGAAAATGTATGTACTGTAAACATGTATGCGTGCGGTGCACATCGGGACACCTTCCGAATGCGACAAGAGTGCCTTATCAGGGTGTGTGCGAGCGCGCACATGGATGTAGTGCACACAGGGGCGACTCACGACTGTTTTAAAGGGAGTGTCCCAAAGAACGTTTTCACAACATGTGTGCGGTGAGAAAATGTACTGTAAAGAATGGAATGCTTTTGTATCGGGAGAAAAGGAAAAAATTGTAACAGAAGATTTTGTATGTTGTGTTTGTTTGGGGTTTCTGTTGTACCAAATATTATATTTATAAATATATATTTTCCAAAAAAAAGAAGGGCGCTTATATAAATACAAGTTGTTTTCTTTTTCACTTTTACAGAATGAATCATAGAAAGGACAGCACATTCGGCCCATTGGGTCTACGTATAGCATGCTCAAATATTGTACCAGTGACAAGCTAGTGAATAACAGGCATGCTGCCAGACAGGGGCATCTACACTTAAGAGGCTGGAAGGGGATAATATTGACCTAAGACATGTGTATAGTTGTGCACAATTAAATCCACTGCAAACTGTAATATACAGTTTTCTTTTACTAGTTTATGTCTTAATATAACATTGTAGAATATGAAGTGGATAAAAAAAAGTTCTATACCAGCGACATAGATAGAGAAAGCCCCGTACTGTAATTGTTCATGTTTCTGATTATAATAATCCTTACATTTGATATAGCACCTATTACGTATTCAAGACGTCTCAAAGGTAATTCACAGAATATACTGTAAAATGAATTGACTATTTTGTAGGTGAAAGCTGATCTGTCAGGAAAATATGGTATGCAATGTGTTAATTACTCAGAACTGGTTATCTTAATATTTCCTTGGTTTTCAGATTTTAATATCATCTCCATAAGCTCAAACTCCAACGGACTTGAACCAAACTTATTTAGTGCGTCCAGAATTCGGTAAATTCATAAAAACAGCCTTAATTTGGAAAAGTTCTTTCGGAATTTCTTCTCATTTTCATATTGCATTTGCTTAAAGGACAGTGAGCTTTAAGACCTGTAGAGGGAGCACGGAAACTCTTTTTGGATCAAAAAATGTGATCAGGAAGAACTTGCATGTCTCAAAGCTCTTCACAGATGGCATAGTGCTACATTTCATTGTTTCATACAAAACGTCCCTTCCCGAAAATATCATTAATAAATGTAGACTTGAGGATATTTATTGAAACTAAAAAAAAGCACAACGAAATTTCAGTGTAAGGCAAATGCAAATAATTATTAGAACAAGACCCAGAAAAAAGTATCCCTTTTGCAAGTTCATGAGGTGGATTGTAAAGATTTCATAACACTATTCAAAAAGAAAGGAGTAGCTTATATTGTTCTGGCCATCAATGCACAGGATAAAAGTTGGTCACTTGTCTCATGACTGTTTTAGGACATTACTGTGTGCAACATGCTGTGACCTTTGCTGTTCACCATTTCCAAAGTATGCTTCCAACATTTGAGTCAGTTATTATCTGTCACAGTGCTGACCCTTCTCCAAGACTTTGCCACTGGACTCCTCCAACACCACAACCTAAATAAATAATAATCCATATGGAGGTTAAAGTTGCTGCATTTGTAAATGCTTTGCTGGCGATAATTAAGGAGCTGTACTGAATATAAAAATACAGTATGTCTTTAAAACCTGTCCTTCACCAATAGTTTGCAGCTGAAAACCTCTTGACTTCAAGATAATACTTTCCTTGCAGTCTTTTTAAGGATAGAAATGTACCATCTTTGTAATTTAAGACAAAGGACCAGAGATTGTTACTCAAGCTTCTAGAACGACTTTTCAACTTTATACATTTTTATTGTAAAAAATATTCTTAATAATAATAATAATAATCCTTGCATTTTGATATAGCGCTTTTCACGTCGGGAGGACGTCCCAAAGCGCTTCACAGAACACACTGTAAAGTGAATTGACTGTATATTTGTGGGCGACCGCGGCAGCCAATTGCACACAGCAATGTCCCACAAACAGTCGTAGATTGAAAATGACCAATTTATTATTGTTTTTAGTTTTGGAGGGATTATTATTAGGCTCTGTGTGGAGTAAGGAAACTTGCCCAAGGTTTTGCCCTCTGCCTGGAATTGAACTCAGGTCTCTCGCTTGCAAAGCGAGTGCTCTAACCACTGAGCTACAGGACTCCACAATACTTAAACCAATACTTGGTATCCCCCACACCAAATTACACTTTTTGCTGCCGATTAATGAGTTTTGTGATCAGTACAGAATAAAATATTCCTTAATTAAGGAACACAATGTGTTTAGAACTATCACTATTTTCAATTCCTATATATGAGATATTGAGTATTATTGAGGGGAGAAGTCTAGAGTTACTCTCTTCGTATGGCATTTCAGACCATCCTGAATCTGACATATTCTTAAATACAGCCTTAACTTTGAAGGTGGTTTTCTGTTCTTTTAAAAATTACAGAAAACTGACTTCAGAGTTAAGACTTCAATTTAATTCAACGATTTGTCAAATTCTCTACACTCTAAAATAAAAAAGCTTAAATTTAGACCAATGTGAAATTTCTCTCCAATAATTCTTAAACTGAAAAGGTTCACAAGGACAATGAAAATATCCCCAAATTGTTAATGTAGAAAAATGCAAGTCAATGCTTGTTGGAGCAAGGAACAAACACAAATGTGCTAATTCTTACTCCAAGAAACATTATGTTGCATTGATTTACATTAAAAAAGTTTTGCCTGTATATTGTGTTTACATTTGTGTGCATTTTAGCAAACTTTGCAAGTGTCAGGTGGATTTTGCAAAATCTTCAGGTATAAGGCAATCCATTCATGTGATATAAACCGTAACCCACAAACTGCATCCATCATGTATTCATTCTCCAACTCACCAGTACTGAACCAGCTCCACTGAATTCTGTGAACTGTGAGACAGATTAAATGAGTTTGCAATCTGTCTTTTTCATTTCTTCCACAAATCTTACACTTGACATTTCCCTGATGTTGACAGCTTTGGATAGGCTGCTTCCTGAGCGTGGGCAATATGTGTGTGCAGTTAAAGCCAGATTTAAATTTTGTGCACTGGAGATGTGTCAGTTTGAGTTACCTGTCAGTGTTTGCCTTAGCTTAGCTCAGTTGGTTGTGTTCTCACTTCGGGTCAGAAAGTTGTGGGTGTGATCCCCACACAGGAACTGGAGCTGACATTACAGTGTGGCACTGGAGAATAGTGCCTTGTTGAAGAGATGTTAATTAAGGTCTCATTTGCCTGTTCGGGTGCATGTTAAGGATGACAGCATGGCATGTTTTGGAACGAGAAGGGAGTTTCCCCCGTTTAATTTCATGGCTGTTTGTGGGATATTGCTATGTGTAAATTAGCTGCCACGTTTGCCTACAAGTCAATGCACTTCACAATAAAATCCTGTCAAGTGCTTTGAGACACTTGGATGACGTGATAAGGCACTATATCAAATGCAAGAAAAATACAAGGAGTCCTTTATCTCATGACTTTTTTGTGGATCTACCTGGGCAATTGGCTGCCCTGTTTGCCTTGAAATAAATATTTGTTGTGAAATGATAAAATGCTATAAAATACAAAGGTTCTTTTCTTCAGCAAAACTCACTAAACAGACTAAATTTAGTCATCCATCCTATTAAATTTGCTAGTGAATACCAGTGTTTGCTTACCTAATAAAAAACCCACTACAATTGAATGTAACTGATTGTTATGTAGTTTTATTTTAGCAGAGTACAGCACTATATCAAATGGAAATGTTATTATTTCTAAAATATTTGTTGAATCAAATAGCCATTGTCTGCATTGAGATACAATCCCATCTCATTTTCTCCAATCAATAATTCGGTGAGGGGTTGCTCCTTCCTAAACTGAGGAAGTAGAGGATAATGCGTTAGCCATTCAACAAACTGCATGAGCTCGATACATTACACCCTCAGACAAGACACAAACACATACACAGCACATGCATCACTGAATGGCACATGTTGAAAATAAACTCAAATCTGAAATGATGTGCACATCGTTAATAACAATGCTTTCACTTAGACCAAAGCAGCAGCACAACAGGGCACAGGCTCAGGTTGTGAAAGGCAATTTTCTAGACAAATGGCAGAAACTATTTCTTTACCCAGAAAATAATTAATGACTGGAATGGGTTAGTAATAAGGGTGCTTGAGCCAGGATGCTACGCTTCTACGTTTTCTGGCTCCTCACATTTCAAAATCAAAGTACAATGAATTATTCACACGATTTATGAAAACACAAATGTTAACATTTCCAGATTTTTTTAGTGGTACTTATTTTTTTAGTGGTACTTAGTTTGCTTCGAACTTGTTTGTTTTGGGAATACTGCTACAAAATACACAGTCGCTAAACTTTACAGAAAAGTCCTGCGAAGCACTTTGAGATGCTCCCCCTGACGAGAAAGGCGCTGTCTAACATACAAGGATTTAAAAAAAGATTTGCTGTCTAAACTCACCAAAAAAGCTCATCTGGGGAATCTGGTATCTCGTGAGCTAGTAATGTCAAAGGTAGCCGCTGGCAGGGTTAGGGCAGAGATCACAACCTTTAGGTACTAATGGTCTCGACTGAATTTATCAACAATGCGATAATTGTTATCTGTGATAATTAACACATCATACTTTACAATTTTCATCCCTTCTTTCAGTTTACTCTGGGAGGACAGTAATTCCTGATGCGTTAGATAATGGTTTAATTCCAAACATGGTTCTGACAGGAAAAATAATGGGCAGAGGAGGCAGAAAGGCAATAGAATTGGCATTTAGTTTATTCCCAAAGCATTTTGCCGCATACGTATTTTAGGAAAGAAAAACAATAGTCTGCCAAAAGATTTTGAGTAGCTGTAAAAGAGCTGAAATGAAGAGACAGTATTCTGAGGCAAAGGAATTGTGTGCTGTTATTTGATTAAAGAAAAATGTGCATATTTTATTCTGGTATCAAATATAGCGAGGATAATTCTGGAAATTGAAAATGAATCTTTTGCCAATAAAAGCAAAGAGATCAAATGCAGAAATAGTATTATTTATTGTGAATGGGGAAATATTGCTACCTAAAACCATTGGTTATGTTATAATAATCCTTGCATTTGATATGATGCCTTATCACATCATCAAAATGTCTCAAAGCACTTTGCAAGATTTCACTGTAAAGGACAGTAGTGAATTCCAAGTGGGATAAGGCAATAGGGTGGGGAGGTGCCTGCAAGGGAAACTTGGGAGAAAACTTCATGTTGAGGAATGTGATGGGCTCATAAGAATAACAACAGCAGCTTGCATTTATATAGTGTCCCTCATGCAGCGCACTTGAGAGACCTAGGTTCGATTCCTGGCAGGTGAAACCCTGGGCAAGTTTCCCCATTCCACACGCCTGATAATAATTCCTCAGAAAAAAAAACAATAATAATTTGGTCATTCAGACCACGACTGTTTGTGGGACACTGCTGTGCGCAATTGGCTGCTGTGTTTCACCCACAAAATATACAGTCAATTCACTTTACAGTCTATTCTGTGAAGCGCTTTGAGACGTCTGGAAGACATGAAAAGCGCTATATCAAATGCAAAGATTATTGTTGAATAAGCCAATGTTTGCTACAGTATTATCAATATTATGCATATTTTACATATATATACTATATATGTAGTCAATATTCTACAAATTTTCCTTCTAGCAAGAGAGTTCTTTGGATAGAAAAATGTCTAATATGTTAATGTAGAAAAAAGAATGCTGCTTCAATTATTTGCCCTTTAACTGTAATGCTTTTCAATTAAATATAGTACTCTGTGACATTTAACTGAGAGCAAGTTTAATTATTCATGACTGGTCAAAGTGCCAAATGACATTCTGTCCATCTGCTACCAGGGCTGCCTCTGCCTACTTGTCCTTCTTCAACACCGTTGACCACTCTATCCTCATCCACTGCCTCTCCTCTCACCTCAATCTTCACGGTTCTGTCCTTAATTGGTTCAAATCGTACCTCTCACACCACCTCCACTTCATCTCCACAAACGGCTTCTCCTCTAGCCCCCGCACCGTCTCATGTGGCGTTCCTTAGGGCTCTGACCTTTGTCCCCTCATCTTCAATATCTATATGCTCCCTCTTGGTGACATCATCTGCAGATATGGGGTCAACTTCCACATGTATGTGGATGACACCCAACACTACCTCTCTGTCTCCACCTTCAACTCCAGGACCACTGCTGTCCTGACAGAATGTCTGTCACACATCAAGTCCTGGATGAGAGCTAATTTTCTTAAGTTGAATGTCAACAAGACTGAGGCTCTCCGTCAGTGCCTCCATACCTCAGGCGATGACAGCATCATCATCACTCTAACTTACTAAGCCAGTCCGGAACCTTGGGGTCTTCTTTGACTCTCAACTTTCCTTTCAACCTTGGGTTCTGTGCCATGACCCGCTCTGCCGTCCCACACCTCCGCATCATCGCCCGGCTCCGCCACTGTCTCACTCCACAGGCCGCCGAAACCCTCATACACACTTTCATTACATTGAGGCTTGACTATGCAAACTCATTGCTTGTCGGCCTCCCCAACTCCTCCATCCACAGGCTGCAGATCATCCAGAACTCTGCAGACCGTATCCTCTCCTGCACCAGGCTTCGTGACCCTATCACCCCCATCCTTGCCCGACTCCACTGGCTTCCCATCACACTGATGATACAGTTCAAAATCCTGCTTCTCACCTTCAAAGCCCTCCATGGTCTTGCTCCCCCTACCTCTGCGACCTCCTAACCCCTTACCATCCTGCTTGCTCCCTCCATTCATTTGGCTCCGTCCTGCTTCACGTCCCCCGCCTCGCTCGCAGCACTATTGGCGGGCGGGCCTTCTGCCACTCTGCCCCACCCTCTGGAACTCCATCCCACAGTGCCTCTTCCTCATCCCCTCCCTTGCCTCTTTCAAGACCCATCTCGAGACGTTACTCTTCAACTGTGCTTTTGAGCTCCCTCCTTCCCCCTGCCTTCCACTCTCTCTGATATCAACCCCCAGCTTGGATACAAACCTCTGTCTGTTCAGTGCTATACACATGTAATTTTGTTGTTGTTGTTGAAACAGAGTAGGTTAGCATGACAAAAAAATAATTTTAGAAAATTACAAAATTAAAATTATAAAATTAGGGAAACAGTAAATTAGGGCATACTAACTACACAATATAAAGTTTCTTATAATTATACAGCAATTGCCATTTATGAATTTGGGATAGATTATACAACAGTACTAAGAATGAGTAATGTTTTATTAAGAAACTAGTTGATTGTGGAAAATTAGCTTTTGTCTGTTGTGAATATATTTACTTTGCCAAAATTGGATGTGAATAAAGTCATAACTCGAGGAGGACCTGGGTTCAATTCCCAGGCATGGCAAAACTTTAGGCAAGTTTCCTTACGCCACATGCTTTTGGTTACCTAGCAGTAAGCAGGAACCTGATTGTTAGTTGATCACTCTTCTGCGAGTAATAATGCCTTAAAAAAATGATAATTTGGTCACTCAATCCACGACTGTTTGCAGCACACTGCTGTGCGCAATTGGCTGCCACGTTTCACCCACAAAATATAGTCAATTCACTTTACAATATATTCTGTGAAGTGCTTTGAGACTTCTAGAAGACGTGATAAGGCGCAATATCAAATACACAAATTATTATTATAATGGCAGAAAAGTCTTTAAAAGGTAAAAAGGCAATTAAGTCTTTGAAGGGTAAAATAGATATCACAAGTTCACAAGATAATTTTGGAGAAAGATGTTTATCCCATTTGATCTCATCCTTTCAGAACACCTGACCTCCCATTATAGCATCAAGCTGTTTTTTCAAATGAGTCCAATTTCAATCATCTTTCCCAGCAAATCATATACTGTTTACAAATGTAATTCTGTATTGTGTTCGGCCCAACAGGTCTACCTGGTGTTTTTCTCCGTGTGATCCACCTAATAATAATCCTTGCATTTGATATAGCGCTTTTCACATCGGGAGGACGTCCCAAAGCGCTTCACAGAACACACTGTAACGTGAATTGACTTTATATAGCAATGTTTCACAAACAGTCGTAGATTGAGAATGACCAATTTAATTATTGTTTTTGTTTTTTTTGGAGGGATTATCATTAGGCGTGTGGAGTAAGGAAGGTTTCGCCCCGCGTGGAATTGAACTCAGGTCTCTCACTTGCAAAGTGAGTGCTCTAACCACTGAGATACAGGACTCCACCTAGTCTAACATCCTCCTGCTAGTCTCCCACACTTTAATCCTGCTATTTTTCCCTTTTATAATAATTATTGCTTTCTGTCCCAACCCTACCCTTCTGTGTAATAAAATGATTCTCTAATCTACCTTTTAATTATTTTCTTATTTTAAATTGGTGCTCTCTCATTATGGACTCACTGTTCAGTGCAAATAATCTATTACTATTTCATCTATCATAGCCCTTCATAATATTAAAGACCTCTATCGGGTCTAATGAAAATGCTCCGACTTTTCATAATTGTCTCTTTTCATAACTCAACTGACTCATCCTGGAAGAATTATAATGGTTCTATACTACACCTTTCATTGCTTTGTATCCTTTCAATTTTGGGGTGCCCATAACCACAGGAAACTCCAGCTGTGGCTGAACTAAACACATTATCCTTTCTTATGTGGAGCAGCTTTATAGGACCAGTGTGGAACATCAGCTGAAAAGATTACAATCGCAACCTCACCATTCAACTACATTCAAAAGTTCTGTCAGCGACATTCACAAAATTAATTAAAAGTTGTAACTCTTCCCAATGTCGATCGTTATCCAATCTCATTAGCTGGAGCATTGTTTATGAATGATTTCACAGTTCCAGCAAACACACAGCATCTTCTTATATACAAGTCACCAGTCATATCACACCTTACCCACTGTCCTTGAATCTGCGTCATACTGATTCACACAACAAGTGAGTCAACACGAAGATGAGTATCAATGAAATTGAAGTGGTGATTGGACAAATTAATACATAAACTATTACCAAGTGAAGTATATTACTACAACAAAAACAGAAGTCGCTGGGAGCACTCAGCTGGTCAGGCAGCATCTACGCAGAAAGAAAAGTGAGTCAATGTTTCTTCGAGCTTGCACTGTGGTTCATTGGAACAGCATAGGGGACCATGGATGGAGAGGTCAGAGTGCGAGTGGGAGGAAGAGTTGAAGTGGCAAGAAACCGGAAGCTCAGGGTTGTTCTTACGGACAGAACAGAAGTATTCGGCAAATCGGTCACCCAATCTGCATTTGGTTTCCCCAGTGTAAAGGAGACCACAACGTGAGCAGCAAATGCAGTAAACTACATTGGTATTGGTACACACAAATTGCTGTTTCACTTGAAAACTGTGTTTGGGGCCCTGTTCAGTGGTATGGAGGAGGTGAAAGGGCAGTTATTGCATCTCAACAACAACAACAACAAGATTCCATTTATAGAGCGCCTTTCACGTCGGGAGGACGTCCCAAGGCGCTGTACAGTTGGTCAGGACCCGAGCAAGGGGGAAATGGTCAGGGTGAGGGAAGGGAGGGAGCGAGGAGGGGGTAGAGAGGCGAGAGGGGAGCTGAAGGCACGGTCAAAGAGAAAGGTCTTGAGACCGGCCTTGAAGGAGGAAAGGGAGGAGGCGGCGAAGGCACTGGGGGATAGAGTTCCAGAGCCTCGTGGCTGAGAGGCTGAAGGCCCGGCCACCAATGGTGGGGTGGTTGGGGCGGGTGATGTGGAGCAGACCGGAGCCAGAGGAACGGAGGGTACGGGCAGGTAGGTAGGGGGATAGTAGGTCAGAGAGGTAGGAGGGAGCAAGGCCGTGAATGGCCTTGTAGGTGAGGATGAGGATCTTGAATCTCCTGTGCTGGCATGGAAAGTGTTGGGGGGAGGAGAGCAACGGTTGATGCTGAATGAACTAGGGAGTCACAGAGGGAATGGTCCCTTTGGAATTCTGAGAGGGGAGGCGAGGTATGTTTAGCAGTTGGATCGTGCTGGAGGTGTTGGAAATGGTGGAGAATTATTTTTTGGATGTTGAGGCTGGTGGGCTGGAAGGAAGGACTAGAGAGACTCTATCACGGTTCTAGGAAGATGGCGAAGGGGTGAGGGTAGAGGTATGGAAAATAGGGCGGGCATAGTAAAGGGCCCTGCCTACAACAGTGGATGGGAATCCTCGGTCGATGAAAAAGGAAGACAATTCAGCTGCTCCGGTGTGAAAGATCAGAGCAGATGTTGCCTAGGCAGAAGAACTGGGAAAAGAGAATGGAGTCTTTACAGGAGGTGGGGTGGGAGGAGGTGTAGTCCAGATAATTGTGGGAGTTGGTGGGCTTGTAAAAGATATCTATAGATAATCTATGCCCCGAGATGGAAATGGTGAAGTCGAGGAAGGGAAGAGTTGGAGATGGGTCATGTGAATGTTATGGAGGGGTGGAAGTTGAAAGGGAAATTGAGTGCGAGAGCAGGAAGCAGCCCCAACACAGTCGTCAATGTATCTGAGGTACAGGTCAGGGAGCGGACCTGAGTAGGCCCGGAACAAAGAGTGGCTAACAAACAGGCAGGCGTAGCTGGGACCCATGTGGGTTCCCATAGTGACATCTTTTACTTGGAGGAAGTGGTTGGAGTTGATGGTGAAGTTGTTCAATGTCAGAACAAGTTCTGCCAGGTGGAAGAGGCTGATAGTGGATGGAGACTGGTTGGGCCGCTATTCGAGATGGAAGTGGAGGGCCTGCAGACCATCCTTGTGGGAGATGGAGGTGTAGAGGGACTGAACGTTGTAAATAGGAGATGGTCAGGGCCAGGGAACTGGAAAATGTTGAAGTAACAGAGGGCATCAGAAGAGTCACGGATGTAGGTTGGTAGGGCCTGGAAAGGAGGAGCTAAAAATGGAGTCCAGATATGAGGAGATCAGTTCGGTGGGGCAGGAACAGGCTGAAATAGGTCTCCCAGGACAGTTCTGTTTGTGAATCTTGGGGAGGAGGTAGAGGCGGGCTGAGCAGGACTGGGGGGCTATGAGGTTGGAGGCTGTGGGAGGAAGCTCCCCAGAGGAGAAGAGATGATTGACTATCTCGGTGATGATGGCTTGGTGTTCAGTTGTGGGGTTATGGTTCAGTGGGAGGTAGGAGGAGTTGTCAGAGAATTGGCGTTCAGCCACTGAGGTCCTTTTGCCAGAAAACAACAGCGCCTTCCTTGTCAGTGGGTTTGAGAATGATGTCAGGATTGGTCCTGAGAGAGCAGAGTGCAGCACGTTTAGAAGGAGAAAGATTTGAGTGGGAGAGGGGAGTGGAGAAACAGACACGGCCGATGACACGCCTTGTCATAGTAGGTAGGTATGGTGCATGACACAATTCAGATTTTTGAATGAACTGTTTTATTGAAGCTTGGAGAAAAATTCTTCCTGGCTTTATTCAAGTAACATTTTAGAGGGTCTAGAATTTGGTAAATAATTAAATTCAACAACGATAACAACAAATTACATTTATATAACGCACTTCAGGTTGGGAGGATGTTCCAAGGTGCTGGACAGTGAAGGGTTTTCACCCGAGGGGTTTGGAGTCAAGAGGGGGTGAGGGTGAAAGAATGACAGAAGACACGTTCAAACAACAACAACAAGAACAAGATTGCATTTATAGAGCGCCTTTCACGTCGGGAGGACATCCCAAGGCGCTAGACAGTTGGGTCGGGACCGGAGCAGGGAGGAAATGGTTAGGGTGAGGGGAGGGAAGGGAGGGAGCGAGGAGGGGGTAGAGAGTTGAGAGGGGAGCTGAAGGCACGGCTGAAGAGAAAGGTCTTGAGACCGGCCTTGAAGGAGGAAAGGGAGGAGGCGGCGAAGGCACTGGGGGATGGAGTTCCAGAGCCTCGGGGCTGAGAGGCTGAAGGTCCGGCCACTGATGGTAGGGCGGTTGGGGCGGGGGATGTGGAGCAGACCGGAGCCAGAGGAACGGAGGGTACAGGCAGGTAAGTAGGGGAATAGTAGGTCGGAGAGGTAGGAGGGTGCAAGGCCGTGAATGGCCTTGTGGTTGAGGATGAGGATCTTGAATTCGAAAAAGGTCTTGAGATGGGCCTTGAAGGAGGCAAAGGAGGCGTGAGGCGAAGGGACTCTGGGATGGAGTTCCAGAGGGTGGGTGGCAGAAAGGCTGAAGGCCTGTCTGGCGATAATGATCATGAAGTAGGCCAGTGTCCACCAAGTGGAGGGAGCAGTCAGGTTGGTAATGTTTTAGGAGGTTCATAGGAGGGAGAAGTGAGTGACTGGAGGCCTTTAAACGTGAGGATGAGGATCTTAAATCCTATCCTCTGGGGGATGGCCAGCCAGTGGAGCCGGGAGAGGATGGGGGTGATTGACTCACGGAGCTTGGTGCAGGAGAGAACATGAGCTGCAGAGTTTTGAATAACTTGTATTTTGTGGGAAGTCTGGCGAGCGGAGTTGCCGTAGACAAACCTGGATGTGATGAAATATTCAGTATTTACCTTTCAAGTTATTTTTCTGTAGTTCTTTTGGCTGAATCTTTTCATCTCCAGGGTTTTCCTCATGAACTGAATGAAATAATAATACTAATCTTTACATTTGGTATAGCGTCTTTCACAACAGGAAGCCTCAATGCACTTCACAGAATGAACTGAAGTGCAGTGACTGTTTTTTGTGGGCGAACAAAATGATATGGCTATGAGGAGAGAATACCTATATCTATCATATTACCCCTAAACCTTCTCTGCTCTAATGCCCATTAAAGCAGAGTAAAAGTAAAAGGGGAGTAAAAGGAGAGGTTAGGATGAACAAAGATTTGTCAGGGTGTGGAATGATTTTCCAGGCTGTTGGAGAAGATTTGATTTGGGGCATTTAGAAAAGAATTGTATGAGCACTTATAAGAGAAGGGTATTAGTGGGTACAGGGAAAGAGTGGGCAAATGGGATTAGAATGGATGGCTTTTTAGTGGAGCAATGACTGACATGAAAGAAATAGACTGAATGGTCTCCCGCTGTCGCATACATTTTTATCATTCAATGGGGCCGTATATTCCACATTCTCACAACCCTTTGTGTGAGGAAATGTTACGACTGGTAAGAGCCTACACCCTGATTTCATTTAATTGTAGAAATCCCTCTCCCACACTGTTTTTGTTTAGCTTAGCAGGGCACTCTACTGCTGTGTAGTGTTGGCCGAAAAAAGTCTCCCCTAATGGCTAGGTGACTCACCCTGTGCTGCCTCTGTCATCACCGTAATAAAAATTCTCCCTACCCACTTTAAAAACTACTTAAGTTAAGACATCCAACCAGATGTCAGCCGAAATTATTCAAATCTACCCCCTTTAACAAGGTGACTGGCTAGTGTTTGCAGAATGAATGATTAAACCAATTCCCAGTTGGTTCCACCACACGTGTTTTCTATAAAGATTTCAGAGTCTAAAAAAGAAACCTTAGCAAGGTTGGGAAAATCAGAAAAAGTTTTTTTCCCCCTTTTTCTTCTTGTAAGTTAAATTGCATGCCAGCTTGGCTGTTTTACAGCTTAATGTTTTTTTGGGGGAGGGTAAAATCCCCCTTAATGTAATACTGTAAGTAATTCTTCCTCTATAATTACTTTGGAAAATGCCTTAACCTCTGACTCTATAATCCAAAACACTAAAGAGTGATTCTCCGATCATCGGTATATTTACAGACTGTGGTGAACGAAAGCATTGTATTTTATGCTGGTTTGTACAATTAGAGACTCTGAGCTGTGAGTTTATAAACGGGAAATTCCATTATATATTCACACTACCAAAGCCAGTAAGTTTACAACACAGCAGAGAATACAATGTTCTCACCTGCTGAGATCCATAAATTTACTTACAGAAAATCAAGCTCAAGAGACCTGCGTTTGCACCATGGTCTATTTGTGAACACTTTCCTATTTAAGCTGCTTTCTATTAGTATTTTTTGCAAGAAAGCAAATGATTTATTCCAAGCCTGAGCTTTCTTCACAACCAAAATGATTCTTAGGGTTGAAGTACACAAAGCCATTTCTTGTAGAAGTTTTTTTAAAAAAATCTAATAATTATTATAGGTGTTCTAAGTATTATTATCAATATTCTTATTAATTATTTTAAGGAGTACAACTATTTATGATTAAAACTTGTGACACAAATCAAGGAATTTAAAAACACATTTACAAGCACTGAATACGTTTCTTTTACCACACGATAACGACAGAAGTTCTGATAACGAAATCACTGAGACACATTTGTTCTCATCCTTCCACAATATCAATGCAATCATCTTCCTATTAGAGCAAAAAGCCTCAACTAACCTTCCTGATAATCCATTCCCGTTATATATGTAAAGTATTGAAATTTATGCAGTATATAGTTTGGGACATGACACGTGCGTGCGACTGCCAGGATGGTGGAAGGCGAACAGGATGGATCTTTGGTCTCTATTCCCTTGAGGTTAGAAGATTGATGGGTGATCTAATAGAGGTTTTTAAACTAATAAAGGGATTTGATAGGGTAACTACAAAGAAACTATTTTCTCTGGTGGGGGAATCCAGAACAGCATAAACTTAAAATTAGAGCTAAGCCATT
The DNA here is from genome assembly GCF_018977255.1 of Callorhinchus milii. Lineage (NCBI taxonomy): Eukaryota > Metazoa > Chordata > Chondrichthyes > Chimaeriformes > Callorhinchidae > Callorhinchus > Callorhinchus milii. The sequence continues at coordinate 66,076,406 of NW_024704745.1, read as the reverse complement.
CAGGAGTGAAATGAGGAGGCATTTTTTTACCCAAAGAATTGTGGAAATCTGGAACTCTCCCCCAAAGGCTGTGGATGCTGGATTCATTCAATTTTTTAAGACTGAGGTGGATAGATATTTGTTAGATAAGGGTATCCAGGAATATGAGGCAAGGGTGGGTAATTGGAGTTGACGTACAGATCAGTTATGATCTGATAGAATGGTGGAACAGGCTTGAGGGGCTGAATGGCCTACTCCTGTTCCTATATGACCTTGGTCTTCTTTTGTCCAGCAATTCTTATGTAAATGCTTTCTTGTATCTGTTATAAAAAAGCCCTTCATAACTTTGAGCTTTTGCCCTCCTGTTCTGCTGCCTTGACATATCTGAAAATATTGTTTTGGTTTTATAACAACAACTTGCATTTATATAGCACCCATCCATGCAGGATAGCATCCCAGAGTGCTTTTTGCTTGCTCTATCTCATCTATTGTCCTTTCAATTCATCTGAGATTATAATTTACATTTGCGTAAGCATCTTTCATGACAAGAGGCTGTCTCAAAGTGTTTTATACAGTTAATTGGAACTGGGGAGGGGAGGGGATAGCTGAAGTAGGAGGGAAGAAGGTGGCTGAAAGCGCAGTCAAAAAGATGAGGTGGGTTTTGAAGGCAGATAAGGAGGGTAAAAAACAGAGGGCTTGAGGATTCAGTTCCAGAGCAGGGAAGCAGAAGGTCAAAACCTTACCCAATCATGGTGAGAACATTGGATTGTGGGCATGAAGCAGGCCTGCGATTGCTGGATCGCAGGAGGTCGCAGAGGTAGGGTGGGGCAAGATTATGGATCCATTTGAATGTGAAGTCCAGAAATTTGATCTAGAAAAGAAAGCAGACAAGGAGGCAATTTGTACACAACAATGTCGCACAAAACTGCCCTGAAGTGAATGACCAATTTTATCTGGGGGATTGGTGACCAGGACAACAAGAGAGGCCCCATTCTATCTTTCGATAGATTGTTATTATCTGCTTGAACAGTTTTAACAGTTTAACATCTCATTCAAAAGTCCAGCACCTTGAACAATGCCACACACTCACAGCTGAATATTGAAGTGTCAGTCTAAAAACAATAAGCTTCCGATGTGGGGCTTGAACGCACAATTTTCTGACTTAATTGAGCCAGGCTGGAACCTAAATGGGGTTGATAGGCTCAGAGGGCCTGGTACTTGAGAGGACACAAGCTGCAGAGTACGAGATCTCATGTTTCAAAGCTGAAGGACTCTAGTTTATCCAATTGTTCTTTATAATTCATATCTGCAAATCGAGGGTTCAGCTTCATTGTTCTTCTTCAAACTAAACTCCAGCTCTCTCATTCCCTCTTTCTGAAAGCCACAATGAGATTACAAAGGTCATCATTTAGTCAAGTCACTCCTATTCCCTTCACAGAAGTGGGCTTCATACTTGGCCCAGCTGTGCATCATTACTTGGCATTGTTAATAGAAAATCACGGCAACAAAAGGAAGATAACATCAGGAGAAATTTTAAGTTGATTCATAAATATGGATGAATTACCCAATTTTTGCTGCTTGACAGCTATTTAGCAAGTCCTCCTGGTAAATGTGCACATGTGGAGGTCAGGTGAGAACAGCATCTGTTCGAGTTGCGATGCCCTGTATGGTCGAACACTAGCATTCATTGTTTAGATTCACACATGAACAATCATGGTCACTTGTACATGGCACCAGTACCAGTGTCTGTGGAACTTAGAATAATCATTATATTTGGTATAGCACGTTTCACGTCAGGAGGATGTCCCAAAGCGCCTCAGAGTTTTTACTGTAAAGTGCAGTGACGGAATGATTTTATGGGTGAATGTAGCTGCCAAGCAGTGTCCCACAAACAACTGTGAAATAAGTTACCAATTTTTACTTGGGAGATTGTTGACTGGGACATCGGGAGAAACTCTTCTCTTTTCGAATGGTGTTATGGGATCTGTAATGTCCACCTGACCAGGCAGACGCGGCTTAGTTTAACATCTCATCCGAAGGATGGCACCTCCAACAATGCAACATACCCCCAGCACTGCCTTGGAGTGTCAGCTTAAACTATAAATGTGGGGCTTCCTTAGGCCAGCAAGAATTGGTGTCTTTAGGAGGAAAGAAAATTGTTCTAAAAATTTGCAGAATTAATGATGTTTGTCACGTCTAAAGATAAGTGTCAATTTTTATCCCACCAGTGAGGAAGATCTTGTGATCAATGAATATGAATTGTGGAGTTTTCCTTATTAGAGATTATTCTCTGCTGGTCAAAAAAGATTGCCATCATTATTGCTTTGACCTTAAAATGTGTTACAGTCAAAAAATATATTTTAAAAATGTATTTACATTTTGTGAGGAAGATTATAAGATTATAAATGAGAAAGGTTATAAATACACACCATGGTTTAATAATAATAATCCTTGTCATGTAATTGAAATAAATAAAATAATTTCACAGGATTTTAGTGAAAAGTGTAGTGACTATTTGTAAGTAAATGTGGCAACCAATTTGAAATCAACAATTTTCTGCCAACTCCATGAAGCTGGAGGATTGTTGGCCAGGACACTCGTTTTTTTGAACAGTGCTATGGGACTAACTTTTACCTGCACACTGAGATGGGTCTTCAGCTTAATGTCTCTGCTGAAGGATAGAGGAAATACTTGAATCCAGAGTGTAATGATTCTGAAAGCATTGCCATCTTCCTCCTGCCCACAAAAGTCCACATCCAATCTGCACAGTGTTTAAAACTGTATGTGGAACCCCCATTCGATATCAAGTCCAAAACCTTATCCACTCAGCCATCACAGCTATAACACTTCTCTAGCATTACATAAAATGTTCTGTGGTTTCAGATATGTTTTGGACCTACGAAAGGAAGGAATTCAGATTAAACAAATGTAGGTTGTTACAATCCCCCCAAACAGGAGAGATTTATTGGTTATTTGAATTAAAAATATGTTCTGTTCTGTGGAGGTAATGAGGGTGCTGTAGATGTGGGTGTTGATACATTATTCTGCACACTTGTACTTACTTTGGATTCACTCAGAACAAAGCAATCCACTATGTGCATAATGGTTATATGTATGTGAGATGTTATTAATTACTTTAATATCCTCCTTAATAACAGGCAATGGCTATTCAAACAGGAAATGGCCATTTTTTATAAATCTGCCTGAGAGTAACCTGTAATTTTGTTGCAACCAGTTTAAAGTAACCCAGAGATTGTTTAAGAATGAAAACCAGTGTCGGAATGTCAGCATCCCCACTTGGGAGTTGCAATCCATGCCACAGAAGTGCTAATGTAAAAGGTGGAGTCAGGCTAGTAATGTTCTGAAGTTCATGTCATATAGTCCTGTGTAGCACAGACTGACAGGAAGCACATCACATCCATCACTCCCCATACAATTAATTGTTGACCTTGATGAGGTCAAAAGGTGGAGAAAAAAAACATTACCAGACCGAGCGATCAATGATCAGACGATGAATCACCCCAGACTAGTCCCACAAACCTGCTATAGAACTGAATTTGAAGAGGCTTGGTAATTGGTTTACCTCACCTCTGCTCGCACAGTACTTAGCAAGGTTTTAGTGCGTGGAGACCTGATGGTGTAAATTATGTGCCCACCTTCACAGCTTGATAGCGCTACTTGGGTTGGACCACTGAAAAGATGGGAGAGAAAACACATTAAAATACATCTGGCTTAATCCTTAAAATATAAATTGATGTTGAAGGTGGTAGAAAACGTCATGCTTCGGTGATTACCTTACGTTTGTGTCCTCTTGTTACTGACACACTGACCAGTGGAAAATGATGACAGTCTTGAATTAATTGGACATTTATCAACACTTTTGGGCCCAATTCATGAGTCAGACTTTGGAGTGTAATATTATTCTTATTAGTAGCGTTTTTTTTAAATAAAAAGCTGGACAGCTTATGTGGAACAAAGTTGTTGGTTAGACCTCTGAGGCTGGGATGCCATACAACAACAATTGACAGGAAAAACTGAGCGAGGGAGAGCTTAGGTTCAATTAGTGAAGTAATGGCATGACCATGTACTGCAATGTGTTAGTTGTGCAGTGATTGTATATAATTGGTCAAATGCTAGATGGTTAGTTGCAAAGAACACTAATAATAATAATAATCCTTAAGTTTGGCATAGCATTTTTCATGACACTTTTCATGTCATGAGCACTTCAGCCAAGTTGCACGGACAACAATATCCCACAAACAGCTTTGAAGTGAATGACCAATGTTATCTGGGGGATTGTTGGCCAGGACACCGGAGAAACTCCCTTCTCTTTTCAAATAGTGCAACGGGATCTTTACCTTCCAACTGAACAGGGAGATGGGGCCATGTTTCAATGACTCATCCAAAGGAAGGCTCCTTCAACAATGCAGCACACCCCTAGCACTGCATTGTAGATTCATCTTATAAGAATCAATAATAATAATAATCCTTGCACTTGATATAGCACCTTATCACATATTCGAGACGTCTCAAAGCGCTTCACAGAACATACTGTAAAGTGAGTATATTTTGTGTATATGTATATTTTGTGGGTGAAACACAGCAGCCAATTGTCCCACAGTGTCCCACAAACACAAACAAAAAAANTTGAAGTGACCAATTTTTTATTTGTTTTGAAGGAATTATTATCCCAGAAAAGCGATCCACCAATCAACTAACAACCGGGTTCCTACTCACTGCTAGGTAAACAGAAGTGTGTGGAGTAAGGAAACTTGTCCAACATTTCGCCTTGCCGGGAATATAACCCAGGTCTCTCGCTTGTGAGGTGAGTGCTCTAACCACTGAGCTACAGGACTCCACGTATGCACATTCTAACATGTGTTTCCATTAAAACTCTCGCCTCTTTTTGGGGACATGTGTCAACATCAAAATTCAAATCAAAATTATGCAACACTGCAGGGTTGTAGTGACAATTTTGCTGCTAGGCTGTAATACGTAAATGTAATTCAGTGTTTTTTCTCTGAATTCAGCTTGTGCCTACATGGGTCAATAACAAAAAAAATTACGACTTACTTCACGAGAAATAAGTTGCATGTCATAGTTGGTTAAACAGTTGAAAAATATTATGGTTTCTTTTTATAGTTAAATGATTTGAGCAATGACTGGTCCAATGGACACCATTTTTGGAACCTACAACAACAAATTACATTTTTCAATGATATCGCCTTTCGTGTCAGGAAGAGGTCCCAAGGCATTGACTGCCCAAACGTACTTTGATTACTATAGGGTAATTTCAGCAACAAGAGCATAATTGTCCTCTTCCTGATACTGTTCTCTTCCCAAGCTGCTAAACGATCACCTCTCCTCAACCTTCAATACCCTAGTCTCACAAAACCATATCTGCCTCCGGGCCTACTCACTGCCTCTGGTACAATTGTCATTCCCACTCCCTCAAATTCGAAACCCGATTGTTCAAGCGCCGATGGCACAAAATCGGCCTCACGGTTCACTGCCAACTGTGGCTCAAGCATCTTCATACCTACCTCTCTCAAGTTCAAACCGCCTTTTACTCACAAATCATTCTTGAGGCCAAAAACAACTGGAAAATCCTGTTCTCCACTACCCACCACCTCCTCCAAGCACCATCCCAAGCATCCTCAATCCTCACTTCCAGTGCCAAATGTGAAGAGGTCCTGGACTTCTTTATCTCCAAGATAAATAGCATCCGCCTGGCTGCCTCCTCATCCTCCTCCCCCCAACCACCGCCCCCCGTCACCTACTCATTTGCCCCCATCTCTTCCTCATCCCTTTTTCCCCCATCAAAGTAACAAATGACACCCTCTCACCCTGTTACCAGGGCTCCCCCTGCCTCCTCATTCTCCTAGACCTCTCCACTGCATTCGACACAGTCAATCACACCATCCTTCTCTAATGCCTCTCCTCCCTCATCCACCTTAGTGGGACTGCACTCGCATGGTTCGAGTCCTATTTAACAAACCGCCAACAATACATCTTTGCAATTTTTTTTTGTCCTGCCACCGGCCAGTCACCTGACACCAACCTTGACCCCCTTCTTTTCCTTATCCACATTCTCTCTCTCAGCGATGTCATCTGCAAACATGGGGTCAACTTCCACATGTATGCAGATGATACCCATATCTATTTTTTCTCCTCCAGCTGCATCTTCCAGTGTCCACTGATGTCCTGTCAGCTTGTTTGACGGACATCGAGGCCTGGATGAGCGCAAATTTCCTGCAGCTAATGTCGGCTGCATCTTTGGCTCCCGTCAAGTTCTTTTCTCCTGCTGGTCTGAACTCCTCAACCTCCCTGGGCTCTCCCTCAGACTCATCAAACCTGTGTGCAACTTAGGCGTCAGGTTTGATCTCCAGCTTTCCTTTCTACCCCACATCTGTTCCCTGACCAGGATCACTTTTTTCCACCTCCATCATATTGCCCGCCTTGATCCGTACCTCACAATCAAGGCAGCCGAAATCCTCGTCTCACCTTTGTCACTTCTCGGCTGGACTATTCCAGTGCCTTCCTAGCTGGTCTCCCCAGCTTCATCGTTCATAAAATGTTTTTAATCCGAAACTCCACCGCCCGAATACTCACCTGCACAAATCTCCGTACCCTGATCACACTAGTCCTTGCCAGGCTCCACTGGCTCCCAATTACCGAACGGATTGATTTCAAAATCCTCTCACTCGTTTTCAAATCCCTTCATGCCCTCACAGCTCCCTACCTATCTGATCTGCTTACGCCCCACTCCATCATCTGCTGCCTCTCCGTAGCTGGTTCTAGCCTCCTATTTGTCCCTCGACCCCTCTGTTCCACCGTCGGTGGCCGTCCCTTCAGCTACTATGCCCCGAAACTCTGGAACTCTCTCCCTCAATCCCTCCACCTTGCCCCCTCCCTCCCCACCTTCAAATCCTGCCTAAAGACCTTCCTTTTTGATCGTACTTATGATCACCTTACTACTGTCAAGCGCTCCGGGAGGCTACCCTGCATGAAGGGCGCTGTATGAAGTAAATACAATTTTTCTGCATGAAGTAAATCAAGTTGTTGTGTACTATACATACAAACTAATCCTGCAATTGGACTGATAGCTTCTCACCAGGTCAGAAACTCACCACTATTCTTATGCGTATCCAGACCGTTAAGAGTTTCCTAGGTGTATGGCACCTATATCTGGAAATTTCTCTATGTCTGTAATGAAATGTGCGCTCTCTATAGAGGGATGTGCCCCTCTTACCTAATCCTGGGGTAAAAAAAATCTTGAAGGCAACTTTAGGGATTGATAAGATTTGGGAGTTCCATTTGATAGAAGAGCCAAAATTGGCAATAGACATAGAAGGACTAACCGTGCTGTTTTCAAAGGTAAGGGATGATCATTTTTGGGTGAATATGCTAGACACATGAAGAAACTTTTTCAAAAAAAGAACTTCCATGTTATTGCACTTTATATTAAGTATAAGTAAATGTAGTGACTCTTCTTGTAGGTAAACATGTCAGTAAAGATTTCATAAGCAGCGACAAGTTGAATTATTAATTAATCTGGCAGATTCAAAAATTTAAAGCAAGAAGATTGTTATTGCTGTCAAAATGTGTGGAGGAGGCATTCATTCCTTTTAGATTCCGAGAGACATGAATCATGTCCTCACTGAATTTTCTTTTATCCAACAAAAACAATTCTATAAGTCTTGACTGAAAACTTAAGAGCCCAAAGTCTAGGAACCCTTTATATTGTTCTTCTCAGGCCAAATACCAGTGCTAATTTACATCTTCATTTAATTTTCTGAGCTGCAAGACCTGATGTTTTATTGTTGGAGGATAATTTGAAGCAAAAAAAACTTTGTTGCAAATAAAATAAAGCAAAAGTGAACTTAGTTTTTATTTTGCACACAAGTTTATACAGTATAGGGTGAAATGTTGGGTAAGTTTCCTTACTTCACATGCCTCTTTTAACATAGGAGTAACTAGGAACCCGGTTGCTGGTTGATTGGTGGATCACTTTTCTGGGGATAATAATCACTTCAAAAATAAATAATAATAATAATTTAGTCACTCAATGCACTACTGGTTGTGGGACACTGCTTTGCGCAATTGGCTGCCCCGTTTCACTCAGAAAATATAATCAATTAATTTTACAGTTTATTCTATGAAGCACTTTGAAACGTCTCGAAGACGTGATAAGGCATTATATCAAAATGCAAGGATTATTATTATATTATTCTAGTATGTCTATAGGTGACATAACTTGGGAAAATGTTAGCACTACAGAACTAAACGGGAATTTGAAAGCAAAAATATCCACAAAGGTGTCTCTTGTCTCTGAAAGGACTCGGAGTTTCAGCTGTGTTTATACTAAAACTTCCCAGCAACAGTAAAGTGTAAATTGAGGTTGAGGGTAGAACTCCAAAATCGAGGTTGTTTTTTAACAGCCGCGAACCAAGGCAATAAAGAGTAAGAAATATACAGCAGTGTTCCTGCTCCACATTCCTCTGTGTTGGAAGTAATATTGCTTCACATCCAACAGTATAAACCAGACATTATTTTGCCTCAACACAAGTATTCAAATAACAACACAGGGAACACCATTCCTCTATGGTTTATGAGTTGAAAAGCTGCATTTTATGAAATATTGCATTCCATAGTATTTATAGTAAATTCAAGTGTAAAAACCTACAGTTCAAGCGTAAAAAAACCTGGCCTTTTTAAAATCATCCATTGTATCCTGTAGTTGACCAGCTGCGGGAAATAATCTATATTGGTCAGTTTCTTTGACTCCTCCACTCTCATTGTAAAGAGCAGCAAGTATAATCATGGAGTCCTGTAGCTCAGTGGTTAGAGCAGACGTCTCGCAAGCAAGAGACCTGGGTTTGATTCCGGGCAGATCGAAAAGTTGGGCAAAACTCCACATGCCTCTGTTTACCTAGCAGTAAGTAGGAACCCAGCTATTAGTCGATTGGCGGATCGCTTTTCCGGGGGAAGTAATTCCTTCAAAAAAAATTGGTCACTCAATCCAGGACTGTTTGTGGGACACTGATGTGAGCAATTGGCTGCTGCGTTTTGCCCACAAAATATACAGTCAATTCACTTTACGGTGTAGTCTGTGAAGCGTTTTGAGATGTCGCGAAGACGTGATAAGGCGCTATATCAAATGCAAGGATTATAATTATTATATTACTATTATAATGTAGTCCTTTTATTACACATTTGTTTAATTACTTTTTGACATAATAACTCATAATAACTCAACTCCAGGACCACTGCTGTCCTGACAGACTGCCTGTCGGACATCAAGTCCTGGGTGAGGGCAAATTTCCTACAGTTGAATGTGAACAAGACTGAGGCCCTCCTGATTGGCTCACGCCAGCGCCTCAGCACCTCAGGCTCTGGCAGCATCATCCTCCATGGTTGCACACTACAACTCACCAAGCCAGTCAGGAACCCAGGTGTCTTGTTCAACCCTCAACTATCTTTCTCCCCCACATTCAAGCCATGACCCACTCTGCCTTCCCTCACCTCCGTAACATCGCCCAACTCCGCCACTACCTCAGGCCGCTGAAACTCTTGTTCATGCCTTCATCACCTCCAGGCTCGATAATGCAAACGCCTGCTTGTCGGCCTTCCCAACTCCTCCTTCTACAGGCTGCAGATAATCCAGAACTCTGCAGCCCGTGTCCTTTTCCGCACCAAACTCCGTGACCCCATCTTCCCTATTCTCGCCCAATTCCACTGGCTCCCTATCCTTCAGAGGATCCAGTTCAAGATCCTGGTCCTCGCCTACAAAGCCCTCAATGGTCTCATCCCACCCTATCTCTGCGACCTCCTAAACCCCGAACAACCCGCCTACTCCCTCCGCTCAGCCAGCTCAGGCCTGCTCCACGTCCCCCGACCCACCCGCCCCACCATTGGCGGGAGAGCCTTCAGCTACTCTGCCCCCAACCTCTGGAACTCCATCCCCCAATCACTCCGCCTCGCCCCCTCCTTAGCCTCCTTCAAGTCCCGCCTGAAAAGCCTCCTCTTCGACCATGCCATTGGTCATCCCCCTTCCCCTCCCTTCTTCCCCCTGACCTCAGCTCGGGTCTGAAATGCTGTACACTGTCCAGGGCCTTGGGACGTCCTCCCGACATGAAAGGCGCTGTACAAATGTAATCTTGTTGTTGTTGTTGTAATATTGATTAATTGTAAATTTGAGCTGATTTTTTGCCCGAACTGAACTCAAGGTTCGTAGTTCTTAATCAGTGAGTTTTTGATACAGTGACATTTAATGACAAATAAGATTTCACTGTCGAAGGTCCATTTAATATCATCCTTCCAGAATACCTACGCTATTGTCTTTCCATTACAGTATTAAGCCTTTTTTAAAAGAGTATAACATTACTGGCCTCAACCATCCTTTCTGGTAACCTGGTTAAGGAGTTAATTCCTTTCTGGGTAAAGAAAAGCATCCTGGTGTATGCCCTGAAATTATCCTTTACAAATCTAAACCTATGTCGTCTTGTTCTACTGTCATGGTGCATCTGAAAGTCTTGTTCTGGGTTTACTTTTTCAATCCCATAGGTCCTCCCACCACCACACTAAAGGCAGATGTCCTTCATATAGCTGATGAGGAAACTCTGAGGCTTGGGGGGACAGCTACTGGAAGGGTTACCTGGAGTCTGAATTTGTACATTTGTACATTGTAAATCCACATTGATTGGTTTGCAGAGCAGTAAGCTGTTGAACTGGTGGAATCATTGCTTAAGGGATGTATATCCGAGCTCCAGACAGGAAGATGGTAGAATGTTTTCACTTATTTCATGCTGAGCTGTGTCAAATGTCCACCAGGAAGCTCAGGGAGTTGCTGGTATCTGAGTGCGGAGGGATGAGCAGGGTCTCCTTGGAGTTGAACTAGCTACAAGGAGACATGTCTGTTGATGGAATGTCAGAATTGAGCCAACCCTCTGTGGTGGTCTTGGTGGTCCTATTCCTGAGCCAGGTGGGTCCGAGGTACTCCAGGTCAAAGCTGATGATAGCCCAGCCAGCCTGGCAAATTGGAAGGATTTGGAAGGACAGATCAATCACTGGCAGCAGAAACTCTTCTCCCATTAACCCTGCAAGCCAAAGCCATAACGGGTAGGGTGGTCCTAGCTGGACAAATAGTGGGAAAGCTTGCCAGTCAGCGTTATCAATGGCAAACTATGCAGTTTTAGCAGGTTAGATTCCAGCAGTACTCTGACTAACACTCTGGGGTCCCCAAGCATTCACTCTTGCCAAACTACACTTAATACTTTCCACAATTAGGTAAGCAAGATGCGTCCTTCAGGGGGAGATTGCGCATTCCGTTCCATTACACAGGAATTTCCACTTCTAGCTTAGATTCATGAAACTTTGTCTGATTTGGATATCTTAAGTATCGTGATGGGTTTCCATAAGCGTCAAACACCAGCTGATCAAAAAAATTCCATGTAAATCTTTCAACTTTTTAATTCAGCTGTTGAGGTGTATAGGCTAAGGTACTGAAAATATAACATTACCTCTTTGGGAAAATTGAAGGTCAACACAGTTGATGTCGCATAAGATAAAATATAAAATTACTCTGATGCAAAGTACTGTATATCCTAAAATAGAGCAGAGATCTTACACTGATAACATATTGCAAATGTACGAGTGCCAAGTGAATAACCTATTGTCTACAAAATTACGTTTGTTTATTGGCATTAATAATAAAATAATAGCAAATGGTATTTTTTTGTGCAATTTATCTAAGGTGCCTGATAGAGAACACTAACCAGCTCTTATAATTTGGTAGACTGTTTAACTAAACACAGGCTTGCTTCAGATGCTATGCAGCAAATAACTTTGTGCTGCTTTGGATATAAATGTGGCGAAATCTATTACAGAATATGGCAAAAGAAATTGATAGGAGCTATCAACACACATTGTCAAGATATGCTAAACATATTGGCTCACTGAGAATCGCCCAAGTATGAATGATGTTTTTCAATTTCTATTCAGTTAGGTGGAGTTACTATTGTGTTTTAGCAATGGCAAAGAGATTATTGAAGTTGTAGTCTGAATTTAGAATTGGAATTGAACATCTTAAATATTTTCATTGCTTTTACTGTGTTACATTTTTTGGTAGATGCGTATAGGGTTAAATCTTGGTTCAACACTTTTTCTGGTTCATTCTGCCTAAAGGTGACTCTATAATAGAGTTAGACCTTACTATTCTGAAATGAGTTTCGATTTTTTTTTGACTGAACCTGTCAAATTTGACATTTATATACATCAAAATGCTTGTGAGTATGTCATATCAATGTCTAAATGTTATTAGATCCTGGGTTTCACGGTTCTCTGCATATTACTGGTAGTTATGGGCTGCTATGAACTGTCACTACTGACAAATGAAATGCCATTATGGAATGTGAAACCTTCGTCATAGATAACAATCTGAAGCAAAGAGAGTTACAACAAATTGTTCATTTATCTTCTTTGAAAAAGTCTCAGCTTTGCTTTAACCTAAAATTCTCTGTGGCAAGAAAGATTGTAGGTTGTTTTGTGCCTGACTAATTGGAAAGTGTTAATCCTCGGTGATCAAGCTAAGATGCACATGATAATAATAATAATAATCCTGAAGTCCTGTAGCTCAGTGGTTAGAGCACTCGCCTTGCAAGCGACACACCTGGGTTCAATTCCAGGCAGGGCAATATCTTGGGCAAGTTTCCTTACTCCACACGCCTGATAATAATCCATCCAAAAACAAAACAATAATAAATTGGACATTTTCAATCCACGACTGTTTGTGGGACACTGCTGTGCGCAATTGGCTGCCGCGTTTCGCCCACAAATATACAGTCAATTCACTTTACAGCATATTCTGTGAAGCGCTTTGAGATGTCTAGAAGACGTGAAAAGTGCTATATCAAATGCAAGGATTATTATTATTATTACTATTATTATTATTACTATTATTATTATTACTATTATTATTATTACAACAACAACAACAACAAGATTCCATTTATAAAGCGCCTTTCACGTCAGGAGGACGTCCCAAGGCGCTGAAATATTACTATTATTACTATTACTATTATAAATATTACTATTATTATTACTATTATTATTACTATTATTATTATTACTATTATTATTATTATTACTGTTATGTGATCTGTCAGTTTTTTGACCATGTGTGAATCTGTTATTTCACAAACTTTTTCCCATGTGTGTCTTGCAAGTTTGAGCATTCTGGGTTTTGGGCAGATATCTATTTAAAACATAGATGTGCTTAATGATATAGCACTGTAGTGTAATAAAATGCCATAGAATAGATTTGAGTCTGAAATTCTTCATGTGAGCAAAGAGATATCAATAATAATCCTAATAATAATCTTTGCATTTGATATAGCTCCTTATCACGTCTTCGAGACATGTCAAAGCGCTTCACAGAATATGCTGTAAAGTGAATTGGCTGTATATTTTGTGGGCAAAATGCGGCAGCCAATTGCGCACAGCAGCGTCCCACAAACTCACCTAACGTTTCGCCCTCCTGGGATCAAACCCAGGTCTCTCGCCTGCGAGGTGAGTGCTCTAACCACTGAGCTACAGGACTCCAGACTTCTCCCACCTTTCAGTGCATGAATAGAGGGCAGTAACTTTTTAAACTTGTTGATTAATATTTTCTAAAAGATTACCAATATTAAAGAAATATTAATTAGGGAAAAGAAAATCCAAGGACCACACACTATTATAGTTTAAACTTTCAAAACGTGAAGATATAGGCTAAAACCATGGGACCTAGAAGAGGGCTTATAACTTGTCTTGATTTCCTAGATAATACTATTAATCAGTACTTTTTCGATTTAGTGCTTTATCATGTCATTGAGATATCTCAAAGCACTTCAGAAGATTTTACTGTGAAGTGTAGTGACTGTATTTCTGTAGGAAAACAAGGCTGCCAATCTGCACACAGCAGTGTCCCACAAATAGCCATACTAGGCTTTATAAATAGGGGCATAGAATACAAAAGTCGGGAAGTTATGAAGAACCTTTATAAAACACTGGTTAGGCCTCAGCTAGAGTACTGTGTTCAGTTCTGGGCACCACACTTTCGGAAGGATGTCAAGGCATTGGTGAGGGTGCAAAAGAGATTTAACAGAATGGTACCAGGATTGAGGAACTTCAGTTATCAGGAGAGGCTAGAGAAGCTAGGACTATTCTTCTTGGAGCAGAGAAGGTTAAGAGGAGACTTCATAGAAGTTTTCAAAATTATGAGGGAATTCAATAGGGTGAACAAGGAGAAACTATTTCCACTGGTGAGCGGGTTGGTAACCCGAGGATACTGATTTAAAATAGTTGTTAAAAGAAACAAAGGGGAGGTGAGGAGAAATTTTTTCACACAGCGAGTTGTTCGGATCTGGAATGCATTGCCTGAAAGGGTGGTGGAGGCCAATTTGAAACAATTTTTAAGAGAGAATTGATAATTATTTGGAAAGGACAAGTTTACAGGGAAGTGAGCGGGAGAGTAGGATTGAATTGGATAGCTCTTTTCAAGGAGCCAGCACAGACATGATGGGCCGAATGGCCTCCTTCTGTGCTGTATAATTTTATGATTCTATGATGCATGTGCAACTGTAGCTTGGTAGAAAGACAAAAGAAAGAAAAATTGAGAGAATTTTTTTAAAAACGAAGGAAAGATGTATAAGAAAGTTTAATGTGAGAAAAGTCTGTTTGAAACTAAAATTCCAACATTAAAAAGATAATCAGAAATAGGAAAGCATTTTTCAGCCTTTTGGCCAATGTAACTTTTGGCTTAAAAGAGTGATAAAATGATACTGTTTCTGGATATGTACTATTACTGTCTATAATGATTATACTATTCAAACCTCAACAAATTAACAATAAATGAATTGCAGACAGATTGCTTGCTGTTGAGCTAACGTCATGGGTCACAATACTTGCTAAGAATTATTTCTATTGAACTACTGTTGCTAGTAGCTGCTATTTCACAACCATGTCTGTTTGAGGGAGCTGTACTCAAATTGGCTGTCACACTTCTCTAGTTCCTTTTTGTTGGTCTGCCTGGTGCTTGAGACATACAGAAACCCAACACCATGCTTATGAGCATCCAAACCAAACTGAGAGTTTCATGCATCCCACCTAAATATGAAAATTCCTGTGGATTGGAATGGAATGTCTACTCTCTTCTTGGAGGGACACATCCTGCTTACCTAATTCCAGAGAGTATAACGTGCAGCCTGGCAATAGCAAGGCTTGGGGACCCCAGAGTGTGTATTGGGGTAACTGCACAAGTTTAACCGACTAAATCAGCATAGCTTGCAATTGAAAATACAGTTTGACAAGCTTCCCGCTGCTTGTCCAGTTAGGACCATCCTACCCATTAGGGCTTTGGCTAGCAGGGTTAACAGAAGCTGGATGGGAAAAGTCCTTGCCTCCTAGGAGCACTAAGGCACAATGTATTCTACACAATGCACAATGTAACGCACAGTTGAATAATTATTGCTCATTTCTGCCATGAGGAGTTTACGCTTTGTCTAATCTTCACATTATGTTACATGTTTTAATTGATGCAGTTGCATTATGGAATTTCTACTCCTCTTATTTCTCTAGCTGTATCTCTGCTTGGATCTCCAGCTGGAATTGACCATCTATAACATTAGAGTCAGATGGATGGCCCCTTTAACCTACATGTTAACTTGGTGCTGACATCTCAACAACAACAACAACAAAATTTGTAAAGCGCCTTTCACAACAGGAGAACGTCCCAAGGCGCTGAACAGTCAGGGATCAGGACCTGAGAATGGGGAGCAGGGTTGGGATGAGGGAGGGCAGAGTGGGTAGGAGGGCGGTTGAAGGTACGGTCAAAAAGGAGGGTCTTGAATCGTGCCTTGAAGGAGACAAGAGAGGGAGTGAAGGGATTGTGGGATGGAGTTCCAAAGAGTGGGGGCAGAGAGGCTGAAAGCCCGGCCGCCGATGGTAGGGAGTGGACAGGTTGATAGGGTTTCAGCAGGTCAGAGAGGCAGGAAGGGGCAAGGCCATGGAGGGCCTTGAAAGTGAGGATGAGGATTTTGAACTCCATCCTCTGGGGAATGGGGAGCCAATGGAGCCGGCGAGAGTGGGGTTGATGGGGTCATGAAGCCTGGTGCGGGAGAGGACACAAGCTGCAGAGTTCTGGATGATCTGCAGCTTGTGGAGGGAAGAGATGGGGAAGCCGACAAGTAGGGAGTTTCCGTAGTCGAGCCTTAAAGTGACAAATATGTATATGGATGATCTTAGGTGATCATTGCATATTTTGTTTTGTGCAATGCACAATTTCTAGTTGTCAAGTATTTTTTTTCTGATGAGCTGGGTGCATGATACATATGGTAACCCATTACTCTGCCCCAAATCATAGGTCTAAGAGTTCCACATATATATGGCTTCCATATATCTGAGTACGCACTCTGGTAAAGATTCCCAAGAGGCAAGGCTTGAGCCCTCAATAGGTGAATAGCAGGTATCAGGAACTCTTTGTGAAGCATCTGGTGAGCATCAGAACTCAGTATAAAAGGAAAGACTTAACATCACCCATCTGTCCATGGCCTGTACACCTTTGAATGGTATTAGGTAAAATCCCTGTTGGAAATATATATTACAAAAAGCAATCTCTGTATTTTTGCACTGAATGATAATTATTCATATCATTTATTAGACATTAATGTGAAGGTTAACAGCAAATCAGATTATTACATATTTTAGGAATGCCCTCTCATATAAAATGGATGTTTGGTTAATGGTTGGAATGATCATACTAAATGCCAATTAGGACGCTGTTATTCGTTAATGTTTACAAAGTAAAGGAATTAAATGCTCTGATGCTTGCATCTGGTGGAAATCTCAGGTCCAGAGATAAAAGTTTGATTCAAACAATTGTCATATTGCTGAATTAATCAGAGTTTAATTTTTTTCACTTCCATTATTTAATGAACGGAAATCCTACATTATATAAAACTAAATAAAGTTAACTTTCAGAAAGCCAGCGGCAACGTAATTAAAGATAATTTTAGGTATGATCCTTTAAACTATAAAATAATAAAAAACGCTTAATAAAAAATACCATTCAGGATTTTAATTTATTTTCCTATGTTTTGTCAGTATATTTTACCCTTGAGACAGAATACATGGGGGCAGAAGGAGAGAAAGGGGGACATGCCTGGGTTATTATGCTCTGTGACCTCTGTATTTGTGGGCTATAGGCTACTTTGCTCAGTTTGTTACATTTAGCGCATTGCCCATGTGTACTTATAAGTAAGCTTAATGTAATTGTAAAAGTTTAATACATATTTATAATTGAAAATTGCATTATTATGTTTATTTATAAATTCGCAGTGATGAACTTGTTAAATTTACCAAACAGAACAGAATAACCCTTAGTCCAAATAGACACATTTTCTGCACAGAGTGCACAAAAGAAAGTGAACCTCATAAAAATGAAAGTAGCTATGCTGTACGGTACTTGTTCAGGTAGGATCACCCTACCTTTAACGTTTTGGTTTGTGGACATATCTGTAGGCCCAAGTTAGGTTTGGATTACAGTGGATCTTTGCAAATTGCATGTCCTTGGAGCCAGTTAACCTCTGTGGAGACTTTGCTTTTACAAATGGATATCACGTGTATCAATCTCAAAAGGTTGAAGAGCAGAATGAGTCTATTGAGGTTTGAACACAGGCACATTCATATACCAATTTTGGTGTTCAACTAACTGAACTACTCTGGATGTTTTGGATAAGCCCTTTGTTTGCAACAAAGACTTAAATTATGTTCAACTTATTTTTAAAAATTTATAAGCACCAAATGATAGTTTCAATCAATAAAAAATATGGATTTAGCAGCATTTAATAGCAGGATTTTATACTTATTACTGTCAATTAATTTAGTGTAATCAACAGTGTAATGATTAACTGATTTCAATAATCTAATTATTAAAATAATAATAACTTTGCCCACAAAATATACAGACAATTCATTACTACAAAGTAGTTACCACTTGTTTGTTAACAGCAGAGTGGAACGTAGAGGGTTTTGAAATGCTCATGATGCTGAATGAAAGAGAACACATATGATGTGGAAATTTTTGGGTACTTGATACTTTGAGATACTTTGTTCACTCAATCAAAGCAATAAAATCAAGTAAGTGGACAGATTCATAATTCAACAAAGTGTTAGATGTGGGCTAGTCACTGAGGCAGGAATGATGTGAAGAATCAATGTTCTTTCACGATTCCCACATAGGGTTCTCTGTGTCTCCTTGTCCTCTTCAATCTTCTTGTTGCCTTTGACACTATTGACTACTCTATCCTTCTTGATCAACAATAACTTACACTTATATAGTGCCCTTTACGCAGCGTAGCGTTTCAGAGCACTTAACAGTGGCAGAGGGAGGGGGGAGGTGACCGTAAGCACGGTCGAAGAGGAAAGCCTTCAGGTGGGTCTTGAAAGAGGGAAGAGAGGGGGCAAGGCGGAGGGACTGAGGGAGAGTGTTCCAGAGATCACCTATTTTCTCTCATCCACCTCCATGATCGGTGTACAGTTCCATCTCTGTAAGGCAATCCCAAGACTATACTCTTAATGTAGGGTGCTGTGTAAAGGCAAGTTGTTGTTGAATGACAGTGTGAGCTAAGAGGCTGAGTACCTATTCTCATTCTTACTTCCTTGTGTTCATATACATGAAAGGCGCTATATAAATTTAAATTTATATATTTGCTGAATGGGAAACACGGTCAATCAAATTATATTGTTTGCACATATGTAGGCTAAATACTCTCTTATCATTTAGAGCACTTTGTTTTTTCCAGTGGTGAAGACAAATTCGATGTTCTAAAGCCAGATTTTCTAAATGATACATGGCCTGTGGTTTAAAGCGCACACAGAGAGTTGTGCTGGTGAGAGAACTGTGAAATATGTTACTTTCTAAGGAGAGGAAGTTCTATACCGTAAATCTAGAATTAAAAAGTTTCCCTGAAGTGCTTAGAATGTTCAGTACATTCAGTCTGATGAAAGTAGAAAACTTCATCCAGCACTGATTAGAAAGTTCCAGCTGGTAAGGAAGCAAATCTTTGTGTTAAAAGGCAGTTAACATCGGGCCGCCTGCCTGTCAGTGGTGATAACGATGAGGAAAACAAGTGACAAATGGAATTCAATGAAGAAAAAATGCCAGTAGTGCATTTTGGGAGGAGGAAGAAAGGAAATAAATATACCCTAAATGGTCATATTCTTAAATGGGTGCAGGAGCAGAGAGATCGGGGAGAACTATAACAGCAAAAGAAAGAACGTTTTAAAAGTGTCTTTTACTGTACGTTGAAACGTCTTAAAGCACTTTATAGTAATCATTGCAAGTGTTTATTTTTTTGTAGGCAAATTCAGTAAGCAATTGGTGTATAGCAGGGACCTACATATATTTTATTTAACCAAAAAAAGTAAACCGAGAATTCCGCATATGTATGCCATCCCTCCTACATATGGACATTTCCCTGTGTCTGCAATGGCATGTGGATGCTCTCCCTGGAAACAGAGTTGGTGAGCGATCAATTTATCTATAGGATTCCGGGCCTTCTCGTTTTAACGTGATGTTTAAATAGAGAACTGGGGCATCACGTTTTAATAGGGGTAAAATTTCTATAGGCATTATTCTCGCTGGAGCAGAAAAANTTAAGGGGATCTAATAGGAGTTTCTCCCAGTGTTCTGGCCAACAATCCCTCAAATAAATTCGGTCATTAACTTCATGGCTGTTTGTAGGACATTGCTGTGCACAAATAGGCTGCTGCGTTCTCCTACAAGACTCACTGCACTTTACTTTATATATTGTGAAGCATTTTGTGACATCCTCTTGATGTGAAAGGCACTATGCCAAATGCTGCTGAACTTTCATTCTGTCCATAAATGCCTTGTGAGGAAGGGAATGTGCTTGGTTGATGGCTTCATATTTTCCGCAACTTGTGTTTACATGATTGTGGTATCCGACTCTGACAAATGCGACTAGGTCCCTCATTGGACCTTACATTCTTGGCAAAGCCATTTTCTGGCTCTTTTTGTTCATGACGTAGATTCTCTATTTATTTGTTTTTATTCCTTACTCTAGCGTAAATTGAAAAGCGTCCCAAGATTACGTCACACCCAAAAAATTGTTCCCAGTTTTTAATTTTTCATGTTTTGGTAGTTCTGGGTTTAGAGAAAAACAAAATCATTTTCAAACATGATTGTAACCCTTTGGATGCTAACTTAACTAAATAAGTATTGACATCTAATAAGATGTCTTGCGGGCACTTTGAACAGGTTTGTAAACATGAATTTAAGAAACCACAGGTCAAGATCTTGAACTCGTGTAGTCCAGACTGACACCCCAGTACCATGCTGGAGGTACTTTGTATTGTTGGAAGTGGTGTCCTTCAGATGAGATGTTAGTCTGAGGTCCTGCCTGTTCAGGAGGAGATTAAAGATCCCATGGCACTATTAGAAAAGAGAAGGGGTTTCTCCTGGTGTCCCAGCCAACAATACCCCAGATAGAATTGGTCTTTCACTTCATGGCTGATTGTGGAATATTGTTGTGCACAAATTGGCTGCAGCATTCACTTACAAAATACAGTCACTAAATGTAACAGTAAATCACTTGAAGCACTTTGAGACATCATTCATCAGTAGTGCTAAATGAAGTGCAGGGATTATTAGTATCACAATTAATAAGAAATCATGAAAATGTGAAATGTCATTCTGTTTATTGAGTCTACTATTTCCACTGTCTACATGGTACTTGGCCTATCATGGATTCAGCTCCTCAGTTTGTGCTAGATCTTTAAAAAGCTTTTGAGCAGTTTGAAATTTCCACAGATTTTAAAGAAGATCTGCTTTTGTTAGCTTCTGGGTTGTTGGTTCCATTGGGCTACAATTGTGTTTGTCATATTTCTTTGTCTAAACTCTGTAAGTATATGTATTTTAAACAAAAACATTACAATGTTTACATATAAAGCACGGGACAAACAAATGGATTCCTTCCTTTGTTAATTAAAGTAAACTTTACAATTTGTATAACATTTTTTTAAAAAATTGTGAATTCAGGCAACAAAAGCTTTATGAAGTGTTCCTGTAAGAAACAGGGGCATTTTTCAATGTTTCAATTAATTTGCAATAGTTCCCTTTAAAAGGTTGTGAGTTCAAGACCCACATTGGGTCTTGGAATTCATATAGTCTAGGCTGATATTCCAATGCAGTACCCATTTTATCTGGGGTAATTGTTAGCCCAAACCAAGGGAGAAACTCCCTTCTCTTTTCAAATAGTGTCATGGGATCTTTACCATCCACCTGAGCACACAGATAGATTGAATCTGCAAAGTAATGCAGTATGATCCATGGCTTGCAAATGTCTTTGTTACCATTTTGGTTAATTACATATTATTCCATTATTACATTCCTGGCATTTTTAACTCAGTAAGCAAACCTATTTATGATTCCATAAACAAATCTGGCATGGAATAATAAACCTCTTGAGGGGAATGCTATGTAAAAACATTCACCTTTCAACCCCTGTCAGCTTGGCACAAATCCAATGCAAAGCTGCTTATAATAAGATGAACAAATCTGCATTCAATTAACAAATGTCTTTGGGGAGGGGATTCTCTTAACTCTGGATAGCAAATATAGCTTCAACACAAACAAAAGGAATTCAACTCTTCTCACCCTGAAGTTCTGTCTCTGAAGTTAGCTGAGTAGCTGGAATCTCATACCAAGTTAAGATAATTAAAGAATTTGCATGTGTACAGCAGCTTATCACGTCAGAATGTCTCAGAGTGCCTTATGGATAATTACTGTCCAATGTAGCAAATGTTTTTTGAGGGCAAATGTTGCAGTCATTTGTGCAAGCAAGACCCACCAAACAGGTAAATTACTAATTAATTTGGAGGATTGTTGGCCAGGAGAAACTGTTTTCATTTTAACTAATGTCACAGAATCTTTAACATCCATTTCCACTTGTCCGAGACAACAAGCCCACAGTTTAACATATCTGGAAGATGGCACCATTAACAATGCAGCACTTGTCAAATACGTCCTGGTGTGTCAATCTAGTGAGTTGTCGTCCTCTTGTGGGTTTATGGACTCACAACTTTCTGAACCAGAGGCAAATATGCTACCAATTGAGCCAAGTGGCATCAGGAAAGATTCACAACACGAATGTGCTGGAAGCGCAAAATTAGAATGATAACCTGATTTGCTTTGGTTACAAAACGATAGAGGTTGGAGAAACAGAAATACTAATCCCAACATATGGGTGTATTTATAGCATTAGAGGAGAAGGGGTAGAAATGAAAATAGAATTGGAGAAAAATTGTGTCATTTATTACCTTAACTCTGTTGAAGAATTTTGCTTAACAAGGCTCATAACATTTAAAGCGATTTTTAAACTTCCCCAAGTCTGCAGATGCTAATCTAAAACATCTGGGAGGGAGATTTGCAGCATGGATCTGGATGCTGTTGTAGCTTATGCCCATATACCATCAATTCCCCTTCTTGTGTTAGTGCTCCAGACATAACAGTGGGCCACAGTCAACCACTAATGTAGGTTTAGGTTCACTGCCATATGTCAAAACCCATCAGCTAGTTTGTGGAATCTTGTTGATGACCTTTGTCATTTTTTTTATATCAATTTTAGTGCGGCCACCAGAGTGAGGTTGCTAGAGGCCACAAATCATCATCCTTGAATTTGATATTGCAATTCATTCTCTTCAAAAGGCAATGTTTACAGTACTACAGCACTTACTACAGTACTTAGCTGTAATGTGAAACCATTCAATGTGCTTTACAATACAGCTTTTAGTACATCTTACAGAGTTGGTTTAATAGAAGGAAAGTAAGTAAAGAGAGAATAATAGATGAGGAGTAAGATGGAAAGCAGTGTGATAAAATAACCAGACAGGACAGTGTGCCCTGTTACTAAGATGACCTTTATCTTGACAAGTACAGTAATAGTGGGCATATCTACAACAGTATCTTGAGGTCAAGCAGACACATTGTGAGTTTGGGTTTAAGCCAGCAGTCAATGAAGGTTGATACTGCCATCTAGCTCAACCTGAACCATCTATTTTCCAGCTATAGATTCACATGACGAACTCGATAGCAGAGTTTCCATCATACATTGTACTGTGGAGTCTCTCTATTTTCTCCTGCTACTGTTATACAGAAAAGTCAAAAGCCCCAAACATATTTCACATCATGAAGCACAATATTTGATTATTTGGTTAATTACTCTGTTTGTATTCTTTCTCGATTTCCAGCTTTTAATATGCTGACCAGGCCAACATGAGTGGGAAATTTGTCTCACAAAAGTGAGACAACGATACAATTTTCATGTTTTGGAGCTTGTTTTTGATGGGTGTGGACGTTTTAATGAACATACTCTGAGTATTTCCTGTACATCAGTGTGTGTATTTCACTTGCAGGTACAGCCCAGGAATGAAAGTACAATGAAAGTACCATTCCATCTGACAGTAACAACAAAGTATAATGATACTTTCATTTGAGATCGCGCCTTATCATGTCGTTAAGATGTCTCAAAGTGCTTCACAGAATATACTGTAAAATGAATTGACTGTATAAATTGTATTTATATGGTACCTTTCACATCAGAGGATGTTCCAAGGCGCTATATAAATGTTCTAATATATATATCATATATATGTATGCATATAATATACATGATGTAAACCAGAGATTAGGTTTAGATGGACATTAAAGATCCATTGTAGTTTCTCCAGTTCAGCAATCCCTCAGATAAAATTGGTCATTTATTTTATTGCTGTTTGCGGGACATTGCTGGGAAAATTGGCTGTTACATTTTCCTACACAGTCATGACACTTTAAAGTAAATTCTGTGAAGTGCTTTGAGATGTCTCAACAATGTGATAAATATTATATCAAATACAAAGATTATTTTACCATTATTATTGCAGTAACATGCTTTGTCAGCATAAGTGTGGCCAGAGTTAATTAAGCATAATTGTTAAATGGATGTTAGACCACAACAAAAACAAATTGCCTTTATGTACCATCTTTCATGTTCGGGAGGATGTCCCAAGACACTGCATAGTCAAGGATTTTCACCTGAGTTGGAGGTTGAATTAGGGAGGTGTACGGCCCAAGGTTGGTGAGGGTACAGCAGGGAATAGATGACTGGAGACGCAGTCAAAGAAGAAGGTCTTGAGACAGTCCTTCGAGGAAACGGGAGAGGGGGCAAAGCAAATGGACTCTGGCATGGAGTTCCAGAGAATGAGGTCGGATAGGCTAATAGCCGACAGCTGATTTGGGCCAAACAGGGTGGGGGACATGAAGCAGGCCAGTGCCTGCTAAGCAGAGAGAGTGGACAGGTTGATAGGGTTTAAGAAACTTACAGAGGTAGGGTGGGGCAAGACCATGTAGGGATTTGAAAGTGAAGACAAGGATCTTGAATACAATCCTCTAAGGGGAGCCAGTGGAGCCGGGTGAGGATGGGGGCGATAGGCTCTCAGAGCCTAGTATGTGAGTGAACTTGAGGTATAAAGTTCTGGACAGTCTGCAGCTTGTGAAGGGAAGAGTTGGGAAGACTGACACGCAGAGAATTGGCGTAGTCTAGCCTGGAGAAGATATTTTATTTGAGTTAACAAGGAGTGATTTGGTATTATACTACTATAGTCTTCCCGATAGACATAAGGTATTCAGCCAAAGTATTCTAAATGAACAAATTGAAGCAATAAGAATACCATATTTCCTCTTTATGCTTAAAAAAACTTAATTTTTATAGAGCCTTGTCACATTGAATCATCTCAATGTGCTTTACAGTAATTATTGTCAAGTGTCTTTATAGTCAACAGTAGGCAGCATCATATACCTGTAATGTATTTACCATTAATGATTAATTCTCAGTGTCTTATTATATGCATGTGTTAAGCTAGGATGGATTTAGCATCCACCTGCTTCATTAAGTGCATATCAGAAAACTGCAACCTGTCATTTTAGCCCCTGAGAAGATCTCAGAGATGAAAGGAATGTGATAAATCTATCAAGTTCACCTGTTCCATAATTTAAATGTATAACTGGCAGATCATAAGAGAGGCTAAATGGTTGCTGATGTTGGAAGGAGCTTTTTGGTTGGTAATGACTGAGCCATTTGTATGACACATAGATATGTACTTATTACCAGGTGTGCGTAAAAGTACTTAGAGCAATGGCATAGGCTCTGTTGATTGAACATTTCTAATATGATACCTAGGTTTGGGGCAGAAGATGTAAAATATATATACTTTTTCTTTTTAAATACTTCAGAACCAGAGCTGGCTTTTGTTTTTGGGCATTTACAACAAAATAAATTTGGCCACAGGATTTTCCACCTGCCCAGCAAACAAATTAGTACAGTATTAGCAGGATATGATCTGCTAATATTTTATCTGATGCGGCGAGCGATTGACAGAAAAGGATAAAAGCCAGAGTGAATAATTCAGTGCATTGTCCGAATTGAGTATTAAGTACACTTGGAAGGTAAAACTACAAACTTGCCAAACTAACACTTCTTGTTCAAGCTCTAAAACTTTCCGAAGCAAACTTGTGAACATGTGGCCAAGATGAAATTTGTTTCATACAAATAAAATAGTCACATTAACAGAAAACAAGTTTATAAAAATGTCAGGATTTTTGATTTATTTTGTTGAAAATGAGCCATAAATTTCCTGGTACTTGAAAACAAAAATCATAAAGAGCAAAAGAATTGACGTTACTGAACAGAGTAAAAAAAAACAGGTTGCATTACCAGGAATTTGAAGTAAATAAATTAATGGAATAAGGTTATAGGGTGATTCTGTGTTCTTTCTTAGAATTCCTAATATATCCAATGATTGTAGATGTTCATTGAATGGTGCAGATTTTAATACTGGAGTATTCTCCTTTGGCAGGATATATTTTTGTACATTTCTCCCTATTGCAGCCAAAGGGGCTGAGCAACGTGGAAAACAGCTTGGAAGACAGAAGGCTGACCATAGACATTCCCAAGGACTATTCTACTGTATAATTATTTGGAGAGGTTTCTGATAAAGTGTCTTACCTGAACATAACAGTGCCAGTACTAATATCTTTGTATCCAGTCATTGTGGCAAAGCCTTTGATTATGCATGCAATGGAGCAATCCTTACTAGAAAAAGAAAATACAATTAAGAGTGCTACGGTCACAACAATCTTTAGTGAATTACTATGTGGAGAGCTGCATTAATCTATCAAGGTGCTACACCTCAAAGTCATAAATAATCACTATTCTTGAAGTTATGGATTGCAGCCCATACGCAATAAGAATTTAATTTGTGGTATTTAACTTGGGTTTAAGCACTCCAAGATGCTACCCCGTGAAAGCTGCTAAATAAATGCAAGTTAGTTTTTTTAATGTGAATCTTTAATAATGAGTAGCGACTCCAAGTCACGTAAATGGGGAAACAATCTCTTGTAACTGAACACATGTAACTCTGCTCTGACACAATCTACCTTTGGAGCAGAGTTGCCACACGTTGCTGTTAAGGAATTCCATGAAGAAATATTGTAAATATTACTGAAAAAATTAACATTCGCTATATGAGGATTTTCTTCAGCTTGCAGGAGTTTACGTCAGCAATACTTACAGAAGGTAATGATCAGAAGGTTGTAGTTTCAAACTCCATTTTGTGACTTTGAGCTCTTTTTCTCGGTTGACACCCCAATGCAATGCTGTGGGACATGCAATGCAATGGTTGTCAGAGGTGCCATCTTTCATATAAGACATTAAACCAAGGTCCTGTCTGTTTGTTTAGATGGATAATAAAGATCTCATGACATATTCAGAAACCAAAGGGAGTTCCTCCTGGTGTCCTGACCAACAGTCCTGCAGATAAAATGGTCATCCACTTCATGCATGTCTGGAGACATTTCAAATTAGGTAAGCAGGGTGCATGTCAATGGGAAGAAAGTGTGATTCCATTCCAAACAAAGGGAATTTCCATGTGTAGGTGGCATACCTATGTGGAAGTGTCAGTTTGGTTTGGATACTCTTAAGAATGGTGATGGGTTTCCTCATGTATCAGACAATATAGCAAAATAGGCTAAGATGAGTTGAGAGATATTATTGAAAGTGAAGGAAATCATTTCACTCTTGAATGAACTGTCAGCTCACATACTGAGCTTACAGTGACTCAATGCAGCATGAACGGGAGAATTGATTAGATGTACTGGTTGCATTTCTTCATTTCTTTCACTGTTTGTGACCTGAGTTATACGCTCGCATCTCATTTAGTGGTAGATGGATGATTTGGATGAAGGGTTGTGAAGATTTAAACAGTGATGACAAACAGCCTTTTTATTTCTTTGTTTTGGTTTATGTTGTTCCAGCTGTTTTGCATTTCTTAAGGATTAATTGTTTTGCTTGTTTAAACATGATTCCAAGATTTTAACCACAAAAGCTGCTACAGCTGCAAGAACCAAACAACACATCACTGTCATTTCTCTTAAACTATGTTTTGTTAGCTGCTTGAAGATAAATTATTTAGTCTGCATGTTAAGTCTCCTTTTCATAACGCTTTATTTTTGAGTATCTTCTCTTCTCTCCCTTTCATATCTTCCTGTGTCACGTAGCCTGGTCAGACCCACCCTTTGACGATGCTAATACCAGCCATGGTCTGACAATGAAGGGCACAGAAATGCAATCTGACGTGCTCCTGGTCAGCTATTCCCTTCCTCCTTGTCAGCCCTGCATATTTCCTCTGCTCTATATTTTCCTGATACCCTCAGTAAGTCAACCCAATCTCTAGGATTCATGCTGGGATTCATCCCGAGCTCCATAGCCTCAAAGGACACCAACACTATATCCTGCGCTAGGCTGTTCAGTTTACTTTAATTTTTAGTATATACAAAGTACGTCATTCTCATGTGGTGCATTATGTCATGTGCTACAATGGTACTTTAGTTCAACCTCTCATGGTACGAAACCACTTCAATCCATGTTATGAGATTGGATCAGAGGCTGTGTCTACCTGATTGCCAGGACAACTAATGCAAAGAAAAGTGCTTGCTTATTAAAACTGAAATGAAACCACCTGTCTCACAAATATCTCAGACTACAAACATTATGTGGAAAAGTACGACTGGACTGTTCTTCAGGAAAAACAGCGCATTTGGAAACGAGGTAGATGGGTTGAGATGATATTAATAAACCACTTGAGCTTCATTCTCAGTTGCTGATGTAAATTCAGTTCTCTCTTAAGGCCCAAAATTCCACCTAGTCTTATCCTGTGAGATCATTTAGATTTTAACATTTAAGAGCGTTGCAGAAAATTCTTAAATTTGACCTTAAGTTGGAAGTCGGTCCTTATCCACACACGGTGGAAAAGCAGCTTCCAAATTTAAATTGAACAAATATAGCAGCCCAATGGTATAGTGGATAGAGTTACAGCTTATGGACTAATGGATTCACTGATTTGAATCCTGGTCCCTGCTGAGTTTGCTGATGTCAACTGGAACTGTTTGAAGAAGTTAAATTGACCTCAGCCTTCCCAGGGAGGGAAAACCAGCCAGGGTCACTGCTCCTGGTCCCTCGACAGGATCCTCTACTGTAAGTGCATATGGGTGGCACCAAGTTGGAAAGAGGTCAGGCTCGACTGTGAAGCCCTCAATAGCCAAGTCATCTGCTGACAATTACTTCCAGGCTGAACGATAATCATTTGGTCAGAGTACTGAAGGATAACCAACTGAGTCAACTGACACTTGACTAATGATAATTATCATATGACATGACACTTTTTTTTAACCCCAAATGGTCTCAACAGAGAGCTTTTCTCCACCATTTGACAAGAATTCCCAGCCTCTATATAAATGTTGGCCCCTGTTAAAATGACTAGATGGATTAGATTAGATTGATTTCTTCACACCAATTTATCTCTGCAGTGGTTAAAACAGTTCAAAGGAACAAAATATTAAAATATGATCAGAAAGCACTTCAGTGACCTTAAGAAAAAGCCACTCTGAGTGATTGTGTTTTAACTCCTGATGTTCTTTGTTTCTAATAAATCACAATGAGTCAAACCAGATTGTTTTAATAATCCCGAGATCTGTAAGATCTCAAACCACAGGCGTCACAGTAAAAGAATTTGCTGCTTTGGAAAAGAAGTTTTGAAATGGGATTGCATGTGTCAGTTATACTCTTGTTTACCTGACTATGTTGATAATGGTCCCAGTTCACACACATCTGCAAGGTGGCTCGAAATTTGGCCCTTAAATTCTACCCCATTGTTAGAGCGATAACCTCTTCCACATGAGGCTATGCTTTATTATTTCAGGCTTCTCCTGAATTACGATGAAACATCTCTGAGGTGGTGCCTGATACCTCTGGAGACAATGCAGCAAAGTAATCTCTCCAATGGTTGTGGTAGTGAGCTCTTGGCGCATACAGGATTAGCAATGTGGTTTTCATATCAGTGACCTGTGAAGACCTTCCCCTAATACTGCCTTTGCTCAGTTGTTTAACTGTGACTGCTGCTGCTGCTGTAGCACCTATAACTACACTGACAGCTCAGAGTAATGGGGAGCCATTTCTAACTCAAGTGACCCTCTGAAACCATTCAAATATCCATATTTGGTTTGCAGGCTCAAACCCCCCCATTCTCAAGCGCTAAAGTAGGATAATTCTGAATTCCTTCAATTACCTTTGAGAGTGCCCAGTCTCATTCATGGTACTTCTGGGGAATGCTGCTTTGATTTCTTTCATTTTTATTCGCTTCACAATTTCACTCTACCCATATTTGGAATCGGATCAAACTATGTTTAGCTCGATCAACACAACCAAATAATGCTGATGGGTTACAAAAATAAAGCAAAGTCTACATTTCACAATTAATATGCCTTGTACCTGCCATGTTTGTCAATGGGTTTTCAGCATGTGCTTGAAGTTTAAAGCAGATAGGATTTGATGGTGGAGCTGAAATAGCAACTTATTGTTTGGAGTCTGCTACAGGTGGGTGGAGGCAATAATAGGTTCCAATTACAATAACAACCAATTCCTTCAGCTCGGTGTCACTCTCTTATGTAAGAGCAAAGCCCAAGTGTTTATATTAAAGTGGACTCTGTGGTATCCTAGCTGTGATTATTTTGAGCTTCAACAAAATATCAGTCACTCATTAACTGAACAGTCATTACTGAACTGTTGTTTCTCCCACACAATACTCAGTCAATCCACTCTACAGTAATCCTGTGAAGCACTTTGAGATGTCTCAGCCACACAATAAGGTGCTTTATCAAATGCAAGGATTATTATTATTGTGGTGAGTTTTGTAATATTGAGTGGAGCTAGAGTACTTCATAAGTTAATGGATTTCTTACCGGTTTGTATAATAATAATCCTTACATTTGATATAGCACCTTACACATTCAGCCACAAAGCAAGTGACCAATTTTATCTGGGAAATTGGCTGGGATACCAGGAGAAACTCCTTTTTCTTTTTAGAATAATGCTGTGGTATCTTTAATGTCTACCCAACAGGCATAAGGTTCAATTATTCACTTGAAGGATGTCATGTTCGCAATGCAGTGTCAGCCTAGACTTTGAGTTCAAAGTCCTAATGTAGGGCTGACATTCTGACTTATAGGCAAGAAAAATAATGAACATTCTAGTATTCCATAAGAAATGAACAATAGAAAAGCTTGTCCCTGCTAAAGCTTGTGGTTAAACCTCTCTTCTTTTAACTTTCTGTTTGGGTTTTAGCAGCCGTTTTATATAAAGTTTTGACTTTATAAATGATGTAATGCCATGAAGGGACAAAAGTGGAGCATTGCTTTTCAATTATAAAGCACTAAAGAAGCACAAAGTGAAGATAAATGGAAACAAATATGTTCAAGGTTTTCTATAATTAAAAAAAAGGAAATATATGAATGTGTCCTCCCTATGTGAAAGGCGCTATGTAAATGTAAATTTGCATTGTATTGTATTAGAAGCAATAGAGAAAGAAAACAATTTGATACAATTATTGCCCCTTTCCCGAAGGGTTCCAGTTAACGTGAAGATATTGACAAATTCTAGAGTGCATCATTTGACTTGAAGTCTGAAAGGGTCCTGGATAGATTTCTGGTAAATTCACATTTGGAAAATTGGGATGGAAGTTGTGGCATTTCATCATTGATTCCTTCCAAAGCACTGGGCAAGGATCGCACTGGCCATCAATGCAGATCACTGCATCAAGGCTGTCTACGAGGCAAACAAATTAGCTGCTGTACTTGCCTACGAGTAGACAGTCGCTAGACTATACAGTATATCCTGTGAAGTATTTTAAGACCTCCATCTGACATTAAAAGCACCACATCAAATGCAAAGATTATTATAATTTTTTTTAATATTCACTATTGGCAGAATAAAAGGACTCAAAGCAGAATAAAACAAACCTCCAATTAACTCCATATGTAACCTAATTATAAAATGGGAGTACCAACTTGGATTGCCAACACCATGAATATGCGGGCCAAAGTTCAGTGTCACAATCTCAAGTCAGGCATTCTATACTGGTGGACTAGTATCAAGGACATCCTACTGGCCATTCTTAGTGCAGGGCAAGCAGAGGCTATGGACCAAGTTTCCTGTTCATGGAGGAAAATGCCTGAAGCCCCCCAAAATAAATAATCCTTGCATTTGATGTAGTGCTTTTCACGTCTTCGAGACGTTTCAAGTGCTTCACAGAATATACCGTAAAGTGAATTGACTGTATATTTAAATGAATGAACAGAGGATTTTTTTCAAGACTGAACCATATGTTGAGGTTCAGATGATAGTTATACAGTATATACCAATTAGATTTTGCTCTCATGGTTTATGACATTATTTGAATTCCCCGAGGGAGATAGCTCTGGCCAACAAACCCCCAGATAAAATTGGTCATACGCTTGCTTTTTTGTGGGGCATTGCAGTGTGTAAATTGGCTTTCGCATTTGTCTGCAAAGTGCACAGTCATTATATTTTACAGTGAACACATTGAAGTGCTTTGAGAAGCCCTCCCAATGTGAAAGGTGCTATATCAAATGCAAGAATTATTATTGTTATTATAGTGTATTACATTCCTTCTTACCTACTTATAGAATACTGTGGGTTTGCTGGCAGTGACTTATTGCCCGTGACGGATCCCAATTGTCAGCATTGGTCAGTTTTCAAACATAATATTAGCAGTTGTCTCTGCACATTCATACCAATGCTAGCCGCTTGGCCTTCTCTCTGTCTCATGAGATAGACATCAATTCGCAACTTAACTTACTTGGCATAATTCAGCGTTATTTGAAACATACAACAACAACAACGAAATTACATTTTTATAGCGCCTTTTGTGTCGGGAGGATGTCCCAAGGCACTGGACAGACAGAGCTTCGGACCCGAGCTGGGGGTCGGAATTGGGGAGAGTGGAGGGCAGGGGGTGGAGCAGGGATATCGAAAGCACAGTCGAAGAGGAGGGTCTTGAAATGGTCTTGAAGGAGGCAAGGGAAGGGGTGAGGCGGAGGGACTGTGGGATGGAGTTCCAGAGGGTGCGGGCAGAGTGGCAGAAGCCCCGCTCGCCAATAGTGGGGCAAGCGAGACGGGGGATGTGAAGCAGGCCGGAGCCCGCTGAACGGAGGGAGTGAGCAGAATGGTAGGGTGTTAGGATGTCGCAGAGATAGGGGGAAGCAAGACCATGGAGGGCTTTGAAGGTGAGGACCAGGATCTTGAACTGTATCCTCTGTAGATACAGAGGATACAGTTCAAATATCTCGTAGATATTTTAAACTTGGAAGTTTGGAAATTCATAAACTTTATTTAATTAATATTGCTGCTTCACACAGCAGGGTTTACGAAAGTGCCATTGATGAAGTGTAAAATGATTTGGTATCAATACATTTATTAATAACAAAAAATTAGGAGGATAAGAATGTATAGAAAAGAAAGAACCGTTGACACCCATCTGGCCAGACCCAATGTAAATAAGAAACTGTTAAGTATTCACATCATTGCTACGTAACATTGTCATCTTATCCAAATCTGTGGATATGTGTTAACCCGGCTCAGTTGATAGCAATCGCATTGATGAGTCAGAAGGTTGTGGGTTCAAGCCCTACTTCCGAACTTTGAGCTCATAGTCTGAGTGACACTCCAATACGAAACTGGGGGTTCACTGCATTGTTGGAGGTGACATCCTTTGAATGAGATGTTAAACCAAGTTAAAGTAGATGTTAACGGTGCCATGGCACTATTCAAAAAGAGTATCCTGGCCAACAATCCCCCAGATAAAATTGATCATGTATTTCATGGCTGTTTGTGGAACATTGCTGTGTGCGCTATTTGCCTACAAAATCCATTCACTACACTTTACAAGAAATCCTGTGAAGTACTTTGAGTTCTTTTTGTAATATGATAAGGATCTATATAAAATGCAAGGATTATTATTATTATTATTATTATAGCCTGGAAAGTAAATAATCCTAGAAATATCAAGTAAAACATAATTCTATTAATTTAAGTCCACCTCACCTATTTTTAGCAATATTAGTGAAGCACAGAATTACAACAATATTATGCATGCATTTTATTTTTTCTACCGTCTCTGTGAAACACGTATATATGTGTTGTTAGGTTACATGTATTGCTAATAATGGCCAATTTTATATGCTCTTTAATGAAAACATAATAAGCACAACTTTAAACAGGAAATTGTGGTTTTCTGAGAGTGATTTGAAACTTTCCAATAAGGAGGAACAGTACTGAGGTGGTTCAATGCCAGTAAAAAGTAATGTTGGTTAAACACATCATTAGACTGTCTCACCTGACATAAGACCCCGTCTCAATAAAAGCTGTCATTTATTTTAAAAAAACTGAAAGTTGGGAATTAGATGCTGGGGTTTAATATATAATGATTTGTAAAAGGATTCATAATATTGATTTAAGTCCATTACATATATATTTTTAATATAAAATTCTGCTAATATAATGTTAATCATATTAATATAAATCTGGATGTACATACCTGGATATGTCCCACAATGACCTCTGGAATTCTACTTGGACATTGACCTTGACTAATTTCCTTACAAGCTGAAATACGTGTGCTTGTTAGCTATTTAGTCCTGTGGAGTCCTATAGCTTAGTGGTTAGAGCACTTGAACAAGTTTCCTTACTCCAGACGCCTCTGTTCACCTAGCAATAAGTACGAACCCAGTTGTTAGTCGATTGGCGGATCGTTTTTCCGGGGGTAATAATTCCTATAAAAAAATAATAATAATAAATTGGTTACTCAATCCACGGCTGTTTGTGGGACACTCTTGTGTGCAATTGGCTGCCATGTTTCGCCCACAAAATCTACAGTCAATTCACTTTACAGTATATTCTGTGACGCGCTTTGAGACGTCTCAAATATGTGATAAGGTGCTATATCAAATGCAAGGATTATTATTATTATAATTAATGACCTGCTTATGAGTGTCCTCCTGGGTGAGGAGTAAGTAAGTTGGATTGCTCTGGGATCTTGCTAGCTGTATTGTAACATATAGTGAAAAAGAGCAGACCCAAATCAATCTTCTATGGTTAACTCATTACAGTACTTTTTGCATGATTTTGTAAGGAAGGGCCTTGATGAGCCGAATCACCTTCTCTTGTTCCAAGTCTTATGTTACTATCAGCAGCAAACTGCAATAGTAAAACAAACAAAGCGAGCACTCGCTTTGCAAGCGAGAGACCTGAGTTCAATTCCAGGCAGGTCAGGGCGAAACCTTGGGCAAGTTTCCTTACTCCACACGCCTAATAATAATCCCTCCAAAACTAAAAACAATAATAAATTGGTCATTTTCAATCTACGACTGTTTGTGGGACATTGCTGTGCGCAATTGGCTGCCGCGTTCGCCCTCAAATATACAGTCAATTCACTTTACAGTATATTCTGTGAAGCGCTTTGGGATGTCCTCCCGACGTGAAAAGCGCTATATCAAATGCAAGGATTATTATTATTATTATTATTAAAATGGATTAATCGCTGCCTGGCTGCATCACATTATTGCTTCAATGCTTCGGACTCTTCCAAATCAGTCAATTGCTAAAGCCCAGTGCCACTGCAAATTAAAGAATTAAAGCGTAGCATTTATATGATGCTAAATTGTCCTTGGCATAAATAAAAAAAAATTTTGCATTCATGTACTCTTATTCTCTTTGTATTTTTTTTCTCTGATCTACTGCTAACAACGACTCTTTTGTTTCAATGTTTGTGTTGCATCCTTCAATTAATATAATCATCTCAGACCGTGAAATGGCATTCTCCAGCTCCGGTGGTGTGTTTTATACTTGAGTATGAGTTACTTTCTTTTCTCTAATTGTTTTCTTTTATTGGACCCTCCGGACAGGACAGCAGGTAGCACCTCCCAACATCACTGCAATTGAAAGCAAGGGTTTAGCAAAAAGAGAAAAGGGTTGATGAGTTACAAGAGTTGGTCATTCAACCCATCGAGCCTATTCCACTGCACTGTCAATTCAAAACATTCTGTCCCATTCCTTTTAATTCCAGTGTTATTAAATACAGTTAATGAAAATACAATGGAACCTTAACACAGAAAAGATAGAATGCAACTCAAATCTACAGTAAGTGTAGCTCATCATGTGGTCCAAAAGCAACAAGAACACCCAAATTACATTTTTATAACGCCCTTGACATTGGGAGAATGTCCCAAGGCCTTGGACAATTAGTGTTTCGGATCCAAACCGAGATTGGGGAGAGTTGGGGGCGGGTGGGGGGGGAAAGGAGGGCGATCGAAGGGAGGAAGGAGTTCTAGAGGATGTGGGCAGAGTGGCAGAAGGCCCGTCCGCCAATGGTGGGATGGGCAAGGTGGGGGACGTGAAGCAGGCTGGAGCCCAATGAGCGGAGGGAGTGGACAGGTTTGTAGGGAATTAGGAAGTCACAGAGGTAGGGTGGAGAAAGGCCATGGAGGGCTTTGAAGGTGACGACCAGGTTCTTGAACTGTATGCTCTATGTGATGGGAAGCCAGTGGAGTTGGGCGAGAATGAGGAGTGATAGGGTCACGGAGCCTGGTGCCGGAGAGGACACCGGCTCCAGAGTTCTGGATGATCTGCAGCCTATTGAGGGAGGAGTTGGGGAGGCCGACAAGCAAGGAGTTTGCATAGTCAAGCCTAGATGTAATGAATGCGTGTATGGGGGTTTCGGTGGCCTGCAGTGTGAGACAGTGGCGGAGCCGGGCAATTTTGCGGAGGTGGGGAAGGCAGAGCGGGTCATGGCGCAGATGTGGGGTAGAAAGGATAGTTGACAGCCAAACAAGACTCCAAGGTTCCAGACTGGCTTAGCAAGGTGAAGTGTGCAGCCATGGATGGTGATGCTGTCAGCGCCTGAAGTGTGCTCGTGCTTACGGGAGCAAATTAGGAGAGCCTCGGTCTTGTTGACATTCAACTGAAAAAAGTTAGCTTTCACCCAGCATTTGATGTCCAATAGTTAAAAGCAACACCCTGGATAGTAATGCTACATCCCTGATTTCCAGGGACAGTTTCCGGATGAGGTATTGTGTCCCCGGCCAGATTTGCCCTACCTTGAGTTCAGCAACAAACTGAGCAAGAACAATAAAATTCCAAAACAGATACATTCCTCAGAGAATTACAGCCATGTCTCATCTGAAGGAAGGAACCTCTGACAATACAGTAATCACCCAGTATTCCACTGGAGTGTTAACCTAGGCTAACCCAGCCTTGGCAATGAACTAGAGCTGGTAAAACATGATAAAGAATATTGGATTACAGTATATATCATATAATCATATAATGGTTTTGCCCACAAAATACACAGTCAATCGACTTTACAGTATATTCTGTGAAGTGCTTTGAGACATCTAGAGACACTGCCCTGCGTAAGGGGGGCTATATAAGTGCAAATTGTTGTTGTTGGGATGGTTGTTGAAGACATTTGACTCCTTTTTTTCTCTTCCTGGGGCTCCGTCTACCCCACAAACTGAGCAAGAACAATATATTCTAAAACAGATACATGTTTTAGATACAGAATACAGAAACAGATCACTCTATGACCAAGTAGCCAATGTTCATGTGTGGCTTTGATAGTAAACATTGGCAAGATGTTTCTGCCTTATCTTGGCCAACAATCCCTCCTTTAAAATTGATAATTCAGTTCATGGCTGTTTGTGGTACATTGCTGTGTATAAATTGACTGCTTTGAGGTGTCCTCCCCACATGCTCTATCAAATGCAAACATTATTATTATTCTGAGGTGGGGAGGGGAAAGGAGTGTCTAAAATTGGAGTCTGTTCCTGTCCTCACCAATTGTGAGCCAAATGTAGCCCTGAACTAATGCCCCAGCTGAGATCAGCGCTGAGAAGAAATCGAGCCTGTGTCTTTCTAGTTTGTGTGACCTGATGCCGTTATTCACAAGGTCATTGAGGTAAAGCTATATGAAATTACTAAAAGCTGCACAATCTGGGAGTGAAAGACTCCTGAACAAGCTGCACTGAGAAATTCAGAGAATCTCTACAGAGTTGGTAA
Organism: Callorhinchus milii; assembly: GCF_018977255.1. Taxonomy (NCBI): domain Eukaryota; kingdom Metazoa; phylum Chordata; class Chondrichthyes; order Chimaeriformes; family Callorhinchidae; genus Callorhinchus; species Callorhinchus milii. The sequence continues at coordinate 66,038,862 of NW_024704745.1, read as the reverse complement.
ATGTTTGCAGCTGTTTCTCGTATGACTCATGCTGGAAATATGCTCACTTTGCGAAACGACCACAGGTATCTTTGATTTGCAATGCGACAATTCATTATAGAAATACTAACACACCATTTTTTTTGCAGGGAATTATCGTTTCACTCAACTACAGAATGCATATAAAACTGATTCTAAAAGTTAGTCTGAAATATGAGTTCACTGCTGACAATGCATTGCTGATATTCTACTGCAGCAGTTGTTCTGAAGATGTTGCATTCATTCTACACCGTTTTACAGTATATCCTGTGAAACGCTCTGAGATGTCTCGAGGACACGATAAGGTGTTATATTAAATCTAAGGGTTACTATTATTCAAAAAAACTACCACAAAGAAATCAAGTGCACATTCCAAGAAAAATGGCAATGATTTACTTTACTGGTTAATTTTACACCAGTCCTTAAACACCAATTCATACAGGATTCATAAATATTGAATCCTGCCAGGAACTGGATGTACGTCACATCAGCACATGACATTCACAGCTTGGAGTCTCACAAGATTTGTCAACTTGAATCCTGATGGTAAGGGGTTGGGTGTCACCGGGATCAATGTAAATTTCTCTCAGATGCTATCTATCTGGGTGTCAGCTATCAGCCTGGCTCAGTAGCACTATCACCTGTGAGGTTCAAGCCCATGTCGGGACTTTGAACTCACAGTCTAAGCTGACACTCCAGTACATTTTTGGGGAAGAGCTGCATTGTTGAAGGTGATGTCCTATGGATCAGATGTTAACCCGACGTCCCTATGCCTGTTCAGTAAGATGTTAGAGATCCCATGGCATGATTCGAAAAGAGAAGGAAATTTCTCCCAGTGTCATGGCTAACAATCCCCCAAATCAAATTGGTCATTCACTTCATGATTGTTTGTAGATCATTTCTGTCTGTAAATTTCCTGCTTTGTTTGCTTAGAAATACCCTGTTTACAGTAAATTCTTTGAAGCGCTTTGAGATGTCTTTACAATGTGATAAGTATCTATATCAAATACAACGATTATTATTACTTGTGGAGTCCTGTAGCTCAGTAGTTGGAGCACTCGCTTTGCAAGTGAGACACCTGGGTTCAATTCCAGGCAGGGCGAAACCTTGAGCAAGTTTCCTTACTCCACACGCCTAATAATAATCCCTCCAAAACAAAAAAAACAATAATAAATTGGTCATTTTCAATCTACGACTGTTTGTGGGACATTGCTGTGTGCAATTGGCTGCCGCGTTCGCCCACAAATATACAGTTAATTCATTTTACAGTGTGTTCTGTGAAGCGCTTTGGGACGTCCTCCCGACGTGAAAAGCGCTATATCAAATGCAAGGATTATTATTATTATATTATTACTTTGGGTCAGGCCGGAGCAAAATTCCCTACACTTTGATGTGATTAACATCTGGTTACTGGTTGGATTCAATCTTTACAAATGCTGTATGAATTAGTGGTTATGAATTGGTTTAAAGTCAGGTATCATTGTCATTTATCCTGGAATGTCCACTTGTTTTGTTTGTGATAGTATGTCCAATGCTCTTAAAATGAAATTGCCTTATTTCACATGTTCCCTCCCACTGAGATTGCAGAAGGTATGTGCAGACAAATTCATCAGCTAGAACTGCTAATGATCAGTTATAATTTTTTTCTTACATTATTGGTCCTGAAATGTGCCTTTGACCTTCATCACCCAGCTGTCACTTCATAATCACAATGGCATTAAAATCATAGTACAGTATTCCTAAACATATCACATTCCTTCTTTAGGGAAGAGGGTTAAAACGTGATTTAAAATACCATCCCATCAACTTCTAAATAATGGTAATACCCAAATCTCAATGAAATATCTCCCACTCTCATCATTCCTCTCTGGGCTTTTAACCTTCCAGGTGTTTTCCTATTGGATCTTCTAAATCACACATAATACCTCTGACAACTTAACTTATACAACAACAATCACTTCTTTTACATCTGAATTTATACAACAACAGGTACTCGTAAAGAAAGGGTAACAGACCTCAATGGATTTGCTTTCAACTGGAGACGGACGGTATAGCAGAAAGATATGGAGTTTTGGTTTTGCTGCCATTCATATGACATTGGAAGGCAGTCTGGTTAGTGTGAGGAGATCAGCCCTCCGATATGTCAGGTCACCTCCCAGATGACTAGGAAACAGAACACAGTCTTTCTGTACCATAGTCTGTATTGAAGACCTGTCAACACCAGAGACCTCACAATTCTGACCTGATATTAGTAATCTCTTGTCGTTTAGCCTTTTCAACTGTGGAATGCTCCAAGAGTTTACGGCCTTTAACAAGACTTTTTTTATTGCCAATACAAATTATAATGCTACTTTTGAAGGTACAGGGCTAACAAAATTCTTAGTGTAATCCCCTGATCCTCCTCTCAGGGTAGAGAATCGGACATCATTGTTAACATTAACAGCCTACCGCATTTTCCCACAAGCACACGGTCACTACCCTTAACTGTAATTACTTTGAAAAGCTTGAGATGTTTCAATATGATAAGACGCTATCCTGATACATGGCTTATTGTTAGTGTTATTTACGATTGGCAATGTCCTAGAGCTAAACCAGATATGACAACAGTAGTTCCACATTGTGAAGTAGGTAGCAGTCTGACATGAGGTGAGCACATTCTGCTCCAAGCCTTCTGTGAAGCAGATTCATTATTTTGATGTTAAATGGAATTCTGTTCTTTTTGATGTTTTGCAAAATTGCTGCTGTGAATTTATAAATAACCGTGGTGTCATTTTAAATGTGTCATTTACTGTGACATTTATAATGAAATGTTATTTATAAGTTAAAATTACATTACATTTATAAAAGGAATGCAAAAAATTCTACATTAACAGGACTTTGGAATCAATTCCCTTTTTTTTAAATTGCACTTTTACAGTTACCATTTGCCTAGTATCTGTTGTCCTACTTTTCAATGGTTTCAACTCCCACATGACCACTAGAGCAAAGTACATACTGTCCTTCAACATGGTCTTAATGTAGCATGCATTATGTCCCCTTAAGTCGTTATGACCAGAACTTCAGTCAGTACTCTAGGTGCGGTCTAACCAGAAGACTGTGCAGCTTGAATAAGCCTCCTGAAACTTTATTGGATTTGGTAATATAGCTCAGCATAGCACTGTTTATTGGTCCCTCATGCTGTTTTGAAAGGGTGAGCAACTATTGTTCTAGATTTATTTCAGTTTTCCCCTTGGCATGTTTTATCTCATTCGTGGAGGACACGTGCCTCCTATTACTATATGCAACACTTTGCATTTGTCTGTATTGCACATCATGAATGCAAACACAATGAAATCCCACTATATTTTGCACAACAGCTGTGCCTGTGATTTTGGGAGTTGCAGAACTAAGAATGAAGCACACAATGAGATGCAACACATGTTGTTCACTGAACAAATGCACTCCCCTCCTATAAACATTTCATTGTATATACATTTCATTTCCCTCAGGCCAAGCCTATGTTTCCATTTCTGTATAGGGTACACAACCTCTCGGAATATGACATGAATATATCATAATCACACTCAGTCAGAACTAATGCAAATCACACAATATATAAACAAGGCGAGTTTTTTTTACCTTCAGTATTTTGCAATGTGACAGTCGCAGTCTGAAATCACACATGATTCCTAAATATTGAATCCCGATGGTAAGTGGATGTGCGTCACACAGACCCATGGTAACTCCACTCAGGCAATATCTCTGGTCAGGTCGGAGTAAAGTTCCCACATGTTGACATGACGCACATCTGGTTACTGGCAGGAATCAGTATTTATGAATCTTGTCTGAATCTGCATGATGTCTAAATCCCCATTGTATACTAAAATTAATTGTTCAAGCTAAAGGTAAATGTTAACTAGATCATAGCATCAATATTGTGCTTTAGCTCAGTGGTTAGAGCACTCGCTTTGCAAGCGAGAGACCTGAGTTCAATTCCAGGCAGGGCAAAACCTTGGGCAAGTTTCCTTACTCCACACAGAGCCTAATAATAATCCCTCATAAAACCAAAAACAATAATAAATTGGTCATTTTCAATCTACGACTGTTTGTGAGACATTGCTGTGCGCAATTGGCTGCCGCGTTCGCCCACAAATATACAGTCAATTCACTTTACAGTGTGTTCTGTGAAGCGCTTTGGGACGTCCTCCCGACGTGAAAAGTGCTATATCAAATGCAAGGATTATTATTATTATATAAGATGTACAAATGGATCATTCAGTCTCAATGTCAGCTTGGGTTTATTGAGTGTTTCAATGTTCTCTATGAACTTTCCATCTTCTGAGGACTCTTCCATGTGCTTTGAATTATTTCTGTCCATTGTCATATCTTATCTTTGTGGAATGCTGTATCCTAAGCTGTGTGAAGGTCTGATCAGTTACACAAGGATCTGCCAGAGAGTTGTAGGAAGCAGTGACTGGGATGTGCATCTTCAAAGCAGAACTTAGTCTGAAACATGCTGCAGTGAAATAATCTAATCTAGAAAAAACACTGCTTGTCGGGAACATGATTAAAGCCGAACGTTATGAACAGTTTAAAGTAAATATCTTAAGAAGGATCCAACAAAAATTGTACTGAAATATTTATTGTTGAACTCTTAAGTTGAAATGAGCTTGAACAGATTCTTAAATGCACACTGTAACCTCCAAAAAGATAGTTATATATGTTCCGCCTAAATAATATATTTTTAAAATCCTTGTCTAGAATACAATACATAGAACAGCTATGTGCAAATTACCACAATGAGATAACTCAATCCTGGCTGGTTACTACTACTTAAGTCATCATGCTGTCAATATCCTGGCCACATTTATTTAGGTGTTTTTACATATTTAACTCACCACTCCTGATAATTGGTCACTGAGCCCTTTTCCTTTGGAGAGGCAAGTTAACAGGAGTTTATTTAAGGGGTAAGTAAGGTGGCATGCTTATTTAATGCTGGTGTAAAGTAATGCCAACTTAAATCACCAAGTACCAGCACAGCCTTCCATGTAAGTGATCTCTTCCTTTTCAGATCACAATGATCGCCATTTTTTGACTTTGAGGCAAGTGATATTTGTTTTTCAAAATTTAAAAATTTTTAAACCCCAAACTGGGGTGAGGGGGAGGGCACAATCCCATTCTCTTTGGCCAAAACCCAATTTAAAAGTCTTCTCTCCATGCCCCCAGCAACAACAACAACAAGATTCCATTTATAAAGCGCCTTTCACGTCAGGAGGACGTCCCAAGGCGCTGCACAGTTGGGTCATGACCCGAGCAGGGGGAAATGGTCAGGGTGAGGGGAGGGAGGGAGCGAGGAGGGGGGAAATGGTCAGGGTGAGGGGAGGGAAGGGAGGGAGCGAGGAGGGGGAAGAGAGTCGAGAGGGGAGCTGAAGGCTCGGTCAAAGAGAAAGGTTTTGAGACCGGCCTTGAAGGAGGAGAGGGAGGAAGCGGCGAAGGCACTGGGGGATGGAGTTCCAGAGCCTCGGGGCTGAGAGGCTGAAGGCCCGACCACCGATGGTAGGGCGGTTGGGGCGGGGGACGTGGAGCAGACCGGAGCCAGAGGAACGGAGGGTACGGGCAGGTAGGTAGGGGGATAGTAGGTTGGAGAGGTAGGAGGGAGCAAGGCCGTGAATGGCCTTGTAGGTGAGGATGAGGATCTTGAAATCAATCCTCTGGGGGATGGGGAGCCAGTGGAGGCGAGCGAGGGTGGGAGTGATGTGGTCCCGAAGCCTGGTGCGGGACAGTACACGAGCTGCAGAGTTCTGAATGACCTGCAGCTTGTGGAGGGAGGTGGCGGGAAGGCCGGCGAGGAGAGAGTTCCCATAGTCCAGCCTTGAGGTGACAAAGGCGTGAACCAGGGTTTCAGCAGCGTGAGGGGTGAGGTAGTGCCGTAGTCTGGCGATGTTCCGGAGGTGATGGAAGGCGGTGCCAGTTGTGGTGCGGATGTGAGGGAGAAAGGACAGCTCAGGGTCGAACAAAACGCCGAGGTTCCTGACTGGCTTTGAGAGGTGGAGAGTGCAGCCTTGGATGCTGATGGTGTCAGCGCCTGAGGTGCGGAGGCGCTGACGTGAGCCAATCAGGAGGGCCTCGGTTTTTCGCACGTTGAGCTGAAGAAAGTTGTCTCTCGTCCAGGACTCGATGTCGGACAGGCAGGCTGTCAGGACATCGGTGGTCGTGGAGTTGAGAGTAGAGGAGGAAAGGTAGAGTTGGGTGTCATCCGCATACATGTGGAAGTTAACTCCATGTCTGCGGATGATGTCACCAAGGGGGAGCATATAGAGGGTGAAGAGGAGGGGACCGAGGACAGAGCCCTGAGGGACACCACATGAGACAGTACGGGGGGTGGAGGAGAAGCCATTCGTCGAGACAAAGTGAAGACGGTGAGAAAGGTACGACCTAAACCATTCAAGGACAGTGCCTTGAAGGTTGAGGTGGGAGGACAAGCGGTGGAGTAGGATAGCGTGGTCGACCGTATCGAATGCTGCCGATAGGTCGAGGAGGACGAGGAGGCAGAGGGAGCCCTGGTCACAGATGGTCAGGATATCATTGGTGACCTTGACCAGGGCAGTTTCTGTGCTATGGGCAGCACGGAAACCTGACTGAAGGGGTTCGAAAAGAGAATGGGTGGAAAGGAAAGAGCGCAGTTGGGAGGCGACAACTCTTTCCAGGACCTTGGAGAGAAAGGGGAGGTTGGAGATGGGCCGGTAGCTTGATAGCTGCGACGCATCAAGGGAGGGTTTTTTCAGGGTGGGCGTGATGGTGGCAGTTTTTAAGGGAATGGGGACAGAGCCAGAGGAGAGGGACAGGTTGATGATGTCGGTGATATGTGGGGCAAGAAAGTGGAGCTGGGAGATAAGGAGTGGAGTGGGGATGGGGTCAAGGGAGCAGGTGGTTGGTTTTAGGGATAGGATGAGTTTCGTGACAGAGGGTGGGGAAACGGGTACAAAAGTGAGTAGGGGAGGATGGGTAGCAGTCGGAGTGTGGGAGTGAGGGGGTGGGGGGTTGGTGGATGTTGGAGGGGAAGTGACCGCGGAGCGAATTCCCTTGATCTTGGATTCAAGGAAATCCAGCATCTCCTCGCAGTGAAGGTTGGAGGAGATGACCTGCGCGGGGTGGCGGGGGGGACGGAGGAGTCGGGTTGTGGTGGAAAACAGTAGCCTGGGGTTGTTCTTCGCCTCCAGGATTATCCTGGAGTAGAAGGACGACTTGGCCGAGGCTAGAGTGGAGCGGTAAATTTTGAGGAGGTCCAGCCAGATTTGTCGGTGGACCGTTAGGCCAGATTTGACACAGGTGCGTTCAGCAGCCCGCACCTGGCTTTTCAGTGAGCGGAGGTGGGTGGTGTACCAGGGGGAGGAGCGGGAGTAGGAGACAGTGCGGGAAGTGATGGGGGCAAGAGTATCGAGTGTGGAGGAGAGGGTATTGTGGAGGAGGGAGAGAGGAGAAGAGGGGTCGGTGAGGGTTGAAGGCCAGAGGGAGAGGAGTTCAGAGGACTCCAAGGCATCGGTTAGGGATTGTGGGGGTAACTTCTTCCAAGGGCGGTAGAAGATGGTGGTGGGTCTGGTGGAGGTGGGGAGGGGGGTGGAGGTGGTGAAGGAGATGAAGTAGTGGTCAGAGATGGCCTTGTCGGTAATAGTGACATCCGAGACACTGAGGCCCCGGGTGATCACCAAATCGAGTGGGTGGCCGTGACTGTGAGTGGGGGAGTTTATGTGTAAGGAGAGGTTGAGTGAGGAGAGCAGGGAAGAGAAGTCTGTGGAGATGGAGCAGGAGGGGGTGAAGTGTAGGTTAAAGTCGCCCAGGATGATGAGGCGATCAGAGCAGAGTCTAGTAATGCAGGTTGGGCCAGAAGCTCGTGAGTTGGTAGTACAAAGGTTAGGCATGCAATTGTCCTGATTTATGACACTTTTCACCATGATATCTCCCTGTGAACAAAAGTAGTTCATTGTAACAACTGCCGAAGCTCAAATCATATGTGTTATAACAGGTTGGTTGTGATTCAATAAAGTAATGCATACCCCATTTATATGATAACATATCAGTGGAGTCCTGTAGCTCAGTGGTTAGAGCACTCGCCTCGCAAACGAGAGACCTGGGTTTGATTCCTGGCAGGGCGAAACCTTGGGCAAGTTTCCTTACTCCACACGCCTGAGAATAAATCCTCAAGAAAAATAAATGAAATTGGTCACTTCAATCCATGACTGTTTGTGGGACACTGCTGTGTGCAATTGGCTGCCGCGTTTCGCCCACAAATATACAGTCAATTCACTTTACAGTATAATCTGTGAAGCGCTTTGAGATGTCTAGAAGATGTGAAAAGCATTATATGCAAGGATCATATTATTGTATCAATTGCCTCAATTTGAACAATAAGCAGTCTCCTGAGCATCCTCAGTAGCTACAACATTTGCACACTTCATAAAATCATAGAATCGTGCAGTACAAAAAGAGGCCATTCGGTCCATCGAGTCTGTGCCAGTTCTTTGAAAAGAGCAATGTCATGTCAATCCCACTCCCCAGCCCTTTCCCCATAACGCTGCAGACTCGTCCTCCTCAAATGCCCGTCCACCACGTTTTTAAAAGTTGTTATCGATTCGGTCTCCACCACCCTTTCAGGCAGTGCGTTCCAGATTCGAACAACTCGCTGCGTGAAAAAATTTCTTCTCACCTCCCCTCTGCTTCTTTTAGATACTATTTTGAATCTGTGACTTTGAGTCACTGACACACCCACCAGTGGAAACAGGTTGTTCCTTTTTAACCTATCAAATCCCCTCATGATTCTGAAGACCTCTATTAGGTCTCCTCGTAACCTTCTCTGCTCCAATGAGAATAATCCCGGCCTCTCTAGCCTTTCCTCATAATCAAGGTCCCTCATTCCTGGTACCATCCTCGTAAATCTCCTCTGCACCCTTTCCAATGCCTTAACATCCTTCCTATAGTGTGGTGCCCAGAACTGGGCGCAGTATTCTAACTGAGGCCTAACCAGTGTTTTATATAGGTTAATCATAACCTCCTGACTCTTGTACTCTGTGCCCCTATTTATAAAGCCTAGTATCCCATATGCCCTTTTTACAGCTTTATCTTCCTCTCCTGCCACCTTCAAGGATTCATTTACCTGAACCCCCAGGTCTCTCTGTTCCTTCACCCCCCTTAAGATTGTATTACCAGCCTATATTGACTTCCCTCATTCTTTCTTCCAAAATGCATTACCTCGCATTTTTCCACGTTGAAATTCATCTGCCATGTGTCTACCCATTTTACCATTCTGTCTATGTCTTCCTGCAGTTGGCTACTATCCTTCTCACTGTTTACTACCCTACCTAACTTTGTGTCGTTCGCAAACTTGGAAATTTTACTTACTATACCCAAGTCCAGATCATTTATGTATATTAAGAAGAGCAGTGGTTCCAATAACGATCCCTGGGGGACACCACTGTACACTTCCTTCCAGTCAGAAAAGCAATCGTTCACCACAATTCTCTGTTTTCTGTCTCCCAGCCAGTTCTGGATCCATGCTGCCACTCTCCCTTTTATACCATGGGCTTCTATTTTTCTTACAAGTCTTTTATGTGGCACTTTGTCAAATGTCTTTTGAAAGTCCATTTAAACTACATCAACTGCACTACCTTCATCCACCCTCTCCGTTACCTCATCGAAAATTTTTATTAGATTTGTTAGACAAGATTTGTTTTTAACAAATCCGTGCTGGTTGTCCCTAATTAACCCATATTCTTCTAAGTGAAGATTTATTCTGTCCTGGATTATAGTTTCCAGGAGCTTCCCCACTATTGTGGAGTCCTGTAGCTCAGTGGTTAGAGCACTCGCTTTGCAAGCGAGAGACCTGAGATCATTTCCAGGCAGGGCGAAACTTTGGGCAAGTTTCCTTACTCCACACGCCTAATAATAATCCCTCCAAAACAATAATAAATTGGTCATTTTCAATCTACGACTGTTTGTGGGACATTGTTGTGCGCAATTGGCTGCCGCGTTCGCCCACAAATATACAGTCAATTTACTTTACAGTCTATTCTGTGAAGCACTTTGGGACGTCCTCCCGACGTGAAAAGCGCTATATCAAATGCAAGAATTATTATTATTATTATTTTTATTGATGTTAGGCTGACTGGCCTGTAGTTCCCAGGTTTATCCTTCTGCCCCTTTTTGTACAGGAGAGTAACATTAACCACTCTCCAATCCCCTGTGTCCAACGAAGATTGAAAAATTGTAGCCAAAGCCTCCGCTATTTGTACTTAGTGAGAAAACAACATAGGTTATTTAAGATCCTCTCCTGGCAGCAGCCAAAACTGCAAATTGTGAATATTTATCAACAAGATTTCTTGGCTTAAGCTTTAACTAAACTTGTTGAGAATGGTTATCAGCCCTGATGATCTGTCTGATAAACAGTCATCATATTAGTTGCACTGACTTGACTGACTGATGCAAACACCTGTGGCAAGCTATTTATCAGAAATGTACTGACTACAGGGGTTTAGTAATACAGTATCAGCTTCCTGGTAATACAATTAAACTTACTCTCAGGTTTGGTGTTGCATTACAATTGTTGTCATCATTAAAAGTGCATCATAATCTCACTGTAGATTTGCTAATCGCACTACAGCCTCACCTTTCACTGTGTTGGGTGGGAATGAGATTGTCAATGACTGGCTTTTTGGCTCATTTGGTCGCACTCTCACTTCTACGTAAGAGGGCTTTTGAGTTCCTCATATCAATTTTGAGGTTGCAGTCTGTTTTGACACCCTATTACAATGGTTGGGGAGTGCTGCATTGTCAGAGATGTGGTATTTTTAGATGAAATGTTAAATCAAGCAGTCGAGAAACCCAGGATCATATTTCATAGGCTCCTTTACAGCCAATGTGTTGTATTACTCGATTGTTTTCTACAGCCTAAGTTTAAGTAGTATGTAAAGTTCTACCATTGCACTTTACTAACACCCAATAAATGACCAGTCTAGGTTAACACCCTGTTTCAGAGCATTGTTAGAGGTGCGGAACTTTCAGATGACCTGTTAAACCAAGCTTTTGTTGTCCAGGTGAACGTTAAAGATCCTCTGACAATGATCAATACAATACAATTCATGTTTATATAGTGGCTTTCAGGTTGGGAGGACGCCTCAAAGCGCTTAAAGCATAATCAGAAAGCGAAGGGAGTTACTGCCTGGATCATGGCTAATACTCCAGATAACGTGGACGCTTGCCTCATGGCTGACAGTGGAACATTGTTGTGTGCAAGATGAGTTTGCCTACAGAAGTGCTCACTGTATTTGACTGTAATTACTGTGAGCTGCTTGTTGACATGATAAGGAACTACGTTCTTTCTCCTTCTGATGCTGGAGGTTATTGACTGGAGATATACTGTAGCCAGCACAATGCTCATTACCTTATCCAATATGGAGTAAAGGGTCAGGGGACTTGCAGCCACCGCCTGTCACATTCACTTCCAAGTCACCTTCACCCACAACCATCTGAACCTGCAGCTCAAATCCAGTCACATGTATAGAGCTCCTCCAAACTATATACATGTAAATTGTATTGTATTGATTAGTATTATCGGTTCTTTAACATCTGTCTGGAGAACAGAACTCGATTTAACATTTCATCTGAAAGTACTGCACCTTTGATAATGCGGCACTCTTCACCACTACCTAGGCTGCATATTCACCAGAAGGCACCAGAGGGCATCTCCAATACTCATTGGAATCTAGCGGGGTGTCAGATGTGTACGGTTGGTATAACTGGCCCACATCTCAGTAAATCCACTCCAACAAGAGGTGTATGAGTTACTGGGGGGAATGTCCCACTGAAAGAATGCTCATTCATTAGAGTAGTTACAATAGATCTATCATATGTCAACTGCTAAAAAAGACAGCGTTTTCATTATAACAAAGCCTGGGCTTATTCGTACCAATATAGTTTAGGAACACTGTGGTTAAGACAACACATTTTCATACCTCATATCTTGTATGATATTTCTCATTCATGATAATAATAATAATTGTACTTGCATTTGATCTCGGGCTTTATCACACTGTTAAGGCATCTCAAAGCTCTTCAAACAACACATTGTAAACTGAATTGACTTGTGTATTTTGTAGGCGAAATTTCATCACCTCAAATTATTCCTGCTATTCCTACTTCACGTGACTAATACTCCTTCTCTGGACAGAAGTTCAGAAACACAGGATCATATTTCACTGGCCTCTTACAGTCTGTGTATTTTTATAATTGGTCGGTGGGTTGATTTTTACAGTCCAAGTTTAAGTAATATGCTAAATTCCACCATTGCACTTTTTGTCAGCAAAAAAGTCAGAAAGGACAGCTGAGCAGAAAGTTTATAGGCTCATCGTTTTGCTTTCCCTGAAATCCTAGTGACATTGGTGGATGCTGTAAATACTTTGACAAATCCACATGATCTGTGTGAAGGTCACACTTGCCTATTTGTAGAAAGTGAAAATTGTGCCAGTAATTCACAGGAAGAAGCTCCCGGCGGAGCCTTTCTGAGCTCCTTACAGCCAATAGCAATAATTAATTTTATTGCTTTGAAGTCTCAGTTGGTGAGTATTACAGTCATCAAATAACCAAGGGAACAGTGGTAGTTGAGCAGGTAAGCAGGATTTCCTTGGAGCTGACTGAACTGGCTCCAGCCAGGGTGACTCACTTGGCAATTGAATGTTGGACTTGAATTGACTCTGGGGCCGTCTTGGTAATCTGGCTCCTATGCCGGCAGATAGGCAGTACTCCAAGGTACTGCTGATAACAGATCAGCCAGCCTGTCTCATTGTCAGGACTAAAAGGGACAGAGGGGTCCCTGAGGACATGGATTCTTCTCCCTTAGTTCCTACAAGCCAAACCCTTAGTGGAGCTTGCCAGACGGTGCTTTCATTGGCAAGCTATGTGGATTTAGCTGCTTAAACGTCAGAGCACCTCAGTACACAAACTGGAATCCACAAGCCTGCAATCTTGCCAACCTGCACCTTTTTCAAATTAACACAATAAGTACCATACATATAAATATTCTCAGTGGGGAGGGCAATAACGCAAGGCTCCTTGGAGTTGAATTTGCTTTGAGAATATATGCAGTAACTTGTGACATTGCTTATGTTTGACCAGGCTGTCTTGCTCCTCAATGAGATTTGCAGGTGTGAAAGCTCAACTGTAGGAGTCAAATTCTCAATGGGTAGGCAATCCTGGCTGGACAAATATCACAAAACATACCACTGCTTTACATTGGTAGGACGTGCACTTACTATTTTTAAATAGGATATACAGAGATTTAATGTTTATTCTCTTACTATTCTAACCGGAGTCTCCAACTATAAATGTTATAGAAAATATTGCATGACGTGTATATATGTTTAAAATAAATTCTACATTTTTTGCATTCTGTAAATTGATAGTTATAACATTTTTGTCAACTGAGGAAGTGCTAACATCTGCTGTTATATATAAGTCACACAGGCATTGAAGATATTGCTGACCCTTACTTTGTGGTGCTGGATAAATAGGAACTGCTTAAGGTTAACATACCAAGTGGAGTGAGAAGTACTTTAAAGGTTAATACACAGGATAAAAAGTTGCTTTTGAAAGGCTATTGTTGTTCTCAAATAACTTTACTATTTATCTCTGGCTTTATTAAATGTACTGGTAAAAATAGCTCAAGATATTTAGAGAACTACAGTTTGATGAATGAGAACATATTTTTATAAATCTCTGCACTCCTGAGAATAGCCAGAGTGTTAGTGTTACACTGAATCAACAAGTGCATCGCGCTAAGTTAATAAAGTCTCAGCAATGAAACATCTAAAGATTTTGTCAGTGTTCAGGAGAGGAACAATTTAGGATGTTAGACCAGCTCATTGATTCCATATTTCTTCTCTGAAAAATTTACAATGCTGCATTGTAAAGTATTGTGAATTACTTATGAAGTGACCAAGGGTGGATTTTCTGAAGGATAGTTTTGGAATTATTGGAGGATTTTGTAACTCACATTATCGGTACTGTAAAAAGTAAAACTGGATGAACAAACACAGCTGATATAGTAGAAAAATGGACAGACATTATGAAAAGGATTTTAATAATCCTAGCATTTGATATAGTACCTTATCACGTTGTTGGAATGTCAAAAATAGCTTCAGAGGATTTACTGTAAAGTATTGTGACTATTTTGGAGGTGAATGCAGCAGCCAATTTGCGCACAACGATGTCCCACAAACAGCCAGGAAATGAATGATGAATTTTATCTTGGGTATTGTTGGCTACGACACTGGGAGAAACTCCCTTCTCTTTTGAATTTGAATCACGGGATCTTTAATATCTCTGAACAAGCAAAGGGTACCTTGCTTTATGTCTCATCTGACAATCCCAGTATCGTGTCAGCCTTGGCTATGACCTCAAAGTCCTGACATAGGGCTTGAACCTATAACCTTCTGACTCAGAGGTGAGAGTGTGATCATTTGAGCCAGGCTGATAATTACTGGAGATATGGGAATATAACACGATTTTACACAACCTCTGAGTATGGTTATTGCTTCATCCAAGGTATAATTTGGTAAATATTCATTGGATTTTCTTCAAGATTAGTCCTGGATATCATTCTTAAGGGCATGAACCCAAATGGGACCATAGTACTCTAAATACAGCAGCACTTTCTTGCTTCCATTGTAGAGGAATGATCTATAAGCAATAATTAAATAAATGAGGGTTCTTCGGCCTTGAACAGCGATGTTTTAGAGATATATAAAATTTTAAATGGGATTGATAAAGTAAATCTAAAACAATGCTTTCAGACATGGTAGAGGAGCAGAACAAGAGGGCGCAGGTTTAAGGTAGTAAAGGGCAGGTTCAGGACAGTCAACGGAGGTATTTCTTTACCTAGATGATAACTGATGACTGTAATAGTTCTGACTGTAACATGAAAGGTCGTTGAAGCCAGGACACTGGACTCATTTGAGAAACAGCTTGATACTACAATGGAATGAGGGTAGATTGAATATTTTGGAAGCATGAAATTAAATGAACAAAACCTCTCTTGTGAACCTATGAGTTCATAAGATGAACATACATTCAGTTACCTGCAGGATTCAAGATCTCTGAATCCCTTGTGAATCTAGATTGTGAATCCTGTGTTTTTTCAATCCCACTATTTAGTGGGAGGGTTGATAATCTGAGTAATTCATATGGATGTAAGATCGTTACACAGCCACATGCTGCATTTAGCAATTACAGCTTTGAAAAAAAAGAAGGCAGCAACATTGTCTCCAGAAGCACAGAGTTGGTTTTGTCCAAGAGACTAAAAGCCAGCACTGAGAACTTTTGCTGTTTCTGGTGATGCCTTGTACCAGCCCACCCATCACAAACTGCTGATGGGGTTTTCACAACCCTGGCACCCAGAAAACTAAACTGGTGGTCGAGGAGTTTAACTTCATGCAAGCACAGTTTTATTGTAGTTCTGTGAAATTTATAGCATGGTATAAAGGATCGGAGTTTTTGGAGTCCTGTACTGTACTGGTTACAGCACTCCCCTCTCAAATGAGAGGTCCTGAGTTCAATTCTCAGGTGAGGCAAAACCTTAGACAAGTTTCCTTACTCCACATGCCTCTGTTTACCTAGCAGTAAGTTGGAACCCGGTTGTTAGTCGATTGGTGGATCGCTCTCTGGGGGTAATAATCCTTTCTCCCCAAAAGTAATAATTTAATAATAATAATAACACGGTCAGTCAATCCACAACTGTTTTGGGATACTGCTGTGCGCAATTGGCTGCCGCATTTCGCCCACAAAATATATAGTCAATTCTCTTTACAGATGTGATAGAGCACTATATGACATGCAAGGATTACAGGATTATTATAAAGGGGCCCAAAAATCGGCAGCTCATGGTATTGCAGAGCTGCCTGTGATTGAAATGACTCTGTACAGCATTGATGAATCCTGCATTGGTCATCTGCACTGTGGGCAGAACTTAAAAGCATAAAACATCCATGTACTGTCTGCCAGTACTATCTGTGACTTTCCATTTCATTTATTGACTGAATGTACTCTGTGGGTTTAGGTTCTGTAGATTGTCTGCACGTACTGTCTCTACATTCTCTTCAGTTACAAACTGTGTACTTAGTAATTGACAATTTATTGCATGTTGTAAATGATTTTTTTATTGAGTGAAAGGAGAGTGGACTCCCATCCCAAATTAGGAAATGATAATAATAATAATAATCCTTGCATTTGATACAGCGCCTTATCACATCTTTGAGACATCTCAAAATGCTTCACAGAATATACTGTAAAGTGAAGTGACTGCATATTTGTAGGCAAATTGTGGCAGTCAATTGCGCACTGCAGTGTCCCACAAATAGTTGTGGATTGAGTGACCAAAATATTATTGGTTTTTTTGAGGGCTAATTTTCAGGCGTGTGCATTAAGGAAACTTGCCCAAGGTTTCACCCTGCTGGGAATCAAACCCAGGTCTCTCGCTTGCGAGGCGAGTGCTCTAACCACTGAGCTAAATAAAGTATTTCATGAATCAATCTCCATTTTCTGCAGAGAATCCCATTTATGGCACTTCCCTTCAGTTGAGATAAGATCCCATCTGCCTGGTCAGGTGGATGTTAAAGATGCCATGGCACTGTACAAAAAGAGAAGGGAGTTTCTCCAGGATTCCTGGCCAGCAAATCCCTCAAATAAAATTGGTGGCTCAAACCTTGGCTGTTTGTGGGACATCGCCATGCTCAATTGACTGCCGCACAAAATACAGAGGCAATCCACTTGACAGTATATCCTGAGAAGCGCTTTGTAACATCTCAATGACGTGATAAGGAGCTATATCAATCCAAGAATTATCATTATTATGTTGACTTGTGAGCCTCCGACCTGAGATTACCTGGGAGCTGAGATCTCGTGAGTGGGAGTGGTATACTGGGATTCTCTCTACTGATGGGGGCTGTAGCTTTACAGTTTTCAGAAGTTAGTTTTTAACTCTATTGAGGATGATTTACCAATACAATACAATTTATATTTATATATGGCCTTTCATATCTCAAAGCGTTTGAAACAGTTTGGCTGGGCACCCAAACTGGGGTGGCAGCCGTGAAGAGGGGAAAGATGACCAAAAGCACAATCAAAGAGGTGTTCTTCAAATGGCCTATACTAGCCTGTTTGGCTCATAGAGACCTAGGTGTAGGCATTTCCTGAACTCTACAAGCCATAGTCTTAATCGGTAGAGTGTATGTAGCATAAGTATAACACCTTGAAACCTACCAGCGTTTCTTAGTGGGAAACTGTGCACTTATTATTGTCACTGAGGCAAAAGGCTGATGTTGCTATTGTTTCTTACATCAACTTTACTTCTCAATATTTTAAATACTATAGTAAAAGGAATTTTCAGATTGTCTCCCATTTTTGCAACAAATTGTTTCAGTTCATTCTTTAAAGATAAAAATAATAGCTTTAACTGTTCAAAAACAAAACACATTATATAAAACATAATAACAACAATTTACATTTATTTTAGCGCCTTTTACGTTGAAGGGACATCTCAAACTGCTTCACACTGTTGACTGGAAGACTCGGGGTGGGGGAGGGAGACTGAAGGGAGGGAGCAGATGGCTGAAAGCAGGTTGAAAGAATAAGTCTTTAGGCAAGTTTGGGTAAAATTAGAGGGGATTGTTTCATAATACAATATGTTCGATTTTATAATAATCATGTCAAACTCATTAAGAAATGCTGCTAATTTCATTCCAATCAACAACTCAAGGCATTTGTTTACAATGAATGTCTTAGAGTACTTATAAACATGTTATAAAAGTCTGGTGCTTTGGGGCCCAACGTTTCCTGTAATGTGAATGGGTGTGCTGCAGGTCTGGTGGTTGCTCTGATCAAGTAGAAGGGAAAACGCTGCTAAATTGAAGGAGGAATGCTTACAATGTCAGGACAGACGACAGAGTCCCACAGAAATACTGTGTCAACAGGAGGTAGTCTGTTTTCCACCAGACTGGAAATTGGATGGCTTTTGGCTGAATTTTCCCTGAGCTCAAACCAGCCATCCTTTAATCATTGGAAATAGTTTTCCACACAATCCAGAAATCTGCCATTTAACCAATTATTCAGGGGCAGATCGAATGGACTACTGTATCAACCCTAACAGTAGCCGCTTGCCATGATTTAAATTAAGACTTTCTCAATCTGGGTTTGAAAGCAACAGTATAGAACGTTGGTAAGACTGGAAGAATTTTATTTTATCTTTCTGTCATTTTTACCTCGCGATTCTAGTTTAGGAAGTGCAAATCAAATCTCCTTTTACTCTTCGCCCACAAAATACACAGTCAATCCACTATACAATATATTCTGCGAAGCACTTTGAAATATCTCAAAGACGTGATAAGTTGTTAAATCAAAAGCAAGGATTATTATTACATTATTATTTCTCTGTCCCAATAATGAGGGCTATTCTAGTCTCTTCGCTCAGTGCAAGGAATCCCCTGATGTGAGTTTACAATGGGAAATCCTGAGTGTTTCCTTACACTGGGGATTTCTCATTATGAACATGGAATTACACGTTAATGTTCCATATGCACAGCAGCCAGCTTTGTGATCTGTTGAAGTGAGCGTGCCAATTTTGTCTCAATTTGTGTGGGATTGTGGAATTGGGCACAATTATATTGTGGATCCATGCTGATTAAGAATTCTGGCTTGAGATTGTCTGAAGTTAATTTTCTTAGTATCGTTACAAGCAACTGAGTGAAGAGACTGGCTAAATAAGGTGTGTTTTTCCTCATCCAAATGAATCCCCTTCTCCCCTGAAGCCACTGACTCACTGTTGTTGCCTGGATGTTGACCACTCTCCTGCATCTTACTCAAGAGGCAGAAGCCCAAATCATATGGACAACAAAGTATTTAAAATAATAATCTTTGTGTTTGGTATAATACCTTATCACACTGAAACATCTCAAAGTGTTTTACAAAGGTTTCTATAAAGTGTAATGACATTTGTAGGCAGATATGATGCAATTTATGCACAGAAATGTCTGATAAACAGCCATGATCAATTTTTAATTTTTTATATGGGAGGTTGTTGACCAGAACACTGGAAAACTCTCTTTTATTTTTAAATAATACTATGGGATACCTAATATCTGCTTGAACAGGCAAATGGTGACTTGGATTTAACTCTCATTCAAAGGACATCACTCCCATGAATGCAGAGTGAATGCTCAAGCCAATCAATCAATTACCAATCTGAGAAAGGAACCTGATCACCCTCCTAAAGCATCACTGAAGCATTACTGAAGCTGAATTTAAGCTGTGAGTCAGCTGGTCCCCAGCAAATCAGTTTTGTTAAGTGTATTTTCTCCTTTTTCCGGCGAAAATCATTCATCAGTTGTGAGACATTATCAATACTGTACTTTGTTCTCATGTGAGGCGGTATATTTGGTGCTGTGTAAATATTGCAGTTATTAGGTAGCAAGAGAATGTTGCTCAGTGACTTGCAGATGGCCCAGGTGATGTATTACAGTGACTTTGAAGTCCCTGGATATGTTACTCCAGCTTTCCATTGCATCACAGTGTCTGGGTGGCTGTTTTCGTCTGGGCTGCTATAGCTTTGGAGCTGCCACAGGATGGACGTTGACAGCTCCTGTAAACCATTGGCCGAGTTATATGGGGATCTTTGCCAGTGTGCCAGCTAACCAGCCAGCCAGCCAGCCCACCACTGGCAACAGGCCAGGAAACCTCATCTACTTTGGAATAGTACATGACAGCAAAGAGCTCTTGCTCCATTTAATGTGACCAAAACAGCGGCTGGGAGATTTTCCAGCTAAAGTTCATCTTGTTTAAAATTTATTGCAAGCGAGATAATATTGCTCTTGTATGTCTCTCACTGTGACTTCAACACCTCGAGATTGTGTTACATACTTCAGGTAATTGAATACTAATTGAAAAAACAGCCGTGTAGACAAGCCTCATCTTTTTGCACTTTTTTTTGGCACACGACCCTAATTATTAGTATTTCAGCCCGTCTTATGCCAGTGAGCTCCCACATCAGGTCAGTTTATGCAATGGGTGATGAATGAAATGAGATTGAAAAGGGTCAAAGAAAAAGAAAATAAAGCAGGAGTTGTTTTGACTTGTCTCCATCCAGCTGAGGGGTAACTTAAGAGTCTCTAGAAAGGGTTTAAGGAGAAGTATTCTGATGATTTTCTGACACTTCCAGTAATTGTAAACGTAAAACAAGTTTAGGATTACTCTCGCTGAAATTTAAACTGTTATCTAGGTCACCTATGAATTTGCTTTGCTAAGATTTATTTAATCTGCATTTTATTATTTTAAATAATACAACACCTACTCAAAAGGAGAAGGCCATTTCTCCTGGAATCCTGGCCTACAATCTCCTCAAGTAAAACTCGTCATTCATTTCATGGCTGTTTGTGGGACGTTACTGTGTCCAATTGGGCTGCCTACAAATATACAGTCACTCCATTTCACAGTAAATCCATCATATTTCCCTTACACCTTGGTTTTCTCATCCACCCTTCTCTGCCCCCATCATAATCAATTTGGAGAATTCTGCTGTTATAAAGATTTAGTGTTGTAATTTCAACCGTTTGGCAAAGTGTTGAAGATCTACTTCTAATATATTTCAAATAAATAATCCTTGCATTTCATATGGCACTTTTCATATCAGTATCTGAAAGTGCTTCACAGGATTTTACTGTAAAATGCAGTGAGTAAATTTTTTAGGCAAATGGAACAGCCAAAACGTGCACATAATGTCCCACAAACAGCCATAAAGTGAATGATGAATTTTATCTTGGGGTTTGTTGTCCAGGACACTGGGAAAAACTCCCTTCTCTTTTTTTTGGAAAGTAATATTTAATAGTTCGATATTAAATATGTATGATCACATTCCTCAGAAATGTGTACTTCCCGTAAATTAATAGCATACTTTGCGCAACCATCAATCCACTTTATAGTATATTCTATGAAGTGCTTTGAGACCTCTCAACATGATAAGGTGCTATATCAAATGCAAGGATTATTATTATTACATACAGTAAAGTCAGTATTTGGTTAGTTGTAAATTCCTATACAAAAGGACAAGTACCTTTGAGACAGGACTTACTGAACAATGAACAAAATGGCATCAGAAAAGCCTAACTTTCTGCACTAAAGATGAGCTGTTTATGTGGAGACTGACATAACAAGACAAGATTATTTTTAATTGAACCCCCTGCTGGAGAGTAGTTTATCCATTTTTATATTGTTTGCCTGCATTAATTACTCAAAAATAAATAGACAGAGATGTATGGTATACAGACGTACAATTCTACACTGTTTACAATTTCTAAATCCCTTCAGACGAAGATTCTCATCTTCGCTAGTGCTTGCAATCCCTATTTTATTTCTCAATGGTAAGAATAGTTAAGAGTGAGGAACCTCTAAATACAGGAGAATGATAGCATTTTACATTTCATCTTGTTCATGGATGTGAATGTCACACTGTTTTGGGATCAATTTGGCCATTGCATTCCATTTACTGCTTGAATCCCTGAACTAATTCACAAGGCTACATATCACACTGAGATGAGATAAGCCGTAACAACCATATGATTCGATATCAAGCCTTTACTTTGATGTGTTCGCCTACAAATATACAGTCACTATCCTTTACGGTAAACAACCTCTGAAGTGCTTTGAGATGTTCAATGATGTGACAAGGTGCTGTATCAAATGCAGGATTATTATATTATTATTAACATAATCATTAAAAAGTGTGATGTACAGTGGCATGAATTAACAGAAATGCACTGTGGGTAAATTGGTTAATATTAGGGTCTAATTTGCAATATTTCTAAATGGCATGTCTTAATAGGTATTTCCTGCAATTAGGGATTATTTCTGATAATTGGAAGTACATCACCTCAGGAACTAAGGTTATGTGATTTACTTCTGTATTGGAATTCTTGGTTGGCTATTTGACTAGTTGACTGTTCAGAACCACAATTAGACCCCATTGTAAGACTATTCATTTCAAATCACAAACACCCCATCGTGTTAATACTCTATTGGTATTCTCATTAGCTATAGGCAACTAAAACATCATTGTGCTCATTTCTCAGTGCCACACTGTCACCAGATGGTGAAATGACCACAACCATTTACTCAGCTGTCAGGAGTGTAAACAAGACCTCCCTCGACAATTAAAAAAAAGTCTCCTGGATCTCTTCCAAGTGGTCAAAGTAATTGGACTTCATATTTCTGAGACACTGATTCTGTATCTGGCGTAGACGTCAAGGAATGTAGTACCACATCTTGACTGCTTCCTATCTGCATGTGTCACTATTAAAGAGATTTTGAATGAGCCAATCTGAATTGATTCTGACTTGCAGCTTCCAGCCATTGAGCAGCCCCATAGCCAACGTAAGCCTTTTTTAGCGGCTCTATTTATTTGAATACAAATGGGAATTTATTTAACCCTAGAGGCACTTTGTCCTAGCATCTGTTCCAACAGATTTATGCAATCCCTGTTGGTACTATGAGGCGAAAGTCAATCAAAAGCCAGAGAGAATTAAATTCCTTTTTGTGGGATTTCTACTGAGTAATAATATTTTTTTTAAATCTCCAAATCAAAAGCATATTATTTCCTGTTGAACTCCTATTAATTAGCTCCCAGCCATTATTTTCGACTGAAATGTTAAACATTTCACCAATCTACATATAATCTCTTTTTTTAAAATAAAAACTAGACTGATTGGAGGAATCTAGAGCAGAATTATACCCCCCCAACCTCCACCACCATACTGCCTGGGTTGTTTGTTTGGACTGTAACTGTACTTTTGCTATTATTACATACAAACTGATGTTTCTACACTGATAATACATGGCTGAACAATGCGATGCATTACAATTTATATTTATGTAGTGGCTTTTGTGTCTGGAAGATGTCACAGAGAGCTTAACAGTGTTGAATGGGCACTGAATGTGACAGTGGGAGCAAAAAGGGGTAGGGAGGGAAAAGATGACCTAAAGCACAGACAAAGAGGTATATTTGAGGTCCAAAACATGTCTTACCAATTCACGAGGAGCAAATCTGATCAAAATAAGTCAGACCGTCATTTTAGCCAATTTTATTAGTAATAATAAGCTCTTCACAGGGAATTAATGCCAATTATAGTGATTGTATATTTGTAGGCAAACAGCCAATTTGTGCACAGCAAAGTCCACGAAAGTGCATTTACCAGACACAAGTGAAGGACCAATGTATTTGGCAGTTTTTTGGCCAGGACAACAGGAGAAATTCCCTTCCTTTTTGAACAGTTATTTGAACTTTAAAGACCACTTGAACAGAGATGACCGATGAACATCCCTCCAGCAAACCAGTGCTCCCTACAACCATTCTGGCTGAGGTGTGCTATTTGTTTCTTACCAACTACAACATTTCTGATTGAACAAATATGACAAAAATGAAACTTTCACAGTCCCCGATGGCACAGTCCATGAGCATGAGAAGCTTCTGGATTTTAAATAATGATTAGCCACTGAGCTCTTCACACTCTTGAGGTTGATGGAATGACACATCTGAAAATATTTTGCAGGGGAAGGGTTAAAATGTTAATGAGTTTCTTTAGGGTTGAACAAGCTATTAGGTTTGGAGCAGTGCAAATATTGTTTGTGGTTGACTAGCCTGCCTACTTTATCAACTAGATTTAGTGCTGTAAATATGTCCTTAACCCTGAGACCCAAACCTCTAATAGGATTGATCTGAAATCCTTAATAATAAACAATCCTTGCATTTTGTATAGCCCATGTACATTAGGAGGACATCCCAAAGGCTTCAAAAATTTATCCTGAAATGGAGTGACTGTGTACTTGTAGGCGAGCATGGTAACCAAATTGCACACAGCAATGTTCCACAGACAGACATGAAATGAATGACCAGTTTTATTTGGGGGATTATTGACCAGGAGAAACTCCCTTCTCTTTTTGAATAGGATCTTTAACATCTACCTGAACAGGCAAATGGTACCATGGTTTAACGTCTCATACAAAGGATGGAAACATCTCATCTGACGGACAGATAGCTAGACATGTATGTGCGGTTATCAATTAATTTCTTACTTTTTATATTGGAGCATACCTCATGTGGACACCTCAAGGTGGTGGTGGGGTGGGGAAGTGCACAGTGGGAAATTCTCTGGTCATTGATAAATTGATGGACCTTGACAAGCAAGAACATTACATTCTCTGCTGGTCTGTAAAGTTATGGACCATGGTGATGTTAGTTTGTGATGGAGAACCCATCTATAAGTTCATACTGTCAAGACCCATCAACTTAAGGATGACCAGAAAATCACACCCACTAAGTTATAATCATTTTTGGGGGATTTGAACATGTAGACCATCTTGTACATTAATTACTCCGTGCAACAAAGTTCAAAATGGAGGTTCTTCAAACATAATAGAAATATTTTCAGATACGCCAAGGCACTAGAACAAGAAGGCACAGGTTCAAGGCAATTTTCAAGGCAATTTTAGAACAGACACTAAGAGGCATACCTTTACACAGAAGGTTCAGGTTGTCAGGAAGGATGGTGGAGGTCAAGACACTAAACTAATGTAAGAAACATTTTGATGATGTTATGGACTGGGTAGGGTGCATATTCTGTAAGGATGAAATCAAAGAGTCTTCTTTATTCCTACTTTTCTGTGATCTTGTGATGGCTTAAATAACTGAGGCCAAAGTCTTTGATCAAGAAAACCCCTAACTAAGAACTTTCTGTTTGATGTATATAAACTGGAAATCAATAACTAAAAATTTTGACAAGACTTACTCAAGAGTGCACTTTGTGGGCCTGGGAAGATGTTGTAAAGAGAGCAGAAAACTCTTGCTGCTCTTTACTCTGTCACTGAAGTAGTGTTATAGAGTGTTTATAACCCAAAGCTATAGGCACATTGATAGCAAGTCAGTCCATCAGTCAGCCTCCAGTCATTTCAAAAAGTTCCTTATCTCAAATTCTTGAATGTTCCCTTTTATAGTACAACTTACGGACAGTACCTGTCATCAGAATGTTATACAATTTGTGTTATTTGTTGAAAGATGACCCGTTTTCAGGTATCCTTGTGACTTTATTTTAAAATGACAACTGGCCATGATAGTGTAAGCGTGTTTTGTGAGGTGTGACATAAACTCTCCAGTGCTTCTCTCATTACATGATGGAGCCCTTGGAGACAATGCAGCAAATATTTTAAGCATTATCATCAAAAAATGATCACTGTGCATCCTACCTGCTGGTGACAGGGCTGAGAGACCACATCACTCCCACCCTCGCTCACTTCCACTGGCTTCCCATCCCCCAGAGGATCGAATTCAAGATCCTCATCCTCACCTACAAGGCCATTCACGGCCTTGCTCCCTCTACCTCTCCGACCTACTATCCCCCTACCTACCTGCCCGTACCCTCCGTTCCTCTGGCTCTGGTCTGCTCCACATCCCCCGCCCCAACTGCCCTACCATCGGTGGCCTTCAGCCTCTCAGCCGCGAGGCTCTGGAACTCCAACCCCCAGTGCCTTCGCCGCCTCCTCCCTTTCCTCCTTCAAAGCTGGTCTCAAGACCTTTCTCTTTGACCGTGCCTTCAGCTCCCCTCTCGACTCTCTACCCCCTCCTCGCTCCCTCCCTCCCTTCCCTCCCCTCACCCTGACCATTTCCCCCCTCCTCGCTGCCTCCCTTCCCTCCCCACACCCTGACCTTTTTCCCCCCAAGGGTCGGGTCGTGACCCAACTGTCCAGCGCCTTGGTACGTCCTCCCGATGTGAAAGGCGCTCTATAAATGGAATCTTGTTGTGGTTGTTGAGAGAAGAAGCTGAATGGAACAGTTTCTAATTTAAGAAAGATACTTTCAAAGCAGAAGATGGAGCTAAAAGGTATTAAAACAAAAAGCTCCAGACTGACAAATTTGCATTTGAAAACTTCCCCAAGGGTTCAGCAGGCAATATGTAATGAAACGCAGTTGAAAGTGAAAGTTCTACATTGCCCTAAATCTTGCCCTTATCAAAAATATCTGATATTCAGGTACATCTCCTGGACTCCTTTGCCATTATTTTAGAAATGGTGATTACAGAAATAAAATTCTAAAGTGTTTGCCCATACAAGACACATCTGACATCATCACACCCTATACCTGATGATCACTGGGTATGCCTGTCTTCATAATACAAGCACTTGCTGTCCTCCCCTCTCAGAAGCACAGAAGCAAAATCTGCAAAGGTAAAAGAAGTGGATGCAAAAAAAAACAGCTCTGGACTGCCAGTGCCTCTACTTTGGCTTTGCAGTCCATTCCATAGATCAATAACAAAATGTGGTATAAAGCAAAGATTTGTTTAATTCTTCTGTTCAGCTTATTTTTAGCTTTTTTTCCTACGCGTGCATGACATGATGAATGTACTAAGTAAATGTATGAACAAACAGCCAGACAATTTAATGGTTGTCACAGTGCGTAAGTGGTTGACAACCAATATTATTAAAATAAAAACATAAGAGGTTACTTACACGGAGAGATAAGGTCATTAATTTTATTAGTGTGGGCTCAGACCATTAACTGCAAAGGAACTCATTATTGTGTGCCTAACCTTTACACATTTACTTAACAATATCAGTCACTAGGCAACTGGTGAGGATTTCTTTAACATCAACAGAATGTTAAATGTCACAAAAATGAATTACTGCTAACTATTGATTATTTTAGCTGATTCACAAATGCAAAGTGTTTGTGATGGTGGGGGCTTGAGTATTTGAAAAGGAAACATATAAAGTTGTATGGTGAAATGGCAAGGAAATGAAATTTAATGGATAGCTTTCAGACAGGTGACACAGACACGATGGGCCAAATGGCCTCCTTGCGTGCTGTAACTTTCTCTGGTCCTATGATATAAATGGAACCAGACTGAGGGGAGATACATTTATCAGTTTTATTTTTTCCTTAGTGACAACTTAATTCAGAAAATAGCAGAGTAGTGATTTTAAATAGTGCTGTATTATCGGTATCCAATTTAACAGGTATATATTTTATCATTATTGAAGAGTCACAAACTTTCAGCATTAAAAGCATTAATGTGGCCCCAAGAATAAAACGGCCACTAAAGGTGGACGAGGCATCAAATTGAGTGCCTATTCTGATTATTTCTTTTGTCTGATGTTTATGGAAACCCATTACTCTGCTTAAGAGTATCCAAACCAGACTGAGAGTTTCACATATATATGCCACCTACACATGGAAATTCCCGTGTCTGGAATGGAATGTGCACCCTCTCCCTGGAGGGGCACATCCTGCTTACCTAATTCCAGAATATTAGGCACAGGTTGGCAAGAACTAAGGTTTCGGGGTCGGGGGAAGCATATCTGGCCATCTGTGCTGATTCTCAAAGTATTCTATGTAAACTGTTTAGTCAATTGTATTACCATTGTGCGAAGCATGCAATGTTCCCAATGTTGCTTTACCAATGATCTGCAGCAAGCCGCTAACAACTTCTTATTGTTATATTTTCAAATAGCATCAAGCTGCAATTTAACATTTCATTCACCTCAACTAAAAAACATCAGTGGTTGATCAATAATCACACCGAAATCATTCACCTCTGGAAATGGACACTTCTTCACTGTGCAAACTTTTAGTGTTGATTGTCTGAAGCTAATACTCAAGGTACCACTCTCGAATCTGAATCAGAGGACTGTGGGTTTTAAGCCCCATTTTGGGATTTTGAACTCACACAATTATTTATTGTTATAATAAATATCATGTCTTATTTGTAACAGATACAAAGCACGGTATTTTTCTGTATCCTGAACTTCCTGATGATCGAAGGGGTAAATGCACAATGTGGTGTGATACTGACCATAAAACGAGGAATGTCCTGGGTTCAGTAATAATATGAGAATAAGAATAATCCTTGCATGTAGTGCATTTCATGTTGGGAAGATAATTCAAAGCACTTTACATGATTTACTGTAAAGTCCAATGAGTTTGTATTTTGTAGGTGAATATGGCAGCCAATTTGCACACAGCAACAATGTAATAATTATATGCATTTATATAGCATCTTTCACATAAAAATGATGGTCTTATTCACCTGTGCCTCTGTTCAATCTCTGAACTGTAGTGTATTAGATGATTGCAGTTTGGATAATCTTGGGACCATTGCATATGAGTTCAGCATACTGGGCTACGCGAGGATAATGAGCCAGGATTTTCACTCTTGATTGCTTTATGACTCTTGCTCTACTCCATGACACCATACATAACAGAACAAATGCAAAAAGCCCAGAATATACAGCAGTCCCAAGGCACCGGCTATTTATAACCGCTTAGAGTAACTTGAAAAGGCAACTATGAAACTCTAAAGGTTGGCGTTATTTACTGTATCCTGATAAGTTGATCCTGTAAAGCTATCATGTTATAAACTATATTTAGTTTCTTAAGTTTGGAAAGGAAGCAGGTGGCAGATGGAAAAGCAATAGCAGATGCGACTGTGTCTTCATCACTGAGGGGTCACTAGCAGTGCTAATGTGTCACAAATGCACCAACAACTAAATTACATTTATAGAGCGCCTTTCACATCGGGAGGACATCCCAAGGTGCTGGACAGTCAGGGGTCAGGACCCGAGCATGGGGGGAGGGGTGGAGTAGGGGTGAGGGAAGGCAGAGAGGTGGGAGGGCGACTGAAGGCACGATAGAAGAGGAGGGTCTTGGGGCTGGCCTTGAAGGAGGCAAGGGAGGAAGCGAGGCGAAAGGACTGTGGGATGGACTTCCAGAATGTGGAGGCAGAGAGGCTGAAAGCCCGGCCACCGATGGTAGGATGGGTCGGGCGGGAGACATGGAGCAGGCCAGAGCCCGCTGAATGGAGGGAGCGGGCAGGTTGGTAAGGAGTCAGCAGGTCAGAAAGGTAGGAGGGAGCAAGGCCATGGATTGCCTTGAAAGGGAGGACGAGGATCTTGAACTCGATCCTCTGGGGGATAGGGAGCCAGTGGAGTTGGGCGAGGGTGGGAGTGATGGGGTCACGGAGCCCGGTGCGCGAGAGTACAAGAGATGCAGAGTTTTGGATGATCTGCAGCTTGTGAAGGGAAGAGTTCGGAAGGTCAATGAGGAGGGAGTTTCCATAATTGAGCCTTGATGTGATGAATGCGTGAGTGAGGGTTTCGGCAGCCTGAGGGGTAAGGCAGTGGCGGAGTCTGGCAATGTTGCAGAGGTGGTGGTAGGCAGTGCCAGTCATGGCGCAGATGTGGGGGAGAAAGGACAGTTCAGGGTCAAACAAAACACCCAGGTTCATGACTGGCTTATTGAGGTTGAGTGTGCAGCCTTGGAGGCTGATGCTGCCATCGGCCAAGGTGCAGAGGTGCTGGCGCGAGCCAATCAGGAGGGCCTTGGTCTTGCTGATGTTCAGTTGAATACAACAGTAATATAAAACGTGATATTTGAAACAGTGAATAATAGAGTGAAGACAAAGCAATAATCTCATTGAGCCAATAGCAATAATCTCTGGTTGATCTAATAGACCATGTGAGAGTGCTTTTATCTCACTCAAAGAGTGTCAGTACTACAATAGAATCCCATCATAACCCAGGTTATGCTTATAGTTATGTTCGCCAGTTCCTGATTTTAATTGGTAAAAATCAGTATTCAAATGTTCTCCAATTTTTTTCCCATTGGAGGAAAATATATTATCATCATCAAACATTGTTTTTTTGTTAAATTTTGTTGTATCATTTTAAACTACAAAATAACCCACTTCTAGGTCATAAGTTCCCTATGGATGTCACTTCCTATTTGTTGCATACACTAGGCATATCAAATCCTGTGCTTTGTTTGCATATACTTGTGGTCACATACACATTAGAGAATCTCAAACACAAAAAAGTACAGAATTAAAAATTAATTCTGAAAATGTCAGGAATTTTAATAGTTCCTAAAATATTCTGTGAAACTGAAAAAGAATTCTATCAGATTTACAATGTTTTCTGTAGGAACGGTGTCCTAAATGTGTCCCAAAATGTCTCCAATGACTCAACTATACTGTTGTGTAGGGGCATGTTTCAGCACTTCCAGTTGCACAAATTATAATAAAGAGACCAACCTGTGGACAAAAAAGGAAAATATAATTTTTTGGAGCATACAATTATTACACTCAGTACCTTGGTGTATAAACAGACTGTCCATGTTGGAACCAACGTAGCACAACATAGAATTTCAAGTGTGGCACAAGTGTTATTTATTGATACTCTTCTGTTTTCCTTTCTGCCCTCAGTAGTCTCGGGAAAACATTGTGTCCTGCTCCTTTTCTAATAATAGCACATTCCACTAAGTTCACTGTGAGCAAACGCCAGAGAGCGGCAGCAAATAATTCAGGTTGAGATATTCAACCTGCTTCCGTTTGCTTGCCTTTTCCTTAAGTGAGCAAGATCAGTTAATGTGTATCACATCAAGATCTATCTGTGCTTTTCAATAATCCATCTACACGTTTCCCTTGTTAAGCCATTTCTCCCTTATTCTTCCTTCCTTTCTTGAGGGTTCTGATTTGCACTGGGGTATGGTTTCATGGGCACCAACAGCCAACAATAACAACAACAACAACTTGGATTTAGCAACAACAACTTGAACTTATATAGTGCTCTTCATGCCGGACGGCATCTCAGCCCTCTGTTACCTCACTTGAGTGACCTTTCTTCATATGCGTGTCCAGACAGTGGGTGTTGGCAGACTGTTAAACTACTTAGGGGGCATCACACAGCGGCAACTGAGCCTGATTTCCTCCAGTTGCCTAGAAGTTTCAAAATTATTACTAATTTTGATTGAGTGAAAAGAGACTATTTTCTTTATCGGTGAGTCACAACAAAAGGGCATAAATCGAGGAATATGACTATCAGGGGAAAAAGTGAGCGATTTAAAGTGTTTGTGTCATAAAGAGGGTTGTTAGAATATGCAGTGTAATGTCAAAAAATGTTTTTTTTAAGTTGAGGTCTTACCATCACTTAAAAGTGAATTATACAGTATAAGTACTCAAAAATAATATTAAGGGACAAGGCAAAAGAGTAGGTGAATGGGGTTACAGCATATAATGCCTGCGAGGGAATTAGCAGCAGCACAGGCATGATGAGCTGAGTGGTCTCTTTCTGTGCTGTAAGTTTTCTATGTCAAAGGATGATTTCTAGGGAGAGCTTATTATGAAGGCTTAAACTGCTCCACATCTATTTAAAACAGAAGAAAGAGAATGGATGGCTGGCCATTGGGATGTGTGGGCCCTGTGGTGACTACTTGTCTAATCGTAACCCTTCACAATCCTAATGCCCCATCTGTGATTATTTATAACCTGGCAAAGAAGAAAATCAGGTACATTTCTACACACATTTATAAAGACATTGCCCCTTTTTTTCAGTGAAATGCAAAGATTAAAATGAATTTAGACTAAAAGATTAAACAGTATTGTTCTCCTTAGAACAGAGAAGGTTGAGGGGAGATTTAACAGAGGATTAACTGGATATTTACTTGAAAAGAAAAAAATTGCAGATCCAGAGTTACGTGAGATGAGGAACAAATCATAGTAATTGTGGATGCCTTTAACCATACCTGTTATAATACTCATTATAATAGCTGCTAAAACACATTACTTGTTAGAATGACTGTTATAATAGCTGCAGTAACACCTGTTATTATAGCTGTTTATGATTTCCAGCAGCACTGATTTGTATCTGTAGTGAATTGCTGTTGGAGGGATGATGCCACACGTGGAGATAGCTGGAATAATCCATTTAAGAAATCTGCAGCGCTAGGATGAGGAAGATATGGAACATTCATTGTGGTTCAAGTCAAATTGCATTTGGCAACCATTGGGTGTTTATTCTCCTTTGCTATTTGAGGTGTAGGAGAGACATGGGAAAAAGGTTTCCTGTTATGTCATCTGAAGCCTTTCTATATTTACCTGAAGGGCATGCCAGAGTTTAGCTTCGTGTCTGCACAGTTTCAAATGCAAGGATTATAATTTCAACTGACGTGAAAACCAAGTATAGATAGCATCAATACACTTTTTATAAGGATGAACATATTCTAAAAATACCCAAATATACAAAAATATGGCATAAACAGGATACATTGACAGGGAAATTCATATATTATAGAATAATCTTATTGTGTTCTCCATGTGTTTCTCTTGTACGTTACCCATTTTGACATTAACTGATGATTTATTGTCTGCAATTGCTCTCATTGTGTACGTTCTATTTGATTTCCTTTTGTACCTCATCCAAATAGTTATTCTTATGCACAAACTGAGGCACTGATGTTAAGGCAAACAGTTCGACTGTGTGGATTTATTCCTGTCCTCATTCACATCATTACACACTTTCCTGCAGTGATCACTAAGTAATGTTTGGGATTTTAGCTGGTTAAGTAATAGCCCTAGCAGTACCCCACACATTCTCTGAGGCCCCCAAGCTTGGTTCCTGCCAACTTGCACCAACAGTGGAGTCCTGTAGCTCAGAGGTTAGAGCACTCGCATGGCAAGCAGGAGACCTTGGTTCAATTCCCAGCAAGGCGAAATGTTGGGCAAGTTTCCTTACTCCACACGCCTCTGTTTACCTAGCAGTAAATAGGAGCCCAGTTATCAGTTGATTGGTGGATCGCTTTTTCGGGGGTAAAGATTCCTTCAAAATAAAATGCTGGTCACTCAATCCACGACTGTTTGTGGGATATCTCTGTGCACAATTGGCTGCCATGTTTCGCCCACAAAATATACAACCAATTCACTATACAGTATATTCTGTGAAGCGCTTTGAGACGTCTCGAAGATGTGATAAGGTGCTATAAGGTGATAAGGTGCTAAATGCAAGCATTCTTATTATTTAATCTCTCCAGAAATAGGTAAGAATGGTGCATCCCTCCAGGGAGAGAGTGTGCGTTCGATTCCAGGAGAATTCCATATGTGGAACACTCAGTCTGGTTTGGATACTCTGAAGCATGGTGATGGGTTCCCGCATGTTCCCGCATCACCCAGCTGACCAAAACAAAATCCTTCATAGTACTTCTAACATCTAAAGGTCTCAAAGTTCTCCATATGGAATTGGTGTTCTAAGTGTTGTGAATGTATTTGTAAGCAAACACGGCCATCAAATGTGTAGGCGAAAAACTATTCTTGAATAGTATCATGGGATCTTTAATATCCACTTGAACAGGTGGAACTGGACTTTGGTTTAAACACTGATCCAAACTCAGACTATGCAGTGCTTCCCCAGATTCGCACTGGATTGTCAGCCTGGGCAACAAGCCCCTAAATAGGGCTTCAAAGCCACAAACTTGTTACCCAGAGATGACAGTGTTACCAACTAAACAAGATTATTGTACTGAGAAATAACCTTAACACCAATTTTGCAATAGTTCTCCGTCAGGCAGGGTAGTGTCTCGAAGTGCAGACATGTATCCTCAACTCTGCAAGACTGGACACTAAAGGTGTGGTCTGCTAGATAGGAACTTGTGTTGCACAGTTTATCACCATTATTAGGCACACCCACTGCTTACACTTTTTGTGCTGTACACCCAAATTTGGTTTTGAAGAATAGACTTAACATTGCCCCTGTGGTTGC
The DNA here is from genome assembly GCF_018977255.1 of Callorhinchus milii. Taxonomy (NCBI): domain Eukaryota; kingdom Metazoa; phylum Chordata; class Chondrichthyes; order Chimaeriformes; family Callorhinchidae; genus Callorhinchus; species Callorhinchus milii. Next base: position 66,005,202 of record NW_024704745.1, on the reverse strand, counting down.
CTATTGTAACAGTATTATTCCATCATTTGAAATGTAGCTCTTCCTGCAATTCTATTCCTGATCCTTGCATTTAATATAGTGCCTTTCATATCGTGAGGATGTTCCAAAGCGACTCACAGGATATACTGTAAAGTGCAGTGTTTTATGTGTGAACACGGCAGCCAATTTCTGTACATATACAACAATAACAACTCACATTTATATATCGCGCTCCACGCAGGGTGGCGTCCCAGATGCTTAACAGTGGTGGAGCCTGAATCTGAGCGGGGGTGGGCAGATGGCGGTAAGAACGGTCGAAGAGGAAGGTTTTCGGGCAGGACTTGAAAAAGGGGAGAGAGGGGGCAAGGCGGAGGGATTGAGGGAAAGTGTTCTAGAGTTTGGGAGCGTAGTGGCTGAAAGCGCAACCTCTGATGGTGGGGCGGAGGGTACGAGTGATGATGCTAGTGCTAGTCGAGCAGAGGTGCCAGATGGTGGATTGGGGAGTGAGGAGGTCAGAGAGCTAGGGAAGTGCCAGAGAGAGAAGGGATTTGAACACAATTGTGAAGTCGATCTGTTTGGTGATGGGGAGCCAGTGGAGCCTGGCCAGAACTGGTGAGATTATGCGGGCGGCAGGGTTCTGAATAAATTGCATCTTTTGTATAGCGGAGCTGGGGAGATTGGCGAAGCATGCGCTTGAGTAATCCAAACGGGTGGTGACGCACACATGCACGAGGGTTTCAGCTGCAAATATAAGTAAAGATTACAGTATGTGTTCGTAATTTGTTTCCACTTATTTTAAATAGATTTTTTTAAAGAAAATACTTTTTGTATGATGCACGACTGTGACATAATGCACTATCAGCAATAAATATTGCATGTAGCCATTGTTAGCCGTTGAAAACATGAACTAAGTAAATGAGTGAAGTTGGGTCCCCAGTGAGGTAATGTACTGAAATATATGTTTTCACAGAAATAGGAGTTGGATTGGATAGGTCAGTGATGTTAAGCATTCGGGCAAGCATGGCAAAACACAATTGGCAAAGATGTAAATTAATAAACTAATAGACTTACTAATGCCTGAAGTACAAAATCACTATGGTGGGGGCAATGATTGTTTTCCTAGTGGTGGAAATCCAACACTGTGCATACAGATGATGATTCTCTCAGTCCACACATAACAGACTGTACTGATATTCGCAGCGTAATCAGAATATTTGTATCATTGGTAATGATAGAATGTTCTGACTGAACCTCAAAATATATCTGCTTTTGCAGCTGTTTTGTCTATTACTGAAAACTCCCTGTGATAACATGTTCACAGATAACATAATTGCTGCGAGCTGCTTGATATGTTTCCTCAGACAGTGACGTTTGGTGATGGTTTTCATGTAAAATTTGATAAATTTAAAATAATAGTCCTCTAAACTTAGTTCATGTTTTCAACGGCTAACAATGGCTACATGCAATATTTATTGCTGATAGTGCATTATGTCACAGTCGTACATTATTTAATTTTCCCAAAATAGGCCTCTAGTGCGCACAGATGACACTGAACCATATTTAATTCCTCCCAAGATCAGCCTCTGCTGCAATGACTTGTAATGTATTCTCCCTGGATTAGGCCTGAGGAATACTAACTTTACACTGACCCCAATACTGTGGTCAGAGAATTGCTTCTGACGGTAGGGAATGGTGATGGGAGCATCCTCTTAATTGTTTCAGCCCCCCAAAAATGTAGATAGTTACATGAAAGATTATATTTACACCTCAATGCCATAATTATTGCTGGCACATAGGCCATTATTAGCCTCTAAGCCTTCTTTGTCTTATTCTCTCTCCTTATCAGCCTGCTTTATGACCAACTCCTTGCTGAAGCGGCTTTATAAATCTTCGAGAGTAAGCTGAGTTGTGTATCTGTTTTGGTGGGGGGTGGGGGGGGGGGGGGAGGATTTCCCCATTATAGGTGCACACTGTCAATATTAATAAGTTAAATTATATAACTTAGCTGGCCAGTGGAATTTCATCCTATACATACTCAAATGATAGCAGGGAGTTGAGCAGCAATGTTGGGTTGTGCATTTGAAACTCTGGGAAATGGAAGTTGGCTCCTGACCAGATATTTGTACAGGATTTAGAGTGGTTTTAATTACATACAATTAGCCACGCTTATTTTGTGACTAGAAGGACATCTGAGGCACAAAATAATTAACATTTTTGAAATTATTTTTAATTGCTAAATGTAATTTGGGTCATTAGGTTTTCATGAAAGACGATTGTATACAGTACACAAATAGATAAAGTGTAATGCTTCCATGGTTTCCAACTGTTGGTGAGATGTGGACTGCGCATTATATGCCCCTGATATCATCACCTAAGGGGGAAGATGGGGAATCCAGATTTAATTCCTTCCAAGATCTTCAGTACGTTTACTGAGTTTGGCAGACAAATGGGTTTAAATCTCTGTTGGTTGACATGATTTTCCTATTATATGTTTAATGTGAATGCTGCCAAGCTCCGTAACTTTACCAAAGATCAGAGAATGACACTCACTGAAAGGTTGTTAGTTTTGTGCTGCTCCATATATTTTAACACATGATGCATTTGATAGAATTAATCTACTATACATGATATTGTTTACAGATGGCAATCTTTTTATAATGTCTTTATAATAGGAAACACATCAAGAAGTTGAGATACATGCGCCTGATTACTTAAACTACATCAGTAGCAAATTACAACACATTTTGAGCTGGCAGAAGTAAAACATTTAGATGAACCAATATATTAGAGAACCGCGAGAATGGTGGAAAACAAGTTCAACTACTTCCTCTATACCACCAAGTTATTGATCTTAGTTGCGATTCAGTGAAACTGTACTTAATTTAACACCTTCAAGAAAGAAAGGAAGAACAGTTGTGCGGCATATACTAAGGATGACTGGTTAATATAATAATAATCCTTGGATTTTATATAGTGCTATATCACATCATTGAGGCGTCTCAAAGCATTTCAAAGGATATATTGTAAAGTGGATTGACTGTGTATTTTGTGGATAAAATGGTTTGACATTGCTTTAGTACTCCCTGCTAATACTCTGGTAAGTACTTCAGGATTTCAGATGTATTGGTTCATATTTCACAATGTTATATTTCACAATGTGGATTTATGTAGCTCAGTGGTTAGAGAACTCGCCTCACAAGCGAGAGGATCTGTGTTTGATTCCTGGGCAGGGCAAAATGCTGGGTAAGTTTCCTTACTCCACCCACCTCTGTTTACCTAGTGGTAAGTAAGAACCCAGTTGTTAGTCGATTGGTGGATCGCATTTCCGGGGGTAATAATTCCTTTGAAAAAAAAATAATATTGTCATTCAATCCATGACTGTTTGTGGTATAATGCTGTGTGCCATTGGCTACCAGGTTTTGCCCACAAAATACACAGTCAATTCACTTTACAGTATATTCTGTGAAGAGCTTTGAGACATCACAAAGACGTGATAAGACGCTATATCAAACGCAAGGATTATTATTATTGCTGAGGCATTGAAGGAGGTAGTTGTTTAAGTTTTTTTTACACTCTTCATGAGCAATGTTTATTTTGGTGAGTCAGTCACATCCACCATATTTAGCCAGTGATATGACGAAGCATAAATCCTCTCCACAGTGTCTCCATTGCTGTTTCACTTCTATGAGTGAAATGGGCATTAATCCTTTAATGCTCCATGGATTATTTCTGATCAGAGAACCTCATCCCAAGTCTCCTGCAAAATTGTTAAGGAGACTTGTGAGGCCTGACTAGGTTAGCACAGACTCCATGTTTTACCTTTGTTCCCATGAACCAGCGCTTGATTTTTGTGGTGTTGAATACAATGAGAGCGCCAAAATGCACGAATGAGTGGGATTTTTAAAAGAAAGACAGAGAAATAGTTCAGAAATAAGGGCATCAAAAAATACAGAGAAAAGGAAGGGAAAATGGGATGAGCGGATATACAATAAATTAATTAAAGGGCGAAGCAGGTTTCATGGGGTGTTTCGTCTACTCCGGCTTCTAGGTTCCCATTTAGAACTGGCTGTGTGCCACCTAAGAACAGTGATTTATCATGTTTAAAGGATTGACTATTCATATTGACATTTCATCAAGTCACATAAATAGCCTGCTGGAAAAGTGATGGTCTACACATGGCCATGCAAAGCAGCCATATTAAATATCTGGATCTAACAAATAATTGAAGGAAAGCAGTCCCATTTTTCCTTTATTATTAAGATTTCTATCACCTCCCCGTCAGTCCTTGGACTTGTATTAACTAACGGCTGCCACTCTCTGGGCTGCGGCTCTGGTGCCAATAGTCATCATTGCTAATGTGGTAAAACCAGATCCAGGGAGGTCAGACCATTGCAACCGCTGAGACGCTATGTTCTGGAACAAATTGTAAATCCCTCGAAGGGAACAAGCGGTTTATTGGACTACATTGTGACCCTCAGAAATGGGGGTCGAAACTTTTCACAAAAGCAGTGAAGTTTAATAAAGCAAATGAAATTTAATTGGTTTATAAAGTTATGAAAGTTAATACTGTTTTTNAAGAGCTAGACTGTAATGTGTAATCCCCAAAGAATAAGGTTATCTGCTTTAAAGAATAAAAGAGTAGGGAAGAAAACACAAAATTCACCAATGTTACGTTGTCCATGACATTAACGACATCAAGACACCGTCTCTAAATGCCCATTTATACTGGCATTTTACCTTCACATCAGACCTGACTTCTGTTTTGGAATGTAATTCAATATGGCTTTCTCTTGATGATGGTGCCAGATTTCCTGTGCTGTTAGCAGTTGTTAATTGGGTGGAAATGGGGGTCACGAGCATTAGCCTCACAACCTCAGGTCACAATAGAATACAATACAGATTTACATTTACAAGCACCTTTTACATTGCAGGGCATCCCAAGACACTGGACAGTCTTAAGGTTTGTACCCGAGCTTAGGGTGGTGTGTGTGTGTGTGTGGGGGGGGGGGCTGGGGTGATGGTGGGGGTGAGGGAGGTAAGAATGGTGGAAGGTGCACAAAAAGGAAGGTCCTGAAGCAGACCTTGAAGGACGGGAGGGAGGGGACGAGTTGAAGGGACTCCACAATGGAGTTCAGCAAGCGGGGGTAGATATGCTGGAAGCCTGACCACTGATGGGGAGTTGGGTGGGGCAGGGGACATGAAGAAGTCCAGTGCCCGTTGTGCAGAGGGAGTGACTGAGTTTGTAGGTTTTGAGGAGGTCACAGAGGTAGAGCCACCAAAATTCCGCATGGGCTCCACAAAGATGAGTCTCTATCCAAGTAGTTTGATGCTCTCACCACCTGCAGTGAGAAGGTGCTGACAGTAGCCAAGAAGGAGGGCCTCTGTCCTATCGACGTTCAACTGAAGAAAGTTAGAGCTCATCCAGGACTTGATTCTGACAGGTAAACGATCAGAACAGCAGTGGTCCTGGAATCAAGGGGGGAGACAGAGAGATAGAGTTGGATGTCATCTGGATACATGTGGAAACAGGAGCACACAGATAGTGAACCACTGTGCTCTCAGCATCACTGAAACATGGAAAAGGAGATAGGCCTATATTACCCTCTCCATATTGGATTGGAAAAAAAAGTGCATGACACCACATTGAGGAGGGGTGGGGGGTGGGGGGAATTTTTAATATTATTAAAGAGTTGGTCATGCTGAATAGTGCTCCAAATATACCATTCAAAGTTTCTGGGCAAGAACTTTGAATATACCTTGATGGATCAAGCTCATTGCAATCCAACTCAGTTATATAGTGCATGGGTGCAGATCCCCTCACGACTGAAACCATCTCCTCCAGATTGTGTTAGGACTGCAGCCCCAGTATCAGACTCGTGGCCTGAAACCCCATTATAATTCTCCTTGTCCAACCAGTGGTATAAACATCATAAATACAGGTATTGAGCACTATAAACACAGCATAAGTAAGACACCGCTTTCTTCACTGCGGAATCGCATCTTCTGTAGAACACTAGTTCAGTACAATAATGGGTATAATTTGTGATATTGCTTTGCAGATTTTTTAAAAATAAGAAATCTGTCATTGTCAAATTTCTACAACATTGACTGTGCTGAAAAGTGCATTTTTAACAATACTTTCTCTGACACTTATTGTTATAAAAATATGACCATTACACATTTCTTATTAAGAAATACCTCAATTTAGATCCCAATGGCTTAATTCTCAAAGGTCAACCAATACCAAGTAGTGTTGCATTCTCAGATCTGGTCCAGAATCTCCAGCATTGAATCCAGAGCAAATGGAAGTGCAGACAGACTCCTCCTTGCCTCTGATCGTGTCAATTCCAGCAGGAGGTGAAGCAAGTTAACAAATAAGCTTGTCCCATGGAGGAGAAATATGAAACTTAACGTGCATAGTGCTATGAGCTTGATGTACTTTTAATACTAGCTCAGCTTTAATACTATTATCAGAGGCAGTTAACAAATTGCAGTTCAAATGGCTTACAAATCATTAGGTAAATATAAATGTAATTGTACATGCATCACCTTCCAGATAGTGATAATAATAACACAAAGTGTGTGAGAGAAACATAATTCGGAACAATCGCTAGGCAACATTCAATCAACTTGAGGAAGTACAACGACAACAACAACAAAATTACATTTGTATAGCGCCTTTCACATCGGGAGGATGTCCCAAGGCGCTGGACAGTCAGTGTTTCAGACCCGAGGTCGGGGAGGATGGAGGGTGGGGGGAAGACGGGTGATCGAAAGCACGGTCGAAGAGCAGGGTCTTGAGATGGGTCTTAAAAGAGGCAAGGGAAGGGACAAGGTGGAGGGACTGCAAGATGGAGTTCCAGAGGGTGGGGGCAGAGTGGCAGAAGGCCCGCCTGGAAATGGTTCGACAGGCAAGGCGGGGGCATGAAGCAGGCCGGAGACCGCTGAGCGGAGGTAGTGGGCAGGATGGTAAGGGGTTAGGAGGTCGCAGAGGTAGAAGGGAGCAAGACCATGGAGGGCTTTGAAGGTGAGGACCGGGATCTTGAACTGTATCCTCTGTGTGATGAGAAGCCAGTGGAGTCGGGCAAGGACAGGGGTGATAGGGTCACGGAGCCTGGTGCGGGAGAGGATACGGGTTGCAGAGTTCTGGATGATCTGCAGCCTATGGAAGGAAGAGTTGGGAGGCCGACAAGCAGGGAGTTTGCATAGTCAAGCCTGGATGTTATTAAGAAAACATCAATATTCACCTCTATCGTGTTGATGCTGTTAAACCTCATCATGAAAAATAATTTTACCAAGAAATTTGCTTGGATCTGGGTTTAACCTGAATCTATGCTTTTATATAATGGGACTATGCAGGAGTTGGCACATTGTGCTTGGACTGGAATTAGGTGTAACCTAAACATATATACAGTGTAACCACCCAACGGTAAGGTTATGCTAATGTTAATGTAAATACAATAACATTATGCTAATGTTATGTAGTCACTTACAGTCACCCACCCTCTGCCTCAGTGTTAGGCTTTTCTGCCGCATTTCTCCTACAAATATACAGTCAATTCACTTTACAGTATATTCTGTGAAGCGCTTTGAGACGTCTAGAAGACGTGAAAAGCACTATATCAAATGCAAGGATTATTATTATTAAAGTCAATTTGACGGATCAGGTTTTAAATGCTCTAGCATCAGCATTTTCCTCCATTTTTTAAAAAAAGAAGAGCTGTAGGATTTATGAAGAGCAGAGTTGTATGATAATCAGATGAGAATGGACCCGGAAGTAAGAATGTCCCACAAACAACTACTCTTTGAATAACGAATTTGTTGGCAATTCGTTGATCAGTCAGCGGCAGGAGAAGAATCTGATAATGGTAGCACACTCACTGGGTGTTAGTGCAAGATCTTTGACTGACTCAAACCTATTTAAAACCCATTTAAAACATGTCCTGATTATTCCTGGAACCATTAGCACCAGTCGTTTACTCTAGCGTTTGGTGCTTAATTGAATTACTGTAGTAAATTAGAAAGGTTTTGTGGAAATCCAGTGAAGGTTTAACTGATTGAGTCTAATCCCATCAGCATTAAATTTGGTCAGTTTTCATCCAGACACGTGAAGACAATCTCCTTAAAGGTGTATCACACAGCCCTTTGGACTAATAGACCATCTCCCTTGCCCCCTTCATTAAGTTCAGCACATGTTTAAATGGGTGAATTTCCTTGGCGTCTCTTTTGGAGCGCTTTTTCAAGCATTCTGAGACGTTGCCCTGTGTGGAGGGCGCAATATAAATGCAAGCTGTTGTTGTTGAATGGAGCAGTCACATCAACTTAAAGGGTAATCTTTAAATCATTCTGCAGGATAATTCAAATGATACAATGTTAGCTTCAGCTTTTCAATTTTGCCCTGAGATTATAATATAAATTCATCAGATATAAAAGAATACTCATATGTTAGAATCTACCAGATTCAGCCCCAAATTAATAAAAAAGAAAATGTTATAAAACCACAGCAAAGTCCCACAGCGTTAACATTATCTTTCCCCTCAAAATCCTGGTTGATTTCCAGGCTTTTATGTTTTTATTTCAGATTTCTGGCACACACAGCTCTTCCTTTGATCTCAAAGAGTTTATGTTACAGAGGAGTGTTGTACATCATTGTGCGCTTTGTTTATTAACCGAGGCATAGAATCTGCCATTTATCACTGGTGTTTCAAATTCACCAGTGGTTCAGGTAAGTTTTGCATTGGATACAGCACCTTATCACCTGGAAATGTCTTAAAGCATCACAGTAATTACTGTTAAGTGACTGTGTAATTTTTAGGCAAATATGGCAGTTAATATGCACATATCCATGTACCACAAAAAGCTAGGAAGTGAATGATTAATTTACTGGAGTTTGCTGGCCAGGATACCAAGAGAAACATCCTTCTTTTTGGATAGTGACATGGGTTCTTTAACATCCAACTAGACAGAACCTTGTTTTCTAAAGCACAGCACTTCCAACCAAGCAGCGCTCCCCCAGCCTGTGCTGGAGTGTCAACCTAAACCATCAGCTCAACACCACCCCACCCCGCGCCCCACCTCCCACACACACACCACCTGAACGGAAAGCCTTCTGAATAGAGGCTAGAATGTTACCAAGCTGAGCCATACTGACACCAAGACTTATGAAAAAATATTGGAAGCGAAGACAAGCGAAGAAAAGACAAGAAATCCTGTAATGTGGTCTACAGTGTAGCTCATTAACACTGTTGTATGTTACAGTATCTTCCTAGCTATGAATATGAAGTATGAAATAATCGAACACGTTGCAGTGTTCGGTGATGCAGCGCTTTACATCTCACTTATCGTTATTTTCTCATAAATTGAAGGGAATTTCTCCATATCTCCTGGCCAGCAAATCCCCCAAATTAAATTGATCACTCACTCCAAGGCTGTTTGTGGGACACTGCTGTGTTTCGCCCACAAAATACACAGTCAAACCACTTTACAATATATCCTGTGAAGCGCTTTGAGATAAGACGTCATGTCAAATGTGTGGATAATTATTATTATTATGAAATGAAATGGGTAATGGAGCTTCTTAGTTTGATTTAAGTTTGTCATTGCTTTGGTTTATGTAGCGCTCTCTGATTCCTTGCCGACCTAAGTCACTGACTGATTATTCTGACGATTAAGTCTTTTGACAGGAGATGTTTTATGCTTAGATTATTTTTTTTGCATCTCAAGATATTACAAGGCGCGTTCTCGCGTGCAAAAACTACATCAGCAAACCCAAGACTGAGTTGTTTAATAAAAAAATCATTGCGTTGAAATGCCAATCAGGATTCGATTGCTGTTGTTATTTTAGATGTCAATGAAGACAGGAGCAATCTCCTGGTCTGTAGACTCCACACTGCCCCCTGCCATGACTGTCAGTGATGGCACGTAAGACCTTACAGTAATCGGCGTCTAAATAAATATTTGAAATTGCCAATATGAAATTTAATGATAATAATCCTTCCCATTGACATAGCGCCTTAACACGTTCTTGAGACGTCTCAAAGCGCTTCACAGAATGTACTGTAAAGTGAATTGACAATGCTTTGGGACGTCCTCCCCACGTGAAAGGTGTTACACAAATGTAATATAGTAAGGTCATATTTTGTGGGCAAAAATTTTCCAAAATGTCAATCAAATAATGCAGAATTTTTTTTTTGTGTGTGTGTGTGTGGGGGGGGGGGGCAGAGAAAATCCATTCGGAATAAGGGGTCCACTGATGGATCTAACCTCTCGACAGAGAACTGGACAGATTTGTTGTTGAAGGATAAAATCTGAACTGGAGGTCTGGTCAAAGTCTGGAGGATTAGGATTATTGTGGGACTCCCCAGGAGGGTGGAGTTGGAAGAGAGAGGGGAAGATGGTGACTGCATTAGGTGGAATTGTGTTATTGGTCATTTCTAACACGACAACTTGCATTTACACAGAGCCTTTCAGGCAGAGGGGGTGAGAGAGTCTGAGAGCTCTGTGCTCAGAGACAACGCAACAAAACAAATCATGTCGGGGCAATAAAGTTTCAAAGGTTCGATGCATTTTTTTAAAAAAAGATAATAGATAAAATAGAGGGGAGAGAGAGAGAGGGAAAAAAATAATCTCAGCTTCACCGGGGAGGGGGGGGGGGGGGGCATTGGCAAATCATTGCACCTTCCACGTTAAGTGTGTGCTCTTTGCTTCTCAAACTGCAGGGAACAGCTCAGTGAATGTCCAGCCAAGGAGAGAGAGAGGGAGAGGGAGAGAAGGAGAGAGGGGAGAGAGAGAGATGCATCAGCTCCAGTCAGTGCTTGTGCAAAGCAGGTAGTGAGTTGGGGGCAAACCTCACTCTGTTCCGGGTATAGCTTTTCGAGCAAGAAGAGGGGTCAGTGACTGCAGCCGATATTCTGCCCGGATGGAGTCCCGGCGAAATGAGATGCACCCGTGAGGTCTCCCCCCACTGAGACCCCCCCCCCCACCCCCACTCCCCCACCACACCACCACCACTGCGGAGATTGATTTGCCAACAGCCCACGGGGTTGCACTGGTAGTTGGTGTGACAGGTAGGAGAGGGATTTTTGTTTGGAAGATCGTGAACTGATTGCGAGATGAGATCCAAATGTAACCCCACACACACACACACACTCACTCACTCACTCTCACACTCACTCACTCACGCAGTGTGGGAGCCCCGTTGCTCGGGTCCCGGTGCTGTTGCTGAGAAGGACAGAGCCATTTCGTTTACCGCAGCAGCGACTCCGCTTTGCAAGAGGTTCGGCGGTGACTCGGGATCCTGTCGGGGAGGGCAGCACTGCGGGAGGATTTTGTGTTGCACCCACGTAGGTAGGCAGGTGGGTGGGCGGGTGGGCGGGTGGGTGGGTGGTGGGTGTTGTGCTATTCAAATGCAAAAGTTTATTCCTTATTTTTCAAACCGAACTGGATCGTCGCGAAAGGGTGGGTTTGCGGAGAGGGATGGAGGGGAGAGGGAGAGTGGGGGGGAGGGGGGGGAGAGGGATGGAGGGGAGAGGGAGAGTGGGGGGGGGGGGAGGGATGGAGGGGAGAGGGAGAGTGGGGGGGGGGGGGAAGGAGAGGGATGGAGGGGAGAGGGAGAGTGGGGGGGGGGGGGGGGGAGAGGGATGGAGGGGAGAGGGAGAGTGGGGGGGGGGGGGGGGGGAGAGGGGGGGGGAGGGATGGAGGGGAGAGGGAGAGTGGGGGGGGGAGGGATGGAGGGGAGAGGGAGAGGGGGGGGGGGAGGGATGGAGGGGAGAGGGAGAGTGGGGGGGGGGGAGGGATGGAGGGGAGAGGGAGAGTGGGGGGGGAGGGATGGAGGGGAGAGGGAGAGGGGGGGGGGAGGGATGGAGGGGAGAGGGAGAGTGGGGGGGGAGGATGGAGGGGAGGGAGAGTGGGGGGGGGGAGGGATGGAGGGGAGAGGGGAGGGTGGGGGGAGAGGGAGAGTGGGGGGGGGAGAGGGGAGGGGGGGGAGGGGGGGGGGGGAGAGGGAGGGGGGGGGGGAGGGGAGTGCGATCCTTGCACTGTGTAACCAGGTTAGTAAGTGCTGAGAGGTAGAGGGTTTAGGTTTAAACAGAGACCAATCGCAGCCAAACGGCACGGATTTGTGGTTGACCTCTCTCTCTCTCCCCCCAAAGGGTTGTGTGGCTGAGCTGAGCTGAGCTGGGGGGGGGGGGGGGGGGGGGGTTTAGGACCCAGGGCTTTAGGACCCAGGGCTTTAGGACCCAGGGCTTTAGGGGTACAGTGAAGCCGGGAGGGGTGAGATGGTGTTCAGGGCAAAGCAATGACGCCGCTGCCTTCAGTAAAGGTTATTTAATAGCCCGGTTTGGTGGTGGGGAGAGAGCGAGAGGGAGAGTCCGGGAGCACAGCTGATGTGAGCGCTGAGCGTGTGCTGAGTGTCAGCCTGAACACCTGCAGCGTGTGTGTGAAACCCTCCCCTCACACACACTCACACCTACACACACTCACACACACACCTACACACACTCACACACACCTACACACACTCACACACACCTACACACACTCACACCTACACACATCCACACACACCTACACACACACACTCACACCTACACACACTCACACACACCTACACACACTCACACACACTCAAACACACCTTCACACTCACACACACCTACACACACTCACACACACCTACACACACATCCACACACTCACACACACCTACACACACCCACACACACCTACACACACTCACACACCTACACACACACACACACACTCACACCTACACACACTCACACCTACACACACACACCTACACACACACACACACCTACACACACACACATACCTACACACACACACACACACCCACACCTACACACACCCACACCTACACACACTCACACCTACACACACCCACACCTACACACACACAGACCCTACACACACACCTACACACACCCACACAGACCCTACACACACACCCCCACCTGAACCCAATGAACCTCTCCCTCAGTCACAGCGCTGAGCTCTGTGCAGTGCCTCCGCCGGGGCTCCCGGGGCTGTGCTGAGCTGTGCTGAGCTGAGCTGAGCGCCCCCCGGCCTGGCCCGGCCCGGCCCGGGCTGTCGAGGGGGAAAAGGGGGCATTTAGACGCTCTCTTTCGTAAAGGCTATGTCGCCGCAACAGGACAGTGTCGGGCAGAGCCGCTCCGCCTCCCTGACCGGGGAGCCCCGACCCCCCGCCCGCGGGGACACACCGGGAGAGAAGGTAACGGGGAACCAACCGGTGGCTTCGTCTTTGGTGCGAACTGTTCGAGAGAGATTCCGACTCTCACTCTCTCACTCACTCTCTCCTCTCACTCACTCCTCTCATTCCCACTCACTCCTCTCCTCTCACTCCTCTCCTCTCACTCACTCCTCTCATTCTCACTCACTCTCTCCTCTCACTCTCCTCTCTCTCTCTCTCACTCACTCTCTCCTCTCACTCTCTCTCATTCTCACTCACTCCTCACTCTCACTCACTCCTCTCACTCTCTCACTCTCTCACTCACTCTCTCCTCTCACTCCTCTCACTCTCACTCTCTCCTCACTCTCTCCTCTCACTCTCTCACTCCTCTCACTCTCACTCTCTCCTCTCACTCCACTCACTCTCTCCTCTCACTCTCTCTCATTCTCACTCACTCCTCTCACTCTCACTCACTCTCTCTCACTCTCTCTCACTCCTCTCACTCTCTCCTCTCACTCCTCTCACTCTCTCACTCCTCTCACTCTCAGTCTCTCCTCTCACTCCACTCACTCACTCCTCACTCATTCTCTCCTCTCACTCACTCTCTCCTCTCACTCACTCCTTTCGCTCTTACTCACTCTCACTCACTCTCTCACTCCTCTCACTCTCCTCTCACTCACTCTCTCTCTCTCTCTCTCTCCTCTCTCTCTCACTCCTCACTCACAGGCTTGTGATTTGTAACTGTTGCCATTTATCTAAGTCCCTTTCCTCAAACCCCAGCGACTTTGATCCAAGTTCGCTGTTAATAATAATAATAATCCTTGTATTTGATACAGCGCCATATCACGCCGCTCAGACATCTCAACGCGCTTCGCAGGATATACCGTAAAGTAGATGGACTGTGTATTTTGTGGGCGAATGGCTGTTCGGGGTTTAGAGGGTCGAACACGTTCTATTCATCGAGTTTGGTTGGAAATGGAGACAGGGCACTTGTGTTTAGTGGTATAAGGGATTCAGAGGTTGTGTTGACCTGAAAACAAGGCTTTGGGTTGTGTTAACCCCGATACAGGTTGTTGTGTAAATCCTGAACCTAACCCAGGGAAATATTTCTATTAGTCTGAACCCTAACATAGGGTTTCCCCTTTAGGAGTTGACTGATCTAATACACAAGTGGCCCGGACCTGTGTTTAAAATTTCACATTTGAAATTGTGTCTACTACAGTTTGGAAGATGCTTCAGAATTAATCGATTTGACATTTCTGTTCAATTTACAGTCTCGTTTGCCTTTGGTGATGTGAAACCTTTTCTTTTTTTAAAAGACAAGGCTTATTTTTAAACTAAAATATTATTTAGGTCTTCTGAAAATTCTTTTTGGAAACTACAGAAAAACAATTTCAAAGTTAAGATCGACTTCAACAACTGCTAAATTCTGAGTGCTCTGAAATGCTACACAGAGTAAATTTAGTCCCAGATGGAATTTCTTCCTGTACATACTTAACCTCTCTGAGCATGTGGTTGTATACATTTGACTACATACCTGTACGTTGCTTTTGTGTGGTTGTGTGACTGTGTGTACACGTAGTAAATATATACAGTTGTGGGTGTATAGTGCAGATATGCACACTGTGGTTGTGTGTGTGTGTGGACACAGGTAATGTGTACTAATATACTGCAGTTTTATACTTAACTGAGAAATAGTTGCAAATTATGTTTACTTGACACCAATCTCAGTAAACATTTTTTTAGAATTGTGGATCACTTTCTGCATAAAACAATACGCAGCTTGTCAACAGGACGGCTGATGAAAGCAGCGAGCTGATAGCTTGAAGCTTCAGGGTAGGTAGAGGGAGAGAGATAGAAGCGCTTGATCTGGGGAATTTTAAAGTGTCTCGTCAGAGACACGGTGGAGACTGGACAATGTGAGTGATACATTGCTGGTATGTTTATCATTGCTGCATCTCCAATTGGATTAAATCGTCAACACTCAAACCATGAGTGGTTTCCAGAATCATTATCCTGAACAAATAATTCTTTGAGAGCCAAGTTTCTCTCAGGAAATCACAATTCATTTGAAGAATTTAAAGTTCTTCACATCAACACAATCGCACCTCAACTGCCAAATCAAGGAGGAAAAATATTTGGACGTCTGGTTAACCCCCCCCATGGATATGTATACTGTGCTTCTTTGTAACATTTTTTTTAGATATAAAATAAGAAATCGGTGTGAATATTCTTGTTTAATGGTGCTTTTTATTTTTCCCCTTCGGGCATACTCACTGTGACTGAGGCATTGGGGACATACCCAGCTCCACTGATGTTAATCTGAACCACCTATCAACATGTGCATGAGAATGACTGCGGTGAACTCACCCACTGCTTGTCTCTCTTGCTGCAGAGAACCCTAACCCTCCCCTCCCAAATGTGGGTGAGGTTGCAGCAATGTGGGGAGCTATGTGCCGGCACTCACAATACATGTCCCAAAGCAGTTTATTTGGTGAAGGTCCAGTTTAACCCTCTTAATCACGACAGCGGGCACCACATGGGGCCATGCAACCAGATCACCCAAACTAAAGCTTAGCTCCCGATTCCAAATGGTAGGCGTACCTATGGGGATAAATTTGCATCATTTCATAATTACCCATTTTGTTATGAAGCATCACAAATTTACTCCTCCATATTATGCAGATCGGATGTGGGATATCGCTGTGCGATCAGCTGCTGCGTTTTACACTTTTACTACATAATAAAATCCTGCAAAACTATTTGAGTCGTCCTCCTAATATGAAAGGGCCTATATTAAATGCACATATGCTGATTATTTAATGATATTATTTCACCTCTGCCCACGTGTCTGCTCTTCTCACCTGTTGCAGTTCTATGGCCTCTAACTGTCCTCCAATCCTTTGGCCATGTAACCATTCTTAATGTGTAAGTCCAGAGGGTGAGGTCATCACAGCTGAACTCAATCCTGAGCTCACCTGACGTCCACAGTATATACACACACATTTCTTACAGTGCCGAAGGTGGGGTTAAAACCCCTTCCCTAGCCTAGTGGTACTGAGGAGAATTGTAGCTTCACTCCCGCCACCTGAGAAGGAAACCAACACAGACTGTAGTATTTAGGCATTGACTGCACCTCAACTGAACCATTGGACCATGTTCCACAGGCAACAAAAAATGAGGAGACTGAGAACTCCTCCTTATTTTCCAAGTTAATCTACACAGGATTTTTTTTTTACACTGTGATAACAGTCATTGACTAGTTTGGAAAACTGAGCATGAGACGTCACACTTCTTGTTACTGTTGGCTGCAATACACGGGGAAACTACTAATGGCAACGTACCAGGGCTTTTTAACTAACTGAGAGATTTCAGGCAAAAAAAAGTCTAGTGATTAATTGTGTGAAAAGCCGTCTTACGCTTTGAAGATGACTTAAAAAGCAATTGCTGTCTGAAGCTGACAGATTCAGCAGCAAGTAATGTAATAGTCATTTTGTGATGAAAATAACACGCTGCAGATCATTTCATTTAATGGCTGATAGCATTGAATGTAAAATACTTATTCTGGAATACATTTTCACTGTGTAATGGCACTGTACAAAAGGCACTGTATAAAGGCATTCGTTTTGCGAGGTGACCGCTGGAGGGATCATACTTGGATTTCAGCTGAGTTATTGGGGGTCATGAGTGAAGCTGACCAGTGTTTTTAGCAAACGCTGTGCGTCAGGAGTGGAGAAATCACCATCTTTAACCATGTCTCAAGTACCTTGACATAAGCAAGCAAAGCAAGCGTACCCACTGTAATAAGTTTGAATTATTTATGTTGCACCAATGGAACAGTTCCATTTCCAGAGGATGGAAAAGACGGCGAGTGTTTCTTTAGAGGCTATTGGTGGCTAAGGTTCAATGCTCTCCAGGACAAGCCAAAATGATGCTGAACTTGGTTAGAAAAATTAAAAGACAAACTTGGAACCTGTATATTGTTAATCGTAATAATCCGTGCATTTGGTGTAGCTCCTTCCTTTGGGAGGACGTCTCAAAGCCCTTCACAGGGTTTTACTGTGAAGGGCAGTGACTGTATTTTGGATGCAGCTGCCCATTTGCATACAGCAATGTCCCACAAACAGCCCTGAAACAATTTTATTTGGGAGGCCAGGTTTATTGACCAGGATACCAGGAAAAACTTCCTTCTCTTTATTCATTATTCATCATAATTTTTCAGTGTATCAATGGGAATGTGCAGATCTATATTTCACATTCGTGACCATTACAAATGAACAGCACAGATTTATTTTTCAAAAAGGAGTTAAATGGTAATAAACTCAGTTTCTCCACTCTCAGTCCTGTAAAAAATATAGTCTGACCTACATAGAGGTTCATTTCAATTTTGGTCGGTTGTGGCAGCACTGAGTCCTCACAGCAATTAATGACCTTTAATATCCAAATGGAAATATTGTGCAATGCATTTGAAGGATGTAGAAGAAAATAAGGTTTAACTGTGGTCTTACAATATTCACAATTTCTTGTTAACTGTAATCTTTCTGCATAAAACTATTAGGGTAATGCTGTATTATCTGTCTGCAAGTCAAATATCAAGAGAGGGATCTATAATGGTCTCAGAATGGCTATTATTGATAGCCCATTAGATTGCATATATTTGTCTTTTTATAATAAAGATAGTTAATACAGGTATTGATGTTCATTTGTATGAAGAATATATTGAATGTAAGTTAAGCCTGAATTGTCTATTTTGATTTTCTCTCCTTTGATGCTAGATTTTATCCATTTTTTAGGTAGTTGGAGTAATTGGATTAATCTGTTCACTTTTAACAGAGCAGAGAGGGGGAAAAACACAAATGACATATGCCGGCAAGTCAGAGAAGGAGCGAGAGACATGCATATATAATAATAATCAAACTTAGGTCCTCTCGCTTGAGAGGTGAGCGCGGCAACCACTATGCTGCAGGACTCCTATACACACTCTTGCACATTAACACAGTGAGTAATGTCCTTTGACCATGAGGAAGCTCTTAATACCTTGCTGCTCAGCCCTGCCTGAAGCATTATGGCATATTTATATTACAAAAGTAGTTCTACACAAGTGCTTCAGGGGTCTCGAGTTGTGGAAAGTGCTCCAGGACAACAGAAGGAAACTGTATGTGAAAGACAGTGTTTTCTTTAAAAAAAGTTTTTAAATCATAGTGTGAGACTGGGAAGGTCACAGGCCAGTGAGTGAGAACATGTTCGGCTGGCCTGAGACTTTCAGCCTGTACTGTCAAACAATGGCTGCTTTACATCTCCAGTGTCTATATTTTATCAGGGTTGGTAGTGCCCCCAGTGGTGCTGACGGAACTATTTCTTTAGACTGCTCTTGGACCCTCTGAGTGCTGTCTCGGTGGTCCTGGATTCAGTAGTATTAATATGCTTGTGTTCCCACGTTGCGGCTAATGTTGGACGTTTGGAAGTACAGTAAAACAATCATAGCCATTGCGCTCTGCCTGCCAGATACCAAGTATTGGGAGGAAGGAGTATCTGCGCTGTTATCTGATCGCAGAGCAAAGGAATTATGTAAACAAAATAATAAAAGCAAACCCACGGAACTAAAGTTTTAATGAGTGGCTTGAGGTTCGGTTAATTTGGGACATTGGGCATGTAAGTGTTCTGGGATGCTTCCTTGTGTGAGGGTGCTATATAAATTCATGTTGTTATAAAAGTTTGTTATATATTCTGAACGCTAGAAGTAACATTTGTGTTTCTGAATGACCGTCTTTGCAAGATGAGTTCCCATGCAATGACTATTTAGAGCTTGCATTTGAAAATACCAACACGTAACTGCTTATAAATATACTGTAGTTTATTCGGCTTCCCTGATGGTCCATTGAGGGAAAGGCATTCCACCCTACAGACCAAAAGGTTTGAATCCCAGTCTGTGTGGAGTCATCTTATCTCAGCTGCTGGTTGTTTTTTGTTTCAAGCTCCCAAAATGATAACTGAATTTAGGCTTTAAGAATTTTCTACAATTCTAACATTTTAAGGCAAGATGTTCTTACGAGGCTAAGGCTAAGTGGATATTAGGGCTTCAGGTGCTGTATTCTTAGAGCAGCAGTTAGTTGAAATGTCTGTTGGTGAACGAAAGGCCATTTAAGTCCTCAGAAAAAAAGATATTTTGTGCTTATTAAAGTGCAGTGTGTGAGCCTGCATGTGGCCTCACAAATAGCTAGTGAAAAAACAAATGCCAGTGGGAATGGTGGAGGGCATTACAGAGGGAAATGCTGTGCCTGGTATGGAATGCTGCAATCAGCAGGGGAGGAATGTGTCAGCCTGAGCAAGGGTTGGAATTTAAGTTGTGAGTCCATTGGCAGTTTATGTTGGCTTGTGCCCGCACTGAATTGGCGCCATCGTGGGACGTACTCCCGAGCTGGGTCCAAGTTGTGCTGTTACAAAATCAAAATACATTATTTGACCAATTGATAGTGTCAAATGCAGGCAAGATTACAGCCAATCCCTGGATGACGGTTTTTGGAAAACAGTTATCATGATCTAATTGGATAAACCCAACTCTGAATAAAAACCTCACTTCCACTTCTTACTCACTGGGGTAAAAAAAATTGGAGCATACCATGTATAGAAATGCGCTGTATCCTTTGGCTCAGTGCTGCTTACCACAGTGACAGTAAGCCTATCCATCCAGTCTGCAGGCTTGCTTGTAACGCGCACCACACTTACAGATGAATGCACAATCGCCTGCTCACACATCCAGATACTGCACGGCTTCAGGAAATCTATTCTCACAGTGACTTACTGTTAACCAGAGGAAAACTGGAAGTGCCAAGTCTTCTGCAAAAAGGGTCTGTGCATCCAAACACTCTCACAAACAGCACCTTTATTGCTTCTACAACACAAACACACACAGAATTGTAACACACCACATACATTCTTCATTTGAAATGAAGAGTCAAAATAGTGGGTGCTTGGAGCTGGTGATCTTATAAATTTTAGAAATGACCTCTTTAAAACACTGCCCTGCACTTTTTCATGATACTCGTTGTTAGACCTTTGGACTGTGGATCATGTCACTTTTTTTTTAACGTTACATACAAGCAATAATTTATGAAAAAAATCAAATTTTTTTCTGCAAGAAGGTGTTATTACAAAGTTCTACAAATAACCAACAATATATCAGACCACACCTTTTCAATGCAAATCTTGTTGATCAACCAATAGTTAAAGATGACCATCAAACATTCTACAATTCAATTCTTTTGTATTTTGAAATTATTATTATCAGTCAAATAAATAAAGTAATAATAATGATAATAATCATCCTTGTATTTGATATAGTACCTTATCATGTCTTTGAGACGTCTCAAAGCACTTCACAAAATTTACTGTAAAGTGAATTGACTGTATATTTTGTAGACAAAACAAAAGTTATGTTTATATGAATTTTTTTTTATTTAGCAGATCATAACTGAGAACTATAACTTCCCATCTTCCTCTCTGCTGGTTATCAATACTGCATTATCATAGATAGAAACACCTATTCTTGGGAACTGAGTGACACTTTGAAGTTGAAAGAAGAGTATTCTTTGACTTCTGAAACCTGAGTTAGAATTTATCCCGGGCAGTTGGAGTCAAAGGCTCCTCCCTGTTAAAAGTGATGATGGAAAGAATTTGGAGCAATCTCTGAGGTGGCCAACTTTATGGGCAGCTAACAAAATACATTTTATTGATTGAATATCTCTTGATTTGTGCCATATGTTGAGAAATATTCAATCAAGAAAAAACTGAAAAGACGATACCGATTGAACACGGACATGGACTTGTGCGAAAGTTTGCGGGTTGCTTCTTGACAACGCCTTGGGCCACTTCTGGCCCGGGGGCTACAGGTTGGCCACCATATTCAATCCATTATCTTGGGGTGAAATTTAACTGGTTGGTAGTCACTAGCCTTGGCACTGTGTGCTCACAAAGAGTTACAGACTAACCATGAGTGCAGTCCATTTTTCAACGTTCACAAGGGAAGCGCAACAGGCACACATATTCCAAGGAAATTGGTATACTTTGGTGTTACACTGACTGCAGTATTTAGTTTGAACATAAATCCAGCTCTAAACTGGTAATATAACTACAGTAAAAATATGGAGGTAACATCTTTCGATTGGAAACTGTTTGTGTTGAATCTGTTTCAATGGAGTTCTGGTTTGAGCACTCGCCTTGCAAGTGAGAGGATCTGGGTTTAAATCTCAGGCAGGGTGAAACATTAGGCAAGTTTCCTTATTCTACACGCCTCTGGTTACCTAGCAGTAAGTAGGAACCTGGTTGTCAGTCGATTGGCGGATCGCTTTTCCGGGGGTAATAATCCCTTCACAATTAAACAAAAAAAGTCGTCACTCAATTCACGACTGTTTGTGGGACACTGCTGTGCACAATTGACTGCTACGTTTCACCCATAAAATATACAGTAAATTCACTTTACAGTATATTCTGTGAAGTGCTGTGTAACGTTTCCAAGACGCGATAAGGCGCTATATCAAATGCAAGGATTATTATTATTATTTCAGATGAATAGAATCTGTTACTGTTGCATATATTTAGGAATCCAAATATAGCAGTCCTAGACAAGTGCAAATAACATTTAAATAAACTTAACTCATGTACCTGTGCGTATTGGACATTTATTATTTGTGAGATACTTCAGTTAATAATATAATAATAATTTTTGTATTGGATTTAATGCATTTTCATGTCATCAGCACTTCTCAAAGCTCTTCACAGGATTTTAACTGCAAAGTGTAATGACTGTATATTTACATTTGAATGTGGCAGCCAACTTGCGCACAGGAATGCCACACAAACAGCCATGAAGTAGATCACATCAGAACATAAGATGCAAGTTCCCAGTTCTACGAATTTTTAAAGCAGTGAATCTAGGTAAAACTTGCATTACAAACACATGTTCAGCAGTTGTATTTTTTGTCCAGTGAGGATTGATATTGGGCAGCACATGCTGATCTCCACTCCTGGCCTCCTGACATCAGCAGGTATGCATTAAACACACAATGCCCTCCATCAGCCCCTGGCACACACACCAAGATAAGTTGTAAACTGACAGTAACAAACTATACATCTGCTGACACAAAAAAAATCAAGGTTACAATGATGTGACATTTCTGTAGGTGGGCATCTGAAATATCTGAAAATTCATGATATTTGAACAATTAGCTTACAAAGTACCAAACAATTGCCCACGACTATAACAATGCTTCAGCTGAATTGCAACGTGAATCAAAAGGTTACTCTATGGTATCCCTTTGTTTTTCTAACATTGGATTTCCAATGGTTACATAGAATGATTATAGCTGTACTTATTGAAATTATTTCAAGCGACTATCCTCTCTGTGTTATTAAATTTGTTTCTTTTTTCACCCGAAACACATCACAAAGGGCCTTTGTCCATTGATACGAGGCAGTCTCAGTCTCCAGCAGCTTTACATAATTTATTATGTGTAGTCTTGGCAGCCACTTATTAGTATGTGTAATATTGCCATGCTGACAGATCCTGCACATATTATTAGTTATACAACAAGGACAGGAAATGACTATTTTGGCAATCAAATTGGTTTGTTAGTGACTGAACCATGAGAATGTAGTGAGGATTAAATGGCGAGGGAATCAAAGACGTCTTGGGGATTGGACACAGTAAACATGATTTTCATCTACTTTTGGCACAGCAGCACTCTGGCATACTGGCTATCAATATTGCCACAAGTAGTGCAGTCATTTTCACCTTGGATTTGGGTACAATGTCAATTGCAACAACAACAACAAATTACATTTGTATAGTGCCTTTCACATCCAGAGGACATCCCAAGGCGCTGGACAGTCAGTGTTTCGGACCTTTATTTGCACTTTTGTGTCAGCCTGGCTCACTTGGTAGTACTCTCGTCTCTGACTTAGAAGGTTGTGGGTTCAAGCCCTTCTTCAGGACTTTAAACTCACACATTCTTGGGTGACACTTCACGCAGCCTTGGCGGAGCGATGCATCTTCAGAAGTGCCATGCTTCAGTTGAGATGTTAATCCAAGGTTCTGTCTGCCTGTTTGGGTGTATATTAAAGATCCCATGGCACTACTTGAAAAGAGAAAGCAGTATCTTGCAATGTCCAACAATCCACCAGATAAAATTGGATATTCACTTCATGGCTATTAGGGGACATTATTGTGCACAAATTGCCTGTCGTGTTTGCCTACAAATATGCAGTCAGTACTCTTTACAGTGAATCCAGTAAAGTTTTTTGTGTATGTTTTGTCTAAACATAACAATTTATAAATTTGTCTAAATACATCAAATGTACCATCACCACCAACAACAACTTGCATTTATGTAACACCTTTCATGTGGGATTAACATCTTACAGCACTCAAAGTTTATTACAACATATGTATGTTTGCCTTGCCAAAAACCTGACCCAGAACTGGTCATAATGGCAAATTAACGATTGCTGTGAATTCTTTTGGATTAATACCAAACATTGTGAATGCAAATATAGCATAAATTATGGATGCTTAAAGAAGCCTTTCACATCTGCCTCAATCTAGCAATGTAAAAGATACAGTTTAAAATGTTCTTTTTTCAATGATTAATTCACTAAGCATCCTTCCACATGTTGTTGACATACAGACTGCTATTAAGGGGCATCCTCAAGCTTAGCTGACAATATCCTTACCATCTGTCAATGTAAGCTATTGTAAATTTCTAAAGCCCTCTTTACCTATTAGCTCCACAACAAAATTCAATCTGGGGCTAACATTTCAACTCAATCCAGGTGCTAGTAACTTCATAGAAATCTACCTGGAAGAGGCTAATGCAGTTAAAGGCAGTGTTTATAGAATTCATTTTTTTTTACAAAAAATTTGTGTTTAATCTGTAGTTTCCTCCCAATATTTTCTCATGCAATAAGCTTGGCTCCTTGCAGTTAGTAAAGAGTGACTATGCATTTTCCTTAGTTATTTTCTTTCTTTTTTTTGATCCCCTTCCTCCCAAATCATATAACATTGCTGACCAAGACCCTAACCCTAATTGGCAGAATCCCACAGCAGTTCTGTAACCAGCACATACGACATGTGACAGCATGGCTGGAGTTTGATTCAGGCTTTCCATTTGGCACAGCCTGACCACTCTCCTCAATGGTAACTCCTCATGTGAGGAATCGTGGGGTATACTTACCATGTGCTACCACCTCTACTGATCATCAGATTAGTATGTCAGTCAGCTGCAAAGCCAGGCTGCCTCACCACAGTTTCTTTGTCTGAGAAAGCAGGTATCTCATTGTCATGGTGTTCTCAGCCAGGGGCATGGTTGTTCCTTCTTTTAGAGCTTTTTAGCCTGGGAATTGTACAGCTTCTGAGGAGGTGATCCAGTCTTTGAGGTTTCTAGCGAGAGGAGCAGGTGGTCAGTGCCGTGAGTTTCTAAGTACATAGTCCATGCTGTGAGGTTTGCTGCATCCAGACCCAGATCCACCCTCAGATTTGGAAGCCAAAAGTAACAGGTGGACTATACCCTGATACTACAGCCAGGGGGGCAGGGGATACAGTTCTTGGATGTGTTGAACAAACAGAACACAAAAGTCCATGGTGTATTAGATGTAATTAGGTAGGAGAGTGGGTGTTCAGGTGATAGATCTCTTGCACCAAGGACTCTTGATATCGCTCCACATTTAGCTAACAGAATAGTTGCTGTCAGACAATGAGTCCCATCACTTTGTCCTCCCCTAAAATTGAATTGTTCTTTTTTGAGCAGGTGGCTGAGTTACTTAATGAGCTGCCACAAACCAGACTAAATCCATCCAGACTAAGCATGCATAGCCGAACAAGGCACCAGCTTGTCAGAAAGTGACAACTTTGCAATTTTGACATAACATTTCATTTGGTATAAAAGAAAACACACTTTGCATGAAATGTCTATAAATAAACCTCCTCAAATGCAAATGACATTCTAATTTCTGAGATGTTTTGGCACTTGTCTAAAAGAATGCTTTGCACAGTAGAGGCCTGTTCTCAGCATGACAGCCATATGGTGTTTTAACAGCAAGAGCTAAAACAGGCCTTGGGGGTCTGTAATGAACTGCAATGACTGTCTGTCAGATTTCAGCAAGAAGCAATCACAACCTTATTTTCAACATGCTAAAGTTTTTTAAAGACCTCGTTTCATTTGGTTTTCTAACTGTTCTTTTCAAGCTCCCCTACTCCAGCTGGGACGATGAGAGTAAAGCAGGCAAAAGAAATTGAGGTACAGATCATCCATGATCTAATAGAATGGTGGAACAGGCTCGAGGGGTTGGATGGCCTTCTCCTATGTTCCTAGATTGTGGAATTACCTGGTTATTAATAGTGATCAGTGAGTACGCCACAGGAGATACATTTATAGGAGTGAAAAGCTGATGTCAAACTTGCTTTCCTCCTGTCTTATCTTTTCCCCCTTCCCTCAAGGCATTTGAAAACCTTTTCCTTCTGTTGGGGTAAGGTTCACCGGGCGCTGATTACCTTCTGGTGGCTTGCAAAAGTGGTCATTATTTATGTGAGAGCGTGGAGAGGCCGTTGGACCATAGGAGACTGATCCTGAACTGAACTGATCCCATCCTCAATTGACATCCACACACATAACTCCAATAGGCAGCACAAGATAGCAGCCATGAGTGTGATCCCTGGCTGTTGTTCCACTTTATAACCCAGGCCAACTGATGCCAACTGTAGGAGTCTTTAGTCCTGCCCATTCAATGACTGGGTTACTTATCCACACTGAAAATTGAACCTGGGACCTTTCTAATCTATATAGTTTGGCTACTTAATGGATCAACTCACAGCCATCTGGGAAGCCCCAGGATTACTGTATCTTATAATAAGGCACCAACAGCCTTTGGCTTGGTCATAAAACTAACACTACTCATTTATCCAGTCTCGCAACTGCCATGGGACACCAATGCTGTTATTATGAGCCTGTTCAGTTGCTAAAATGACATTGATATAAAGGCTAATGTAGATAATTTCTGATTTTTAGTGGCTTTCCATTTTGGCTGTGATACAAATCATGTGTAGACAAGTCACTGATCAGGTGAATTAATTTTCATTGTCTTTCTTTTTGCTACACAGAAAATGAAGAGTCTGGCGCAGAGACGTCAGTCAGCACCTTCTTTGGTGATTACCAAAGCATTCAACAAGTCCAGAACACTATCCAGGTAAGATTTATTTCTCCCTCGTCCCTGCAAGCATTTTGCACAATTCCCCCACTGAAGGGTGAGGGGTTAAAAAAAAGGTTGATCTATAAGTAGCCCAGCAATATCCTAGGTTGCGAATCTGATAGTTTTACACTATGGGATGGGCAATCAATGATACACAAGTAACTACACGTTCACATCAATGCAACTGATTTCAGGTGACCTCGCCTTTGCTGACATTTGAAGGAGGTCAATGCTCAGCCAGAAACATAATGACTGGCACCAGAAAGAGTCAGTACGTCCTGAAATTATAGTTGTCTACAAAATACATAGTCACTATACTTTACAGTAAATCCTGTGAAATGCTTTGAGACTTCCTCTCGATGTGAAAGACAAGTCCCAGGATTATCCTTATTATTTCTCACTGTTTGTTCAGCTGGGGCTCGGTGCTCCCAGATACAAAAGGTGCATTAAAAATAGTCTGGAAAGCAAAATAATCTCTCTGGCCTTTTGTTTTGTAGCTTTGGATATAGTTTGCAATGGTTTCACAATGTGTTTAATAGCTTATTGGAAACGGTAAACTTCATTCTTTAACTTATTTTGGTGTCAATTGCTCAGTCAATGAGAGCGGCTTGTCGGCTAAATAGTCGGGTTCCTAAATAGTCGGAAGCAGCTACACCTGATTGACAGGAATGAAGTTTGCAGCGATCCATTTAACACAGGAAATGCTGCAATTTTTTTTATCTGTTTGATGTCTTTCAGAATTCGCAATTAACCACTACCACCAATTAAATAGGAAAAAAGAAGTCACAATTGGTAGTTCCCATCCATTATATGCAAATGAGATCCCACTACATTAAATGATGATCTCTTAATAATAATCCTTGATATATAATATAGCTCCTTATCACATCTTCTAGACGTCTCAAAGCGCTTCACAGAATGCACTGTAAAGTGAATATTTTGTGGGTGAAACGCGGCAGCCAATTGTGCACAGCAGTGTCCACAGACATTCGTGGGTAGAGTGACCAAATTATTATTATTTATTTATTCTTGAGGGTGAATATAATAATAACATCAGTCTGGCTTAGTCAGTAGCACTCTCGACTCTGAGTCAGAAAGTTGTGGGTTCAAGCCCCACATCTGGATTTTGAACACAGTCTAGGCCGACACTCCAATACAGCGATGGGGAGGACTGCATTGTAGGGGTGTGTCCTTTGGATTGTAGGTTAAACTGAGGTCTATCTACCTATTCGATGGATGTTAATGACCCCATGATATGATTCAAATATGAAAGGGGAGTTTCTCCCATTGTCCTGGCAAACAACCCCCTTATAAAATTGGTCTCAAAGCGCTTCACAGAATATACTGTAAAGTTACTGGACTGTATACTTCGTGGGCAAAACACGGCAGCCAATTGCGCACAGCAGCGTCCCACAAACAATCGTGGATTGAGTGACCAAATTATTATTACTTTTTTAAAGTTTTATTTTGAAGGGATTATTACCACCGGAAAAGCAATCTGCCAATCGACTAACAACCGAGTTCCTACTTACTACTAGGTAAACAGAGGCGTGTTGAGCAAGGAAACTTGCCCAATGTTTCTCCCCTGAAGAATGCAAACAGTATCCAATTCAATAATATGGATTAAGAAACTAAGTCTTGAGCTAGATTGCATCTGTCATTACCAATTCCCTAAATTGTGTATTTCGATCAACGTAGGACTAGTCAGGCGCTTTAAGCAGAGGTCCTCTTCTATTCCCCATATTCTCCTTTAGATCCTTCAGTGCTGCCTCCTTCAACAGAGAGGGTGGGAGGCTTTGGACCACAGGCTTTGGCATCCACTGCTCTATGAGTGGTCAGGAGACGTGATTCTTCAGGGTAAAGCTGGCATCTGCGAACATTTCCAATCTCAATCGTCCTGGCATTTAATTGCCTCATTTTGCAGGCTGGCTTTTCATTTAATTAATTAATTTCCATAATAACTTAAATTTAATTGGATCTCTAGGACTTAACATTTGTTCGGCAACAGTTTCGAACCTCTCTGCTACTATGCATCGGAGGCAGGCTTTGAGAAGCTGATGACAGCTGGCAGGGTTTGTTTGCTCCATCTACATTTCCTAGAAAATCATTTGAGACCAGATTTTTGGCTGGGCTCATTCCAACATTTAGGCAGCACTTTCAGGGCTTGAAAATTGCCTTTGGAATGATATCACCATACTGTTTACATGGAGATATTCATCTCTTAACATCTTATACAGCTTGGCTCGGAGTTCTCTCTTGTTGTTGATCACTACTATACAACCTGAGGATTGCATATACAGTATCCAATTCACAGAATTACCCTTCATCACTTCCCCTTGAAATGAATAGGCTCATCCCAAAGGTTTTACCCAGGAGTGTCGTTATATTCACAGCATTCTGAACAGGTCAAGTTCACGTCGTTTTTCACAAAATAACTATTTTACATTGAAAAGCCCATTGACATTGTAAATGCGTTCCACATTATAGGCACAATCATTTACAGAAATGCCCATCAGAATGATTTTGTTACTCAAGCAAGGGAGGGACAAAATCTACTCAGAGTGATTTAAAACTAATAGAGGTATTTGTTTTCTATTAATACAAAATAGAGTCTGCCTGTTCAGGTGTACGTTGAGATCCCATGGCACTATTCGAAAAGAGAGGGAATCTCCCAGCCAACAAATTCCAAATAAAATTGGTCACTCATTTCATGGCTCTTTGTGGGATATTGCTGTGAACAAATTGACTGCTGCTTGCTCCTGCAGAAATATACACAGCCACTACACTTTACAGTCAATACTATGAAGCACTTTGAGACATTCTCCTGAGCTGAAAGGTGCTATATCAAATGCAAGGATTATTATTGTTACATAATAGTCTTTTGTACACCGATCACTAAAAATAAGGCTCTTTCCATTATATTCCTTTCCTCAAGACACCAGAGATTAAATTATAAACCATGTGGCTACATGATATAGCTTTTATTAAATGTCACATTCATCTTCCTCAATCCCGTGGAACATTCTCTTTCAAAATAGCGTTCTAATTGACTTGGAGGAGATGTACTGATTGCTTAAAAAAAAATCTTCTCTCTGTACAACAACAGACCAACTTGCATTTATATAATACCTTCACTTGTGGTAATATCTCGGAGCACTTATAATTATCTCACTGTAAAGATGGAAATATCTTTTCATAGATGTCTATTAATATTAATATATTAATAAATAAACAGTCAATTCACTTTGCAGTATATTCTGTGAAGCGCTTTGAGATGCCTCGAAGACATGATAAGGCGCTTTATCTAATGCAAAGATTATTATTATTAATAGCTTTCAATTGTCCATTGAAATACCAGTTATTAAAAAATAAATTGCTGTGTACCAGAGAGTACATAACAACAAATGGCTGTTATTCGTCCCTGAAATTTCTTATGCAAACGGAAATGTCTCTCTCTCTGTTTCTCTATTGCAGAAACAAAGTGGGATTTTGTGAAACCCATTAAATTCCAAACACTCTGAATCAATGTGTTCCCACCCAGAACTGTGAGGAATTTCAGTTATTTTCAGTAAGAATTTGAATAGCATTTCCTGGCTGCTTTGGCAGGGACAGGATGAAATGTCTAGCGTGGGTAGATTTTCTCCCTCCCTTCCTTAAAGTTGGTGATACTATATATGTGAGCCTGGCCCATGCTGAGAGCTCTGCACCCCATGCTGGCTGACTGCAGAGACCCTTTGAAATGTTTGTTCAGAGAAAATTCTTCACTCGGTTTGGCAAAGAGCAAAACCTTCAACTGGATCCGTTACCTTCCAACAGATGTTTCACTCCAATATTGTTATTATTATTCATAATTTAACTGCTGAGTGTCAATCGAGGAGGTCAATGGCAAGCTGACAGTGCAGCCTGTTAGCATATACAAACAAATGACTGCTGAAGATCTCTTGACAGTGGTCTCTAGTTTTAAGAAGTATTTCCCTGCCTTGTAACATTCTATTTAGGGGAGAGTGTGCACCAAGAGCGCTTGGGGATCTTTCAACATCAAGGGAATGTTGACTTGGAGTGAATCCGAGGTTTCTACGATGGGGTTGGAGTGAAGCGCTTGCAAATGTCTACATTTGGAAAGTGTTGCACTTTGAAAAGTTTTGGCCTTCCCTGGTTTGCTTTTTCACAGTTGCTGTGGAAAATGTTAGCGTGGTAGTGTGGTAGGATGGAAAGCCACAATCTACAGCACCACAGTTGAGTGGTAAACAGCACGTGTGTTGTGTCTTGCACGTCCGCTTATCACACAAGTGCAATTGTGTACGTCAAGACAGTGCAGAGCAAAAGTAAACATCTCACTTTGCTTTCCCCAAAGGCATTAACAACAGAGATTGAAATGTAAACCTTTGGAATCTTTTCTTTCAAAATAACCTTGTTGACTTTAGGTCACTACAAAGTGCATTGAGCTTTCTTAAAGATGTGAAAGGCGTAAAATTGCTGTATTAAATTGCTATATTAAATGCAATTATTATTATTATTTTTAAGCTGTAATTTAGGATGTGGTTCAGCCTGGGATGGGTTCTTGAGTAAAGGCCACATGTTTGCATTTACCTAGCTAAATAATAATCCTTATATTTGATAAAGCACCTTTTCACACTTTGAGGACATCTCAAAGGGCATCACAGGATATGCTATGAAGTGTACTGGCTGTGACTGCGTATTTTTTTAACAGCAGCAACCAATTTGCGCAAAGCAGTGTCCCACAAAGTGAATGATCAATTTTATTTTGGGCCAGGACACGGGGAGAAACTCCCTTCTCATTTCGAATAATGCCGTGGGATCTTTAATGTCCACCTGCGCAGGCAGATGGTTTTAGCGTCTGATAATCCAGCACACCACCAGCCTTCATTAGTGTGTCAAATGAGATTAGATGAGTTTAAAGTCTCTGTGGATCTCAGACTCACAACCTTCTGACACAGATGAGTGTGCTACTAACTGAGACAGGCTGCCCCCCCACCCCACCCCCCCCACACACACACACAAAATCAATCAGAAACACATACTTTGAGGCAGGTGTGAGTTACTCTGACTCTGCCAATGACGTCAGCGCATTCCATTTTACCGAGCGCTTCTTATTCAGTACGTTTCACAGCTGCTTTCAAAATAGCCGTAAATGACATCTTTTTATAGAACTGCCACAGGTAATTAGTAATATTATAGATTTCCTCTACCGCCATCATAAATGCCTGATATTCATTTTGCGGTAGACTTTGTCTGTGTAGAGCTGGGTTTCGTCCCTCCCACCACCCCCTCCAGTGAACTGCATGCACTTATCTACAAAGTCCAGGTTCATAAAAAATCGTTGCAGCTCTTTGACTCCCTGGATGGACACTCCTAGTGGGACCCTGAAATATTTCTCTGTGCTGTGTTGGTGAACTGAATACTTCTTGTGGGAAAGTAAAGATGAATGTACTCCTTTCAGAATTTTTTTTATTTGCATATTTCCCATAGTTTATTTGATGAGTTAATCAGGCTGTATAATTGTAAGTCAATCGAAAAAGCAATATTTGTTTGGGCTCAAAAATGCACGATTTATATGTCGACAAAAACGGTATTCATTTTTAATGTCCTCTGATGGTATCTTTCTTGTGATTGAAAAGGAAATGCTTTGAGGAAAATCATAATAATCATTGTCAATACAAATGCAATATGAATTACACAAAATACCCTTGAACAGTTATATGTACAGCAAATAGGAACCAAGAAATTAACACAATGATGTCTAAACTGTAATATTCCTTAATAAGGAATCTGAGTTAAACAAATAATAATAATAATACTGTTATAATAATCATTACATTTGTTATAGTGACTTTCACATCATGCAGATGTTCCAAAGCGCTTCACAGAATATACTGTAAAGTGCAGTGACTATCTGTTTTGTGGGAGAAAGTGGGAGCCAATTTTGTGCAGAGCAGAGGCCCACAAACAACCATGGAATGCGTGGTCAATTTTATTTAGGGAGATTGTTGTCCAGGACACCTGGAGAAACTCCCATCTCTTTTTGAATAGTGCCATAGAATCTTTAATATCCACCTGAACAGGCAGATGGGGCCCGAGTTTAAAGTATCATCCAAAGGATGGCACTTCTAACAATGCAGAGTACCCCCGCACCCCATTGAACTAGCTTAGACTGTGTGAATTCCAAGTCCCAACATGGAGCTTGAATCCACAACCGTCTGACTCAGAGGCGAGAGCTCTAACAACTAAGTCAGGCTGACATACAATGGGGGCTCCTTTCAATAACTGGAATGTTATTTACATTATGCTTTAAAATCTACCTCTTTGAGAGCAGCTATGATCCCGCCCCTTCTCTTCTGTTGACTTACTGTGAGGTGCTCTGAGACTTTATCCAAACAGTATTGTTGATGTTGTTGTTGGCTGCAAGTCCCACAGAACTGAGAGGGTCTCTGCTCTCTGTCAGTCTATCTCTGGAACAGAGTTTCAACAGTTTGGCGGGAATCCTGACAGTTCATCTTATCAAGGAATCCCATTGGGAAATATCACCCAGTGCAAGGATTATTAACTGGATCTCACTACCCGACATTTGTATCAAGTACAGAATTCTACCAGATTAAGCAAACAAGTTCCTTATCAATGTTTGCCTGAACCTAGCACATGTGAATTTGAGTTGCATATGTTTTTTGGATTGTTGACTGGTGCAAATCTCTTTCCTTTTGTTTTGGCTAGGGCCAAAACAATAGGGTTTTTTTGAGTTATTTGTGTGCAAATGCTGCAGACTGGTGCAGGAATCCTGTGAGCAATGTATTTGTTCCTAGTTCAATGCTCAAGTGTTTCAACTTGTCACGAATGTGAATGTTTAGTCCAGAGGACATTTTATAGATGATAATAATCCTCGCATTTGATATAGCGCCTTATTGCGTCATTGAGACGTCTCAAAGCAATTCACAGAATATAATGTAAAGTGGATTGGCTGTGTATTTTGTGGGTGATGCAGTAAATTGCACACGACAGTGTCCCACAAATAGTCATGGATTGAGTGACCAAATTATTATTATTTTTTTTAGAGGGATTATTTCAACCAGAAAAGCGATCCATCAATCGACTAACAACCGGGTTCCGATTTACTGCTAGGTAAATAGAGGCGTGTGGAGTAAGGAAACTTAAAACAGAGTGATATCTGTAGCACTACATCATAGAAGATTTCCCTGTCTTTTATTCCTTCAGAGTAGCATAAACTCCTGTAGTACTGTCAATGGGTGGATTGAGACGCAGTCAGCCTACACTAGCCCATCAATAGCGCCATCTCCAGTAACGAGAATTGAAAAAGAAAGCTTTTAATGTGCAATGAGACAAATGACCTAACAACATGGTGCTATACGGGAGTACAGAATTAACTCACTTAATATTAATTGTATCAATTTCCCAACTGAGCAACAAAGCGTAGCTTCACAGTTTGGGAAAGTTTTCACAACTTGATCAGAGTTGGATGACCAATCAGGTACAAAGTCATCTTAAATACTTCATATGAAATAACAATGGATTGCTTTTACAAACATTTTACCTTCCCTTCCCTCCCTATTACCAGCTTTCATTGGTCCTCTACTTGTTGTTTGTATATTGTTGAACAGCTTACGTTCATTTAGCACCTTCACACAATCTTTAAATCCTTTATTGCTTGCTCCGTTCTATCTTTCCCACAAAATATAGTCAAGTCACTTTACAGTATATTTTGTCAAGCGGTTTAAGATGTCTCAACGACGTAGTAAGGCACTCTGTCAAATGCAAGGATTATTATTATCTTTGATGCTTTCTTCTATGGAGAGTGGCAAAGTCTCAGCCACCATACCTGTGTCTTCTGGGTTCTTTGAAGTCTCCCTCCTTCCCCTCCCTTTTCTTTCCCCATCTGCCCCTACTCTCTCTCTCTCTCTCTCTCTCTCTCTCCTCTCCCCACCACATCTCCCGTGCAAAGTTAATAACTGGCAAGGGTCAGGAGGTTCAAGGGTGTTTGTGGAATATTCATTACTGCAGCTTGAGTTCGGTTCCTTGACTTGGCTGATTTGAATTGGAATTCTTCAGCTGACCCAAAATGCGTGCAAGAAAACCACCTTGTGCTGACAGACAGGGTAAAAAACTGTCCCGCTGCCAACTGGAGATTTCGCTATTCACTTGGCAGACATTCCAGTTCTAAGAAATGTTCACTCACAAATACCGTTTGGATATATTTTATATATATCTATATAATATATATATTTAAAAATACTCAAGAACAGTGAAACCAAATGTTTCTCGGAAGCTTCTGTCTCTGGAAGAGCAGAATTAATTTCATAAGCTTTATACATTTCAGTGCTCTGGGTGATGGGCTCTATGTGATTGCAAGTTGTTGTTGTTGTAAATAGACCAGTCCCCGTTGTGAATCTTACAAATAATAATCACAATGATTTATGTTTGCGTAGCTCCTTTTAATTCACTTCAAACAAGATTCTCAGTGTTTGAGAAATGCGGTGAGCACCAAGCAGGTAAATCCTCAGGTTTAATGTAGAGTCTTTTACGTTGGTTTGATTCCCGGGCAGGGGGAAATCTTAGGCAAGTTTCCTTACTGCACATGCCTCTGTTTACCTAGCAGTAAGTAAGAACCCGGTTGTTAGTTGATTGGCAGATCGCTTTCCCCAGAAAGCAATCCACTAATAATCTGTCCAAAAAAACATTTGGTCACTCAATCCACGACTGTGGGACACTGCTGTGCATGATTGGCTGCAGCGTTTAGCCCACAACATTACACAGTCGATCCACTTTACAGTCTATTCTATGAAGTGCTTTGAGCTAATAAATAGGTTTATTATTATTATTATGAAGTGAATTTAAAGGGTCATTTAAGGATATTAACTCAAAGTCACAGTTGAAGGAATATATTTTTAGAAGGTTTTTGAGGGCAGGAAAAGAGGTTATAAGACCAAATAGAAGAGAGTTGAAGGAAACATAAGCACGATGGCTGAAGGTTTTGCCACTCATAGTGGAGCACAGGGAGTAGGGAGTGAACAATAAAGGATTTAAAGATCATGTGAAGCTGCTATATAAATGTAAGTTATTGTTATAGCCAAGTAAAACTAAATCCCCAAGAACAGGAAGAGATCCTTCTCCTGATTTTGCACACAGTGGGATTGTTATTCAACACTGGCAGGTTTCAAGGCAGCTTATGTCCTATAATGGTGGGAAAGGATTCTCTGTCCCGATTAACAACAACAAAATTACATTTTTTGAGCGCCTTTCACGTCAGGAGGATGTCCCAAGGCGCTGAAAAGGATTAAGGACTTGGAACACAAAAATATAACTGTTTGAAGGCTTTGAAGGACCAGTATCACTATGTTATGAGGTGTTTGGTTAGGTTCTGCACCTTGGACAACCAGGAATAACTCATTCCAGATATTTGCTGCAGTTTGCAGGGTTTAAACATGTGGAAAAACTTTGGGACTGATTGGAAAAGTAGTCAAACAGTAAACTGGCTTGTTACTCACACCTCGTACTAGAAATACAGCCTCACGGTGGAAGCTGCGCTTTCTGCAGGGAATCCCGTGGACGTCATGCCAACTTGTGAGACTTCGGAACGAACCGCGATATCTTTGCATCCACAGCCTTACAAGTCACCGTGACAGTAGGATTCCCTGAAAATAACAATTTACATCATGAAGTGCCAGTAACGCAGAGGGTTTATTTATGTGTGTTTTCAGCCCCAAGTTTACTTTAATTGAGCTTTGGTGAACTTGAATTGTGCAATGGTGCAGTAATGGAAGAATGCCTTTCACCTTCAACTCTGTTTTGTTTTGCAGAGAAAGCTGCCTGTCTCCTGTCAGCCCTGAGCTTTGCTCCCTCGTTCAGTCAATCATAGGACCAAACAGAGCCTTTGTCATGGAAGGACACGCGCAGCTCAAGACCGGGCTGCAAACCCAAGAGCGACATCTCTTCCTCTTCAATGACATCTTCGTCATCGCCAAATCAAAGTAAGAGATGAGCAAGTCTCCATTTCACAACTGGTTATCGCCCAAACTATAACATAAAGTAATTGATAGACCAGGGGCAAAAAACACAAAGCCTTTGCACAGTTGGCTGGTTCATTACAACAACATCAACAACTTGCAATTATATATTGTCCTTCACTTGGGCAGCTTCTTGGAGTGTTTGAATAGATTAGAATAGATTTGGAAACAAAAGTGGTTACGAGAAACAACAAATAGGCTTATCCACAGCGTTGTGGCTGCTATAACTATAAGCATCAGAAATCTGAATTTAAAGTGCTGTATATTTGAGTCCAAACCTTCTGGAAAGCCAGAGGAAAAAAATTCAATGTACATTTCTGCAGGAAAAATCAACATTTTGCTACAGACCACTAGATAAACAGAAATGTTTTTTAAATAAAACAGCCCAGAGCAGAGACGCCTGTGCAAACAACAGCTTGTGTGCGCCTCTAGATGTCTCAAGGCTGCTGTGTGAGTCTGGATGTTTTCTTTACTTTTTATTGAAGGCGCTAGAGGAGATTCAGCGAGCAATCATGGAATAACTTTTGCAATTCTCTGTTATGCATTCAATTCATGCAATAACCTGTTTGACTGAAATGCTGGAGCAAAAAAAACAAGCGACAAAAAAACCTGCGCCTAATACTTTCCGGGATTAGGTAAGCAGGATCCATCCCTCCGAGGAGAGAGTGCGCATTCCATTCCAACCATCTGTCCCTGGAATTTCCATGTGTAGGTGAGGTGCATGGAATTCTCAAGTTTGGTTTGGATACTCCAAACCATGGTGATGGGTTTCCACTTGTGTCAGACACCCAGCTGACCGAAGCAAAAAATGGAGGCAAAAAATGTAAACAATGAAACTGTTGATTTCATCAACATATTAACTCGGGCTGCGAGGCCAAGACACTGTTACTGGATACAAGCAGAGTCCTGTAGCTTAGTGGTTGGAGTACTCACCTCCCTGAGTTCGTTTCCCACGCAGTGTGAAACATTGGGGAAGTTTCCTTACTCCACACGCCTCTGTTTACCTAATAGTAAGTAGGAACTCGGTTGTTAGTCGATTGGCCGATCGCATTTCTGGGGGTAATAATCCAATAAAAATAATAATTTGGTCACTTAAGCCATAATAATAATAATCCTTGCATTTGATATAGGGCTTTTCACGTCGGGAGGACATCCCAAAGCGCTTCACAGAACACACTGTAAAGTGAATTGACTGTATATTTGTGGGCGAACGCTGCAGCCAATTACGCACAGCAATGTCCCACAAACAGTCGTAGATTGAAAATGACCAATTTATTATTGTTTTGGGTTTTGGAGGGATTATTATTAGGTGTGGAGTAAGGAAACTTGCCCAAGGTTTCGCCCTCTGCCTGGAATTGAACTCAGGTCTCTCGCTTGCAAAGCGAGTGCTCTAACCACTGAGCTACAGGACTCCACCCACTGAGCTACAGGACTCCATGACTGTTTGTGGGACATTGCTGTGCACAATTGGCTGTCATGTTTCGCCCACAAAATATACAGTCAATTCACTTTACAGTATATTCTGTGAAGCGCTTTGGGACGTCTCGAAGAAGTGAGGCGCTATATCAAATGCAAGGATTATTATTATAATAACCCACAAGGTGAGACTTCCATTAATTGAGCCAAGCTGTCACAAGTAATAAATAATAAAGATAGTACGATATTTGTCATCATTAATTACATCACACACTGGTCGTTTTTTGGAGAAAAATGCTTCATTACATTGAACAACAGTGAGAGTTTGTTTCATGTCTTTAAAATGCTTAAACTGAGGGTGAAATATCACTAATTTAAAGGTCACTTAAATGTCACTTACAAGCCCTGTGAACGATACCCTGAATTTGGGGTGCTATACAGCAAGTTGTTGTTATTTCAGCAACAGAACATGTTAGTCAGAGCATCTCGGTACCAATAGAGGAAAGTTGTGAGTTTGAGTCCCAGGGCTGCCTGTCACACAAATACATACAGTGAGCTCAAACAAAAACAGAGAGAGCTGGGAACACTCAGCAGCTCAGGCAGCATCTATGGAGAAAGGAAAGTGGGTCAACGTTTCAGGTCCACGACCCTTTGTTAGAACTGGACCCGTGGACCCGAAACCTTGACTCACTTTCGTTTCTCCATAGATGCTGCCTGACCTGCTGAGATTTCCTAGCTCTCTCTGTTTTTGTTCAGATTCCAGCATCTGCAGTATTTTGTGTTTTGTACATACAGTGAGCTCTACCAGCTCTAGCCGAGCCTCGAGTCGGAATTAGTGTCCACCAGGACATTCCATCTCAGGGAAGGAAAAAAAGTTCTACTGAAAATGACTGCGCCAGCCAGCATTAAATTCTCAGGTTCACGCTCAATTCCTGCAAAGCATAAACTGCCATTGCTTGCAGTTGGTTAATGGTTAGTTAGTTAATAGAGCATCACACTGTCCTTAATCCCAAATTATTTGGAAAATCGAATGACAGGCACCATCCCAACCTCCTCCCTTGAGGAGAATGCTTGAATACTAATTTGGTCACAACTGTTTGTGGGACACCGCTGTGCGCAATTGGCCACATTTCGCCCACAATATATACAGTCAATTCACTTTACAGTATATTCTGTGAAGCTCTTTGAGACATCTCAACGACATGATATATCAAATTCAAGGATTATTATTGACAGCAGGCGATAAAAGGTGATAAAATAGACAACTAAAAATAAGCCTAGAAACTAGATGGATTGTCCAATATATATTCAGTTCAGTCCAATATGCCCCAGGAGCCACTACTCCTGGGACATAACATCTCAAAGCGCTTCATAAAATGTCATTAATGAACGATATGTAAACAAATGACAGCCACATCTTACAAATGTTAATGATCACTTGCATCACCAGGCAGACGAGACCTAAATTAATAACTCTGTCAATAATAAATGATGATCCGGAAATAAATCAGCTTCTCGTCCCCTGCCTTACCTGTCCCACCATCAGCAGTCAGGCTTTCAGCCTCTCAGCCCCCACTCTATGGAACTCCATCCTGGAGTCCCTACGACTCATCACTTACCTTGCCTCCTTCAAAACTTTCCTCTTTGACCACACCTTCGGTTAACTATCTCACACTGCACCCCCCCTCCCATTCCCCTCGGCTCACCCTCCCCCAGCTCAGGTGGGATATTCTCCTGACGTGAAAGAAGCTACATAAGTGTAAATTTGTTGTTTGTAAATAATTATCTGGATCCATTAACACAAGGTGACACTGAGATTGCATAGAATATATATATAATATATGTCTTCCCATTACAGCACCAAACTACTTCTTAAATGAGGCCATGCCTCTTGTGATCAATCACCTTTCTAATTAGCCCATTCTAGCTATTGACTATCCTCTGATCTGGCTACAGTTCTTCCGCTTTAGTTTACTGCCGTTCATCCAAACCTTCCTCTGGCTATGTTACCTTCTTACTAAATGGAAAGTTTAGTGGAAACTGTGCACAATGCATCAACACTCTCCCACATACACACTGAGCCAATGTAACAAATCATTCTCAAGACAAGCAGATATAAGCTTTTTTGACAGAAAAATGCATTGACGATTTACTTCTATTTTGAAAAGTCAAAGCAGTAAATCATTATTAAACACCAACTCACAGCTGAGTTTTAGCCATCTGTTTGTATTAAAAGTAATGGAAAATTTGCTTTTGCACAGCTCCTAATAAACAGTGTAACTCATTCACAATAATATTGTAGTTTTCGCCCTCTTTTTCCCTCCTCTCCTGAAGACACTGACGTGTGTTGCATTATGGAAACATAACCCTCCAGTTCCCCCACTCTATTTTTTATGTGTCAGCCTAGTAATGGTATGCTTAAAAATGAACTAGACACTTGGGAGATACCAAGGGGTATGTGGGAAAGATGGGGAAATGGTATTAAAAGACCTTCAAAGATCACACGACGAGTTTGTATAACGAAGGATCTTTAGCCCGTTTGATCTCATCCTTCCCAAAAACCCAATGTCACCTTCCTATTCACCTATTTGTATTTTTCTACAGATCTGCATCTCATTTCAAGCTGAAGAACCGTGCACAGATCTGTGAGATGTGGACAGCGTCCTGTTTGGAGGAAGTCTGTGAGGGAAGCACAAGCCCGGATAGGTCCTTTGTTATGGGCTGGCCCACAACAAACTGCGTGGCTACTTTCAGGTACTGATATAGCTCCATGATTCTACATTGGCATCAAGCTGGTGGGGTCATAGAAATGGACGGTCAGCTGAATGATAGCCTCTTCACTTTATTGAACATGTCTCAGTGCCTCTCGCTCCAGTCACAATTTTATCCTACACGCTGTTCAGTACTTACATTCATTGGCTTTATAGCGGTGTAAATCAACAGCATTGTTTTTTATTTGTCAGCTGGGAGTTTAACACACGTCATGCTTAAGAGCCTCCAATTCCAGCCACTTAGTGCTCACAGTTAAGTTTTGTTTGTGAGTTCAACTGTACACAATCTCTCCCATGGGAGAAAGAGAAAACAATGCCTGCTTTTGCTTAATCTGTACCTAGAGAACACAGCGCAGGTTGTTAGATGTTGAGGTATTAAGGACCCTCAAAGTGTGTATATCGGTGGTACTGTTGGACTGGAATTGAATGAGCTAAAATTGCACACCAATTAGAACATGGCACTGGTATGCTTTTAGCTGCTTGTGCTGCTCGGACCACTCTGCCAGACTCTGGCTTGCAGGGTTTACAAGAGCCAAATGGGAACAATTCCCATCTCCCAATGATGTTTCTTCCCTTCTACATCTCATTGATGAGGAGTCAATCATCATTCCCCTTGCTGGAATACT
Source organism: Callorhinchus milii (assembly GCF_018977255.1). NCBI lineage: Eukaryota > Metazoa > Chordata > Chondrichthyes > Chimaeriformes > Callorhinchidae > Callorhinchus > Callorhinchus milii. The sequence continues at coordinate 65,963,927 of NW_024704745.1, read as the reverse complement.
GTGAACTGCCTGGCTCAGATATCAATTACCTAATTCACTACACATACAGAATTCATGTCCACTTTCATTAAGAGACTATGGAGTTAACTTAACCCAACTTTCCTCCACCCCCCCCCCCATAGGATTATGTGAAAATAATCAAAAGGATATACACCTTTATGTCCATCAACCAGCTTCAAATTCCTGCTCTTATAATGGGATCTAAAATGTGATATTTGCAAACCGCATTAGTTGAGTTACTTGCAATCCAATTTGGTCAAATCCAATCCTGTGTCCACCTCCCCTTGTTTGGTGATCAACTCCATCACTGAGGAACACCAAGACCCTGTTCTACATAAATGGAGCTTTATACAACCCTGTTGTTGTTGTTATTTGTGAATGTAAGATTTTAGACCCCAGTTTAGGACAACTTTAAACAACTAAGCAGGTTGTATACATCAAGCAATGCTGGGAAATAAATGGTTTTTTAGTTAAAAAAGAGGAAAATTTGCAGGTCAATGAGGAACCATAATTCAATGAATAGACAGCAATACAGGACACACATTTGTTCAAAGGAGTGATTTATATCACATCTAATTGCATCCTACGGTGTTATAAACCAGTATAAACCAACCCTTTGCGCTACATCACACTGCCAAGTGTCTGTTTAGCTAAGTGTAATTAATCCCAAATATTTCTAGTGGGAAAACAGCTGAAACGCATAAACTTCTTTGTCAACTATGTTTAATAAGGTTTTCATAAGAGTCAATTCTCTCAGAGCATTTAACATTGACTCTCGGTGTGTCTCTAGTGTGCTCCTTCAGACTGTGTACAGTCTCCTCTTCCTCAGTCCGACAGTGCCAGGAATGAGAGGTTTTAGTTATGTGGGGAATCCAGAAAACATGATCAGAGAGAGTTAACAAGTATCTAATAGAGCTTTCATAATTATGAATGTATTTGGTAGGATAAATAACAAATAACGATAAACGATTCCTGCTGATCATGGGGAAAGAGGAAGGGGTGGGATTAGAGTAGATACATCTGGGGGAAAGCTAGCACCAGCACAGATGTGATGGGCTGTTTGTGCAATAAACTTTCTCTGATTTATTACTTGTGTATTACTCACTTTCTGTGCATCTTATTGATCTGATTTTACTTCTGTTGTTACAGTACGACAGAACAGAAAGAAAAATGGCTTTCATTCCTGCAAAGGTAATGGCTGCAGTTTGTTTGTTTGGTGTGTGGTGTGCCAATATAAATGGATTAATTATCTTTCGATTTCACAAACTATGGACCACATCACAGTCCAACCGTTTCCAGGAAAACTTGTGATTTGTTTCAAGCTGTGTTTGTGAGACATTGTGCACAAATTGGCTGCTGTGTTCACCTACAAAATACACAGTCACTGCACGTTACAATAAATTCCGTGAAGTACTTTGAGCCGTCCTCCCGATGTGAAAGACGCTGTATTAAATGCAAGGATTGTTATTATTCCTCGGATCTTGGCTACAACTGGGAGCCTTTGTGTATGAGAGAGAGTGAGGTGGGGGATTGGGCGGGGAAATCAACGACATTGATATTGCTCTAGTAAGTGGTGGCTCTGAATGTCATAAATGGATTGCCTACTGGAAAGAGGAGCTTTGAGAGAAAGGAAGCATTGTTTTAAATATATATATATACTGTGCAGAGTATTCCTATTTGGTTTTTAATACATACTCCACTTTCACGGTTAGTGATTGCTTTTTTTTTTCAAATGTAAAAATTAATAAATGTATTTTGTGAGTGGATTTCTTGTGTACTGAAGTAGCAGGAAAGCAGAGGAAATTTAAGATATTTGGATCCCAGATTGTACTGAGTTTAGAAGGTGCACGGTTTACATATCAAGGGTTTTTGGTGATTATCATTCCCCTGAAGCTTTTTATGTCAGTGAGATGGCTGAAAAAATAATTTATGTTGGGGTGAAAATCAGGAGATGTAATAATGATAATAGTTACTCATCGTTTTTCTCCTGATTTTTCAGATTCATTAAACAAGAGAAAGAAAAGCAGCAATTCAAAAGCACTCCGTTAAAGATCATTACCAGAAATGTTGGAAGTTGTGCACATGTAAGTATCAGTTAATCGTGAAAATCGTTTTCCCCTGGTGGGGATGCAAGGAGAATTGAGCATGAATTCAAGATTGTGGCTAAGAGAGTAAAAAGAGAGATTTCAAAGACTTTCTTGATAAGAAAATAGTCTAAAATCATGTCTAAGCCTATCAGTTTAAAACGACGAGTAACTATTTCTAGGCCCTGAACATTCAGTCCAAAAGGCAATATTCCTAAAAGACCTGGGAACTGCTAATTGTGACTTGTGTTTTTTGTTCATTCTTGCAATATTCTATTTACAAAACAACAACAACAAGATTCCATTTATAGAGCGCCTTTCACGTCGGGAGGACGTCCCAAGGCGCTGTACAGTTGGGTCAAGACCCAAGCATTGGGGGGAAATGGTCAGGGTGAGGGGAGGGAAGGGAGGGAGCGAGGAGGGGGTAGAGAGTCGAGAGGGGAGCTGAAGGCACGGTCAAAGAGAAAGGTCTGGAGACCGGCCTTGAAGGAGGAAAGGGAGGAGGCGGCGAAGGCACTGGGGGATAGAGTTCCAGAGCCTAGGGGCTGAGAGGCTGAAGGCCCGGCCACCGATGGTAGGGCGGTTGGGGCGGAGGATGTGGAGCAGACCGGAGCCAGAGGAACGGAGGGTATGGGCAGGTAAGCGCAAGACCGATTAAATATGGCTGGGGATGAGAACAAACAGCTGTGAGGAGATGGGATGTAGCTCAGAGAACTATTTTCATACTTTGCCAGAATTTAAAAATCACAAATACCCACGTTGCAAAATATTGGAGATTAGACCATAAATTGGAGGTGGCAATAGCCTTTCCTACATTTGATACAAAATGCCCTTTTATCTTGATAGCACCTGGCAATGAAACAATACAGCAAACAGTGTGAGGACAACTGTTTCCTTATGTCAACATAAATATACACCTTGCAGACAACCAGGGAAGCGTGTTCAGGAACTAACTGAGGAGCCTCAAGTGTAGTATCAGATTCACCAATTTAACAGCCTATCAATTTGCATTTCTCAATTGTCTGCTATTATTAACTGGTCTCAACTTACAGACACAATTAAATGGTTGAGGTGTTTGAATCCTTGAGGACCACTGATAATTATATGTGTGACAAATGTGGTAGTCGTATATTTCGGAACTCCTAAGTGTTCCCTATATAGGCCACAGCTAGACATACTGTCCTATTGAGCCTCTGCATGTGCGATGCAGCCCGAGGGCTCGACCACAAGTAAACAATTTAAAAAAAACTGTTCCTTTAATTAGTTATTGAATTGTCTGTAATGCAAAACCTATTAAGCCGTGAGAGGAACACATCCTGCTTCTTTGCTCTGGAGGGTAATCAATAAAAGCTCAAACATCCAGTGTTCTGAGTGCTTCACTAATTCTATCTTATCCGAGCAGCATCAGACAGACAAGCTGAATAGTGGTGATCGCTATTGCATGGCTCAGCTGCCAGGATTCAGCAGCAGTGAAACTTTGGTTCACGTTTTCTTTTAACCCATTGCTTGGACTCCCCCTTCCCCCCTCCCACCCCAATATAGCCTGACACAAATGAAAATCCAGCTCCATAACAGCATCAGAACTTGGCACAATGATAATTAAAGGGACATTGTTGTCTAGTAAAATATCTTGTGACACATTTTGCAAGCTTTAAAAAGAAACCGTAATGAGTGAAGTTTCCCAGTTCTCAACTAAAATTAAAAGGACTCATTCTGGTAACTGTGCCGTTTCTGCAGCACAGTTCCCTAGGTTCCTTTCAGTGGGAGGTTTGAGGAAGTCTGCGGCTGCCAGATTTCAGACCTGTGGGTCTGATGATAATGTACCTTTAGGTTTCTTTCTGCTGTCACTGTGAACCAACAATCACAATCCCTCCAAGCTAGTTTTCGTCAGCTTCATTGCATCGATCAGGGAAGCAAAAGCCGCACTTTCACCTAAACTCACTCCTGCTCACCTAGTCTTGGACCCTGTGCAGAAAATACATATGAAAGTATTGCACTTCAATTGTTAGCTATTGAATGTGCCCTCTTTCACTTAACAGCTGGAGTTAGCACATTACACTGAACCCCCAAGAAATTTCCCTGTCATTAAGCACAAAGTCACAGTGTACTTGTTCTTGCCCAGAGCATAAGGTGAAAGACAGAGAAAGAACATGACGGTGGTGTGAGCCTTTGTACCTAGAGCCCCTCTGCCCCCACCTTTGGAATTCCATCCCACAGTCCCTTCCCTTCGCTCCCTCCCTTGCCTCCTTCAAGGCATGTCTCAAGACCTTCCTCCTCGACCGCACCTTCGGCCACCTTCCTACCCCTCCCCTCCCTGCCCTACACTGTACAGGGAAGTGAGATGGGAACAAAATAAATTATTAGTAGATCTGGGTTTTTTTAATATAAAATTGACCGAAACACTTATAGGACTTAAAATATACAAGCTTCCTACAATCTGTGGAAGAGAAATCATAACGCCAGATTATCCTCTTTAATTTCTGGATTTATTCTCCCTTTGGGCCCAGTAATGTTGTTGTTGTTGTTATTGTTGTGTGGTCACTGAAATGACCAGCTTTGTGCTCTGTGAGCTGCTTTCACATAAATGTACAATATTGGTAAAATCTCCTTTGATGTATTTAGGAATGCGTGTTATTCCAAACTGATTTATTCAAAGGATGTGCCAGGTTTGAAAGTTGACTTGATTTTTTTTTAAAAAAAGATCCTTTCTGCCAGCTTTTGTGGTTAGTGCTGTTTTCTTCACAGAATTGATGAGAAATCACTGAATGAACATGTTATAAAAGGATTTAGGAAAATAACATCTTCCCTATAGTCAAAAGTAGAAACATTTGACCGCTTTTTCCTACCGTGAGCACTGTGTCCCACATGTGACAGGCAGCTTCCAGTGTCATTATTCATTTGTGAGTTTTGACAGTGTTTCCAGTCTATTCACACGTGGCGGCTCCAGCCTTCTGCTTGTCCCTCGTTCCACCATCAGTGGCCGCACTTTCAGCCACTACACCCGAAGCTCTTCTCCCTCTGTTCCTCTGCCTTGGCCCCTCTTTCCCCATCTTAAGGCCGCGCCTCTTCGACCGTGCTTACAGCCTGCCCAGCGTTATGCTCTGCCACTGTGAAGCGCTCTGGGACGCTACCCCCTCCATGAGGGGTGCTATACAAGTCGTTGTTGTCACAGCAAAACCCTGACTAATGTAACTAATTTCATACTAGATATTTACAACATGGCTGAAACTAGCCAAAAGAGTCAACAAAAAAAAATTAACTCCAGATCTGAACTACAACAGCAAGGTCAAAAAAGCTTATCTGTAGCAACAAGCCTAAGTTCATATTCAGAACCCGCTGCCCTTACAAGTTTGACTTTGGACATAAAACAGTCTGAGTTCCCTGCCAAGGTCTTTTTATGGAGGCATCTATAGATTTTAATTACCCTCCGATAATACGATTTCCCCCCTTCTTATCTCTTTCAGTCAAAAGTTCTAACTGTGAACAACACAGACACTGCGAATGATGTTGTTGCCATGGCACTTCAGCAGTTTGCAATCACAGTAAGTTGGTTCATAACTGTGTTTTTTCCGCGTTGTTACTTAATTAATTCTTCGGTCTATTTATAGTTACCCCAATCTTCAGAGCTGTCCAAGTCCGTAAAGAGTCCTCCAAACTCACATCAGGGTTTTATTATTAGAAATGAATCATGACTAAATATGATAAATATATAACTGGTGGCTCTATAATTCAAAACCTTCATTAACCAAGGAGAGTAAATCAAAACCTATTCTCATCCGTTTTTATGGACGGTCTTTGGACGGTCAAATACTTTTGAGTTGAGAAAGATTTCAGGGGTTGTAAATTTGTGAGAATGTCATCCAAGATTCAGAGTTAAATATATTATTAAAAAGAGCTTTAAACACAGGTTATCATCCTATGATATCTGCTGCTCTGTTGCACATCAAATATGAGCGCTCTTGTAGTGGGAGCTGACTTAAGCAAAAAAATTATGGATCCAAAAACAACAAGATATATTGTGTCTGCCTTTGGATATATTATATGCCAGTTGCAACCCAAGTATAAATGTATGTGTACAGAGGAAATCACAGGCACCCTTAATTTTGTAACAAGCAAAACTGTGGGTGGTGAGGATGTGGTATTCTCTGCTGGAAGCTGTGGTTGAAGCAAATAGCATTAATATATTTAAGAAAAAAACATGATGCACACATGAGGGAGAAAGGAATGGGGGGATTAGGAGGGGTGGAGGCTCGTTGGGCACAGACAAGTTGGTCTGAATGGCCTGTTTCCATGTCGTATCACTCTATACACAATGAAAAGGATTGGTTATTACTTAAATTAAGGGTACCTGTATTATATTCTGCATATAATCAAGTCCAAGCTTAGAAAATGGTATTTGATGCATGGTTTGCACATGGTGCATAATTACCATGGGAAAGAATGTCAAAACCTTGGGATAGTGGGCATCCATTATTCATATTTTAAAACAAATAGTAAGCAAAGCAAGTAGAATTATTAACTAATATACAGGATGGATGAACCACACAGGCCAGATATCTGAGACTGCCACAGAGGGTTAAGTTCGGAATGCTTTGTTCTCTCTACTGGTTACTAAGTGCAGTCTGGTCTTGGTCAGCTCTTTAAAGCTGTTTCTATTTTTTCCAACTCATTGTAGATATAGACTGCTTGCTATTTCCCCCATCTACAGTTCACCTTCATTCTTAGTATCTCTGCTGTACTGATTATATTTTACTTGGCTCTTACCATATAGGGCAGCACTAAAGATTATCAGCTTTGGGTCAACTCTGGCAAAGAGGATGCCCCCTACCCTCTGATTGGTAAGTTACAGAATTGTTTAAAAGATTTGTTTATCCAGTCTACAGAGCATCGGAAAATGATGGGTCGATAATTTTGCAACGTTTCTTAATGGCGTTTCTTATTGAAGACATTCTGTCTGTGATACTGACTGCTGCTTAAAATCAATCTACATTCAGAGAGGGGTTTCCTTGAGCTTCTGGTGAATAACACACTTCACCATTCGGATTTCTTAATACAGAAATAAAGTTATGAAATACCACAAAATCTACCTTGTAGTACCATTGTTTTAATCATTCCAAAATAAATAATTTATGTTGAAGGTGTTATTCCACAATATCTCATAAAGTAGCGCCTTGGGACGTCCTCCCGAGGTGAAAGGCGCTCTATAAATGGAATCTTGTTGTTGTTGTTGTTGTTGTTGTAGTGCACACTAGTAATAAAATCTCTCTGTGGTGCAGTGAGACCTTGTACATTATTGCCCAGATATCTTTTTACAGTCTCCTTTGTGTATTTATAGAATGAAATCATGATGTGTGATTGCATATATTGTCATTATACAGTACTCATAATCGTTACAAACAGAATTTAGCTTCTTAGTATAATAACGTTATGATAAAGTGATGCTAGAAATAACAGTATTGTTTTTACAAAATACAATCTGCATTGTTTTCCATTAAGAATATATCTAAGGAATCAGTTGCATTTATTATGAACCAACTATATTGAAATCTGTATTAATATTCAGTCATTTCCTATCTTTTTTAGTCACACCCTACCTGGAAGCTAAAATATTACATTTTAAGATTGAATTAGATAAATATTTGAAAAGGAGAAATGCAAAAGGATATGGGAAAAGGCAGGAGAAGGGAAATAAAAGGATAACTCTTTCAGAGAATTGGCACAAACATATTGGCCAAATTGCCTCCTTCTGCACTGTACATTTCTATGGTTCTATATTGGATATCACTGTCAGCAATGATGTTGGTTTACAATTTTTTCATCTGGAAACCAGATCTTGGGAAACTATGTTCATGGCAACTTGGATGACGACAGTACAAGAAAAATTCCCATGTTTTTTGTCAGCCGAGTGTCTGACACATGCAGAAACCCGTCACCATGCTGAAGAGTATCCAAACCAAGCTGAGAATTCCATGCATCCCGTTGCCATGTGAAAATTCCAGAGAGAGACTGTTGGAATGCGCATTTTCAACAACAACAACTTGGATTTATATAGCGCCCTCTACGCTGGACCGCTTCTTAGAGTGCTTTACAGTAATGGATCCCGGGAAACTTTTCTAATTTTAATAATTTTAGTAATTTTCTCCCTGGAGGGACACATCCATCCTAATTCCAAAAAATATTTGGTGCAGGTTGGCAGGAGCCAAGGCTTGGGACCCCAGAGTGTGTGTTGGGGGTACTGCTGGAGTATAATCAGCTAAAACCGCATAGCTTGCCATATATAACACTATCTGGCAAGCTTTTCCTCAGCTTTTCCTCAGCTTGTCCAGCTAGGACCACCCTATCCATTAGGGCTTACAGGGTTAACAGGAGCTGAATGGGAGGATTCCTTACTCGCAGTGACTGGTCTGACCTTCCAAGTCCTGCTGATGAGCCAGGCTGGCTGTGCTGCTACAAGCAGTGCCCTGGAATACTGCAGACCTGCCTGGCTCAGGAACTGGACTACTGAGACTGTCATAGAGGACGAGCTCGATTCCAACATTCTGTTGGGGCCAGTTCAGCTCTAAAATGAACCCACAAAGGAGAATAGTGCTTTCCTATTCACGTCTTCAGCACGAAAAATTATGAATCTAATAATTTGACTGTGCGCAGTATGCTAGTATGCCACGCAGTATATACCATTGTCAATGAGCACTGCAGATTGGACAGTAGTCGTGACCACAAACCTTTACTGAGTAAACACTATCTATGCTTCAGTTCTGTGAGGAAGATGGACTTCACCTGGAAATATTCTAAAACCCAGCAGTTGTACAGATAGCAGTAGGAATAAATTTCCTGTGGTTGCAGTATGACAGAGTTGAGCTGACGGCCAAGTCTGAGAAACTCTGCTGAAGAAGTTATTGGAATCAAGAGGGTAAAAATATCCATGAGACCTTGGACAGGCTTTTAGATCTTAATGAATAACGATATCTCATAAAAACACATCTAACTGCCCATCCGAACCAAAGCCAAGGTACAATGAGATGATGCAGAAGATACAGCACAAAACGTCAGTTACATCTAAATTAATAATCAATGCCAAAAAACTCGAATACACTAAAGACAAATGTCATCATCCAGAAGATCAAAGCGACAGTAAAGAATTAATTTTGTGCTGCACAGTCAAGTGAAATAAAAGCTCCCCGCAGTTGAATCTGATGTCGTTGAAAGATGTAAAGAGCAATTATAAACTGGATGGCAAAATGTTAAAACAACCTTTAGGCACCTAGTGGGACCCAACTTTTGCCAAAGATCAGGTGAGATCTGCAATAAAGTTGTTGAAAGTTAGGAAATCTGCTAATTTCACTGTCCCAGTGAAATACTTCAATATGTTATCCTATGTGAAGGGTGCTATAACCATGATCACTGGAACTCCCTGCCTCATTCCCTTTATCTACCTCTGCATCCTCCCCTCTATCTATCTTTAAACCCCAATCTTTAAATCTTTAAAGCTTTATCTTTAAACCCCAATTTAGGACCTACCTCTTCAACAGCTTCTGTGATCACCTGCTTCTTTCCCTTTCTCCCTTGTTTGGCATCTAACTCTGTCAATGTGCCATCCTCCAACATGCTATCCTGTGTGAAGGCCACTTTGTAAATGCAATTTGTTATTGTGAAATTCTTAGTGTATAACATCAACAAGTGAGCCAAGCTCTATTTTGCTCAGAGATGCTCCATTTAGGATGCACACGTCTTTTTTAATGAAGAACATTTTCCAGTTCAAAACACAAAATACTGTGGATGCTGGAATCTGAAACAAAAACAGAGAGAGCTGGGAAAACTCAGCAGGTCAGGCAGAATCTATGGAGAAAGGAAAGTGAGTCAACGTTTCGGGTCCACGACCCTTCGTCAGAACATTTTCCAGTTGTTTGGACTGAATCAGTTTTTTCCAGCTAAAAAAAAAGGTGCCAAGTTGATGTGCGAAACATTGTATGGTCAGATAGTTAGCCAGCAGCAACACAATGATAGAAGACACACTAAACCTCCTGTTGAACAAAGCATAAATTACGTAGATTTCTGCTACAAAATAATATCTCGGGATACAGTATATAGCTTGGGGCACGACATGTCAACCAATTGCCAGGATGATGGAAGGTGAACTAGATGGACCTGGGTCTTGTTACACCTAGCAAATTCTTATGTTCTTAACTGACCAGGCTACAGTGCTGCCAAAGGGATATTTACACCTAGCTTAAATTACTTCAACTTTCTAAAATAAGTGAGTGAGAAAATATGTGCATTATTTTTATTAGCTACAAGGAGGCATCTGACATTTTGGATACGGGCCTATTGAATTTCTGGGGCGGCAAAATGATACCAATTGATACTAAGATGCATCCGCAAGGTATTTGTTTTTTTTTGAGAAGTTGTGCGAATGAAGGGGATTGAGAGTATGTAGAACTGAAACTGTTTTCAAAGAGGAAGTGAGAGTGCAAGCTCAGAAGAAAGATGCCTCTGTGTATCTACAGAAGGAATGCCTGGGACATATCCTGTAGGTGCAGGGATATCATGTACCAAAGGTTGCCTTGTAAGAAATTGCTGACTGAGGTAAAAGTAAGTGTGCAGCCATAAAAGATGAGGCCAAGTTACTTCAAGAAAAAGAACTGGTCTTACATTGATTTGGAACTATCTTTGGAAATATGACTGTTTAATTGAAGAGCTTGGCCCTCTCTTTTATGACTACATACTCCTTGTTACAGCCAGCAATTTCCTGCAATGAAACCTTTGGTTGATGGAATAATAATATTCTGTGCTTGCAGCTAATATAGCACCTTTCACGTCTCAAAACGATTCATAGGATTTACTGTAAAGCGTAGTAACCACATATTTTGTAGGGGAACGTGGCAGCCAGTTTGCACACAGTAATGCTCATAATCAGCCATGAAGTGAGCGACCAGTTTAGTTTTAATTCTCAGGAATTCTCAGCTCAGATACTGGGAGAAATTCCTGTCTCTTTTTAAATCGTATTACAGGATCTTTTAACATCCACCTGAACAGGCAGATGGGACCTCAATTTAACTTGTCGTCTGCAAGCTGGGACCTCCTCCCCCCAGCTCATGTAGTTCCAATAACAACAAAGGGAGACACAATCATTGTTCTTGTTTTGGATGGAGACTATGTCAATGTTTGCCTCATCACCTCAGCTTTGTGTAGTAATTTCACTGTACCAGAGTTCTAATTTATGAACCTATCCTTTTGAGTTTCAAACCATTTCTTCTTGGGTAATTTTTCAAGAGGATATTAGAGCCAGGTTGGGTACATAATCTAGCCTGAAGTTCAGCCTGAACTCCAGCTCTGCCGATGTTCTCTCGGCTAGTCTGGAGAAGCGAAAACTTCCTACAACTAAATGTTGACAAGACGGAAGCCATACTCATTGGCTCCCGTCAACGACTTCCATCCTGACCTCCTCAATCTCTCTGGTCTACCCCTCACACTTGCCAAACCGGTGCGTAACCCCAGCTCCACCGAGCACACGATCCCAAACTCCGCCACCCGCATAGTCATTTGCACTAAACTCCGTACCCCATCACACCAGCACTAGCCAGTCTCAACTGGCTCCCTTTTGCCGATCAGATCGATTTCAAGATCCTCACACTCATTTTCAAATCCCTTCATGCCCTGGCATCCGCCTACTTCTCCGACCTATTTATCCCCACAACCCACTGCCTCTGCTCAACTGGCTTTGGCCATTGGTGGCTGCGCTTTCAGCCACTAGCCCAGAAACTCTTCCTCTATCCCTCGGCCTTGCCCCTTCCTTCCCCAACTTCCTCTTCGACCGTGTCTACTGTCACCTCCCCCTGGCTGGGTGTCATGCTCCACCATTGTCAATCGCTCTGAAATGCTACCCTGTGTGAGAGACGATATAAAAATGCTTGTTGTTGTTTATTATTAGATAATAATAACGAATAATAAAATCATTATCCTCTTAAATCAATTCTTATCCAGTGTATACATTCCCAGCTTTGGCAATTTCTCTTCACAAGATTAACATTGAAGTGTGTTATATAGGATTATTATTGTCGTATCTGATGTGGCAGAGCGTACATTTCTTCTGTGTTTGTCTATTAAGTACCATTTACTAATAGCATTCTTTTTCTGACCTAAGAAATTTCCCATTTTAAACATGTAATGAATAGATTGGCAATGCTCGCCTTCAGAATGCTATAGAGACCTTCATTTATTAATAATGATAAATTCATAAATATGTGTGAGCCCGGCTTAGTTGATAGTATTCTTGCCTTTGAGTCAGAAGGTTCTGGATTCAAGCCCCATGTCGGGACTTTGAACTGCCACAGCCTTGGCTGATGCCGGGGGAACACTGCATTGTCAGAGGACCTGTCCTTCAGATGAGAAATGTGCACAAATGTGTGTTAATGTGCAAGAGTGTGTCTAGGAGTCCTGTAGCATAGTGGTTGCCGCGCTCACCTCGCAAGCGAGAGGACCTGAGTTTGATTTCTGAGCAGTGTGAAACCTTAGGCAAGTATCTTTACTCCACGTGCCTCTAGTTACCTAGCAGTAAGTAGGAAGCCGGTTGTTAGTTGATTGTGGATCGCTTTCTGAGGGTAATAATCCCTCCCCCAAAAAATTTGGTCACTTTAATCCACAACTGTTTGTGTGACACTGCTGTGTGCAATTGGCCGCCGCTTTTCGCCCACAAAATATACAGTCAATTCACTTTACAGTATATTCTGTAAAACGCTTTAGGACGTCTCAAAGACGTGAAAAGCGCTATATCAAATGCAAGGATTATTATATTATTATCATACAGATTTATTGACCTATATAAATGACATGGCAATAGATTGGTCTGTGACCAACACAGAGAATTGTGGTCAGGGAGCTATGCTATGCTTCAAAGAGATTGTATACACTCGTGATCAAATAAACTTTACATGTAACACAAGAAGAATGTTTTCTGGCAGAGAAATACTTTTGAACATTACGTGACAACAACGCATGGAGCAAATTTGGAAAACAGAGAATTGTTACTCTGAAGCACACACAAATGTCTACAGTTAAGGCACAGGAGAACCAGTGGCCTTAACAGAGCTGCATAGTGTAATTACAACGATCATGGAGAGAACATTTAGCTACAAAAGGATACCAAGAAACTCATTTCTACTGATGCAAAATGCATCTGTGAAGCCTGATGCTCAAGATGGACAGTGAGTTAACTGACCTGGTTAATGACCCAGGTTTTATTTTGTCATTGACCTCTTGGTGAAAAGACAGTTACTCTTCACCCTGAAACATTTCCATTAACCTCGACAATCATCAACAGCCAGCTTTGCAGTGATGTCCCCAGGCTGATGTGCTCACTTCTAGAGTGCTACTCTGTGAAGGATCTTCAGGTTTCTCTCAGGGTCCAGCATTTATTCACAAGAGAGATCTGAAAAGAGAATGAATGCACATACTTTTCAAAGATATCACATATAGTGCGAGTAACATAATTTGCAGTGTGTGAACTATCCTAGTCACTGAGCATTTAAACTGGTTCTGACTTACTCGGTGGCAAATGTACACAAGTCCAATGCTTTGTACAGAAATACTTTATTCCTTATCATTTATTTTGAAATGTGAAGACTTAGAAAACAAACAGGGTGCACTTAAGAGTTTCTATAGACTTCCCACACCCACCTCGCTCTCCACCTCCAATGCAAACAAATATTTTTCAGCTGGGAGCAGAATTTGCACAGGAGCGAGGCTGGGGTTTACACTGTGACTCTATTACCTGAATTATTAATAAACTGATTCCACTAAACAGTTTATTTTTATTGCTTTGAAGTTCAGTGTTTTTTTGAACCCACTCAATACCAGTTCTACTCTCCAATTCCACATCTGGAATAGAGGAACACACACCACAAAAAGAAGAAAAAGAGGATAATAATAATAATAATCCTTGCATTTGATATAGTGCTTTTCACGTCATTCAGACTATCACATACAGTTCTACTAGTTTATTACATCTTAGCAAAACATTTATTCTCAATGTCCTGCCCTTTGCCATACTCCTTTGTATCTCTACCACCCAGCTATCTTTTATTTCGTTCTTAAACCTCCCAATTGATTTTGCATTTACAGCTTTCTGAAACAGAGTTTCAGTTTGAAGAAATGTTTCCTGACCTCAGTTTTAACTATCTTGGTTTTGATTTTAAGGTGTTGCTGCCTGTGTAGTGAATTGGCTCCTCTATTCTATGATGTGGCCTGTTAACCTCTACTCTGACTTGCTCTCTCCCCTCGTTCAAAACCTGTCTCAAAATGTATCTCTTTGACCGTGCTTTCATTCTTCTTCCCCCCTCTCCTTTGGCTCCAACCCCCAGCTCATGGCCCCATCAGCTTTGTCAAGCACTTTGAAACATCCTCCTGATGTGAAAGACACTAGATAAATGTAATAATTATTTCATTTGGTATAGCGTCTTTGACCGGAGGATGTCCCAAAGCACTTCACGGGATTTACCATGAAGAGGAATGACTGTGTATTTGTGGGCAAATTGTATTGTGTTGCTGTAAGATTATTTTTATACATGATGTCCTTTGTCCTTTTGGATCTTGGGTTCTCACCTTCATGGATCTATCTTGCAGACGATGAATAATATTGCAAAATACAAATTCTCCCACAGTGTCTATTGACAGTCTATTGTAGAATAATTAAATAATTAAATCCACCAGCACCGAGTGTTTCCAACTGAGTAAAATCAACATCAGAACTCTTCATGCAGACGGTTGTGAGAATGTAGAACTCACTGCTGAAAGCTGTGGTTGAATCAGCCATGTACTTAAGAGGAAACTTGATACAGACATGAGGAATAGAGGGGTACAGGAGAGGAGAAACATGAGGGATAGAGGCTCGTGTGGAGTATAACCACCAGTTAGGCTAAAATGCCTGGTTTTGTGCCTTATGTAATTTTATGCAATTCTATGTAAAATACTATATAATAAACCTTGCATTTGATATAGTGCCTTATCATATTTTTGAAATGTTTCAAAATGCTTCACAGGGTTTATTGCAAAATGGAGTGACTATATTTGTAGGCGAACGCGGCAGTCAATTTATACACAGCATTGTCCCACTAACAGCCATGAAGTGAATGACAAGTTTTGTTGGCCAGGATACAATATCAAGCATTAACCTCAGCTAAATGAACATTAGTGCCAAGACTCTTATTTTTTCTGATTGGTGCTAAATTGCCACAAAAATTACAGGCACTAGGAAATTCTTTCTGGTATGTTTGGTTTACTCCTTTGAAGTTGTTTGTTGGATCTGTGAACATTTCTTTGAACATAATAGTAAATATAGGGGAAAAACATCCATTCACTGCAGAGTGGACTCCAGTTTCATGATGTAGATTTTATGTTAGGTTCAGTTTATAGAAATATATGGGTCTAATATGCAGGATTTCTAACATATTTCTTAAAAAAGATGTGAAATTATTGAATTTCTAAAACATCATATGCAACTTCAAGCATGTTGAATGATTGTTCTTATTAAAGAATCTGGTGACAAAAACCTGGATGAAATTTCACCTGGGTTGAGATTTACTCTATTTATGTAGCATTTTAGAGCGGCCAGAATTTGGCAAATTGTTCAACTTTGAAGTCGGATTTCTGTAGTTCTTAAAAGAACTTACAGAAAACTGGCTTCAAGATTAGTGCTACATTTAAAAAATTGACATAATTCTGAATGATCAAAAATACAACATAAATAGATTAAATCTAGACCCAGGTGAAGTTTTTCCAGAATCCAAATCTGAATTAATCCAATTAATCCCAGCATAGGAGAAACTAAAGAGGCATTTCATCTTGAACAATTATTCTTCCACACAACACCATCAATATATAACACCTATATTTCAAATGGTATTAGGAACTGGTTTTTGCATTACTAATATTTAATTATAATTGGAATTCATGATATAATAATTAAGGGATGTCATCGGGACAAATTGATTTGGTGTTACAGAATTAGAAGCTGAAGATTTGCTTTGTTTTTTTGCAACAGGCCATGAATATCCGTTTAGCATTAAAATGAGTCATGTTCGAGAAGCAGCTGCCCAGACACAAGGATGCAAAGACTCCATCTTCCCTCTGGATCTCCAAGGGTCCTTCATCATTGAGCAGTTGCCCATGGATATGCAGTGCCAGTTCACACTGAAGCCAACATACTTGGCATCGAGCCAACAGATTACTGGTAAGGATTTTTCACAGATGTTGAAGTCCGTCAAATAAACTTAAGAGTTATTGGTTTATTATTTAAACCTGGCATCATCCTTTAGTGAAAAATGAGCTTCAAATTCCAGATGGATGACAGATGTTGAATAGTGTTATGTGGCAGTAGATTGTTTTTGAAAAATGGGAGAAAAGGTATGGGATTTTTTTTTCTCTTCCCCCGGAACAAAGGAAAATTTATGGATTTTTTTCCCTTGGGATTTCAGGGAAACAGTTATTCTAAGACCTACAATTATGAAAATAAGACCTTCCTTTTCAAATTCCTGCCAGTTTATTACTCACCGAGAATTCAGCTCAAGAAACGAAAACACTTGCTGCCAAAGGGGAAATGACCTTTCTCGAAATTGTTTTTAGACATCAAAAAATAACACTTGTAACTTCAGAAATCTTTGCCTCCTTGTTTTTCCGTATTGCCCACAACAATGCCTTGAAATAAACATCTAGGATTTAAAGAGAGAAAAAATGGTTACAGTATGGTCACATTTTCACTGTAACTGTTGAAATGCTTGATGCGTATCAAACTTGAATATATTGTGACGTGAATACATTTGAACTCAGGGCTTTCTGATTCTGTTTCTCTAACATGAGATGCATAATACTGGCAAGTGGATTTCTAATATAAAGAGACTTCAAATGCTGAAAATCATCAGCAATCTCTCAGCATCCCAGGGCTTTTGGACTTTCTCCTGACGTGAAAGCCGCTATATATATGTAAATTTGTATTGTACGGAGTGCTAGCGGTAATATGCAATGGGAATAAAGACGGACATTTAATTGTTGAAGTGACAAGTGTGACAGTACATAGCATGGTCTTTCAGAACATGATTGATATGATGTATCCACATTGATTTTGTTATGAAATGTCACATTGTTCCATCCATTTGCTCAGCCTGGCCATCGATTGGAAACAAACCCCTCCCAGTATGCGCACAATTCTTTGGTCAGTTTCGCTCGCAAAATTCCTCGTCACCGTCTTGGTTGCTGCTAAGCAAGATCGATCCTTTTTCTGATCCTGGAACCACTTGATTAAATCTGTATCTTATTTTTAGCTACTCTAAAGCGGGGTTCACAACTATTATAGTAGCAATCTACACAAACCTCTTCAAACCTGACCATTTGCTCACCCGTGTCAAGAGTTTGGCCAATTGTTGAATTTTGTCTTAGTCCTTCAATTCGCAGTAGTTCTTAACAGAACTGACAGAAAATTGGCTTCAAAATTAATACTACATTTAAGGCTATGTTGGACGATTTAGAATGGTACAGAGTAAATCTAGACTCGGGTGGAATTTTTCCCCAAGGATACATTTCGCCCACAAAATATACAGTCAATTCGCTTTACAATATATTCTGTGAAGCCCTTTGAGATGTCTTGATGATTATTAGACCTAAATATGAATTAATCTGATTTGGAATTTTTAATTCTGGCCAGGGTAGGTGAAGCATAAAATAGAATTACGACTTCAAGAATTATACTTCATCACAACACAAGCAACGTGTAACAGAGATACTTCAAATAGTACCAGGAATTGGCTTTTGTATCACGAATTGGAAATTATGATATAATTAGGGCCTGTCATGGTGACAAAACTGATTTAATGGCATGGAATTAGACACGGCAGAGCTGGAACTGAGTGACTAAAAGAGAAAATCCCATCTCTTTCTTTAATATGCCTTCTGTGCTCTCCCCCCAGACATGGATACCACGGCTTGTTTACACTGTTAAACTCCAATAAACGCTGCACAGCTACTTTGCCAAGAAATGTTCTGCTTGGATCAATATTATGCTTAGAGCAGGATTCTATAAACAGCAGGGGAAAAGAACCAATTGTTAAACCTCAGTTGGTTTAACTATTCATTCTGAGCTTGAATCTAATTAATAAGAGAAAATAATGAATGGATATTTTATTCAAAATGATGCGTTTAAAGTGGAGTTCACACTTAGGAAGACAACTACATCAACAACTTGCACTTATAAAGCTCCCTCCAAGCAGGATAGCGATAGTGACGGAGCCTGACTCCAAGTCAGGGAGAGGGGGAGGTGGCCGAAGAGTAAAGTTTCCAGGTGGGACTTGAAAAAGGGGAGATAGGGGGCAAGGCGGAGGGATTGTGGGAGAGTGTTGCAGAGTTCTAGGGCGTAGTGGCTGAAAGTGCGACCTCCGATGGTGGGGCAGAGGGTACAAGGGAAGAGCAGGAGGCCGGTGCCAGTCGACTGGAGGCACTAGGCAGTGGATTCTTAGTGTCATGCTTGAAAATCTTTTATCAATTCTAGAGAAGGGAGTTGGTCTCAGTGTCTGGCCAACAATAGCTGTTTGTGAGACATTGCTAAATGCAAATTGGCTGCCACATTTTCCTACAAACTCACTGCACTTTACAATAAATCCTGTGGAGAACTTTGAGATGACCTCCTGATCTCAGTGATGTCCTCCTGATGTGATAAGCTGCTGTATCAAATGCAAGTTTTTTTATTATTATTAACAAGGTTACATCACAGAAACAGACCATTTGGTCCATCAAGTTTTGAATTTTATGAAAGAGGAGGAGATTGATACTGTTCACCATTACAACTGCACCTCTTTTAGGCTTGTGCTGATCATACAGTATTACTCCTGATAAAGGAAATGTAGCCACAATGGTTTCTGCGATCTTGTGGGATTACCTTTGGGAGGTCAAGTAATATCCATGCAAACCTTTTTCCTGACAGTGAGTGGGTGAAGTTTGGTGATGAGATAATGTTGTGTGTGGTTTGTAGGAAGCATAGGATTGAAAGGCCGAATCGCTTTTTTGTTCCATCTTTCAGACATTCTAATTTTATAGCTACAAAATTTACAGTATATCCTGTGAAGTGCATTGAGACATCTCGACAACCTGACAAGGTACTATATCATGTGCTAGGATTATTATCATCATTATTAGAGTCTCAAACTGGATGTGAACAAATCCTTCAGACAGTTCTAGCCTCTTTTGAAGTGACATGCTGGTGGCACAATAATGCTAGTAGTGCACTGAAGCCATATATTAAGCAGTGCAATGTCTAGCACAGCCTTCCATATTAAAGCAGATTTACCGTCACAAGTTCAACAACACTGGAGCGTAGACGGGCCAAAGACAGATGCTGGAGAAACAAATACAAATGCTTTTTTATTCTTTTAATAGTTTGATTTTGTAGCAGTCCCATTGTAACACTGTTTATAATATTCTGTATGTTCCGAATTATACAAGCAATGCATTTCCTTCATTCAGTTTGTTGTGTGGTGAATTACTGTGTTAGGAGATGAGAACATTTGATAAAAGATATGGAATTGTGTTAAATTAAGACAGGATGTTGTGTTACTTCATTGTACTATGTCTTTCCAATGTGCTGTTCAATTAAAAGAAAGTATAACAAACACAATTGATTACCACAAGGTCACCGTGGACTAAATACTTCTTTTTCCAGCTCTTTGCAAAAATTCTAAAATTGTTTTGCTAAAAGAAAAAATGTTTCATCTCAAGCACAAGACAGTTCCTCACAGCCACCCTACAAGGCCAGTCAAGATGTTAATATTTATACGATTTCTTTTGGTAACCATGGCAGCTGTGAAATGCAAATGCTGGAATATGCTTCACATATGAGTTTTCCAGAAAGCCTCTCTTACCTCATGCTGTTTTTTCCCCTCCTTTCTGCAGAGCCGAGTCAAAAGCAATTTAAAAGGAAAAGGTCGATTATGAGCTGGGCCTTCTGGCGTGGTTCCACTGCTCAGTTAGACAGCATGCCTCTGTCTCCCACCTCCCTAACACCGGGGAGGCTCTTTGGCCTGCCACTGCTAGCCATCTGTGACGATGACAATCTCCCGAAGCCAATAATGGTGAGTGACAAAATGGCTGCAGCAAGGGAGCGTAAATTAATCCAGGGCATTGTAACCACAGACTTTTACTAGCAATGCATGCTGAGGGGAGGAGAGGGGACAAGAGGATATTTTATGATTTAACTTTAAAATCACCCCTTGTTTTCCTTGCGGATGGGAATAAAAGTACGGTTCGTTTTTAATAATCTTGCATGTGCATTGTGAAAAAAATTCTGGTAGCATAGCAGTGAGATGGAATCTTAATTTGTACTCATTCTCTCACTGTGCGATTTTACACGTCTATTAACCTTGTTCTCTGATGTGTAGCCTTCTAATCACCCTCTGTTATTGGTGACAATATAGTTACAAGTGTCAGTGCCACAGGGCTGATTCGGAGGCAGGTTTACATTTGTACAGCTGAATGTGCATCATATCAGATTCATGGCGTCTTCCTCCACCCTTTTATATTGCAGGACATGCTTTCCTTTCTGTTTCATGAAGGTCCGTTCACCAGGGGTATTTTCAGACGTTCGGCTAATGCTAAAGCCTGCAAAGAACTGAAGGAGAAGCTGAATTCTGGCACAGGAGTGCACTTAGCCAGTGAATCCGTGTTTGTCACCGCTGCTGTTTTTAAAGTACGTTAATAGAGGCCACTTCAGTTCTGCCTCCTATTCCATGTATTTAAGAGAAAACTCGATGTGTGCACGAGGGACAAAGGAATAGAGGGGCTTAGGAAAGGGAAATACTTATGGCCACCTTCTCCCCTCCATTCTCTCCCTTGCTTGGTGTGTCCTTGTAAAGCACTCAGAGACATCACCCTTAGTGAAGGGCACTTTATTAATGCAAGTCCTAATACAGCTGGAGTTCTGTAGCTCAGTGGTTAGCGCACTCGCCTCGCAAGCGAGAGATCTGGGCTTGATTCCTGTCAGGGCGAAACCTTGGACAAGTTTCCTTATTCCACACGCCTGATAATAATCCCTCAAGAGAAAAAACAATAACAATTTGGTCACTCAAGCAACAATTGTTTGTGGGGCGCTGCTGTGCACAATTGGCTGCCGCGTTTCACCCACAAATATACAGTCAATTCACTTTACAGTCTATTCTGTGAAGCACTTTGGAACGTCTAGAAGACGTGAAAAGCGCTATATCAAATGCAAGGATTATTATTAGATTATATATTTTATATATATAAATTGTCGATGACGTTGTTGCCGCAGGGAAATGGCTTTTCTCATCATGCTACCTAAGAGGTTTAAACATATTAATTTTGGGCTTCCAAAACCTTATTAATCTAAATTTACAACTCACCCAAGGCCCTTTTCTGATTAAATGCGGCATTTGTCGTGCTGGTTTAATGCACTCTAGCTGATGGAGTCTGGCTGCATTGTGTTTTACATATGCATGAACTGCCTTGTTCATTTTATCAGTACTGGGAATGAAATGCTATTGAGGTTTCCTGATGTCAGGGTGCAGCTTCCATGCTCAGTAAGGCAAAGGTAGGACAGGAGCACAGAGATAAAATGTGCACGGAAGTCATTTCCACCCATCCCTCAAGTCTTTCATTGACACAAACCACCCTCTGCACAGCATTAACCCTGGACTTCTCTTAAGACCCGTCTCAAGACCCTCCTCTTCGACCATGCTTTTGATCTCCCTCCTTCCCTCCCCATGCCCTCCATCCTCCCCGATTCCAACCCCCTGCTCGTCCGAAACATTGACTGTCCAGCTCCTTGGGACGTCCTCCCGACATGAAAGGGGCTATATAAATGTAATTCTGTGGTTGTTGTTTACACTGTTACCTGAATATTATTGTGTTCAGAAAGTTTTATACCAATGATTTTGCAAATGACATAGAAACATAAACATTTTCAACAGAAGGAGGTCCTGATGTAACCAAATGCTACCTGTTTTCTCAAAGTCTTCCTTTTGTATTAATTTCACTTTCCAGCTCTATCCCCAAATTCTTTAATATTTGCAATAACATAAAAAACCCAGAAAATAACTTTAATAGAAATTTAAAAATGCCAAAAATATTAATATTTAAACTAATAATAATGCTTACATTCGATATTGCGCCTTTCAAGGACGTCAAAAGCGCTTCACAGGATCTCCTGCAAAGTGTAGTGACTATGTGTTTTCTGAGCAAACACAGTAATTTGCTCACAGCAACAAACAGCCAAAAGGTAGGGTTTGGATTAAGTCTCTTCCACCAAATTTTCTCTCCTGAAGGCATAGAGTCCTGCTGAGACCTCGGCTGCCTGTTCCCTGATACCTTGTCCACAAGCCCATTTTTCATGGTCCTGGACAGTGAGTGTCAACAGGCTGTTGACTACAGGAGGGATATCACAACTGAGCTCCATGCCCAGCCCACGCAGCACTCCAGCAGGTTTCATGGGATAGTGATGAGGAGAGCCCTGGATGATTTCCTCCCAATCTGTTATCAGTTGTTGCATGGACTGCAGAGAGAAAGATCTAATTCAGGAACGTTCTGTCTCCGAAGGGAAAGGATGATTCCTGTTGCTTTTGTCATCCGATTGCAATTACAGTTATTGTTTAATGTTCTTGTTGATTCATCCTTCTATGGGGTTGGTGCAGTTACAGAAAAATAATCGTACTCCTTACATTTGGTAGAGTGTCTCAAAGGGCTTCACAAGATTTGCTGTAACTTGTAGTGACTGTGCATTTTGTAGGTGAAAGTGACAGCTAGTTTGCACACAGTAATATCCCATGAACAGCTATGAAGTAAATGACCAGTTTATGTTAATTTGGGGGATTATTAGTGAGGACACTGGGAGAAACTCCCTTCTCTTTTTGAGTAGTCTCCTTGACTTTAACTTCCACAGGCAGACAGGACATCAGTTTAATATCTCATCTGAAGGACGGCACATCTATCAATGCAGCTTGGAGTGACAGTTTAGACCAGGGGTCTTCAACCAGTTGATAGTCTCAAGGTGGCGTCTCGCACACACGCGCTAAAAATAAGAAGCGGTATTTCATGTGTGCATGAAATACTTCCTGCATCTGGCTTCGCTTACAATTGCACTAAATATTCACGCAGTTCAATCGCTCCTTCTTCTTGTCGTTTTGATCGTGCTTGACAGAGACACCTAGTGATGATCGACTGCTTGGAGCCCTCTGGCCTAGAGTGGGGTCAAAGGGTATTGAACCCACAATCTCATAGGTGAGAGTGCTACCAAGTTAACCAGGCTGATACATAGATTAATTGTCTGAATAGCCCATAGACCCATATCCTTCCCAAGATCAAGAAAATGTACATGAAAATGACCAACTACCTGGGGATGAGGGGAGTGGAGGGTGGGAGTGAAAGGGAAAAAGTATCCATGTAAAAAAAGGAATAATTTTTACATTTCAGAATCAAGAAGCAGCTGAACACACTTGGCAATCTGTTCAATTACCTCAAAGAAAGCAGAATAAAATTCTAATCCCACAATAAAGCAGTGCTTACAGTTTGAATAGTATAGATGTCAAGAAAGATATTTCACTCTGGTAACAGAGCAACTGTGTTCAGTGAAACAAGGCTGCATTTCTTGGCATAGGACCATCATAAGCACCTCCCATTAGCACACTGTGCCTGTAAGGAAGAGTCTGTTAGAAAATGAATAATCCCAGTGTGATTCATTTGGTGGAACGAACCAATTTTAAACGCTTCAGAATCTTAGAAAGTAAATAAAATTGACATCATTTTTATACTTTCAAGTTACGTAATTATTGCAATAAATCGCTGAATATGGAAACTCACAGTTTTCCCTTCAACGGATCAGAGAACATTTTGAGCTTCTAATTGAAATGATTTCCTGTGAGTCTGTGACAACAACAACAAAATTACATTTGTAAAGTGCCTTTCACGTCGGGAGACGTCCCAAGGCGCTGATTATGTGATATACATAATGGTCAGAAATGTGGACTGTGGCTCAGGTACTGAAATGGAAAAAGAACTAATCCAGCTGTCAGTCCACTTAACCTAAGAAATATTGGGTAATTCACAAAGCGTTTTACAATCCTTTCTGAAGCAATCCTTTGGGCAAATTATGAAAGGGCCCTTTTTTAAAGAAAAACTACCAATGATATTATTTATAAAACAGAAATAACCCACAGAAATATCTGGAAAATATCTTTTATGTTGCCTCCAACAATTTTTTTCCTTCCCTTCTCGAGATGTTAACCTTTTCTAGAGTGTTGTTCTATGGTGTAGGTTGCTCTATTTGTGAAATATAACAACAATGTGCATTTATATAGCACCCTTCATGCAGGGTAGCGTCTAGGAGCGCATAACAGTGGCGGAGCTTGACGCCAAACCAGAGAGAAAGGAGAGGTGACCGTAGGTACGGTCAAAGAGGTGCAGAATCTAAGAAGCACTCACTTTGCAAGTGAGACACCTGAGTTTAATTCCAGGAAGGGCAGGGCGAAACTTTGAGCAAGTTTCCTTACTCCACACGCCTAATAATAATCCCTCCAAAACCAAAAACAATAATAAATTGGTCATTTTCAATCTACGACTGTTTGTGGGACATTGCTGTGCGAAATTGGCTGCCGCGTTCGCCCACAAATATACAATCAATTCACTTTACAGTGTGTTCTGTGAAGCGCTTTGGGACGTCCTCCCGACGTGAAAAGCGCTATATCAAATGCAAGGATTATTATTAGTATTATTAAGAGGAAGGTGTTCAGACGGACAAGGAGAAGGCAAGGCAGAGAGATTGAGGCAGAGAGGTCCAGAGCCTCAGTGCATAGTCGCTGAAAGCACGGCCACCAATGGTGGAACAGAGGGAACGAGAGAAAGCCAGAACTGGCTGAGCGAAGGCAGTAGGTAGAAGCGTGCAGTGCAAGCAGGTCGGAGAGGTAGAGAGGAGCCAGGGAAATCTGACACATTTAAAAAAAAACATTGTAATATTTGACACTCTCCTAAACATTTATTTATCTATTGTAAATTAAGGACTTCCTTCGGAATATTCCTGGCAGTATTTTCTCTGCAGAGCTGTACAACAGCTGGATGACAGCGATGGAAAGGGGAAGTCACAAGGAGAAGATAAAGGAGATCCAAAGGTCAGTGGAAGATCTTACAAAGTGTGGTGAGCGCTTTGCACTATCACAGTGATGGAATTAAATTAGCATTTCACCACTGAGTGTTATGTTATTTCCCTGGCCTGCCCACCCCACCATCAACAGCAGGCTCTCAGGCTTTCTGCTCCGCTCTCTGAAACTCCATTCTGGAGTCCCTCTGACTCACTCCCTCCCATCTTTGAAGGCACATCACAAAACACACCTCTTTGACCTGGTTTTCAGTTATCTTTCCCCTCCATTAAGCACTTTGAGACTTCCTCTCAATGTAAAACGGACTATATAAATGTAAATTGTAATGTATTGTGTTATTGCTCTCAATATCTCGCTGCATGATTAGCTGAGAATTGTCAACTACAAGGATGCAGGTACATCCTGCAAATGGTTCCATCTAAGTGATAGTCAAGCTCTGGTACATATAGTATCTGTAGTGTAATCTTGATTACCCACCATAATGGAAAGCATCCCCCAGTGGTTTGTTAAAATAATTGTTTAGTAGAGTAAAAATCCAATAGAAAGAAAATGCTTCCAAATCCAATTTTTAAATGGCATTTGTGGAGCCCTGTAGCTCAGTGGTTAGAGCACTCGCAGCGCAAGCGAGAGACCTGGGTTTGATTCCTGGCAGGGCATAACTTTCGGCAAGTGTGCGGAGAGTCTATATTTGTACAGTGTCTTTCACATCAGGAGGATGTGTACATCCTTCATGTACAGTATATTCATAGGATTTTTTTTTCATCCTAGCTCAGTTGGTCAGAAGGCTGTGGGTTCAGTCCCCACGTTGAGACACTGAATTGCTATAACTAGGCTATTACTCCAGTGCGATGCTGAGGGGAGCCCAACATTGTTGGAGGTGCCTTTGGATGAGACGTTAAACCGAGGTCCGGTCTGCCTGATCAGGGGTAAAGACCCCATGGCATAGTTCAAAAAGAGAAGGGAGTTTCTCCCAGTGGCCTGGCCAACAGTCCCCCAAATAAAAAAAAATAGTGATTCAGTTCATGGCTGTTTGTGGGACGATGCTGTGCACAAACTGATTGCCATGTCACCTACCAAAATACTCAGTGAATCCTGTGAAGAGCTTTCGGGCACCTTTCCGAAATGTAAGGTGCTTTATCAAATGTAGGGATTATTATTATTTTGGGGATCATAATCTGTACAGGTGCTGCTTCGAACTGTTAATATTTTCAAGGACTTGGATGTAATTTATATTCTTATCAGGATCTTTTACCAAAGGTTACTTACTCCACAATGGCACATTCCAGCTCCTTCATTATTAATATTTTATTGCCAACCTTTCCCTATTATGTCACTGAAAACTTTAGTTACGCCTCAGTGATGCCAGAAATATTAGTCTAAGAATGATAAGAAGTAAACCAACGGCAGTTTTCCAGGACAGAGGTTCTTGGCGTTTTCTAAGAATTGACATTTGATCTATTATTTTCTACAGCAACATGTTATTGTAATAAGAAATATTAATAGTATAATCCAGAGTAGAGCTGAAAAAGATATACAATCTAACATTTGCACTGGGAAACCAAAAGCTAATGTCTGGGATATATTAAATTGTCAAACTGCGGTGCTAAATAGCAGTACACTGGAGCATTCTGCCTCGAACCAAAATAGTTGGTTGAGGTTCAAGAACTCTTGTGATGATTTATGTCAAATCCTCAGAGAACTTGGATGGTGAGATTGCTCCCCAGCGTGGAGCTGAGCCAGATATACCAGGTTCCAGGTTTGATCCTCAGCCTGTGTTGAGTTAGCTGATCTAACTAGATAGTCTTACGATTGGTCTCAGGGCCCCTGGAATAGGAAAGACGGGGGAAACAAAATCATCATGATTTTTTAAAAAGTTATGTGAATTTTGGTATTGTAAGTACCACAATCCCTCCGCCTTGCCCCTCTTTGGCTGTCTTCAGATTGCATCTGAAGACCTTGCTCTTTGACCGCGACTATGGTCACCTCACCTCTCTTAGGTTCGTTCAAGCTCTGTCACAGATAAATGGTCCAAAACAACAACAATTCCATTTATAATAGCACCTTCCATGTCAGGAGGTCGTCTCAAGGTGCTGGATAGTCAAGTGCTTGCACCTGAGCTGGGGTTGGATTCGGGAGGGGTGGGGACCAATGGTTTGGGGGCTGTGGGGGGAAAATGACCAAAGGCACAATCAAAGATGAAGGTCTTGAAACAGACCTTGAAGAAGGTGAGGGAAGGGATGAGGCGATGGGACTCTGGGATAGAGTTCCACACTAGAGTCAGAAAGGATCTTGGCCCGACCGCCTATTGATATTGATTAAAAAAAAGAAATTCTGATGTTAAGGTTGACCTGTGGCTTGATGATTCATTTTCTCCAGGCTGCTGGAATTACTTCCAAGAGTCAACAATTTGCTCCTACATCATGTTTTTGGAGTTCTTCACAGCATCGAGCAGCAGGCTGAGGAGAACCAGATGAATGCATTTAACCTGGCTGTCTGCATCGCGCCCAGTATCTTATGGCCTCCCACACCATGCAGCCCAGAGATTGAGAGCGAGTCAACGAAGAAGGTGAGAACTTCAACAACAACTTACATTTATATAGCGCTCTCATGCAGAGTAACTTCCCAGAGCTCTTGAAAGCCTAGGCAGATACTTTCAACAGCAGTCAGAGAAGCAAACATCAGAACGCACTTTTACAAACTACAGACCAAACTTAACTTTTAAAAGGGAACAGGATAATTATTTGAAGAGAAAAGAAAATCTATAAAACTACAAGGAAAGAAGAGTAAATAGGGAGAAAGTGTTTCCCCTGGCAGGTGGGTTGATAACCAGAGGACCCAGTTACTCGCACAAGAACCAGAGGGGAGACAAGGAGAATTTTTTTACTCAGGGAGTTGTTATGATCTGGAATGGATAGTGGAAGCAAATTCGATAGTAACTTTCAAAAGGGAGTTGGATATGTACTTAAAAAGGAAAAATTTGCAGGGCTATGGGGTAAGAGTGGGGGAGTAGGACTAGTTGGATAGCTCTTTCAAAGAGCTGGAATAGCCACGTTGAGCCGAATGGCAGGCATCTTTGGGACCTAGGAGGGGGGAAAGAGAGAGGAGAAAATTGGAAACGTAGGGGGTGAGTTTTTTGGTTGGGAGGTTGGAATCTTTTTTTAAATAGAAATTTAGACCCAAGTGAACTGGAATAACCGCCACAGCAGTCGAGCCATATGCCAATAAAACGACAGTGTAATAATAAATAATAACCCTTATCACGCCGTCAAGACGTCTCAAAGTGCTTCACAGGATATACTGTAAAGTGTAGAGATTGTGTGTATATTGTGGGCCAGAGTGTATACATTTGTGTTTGAGATGATGGCAACACAAGACTGGAACTATATTCCACTCTGTCCCCTCAAGGTAAAATTAGTGGATGATCACTTCACTATCATTACATTTACACACATTCGTGGCATTTTGATAGGCATTCTCGAAGAAAGTAACGAGACTTCCTTCACTCTGAATTCATCTTGAGATAGGGATTTGAAGGGAGGATGTTTCCTCACTTCGGTGGTATCATATGTCGCTATTTCAGCTCCTCACGTCTCCTAAAGGTTTAAACATGGAGAAGCAGATTCAGGGTTTGTGCGGTTAGCTCCCAAAGTGCTCTGGGACTTAAAGCATTTTTGTTAAAGCACGCCAACTAAAATATATTTTCCAAGAAATCTTTAGTTTGTTTTGAGCTTTGCTCACGGGCAAAGGGTAGGTTGAGAGCATTTGGCTTCTTTCCTTTTGCCTTGCGTCACATATTTGCGTCAAAAATGTGGTGTTTGCAATCTGGATGCATAAATAGTGACTCCTGTGGATACGTGGATGTGTGTCACACACATGTACACACCCCGCCCTACAGGAGCTCCATTTATACAAGCCCGAAAAATAGTAAATAATAATCCTTGCATTTCATATAGCGGCTTTCACGTAGTAAGAATGTCTCAGATACTTCACAGGATTTGTTGTAAAGTGTAATGACTGTGTATTTTGTAGTTAGATTCACAGGTCCCATAGTAAACGTGAAATACTTCCAGTTACCATCAGGAGTCACTGTTTCCTGTGAATGCCAGATTTTCAGATGCACTGTGACTTGATGGAGAGAGCCACATTGACTGGGCTATCATTTTTTTTTGGTCAGTGGTGTCAGATACAGGCAGAAACCAATCACTACACTTAAAGAAAACCCAACCCAAAAAGAGTTTCACATGTGTTTGGTTTTCATTCATCGGGTATAGTGTACGCACTCCTCTCCTGAAGCGATAACAACATTTATATAGCGCCCATCACACGGGGTAGCATCCTGGAGCACTTGAATACACCCTGCTTACCTAATCCCAGAGAGTTTAGGTGTAGGTCAAAGACACTAGCGTGTTCATTGGGGTATATTGTTGTGGTTGTGAGCTATCTTACTACTTTTTGGGAGGGCAGAAAACGTGTATCTTCTGTGTATATGTTATGCACATTGTAATGCCTACAGGTTGTTTTTTGTCCTATTAATGGAACAAAATTTCACAGAAGCAGTGAGGTAACTGTGTTTAACTCTCCTGTTCTGCAGGTTGCTGTCTTTGTGCAGTTTCTAATTGAAAACTGCCGCAGGATCTTTGGAAATGACTTCACTTGCCTCATTGGGGACTTACCAACCAGAAAGTGTGAAAGCACAGAAGATGGCTCAGGTAAATAAATGTAACCTGTTTCCTGCTTTCTACACACAGATAATAATGATGAACTTCATCACTGTGTAGCACTACTCCAGACCAAAAAGTCATAGACTCGATCTGTGCTAAGTTAACCATTCTTTGTCAGAACAACAATTGGAGAGGCTACAAATATCTCCAATGCCTATTTGTTTGGACCCTGACTGCTTCTTAGAAAACCTGTGGAATCTGTTCATGTTTATGCGTGCATTCATCACCTCCCACCTCGATTATTCCAATGCCCTTCTTGCCGGTCTCCCCAGTTCCACCATTCGCATAATCCAATTCATTCAATACTCCGCCCTCCCATATCCTCACTCACATCAAACTGCACAGCCCGTCACACCAGGCCTTTCCAGGCTCCACTAGCTCTCTATTACAGAATGGATCAATTAGAAGATCCTCAGACTTGTACAAATCACCACATGCCCTCTCAGCTCCCCACCTCTCTGACCTGCTTACAACCCCCTCCACAACTCGCCTTAGGAGGGAGGAAGCACGATAAACCAAAGATGGAGCAAGCATTTAGTCATTGTTTTTATCTTCATATTGTAATTCTATGATGCCAGTAATACATGGTTTACATGTTTAATTTTCCTCTATTTTGCGGTGAGAGTTTATCCTCAGTTAACAAATTTGTTGCTAAAATAGCCTTCCTGCTTCTTCATTGCAGACGTGTCTTCATTTCAAATGCACGACTCGTCTTATGACAGCCTGGAAAACGAACTGAACGATGACACAGATTCTCCTCTGTCCGACCTGATCACCAAGAGGAGCCAGGAAAACAGGAGCAGGGACTCGGTGCTGACCTGGAGTGACTGCGACCTGGACCAGCCTGAGGACGAAGGGGTTCAGAAGAAGGTCCCGTTAATAACCACAGCCTGGGAAATTCCCTCAGGGGGGCAGCATAAACCTCCGAGCTGTGAGCTCTCCGACAGCGAACCTTTGAGCTCCAACACTTCGGGCTACTCGACATCGGAGTGGCTGACAGTACCTAGAAGGCACAGACGCTCCTCAGAGCCCAGTATAGCACCACCTGCTGCTCTCGCTCAGCTTGGCCAGAATCACGAGTCCGTGATCCGAAAGACCAGCTGCGATGCTGTTATGACCCGCTCTGACGACAGCTACATCACTCAACTGCGCATGTTGCAAATCGAGGGACAAAAGTTGATAAATCGCAGTCTGAACATGGGCATAGATCTGGATAAGACCAGCAATAACAGTCACAAAAGGACACAAAAGGGATCACAGAGCAGAAGCCGACTTCAACCACCGCCACCCCTCAAACTCAATATCCCCTCAACAGCAAGTTGCTCAAGTTTGTCCTCTCCTGGTTCCTCACCCTCGGGCTCTTCAATGAGTTCACTGGACAGTGCTTTTTCTCACAACTCCGAATGCTCTGTTTTTACCCCAAGTGAAACCTTTGCTCCATCCTGCTCTGTGATCCAGGCTCAGAAAAGCCAGCCATCTACACCCACCACTTCCAGTCTCTTTAAGCATTTCTCCGGCCTCCTGTCTCCCGGGCCAGCCTCTGGCGCTACTTCGTTAGAGAAACACAAGAAAACCTGCGGTGCAAAGGAGGAGAGCTCCAAATGCATCGCGGAGAGGAACCCCGTCACCCTTCACCCAAACAGTTGGCTGAAGAAAAGTGGGACCTGGACCCTCAGGAGGAAGGAGAAAGGAAGTAAGCAGGAAGATAAACGTGGAACCTCTCTGAAGGCTTCCACTGCTGATTCGCAGGTGGAGCTGTCTGTTGCGTCACCTGGAAGTGGGTCGTGTCATACATTCTTTGAAGAACAGAAAGACGTGGCCAGTAGCAACCCGATGGCACGAGGTACAGTTCAGAGCGCAAACAGGAGTCCCCCCAGTAGACCACCTTCATACCAGGAGGCAATTCGGTCACCACTACTCAATACAGTATCAAAGGAGAAGGCTTCGACTGTCCCTTCTCGTCAGTGGGATCACATTGATTCACCGCATTCGCAGCAACACCTGGGAGTCTCCAAACCTTGCAGATCTCCCACTCACAGCACAGGCAGTGAGATGCCTCCACCACAGACTATACTCGATCAGATTCCTCAGACCGTCTTCTATGGACAGAACTCATCGTTATGTCTTCAGGCGGTTTCACGACCGCAGTCTCGTTCATTCACCTTGGGCGAGGGGTTTGTCCGGAGAGCAGGGGTTCGGCGTTGCTCTGAGTCAGTCAGTGCTGTGCAGAGGGGTTTTCAGAGTGAAAGTCAGGAGAACATTTGTGAGCCTGCAGCTGCTACGAGCCCACATGAAAGGTCTATCAAAATCTATCAAGAGAAGCAGCTATCACCTGCGAGCGATCGCAGGAATGGGCCGCACATGACTAACCAGGAGCTGAAGAGCAGGTGCCCTGTCACTCTTTCCTCCAACGCGGCCAGAGCAGTGAAGGAATATTTCCTTCAGACTGATGTTGAAAACTGCTTGTTGAAAACGCAGGAAGTGACTGAAGCTGTGATCCACAGCAAGAAGGAATGGCAGAAGAAGCATTGCAATAATCGGAAATTTGAAGACTTTGAACAAGTGTTTTTCTCTGAAGAATCTTATGTGTAAAAAAAACAATCTGTGAAACAGCCTCACGTATTATTTCAGATAGTTGAACTCTGGTTCAGTTCAAGCCATCTTGTAAGATAACATTATTAAGACATAGTTATTAACGCCCAGTCTAAGTAGCTGTAAAAGGTGCGTATACATTTTTGACATATTGTCAAATTTGATTTTTATCAAATATGCTTTATGAAGAGATTGTGTTGTTTTTGTACTTGCAGGTCTTGTATAATGTAAACTCTTGTAATCTGCTTGTCTGTGGTTTTTTTTTAAGAAAATGTATTTACATCAGTTTTGGTTAAGAAAGAATAAGTGATTTAAAAATATTTGTGTGTTAAAAATAAAGGCTGCTAAAGGGATATGCAAAGAAATGTATTGGTACCTTCTGTTCTGATATTATTAATGTACCCAAGCAGCAAAGGGAATGATATTGTAGCAGACAGATGTAAATACTTTGTCATTGTGGGCCATTGATACCCATCAACCTGACCCTGTCTAATAGCATCCATAATTTTGGGTATGTTTGAATGAATGAGAAGCCTAGAGCTTATCTGATGCCTCAGTGTGGAGTAAGGCACTGCCTGGTGTAAGACTAGACCACATACACCAGAAGATCCCAGGTTCAAATCCTGGTCTGAGTTAGTTGATCTGAGCCGATAGGAGAGCTACAGTTGCCGTCTGTAGAGTAATAAATCAGCAGGTTTTGTGCTCCTTATCGCTATTCAGTGTCTCTTGGTGGAAAGTCCATATGTGTGGATGTGGAGTGAGAACAGCATCAGGCTCAGCTAATAATAATAATAATAATCCTTGCATTTGAGATAGCGCTTTTCACGTCGGGAGGACGTTCCAAAGCGCTTCACAGAACACACTGTAAAGTGAATTGACTGTATGTTTGTGGGCGAACGCAGCAGCCAATTGCGCACAGCAATGTCCCACAAACAGTCGTAGATTGAAAATGACCGATTTATTATTGTTTTTGGTTTTGGAGGGATTATTATTAGGCGTGTGGAGTAAGAAAACTTGCCCAAGGTTTCGCCCTCTGCCTGGAATTGTACTCAGGTCTCTCGCTTGCAAAGTGAGTGCTCTAATCACTGAGCTACAGGTCTCCACTGTGCTCCACATGGCCAAGCAGCCTGTTCATCTTCAGATGGGCTAAACGGCATTTCTTTGGAACCTCTCTTGTGATCGAGTCACTGTCTTGGCTCACGAATAAACGATGGCCACCAGGCTCCCACGGAATTGTATCCTAGAGAAGGATCGGTGCCGTCGGGGAATGATGTGGGGAGAACCCTGGCAAGTAAAGAAAGAGAAAATATTTTGGGGAGGTGAAGCACCTCAGTATCAATCTACCAGCTGAAGAATGCTAGTACATAGGTTGGCACGTAGAGGTCCACAGAGGGCAAGCTGTGCTGTCAGATAAAAGCTTGTATTCTAGGTGGCAAAACCTGGGGAGACTAATAACAATAACAATAATAATCCTTACATTTGGTACAGTGCCTTTCAAGTCAGGATGACATCCCAAAGCACTTGACAGGATACACTAAATTGCAGTGACTGTATTTTGTGGGTGAATGCAGCAGCCAATTGGTGCACAGCAATGTCCTGAAAACAGCTATGAAGTGAGTGCCCAATCTTATTTGACCAATCTGATACAAAACGCACAAAATAAGCCTCAGAGTTGCTTGCCTTTCTTTACAAGTGGACACGGAACAGTATTGTATAGGAGAGCTGAGAACCCAGGCCAAAATCAATGAAATGTTTTCGAGCAAAAAGGAAATACAAAATCTTTTTTTTAAAACAAACATGCAATGACAACATTTATTTTCCTGTTAAGTCGATGGAAAATGTGTCATAATCGAAGTGTGGTTCGTGTCAAAGCTTGAGTATCAGAGTCCGTCTCCAGGAGTCTGACTGGATCCTTTCATTTCTTCGCATATCCCAGTTGTCCACGGCATACTGTACATTGAGGATTTCCAGATAACAGATTCACACTCAGTCTTCGTATCCCCTTGAACCCTCCTCAGATTTTATTTTATATATGTCTATTTATTACAGCTTTTCAGCACTTTTTGCTTTTCTTCCACCTTTTTTTAATACAACATAAAGCACTTTTTTTCTGTATTGAGCAGATAATGTGGATCATTTCTGATTGCACTGCGTTTCCTTCAAACTGAGAGTTAGCCTTTTTCTTGTTGGAAAAATCTCTCCCATCAATCTCCTGGAGTTAAAACCCACCTTCCAGTAAGTTCATCCTCGGAGGCTGGTTAGGAAGCTGAATCCTTCAGTCAATGACCATGTTGGGCTGTTCTTAAAGAAATAATGTAACTAATAAGGAACATGTGGGAAGAAGATTTCAAGAGTTGACAATTTGCTTTTTTTTATATACACATATGTATTAAGCTACACATTTAAAATATACCATGGCTTTAAGAAAAGATTGGGACACAAAAAAGACAAAAGTACTCAAAAAAAATGAGAGCTGCCATTTATTTGGGTCAGTTTGCTTGAAAAATTCAAAGAAAAGTTACTGTGCAATGATTTAATTTGCTATTTAATACTGAGCCAGTGCTATAAAATACACATTACAATTTCCAATAATATGCAATGAGCAGTGAGCTGGATTTGCACATTAGCCTGACTTGTCTAACCTCATCTAAGAACTGCAGTGTTTGAATCCAGCACAGACCATTGGGAATATGGTCTTCTGTTTGTTGGCTACAAAAGTCCTGTGTGAAAGGTGTTTGTGCAGTTTCAGCACAATGCTAAACTGGCAATCTCACTCAGATAAGTCACAAGATGGCTGGTTTTGGGAAATAAATATCACTTTGTAGTAGTATGAGATTCTCTTCCGAATTGGAGATTGAGGTATATGTCTTCAAGGTGGAGCAGAGGGAGCTCTAGTCTAGGTTTAACTATTAATTGATCTAGGAGTGCTTCATGCTAACATGGGTGCCTGAAATTGCAAAGTGTTTCATTTCTCAACACAACATTTTTTAAGGGTGAAAAACGTATAAAACATTGCACATCACAAACCAAATGAACATGATAGCTCTGATGGAAGGGAATGACTTACATATGACATATGTAGATCTGTATGAAAGGTACATATCAGCCAACCATTTCATTAACACAGATAGTCGTTTTCTTTAGGCTGTTGTTTTAAGTTTTTTTTCTTACTGTAAGAAAGCAGAATAACTAGATTGTAATTGTCCAGGCAGTAACTTTGCTCTGCAGCAATAGCTACTTATATAAAAGCACCCCTAATTTGGTTTCTATACCAATTATTTCCATTAATAACTGGCACAGCAACTGCCTGCCATGCTGCCCATTTGCTGATGTAACTGACAGCTCTTATTGTAATGAAAGTACTTGAATAATGCAGCTCCTTCTCAACATTGAGTTGGAATCACAGTTTAGCTCTTATACAAGCTCTGGTATAAAGCCTGCAGTGGATGAGCTATTTTAAATAACTGCAGTGGGAATCGTGGTTTGTCAGAAAGCATTGACGCCAATTTAATGGCACATGATGCCAGCCGATTACCAATTGCTAAACCTAAAATGTTCCTCTTGCCGTTCCCATTAAATGCAAGGGTTTGATTTGTAAACTCGAGGCACTGAAACACAGTCGTGCTTTGTAAAAACAGTCTTAATCCAGACAATGTGTTATTATAGTATAGTTTCTGCTGCCTTATAGATACAGCTTTATTTGTTTTTGACATGAGCTTCAATCTCTGGGACTCTTTTTTTCCCCTATCACCTCTGTATACACATATTCTGTTCTGTCCAGTTGGGGTGTAGTTCAGTACAACCAACTAAACAAAATAAATCTATTTCAATCTGAAACGGTATCTTCCTTTTCTTTTAAACTCCGCTCTGCCAGACAAATCCCTTTAACTGCCACAAGATCATCCTTTGCTAGTATTCCAGAAGTGTTTTATATTACGTTACTGCCTCCCAGTAAAACCTAATATAATTCAGCTAATTTAAAATTTCTGCAATTTTTTNGTAAAAAATGCAGATATCCACGTTTTGATGGTTGAGAATTTAAATAGATCATTGTGTGTTTCTGGTTTTCTGACCCAAAATCTGTTTGTGCCATTAAATAAATCTGCAGCTATTGCCTACACATCATGTCACTCAATGACACTGTGTTTGTTATTGTGTTAGGAGCAAGAGATCACCAGGAAAGATGTGTCTTCATGTCATTACTATACTGTATGTATTCAATTCTTAGAGAAAGCATTCAATATAAAAAGCACCTTTTCCTTGTTTTAAATATATCCTTTCTTAAGTATACGTATGTAAGTTATTTATACTGTATAATAAAGTTCGACTGAAATATATGGATACATTTGTGCATTTTCAAGTTTTCAAAGAGATATACTGCAGAATTTGACGCATGCATTAACAGAAGATACTGGAGATAGAAAGGTAACAATCCACCAGAGCTTCATGATTCATGACTGGAACAGGTACCAGGAATGGTGGTTACAGCCAGCACACTGGAGTCATTTAAAAACAACTTGAAACTATGATGGGGGCATAGTAGGATGAGTGTTCTGTATAGATGAGATCAGATCGGCTGAAGGGCCTTCTTCAACCAAACTGATCTTGTGAAGTTGGCATATTGTGTCTGTATTGGGACAAGCTCCCTTCATGGGAGCTAACGGCTCAAAACTCATTTTCCTGCCATTCCCTGTATCCTTTAATAGTATTGTTCCTCAAGTACCTCCAATTCCATTTTGCATACTGTTCCAGACTCAGCTCCCCAATGTCAAAAGTGCTATATAAATGTAAATTGTATTGTCAATTTATCTTTTAAGATAGTAGGGTTTTTTAGGCTAAGATCTGGCGCAATCATAAAACTACTTTTTATGAATGACAATCAGCATAATATTTTAAGGGCAAACTCCCTTGCTTCATGCACGCACCATCTATAGAAACAAAATCAAGTACCCAGCAAGTCAATGTGACTTGAGGCTGTGTGTCAGATTGAGGTTTTAAGGAAAATGGTGCATGCTCTGTGACTGGTCCAGATTAATACAGTATTGAATTCTCTTTAAGTCAAGATAATGTTGTCTTTAATTCCCCCAAAAATGTGGGGCTTTTAAGTAAAATGCATCAAAAGTAAAACATGTTTTAAAATGTGTGCATATAAACACTACATGTTTCTAGAGAAATGGAAGCAAGATAGAGACAAGCAGAAAGTTGGAGTAATATTATGACAGATAGACAAAAGGAAGAGAAGCACAGCCAGAACGAGAGGCAAAAGCAGAAGGATAGTGAAACTAATCGTCAGAGGCACAACAGAGAGATGGACCAAAGAGATAGAAGAACAGAGAGCGGCAGAAAGGTCCAGAAAAAGAGATGGGGACAGTCAAATAGAGAAGTGTTGGCACAGAGAGACAGACAGTAAACAGAAAGATAGGCAATTGAGAAATTAGAATGAGACAGACAGACGAAATAAAGAGGGGAGTACAAATAAAGTAAATATGGGGAGGGAAAGATTCCTCAACCTTTTAATTCTGAGTTTCAAATTTTACGGATCAATGTACATGCTTCAGGCGGTTGAAATTCATAAAATTTACAGAAATTCTTAATTATTTAGGCTGGAAATATTTTAAACCTCTGCAGGGCACACTTCAAGCTGTTTCCACTTCACCCTCCAAATTAACTTGGATGAGCTAAAACCTACTTACTTTTCTATGATGGGATAGTAACAGAAGCAGACCATTGGGCTCACCCAGTCTATTCCACCATAGAAACATCAGCCCCTCGAGCCCATTCCACCGTTCTATAAGATCACGGCTGATCTCTATCTCAAGGTCCAATTAGCCGCCCTTGCCCCATAGCTCTTAATACTCAGACCTAACAAATGTTATTGGGTCGTGGCAGAAATTTTAATCCCATTTCTCCACCTTTACTCCATATTTCTTCATACATTTATTTCCCAACCATTTACATTTACAACCATTTACACTTTCACAACCATCTCCAAAATATGTTTTCTGATTTTACTGCTGAAATATTGCAGTTCAGATATGAGGCATTAAACCAAACCTGTTTGTCTGTTCAGGTAGATGGTATCGATCCCATGGCCAATATTTAAAAAGAGAAGGGAATTTCTCCCAATGTCCTGGTTAATAATTCCCCCAGATAATAAAAGGTCATTCACTTCATGGCTGTTTGTGGGGCATTGCAAAGCACAAATTGGTTGGTGCATTTCCTACAAATACACAATCACTACTCTTGGCAGATAACTCTGTGAAATGCTTTGAGACATATCCATGTGAAAAAGTGCTATATCAAATACAAGAATTATTATTGTGTATTATCTATCTATCTCTCTCTCTCTCTCCCTGCCTGCCTGCCTGCCTGCCTGCCTGCCTGCCTGCCTGCCTGCCTGCTGCCTGCCTGCCTGCCTGCCTGCCTGCCTGCCTGGCTGCCTGCCTGCCTGCCTGCCTGCCTGCCTGCCTGCCTGCCTGCCTGCCTGCCTGCCTGCCTGCCTGCCTGCCTGCCTGCCTGCCTGCCTGCCTGCCTGCCTGCCTGCCTGCCTGCCTGCCTGCTGCCTGCCTGCCTGCCTGCCTGCCTGCCTGCCTGCCTGCCTGCCTGCCTGCCTGCCTGCCTGCCTGCCTGCCTGCCCTGCCTGCCTGCCTGCCTGCCTGCCTGCCTGCCTGCCTGCCTGCCTGCCTGCCTGCCTGCCTGCCTGCCTGCCTGCCTGCCTGCCTGCCTGCCTGCCTGCCTGCCTGCCTGCCTGCCTGCCCTGCCTGCCTGCCTGCCTGCCTGCCTGCCTGCCTGCCTGCCTGCCTGCCTGCCTGCCTGCCTGCCTGCCTGCCTGCCTGCCTGCCTGCCTGCCTGCCTGCCTGCCTGCCTGCCTGCCTGCCTGCCCTGCCTGCCTGCCCTGCCTGCCTGCCTGCCTGCCTGCCTGCCTGCCTGCCTGCCTGCCTGCCTGCCTGCCTGCCTGCCTGCCTGCCTGCCTGCCTGCCTGCCTGCCTGCCTGCCTGCCTGCCTGCCTGCCTGCCTGCCTGCCTGCCTGCCTGCCTGCCTGCCTGCCTGCCTGCCTGCCTGCCTGCCTGCCTGCCTGCCTGCCTGCCTGCCTGCCTGCTGCCTGCCTGCCTGCCTGCCTGCCTGCCTGCCTGCCTGCCTGCCTGCCTGCCTGCCTGCCTGCCTGCCCTGCCTGCCTGCCTGCCTGCCTGCCTGCCCTGCCTGCCTGCCTGCCTGCCTGCCTGCCTGCCTGCCTGCCTGCCTGCCTGCCTGCCTGCCTGCCTGCCTGCCTGCCTGCCTGCCTGCCTGCCTGCCTGCCTGCCTGCCTGCCTGCCTGCCCTGCCTGCCTGCCTGCCTGCCTGCCTGCCTGCTGCCTGCCTGCCTGCCTGCCTGCCTGCCTGCCTGCCTGCCTGCCTGCCTGCCTGCCTGCCTGCCTGCCTGCCTGCCTGCCTGCCTGCCTGCCTGCCTGCCTGCCTGCCTGCCTGCCTGCCTGCCTGCCTGCCTGCCTGCCTGCCTGCCTGCCTGCCTGCCTGCCTGCCTGCCTGCCTGCCTGCCTGCCTGCCTGCCTGCCTGCCTGCCTGCCTGCCTGCCTGCCTGCCTGCCGGCCTGCTGCCTGCCTGCCTGCCTGCCTGCCTGCCTGCCTGCCTGCCTGCCGCCTGCCTGCCTGCCTGCCTGCCTGCCTGCCTGCCTCCTGCCTGCCTGCCTGCCTGCCTGCCTGCCTGCCTGCCTGCCTGCCTGCCTGCCTGCCTGCCTGCCTGCCGCCTGCCTGCCTGCCTGCCTGCCTGCCTGCCTGCCTGCCTGCCTGCCTGCCTGCCTGCCTGCCTGCCTGCCTGCTGCCTGCCTGCCTGCCTGCCTGCCTGCCTGCCTGCCTGCCTGCCTGCCTGCCTGCCTGCCTGCCTGCCTGCCTGCCTGCCTGCCTGCCTGCCTGCCTGCCTGCTGCCTGCCTGCCTGCCTGCCTGCCTGCCTGCCTGCCTGCCTGCCTGCCTGCCTGCCTGCCTGCCTGCCTGCCTGCCTGCCTGCCTGCCTGCCTGCCTGCCTGCCTGCCTGCCTGCCTGCCTGCCTGCCTGCCTGCCTGCCTGCCTGCCTGCCTGCCTGCCTGCCTGCCTGCCTGCCTGCCTGCCTGCCTGCCTGCCTGCCTGCCTGCCTGCCTGCCTGCCTGCCTGCCTGCCTGCCTGCCTGCCTGCCCTGC
Source organism: Callorhinchus milii (assembly GCF_018977255.1). Classification (NCBI taxonomy): domain Eukaryota; kingdom Metazoa; phylum Chordata; class Chondrichthyes; order Chimaeriformes; family Callorhinchidae; genus Callorhinchus; species Callorhinchus milii. The sequence continues at coordinate 65,923,225 of NW_024704745.1, read as the reverse complement.
CTGCCTGCCTGCCTGCCTGCCTGCCTGCCTGCCTGCCTGCCTGCCTGCCTGCCTGCCTGCCTGCCTGCCTGCCTGCCTGCCTGCCTGCCTGCCTGCCTGCCTGCCTGCCTGCCTGCCTGCCTGCCTGCCTGCCTGCCTGCCTGCCTGCCTGCCTGCCTGCCTGGCTGCCTGCTGCCTGCCTGCCTGCCTGCTGCCTGCCTGGCTGATGCCTGCCTGCCTGCCTGCCTGCCTGCCTGCCTGCCTGCCTGCCTGGCTGCCTGCCTGCCTGCCTGCCTGCTGCCTGCCTGCCTGCCTGCCTGCCTGCCTGCCTGCCTGCCTGCCTGCCTGCCTGCCTGCCTGCCTGCCTGCTGCCTGCCTGCCTGCCTGCCTGCCTGCCTGCCTGCCTGCCTGCCTGCCTGCCTGCCCTGCCTGCCTGCCTGCCTGCCTGCCTGCCTTGCCTGCCTGCCTGCCTGCCTGCCTGCCTGCCTGCCTGCCTGCCTGCCTGCCTGCCTGGCCTGCCTGCCTGCCTGCCGGCCCTGCCTGCCTGCCTGCCGGCCCTGCCTGCCTGCCAGCCTGCCTGCCTGCCTGCCTGCCCTGCCTGCCTGCCTGCCTGCCTGCCTGGCCTGCTGCCTGCCTGCCTGCCTGCCTGCCTGCCTGCCTGCCTGCCTGCCTGCCTGCCTGCCTGCCTGCCTGCCTGCCTGCCTGCCTGCCTGCCTGGCCTGCCTGCCTGCCTGCCTGCCCTGCCTGCCTGCCTGCCCTGCCTGCCTGGCCTGCCTGCCTGCCTGCCTGCCTGCCTGCCTGCCTGCCTGCCTGGCCTGCCTGCCTGCCTGCCTGCCTGCCTGCCTGCCTGCCTGCCTGCCTGCCTGCCTGCCTGCCCCTGCCTGCCTGCCTGCCTGCCTGCCTGCCTGCCTGCCTGCCTGCCTGGCCTGCCCTGCCTGCCTGCCTGCCTGCCTGCCTGCCTGCCTGCCTGCCTGCCTGCCTGCCTGCCTGCCTGCCCTGCCTGCCTGCCTGCCTGCCTGCCTGCCTGCCTGCCTGCCTGCCTGCCTGCCTGCCTGCCTGCCTGCCTGCCTGCCTGCCTGCCTGCCTGCCTGCCTGCCTGCCCTGCCTGCCTGCCTGCCTGCCTGCCTGCCTGCCTGCCTGCCTGCCTGCCCCTGCCTGCCTGCCTGCCCCTGCCTGCCCCTGCCTGCCCCTGCCTGCCTGCCTGCCCCTGCCTGCCTGCCTGCCTGCCTGCCTGCCTGCCTGCCTGCCTGCCTGCCTGCCTGCCTGCCTGCCTGCCTGCCTGCCTGCCTGCCTGCCTGCCTGCCTGCCTGCCCCTGCCTGCCTGCCTGCCTGCCTGCCTGCCTGCCTGCCTGCCTGCCTGCCTGCCTGCCTGCCTGCCTGCCTGCCTGCCTGCCTGCCTGCCTGCCTGCCTGCCTGCCTGCCTGCCTGCCTGCCTGCCTGCCTGCCTGCCTGCCTGCCTGCCTGCCTGCCTGCCTGCCTATCTAAAAATGCAACAAAAGGCTTGACTAAAAAATAAAGCTGGGGTCTATATAATATGACTTTCAAAAGACATAGATTCACATTACACAGGTTTCTTTTAACATGTGATTACCAATGGGGAACATATATTTAAAAAATCCACATTACCTTTATTTAGCAAAACATAAAAACAAAAAAATCCATCAACCGGGGCTCTCGAGACCCTTTGTGGGTTCAAAATAAAAACAAATAGAATGTCTTGCAAAGAGGCAAACATCACATTTTCACCTCAATTTTGTTAGATGAGAAGGTAATAAACTGACACTATTATTTGATAGTAAGACAATTTACTGAGATTGCAAAGACTTTCTTATTTACTCAATTTCTATCTTGTTGGAGAGAATGCAATAATATTCCTACAAATAAGATTGGTGGGAAATAATTTCTACAACAGCTAAATACAATGGGCCTGTTCACGACAAAGTAACAGCTGAAATTACTCCAGGTCAGAGCTCTGCTCCAACTGTGCACACCCTGGAGCAACTCTCTGAAACGAGATGAATGTTCAGTCAGGCAAACAATACACAGTTGGCAGTGGGCTTGAGAGATCATCCCAGCAGTACGTACAGTGTGCCAACATGCAGCGCAAACAGACTGTTTACAGGCTCTGCGTCAAACGATTGCCTGCAAGGCTCCAATTGCTGATGCCTCAAAATCCACTCATTCCAGTATCGCAGTTAATCTTATTTTTATATATTTAATCACTTGGTGTAGTCTATTTCGTATAGGGATTCCAAAGGCAGATTTATAGGGTTTGTGAAGCACATAGTGGTTGCTTCAACACAGCAGGTTGCAAACCATCGAAATCATTGCAAATAAGATAGCAAGGCAGCAATTTTGCTGATATGAATTTGAAAAAAAGTGTCAAATTGCTCACAGGTATTCTAGTACACAATCTAGAAAAAAACTCAATGTTAAAAGTAAAAAGTAGTTGAATGGTAATGATTATTACCAAATTAATTGTTGCTTTTGCCTACGAAACACACAATCATTACACTTTACGGTAAATCCCATGAAGTGCTTGTGATGTTTCGAAGACATTATTTTATGTTGATCAGGAAACCGCTAGACACTATAAAGGTGGCCAACCTTTATAGTTTTATTTATGCCATAAATCAAAAAATATTCACTTCAAAAGAAAAAGAAATGAAAACACACCATGGATAGAACACGGATTTACCTAGACTAATGCAAATGTTAGTCAATTGGCAATAATCCCTCAAAAAGAATTGTTCACTCAATCCCTGACTGTTTGTGGGACATTGCTGTGCGCAATTGCCTGCCGTGTTTCTCCCACAAAACATAGTCAATCCACTTGACGATATATTCTGTGAAGCACTTTGAGACGTCTCAATGGTGTGATAAGGCACTATATCAAATGCAACCATTATTATTATTATTATTGCAAAACACAGTGTGTTTTTGTTCACAACCAAACCTAAAAAAGCTCCCACTGTAACAACGAAACCTAAGGTTGAATGAATGGTTTGAAATTGATGGTTACCTCTAAGAAGCAAATCCTTTGATGTCTTCTTTCCTCTTCAGCTTCCCAACGACTCTTACCAAAGGTCTCTTACCAAACAGAAACTGCTGCTTGCACCATTTTTAAATTGCCTCTTTTCTTAGTGAAGCCTAAAAGGACCCTTGACTAAGCGGCCCTGTCTGCCCAACTATTACACCAGAACTAGAAACAAGCAGAGATCAGATCGGTCATCACTATTGCATGCTGTTTGGCAGCTGAGCGAGAGAGACAGCTGTGAGCAAGTTAACTGGGGGAGACATAACAGTGGCCTGGGAGCAAATTGATCACCTGACTTCAGAAGAGTATATGCCGGGAAAAGCTGCAAAAACAGCTTTTCCAGAATGCAAAAGAAAGTAGCTTTTCCCCAGCACTGCACTGGAGTGTTTGCCTAGACTACATAAGTTCAATGTTCTGTGATAGTCTTAACCTCACAATCTTTTGATGCAGAGGCAAGAGTGCTATCTACTAAGGCAGGCTGATATCATGAGTTGTCAAAGGATAAGTTGTCAATGTCCATTGTTATTGGGGCTGTGAATTCTCCCTCCTCCATCACCTTCCCTTGGCAGGGAAAAGCACCTTGTTTTGCCTGATGTGAACCTGTTAGTGCATAGCTCAGGGTTACCCTGCCAGAAGCTTTCTGATCTAGGAGTTGCAAGTGGTGTAACCGAAAATATTGGAAAAAGCAATGAACAGCAATATAGTGAACACCTCTTGAGAGAGACATGATGAAGTGCATCAGCTGAGCTCAAGTATCTTCTTAAATCATTGTGCAAAGGACTGTCTTTAAGGAGACAGAATACCAGGTAGATTTGTGTAATTTATATGGTGCATTTTTCTCTATTCATCAAAGCTGAAGTGCTCCTTGCAGGCTGCCCAGCATTGGGACAAGTAGCAGATTCAGAGACTCCCAACCTTTAACAAAGAGGCAGACTATATATCAAATATTGTTTAGAATCATAGAATTATACAGTAAAGAAGGAGGCCATTCGGCCCATCGTGTCTGTGTCGGCTCTTTGAAAAGAGCTATCCAAATCAATCCCACTCTCCTGCTCTCTCCCCATAGCCCTCCAAACTTGTCCTCCCTAAATAATTATCTCCTTCTCTCTTAAAAGTTGCTACCGAATCAGCTTCCACCACCCTTTCAGGCAATGCATTCCAGATCCAAACAACTCGCTGTGTAAAAAATTTCTCCTTACCTCTCCTCTGTTTCTTTTAACAAAATTTATTTGTGTCACTTGAACAAAACAAACAATAGAAAATGGACATTGTGAGGGTTATGTGTACTGTTTCATATCCGTTTCTGCCCTTCAGATGAAATGTTAAACCAAAGTACCATTGGCCTGTTCAGGTAGGCATTAAAGATCTGATGGCAACCTTTGAAAAGAGAAGGGATTTTCTGACAGTGTTTTGTAATGATAATAATAATAATTGGATTTCATGCAGCGTTTTTCATGTCTTCTAGACATCTCAAAGCACTTCTCAGAATATACTGTAAAGTGAATTGACTGTATGAAACTGACCATGAACTCCATTGCCACTTGTGAGGCATTGTTGCGTGCAGATTGGCTGCCGTATTTGCAGACCAATACACAGTCACTACACTTCACTGAAATTACCTGGAGCTGTGCTTTCAGACATTTCGATGTTACAAGCACTGTATCAAAGCCAAGGAATTCAAGAATTATTATCATACCAGGAGCAGACCCAGATATTGTTTGGAGACTGAGATGGTTTTTAATTCAATTAACAATACCCTAGAATGCATTTAAAAACTATTAAAATGAATAATGACACACTGCTTTTGTCAATATTCATCACCCTTGCCACAAAGCGATGTGTGTATTCATAGTGACAATGAAAAATGTATTGATTCGGGGCAATTTGTACTGACTCAGAAATCAAAAGGTGCCGACTGAACATTGAAATATTTATGGAGTGACTTTTATTATCCACTGAGCTGGGAATGTCAAAAGCATCTAACCTATTATATGAAGCAGACTGAGTTATATTTAGGAAAGCTTTTTTTCCTTTATAATGTATCTTCTGATAAAGTCTGTCTATATAAACCATCAAAAGGGATACTGTGTGCAATGTTAAGGTTAGGACCAAATTGGCTCCCAAAGTTGAACTCTGATCCCTACTCTGCGAGGTCAGAACTACAAATGAATTGATGAAATGGGCTCGGGGTTGGCCCTGCACATTAATCAAGGGACGCCATGCTGTATTCAGTGCATATGTCAGCTAGTCTGACTGCCTCATTAATAACACATGTTGACAGTGAAATTCGTTCTGCAATTTAATCCACTGTGGAGTGCGACATTTCTTTTGCACTCTGCAGCTTGTCTTGTGTCAGTGGGTAGGAAAGATTTGTGCTGTCTCACTGTAATTATCTTTGTTAAGGGAATAAGGTGCTGAGGAGGATGGTGGCTCACCATCTTTCAGGAGCATGGGAGCACCATAACTCAGATGTCCTTCAGCGCATATCATCTATGACAGTCTTTCATATAAATGAAACAATCATCAGTAATAGTGTCAATCATGATATATATATATACAATAAATTTTAAAAGATATGTTGCAACCTTGAAAAACTTTTTTTTAAGGATTTTTAGCATTTTTATTACATTGTTGTTTATGACATTGTCTAAAAGCTCTTTACAGTAATTATTTCATTTTATGTGCATTTCGTTTTGCCCACAAAATATATAGTTCAATTCGCTTTACAATATATTCTGTGAATTGCTTTGAGACGGCTCGAAGACATGATAAGGTGCTATATCAAGGATTATTATTATTATTATTGTCTGAGATAGCTTTCAGTGACTATTTTTTACATGCAAAAGCCACTTTTACCTATAAAAGTAAGACCCAACAAACAGCCATGAGGTGAATGATCAATTTGTTTCTATCTGGATGTTTTTGCCAGGACACTGAGAGAAACTTCCTTCTCTTTTCGAATATTGATGTGGGATCTTTATAATCCACCTGATGGCAGGTTGGCTTCTGTTTAACTTCTAATCCAGAGGATTAGTTGGTATCATTCTTGCTTCTGAAGGTTGTGGGTTTAAATCCTCAATAGGGCAGCCACGGTCTAGGCTGATACTCCAGTGGTGAGCAGATGTTCTTCAGGTGAGACTTTAAACCTGCCCATTTAGGTGGATCCCACAGCACTATTCACAGAGAGAAGCACATTACTTCCAGTGTCCTGACCAACAATCCTCTAGAGAAAAATGACCATTCACTACCTGGATGTTTGTGAGACATTGCTGTGTGCAAAACTGGCTGCTTCATTTGCCTACAAATACACAGACACTACAATTTACAGTAAATCCTGTACTTTGATGTGAAAGGCTCTATATTCAATGCGAAGATTATTATAATTATTATATATATTCAAGCCAGGAGAATGTGGTTCTGAAGAATGAGGTGATCTGTGTTCTCGAACTGGATCCAACCCAGATCTGCTAAAACGTTGCCTAAATGGAATCTTGTTGTTGTTGTTGTTGTTGTTGTAAGTCAGCAGGCCAGTTTGAGAGTCGGTGTATTTTGGGAGACAAGCTCAAGCCATCAGTGACAGAGTCCAACACTTCACTGAGGGGAACCAGAGCGCTATGAGCAATGTGTTTTAAAAAGTTCACGGTCATAGCGATTAGGAATGAAAATCCCTGTTTACATAAAAGCTGCTTATGGAGCTGTTCTGAAATTAGGATTGATTGTGTGATGAATCATACCTATCTAAATAGTTCCAAACATCTGGCTAACTTTCCCCTCAGTCAGTCATGCAGAATCAACCTTGCTACCGGGTGCTACAGTAATATCCCTCATTGTGTCATCAATTGTCAAAGTTCACACCAGCACACGCGTCTGTCTCCAGTTGTTTAACTAAAGCCCCAGGTTGTGAATGTCACATGTACTGCACTCTGCACTAAGGCAGATATAACATGAAGATGCACTTAAAGCATTTACAAACCTCTCTGACAAATAATCCCATTCTCACATCAACAGGGTCAAAAACTGAAGTGGAACGAATTCACTTGGATTTAACCATGTAAACAGAGGCTATTCAACAAATGACCTGACCTTCCCACCCACAACTAATGCGATCAAGGGTTGCGAAGGTTGCTCAGAGGACAAGCAGTACTGTTTATATTTTTAATTTTTTCGGTGAGACTATTTTGGAATATTGTTATTTGTAAATCGGACCTTTATACTTTTAGGAGGTTTGCATTGGAAGGGAATGAAAAAGAATGAGTGATGACAGCAGATAGTGCAGAGGGCTTTCTATGGAGCTGACTGGGTCAATTTCAACATGCAGAACTCTGGTTTAGCGCAGGTTCACTTATAGCATAGGTTACTGTGGACCAATGCTACACCAGAAACATGGTACATCTGGCTTCTGGCATTCACTAGCCAGCTTCCTATATTAAACATGGCCCCTTCCAGGATGTCAGGCTGGAAGTCGGTTCCTGTGCATTGCGAGCATTCACCTTATGCACAGGAAGCTTTGCTGTCTCACCTCACGTGCATGGTAAAACAGTGCCTACGCCATTGGTAATGGCTGACCAGTCTACTATGCTCTTCAGCCACACTTGAAGATACAGACATGTCCACAATCTTGCTCAAATGAGAGGATGGTCTCAGCTGCACAAGTAGCCATGTTGCTTGGTTCTTCTTCAGCTCATCCACATCCTCTCATAAACCAGCCTGACCTACTCCATCCAGGACATTCTGCTTCCTATTCACATCTCTCTCTGCCTCCAGGATGATTCTAGAGTTTAAACATGGCGAGAGAGAATTGAAGCAAGTGGCAGCTTAAAAATATATACTTGTGGAATCCTGATTATCTGGAAAGCACAGGTAACGGGATTGTCAAACAAAAATTGGCAGATTGAATGGGGTAATGGAAAAGCTCCAGGGGAGGGAGAAACCTAATGTCCTGAGTCACTTTTCTTTGTCCTGTGTTATTATGCTTGGATTTTGCAATTTAACTACAACAACTTGCATTTATATAGTGGGGTTGTGTCGTAAAGAGCTTAAGACTTAACACTGTCACATGTGGATTACAATGATCATCTGTAGTAGTTTAAGGAACTTGATACTGTTTACAAGAATAATGTGTACATACAAAACTGCTGAAACTCTGCCTGGTAAGATGATACTGTTATGTATTTGACACATTACCAAATGCAATAACTTAAAGCATAACCTTTCAGTACACTAGCAGTCAGATGATCAATAATACACATTGTTTTCATGGCTCACACATTCATCAATATATCCGCATTGAGCACAAACAAGGCAACAATTGTGACTATGACACGAACATCATTGTAAAAAAAGGACTAGTAAACAGATGGGACAGTAACATGATCTTTGGAGTGGTTAGATTCAAGAACCAGCATAGTCTCGCTGGGCCAAATGGCCTCCTTATTGTGTTATACTTGCTGGAATAAACTTAATAGAATCTGTCAGAAGCAGCTCAGGTATAAAAATGATAATAATCATTACATTTGAGATAGCGCCTTATCACACTGTCAAAATGATCTTTGCTGCCTCCTCTGCTTCCCCCAACTTGGTGTCCAGCACCTTGGGATGTCCTCCCAACATGAAAGGCTATATACAAATGGTATTACAAGAAGGTCCAGCTTTTGCTACATTATTTCTATAGAATGTGGTATAACATCAATAACTGATGACTGGGATTTGACTGTCACGATATAGAGTCACTACACTTTGCAGTATGTCTTGTGAAGCACTTTGAGATCCCCTCCTGACATGAAAGGTGCTATATCAAGTGCAAGGATTATTATTTATTATTACAAAATTCTAAGACTTAGGGTAGCAATCCCTTCTAAAGGATATGTTAAAAACGCAGAGGCAAGAATTAGCTTGTGTTATCAAGGCATCATCGGTGCCAGAATTCTTACATTATATCTAATTTGGAAAACATATTAGCTCTTTGCAAAGTGTGATTATAATTAATTCTTGCATGGGTAACTTGTGGTGTTCGTTCTGAAAAGCCTTGCTTATATTCCACAGTTCAAGTATTTGTCCGTTTGATTTATGTACAACCTCTAGGAACTAATTTACTTAATGTGCATATCAACTATAGTAATCAGGTCAAGCTCTTCAATTCTGTTTTGGGTTTATCTTTCAGGGCAAATGGTAACCTGTTACAAGGTTCAATTACTGGCTGTGCATGGTCTAATAAGTTAATGCTATGTTCTCCAGGCAATCAACCAGACTATGAAACAACTCACTACACAGTATTCACTAATACAACATAACGATTATATTTTGTTCACTGAACACAGTATTGTACTCAATGGACACCGTATGCCATGTTACTGAAGATTCTCAATTGACTATTAGTGTCAGTTCTTAGGAACATTAGAACCAAGGAAAAGGAGGAGGCCATTCAGCCCGTCAAGCCCGATACCCCAATTAACTGGCAGATGTTTTAATCCCATGATCAGGGGCTTTATCAGACCTTCCAGGCACTGCTCATCTCAATCATGTGGAAACTTTTACATTCCTCCTGTCCCAGTATACAAGATGAACAAAACTAGTGTTTTCAGTAAATAATGGATTAATTCTCACTGGCATTTTACACTGCCCATCACTACCAACATATCTTTCAGGTTTTTTTTCACTGGCCAATAATTCCGCATATTAAATTGGTGGCTGTTCATGGCTGTTTGTGCGACATTGCTGTGTGCAAATTGGCAGCTATGTTTGCCTATAAAATACTTCACAATCACTAGATTTGTGACATCCTCCTGCTATGAAAAGTGCTAATGTTTTTGGTCAGCTGGTTGTCCGATACATGTGGAAACCCTTCACCATGCTTAAGAGTATCCAAACCAAACTGCGAATTCCATACATCCCACCTACACATAGAAAGGTGCTATATCAAGTGCAAGAATTATTATTATTATAGTGTTTATAAAAGAGTAAGTCAGGTGCCAGTGATTTATCTGGTGTCAGGGAGGAGGAGGGAACTAAAAGCGATCTGTATTCCATTGGGAGCTTCACACTGTCTGCAGTATGTTTTCCGACCATGATTTGTATGTTTTTTTAGCAAGAACCCCTTGAAAATAAAAGCAATTTTGATCAACTCAAATTTGTTTGGAAGGTTATTATACTAACTGATATTAACCAGGCTCAGAATGAAGCATAATAAGTCTGAATATTTCTTTCTTGCCACAGCAAGGTCATGACGAGAAAGCGTTTTCTACTCTAGCCAATGTTGGAGCTGCCAGCTGTAATTTGTTTGCAACTTAAATATAGTGAACTAAATCAAAGGACACTGACAAGAAATCTTAATATCTCCTGGATCTCTGAAAAGAGGGAGGAAAACTGTGATCTCTATTTCTCAGCCTACCCTTCTCTGCTTTGTTGCAAACAAAGGGGCAGGAAGAATCATTATTCTCTCAACAGTTATCCATGAGAATAAGATATTAATCTAGGTCATCATTTATGAGGGCAGTGTGGTTTCTTCATAACGTACTGTCATTTTCAATGGGTACTACATGAATTATATGAGTGATGATTCAGGAATATTAAATAACCTTCTTATGCCCAACCTGAAAACTAGGCAAACCGATGGTTCAGTTTTGGGAGTTCAATGGTACACAGTGAGGGGTCTTCCACCTTGAGAAGAAAGAGGGGATCTTACAGAAGCATATACACTGCTGTATGGGTTAGAAATAAGCAAATGCATAAGTTTACCTACAAGACACATATTCAGAGTTGTGAAGGGCAATTTTAGGCCAGACAATTGGGACTTTGAACTCATGGTCTCGGCTGATATTTTAGTTGGGGGAGCTCTATCTTGTACTTTTGGATGAAACATTAAGCTGATGTATTGTCTGGTTGTCTGTCTGCTGGATGGATTTTAAAGAAATCATGGCACTATTCAAAAAGAGAAGGATTTTCTGACCAACAGTCCACTGGTTAAAATTGCTCATTCATCAGGTGCCTATTTGTAGGACATTGTCGTGCATAGATTGGCTGTTGCATTTACACACAAATAATTACTACACTTTACAGATAATTCTGTGAAGTTCTTTGATGTGATGAGGTGCTACATCAAGTACAAGGATGAAATGAAAAATTAAAAAATCACTTGAATCCATTTGAATAAACTTGAACACTAGTTATGAGAAACTTGAGAATGCTTCCTAAATCATTTAAGAAAATATACTGATTGATCCTAACCCTTAGACTAGCAATGGGTTCATCCAGACTCTTCTCTATGGGTCCAACTAAGTCTGTACGTTTTCACCTTGCACACTATTATAGTGATAAAGCAACATGGGTGATGCAGTTAACTTTATTTCTGTCATTTTATTCAAACCATAGAAATAAGCACAAAGCAGAATTTAAAATATTAATAAAACATTTCAAAACTTTACCTGTGTCATCACTTTTTCTTTTTAAATTCTCTTCCGCTATTCTTTGTCTAACCTATTTTTATTCATGTAACTTTATTTTTTAATACTTTCTGTGTTTTCCACCTGTTGGAAATCTTCCCTATCTGAAACGGTGAATATTAACCCTGTCAATGTGTCATCTCTGTATTAAATTCACATTGAGCTCGATGTTACAGCGATTTGTAATAGAAATTGGAATCTGCAAGTCTATGCTGCTGCCTCGTGGGAACCTGGGTCTAACTGAACCTAATTTTGGAGCTTGTTACTGCTGGTGTGTGACATGAGCTGGCTCAATGGATCTGCTACAAATATAGATCTAATTGGAACAGGAGTCCCGTGACTCAGCTTCACAGACTTTAGGTTGCTTAAATTATGAAATCCTGCTAAATCAGGGTAAAATTGACCCCCATTTCTTCTCTAGACTAGTCCCCTTGGTCATGCACCATTTTCGAGTGAGAGTGGAAAGGATTCAGCTGTTGTGATGGTTTGTAAGTTATTTTACTTGATTAGAGTCGGTGTAGACAGCAAATTCTGGCAGGTTGAGCCTCCCTCCATCACATCTCAAAACGTTATTCTGTTCTACCTGTAGCTGATTGATTCAACATAGTTCAGGCATCTAACCTACGACCTTTCTGATCTCTATGGTTTTGAGGTACATCATGCAATACATTTACTACTCAGTGTATCATTGTGGAGACAAGGCATGCACAGTACTTACATTGACTGAAACTATCTTTTTGGTTCTTTTTCTTTCAAGTCAGCACACACGCATTGGCAAACCACAAGCACTAAACATGCTTTAATTCAAAACTGGTAAATCTCCATGGAGGACAGGTACAATCGGGTCTCACTCGCGGCTGATATCTGACCCGAGAGCTTAAAGCAGTAAGCTCAATATTGCTGCTGCAGCTTTAACCATGCTGGGTGACTAGAAACCGACCTAAATAGGAATTCAAATGACATTTTCTTCTAAATAAAAACAAAATATGATGTGATTCACAACTGAAGTTACCAAGGTACTACCACTAAAGCAGGATTATTTATTTTTATTCAGGAACCAGACAAAAAGATTATAGAAAAGATCATGTCATCGAGTGCCTCATGTGGTGTCCGCATTAAAGAGGAGCCAAAAACAATCTTGGTTATAATAGAGATCATGACATATCACATATGTTGTATTGAGAGGCTGTGATGCCTGCATAAGGAATAATAAGAATGGCTACCCTGCAACTAATATTCTTGCCAGATTTAAAACGTAGCATTGGATTAGGCTTCATCTGAGGTCTGTTTCTAGATACACTGTTTAGAGATCACTTTAATTGGCCCTTTTATTTTTATAATCATGGTTTTCTTGGTTAAGATGGAAGCCTGTCCATTTTTCAGGCTTATGCATTCCTTCCCTCGACTAGTTACAAAGATCTAAAAGGAAAGTACAGCACGGAAACAGGCCACTCGACCCATTTACCCATTTTGGAGCTTGTTACTGCTGGTGTGTGACATGAGCTATTGGTGTTTATACATGAGTATAAATCCATTTCTTTACTCTTTTATAGCCTTCCACTCCCCCCTCCCTCATGTGAAAGTCTTGATTCCTCTTGAATGCAACTACACAATCTAATTCAACCACTGATTCAGGCAGTGAGATCCACAAACTCTCTATCCTCTGCATGAAGTAGTTCCTCCTAAATTCTCTTTTTGATCCCCTAGTCATTATCATATATTTGTGTCCCCAGGTTACGGACTCTCCAACCAATGGAAGCAGCCTATTTATGTTAACCTTATCGAACCTTTTATAATTTTATTCTGGCTCCATCATTTACAGATCCAGTATCTTGCTCAGTATCATTAGTGTCACTCTTTGGTGGATATGTATGAGTTAGTGTGTGATGGCAGCTTTCTTTTGCAGGAAGACACACAACTCTTACTTATTCATGTGCTTGTCCAGCATAGATCAGCAACTCCATAGCACATAGAGAATCAAATCAATGCACCTTCCCTTTGTTGATTTCCCAAATCTCTGCAGCAGCCTCCTTCAGAAACCTATTATTATTTTATTGAATTGCATCGGTTTCACTTTGGCTTTTAAATGGGTTTATTCTGCCTTTGTCGACAAATTTGCCAACCTTTCCTGGTAAGCCTGTATTATTCTGTTTGTACAGTTGTCGATATTAGGGAAAATTACATTGCAGTAAAACACCCACTAATTACACATCAGCAAATACCTAACAGTTTCAAGTCAAGTATTGGGTAAACAGAAAACTTTTCATTCAAACCTAAATTGCAGCTTTCTTCCCAGAAGAAGATGGAGCCACAGTGTAAGCACAACCCTAAGGAATATGATCCCAGGATTTCTACACTCTCACAGCTGCAATGTGGTGGAGCCGGATTTGTATAATATCAGGGAAGGAAAATTCTCTGTCAGAAAAAAAGATTAAAAAGGAATGCTGTTATGTAACATTGAAAACATTTTGCAAAGTTCGGATTTTCCAAAACAAGTGTAATTTGATCTGTTTGTGCAAGATAGGGCTAGTGGGAAAGGATAACAAGAGACTGTGAATGGAGGGTGGAAACAGAAAGATGGAACCAGTGAATCCCTCAGGTGCTGTCCATCAGTAGTACACATCATGGGGAAAATTACTGGGACCTCAATATTGTCACTTTAATCACAGCGGCTGCAGAGGTATGTGTTGACACTAGTTAGGAAAGATGCCCTCCGGGTTTCAAAAGGAAGGCATAATCTGCAAACAACCTTCTAACTGCAGTCATCTAGTTTTTATGTTTTTTTTAAACATCAGATAGTTTTAAGCCATCACAAAATGTACTGTACTGTAATGCACTGTAAAGCTATTAAAAATTGTGGTGACTTTTATAATCTGTTGCAGATTTGAAACTGCAGAACCTTATCATTAATCTCAAGAGACTGAGAAATAGAAGCACACACTTTGTATGTGATACAGATCCTCTCCTGGTGGAAACAGAAATGTAAGTGCCACACCATGTGTCTGTTTACCTAGTAGTAACTAGGAACCTGGTTGTTAATCGATTGGCAGATCACTTTACAGTATATTCTGTGAAGCACTTTCAGACGTCTCAAAGACGTGATAAATTGCTATATCAAATGCAAGGATTATTATTATTATACAAGATCAACATTTTCAGTTATTGATCTATGCTACAAAAATCAAATATCCTCAAAACAAAGCACATCACGACCGTGATACATTTTGAACAAATAAATAACCAACGCTGAACATGCAATGAAATAGAACAAAAAGGAGAATTGGGAAACAGTAAGAGATAGTGCTGTATTTCTAAATATTTCACTGCCTGCTGTCAATTTCTGTTTCAAAGTGAAATGTGTTTGCTTTGTACTTAACCTTTTACTTTAGGAAGTCAATTTATAGGGCTCTTTCTTCATGTGTTTTTTTCACAGAATCTCACAAAGAAGAAATTCTAATGCACAAATAGAAAGAAGGTTGACAAACCCTTTGATTATATTATCCAGTATTCAAGGTTTAACTGACAAAAATGGTAAAACTGGTTAATTTATTTGATAACATTTATCCTAAAATGCACAATAATATTTCCCCTTAATATTTTACTGCATGCTATCTTTACTTAAGACAAACATTTAAATGCCCATATCACTCACCACAAAGCCACAATATTTAAAAAATCATATTGTAAAAGCAAGTTTGAAATGAAAATGAAGAGTTTATTCAGTCTGAGAATGAGATAAAAGTGTTATTCAAAAAGAGCCACGAGACGTTCTGTTCCTGTGCAAAAAATATACTGCCGATAAGGACACTCAGTGGGGTCACTGCTGCCTCTGTGTTTGACCTTAAGGTATCTGACAGCACGAGACTCTTTGTTCTTCTCCTTTCTGTCCTTTGGACTTGCCTGACACAAGTATGCTGACTGCTTATCAAGACAGTGCATGTGCTTTGATGATCTTTGCTGCTGGTGAAGGCGCACCTCTCGAATCAAAGCTCACACTTTAGCAGGAAACCCCGTTTTCATGTCCAAACTAGGAGACCACAGGATTCTGACCTTTTCTGTGCAATGGGAAACATTCTCCCATGTGAAAGCTATCTGGGCAGCTTATCAAATGATTGCTTGAACTCCAAAACAACCCAGCCTGTCTCAGAATCTGTCCATGTGTGAAATCTCCAGAAAATACTTCTTTATGTCATTTTTTTTTAATCATTGACACATTTTGCCTTTTCTGTCATAAAGATTGCACTTGTCATCCAAACCACTTCTGAAGATTTTGACGTGAAAATTAGGGAAATGTCTGTATTCGTACAAATTTCACGATAAGGGGAAAAAAATCGCCATTCCAGCTCAAACATGTGTTTTGTTGACATTTTGAACGGCATTTATAAAGGCTTGTTGGAGTTTAATGAAGAATACATTACAACTTGGATTCTTAATGATCAGTTTTACTTTCAGATGTCCCCAAGACAGTAGAATAGTGGTGGCGAACCTGTATAGCTGGCCAACAAAACACATTTTCTTCGTTGAATATTTCTTGATTCATGTCATAAATTGATCAACCTGGACTCGTGTGAATGTTTGGGGATGGGGGAGATGCTTCTTGGCAGCCATGCGGGCCATTTCCCACTCATGGGCTGCAGTTTGGCCCCCAATAAGAGGACATACGTTTAGCATTGTAAAGGCCAATTTCAGGACAGATCCCAGGAAATATGAAGATGGATAGTGAGAGGTTAAGACAGAGGGTCAGAGGGAGGTATTTTCAGAGGTTTAGGGCACAGCATCTAAAAGCTTGGTCACTGAAGGTCGCTTGGATTCTTAGCATCATTGCGTTCAATATCATTGAGGCACTAGAACGCTCTCACCCATGATAGGAAACAAATAAAAACTAGATACTTGTATTATATTAAAAACACAGATAAAAATAAGTTACTAAGAAGTGAGTTATAAAGCAGTAATTAATTGATATGATCACATATTATTAATTGAAAAATAACAGGCCCTAATTTAGAAATAATTTCCTGGTGTTATCTAATCAGGGTTCAAACTGTGTTTCCAAATTAAACAGAATAACATTTTAATGGTTTCCACTGTTACCTGACTTCATTCATTAGGTCAGTCTTGGAACCTGCTTCTAAGTGCATACAGTATTATGTGCTTCAATGCCATTATAAAAGCTCAATGCAAATTAAAAATGAAAGGCAATTTGTAATAAAAATTAAATCAATGTCACAAAATAACATTTTCATGTCAGCTAAATTAAAAGGAGTAAAAATGAAAGAGAGGTGCACAGCAAACAGAATGTATATGTATAGACTCAAGCAAGATTAAAGGATTAACTAAAAGTTCAAAGGTAATATGAGTAATTCCTAATGATCTTACTCATAGGATTAATTGCTATAATCAGCGAATGGTTCTCACAAGCTTTTCTGCATAAAAATGTAATCAGATACATACACAGTGTGTTTGAGGTATTACATGACAGTGTAGAACCTAGTAATGATCCATTGAAGTAGTGGCAGCGCAGAGGTAAACAAATGTGATATCACAGAAACTGCAGGTTGATGCTTCCACTTAAACCATACAGCACTTTGCCAGACAACAACAAATTGCATTCATGTAGCGACTTTCACATCAGGAGGACGTCCCAAGGCACTGGAGAGTTGAATGTTTGTACCAGAGCTGGGGGTTGGATTCGGGAGGGGTTGGGGAAGACGACCGAAGGCGCGGTCAAAGAGAAAGGTCTTCGGACGGAACTTGTGGGGGCTGAGGAAAGGGGAGAGGCAAAGGGACTCCTGTAAATCCTGTGAAGCGCTTTGGAAAGTCCTCCCGATTGTTTTTTTATCATTACAGACACATAATTGGGGTTTGATGATTACTTTCCAGAAGGCTAGTTGGACATGCTTTTTTGTCAAAAAGTATTTCTGCCTATGCCTGGTACAATTTATTTTGGAAACTCTTTTCCATGAGTTGGTAATTAGAAACTTATTAATATTTATTTGTGTCATATTATATTAGCATTTACAGTATTTTTTCCAGTTCCTTTTAAAACAAACCCACACAGAACAGGGACCTTGACACAGATTATGAAGTATGCGTTTATACAAGAACAAATCTCTTATACACGGACATGTATCTACTTAGAACAAGTAACATGAACAATAAATGCAAATATAACTTTTCACAACACAAATTTGTGAGACTTTACTGATTAAATAGTGTTACATTTTTCCTTTCAGTTTGTTTCTGTGCTTTTCCCCCCAAGGTCTTTCCCTTGGTTTCCATTTCATGATTGATTCATGTAAAATATGAATAAGAAGTTCAAAACTATGTGGACTTAACTACTTTGAAATAATAATATCTAGGCAAACATAATATAAATATAAGCAACAATATTGCCTAAAGATCCTTCTGGTGAGCTTGTATATAATTCTCATTACAAAAATGAAAGCACAAATATGTCTGGGAAACAAAGTATTTACTGAGGATATAGTTCTCACATAAGGGTAATGTTTGGTAACATGAGTAGTCTGGTGCATACTACTATACTGGTGGGCTTTCCAGATATGAAATAGCTCCTTGATTTGGTCTTATTGTTAATTACTTTCTTGGAGAAAATATATTTCCTGGTGCTCTTTGCAACCTGGAACCCATGTTCTCTTGTCTTAGAGCATCCTAAAATATTGTTGAGTTTGGTATCACAATTCCATTTAAAATCCTGTAAACCTGGCTCATCTAATTGTTGCACATAGCTCATTCCTCTAACACTGGTAATCATCCTTGGTGCTTTCCTGCCAATAATCTTATCCAATTATCTTTAAATAAGGTCAGAAAATAGAGAATAGAGAAGCTATTATTTAGTAAAAAAAAAGCATTAGCCAATGTGGAGCAGAATACCAGCATATGTAGTGGTACAAGACACTAAAAGGGTTTGAAAAAAAAGAGAATTGGACAAATTCCTACCAACTGATCTAATTCACTGATTAGATTTACAAATACACTGAAATATTTTTGCTAGAAATTGAACAGGCAGGCTAGCTCACAAGACATCTGTATGAATAATTTGTTTTGGCTCATTTGATCTAATTGTTCCAGAAAGCTATGTTATCATCTTCCCTTTCCAAGATCAAGTGGTTTCTTAAATAAACCCAGCGTTCTGGCCTCAATCACCTTTCTAGTAGCCCAAATATTTTAAATGCTGCCTTAAATTATTATGATCACGAATACAAATCAGGTGAGTTCACAAGTTCAATTTTAAATACAGTGCAATGTTCATACCGCCACGGGTAACTAACAGTAGTAGCAGCCACAAATAAATCTGGGAAATAAATAATCGTAAAAGAAAAAGAATATTTTATTTAAGAGTTACCATACATCAATACATTTTTATATACTTTTTAAGGCATTCTGTTTAAAGGCTGACTGATTTCTGAATACCTCTTTTAGAGAAACTACGACCAATATACATACATCTGTAGTTTTATTCAGTTCATGAAACGGTTTTAAAACAGGTTGGCTGATCCACTCAAACTCATCTAGCAGTTGCCAGCCAACCATCTGGAGCAGCTAAGTAAAATGTCCAAATTTATTATAATTATACATGTCACGATTAGAACATGCTTTCAGAACGCCTGGCAGTGTTTTTATACTGATTCGTCAATGGCTGTACTTTGCATTCTTTTTGCTATGTCCTTATGGAGTCAGGTGTTATCCTGAACTCTCCATCTGCTCACTCAGTTACTTGGATTAATTATTTCAATGACAATGTCTAATGTCAATTTGAATCTCATCTCCAGACACAATGTCAGAAAATGCCTACCCTATAAGGTAACAGCAGACCAAGCATTGTTGGCAAATCAGAATCTCTCTCTCTCATGTTCATATACTGAAATTCTATCAAAATTGTATTTATTCTGATGAATTTGCAACAAAAAGGCAATGAAAAACTTAAACATCAGGCAATTTCAGAATAGGGCAATTTAGTCCCTGAAACAGCTCTGAACATTTGGCCTCTTCAATAATGTAAGTTCTGATTGCTTTGCCCCCACCAGCACCCCTCCCATATTGTTAACAATTAATACAGGGTCTATATTCAGCTGTATTTACTTTTCTATTTGAAGCTTCCTATTTGTAAACTGCACAGGTATCAAGTCTTCCTCAGTTGGCAGTATTCTCGTCTCCAAGTCAGAAGGTTATCGGTTCAAACCCTTGGAGGTCAGTCTCGGCTAACACTCCAGTGCAAATGCTGGGGAGTACTGCATTGTTGTCCTTCAGATGAAATGTTAAACTGAGGTCCTCTGCGTCTGTGCAGATGTTTATTTTTTTGGTCATTTTTTTTGGCTGATCCACGCGGAAACCCACCATCATCTTAATAAATATCCAAACCAGACAACGTTCTTCATATATATGCCACCCACACATGGAAATGTCCCTCTCCATGGAATGCATGTACGTTCACTCTGTGGAGAGATTCACTAATTCTGGGGAGCAACAGCCGCAGATTAGCAAGAATCAAGGCTTGGAGACCCCAGTGTGTAGTGGGTACTGCTGGAGTTAACCAGCTAAGTGTTGGGTGATGCACCCACTGCCCAACAACAACAACAAGATTCCATTTATAAAGCGCCTTTCACGTCAGGAGGACGTCCCAAGGCGCTGCACAGTTGGGTCATGACCCGAGCAGGGGGGAAATGGTCAGGGTGAGGGGAGGGAGCGAGGAAATGGTCAGGGTGAGGGGAGGGATGGGAGGGAGCGAGAAGGGGGAAGAGAGTCGAGAGGGGAGCTGAAGGCACGGTCAAAGAGAATGGGTCAGCACAGTTCCTGCTTCAGCTTTGTGTTGCCAAACATCTTTGGCTGCCAGTGTATTTGTACCCAGCAGTCACATGCCATTTCCTCATGTCTCGGGCCCTGTGGCCTCACAATGCCTCAATCTCTCGTACACTATCCAAGTGTGTCTAAATATCTCTGACACCAGAACGTGGCTCTGTCTGAGTCTCTGGGTCCCATTCACTCACTCTGACTGTTTGTCTTGTCTTACTTACACACAGAGTATCCACCTGCTCATCGTCAAGGGCTAACAAGCACATGGTGACCCCACTTCTGACACCAGTGTAATGCAACAGAACCAAATCAGATAGGGGAACCAGATGAAACAGATGACCTATAGAAAGCTAACAGAGATACAGTGGGCTGAATCACCTACTCATTGAAAATTCTGATTCTGTAACCTAGCAGGTTACACAAATCAGCTGAAAACTGTAAGGAAGCAAAGAAAGTTATAAAGAAAATGTTAAAAAAAATCATATTTATCCACGGCCAAAATAATGCTTAGCTCAACAATTTTCTTTTCTATTTTCTCAGGAATAATGCATTTTTAATCAGTTGTATTTATAAGCACAAAATGAGTCACAATCTTTCCTCTACCTATTTTCTAGACTCAAGTTAGAATACCGGCACAGGGAGATAGTGTGAGGATCTATACAGTAACACTGAACCAGATTGTGGAAATGGAATCAGATGAGAACCAATTAATAGAACCATAGAAATTTAAAGCACACAATCATTTGATAAATTGTGCCTGAGTTGCCCTTGGAAAGAACAATCCATTGGCCACATTTACCTGCCTTTTGCCATACTACTACAAATTGCTCATTTTTAGAATAAAATAGAATCTGTGCTCACAGGCTATTAACCCCAGAAAGTAAACTGCTGTCTGAGTTAATGACTAATTTAATGACTCCCCAACCCACTACCTGCTGCCTCCATTCGACTGACTTCGCTCTCCTGCTTGTCCCTTGAGCCCTCCGTTCCACCATCGGTGACCGCGCTTTCAGCCACTATGCACTGAAACTCCGGAATACTCTTCCTCTATCCTCCGCCTCGCCCCCTCCTTCCCCATTTCAGATCGCTCTAGAAGACCTTCCTCTTCGATTGTGTCTATGGTCACCTCCATCCTCCCTCCTGTTGAGCTCGGAAATTGTCAAGCGTTCTGGGATGTTACCCTATGTAAGGGCTCTATATAAATGCAAGTTTTTGTAATTCAAAACTACAGTGCATTACTCTGCTGGAGAAAATAATCAAAGATTCATTCAGTGTTTTATTTTAAGAGTAGAACGAACATTTATAATTACATTTGATTTTGGTACAAATATCTACACCAGAATCTTTTTGGGACAACATGTGAATTTCCATATTTTACTACTTTATATCATGATTCAACATTGTTGACCTGATTTTTGTAATCACTTGAAATGTCATTCTATTAAATCAGGATTCAAAGTTACTGCATTGCTGACACTGATTCACATAAGATCTCACACA
The DNA here is from genome assembly GCF_018977255.1 of Callorhinchus milii. Classification (NCBI taxonomy): domain Eukaryota; kingdom Metazoa; phylum Chordata; class Chondrichthyes; order Chimaeriformes; family Callorhinchidae; genus Callorhinchus; species Callorhinchus milii. Next base: position 65,901,460 of record NW_024704745.1, on the reverse strand, counting down.
AAGAATGTGATGCCCCTTAGCCTTTTCACTGCAGGTTGTCTGACAAGGAATGAATGCAGTTTAAAAAGGATTTATCAAGACATAGTGGAGTCAGTGAAGAATTGAGGCAGTGTGGCGTAACCACATCAGTGAACCAAGGAAACGTACCTCAAAGTCGTCAGAAGAACTCACAGAATGAGTGCATTGCTGTAGGTTTTGTGCAGAAGCCTAATTTAGGCTTCGTGCTTCTCTGCCATCAGGGAATAAGAGCAATTTGGTGGGAAAGTCACTTGGGGCTACTTTTGTACCCTTATTTGCCAGATCAAGAGCAACAGAGGACTAGGAGCATTGTTTTTCCCATCAACTCTAGGAGCTGAGTGGGAAGAATCCCTGCCCCAGTACCTAGTCTGCTCCTCTAAATCTTGCAGTTTCGCTCACAAAATATACAGTCAATTTACTTTACAGTATATTCTGTGCAGTGCTTAGAGACGTCTCGAAGAAGTGATAAGGCCCCAAATCAAATGAAAGAGACTTCATTGAAGATAGCCAGATCTACAACAACAAAATTATATTTGTATAGCACCTTCATGTCGGGAAGACGTCCAAAGGCGCTGGACAATCAGTGTTTGGGATCCTGAGCTGGGGGTGGGGATCGGGGAGGGTGGGGGGAAAGGAGGTTGATCTAAGGCACGGCCGAAGAGACGGGTCTTGAAGAAGGCAAGCGAGAGGGGGCGAGGCAGAGGGACTGCGGGATGAAGATCCAGAGGGTGGGGCAGAGTGGCTGAAGGCCGAAGGCTACTACACACATGAAGACTTTTGAGTGAACACCACACAGAAGAGGTGGTAGGGAATCAATATTTTCATATTCTCTATGCTACAGGTGTCAGCCTGGCTCACTTGATTGCACTTTTACCTCCAAGTCAGAGTTCAAGCCTCACTTTATAGTCAGTCTAGGATGACACTCCAATGGAGTACTGGGGATGAGCTGCATCTTTGGAGATGCCATCCTGTGGCTGAGATATCAAAGCAACATGTCTTCTACTTGTTCAGGTATACATTAAATATGTCATGGTATTCGAAAAGAGAGGGGAATTGCTCTAGGTACCTTAGCCAACATTTTCCCACATAAAATTAGTCTTCACTTCATAGCTGTTTGTGGGAGATTGATATGCGCACATTGGCTCTCGTATTCACCTAAAATTATTACTACAAATTACAGTAAAAGCATGTGAAGCACTTTGAGATGTCCTAACGACATACCATGGCACTATAGCAAACACAAGAATTATTATATTTATGTTTTTCTTAGCTTTGACTCTAAAAGACCAAATATATCCTCTCTTTGTTTTAATGGTGCTGCTTTCTGTGTTAGTTTCAATCCCTCCCTTTCTTAAGGCAGATTTTGTAAGTATCTAATAAAGGAAATGTTCCACTATTATCTATTCAAAACAAGATTAAATTATTCTGCTGAAAACTATGATTAAGGACATTCAAGTAAGTAGGAAACAGGTTGTTAATCAATTGGAGGATTGTTCTTCCGGGAATAATAATTGCTTCAAAAAAAAATGTTCCCCAAAAATCTACAAAATATAATCAAGTCACTTTACATTATATTCTGTGAAGAGTTTTGAGACGTCTAGAAGACGTGATAAGGCGCTATATCAAATGCAAGGATTATTATTATAACATCAGAAAGCACTGCAACACGACACAAGACAAAATACAAGTACATTGGAGATTCACATGTTGCTTTCATCAAGAACTGGAAAAGCAAACGTCACAAGCAAAAGCACATTTTCATCAAAGCTGCAACAGTTCAAACTACAAATCTGACTGCATCTTATGTGGTCATCTTCAGCTAGCGAAATTTAGGAAGTCATTTAGAGGTGGTGAAATGCTAAAAAATGGTGCAACAAAATGGCTCGTGCATTTAGTGATATAAAAATGGCCAATAATTTTTAAAGTGTAGCACTGTCTCACCAAACTCTGGCAAGGAGAATAAATGACACGAACGAACACGTGAATACAAAGCTCAGGACAATTGTTAAAAAATTGAAATATTTCTCATTAGCTCTAGACGAGAGCACTGATGTTACGGATATCAGTCAGCTATTAATTTGCATCAGAACCATTGATGAAAATGTTGTTGTTCATGAAGAATTACTTGAATTAATTCCTCTTAAACTGCTCAAAAGGGGTTGGATATTTACAGGTTGTTACTTCAAGTGTCAGTAAATACGGTGTATTTCCGATGTGTTCCTGCATTATGACAGATGGTGCAAAAATCAATGACCGGCTGTAAAAATAGTTTGATGGTCTTGCTGAAACAAAATAGAATTGAATGTATTGGTTTCCACTGCATCATACACCCTTTGCAGAAAACCAGTGAAAATTAGTAATGTGATGACTGGTGTCATCAAAGTGATCAATATTATCTGTGGAGGAAATTGAGCAGAGTCACGGAAAGTTCATAAACTTCCATGAAGAATTAGATGCAGAATATGGTGATGTATGATTGAATTTGACATAAGGTTTGAGAGGGAGAGTCGCAAACCAAGATTTTAAATTTAAGCAAGGCAAACGTTGAAGGGATGAGAAACAAATTCACTACAGTAAATTGGGTTGAACTGTTAATGGGTAAATCCATGGACATTCAGTGGGAAGCATTCAAAGAAGAATTTGGTACAATGCAAAACCACTATATACTAAAACACAAAAGCTCCTCTTGTGTAGTTCAACAACCCTGGTCGACAAATGAGGTAAAAAGCAGCATCAAATTAAAATAAAAGGCTTACACTTACCCAGCGGACTGGGAGACTTGTGAAAAGCAACAAAGAGATACAAAGAAAGTAATAAGAGGTGCAAAAAGGGAATATGCGGAACAACTTGCAAGGGATATCGCAACAATGAAAGTTTTATCAATATATTAAGGTAGAGTAGTAAAGGGAAATATGGGCCTATTAAAGACAGATGTAGGTGAGACTATAGTGAACAATAAGGAAATGGCAGGCTTGTTGAATGAATACTTTCTTGTGTTTTCACAGTGGAGGGAGAGGACAAAATACCAGTGGTACAAGGGAATCTAAAAATAAGCCAAAGAAAGTACCAAATGGATTCAATATAAATTAAAAAAAAGGTAATGGAGAAAATAATGGGACTAAAGATAGACAAAACTCCAGGACCTGATAGATTCCACCCCAGGGTATTAAAAAAAAGTAGGGGAGGAAATTGCAGATGCATTAGTCATAATTTTCCAAAACTCTCTATATTTGGGAATTGTACCCTTGGATTGGAGAATTGCAAATGTCACTCCATTATTTAAGAAGGGAGGGAGGAATAATCCAGGTGACTACTGATCTGTCAGCCTAACTTTAGTTGTGGGGAAGCTACTGGAATCTCTTATCCGGGACAGAGTGACTGAGCACTTGGACAAATATGAGCTAATCAAAGAAAGTCAGCACAGATTTGTGAGGGGCAGGTCGTGTCTAATGAATCTAATTGAATATTTTGAGGAGATATGGTGGATAAGAAAGTGTCTACAGATGTCATCCACATGGACTTTCAGAAGGCATTTGATAAGGTTCCGCACGGGAGGACGTCCCAAGGCACTGGACGGTCAGGGGTCAGGACACGAGCATGGGGGAGGGGTGGGGTAGGGGTGAGGGAAGGCAGAGAGGTGGGAGGGCAACTGAAGGCACGATCGAAGAGGAGGGTCTTGAGACCGGCCTTGAAGGAGGCAAGGGAGGAAATGAGGCAAAGGGACCATGGGATGGAGTTCCAGAGTGTGGGGCAGAGAGGCTGAAAGCCTGGCCACCGATGGTAGGGCGGGTCGGGCGGGAGATATGGAGCAGGCCGGAGCCCACTGAACGAAGGCAGTAAATTGTGTAGATGGGAGCAGGAAGATTCAAAGACACTTAGATAAAGTGAGTGGGCAAAACCACTATGGATCAAAAAATAGCAAAACAGAATATTTTCTAAATCGGCCCAATTGGTCTGTGCCGGCGTTTATGCTCCACATGAGCCTCCTCCTGCCCTCCCTCAACTAACCCTATCAACAATAACCTTCTATTCCTTTCTCCCTCATGTACTTATCTAGCTTCCCCTTAAATGCATCTATGCCATTCGCCTCAACTACTCCTTGTGGTAGCAAGTTCCACATTCCCACCAATCTCAGAATAAAGAAGTTTCTTCTGACTTCCCTATTTGATTTATTATGACTATTTTATATTTATTGCCCCTGGTTTTGCTCTCCCCCACAAGTGGAAACATCTTCTTTATGTCTACCCTAACAAAACTTTTCATCATTTTAAAGACTTCTATTAGGTCACCCCTCATCCTTCTCTTTTCAAGAGTCCAAGCTTGTTCAGCCATTCCTGATAAGTATAACCTCACAGTTTTGGTATCATCCTTATAAATCTCCTTTGCACCTTCTCCAGTGCCTCTATGTCCTTCCTATAATATGGAGACCAGAAATGTACACAGTACTCCAAGTCTGGTCTAATTAAGGTTCAATATAAATTTAGCATTACTTCTCTGCTTTTCATTTCTATCGCTCTAGAAATGAACCCTGGTTTGTTTTTTTTATGGCCTTATTAACCTGCATCGCTACTTTTAGCCATTTGTGTATCTGTACCATAGATCCCTTTGCTCCTCTACCCCATTTGGATTCTTATTTTCCAGACAGTATGTGACCTCCTTATTCCTCCTACCAAAATGTACCACCTCACATTTGAGGTATATTGAAATTCATTTGCCAATTAAATGTCCATTCAGCAAGATTATTAATGTCTTGTAATTTGTTGCAGTCCTTCTCAGTATTAACTACAGCCCCCAATTTGGTGTCATCCACAAATTGTGAAATTGTACTTTTGATCCCCGAGTCCAAATCGTTATATAAATTATGACCACCAGTGGTCCCAATATCGATCCTTGTGAAACACCACTTCCCACCCTCTGCCAGTCTGAGTAGCTACCCTTTACCCCTACTGTTTTCTGTTTTGCAAACAGCTTGCATTTTGTTACTTTTCCCCTGACACCACATGCTCTGACCTTATTCATTAGTCTATTATGTGGTACCTTATCGAATGCCTTTTGGAACTCCAAATATATTACATCTACTGCATTACACTTGTCTACTCTTTCTGTTACCTCTTCAATGAATTCAATGAGGTTGTCAAGCATGACCTTCCTTTTTGAAATCCGTGCTGAGTATTCTTTATTATATTTTCGGTTTCTGGATGTTTTTCTATTACCTCTTTTAGTAATGATTCCATTATCTTTACTACCACTGATGTTAAGCGGACAGGTCGATACTTCCCTAAGATTGTTCTATCTCCTTTTTTAAATATAGGTATAACATTAGCTATTCTCTAGTCCTCTGGCACTACGCCCTTTTCTAATGAATTATTATATATGTGTGTATAATAGTGCCTCTGCTATCTCTTCCCTAGATGCTTTTAATATATGCAATTCAATCCATCCGGAAAAGGGCTTTTATCCTGCCTGAGTTTCGTTATCGGCTGTCTCCCCCCTTTTATCTTAAATGTATTTATATAATTTTTGATCTCTTCTACTGTCATGCCCACCTGATCCACCTCCCTGATAAATATTGAGGCAAAGTCACTGTTCAATATTTCTGCCATTTCGCTGTCGCTGCCTGTGAGCTTATCCTGTGCATCCCTTAGTGGCCCTATTCCTTTTTTTGATTTTTCTTTTTGTTATTTGTATGTCTGTAGAACATTTTACTATTTCTTTTTATATTCCTTGATAATTTAATTTCATCTTTCCTCTTTGCCTTCCTAATTGTTTTTTGACGTCTTTCCTAACCTTTTTTTGTTATGATCTCCCTTGTGGTTTATGTACTTAGTGAACACCTCTTTCCTCCTCCTCAACTTTGCCCTTATGTCTTTATTCATCCAGTGTCTCATTATTGTTTAGCATTATCTTGTTTTTTTTATTTCTCCTGGACTCTATTAATCACAATTTAAAATTGTTCCCACTGTTGCTGTATATTTGTTTGCCAATATTTTTTTCCAGTTTATTTTCGCAAGTTTCATTCTGTAGCCATGTTTCAGTAATCCCTACTATATATGGTTCCTCACTACAAATTATTGCCTCCAGTTCTATTTTAATTTGAATGCTGTGTACATTGCTGTAGTTTAATTAGTTTTTATTAGGTGTTCCTTTATTTTTGACAGTCTTTTCATACTTCTGATCTAGAATTATATTAATACCCTGACCATTTATGTTCTCCTTATTCCTTATTTTTGTCCTTTATATCCGGCCTTATCAAAAAGGCTAATGGGATGTTGGTATTTATGTCAAGGAGGCTGGAATATAGAGAGGAAATGATGCTTCAACTATATAGGGAAGCTTCAACGATCTTTGGTCAGACCCATCTGGAGTACTGCGGTCAGTTTTGGGCACCACACCTCAGGAAGGATAATAATAATAATAATAATCCTTGCATTTGATATAGCGCTTTTCACGTCGGGAGGACGTCCCAAAGCGCTTCACAGAATATACTGTAAAGTGAATTGACTGTATATTTGTGGGCGAACGCGGCAGCCAATTGCGCACAGCAATGTCCCACAAACAGTCGTAGATTGAAAATGACCAATTTATTATTGTTTTGTTTTTTTTTGGAGGGATTATTATTAGGCGTGTGGAGTAAGGAAACTTGCCCAAGGTTTCGCCCTCTGCCTGGAATTGAACTCAGGTCTCTCGCTTGCAAAGCGAGTGCTCTAACCACTGAGCTACAGGACTCCACGAGGATATATTGGCTCTGGAGGGGATGCAGTGCAGATTCACCAGAATTATACCAGGACTTAAAGGGTTAAATTATGAGGACAGGTTGCATTTCACCCACAAATATACAGTCAATTCACTTTACAGTATATTCTGTGAAGCGCTTTGAGACATCTAGAAGACGTGAAAAAGCGCTATATCAAATGCAAGGATTATTATTATTATTTATAAACTTGGTCTCTATTCCCCTGAGTTTAGAAGGTTGAGGGGTGATCTGATTGAGGTTTTGAAAATAATAAAGGGATTAGATAGGGTAGATACAGAGAAACTATTTCCTCTGGTAGGGGAATCCAGAATAAGGAAACATTATATTAAAATCAGAGCTAGGCCATTTACTAGTGAAATCAGGAGGCAGTTTTTCATCCATAGGGTAGTGGAAATCTGGAACCCTGTCCCCCAAATGGCTGTGGAAGCTGGATACATTCACATTTTCAAGACAGAGGCAGACAGATATTTGTTGGGTCAGGATATTAATTGATATGAAGCAAGGGCGGGTAATTGGACTTGAGGTACAGATCACCCACGATCTTATAATAGTTGAACAGGCTCGAGGGGCTGAATAGCCTACTTTTGTTTCTATTTACCTTTTTATTCAGAAGTGTGTCGGCTGAGTGCGCGCAACTGCTTTGTGCAGTTTTATGCACTTAGGAAGGAGGTAACTTTCATTTCTCAAGTAAAGACCAACATCGCAGTTTGAAGAGGAATTGGAAGAACCAACTTACCTATCTATGTGCATCGGCTTTCTTAACAGATATAATAAGCTATCTCAACTTTCTCAATCTTCCGCTACAGGGCAGAAATCAGATTTTTTCGAACCTTATGGGGATTGTTTACTGGTTCTACATAAACCTATAACTGTTGAACTCATCACTCTTGCAGAACAACCTCACCCATTTTCCATCATGCATGGAACTTGCAACTGAGCTTGATGAGGCTGATTTTTGCAGCTTTTCAGAAACATAATATAGCTACTATAATAATAATAATATTCCTTGCATTTGATACAGGGCCTTATCCTGTCTTCGAGACACCTCAAAGAATACAGAATATACAGTAAAGTGAATTGACTGTATATTTTGTGGACGAAACACAGCAGCAAATTGCACACAACAGTGTCCCACAAACAGTCATGGATGGAATTGACCAATTAAAAAAATATATATATTTTTTAAAACGGAATTATTACCCCTGGAAAAGTGATCTGCCAATCAACTAAGAACCGGGTTCCTACTTACAGAGGCCTATGGAGTAAGGAAACTTGCCCAACATTTCGCCCTGCCGGGAATCAAACACAGGTCTCTCACTTGCTCTAACCACTGAGCTACAGGACATCCAATTGGACACCTATTGGATGAGTTCAGAGAGATTTTTCTGATTTTGAGGGTCTGAGGTCCAGCGTCCAATTATTCAACAATCCGATGGAGGTGTCAATGAGTAGCAACCAAAAGATCTTCAGAAGGAGATATGTAAACTGCAGGATGAACCATTGTTCAAGGAAGAATGAGATTCACGAAAATTTCTGAGAAATTATTCCTAAAGATCTTTTTCCTAAATTAATGTGTTCCTGTTAGTTTTGCAATTATGAATTAATCTGTTTGGGTTTGTTGAGCATTCTCTGTTGGCGCCTCTATGTTCTGAGTTGATATCTTGTGTTTTGACTTCAACACATTAAAACATTTATTTCCATTTGAGATGATCATTATTAAGTAATACTGGTGGAGACCTGTAGCTCAGTTGTTAGAGCACTCGCCTCACAAGCGAGAAACCTGGGTTCGATTCCCAGCAGGGTGAAACCTTGGGAAAGTTTCCTTACTCCACACTCCTGATAATAATCTAAGAGAAAAAAACAATAATAAATTGGTCACTTCCATCCACGACTGTTTGTGGGACACTGCTGTGCGCAATTCGCTGTTGCATTTTGCCCACAAATATACAGTCAATTCACTTTACAGTATATTCTGTGAAGCGCTTTGAGACGTCTAGAAGATGTGAAAAACGCTATATCAAATGCAAGGATTATTATACAGTCACATAATTTAAAACACAGGATTCTTTGTTTCTGGGAAACGTAAGAGAAAAACAAAAATATTGCTAATAGGGCCCGCGGACATCTCTCACAAATCCGGCCCTCGACACCAAAAAGTTTGGACCACCCTGATCCGTATCATTAAATGTATGCTTTATTTGTTATGAAAGTTACATAGCTGGTATTTGGTATGAAGCTGAAAAGCGATCATACCTAATTTAGAACGTAGGCATCAATTTTCAAAAAGGTCACACTTGTGTCAAACAATTTTCGCATTATAGTATTTCTGATCAGAAGTCTGTCAATTTCAATTGCAGCTATAATTTTCAATCAATTTGCTAGTCAGATTGTAATACTGTGGTAGTCAGCATACATACCAGACTTTTGGACAATCCAGATTTGTCTCTGTTGTGATTTTGCCTTCATCACCCAAGCAATTGTGAACCTAACTCTTGGATAAAACATTACCTTTAGGGATAAGTGAAGATTTTTTTCGGGTCAGCTGAGTGTCTGACACATGTAGAAACCCCACTTACGAATCTTCTAACCAACTACTAAGTATAGTTTGTCTGGTATGGAGTGTGCACTCTATCCAGAGGGATTCTTCCTGCTTATCTTATCCCAAAGAATTTAGGCAAAGAACAGCAAGAGCCAAGGCTTAGGGATCCCGAGTGTACATGGAGGTACTAACAAGCTAAAACAGTGCAGCTTGCCACTGCAAAACACTTGACAGGCTTCCTGCTGTTTGCTCAGCAAGGATCACCCTACCCTTTAAGACTTTGGCACACAGAATTAACAGGAGCTGACTGGGAATAATACCACACCCTGTGATTGGTCTGTTTCTCCAAGACCTGTTGGAGCCAGTTTGGCTGCTATGTCATCAATCCTGTCTTGTAGACAACAATTTGCATTTATATAGCATCCTTCATGTGGGGAGGACTTAGACCTGACTGGTTCGGGAAATGGACTACCGAGACCAACATAGGCGATCAAATTGATTCTGATAATCTATCACCATGCACCTCATCTTTGAGCTGATTCAGCCTCAATGAAACCCCATAGTTATGTCCCTAAGGAGTATAGTCACTAGTTGGACATAAGCATCCGACAAATGCAGATTTGAGCCCTTGCTAGGTGGATCTCAGGTACCAAGAACACTTTGTAAGTATAATTCATCAATCATGAACTTGCAATCCTGAAACAATAAAATGTACGAGAGCATTATCACCATCCAATCTGGCCACAGCCTAAAGAAAAAAAGGGGAATAAAATGTAAGCCATGAAAAAAATTACAAGTTGAAGTGATTACTTGTTGAGAATAGATGGTGAAAAATATGTGCCATGATTCTCAAAGAGGGCAACAAATCTCTGGAGATGGGGAGAAAAGGGTTGCACAACACTATTCCCATTTACCTAACACATCGTCACACAACATTCCTCAGAATAGAATGAAACATAAGAGGCATGTTGCAAATGTAAGGATTGCAAGTCTACAAGCAGTTTGAAAATTAAAACATCTTGCTTCTCTGTCTCTCCTCCAACCCCAAAGACGGTGTTAAATAACCCTGAAACACCTTACTAATGACAGAATTCTGAAACAGAAAACTGGAAACGCACCAATGAGCATCTGAAAGAGAATGATAGGCGATTGCAAGGAGGAAAACATTGCTCCCCTTTAACTATCTCCAGTAGTTTGGAAATGCTGCTGTACTGAAGAGGAATGTGGCATGGATGATTTAGAATCTGTTCAGAAAAGATTGTGCATCGGTTTGTTTTTAATTGGTCCCACAGCATTAAACTCAGCATGGCTTTTGGAAAGAATCAGTAAAGAAATGTTATTTTGCGGAGAAAAAAAATTTCAAATAATTTTTAAGAGTTTGGTACTTTGTGTGCACAAGGTCAGATCTCAGCTCTTCCTGCAATGTAAAATTACAATGGCAAAAACTAAAATACTGTACTATGAACTTTCAGATAGTGATTATACTTGTGATTTGGGAATCAGTTTCTGAAAGGACCAGAATTACAAACAGCAACTTTATGCCATAAGAAAAATAAATATTTGTTTGTTCAGTTTATGCACCAAGTCTCACTGATGGAATTGAGTGAAACTTTGAAACGGTATGAATATAATGTCAACTGGTATCTATAATGGATTGTTGACTCTTGAATTTCCAAATTAATTTATCATGCTACAAAAATGATTCCTTTTAAAAAATAATTTTCCTGGTTAAAGAAAAAAAAGCGCTATATGAACAGATGATAGATCTCAGATATGGGCACGTATGGCATTACGTTCTACAGTATAATGCAGTTGGATAAAATACAAATATGAAAATTCCCAATTAAATCATTTATTAAATAATTAAGTAAAATATATTTTTATATGGTATAGAAAAATTTGAAAGTTCTGAGACTGAAAAGTAATCTTAACATCTTAAAATACTCATAAGAACTATGAGTTTATCAAGTGTCTCTAGTACTCTAAGTTCAACAATGTGAGTGCAGCTAAAATATATATTATAGTAGACAATTTGATTGTGCTCTCAAAAAATGTTTTGGCTGAAACTGGTTGCAAAGACCGTATTTTCATCTACAAGCCTAAAATTCCAGTACTTTAAAGGGTCACTAATCCACATATAGTTAAAATTTTATCGATTCTCATTTCATACAAACCAATACTCATTATTTTCTTTGAATATACATGTTGTGCATAGCAATTCCACAGGTAAAGAGTTTAAGCAGTACATTGGAAAACGGAACAAAAGAACAAATAGAAAAACAAAAAGAATCTATCAACATATCTGGTGTATTTAGCTAGTTTGTAATGCATACAATGTATCCAGTATACTCAGCTTGGTTGTATTGATTTACTACATAATTATACTTTGATTATTGAAGAAAAATGAACTTTTCTATAAAATATGTGGATTTCCATGTTTATATTTAGGAGTTTGTGTCAATGTCCATATGTTGTCTAGCATCAGAGATATCCTGAGGTACTTTTACAGTCATTCCATCCATCCACTTCTTAATGCAGATCTGGCAGCCCAAACGAGAACTGAAAGCAAAACAAATGTTGCATTCAAAATAACAGAAACAATATTGACACTTAGTAAAGTGCAACACATATGCAACTCCATCAGTTCCTGACAGTTGAAAAACGTACTTCCAGGCATAGGAAACTATTGGAAAAAACTGCAGTGACCTAATTCGAAATTCAATTAGCAAATTTGTTATAAAATAGTATTAGAAATAGTGCAAAGAGATTCTCGATGCTAATTTTATCATTTAAAACTGGTATTTCTCCACAAGAGTTAAAAAACGATAGCTACCCATTTTGTGCAATGAAGCAGGCTGATCAGCAAACTGGAAATTAAGGCTCCTCTAGGGCAAAGTGATCATAATATGATGGAATTTAGCATTAAGTTAGAGAGGGAAGTAGTTAAGTCCGAAGCAAAGGTTTTAAATTTAAGTAAAGCCAATTTTGCTGGTATGAGAGAAGATTTTGCCAGAATAAACTGGGAAATTAGATTTAAGGATTTGACAGTAGACCAGCAATGGCAGACGTTTAAGGAGACAGTGCAAAATTCCCAGCGAGCACGTATTCCTTTGAGGAATAAGAATGCCACGGGAAAGGTGGCCCACCATGGCTAACTAGAGCAGTTAGGGAAGGTATAAAGTTAAAGGAAGAAGCCTATAAAACAGCTAAGATGAGTAGTAAACCCGAGGAGTGGGAGAACTTTAGGGATCAACAAAGGAGAACCAAAAAAGTGATTAAGAGGGAGAAAATAGAACATGAGGGCAAACTAGCGAAGAACATAAAGACAGACTGCAAGAGTTTTTATAAATATATAAAGAGGAAGAGGCTGTCAAAGGTAAATGTGGATCCGCCACAGGCAGAGACGGGGGGAATTATAGTAGGGGACAAAGACATGGCAGAGTCATTAAACAAGTACTTTGCTCCTGTCTTCACCTTAGAAGACACTGAAAACCTACCAAGAATAGAGGGGAACCAAGAAGACAATGTTAGCGAGCAACTTGGGGGAATTGATATTAATAAATAAATGGTTTTAGGTAAATTGTCAGGTCTTAAAACTGATAAATCTCCTGGACCTGATGGCCTACATCCTAGGGTTTTAAAAGAGGTGGCTACTGAGATAGTGGATGGCTTGTCTTTGATCTTCCAAAATTCTCTGGATTCTGGAACGGTTCCCATTGATTGGAAGATTGCAAATGTAACACCACTATTTAAGAAGGGTGGGAGAGAAAAGATGGGGAACTATAGACCAGTTAGTCTGACATCAGTGGTAGGGAAAATTCTTGAGTCCTTAATTAAAGATGTCGTTATGGGATTCCTGGAAGACCATAACAAGATTAGGCAGAGTCAACATGGCTTTACAAAAGGGAAGTCATGCTTAACTAATCTTTTAGAGTTTTTTGAAGATGTATCTAGCAGGTTAGATAGGGGGGAACCAGTAGATGTAGTATATTTAGATTTTAAAAAGGCATTTGACAAAGTGCCACACAAAAGGCTATTGCACAAGGTTAAGGCCCACGGGATTAATGGGAACATATTAGCATGGATTGAAGAGTGGCTAACGGGTAGAAAACAGAGAGTAGGGAAAAACGGGTCATTCTCGAATTGGCAGGATGTGACTAGTGGAGTGCCACAAGGATCAGTGCTTGGGCCTCAGCTATTTACAATTTATATCAATGATCTGGACGAGGACATTGAATGTAACGTATCTAAATTCGTGGATGACACTAAACTAGGTGGGAGAGTAAGCTCTGAGGATGATGCAAAAAGATTGCAACGGGATATAGATAGGCTCGGGGAGTGGGCGAGTAGGTGGCAGATGGAATTTAATGTAGGGAAGTGTGAAGTTATTCACCTAGGTAGAAAAAATAGAAAAACAGATTATTTTCTAGAGGGGGAGAGATTAGATTGTGTTAGTGTTCAGAGGGATTTGGGTGTCCTTGTACACCAGTCTCAAAAAGTTAGTTTGCAGGTGCAGCAAGCAACTAATAAGGCGAACAGCATGTTAGCGTTCATTGCAAAAGGTTTAGAGTACAAGAGCAGGGAAGTCTTGCTGCAACTGTATAGGGCCTTGGTGAGACCGCACCTAGAGTATTGTGTGCAGTTTTGGTGTCCTTATTTAAAATAGGACATACTTGCCCTGGAGGGGGTGATAGATTCATTAGGTTAGTTCCTGGGATGAGGGGACTGACCTATGAGGATAGGCTGAATAAACTAGGGCTATATTCTCTAGAGTACAGAAGATTTAGGGGAGATCTTATTGAAACATATAAGATTCTTAAAGGGCTGGATAAAGTAGACACCGAGGGTCTGTTTCCCCTGGTAGGAGAATCTATAACCAGGGGTCATAGTCTTAAAATTAAGGGACAGCCTTTTAGAACAGAGTTGAGGAAACATTTCTTCACTCAGAGGGTAGTGAATTTATGGAATTCACTACCCCAGAAGGCTGTAGATGCTCAGTCCTTGGAACATCTTCAAGGCTGAGATTGATAGATTTTTAAAAATAGAGGGATTAGGGGATATGGGGATAGGGCAGGTAATTAGAGTTAGGTCTGAAGATCAGCTATGGTCTTATCAAATGGCGGGGCAGGCTCGAGGGGCTGAATGGCCTACTCCTGCTCCTAATTCTTATTAGAATATTATATTATTATATTATTATATTATATATTATATATTATATATTAGAATATAATATATAATATAATAATAATATAATATAATTAATATAATATAATATATTAGTTAATATAATATAATATTAGTTAATATAATATTATATTATTATATTATATATATTATATTATTAATATTATTAATATTAATATAATACAATATATAATATATAATATATTATATATTATATTATATATTAGAATATTATATATTAGAATATTATAAATATGACAAATGTTTCATGCTGAGCTAAGCAGAACTCATTCTCCTGTGAAGCACTTGAAAGACGCTAATGTGAAAGGGGCTATATCAAATTTATTATTTATGTACCTGCCACATTACAGCAACACCAAACAAGAGTAGTGATGCAACTTCTGTAGCAGAACTGGCCTGGGGAAATTGACTAACTTTTATACTCCTGCTGAAAACATTCAAATATGTAAACATTTTTGTGCATTTGTTGATCAAGTCAATATATTTCAAGAATAGGGATTTTACTAATATAGGATGCCAAATGCTTTGGAGACCAAATGACCGATCGGTAGTGACAGTGTTTGTAGGCAACTGCGGAAGCGATTTGTCACACCAACTGTTCAAATGCATTGTTAGCCGAGGAGAGACTCTCTGCACTTTCCGAATAGAACCAGGAGATCTTTAACATCAACCTGAACAGCCAGTTGGAACCATGGTTTTATACTCATCTGAACAACGGTGACTCAGAAAATCCTGTGCTCCCCCAGTACTGTAATGGAGTGTCATCTTAGACTGAGCTCAAGTCCTGACGTGCTTTTGAATCTATAATCATTTAACTCAAAGAGTTCTTAAACATAAGATCCACTCGCAACTTATGCACTCTACTTTTATCCGCACGAGTAGTTATTTATTATTATTGTACAAACAATGTGCTTTAACACTGTACTCATATTCAATGCAAAACAATTATACTGTCTTACGTATCAGTGAGACCAAAGGCTAGATCCAACATATCCATTTCTTCGTCTACGATGGGTTCCAGTTTCTTGAAGATATCGTCTTCAAATATCAGGTGACAGGTAGAGCATGACAAAGTTCCCTCACAAGCACCTACAAGTAAAGCATTAACTGAATATAATAGCAATCATAATACTGTACAGCAATCTTTTTTTTACTATTAACATGCATTTGTGGTTAAACTATAAGAGCACAATCAGCAGAGATGAAATAACCATAATATTCAGGACATTTTACCTTGAGTGGAATAGGAGATATGCTTACATCTGAACATTACGTTATTTACAACTGTTTTCCAACATTTTTTTGGTCAGTTGGTAGAACTCTTCCCTCTGGATCAGTATTATGGGTCCAAGACTCTTTCCCCACACCCACCAGCCCGGAATTGAGATCATAAACCAGCACTGAAAAATGCTGCCTTGCTGCTATCCTTCCAATGTAGTAATACAACCCAAGGTCCTGGGTGCTGGTCTGTGGCTCAGATGTTTCAGATTCTATGCCATGATTTGAGAGAACAGGAAAATGTCTGGGCCAATAATACTTGCTCAGTCAAACCAGATCAATTGGACATCAGTCAAATTGCTGTTTGTGAGAAATTTTGATTCCGATGATCAACCATCCTCTCACGCCTCACCCATCCTCACCTCCAATGCCAACTGTGACTTCCTTGAACACAAAGTCGAGGGGATCCGATCAGCTGCCTTTGGCCTTCCATCTACTACACCCTTCCCATCTCCCCCTCCCATCCCCTACCCATCCCTCCCTCCACACCTTCGAACCTGTCACCCACTCCTCCCTCGCCACCACTATAACTCGCATGAAACCATCCACCTGCTCCCTCAACCCCATCCCTACCCCACTCCTTACCTCCTAGCTTCACCTCCATGCCCCTCTACTCACAGACATCATAAAGCTCTCCCTGTCCACTGGTACTGTTCCCACCCCATTAAAAACAGCCTATCCTTAAAAAATCCTCCCTGGACCCATCTGTGCTCTCAAATTACCGCCCCATCTCCAACCTCTCTTTCCTCTCCAAGGTCCTGGAACGAGTTGGTGCTTCCCAGCTTCGCTCCTTCCTCTCCCGCCACTCCCTTCACAAACCCCTCCATTCGGGTTTCCGTGCTGCCCACAGCAGAGAAACAGGCCTGGCCAAAGTGACAAATGATATTTTGTCCATCTGCGACCAGGGCTCCCTCTGCCTCCTCGTCCTCCTTGACCTCTCTGCTGCCTTCGACACTGTTGACCACACTCATTCACTGCCTCTCCTCTCACCTCAACCTTCACGGTTCTATCCTTGACTGGTTCAGATTGTACCTCTCACACCACCTCCACTTCATCTTCACAAACCGTTTCTCCTCTAGACCCTGCACCATCTCATATGGAGTTCCTCAGGGTTCTGTCCTTGGTCCCCTCCTCTTCAATATCTATATGCTCCCTCCTGGTGACATCATCCGCAGACATGGGGTCAACTTCCACATGTATGAGGATGACACCCAACTGTACCTCTCTGCCTCAACCCTTGACTCCAGGACCACTGCAGCCCTGACAGAATGTCTGTCAGACATCAAGTTCTGGATAAGAGCTAATTTTCTTTAGTTGAACATCAACAAGACCGAGGCTCTCCTGATTGGCTCCCGTCAGTGCCTCCACACCTCAGGCGCTGACAGCATCACCATCCATGGTTGCACACTCGACCTTACTAAGCCAGTCTGGAACCTTGGTGTCTTGTTTGACCCTCAACTATCCTTTTCACCCCACATCCGTGCCATGACCCGCTCTGCCTCACCCCACCTCCCCAACATCACCTCGCTCCGCCACTGTCTCACACTGCAGACCGCCGAAACCCTCATACATGCATTCATTATATCGAGCCTTGACTATGCAAACTCCTTGCTTGTCGGCCTCTCCCTCCTCCCTCCTATCACCCCCCCATCCTGGCCTGACTCCACTGGCTTCCCATCACACAGAGGATACAGTTCCACATCCTGGTCCTCATCTTCAAAGCCCTTCATGCCCCCTATCTCTGCAACCTCCTAACCCCCTAACATCCTGCTCGCTCCCTCCACTCAGCGGGCTCGGGCCTGCTTCATGTCCCCTGCCTCACTCTGCACCTACCCTCTGGAACTCCATCCCACAGTCCCTCTGCCTCAACCCCTCCCTTGCCTCCTTCAAGACCCTGCTCTTCGACTGCTTTCGATCAGCCTGCTTCCCTCCCTGCCCTCCAGCTAGGGTCTGAAACTCTGACTGTCCAGCGCCTTGGGATGCCCTCCTGACGTGAAAGGCGCTATACAAATGTAATTTTGTTGTTGTAGCTACATGTCTACATAACAATCACAGCAATTTAAAGCAACTCTGTGTGGGAAGTGCTTTGACATAAGAGAATATATCAAATGAAGTTATTTTTAACAAGTACTTTATTTAAAGTGAAACCCTGGTGTCTGTACTGATGGTTAGTACTACCTC
This sequence comes from Callorhinchus milii, assembly GCF_018977255.1. Classification (NCBI taxonomy): domain Eukaryota; kingdom Metazoa; phylum Chordata; class Chondrichthyes; order Chimaeriformes; family Callorhinchidae; genus Callorhinchus; species Callorhinchus milii. The sequence goes on along the minus strand of NW_024704745.1, from coordinate 65,883,485 downwards.
CAGGATGTGGCTCTATTCAATCTCTAAAGGCTATTAATAGGGTATTAATATTACTAATATGCTATTATTAATAGGGTAACTACAAAGAACCTATTTCCTCTGGTAGGAAATCCAGAATAAAGGGGCATAATCTTAAAATTAAAGCTAAGCCATTTAGGAGTGAAATCAGGAGGCATTTTTTCCACACAAATTGTAGTGGAAATCTTGAACTCTCTTCCCAAAATTGCTGTTGATGCCGGATCCATACAAATTTTCAAGACTGAGATGGATAGAATTTTGTTAGGTAAGGGTATCAAGGAATATGGGGCGAGGGTAGATAATCAAAGTTGAGGTACAGATCAGCCATGATCTAAGCTAGAATGGTGGAACAGGCTCAAGGGGTTGAATGGTCTACTCTTGTGCCTATGTTCCAATATATAAATATATAATTGGCTATTGCAGAGTGCCCTCCATATTTTCTGCTTGGGGGTACGTTCACCCTTTACACAGCACCATTACTGCATATCGTGTGAAGCGTTTTGAGACGTCTTCCTGAAGTGAAAGGCGGTATACCAAAATGTAAGGATTCATCCTATCTCAAAAGGCAAACACTGTGGCTTTGGTTGCTGTCTAATACTAATAATCCTTGCATTTGATCTAGTACCTTATCACATCGTTGAGACGTCTCAAAACACTTCACAGAATATGCTATAAAGTGTCTGTATATGTTGTGGGCAAAATGCAGCAGCCAATTGCACACAGCGGTCGTAGATTGAATGACAAAATTGTTATTATCTTTTGGAGGGATTATGACCTCCAGAAAGCGATTCACTAATCGACTAACAACCAGGTTCCTACTTACTGCTAGGTAAACATAGGCGTGTGGAGTAAGAAAACTTGCCTAAGATTTCACCCCACTTGGGAATCAAACCCAGATCCTGTCGCTTTGTGAGACGAGTGCAAAATCAACATGCTATTAACATGCTTTTATGGTTAAACTATAGGAGAACAGACAATTAGTAGAGATGAAATAACCACAACATAAAATAGTTGTGACATAGCAACAGTGTGAATTTGTACACACGCAGTGATTTCTGTATTGTCATCACTGCTTGGAATCTGTGATGTAAAGTAAACCTCAGAGGATCCCAGGCATCAGAGACCTCAAGACCTGGAAAGTTTCTAAACCAAATGGAGCAGAAGAGTATCTGCAGAACTACTTGTTGGCATGTTTACGTATTTTCTTGTCTTACCAGTTGTGCAAGTATGTCAAAAGTCTAATTTCCTCTTCTATGTGTCTAAACAGTTTGTGAAAAGTTTCAATCAGAATTAACATGCCTCAAGGAAGATTAAACATCAAAAAGAATCTTTCTTTCTTCCTCCTCAGAGTAATGGATTAGTAGAATAAATCTCTGGTAAGCGGTTAGTTAAGAAAACATTTTTATTAATAGTTTTATTGGTAGTTTGCTGCCATTTACTGTGAAATTGGGGAGAACTTAATTTTCAGCTTTCTGGAATCTAAAACAGACATAACTCCCCAAAGTGCAGGCAAACGTGAGACCTTGCCTGAAACCTTGTTTGCAACCAATACTTTTATTCTCATAAGAGCTTCTCCACTGACAAGGGGATGTTCGCATACACCATTTTGGCCCCAAAAAATTGTTTTAGTACAATACTGTTGCTATAATTTACTGTACTTTTATTGAGGAGATGATGGCCAGGACACTGGAAGAAATTACCTTTTCTTTTCAAATAACGTCATAACATCTTTAACAACTATCTGAACTTCAGTTTAACATGTCAACCGAAGCACAACAACTCCAACAATGCAGAACGCCATAGGCACGTCATTGGAGTGTCATCTTAGACTATAAGCTCAAAGTTCTGACATGGGGTTTGAAACTCCATCATGGAACTGATTAATAACAACAAAATTACATTTATATAGCGCCTTTCACATCGGGAGGATGTCCTAAGGCGCTGGACAGTTACGGACCCGAGCTGGAAGGCCCACCCCTCGAAAGTGGGGCGAGCAAGGCGGGGATGTGAAGCAGGCCAGAGCCCGCTGAGTGGAGGGAGCAAACAGGATGGTAGGGATTAGGAGGTCAGAGAGGTAGGAGGGAGCAAGACCATGGAGGGTTTTGAAGATGAGAACCAGGATCTTGAACTGTATGCTTTGTGTGATGGGAAGCCAGTGGAGTTGGGCAAGGATGGGGGTGATAAGGTCATGGAGACCAGTGCGGGAGAGGACACAGACTGCAGAGTTCTGGATGATCTGCAACCTATGGAGGGAGGAGTTGGGGAAGCCGACAAGCAGTGAGTCGAGCCTCAATGTAAAGGAGGCATATATGAGAGTTTCGGCGGTCTGCTGTGTGAGACAATGTCGGAGCCGGGCGACATGGGGAGGTGGGGAAAGCAGAGTGGGTCATGGCGCAGATGTGGGGTAGAAAGGATAGTTGAGGGTCGAACAAAACGCCAAGGTTCTGGACTGGCTGAGCAAGGTGGAGTGTGCAGCCATGGATGGTGATACTACCGTCAGCGCCTGAGGTGAGGAGGCGCTGACGGGAGCCAATCAGAAGAGCCTCGATCTCGTTGATGTTCAACTGAAGAAAATTAGCTCTCATCCCGGACTTGATGTCTGACAGACATTCTGGAGTCAAAGGTGGAGGCACAGAGGTAGAGTTGGGTATCATCCGCATACATGTGGAAGTTGACCCCATGTCTGTGGATGATGTCACCAAAGATTAAAGATGAAATCATTTGGCTGCTTATCTTGGGCTTTAATCAACTTGTTTTTGACTGCTCTAGTGCGGTTGTACACTATAGTCATAAATGTTTAGATGCCTTAGGTTAAACTTATGTTTTAATTCTATTCAGAAAATACTGAAGTTGAAAGGATTTAATTCCAATTGATTTTCAGTGACAGGCTTTCCGCTTTTTTATTTTCTTGTTCATTCCTCTCCACCCCAATTTCTCTCTTTTCATATCAAGCGTAAAACAAACAAACAAACTGGGGGGGGCGCATGGGGAGAAGAAAAAAATCAGCCAAGTCTTAAGCTCCTGATCTCCATCCAATGATCCTTCATGAAGTATGCATTTGTTGATGTTGTGCAAGAACCAGATCAAATTCAGATGTGACATCTTCCCAGTTAAATAACTTGTGAATACTTTGGTCAGTCTTGTGTCCTGACATAAGCAGAAAGGCATCATCATGCTTAAGAGGATTCAAACAGACAGAAATCCACATGGAAATTTCCCCATGTACAATACACATACTCTACCTGGAGGAATGCACCCCACTCATCTAATTGAGGAGTATTACACACAGGTTGATTTTCAAATTAAAGTTTTAAATTGGAGTTATTGAAGACTTATTAATGTTACAGACTTGCATTCATAGCATCATAGAAATTTGTATAGAAGGAGGCCATTCAGGATATCGAGTCTGTACCGGCTCTTAGCGCAAGCGGTTCTGTCAATCCCAATGTCCATTCTGAAGTGAAATGCTCAAAACTGAATGCCGGACTCCAGTTGTGGCCTAACTAATGATTTGTATAAACTTAGCACTATTGCTGTATATTTGTAATCTACATATGAAACCAGCCAATTCTCAGTGCACCCTGAGGCTGGGCAACATAATGTGCCTATGAGCCTAACATGCTGAGCATTATCACAGTGAGAAGTGGTCAAGCAATTCTAGGGATTGCGCTCAGTACAGGGAGAGCAGTGAAAAGAATGGAAACAAATCAAGTCAACAGAAACCTTGACCACTCCGTTTCCAAAAAAAAATCAACTGCCAGAATGCACAAAAAAGGATTAAGTTAACGAGAGAAACTCTTATCACATTTTGTTAGAATTGCACTAAACATTTCTGAGTTGATGACATCAAACAGTAATGTCCAAGGACAAAGTGTTTATGGACACAAAGTCCGAAACATGAATTATGTTCATATTTTAGCATGCCAATTTTTAAAAGGAATCCAGTGCCTGATATGTTATGAACCCAGCAAACCAGCTACAAAGTTCAAATAAATTGAAGCATTTTGAGATGTTTTGGCAAATTGATAAGGCACTGCATCAAATGCAATATTATAACTCAGTCTGGATACCTGAACATCATTCGACTTAAAAAAAGTATACAAAATCAATCATTGTAGCATTTTAAATGTAAAAATCACAAAACAAAGTAACATAAATGGTTTTCATTCGGAAATCTGGAGATGGGGATGGAAAAAAAGTAATGACTGAGAAGATACCTTGCATGAAAGCATAAGAATGCATGAAATTACAAAGGGCCAATTTTAACATCAAACCTGCTGGTCCACAGAAAATCTATCCTATCATAATTCACCATTCTATTTCCTGGGAAAATATATTGATACTCTCCCAAAAAGTAACCATATAGAAACATTCCACATGTCCAATGTTCAACTCTGTGGCTTTGGTTTTCAAGAATAATTCGTTTTGACATAGTGCAAAAGAATTTGATAAACTGTGTTGGTAACAGCTGAAAATTGACTAGAAGCCTTCAGTGATTGACAGTCAGTCCTACTCAAATCCATTTACTTCACTTTTGCTAATGAATTACCTTTCATTATGTGCGCATTTGCTTTTTCTTCTTCCAGTGTGCATTACTTCACAATTATCTACAGTAAAATCTAAGTACCACTCCTTGTGACATACATGTTTTTGAATGCTGTTTTTCATTATATTATTCACCTACCTACATAGCTTGGTATCATCAGCAAATTGTATAATTACAAGAGTTGCTTTCTTCCAAGTCATTTGTGAATTAACTTGGGAGAACCGATTCGATAACAACTTTTAAAAGGGAAGTAGATAATTATTTGGGGAGGACAAGTTTGCAGGGCTACGGGCGAGAGCGGGGGAGTGGGACTGAATTGGATAACTCTTTTCAAGGAGCGACACAGAAATGATGGGCCGAATGGCCTCCTTCTGTGCTGTAGAATTCTATGAACCTGGAGGGTTGTTCATTGAGGCTCCGTCAGCCTGTTCCTGTTCCAATGGATGTTACAAATCCCCTGTGCAATTCAAAGAGCAGACTGGGCTCCCAGTGAAGCGCTTTGAGACATTCTTCCGACGTGAGAGGCATTATATAAAATTGTTGTTGATAGCTGCTCAGGAAGAAAAGAAAACATAAAATATTTTACAGACTACAATTTTATAGTTTGCTTGCTGTGAAAGCAAACTGGTTTACCAGAAACTAGCACTCTTTGGCTCACATTCGATTAATGATTCTGGGCCTTTACCTACAAGTAGAAAGTCAACAACACTGTACAGCAACAAATTCCACTGTGCATTTTTAAAATTGAAAAGTTATTTTAATGTAATATGAAAATAGAGCATCTTGGTTCACTGAAGATTATACATGATTGAGATCTTTCTATTTTGCTAGGAATCTCTTCCAGGATTTGTATTTTTAAACTGAGTTTTCGAGTATTACTCAGCTTTGCACTTGGACTGAAGAAAATCCCAGACATTGAGAAAACTTTTGTGGAAGAATTTAAAAAGCATCAAGACAAATACTGCAGAAGACAGAACTCAGTAAGTTCACTTATTTAAGATTTTGTGTCTGGAAGGATAATTACTTATCATTTAAAACTGTTATTTGGTCCATCAGTGCAATAGAGCAAACCACTTGCAAGGGTAAATCACTCCTAGTAACATCATCTGCCTGGATAAGCAGACATGGAGATAGTCAGTGTGAGAATCTGTGGTGCTCCACTGTATACACACACCATATATTTAAAAGTTGACTTATCCTCTGTGAATGGGCATGAACTGATGGAACACATTATTTTATTGCGAAATATATGGAGATCCAGGTTTGAATTAAATAACTTGGCATACACATAGATACTTCAACTAGAAGCTGATGTTTTATTGGCTACCTTTTGAATAACCTCTGGATATTAAAGGCTTTTTCAAAATCTGAATGGCACCATGTTATGTTTGGCAAGTAGACAGAAACTACAGATGCAGGGACAGAATTTTAGGCAAGTCCAGTTAAAAGTATTCCTATTTTTCCAGAAATACTAAATATCTATCTGTATGCACAGAAAACTGAGGTATTTCAAAAGTACCAAGCTGATGTCTACGTCTTTATAGAGAGGCTGAAATCCGCATCGCTATGCATTGGTTTCTAGGCTTTAGATGTTCTGATACATTTAACGGATTGAAAATATGTGTGCAGAGCTATGGTCATAGAAAGCTGGACACTAACCGAGGGCAGGCCCAGGCACTACAAAATGGGAGATCAGAGAATGAGGAAATACCATGAAGGTAGGAGGGAGAAGAATCATAAATCAATATGAAATCTTTAGATAATGTTTTTGCTATCATAGCCACATGGAACAATGCTTTGAAGCTTCAAGGATTTCACAGCACTAACCCAGATCCACAGAAATTACTCCTTTGAAGTTTTGATGTGTAGAAACCAGATTTCTACACTCTATGCAACAGCAGCACTTAGTGGCAAACATTAAGAATCACACTTCATTGGCTCAGTCCAACAATCTAAAAGGAACAAAACACTGAAGCAGTCAAACCGAAAAGCAGCCAAATTCCTGCTCAATCTACCTACTTTGGAATAGATCGCAATTTGTGATAATTTTATCTTAAAGGATAGGAATAGAGAATGTAATTGGCTTCATTTGTGTAACTGAGAACCATTTTCAATTCCCTCTCTAATATTCCCCATTTGTACATTGGGACATCTGGAATGTTCTTCTTATATTTTAAAAGTTTGATTGAACGAAAATACAAAATGGTAAATAAGGTAGTAATTCCTAATCTGAAAAATCTGTCAATTTTTATATCCTTTATCTACTATAATTTTCAACTGCATCACCAATACTGGGTGATTTGATGTATTGTATACCCAATTTCCAAATTTAAATTATGTCCTTGATAGACTGAGGAAGGGAGGGGTGAAAAACTGAAGCCACTTGATCTAGCAGCTCAAATAAGAACAATCGTGTTCAGTGAAAGCTGCTGTGTTCAATTACAGAGTTTTGCCGGTCTCTATACTTGTTCAAACAATGTTCACTATAACAACAACAAGATTACAGTTGTATAGCGCCTTTCACGTCAGGAGGACGTCCTAAGGCCCTGGACAGTGTACAGCATTTCAGACCTGAGCTGGGGTCGGGTGGGGTGGGGGAGAAGTGAGGGGAGGGGAAGGGGGGTGGCTGATGGCATGGTCGAAGAGGAGGAAATTGAGGCGGGACTTGAAGGAGGCTAAGGATGGGCGAGGTGGAGTGATTGGCGGATGGAATTCCGGAGGTTGGGGGCAGAGTGGCTGAAGGCTCTTCCGCTAATGGTGGGGAGGATGGGTCGGGGGACATGGAGCAGGCCGAACCGGCTGAGCGGAGTGGACAGTTTAAAAAAAACTAATTTGATATTCTGTCAAGTTTTCTTTGACACAATTTGTATTATATGCATTTTTCCCCATTCAAAATTTAAAATTTATTAATTACTATTTTAGTCTCTCCCCAAATTAAGACTCGATTAACCAAATAGAAAGAAACTTCAGAATGGTTAAGAGTCCATTCCTCACAGTAACATATGTGATTATGTTATGCAGCATTTGTTTGGTCAGCCAGGTGTCTGACACATGTGGATACCCTATCAAGAACAACAACTTGTATTTATAAAGCACGCTTCACCCGGGGCAGCCTCTCAGACTGGTTAGCAGTGACAGAACCTCACACAGAGCAGGAGGGAGGGAGGATGTAACCATAAGCACAATCAAAAAGTCTTCAGACTTTCATTTCGCTTCACAGTGGCGGAGTCTGACCCCGAGTAAGGCGGAGAGGGAGGGGACCATAAGCACGATCAAAAAGGAAGATCTTTAGGCGGGATTTAAAAGTGGGGCGGGAGGAGACAAGGCAGAGGGATTGATCTAAAATAGGGGAAGGAGGGGATATGGTGAAGGGATTGACCGAGAGAGTTCTAAAGCTTCGGGATGCAGTGCCTGAAAGTGCGGCCGCCAATGTTGGAGGGGAGGGGACGAGAGACGGAGGCCAGGAGCCATCACCATGTTACGAGTATCAACACCAGGTACAGTTCCACATATATATGCCACTTGCACATGGGAAATTTCCCCATGTATGGAATGCTTACCTAATTAATGCTTATCTTTTCCTGCTTAGTATCTAAATTTCATTCAGCGATAACATTGGATTAACAGTCCTGAGTGAGTTCCACCAAATTGCTAAAGGCATTCTAATTAGGATTATTTAAAAATCCATAGATTTGGCACAGAAATCATCTGCAACTTTCTATAGATCTTCATGTCAAATGAATTTGAAAGCATAAAAACTGATAAGATTCCACATATTGGCACAATAAATTTTACCATGAATCAAGTTGTTAGATTTGACATATTTTCTTTAAGATCTTTGTATGTTACCATATTTGGAAATTTGCTTTCATTACCATTGCATTTTATACCAAAAAGTGCTGACTTTTGTAAGACACATGCCAATTTTCTAGGAGATTTAGCAATCTAGAGCTAATTATGCCTTTGCATGAACAAAGGACTATCAAGTCTATTACATCACAAGCCTTGTCTTTTTTAAAATGATGATCAGAGGAGTATCCCTTGCTGGGTTGGAATATGCAAAGGTATGTCAGCAAATTGTAGGGTTTAACTGGCATTCTACATCTGGGAAATTGCTGCCTTATTTGCAATCTGGTTGTTGGGATATTTAAATATTCGAGTATTATAAGGCTCAGAAATCATTAGAAGGTAGAACAATATTCAGACAAGGAAGAAATGTACATGGTTTTAAACTTGTCCATCATAACTTTATTCCTAATTTTAAATCCATGAGAGAAAAGGTTAGATAGAAAAGAGACAGTCTATTAGAGGAAGGGCATGTCAACCTGGACCATTGATGTAGTTGCAGATTAGAGGTTTTGGCAGAGGAATAGTTTGCCCATCTTCCTTTTTGCCAAGCAGCATTACTCAGAACTAGGAAATAAGAAAGTTAGAAGTGCTTGATATAGTATACATGTGTTTTTCATTTTAAAAATAAATCAGAGAAAAGTTATACAATGTCTAAAAACTTCAAGAATTATGTTATCTTTTAAACTTTTTAAAAAAAATAGGAACTGCTATAGGGAAGCACTTAGAAACGAATCATGATTAGGCAGAAACGTTTAGACTTGTTCCAAATTTATTCTAGGACACAGAGAACTGATATAGAATTGGACAAGTTGTCTGGCAGATGGTTTGGAAACCAAATGCTCCTTAGAAAAATGTTTTGCCAGACTAGAATTGTAATCATATTCTTGTTTAAAGCAAATGCACTTTGATTTTTCTCCTGGCAAATTATAACATGTTTTTTAAAAAAGTATTAGGTTTATGTAAGTTTTCAATCTACCAAGCAATCCAGTTATTCAAACGGAAACAATGGTATGGTACAAATTTATCTTTATACCTTCTATGACTACAGGTTGAGATGAAGTTAATTTGAGACCGTGAAAGTAGAATTCAAACCCTTAACCAAATTACTCATGGCGGTCAGTGTCCCCAAGTGCGGAATCATGGTTCTGCATGGCTGAAGAAAAGACAGAGGGGATTGATTGGAAGATAGAAGGGACATTAGTCATAATTATTGATTCTTTCAATATCTGGGTTTGCGGTGGACACCTGGAGACTGTCCTGAAGGACTGCAGAGAAGTGGTGAAGGGTACTCTGGTCTCTCTGTTCATTTGATCCGAATACCAGCAAGGTCCCAATGCAGGTCAAGCTTGCAGCATACAAGACCTGTGTGCAATCCTCCTTTATGGATCTGAGCTCCTAGGGATGCAGCAAAGGGATTTCTCCTAGTCCATTTGCAAAGTCCAAGATCAAGCGGTAAGGTGGATTGTGGCAAACATGGGAAGCAGCAGCAGGGAAGGAAGGCTTCAGCTTACAATGACCTGTCGCTAAGAACACTGACACCAACGGTTTACTTTCAAATCACAGCGGTCACGTCTATTTGCCAAGGCTAATCACATGAGGATCTGGATTAAGGCGCAGGTGTTGAGTAAACCTGGGAGACGGCAGGGCTAGGACCTTGAGAACAAAGTGCCTGGCATGTTGCAAACTGTCCTGTAAAGGTCCTTCCACTATGTTGAAGAAAAATGTCTGTCAGATAGCTGATAAGAAAACTCAGGCTTGTAGCAACAGCTACTGGAAAGCATCATCTGGTGTCTGAGTTCTTGAACACGCATTTGTGCATCCAGCACTTGAAATCCACCATGATTGTTTTGCAGAGTGCTAAGTAGCTAATGCTTAAAAGCCCTCATTTGGCCCTACATTCCCCAGTGGATCAAATTAAAAATTCTGGTCTACACTTTCAAAAACTTCCAATGGCTTCATCCCATCCTACCTCTGCGACCCACTGGCTACTCCCTCCACTAATATTGGCCTGCTTCACGTTCTCTCTTCCATCACCATCGATGGGTGAGTCTTTAGGCGCTCTGTCCCCGCTCTCTGAAATTCTATCCCAGAGCCCTCTTGCCTTCAAAACCCACCTTCACACCCACTCTTTCACTGTGCTTTCTCCTCACCTCTCCCTCCCCTCAAACCTCCACAACTACCTCTAACTTGAAGTCAGAGCTCAGAGAGATTCTCCCAGTGTGAAAGCCATTTACATATCAATGTAAATTGTTGTAGTACAGTAGTAGTACTAGATTCAAATATTTACTTTCAAGAGACTAGTTCAGACGAAAAGAAGGTTCTTCAGTTCATTTGATCTGACACTTCCAGAATATCAATCATAGCTTCTCTCAAGTATGCTTTTTTTCATTGTCATCTAAGGAAATTTGAAAGTATAAATGTTAACTGTTGTTACCATCACTAATGATCTGACCGCTTGCCTGTCAGACATCAAAGTCTGGATAAGCCACAATTTCTACAACTAAATGTGGACAAGAGAGAAGCCATCTTCCTTGGCTCCTGCTAATGTCTGAACTTCTCTAACCTCCTCAGTTCTCCTTTCTCCCTCCCGTACAGTCTCTGACCAAGACTGCTTTTCTTCACTCCACTGCAGTGGAGTGAAATGCCGCTGAAATCTGCTTGCTAAGTTATTTAATTATGTTCTAAGATGGCCGGACATGAAATTTCGTGATTGTGAGTTGATGAACAAAGCAGGTAAACCGTTGGTGTCATGGCAAAGAGCAACCAGCATCCAACCACGTTCTGAATGGAGAGCAGGGGCAGGTCTGCTGCCCCTCCCGAAAACAAAATAAAGAGAAGAATGTAAACTGAATGGTGGTAAACATTTGTTAAAAAGACAACTTGGATTTATATAGCGCCTTCCAGTTTTCGCCTTCGAGCCAGGGGATGGGGAGGTGACCAAAGGCGCAGTCGAAGAGAAAGGTCTTCAGCAGAGACCTGAAAATAGGATAGGAAGGGAGGGAGCAAGGTGAAGGGAGTGAGGAAGGGAGTTCCAGAGCCTTGGGGCACAGTGGCTGAAGGCACGGCTGCCAAGGGTGGAGTGGAGGACTCGGGGGATGAGGAGGAGGCCAGAACCAGAGGAACAAAGGCAACGGGTATTGTTTTGAGGAGAGAGGACAGAGGTACGAGGATGCAGAGGAGTGGAGGGATTTGAATACAAGGGTGAGGATCTTGGAAGTCGATCCTCTCTGGAACAGGCAGCCAGTACAGTCTGGCAAGGACTGGGGTGATCGGGGAGCGGAGTTTGGTGCGGGTGAGAATGCGGGCGGCAGAATTTTGAATGATCTGGATTTTATGGATGGTAGTGGATGGGAGACCGGTGAGGAGGGCATTAGAATAGTCCAGCCGAGAGGTGACAAAGGTATGGACTAAGGTTTTAGTGGCTTTCGGAGAGAGGTATTTGCAGAGGTGGAAGAAGGCGGTGCTGATGAGGGACCGGATGTGGGGGAGGAAGGATAATTGGGGGTCGAACCTGATGCCAAGGTTGCAAACGGGTTCGGAGAGTTTTAGGGGGAGGTCGGGTTGGTGGAGGAGGTGAGAGCCGTGAGATTTTAGACGTTGACGAGAGCCAAAGAGTATGGCTTCCATCTTGTTAACATTCAGCTGAAGGAAATTTGCGCTTATCCAGCCCCTGAGATCTGACAAGCAGGCTGACAGAACATCAGAGGACTGGGGGTCGCAAAGAGAGATGAAAAAATTGAGTTGGGTGTCGTCTGTGTACATGTGGAAATGTACCCCATGTCTGCGGATGAAATCCCCTGATGTAGATCAGAAAGAGGAGGGGGCCAAGGATGGATCTTTGGGGTACTCCGCAGGTAACTGAGTGAGAGCGGGAGGAAAAGCCGTTTGTGCAGATGTACTGCTAGCAGTTTGTGAGGTAGGATTCGAACCAGGCGAGTACGGTCCCACTGAGGTGGATGACGGAGGAAGGGCGGTGGAGGAGGATGGCGTGATCTGACTGTGTCGAACGCCGCAGAGAAGTCTAGGAGGACAAGGAGGCAGAGGGAGCCCTGGTCACAGATAGAGAGGATGTTGTTCGTGAACTTTCACAAGCACAGTCTCTGTACTGTGGGCAGGGCAGAAGCCGGATTGGAGAGGTTCGAATAGGGAGTGTATGCTATGTAGTGACACCAGCCTCTCCTCAAGCTCAAAATTCTGAGCTCATCTCGAGCAGCCAGAGGCACTTCCTCCACACGTGTGTGTCCAGCGCACACAAAGTATCCTGGAGTTCCCGCATGAGCATGCAATAGGTCTCAGCTGCCCTGCCATATTCCCAGACATGTTTTATATTATTTTAATATAACTTATATATTTGATAATTATGCACCTCTTTCCCCCTCTGCACTGAATTCCCACTCTCACCAAATTCCTTAACAGAATTATTACTCTTTTCCACCTCACTCAGTAAGTGAAATGTAAGAAAAACAATTGGGTCAGCAGTAAATTAAGCCACTAGTGATTTACCATATGTGTAATTGATGAAAATACGTAGTGTAACAGTACAGCAATTTGTTGCAAAAATTAAAATTAACTACAGCCCTTTCAATCCGCAGGAAGTGAGTGTTACCTTTATAAATATACTTTCAATATCAAAAGTACTTTTAAAATAACATTCTGCAATTCCCATTTAAAAAGTGATCCAAATGTTTATTGGACTAATCAGGGGTGAGGGGAGTGTGTGTGTGTGTGCGTGCGTAGGAGGGGGGAATAAAGGCAGATACTGAAGACAATCCAAGGCACTAACCTGTGTAAAGGGTGCTATATAAATTCAAGCAGTTGTTAAATTTATAGAATTTTTTTAAAAATGAAAATGGCTAGAAATTCATCCTTGGTTTCCAAATTATCACATATATATGTATAAAATCTCCCAATAGATGATGGACCAATTTAGATCTAAGCACCAATGTTGTGAATCTTTCTTGTACTGTGAATCTTTTCTTATGCTTGAACTTAATACCATGCTGTGAAATTAGCTTGTCAAAGGCTTAATACAATTATATTTCTGTGTTTCTAATAAACTATCCGAATGTAATTAAACTAATCCTAATTAAAAGATCAGCACTTACCAAAACCGTCAATATCCAAGTCGTTATTAACGACTACATCTAATAAAGAATCTTCAAGATTTCCTTCAGCCGTAAGCTTCATTCCATCTCGGTTAATAAAATAAATCGTCACTTTATCATTTGAACTGCAAAAGGAGAACAGATATAAAATGGATGAGTTTGACTGGATACTGAAATGAAAAACCTATCCTATTGACACCAGAAACTTCCATCACATTTTGACCGAAAGGAATTTATGGAATACTAAAACACAGAACACTTCACTCAAAAAAACAGCATTGAGCAATATTTTATAAACTTTGACATACCAAATAATTGCAGAATTCTGAAAGTAATTTAAAAATTGGTATCGCCATCCATCTGATAATAGCATTTTTGATGTTGGGAGAACATCTCAAAGCATTTCACAGATTATACTGTAACATGTAGTGATTATGTATTTTTTGTAGGCATACCGGCAGCCAATTTACACACAATAACAAAATTATGTTTCTAAAGCGCCTTTCACGTCGGGAGGATGTCCCAAGGCGCTGGACAGAAAGAGTTATGGACCCGAGCTAGGGGTTGGGGAAGGTGGAGGGTGGTTGGAGGGGGAGAAGCATGGAGATCGCAAGCACGGTTGAAGATGAGGGTCTTGAGATGTGTCTTGAAGGAGGAAAGAGAGGGGGCGAGGGAGGGACAGCGGGATGGAGATCAAGAGGGTGGGGACAGAGTGACAGAACGCCCGCCTGCCAATAGTGGGGTGAGCGAGGCAGGGGACATGAAGCAGGCTGGAGCCCACTGAGCGGAGGGAGTGAGCGGGATGGTAGAGGGTTAGGAGGTCGCAGAGATAGGGAGGAACAAGACCGTGGAGGGCTTTGCAGGTGAGGACCAGGATCTTGAACTATATGATGAGAAGCCAGTGGAGTTGGGCAAGGGTGGGGGTGATAGGGTCACGGAGCCTAGTGCGGGAGTGGACATAGGCTGCAGAGTTCTGGATGATCTGCAGCCTGTGGAGGGAGGAGTTGGGGAAGCTGACAAGCAATGCGTTTCCATAGTCGAGCCTCAATGTAATGAACGCGTATATGAAGGTTTCGGCGGCCTGCGGTGTGAGACAGTGTGGAACTGGGCGACGTTGCGGAGGTGGGGGAAGGCAGAGCGCATCATGGCGCAGATGTGGGATAGAAAGATTAGCTGAGAGTCAAACAATACCCTAAGGTTCCGGACTGGCTTAGAAAGGTGGAGTGTGCAACCATAGATGGTGAGGAGGCGCTGACGGGAGCCACTCAGGAGAGCCTCGGTCTTGTTGATGTTCAACTGAAGAAAGTTAGCTCTCATCCAGGACTTGATGTCGGGAGCAGAGTCAGGAGAGCGCGGGGCGGAGCCGAGGCCTAGCTGTGTATAAAGCACAGCCAGGTGAGGAGCCACTCAGTCGGGAGCGGAGACAGGAGAGCTGAGGTAAGTGAGGGGGCGGGAGGGGGCACAATTCACAAAGTGACGTCGGCGTGACTTCATAGTTAAAAAAAATACCACCACCAACAGCAACAAAAATGGCCTGGCAGCCGCTGCCATCCCAGCCATGACCTGGGAGGCTGAGCCTGAGGGCTGATGCCGTCCCGCTGATCGCTCGCTCCCGGTCTCTGCGTGCGCATTTTGGCTGCCACCCCGACCCGAGCCTCCCCTTCCACTCCAAATGTCTCTCCTCCTCTCGATCACGCCATCCTCCTCCACCGCCTTTCCTCCGTTATCCACCTCAGTGGGACCGCACTCGCCTGGTTCGAGTCCTACCTCACAAACCGCCAGCAGTACATCTGCACAAACGGCTTCTCCTCCTGCTCTCACCCGGTTACCTGCGGTGTACCCCAAGGATCCATCGTTGACCCCCTCCTCTTTCTGATCTATGTGCTCCCTCTTAGGGATGTCATCCGCAGACATGGGGTACATTTCCACATGTATGCAGACGACATCCAACTCTATTTTTCCACCTCTGTTTGCGACCCCCAGTCCCCTGATGTTCTGTCAGCCTGCCTGTCAGATCTCAGGGACTGGATGAGCACAAATTTCCTTCAGCTGAACATTGACAAGACGGAAGCCGTACGCTTTGGCCCTCGTCAGCGTCTAAAATCTCACGACTCTCACCTCCTCCACCAACCCGACCTCCCCCTAAAACTCTCCGAACCGTACACAACCTAGGTGTCAGGTTCAACCCCAATTATCCTTCCTCCCTCATATCCAGTCCCTCACCAGCACCGCCTTCTTCCACCTCCGACTCATCGCCCGCCTCCGCAAATACCTCTCTCCAAAAGCCGCTGAAACCTTAGTCTGTGCCTTTGCCACCTCTCGGCTAATTATTCTAACGCCCTCCTCGCCGGTCTCCCCTCCACTACCTCCATAAAATCCAGCTCATTCAAAACTCTGCCGCCTGCATTCTCACCCGCACCAAACTCCACTCCCCAATTACCCCAGTCCTTGCCAAACTGCATTGGCTGCTTGTCCCAGAGAGGATCGACTTCAAGATCCTCACCCTTGTATTCAAATCCCTCCACTCCTCTGCACCCCCCTCTCTGACCTCCTCTCTCCTCAAAACAGTACCCATTCCCTTTGTTCCTCTGGTTCTGGCCTCTTCCTCGTCCCGAGTCCTCCGCTCCACCCTGGGCGGCCGTGCCTTCAGCCACTGTGCCCTGAGGCTCTGGAATTCCCTTTCTCACTGCCTTCACCTCGCTCCGTCTCTTCCTATTTTCAGGTCCCTGCTGAAGACCTTTCTCTTCGACTGTGCCTTTGGTCACCTTCCTCCCCATCCCCTGGCTCGGCACCAGGATCCGTTACTGTAAAGCTAGTTTGACTAGTTCACATTTGTACCTCTCACACCGGCTCCACTTCATCTTCACAAATGACTTCTTCTCTAGCCCGCGGAAAGTCTTGTGCAGCAGGGCTCTGTCCTTGGTACCCTCCTCTTCAATATCTATAGGCTCCCTCTTGATGACATCAGCCCCGGAATGGGGTCAACTTCCACAAGTATGTTGATGACACCTAACTCTACTTCTCTGCCTCCATCCTTGACTCCAGGACCACTGCTACCCTGACAGAATGCCTGTAGGACATCAAGTCCTGGATGAGAGCTAAGTTTCTTCAGTTGAACGTCAAGACCGAGACCCTACCGTTTGGCTCCCGTCAGTGCTTCCTCACCTCAGACGCTGACAGCATCACCATCCATGGTTGCACATTCCACCTTACTAAGCCAGGCCAGAACTTTGGTGACTTGTTTGACCGTCAACCATCCTTTCTACCCCCAAATCTGAGCCATGACCCACTCTGCCTTCCCCACCCCCATCCTCACACAGAGGATACAATTCAAGATCCTGGACCTCACCTTCAAAGCCCTCCATGGTCTTGCTACCCGCTATCTCTGCGACCTCCTAGCCCCCTACCATCCTGCTCGCTTCCTCCATTTAGCAGGCTCCAGCCTGCTTCATGTCCCCCACCTCGCTCGCCCCATTACTGGCGAGCGGACATTCTGCCACTCTGCCCCCACCCTCTAGAACTCCATTCCGCAGTCCCTCTACCCCGTCCCTTCCCTTGTCTCCTTCAAGACCCATATCAAGACCTTCCTCTTCGACCGTGCTTTCAATCTCCCTGCTTCCCCCCTACCCTCTACGCTCCCCAACCCCGACCGCAGCTCAGGTCCGAAACTCTGTCTGTCCAGCACCTTGGGACTTCCTCCTGACGTGAAAGGCGCTATACAAATGTCATTTTGTTGTTGGAAGTATTTTGCCAGATTCCTGAGTTTGAAGTCTGTTCGTGAAACGTCAGATCTTTGAAGTTCCTTCATTCCAAGCTATGCAGTGAAGTAAATCTCAATGTCTAGTGTGAAATCACCAGCCCCGGAGTGAGACACAGTTACAATTCAAACATAGCACACTGGCATCAATGTAGGCTATTGGTACAGTATATGGAAATTAAATACAACTTGGAGGAATAAAAATTTGGCCCCATTTCATAGTACAGTACAAATGCAACTTGAAACTAAAAAGGAACAAATCTGCATTACATTTAGATTGTACAATATTCAAATAATGCATTAATCAGGTATGTGAAACAACTAGACATAAAAGTACTAGTTCCTTAGGGACAGGCGTGCAACTATATTCTACATTAGAGAATACAACTGTGAAGGAGAGATGAAGCCTGTCTAAATAGAAAATGTTAACTGAAGTGCTCAAGTCTTACAAAATTGGTGTAATCAAATTGTTACAATAATTTACAATAAGTACACAAATAAATATGCAATGTGTTGGGAAATATTTTTGCATTGGTAACATACAATAAGTGTAAAAGTGTTCCAGTAGTTTTAGCTCATCATTCACACTAGTTACCTTCCTAATTATTAACAGCTGGTGTTTTATTTTTTAATAATGTAATCGTTTTGGTATTTAGTTGCATAAATGTCCCAAATAAAATCGTCCATTCACTTCATGGCTGTGTGTGAGACACTGCTGCCCACAAATTGGCTGCTGCGCACAAATTGGCTGCTGCGTTCACCGTCAAAATTCGGTCCTGCTCGAGACAGGAGTGAAAAGGAGATCCACTAATTCTTTCTCTCACAGACCTCAAGACTACCAGACTCATCAACCCTCACAAAATCTGCCTGTGTTTTTACCTCCACTCCGCAAAAAAAGTTTAATAATAATCCTTGCATTCGATATCTTATCACATCTTTGGGATGTCTCAAAGAGCTTCACAAAATATTCTGTAAAGTGAATTGACTGCATATTTTGGTGGGGAAATACCAAACGCTTCTTGGGTTCATCTCTGCCGTTCTTTTCCCAAACTTGGTGGCACATTTCATTAAATGCTTAAAATACTCCATGAAATAGCATATTTAATGGTTTTGCTGCCCCCTTAAGATGAAGATGTAATGTTGCATTCTAATGTACTCTAAATGGAATAATTTGAAAGGGATTAATGTTAATGTTAAGTTTCAATCAGTTTATTTATATCATTTATATTATTGTCAGCAAGAAATCTTGATAAGCGAATACAATGGAAATAATTATTCGTAGAAATAGAAGGCGCTTTTAGATGCATTGTCATTCAAAGTGAAAAACTTCCCACCCCACCAAATGCAAATTGGCGTGGGGCGGGGCGGGTGGTGGTGGTGGGAAAAGAAGTAAGCAGAGTCTCCTTGGAGCTGAACTGGTTCCAAGGCGACATGCTTGGCAACAGAATGTCAGGTGTAGAGTCAATCCTTTTTGGCGATTTTAGTTGTTCAGTTCCTGAGCCACGTGTCAGGGAGCCATTCCAGTTCTGGAACGTGTTGTTGCTAATCAACTTCGTTCATGCCTCTCCCACCACTCCCTACTCGAGCCCCTCCAGTCTGGGTTCTGTCTACAGAGACAGCGCTTGTCAAAGTCACAAATAATATCCTCTCTCTCTCTCTCTCTCTCTCTCTCTCGAGGCCCCCAACCTTCGGTGGGTGCGAGCTACGCCGAGTAACTACGAACTGTGTTGAAAAGAATTAAGTCATAATGTTTTTGATATGGTTTTTGTTATTTGCGCTGGTGCGTTCGTGTCTCGCTCGTTTGTGCTCTCCTCCTAAAGGTGCTCACTTGTATTCACTGCACACCCCTACGGATGATGACGGATCACCTCCGGTCGGTCCTTATTATGTGTAAAGTGGTGTCGTTTTGTTTTGAGTGCAAAAGGGGGGATTGTGGGAGACCAGTGGTGGACCCTTGTTTGAACTCAAAACAAGAAGACTTTATTTGGTGTTGTGATGAGTGAGCTAAGATATGATAACCAGCAAAAAACAGTTTTACAAGCTCTCTGCAGTCTGAGGAAGTTGTGCCTGGACTGCAGCTGTTTGCAGGACTGAATAAAACTTTTTTGAAACTTTCATTCGTCTGAAGACTCTCACTGAAAACAGTATCCAACACTGGTGTACAAGGACACCCAAATCCCTCTGAACACTAACACTATCTAATCTCTCCCCCTCTAGAAAATAATCTGTTTTTCTATTTTTTCTACCTAGGTGAATAACTTCACACTTCCCTACATTAAATTCCATCTGCCACCTATTCGCCCACTCCCCGAGCCTATCTATATCCCGTTGCAATCTTTTTGCATCATCCTCAGAGCTGACTCTCCCACCTAGTTTAGTGTCATCCACGAATTTAGATACGTTACATTCAATGTCCTCGTCCAGATCATTGATATAAATTGTAAATAGCTGACGCCCAAGCACTGATCCTTGTGGCACTCCACTAGTCACATCCTGCCAATTCGAGAATGACCCGTTTTT
This sequence comes from Callorhinchus milii, assembly GCF_018977255.1. Taxonomy (NCBI): domain Eukaryota; kingdom Metazoa; phylum Chordata; class Chondrichthyes; order Chimaeriformes; family Callorhinchidae; genus Callorhinchus; species Callorhinchus milii. The sequence continues at coordinate 65,863,690 of NW_024704745.1, read as the reverse complement.
CCCTACTCTCTGTTTTCTACCCGTTAGCCATTCTTCAATCCATGCTAATATGTTCCCATTAATCCCGTGGGCCTTAACCTTGTGCAATAGTCTTTTGTGTGGCACTTTGTCAAATGCCTTTTTAAAATCTAAATATACTACATCTACTGGTTCCCCCCTATCTAACCTGCTAGATACATCTTCAAAAAACTCTAAAAGATTAGTTAAGCATGACTTCCCTTTTGTAAAGCCATGTTGACTCTGCCTAATCTTGTTATGGTCTTCCAGGAATCCCATAACGACATCTTTAATTAAGGACTCAAGAATTTTCTCTACCACTGATGTCAGACTAACTGGTCTATAGTTCCCCATCTTTTCTCTCCCACCCTTCTTAAATAGTGGTGTTACATTTGCAATCTTCCAATCAATGGGAACCGTTCCGGAATCCAGAGAATTTTGGAAGATCAAAGACAAGCCATCCACTATCTCAGTAGCGACCTCTTTTAAAACCCTAGGATGTAGGCCATCAAGTCCAGGAGATTTATCAGTTTTAAGACCTGACAATTTACCTAAAACCATTTATTTATTAATATCAGTTCCCCCAAGTTTCTCGCTAACATTGTCTTCTTGGTTCCCCTCTATTCTTGGTAGGTTTTCAGTATTTTCTAAGGTGAAGACAGTAGCAAAGTACTTGTTTAATGACTCTGCCATGTCTTTGTCCCCTACTATAATTCCCCCCGTCTCTGCCTGTAGCGGACCCACATTTACCTTTGACAGCCTCTTCCTCTTTATATATTTATAAAAACTCTTGCAGTCTGTCTTTATGTTCTTCGCTATACTAGGCAAAGGCAGAATATCAATGGGAAAGACAGCAAAGCTGAAGGAGTTTCTAAAACACTGTTACAATTCATTTGAAACTTGATAGTTATAGCTTGGTAGGACATGATCCAATTTATTTTTCTGTTTTGCTACTTGGTCTTCCAATTTCTCCACAGCTCCTCAGGCTAGCTGGTCTGTCACTAGTTGTGCCTTGGAGGACTACATCTGCCTAGCTCAGCAGCTGGACCATTGAGACTATCACAGAGGGTTGACTTTACTCTGATATTCCATTACCAAACAGGAACTGCTGATGACAGACCAACCAGCTCCCCCTGCAAACCAAAGCCCTAATCGGTGATCCTAGCTGGATAAAGCAGTGGGTAGCTTGTAGGACAGTGCACTCAATGGCAAGCTGTGCAGTTCTAGTCAGTTAATACTCCAGTACTCCAACGCACATTCTGGGGTCGCCAAGCTTTGGCTCTCGCCAGCCTGCACCTTGTACTTTCCAGAATTAGTTAAGCAGGATGTGTCTCCAGAGTGTGAGCATAAATATTCCGTGGGAATTTCCACACATATGTGGATGCATGGAACTCAATTTGGTTTGTATATCAATCATGGTGATCAGTTTCCATTCGTCAGGAAGTACAGATAAATACAATAGAAAAGGTTAGATAGCAGGGAACGGTTTGCATAGTAAAACATTATTCTTATTTTAGTCTTTGATATAAGTACTACAGACCACCACAAGAGGAGTTTGAATTTAGTTCCTTTGACCCCTTTCTCTCAGCTTGGCTAAGATTTGTGTGTCAGCCTAGCTCAGTTGGCAACACTCTTGCTTTTGAGTGAGAAGGTTGTGGGTTCAATCCCCATATCAGGACTCAGTCTAGATTGACATTCCATTGAAGTACTGGGCGTGCGCTGCATTGTTGAAGTTTTATAACAAGATCCTTTCTGCCTTTTCATTTGGATGCTACAGTCCAGTATCACTATATGAAAAGAGAAGGGAGTTTCATCCAAGTGTCTTGGCCAAAAAGCTCTCCAAATAAAATTGGTTGTTCATTTCATGGCTGTTTGTGGAACATTGCTGTGTGCAAATTGGCTACCACATGGATAAGGCAGCATAAAATTATGCAAAGGAACATGAAAGAAAAGTTGATAAAAAATTTGTTCCAGGAATTGACAGAATATGGAATGATATGGCAGGGGTGGCTGTTGGAGCAGAGTCCATTGAGGAATTTAAAAGGAAATTAGATAAACACATCCAGAGAAAAGGTTTTAAGAGTGTACAGGATACAAGGATAGATTTCTTCATTGAAGGAACAAGCACACACACTAATAAATGGGTTAAATGTCCTAGATATCCAAGCTAATTTATCAAAGTTAGATTTCAGATAATCTTTGCATGCACGTTACACCAACCACTAAAAATTCCTCCTGTACCCTAGGTGGGGATTATTTTGGTTATGGTAAAAGCTGTTATGAAAGCAGTAGATCCTCCCTCCACGTCTGTAAAACTGCATGCATGAACAGAAGTCCATTCAAAGCCATTATTACCAACACTTGAAACAAAAACATGAAAAGGAATAGAATCAAATTTTCAAAAGGTTTTCTACAACAACAACAACTTGGATTTATATAGCGCCCTCCACGCCGGACGGCGTCTCAGAGCCTTTACAGTAACGGATCCCGGGACCGAGCCAGGGGGAGGGAGGTGACCAAAGGCGCGGTCGAAAAGAAAGGTCTTCAGCAGAGACCTGAAAATGGGAAGGGAGGGAGCGAGATGAAGGGAGTGAGGAAGGCAGTTCTAGAGCCTCGGAGCATAGTGGCTGAAGGCGCGGTCGCCGAGGGTGGAGCGGAGTACTCGGGACGAGGAGGAGGCCAGACCCGGAGGAACGAAGGCAAAGGGTACTGTTTTGGGTACTAATCCTTTTACAATCTCTTTAAGTAGATGGAAGCAGGCAATAGAACAGTGTCTGAATCATGCTGTATTGTTATGCAGCAAATCAGGTGAAACAGTCTGCTAACTGTTGGAGAACAGAACAGAAAAAATAAAAGATTAGAAAAAAACTGAACATTCACTATGAGGAAGGAGGATTAGTTTTAAGGATTTAAACGTTTTTTAAAAAAACTCTTGCCATTGATATAGCACCATCTCAAAGCAGTAAAAATAATTAATTAAGTTTAGTGACCACCTTTGCAGGCAATGTAGTGGGAAATTTGTGTAAACATCCTGCAAATAGAAAAGAACCAGGAGGTAAATTAATGTTTATCTGGAGGATGGTTGGCGAGGGCCCAAGGAGAAACCTTCTTTTGATGAATAGCAGCTCTATTCCCATCTCCAACCTCCTATTCCAAAGTACTGGAACTGGTCATCACTTCCCAGCTTCACTCCTTCCTCTCCCGCCACTCTCTTCATGAACCCCTTCAATCAGAATTCCGTGCCGACCACAACGTAGAAACAGCTTTGATCAAAGCGGCAAATGACATTCTGTCCATCTGCGACCTCTCTGCTGCCTTCAACACTGGTGACCACTCTATCCTCATCCACCGCCTCTCCTCTCACCTCAACCTTCACTGCTCTGTCCTTGACTGATTCAGATCCTGGAAGTGGAGTCCTGTAGCTCAGTGGTTAGAGGACTCGCTTTGCAAGCAAGAGACCTGGGTTCAATTCCAGGCTGAGGGCGAAACCTTGGGCAAGTTTCCTTACTCCACACAGAGCCTAATAATAATCTCTCCAAAACAATAATAAATTGGTCTTTTCAATCCACGACTGTTTGTGGGACACTCCTGTGCACAATTGGCTGCCGTGTTTCACCCACAAATATACGGTCAATTCACCTTACAGTCTATTCTGTGAAGCGCTTTGGGACATCGAGAAGACGTGAAAAGCGCTATATCAAATGCAAGGATTATTATTATATTATCCTATCTCTCACACCATCTCCGCTTCATCTCCACAAACAGTTTCTCCTCTAGCCCCCGCACCGTCTTGTGTGGCGTTCCTTAGGGCTCCGTCCTTGGTGCCCTCCTCTTCAATATCTATAGCTCCCTCCTGGTGACATCATCCGCAGACATGGGGTCAACTTCCACATGATGCGGATGACCCCCAACTCTACTTCTCTGCCTCCACCTTCGACTCCAGGACCACTGCTGTCCTGAAGAATGTCTGTCAGACATCAAGTCTTGCACGGGAACTAACTTTCTTCAGTTGAACATCAACAAGACCGAGGCTCTCCTAATTGGCTCCCGTCAGCGCCTCCACACCTCAGGCGCTGACAGCATCACCATCCAAGGACGGACACGTCACCTTACTAAACCAGTCATCTTGTTTGACCCTCAACTATCCTTTCTATCCCACATCCGTGCCATGACCCTCTCCGGCTTCCCCCACCGCCGCAACATCGCCCGGTTCCATCACTGTCTCACACCGCAGGACGCCGAGAGCCTCATACAACGCCTTCATTACATTCAGGTTCGACTAATGCAAACTCCCTGCTCGTCGCCCTCCCCAACTCCTCCCTCCATAGTCCGCAGATCATCCTGAACTCTGCCGACCGTGTCCTCTCCCGCGCCGGGCTCCGCGACCCCATCAACAATCAGCGAGGTCCGGCACCGGAGCAAACACAAGGATTACCATTACCAACATCATTAATACGCGTATCATCGGCCCACAGGGCTCAAGTGCAGGTCATTCATTGTCTGGAGTGAACCTCGGGGCGATGGCGTGTGGGGGGGGGGGGGGAGGCGGGTCGCCGTCATGGAAACCAACTCAGTCACCTGCTGTCCATCGAGGTTAAGGTGCTGTTGACTTACATTCCTTGCCCTCGGGCCTCCCTCCACCCCCTACCAGCGGACTCCCCGCTCCCGCTGTGCCGTCCCCCTCACCTGGCTGACCCGGCCCCGGTGGCCAGTAACCGCCGGCTCGGCGGCTCGCTCCTCCTCGCCGGGGCTCTGGCGAGCGGCCGCGCGGCGCCTCCCTGCCATCTCCTCCGCTGGCAGCCGAGCGAGCGGTAACAATGGCGCGCGAGCACCAGCCGACAGTTGGTGACCAGCGACGCCGCCATGTCTCTGCCCCGCCCCCTCCAAACCGCCGCGTCCCGGCAGCCACCGCCCGCCGCCACAGCCAATCGCAGAGCGCGCGGTCAGCCGCGCGGCCAGGCATTTAAAAATAGCCCAAAGTCAACCCGACGCTAGCCCAAAATAGCCCAATATCACGTGCTGCTCACCTGCACAACAACAACAACAGCAACAACCACATGACGTGTGTGTATCACCTTTCACGTCGGGAGGACGTTCTAAGGCGCTGGACAGTCAGTGTTTCGGACCCCACGCTGGGGGTCGGGGAGGGTGGAGGGCAGTGGGGGGAGGGTGGAGGGCAGTGGGGGGGAGGGTGGAGGGCAGTGGGGGGGAGGGTGGAGGGCAGTGGGGGGGAGGGTGGAGGGCAGTGGGGGGGAGGGTGGAGGGCAGTGGGGGGAGGGCAGTGGGGGGAGGGTGGAGGGCAGTGGGGGGGGGGAAGGAGGGTGACCGAACGCACGGTCGAAGAGGAGGGTCTTGAGATGGGTTTTGAAGGAGGTGAGGGGGGGGGGGGCGAGGCGGGGGGACTGCGGGGTGGAGATCTGATCCAGAGGGTGGGGGCAGAGCGAGGCGGGGGACGTGAAGCAGGTCGGAGCCCGCTGACCGGAGGGAGCGAGCAGGATGGTAGGGGGTTAGGAGGTCGCAGAGGTGGTGGGTGGGGGGGGGTGGGAAGACCATGGAGGGCTTCGCAGGTGAGGACCAGGATCTTGAACTGTGTGACGGGAAGCCAGTGGAGTCGGGCCAGGATGGGGGTGAGAGGGTCACGGAGCCCGGTGCGGGGAAGGACGTGGGCTGCAGAGTACTGGATGATCTGCAGCCTATGGAGGGAGGAGTTGGGGAGGCCGACAAGCAGGGAGTTTGCATAGTCAAGGCTGGATGTTATGTATAAGTGTGTGAGGGTTTCGACAGCCTGCGGTGTGAGACAGAGCCAGAGTCGGGCAATGTTGTGGAGGTGGAGGAAGGCAGAGTGGGTCATGGCGCAGATGTGGGGTAGAAAGGATAGTTGAGGGTCAAACAAGACGCCAAGGTTCTGGCCTGGCTTAGTAAGGTGGAGTGTGTAACCATGGATGGTGATGCTGTCAGCGCCTGAGGTGTGGAGCCAAACCGGAGAGCCTCAGTCTTGTTGATGTTCAACTGAAGAAAATTAGCTCTCATCCAGGACTTGATGGTGGAGTCGGAGAGATAGAGTTGGGTGTTATCTGCAAACATGTGGAAGTTGACCCCATGTCTGCAGATGATGTCACCAAGGGGGAGCATATAGATATTGGAGATGAGGTGATCAAGGACAGAGCCCTGAGAAACGCCGCACGAGACACTATAAGATGGCGGCTTGCATTGTAGAGGCCTTCCTCCTTTTCCTGTGACTGATGCAGACATTCAATGGACGTAAGGCACGAATGCTCAGAGTCCTCCGTGATGCATCTGAGCTCAACCTCTGCCCAGCACCCACACCAGTCGCACTGCCTCCTTGTGGCCCAGGAGGACCTATTGTCTAATCAGCCACTCTAGATAACTAGTCACTAAGCCATTTCCTTCTCGGAGTGACAAGTTATGAGGAGTCTACTGCAAGTACTATACACATGTATGTTAATGGTTCACCCGCCAAATATATGTTCAATAAAACTACCAAAACTACCAAATATTGAACATATATTTCATCTGTCTTCTTTTGCTGCATTATTTTATGTGTATCAGCCTGGCTCAGTTGGTAGCAGTCTCACCTCTGAGTCAGAAGGTTGTGGGTTCAAGTCCCATTTTGGGACTTGGAATGCATATGGTCTTGACTCTAAGCTTACACTCCAATGCAGTGTTTGGGGTGTGCTGCATTGTTGGGGTGCCATCCTTCAGATGAGACAATAAATTGAGATCCCGTCTGCCTGTTCGGGTGGACGTTAAAGACTCCATAGCACTATACGAAAGAGAAGTGAGTTTGTGTCCAGTGGCCAATGACCAGAGGACAAGGCCTGCAATTGAAAGGGGAAAACTCATAGCAAATTTACCCAAACACTATTTCAGTGAGGAAATAGTGAACAGGTTGAAGCAGGAAGTGTTGATTCTATGGAGAAGGTTGAAGCAGGAAGTGTTAATTCTTTTAAACACAAATTTGATTTTTTTTTACAAAATAACATTATGGGATGTACTACAAAGGTAGTTTGGGACATATGTGCATGTGACCCCAGGAAGTTGGAAGGCGAACTAGATGGTCTTTTATCGTCTAGCATTTCTTATGTTCTTATGTCCTGACCAACAATCCCTCAATTAAAAATTGGTCATTCACTTCATAATGTTTGTGCGAATTGCTGTGCAAAATTATCTGTTGCGCTCTCCCACAAAATACACAGTCACTGCACTCTACAGTATATCCAGGATTGCATCGATATTTGCAGTGGTTGGTATTGCAATTGGACACCATAGAAATGATATGAACAGCTTGTCAGCAGAACAGTTACTACTGTATCAATATATTTACTACATATTACTTATGAGTGAGCCTTGTAGGCTATTCAACTATAGGAGACATCAGAACCTTGATCTTACCCTCAGTCTAAATCCACACAAATGATTTGTAGAAAGGTAATATTCTACCCGGGTCCAGATTAACTCTATTAATGTAACATTTTGGAGTGTTCAGAATTTGGCAAATTCCTAAAAAAAAAGCCTGAATTTTGAAACTGTTTGAAACTACAGGAAAAAGCCCTCAAAGTTAAGATTGAATTCAACAATTTGAAAAATTTGCCGACCTGCAGCTAAAAGTGTGTCATTACATATAATATCCAGCAGGTGGCACTCATATGTACACTGACTGACATTTTCCTTCAGTAGAATTGGATAACCCAAGACAATACAATACAAATTACAACACAAATTTGTATTTATATAGTGCCTTTCACCTTTAATGTCAGGAAGGCATATAGTGCCTTTCACCTCTTATGTACAAGAGGACATAGGTTTAAAGTTGCAAAGAGCAGTATAGGCTCAAATATTGCTAAGATTTTCTTTACTCAGAAGATAGTTAATGATTAGAACAGGTTGCCATCTTGTGAAATGAGTCCAAATCACAGTTTCTCAATAAGCTTGTTTGCTAAAGCTTTTCTAAAACCTAAATATAGCTTTACATATAGGAGGAATGGACAGGACAGACAAGTCCATTACAGTCTGTGTGAGTAGTCCCAGAGCATGGAAAATACCATGACACTATAGCTTTTATGCCCCTAAATCAATGTTTCACCCAAAATCTATCCAACACCCTCCTCATTTATTTCCACTCTTTTCACAGTCTGTTTTATGTACAGCAAAATTCACCCAAGTCGTATCAGTCGGAACCTCAACATTTAATATGACCTATGCAAAGTCCAAGTGGCAGGCAAACTGTAGAAGTCGTAGAAAATCCAATTTAATCAATAAACGACGCTGTGCATGCGTAATGCAATGCAGCTGTTTGCACATGTGGTAATTCATCATTACAGCCGGTAAGTGTGTATTCAATGATTGGTTAAGACTGCATTTTCCGTGATTCAATGCAGCTTCACCCAACACCCATGTGCACTTACCGATAACAACAACAATAAAATTACATTTATAGAGCGCTTTCATGTCAGGAGGACGTCCCAAACCACTGAACAGTCAGGGGTTGGGACCCGAGCATGGGGGAGGGGTGGTGTAGGGGTGAGGGAAGGAGAGAGGTGGGAGGGCGACCAAAGGCATGGTCGAAGAGAAGGGTCTTGAGATCGGCCTTGAAGGAGGCAAGGGAGGAAGCGAGGCAAAGGGACTGTGGGATGGAGTTCCAGAGTATCGGGGCAGAGAGGCTGAAAACCCAGCCATCGATGGTAGGGTGGGAGACATGGAGCAGACCGGAGCCCCCTGAACAGAGGGAGTGGGCAGGTTGGTAAGGAGTCAGCAGGTCAGAGAGGTAGGAGGGGGCAAGGCCAATGGCCTTGAAAGTGAGGACGAGGATCTTGAATTCGATCCTCTGGGGGATAGGGAGCCAGTGGAGTCGGACGAGGATGGGAGTGATGGGGTCACGGAGCCAGGTACACGAGAGTACACGAGCTGCGGAGTTTTGGATGATCTGCAGCTTGTGAAGGGAAGAGTTGGGAAGGCCGATGAAGAAGGAGTTTCCATGATCGAGCCTTGATGTGACGAATGCATGGGTGAGGGTTTCGGCAGCCTGAGGGGTGAGGCAGTGGCGGAGTCTGGCAATGTTGTGGAGGTGGTGGTAGGCAGTGCCGGTCATGGCGCGGATGTGGGGGAGAAAAGACAGTTCAGGGTCAAACAAGATACCCAGGTTTCTGACTGGCTTAGTGAGGTTGAGTGTGCAGCCATGGAGGCTGTTGCTGCCAGTGCCCGAGGTGCGGAGCGAGCCAATCAGGAGGGCCTCGGTCTTGCTGATGTTGAGTTGGAGAAAGTCGTCCCTCATCTGGGACTTGATGTCGGACAGGCAGTCGGTCAGGACGCCAGCAGTCTTGAGTTGAGGGAGGAGGCAGAGAGATAGAGTTGAGTGTCATCCGCATACATGTGGAAATTTACCCCATTTCTGCGGATGATATCACCAAGGGGAAGCATGTAGAGGGTGAAGAGGAGGGGACCGAGGACAGAGCCCTGAGGAACACCGCATGAGACGGTGCGGGGTCTGGAGGAGAAGCCGTTTGCTGCGACGAAGTGGAGGCGGTGTGAAAGGTAGGACATGAACCAGTCAAGGTCAAAACCTTGAAGGTTGAGATGGGAGGAGAAGCGGTGGAGGAGGATTGAATGGTCGGTCCACAGTATCAAAGGCAGCGGAGAGTCGAGGAGGACGAGGAGACAGAGGGAGCCCTGGTCACACATGGTGAGGATGTCGTTTGTGACCTTGACCAGAGCAGTTTCTGTGGAAAGGGAGGTTTGAGATGGGCCGGTAGCTGGATAACTGTGATGGGTCAAGGGAAGGTTTCTTCAAGGTGGGGGTGATAATGGCTGTTTTGGGGAAGGCACAGTGCCAGATGGCAGGGAGAGATTGATGATGACAAACGTTGGAATCGCATAGAATTGTGGGAAGTGAAGTACTTCTGCGCACGCGTTGATGGATGAAGGCATAATTTCCGTGCTTCATTGCAGCCGGTCAATAAGGAGGCATGTGTCGACGGGTAAGGATGTCATTTTCCTGGATTCAAGGTCTCCGGTAAGTGCAGTAGTAAATGGAGGATAGGGGAGCAACATTAAGTGTCAGGAGGTGAGTATAATAATAATAATCCTTGCATTTGATATAGCGCCTTATCACATCTTCAAGACATCTCAAAGCACTTCACAGAATATACTGTACAGTGAATTGACTGTATATTTGTGCGCGAAATGATTTTTCCTGCATTCACCACTCTGGGTATAGTAAGTAGTTAAATCTAAATCGCCCCATTGACAACCTTTTTTCTAGCTTGAGCTTGCCCCTTCTTGTAGAAGTTATGGTTATATATTATTACATTTGATTTCACCTATATCCCTTTGACTCTTGCAATATTCAATAAGATAAATGTTAAGCGCTCAGAGACACTATCCGGTGTGAAGGGTGCTATATAAATACAAGTTGTTGTACCTCCTCTGAGCTTTCTTTCTCTACATAGAATTATAGACTGTGACAGAAACAGGCCATTTGGTCCATTGGGTTTTAGCTGGTGTTTTTCCTCCACATAATTCACCTGATCTAATCTCACTCTCCTGCTCATCCCCATATACTTTCATATTCCGCTTTCTAATTACTTTTTAATATAATTTATGGATTCTGCCTCAACAGTTGCTCTGGTTGTGACAATGAAATACCAATGCTGTATTCTCAATTTCCATAATCGCTTCTAGCTCAGGTATCAATTTAGTTGCTCTCTCCTATCTGTTCCCAAATGCAAAAATATTCTTAATGTATAAAAGTAACAGTATTGTGCACTGTAATTCATTTGGGTCAGGAACAGTGCTCTGTATAAGCTATTGTTGTATGCTCCATTACACTAGAAATCACAAGTAATTCGATAGATGAATAAGTATTCCACATTCTTTCTTTTACAACATTAAGTTATTTCTTAAACATGTCCACTCACTTTATCTTACTAGTTTGAGAAGCTTCAATTTACCCTTATTGGTAATGTTTTAGTTGTGAAGAAATATTTCCTGGTGTTTGCTCTAAATTCCTCTACACAACACTGAATCTGTGCATTCCTGTTTCGCTGCCTTGGTGTATTTAAAAGTTTTGTTCCAGTTTTGCTTTCTGTCTTCCTTTTAGCCCCACGTTAGGATTTTAATATCATGGTCTAGGCTGACACTCCAATGCAGTACTGCATTATTGGAGGAGTCGTCCTTCGAAAGGGATGTTAAGTTGAGGTCCTGTCTGCTTGTTCAGGTGTACATTAAATATCCCATGATACTATTCGAAAAAAGAAGGGAGTTTCTCCTGGTATCTTGGCCAATAATCCTCCAGATAAAATGGTCATTCACTTCATGACTGTTTGTGGGACATTACTGTGTGTAAATTGACTACCACTTTCACCTGCAAGATACACAGTCACTGCAATCTACTGCAATTCCTGTGAAGCGCTTTAAGACATTTCATTGGTGTGACTGATAAGCCACAATATCAAATGCAATAATTATTTTTTATTATCTTACGCTTATAGGGGCTCCTCTGAAATCAAGATCAACTGACATGTTAAAGGTGCCCTGAGCTTAAGAAAACTACTGAAGAGAAGTTTTCTCCTAGAATGTTCTGAATATCTTTACTGTCAGGAATGAGAGGCTTTGTGGAGGCACTCTGCTCCATGCACATTTCTGCTATAGGCTACATTGAGCTCATGAGCAAACATCTGTGAGATAGTTTTCGTAGAAATATTTTTGTTTCGTATTTTGACATAGTTGAATATGTTTGTTCCTCAAACTCTAATAATTTTCCTTTCTTTACTCATGCATTACAGAAAATCCTGCATGAAGCCACAACTGTTGCCCAGCAACCATACTGCCACCGACAAACCGGAGACTAAACTAACCCACTAAATGGTCTCTGCAGCCACAGCCATGACAACAAAGATTTTCTTTCACTGCTTTCAGAAGAGATCGCATCTTATGTGACAGCACATCTTACTACTACTACTAATAATAATCCTTACATTTGATATAGCACTTTTCACCTCTTCTAGACGTCTCAAAGCACCTCACAGTATATTACCGTAAAGTGAATTGACTGTATATTTTGTGGGTGAAACGCGGCAGACAATTGCGCACAGCAGTGGCCCACAATCACTTATGGATTGAGTGACCAAATTATTATTGGTTTTTTTCTTGAGGAATTATTATCAGGCATGTGGAGTAAGGAAACTTGCCCAAGGTTTCGCTCTGCCGGGAATCGAACCCAGGTTTCTCACTTGGGAGGCGAGTGCTCTAATCACTGAGCTACAGGACTCCTAATCCACAATAAATCAATCTCAAATTTATTCTCATTTCCTGACCTATTCCAAGACAATTATTTAATCTTTATTTCTCTTTGTACAGGACCAATTATCATGCTCTTATTTGACTTGTACAGCTAAGCCCTTTGCAACATATATTACAAGTGTCCTAGTGCAATCATTGATCTTAAGGTAATAAATATTGGTGAACTATAAGCAAGGGGGAGAGTGCCAATGATGTACTTACATTATGTGCTGCTACAGGCAGCCTTTTGCAGGCATGCTGTAAAATAAATGAGTTGTTGAGACCAACCTAAACACAAGATTTTCTTAGTCATGTTTCCATTAACCCTCCAGCCACAACACAAAAAATCCTCGAGCAGGCACCCTGCCATTTGGTTAAATTGGCTATAGGTAGACTGAGAGTTCAACCTACCTGTCATGCGGATTATAATTTACTGGTACTGTAACACAAACCTTTGACAGCCTGGATATTGTGATATATGTCACTTTCAAACATCTGCTGTGTTAGTGTTCATTCCTCCTGATGTGATTAAAACCCACCACAAAATGTAAGCAAGGATTAATCTTGCAACAATAATTTTGCATTTGTACACCACGTATCATGTAGGAACTGATACAATAAAGAACACATGTCCACAACAATACAATGGTGATAATCCTTGCATCAGATAATGCCTATACATGGAATTACATAGAAAGTTATACTAAATCAAACCAAGTAGTCAAATAATCAGTGTTTATACTTCATGTGACCCTTCACCCCTACTCCTATATCACTCTATTCCCTTCTCCCTCATATATCCATCAAGTTTCCACTTAAGTATGTTGATATTTGCTCCTTCAACCAGAGCTTCCAGCTGTGAGTTCCACAGCCTCACCACCCTTTGCAAAAAAAAGTTCCTCCTAAACTCTGTTAGATCTGCTACTGGCTATGTTATAATAATAATCCTTGCATTTGATATAGCGCTTTTCACGTCTTCTAGACGTCTCAAAGCGCTTTACAGAATAGACTGTAAAGTGAATTGACTGTTGTGGGCGAAATATATACATAATGTTGCATTTCATAGGTAGTCCTTGTCAATACGTAGTGACTTTGTATTTGCAGACAAACACAACAGCCACTTTATCCACAGCAAAGTCCCCCAAAACAGTTATGAAGTGAATTTATCAGAGGATTGTTGATCAAGAGATTGTTGACTCTTCTCTTTTCAAATGGGCCAAGGACCTTCTTCATCCAATCTGGTCTTGTAATCCTGTGATGTGGTCCTTGAACATTAGGTTCGTTTGACATAGTTCTGTAACATAAGCACTGTAAAAGCTTCAACATAAACCCAAATCACTGATGAAATCCACTCCGTGTTTATCAATTAACAAGACTTTAAAATAACCTACTTTCCTATATTCTTTCTAGCCAAAACACTTGACATAGATTTTTATACATCCACACACCAGTTTAATTCCATTACAAACGGATGATTTTATCACAACACTTACAAGTTCTCCCATAATAATTTAGCTCATGGAAGTTGCATCACCATTGATAGTAAATTTTAATGGTTCTTTTGTGAGTGTGGGATGCCCCTGGGAAATAGTAGCAGGGAGAGGGAAAGTGAACAGACCAACTCAAGAGACAATACAGATTTTTTAATTCCTCATACATCTTCGATTACTCTTCAATGTAGGAGGAATAAAGTAGGTGAGATAGAATTACTGCAAATAGAAAAGATTTATGTAGGCTTAATTGAATTACTTCAGAACATCGCTAAGTGGGAAGTTAAATAGCCTGGTTTTGAATATTTTGGGAAGGCTACGATACTATTATTTGTTGAAGTGATTAATTGAAACTGAGGGAAAATATATTGGAAATAATAAATCTCTTTGTGTTGCTTTTATATTGCATTTCCAGACTTGAAATCTGGTGCCAAACTGGAGGAGGTGCTGTATTTGATGCCTTCACTACTTTAACATTGCGTCCTGACTAACAAAGGGTGTTTCTGGCAAATGATGTTTTGCACAGATGCAAACATATGATGACATTCGCATAAATACGGAATATCATGATTTATTTATTTCACCATAAAAAAAAGAAATGATAGAATTGCATTTTGAATTCACATCAAGATGAAAAGATTGCACTATTTATAATTGCTAATTACTAATTATACATCTCATATCAGAATAATGAAACCACACTGAAACAGAAGGTGACTAGAATAAGGAAGAGGTGGTGCAGTGGAGGTTTACTAGAATGATTCCAGGGATGAAGGGCTATAGTTATGAGGAGATTGGAGAAGCTGGGTCTGTTTTCTTCGCAGCAGAGAGGGTTGAGGGGAGGAACCTGACTGAGGTGTACAAATTCATGAGGGGTTTTGTTAGATTAAATAGAGAGAAGATATTTCCATTGATAGGGGGGGTCAGTGACTAAGGGGCATAGTTATAAGATCGTCCCAAGAACAGCAAAAGGAGACCTGAGGAGGCTTTTTTTCATCCAGAGAGTTTTTGGCATGTGGAATGCCCTGCTGAGTAGAGTGGTGGAGATAGAGTGCATTGTAGCTTTCAAAGGGAAGTGAACAGGCATATAATAATATTGCATTTGATATAGTAACTTATCACATTTTCGAAACATCTCAAAGTGCTTCACAGGATATATTGTAAAGTGAATTTACTGTGTATTTTCTGAGCAAAATGCATCAGCCAATTGCACACAGCGGTGTCCCACAAACAGTCATGGATTGAGTGGGCAAATTGAATCGAACCTAGGTCCTCTCACTTGCGAATATTAAGGAAAGGAGCTTGAATGGGGAAGGGCAGGATGGTGGGAATAAAGTGATCTTCTTGCTCTATGAGTTGGTATGGACTTGATGGGCCAAATAATAATAATCCTTGCATTTGATATAGCGCTTTTCACATCTTCCAGACGCTTCAAAGTGCTTCACAGAATATACTGCAAAGTGAATTGACTATATTTGTAGGTGAAGCTTGGCAGCCAATTGCGCACAGCAGTGTCCCTCAAACAGTCGTGAATTGAAGTGACCAATTTATTATTGGGTTTTTTTCTTGAGAGATTATTATCAGGTGTGTGGAGTAAGCAAACTTGCTCAAGGTTTTGCCCTGATGGGAATCAAATCCAGGTCTCTCGCTTGCGAGGCGATTGCTCTCACAGTTACAGGACTCCACAGCCTCCTTCTGCACTGTAGACTTCTACGTTTCTACATAAGTATATATTAACTTGCAAGGCCTCAGTGGGCACCACTGGAGATGACCGTATCCTGCTGTATATCCTCCCTCTTGTTTTATTGAGGACTCCAACCTTTAAAGCCTTCTCTTTTTCAAGACCAAGCTAAGTTGGAGCCACAGAGCCATAGGTTTAGAGTTGCAAAGGGCAATTTCAGGCACTAATAAATATGTTTACCCTGTGGGTATTTAACAATAGATTACCAGGAAGGGTTGTACAGGCTAGGATGCTGGAATGATTTAAAATACAGTTTGATGCTGTAATGGGAACAACAACAACAAGATTACAGTTGTATAGCGCCTTTCATGTCGGGAGGACGTCCCAAGGCACTGGACAGTGTAAGAAGATCAAATGAGCCAAATGCCTTCTTCATCCAAACCCATCTTGTGATATTATGTTCTTGTGATCTGAAAAATAAATCTGTTCACATATGCATCATGGCTCCCAAGACAATTTGTATGAAAACACAGGCATAATGCACACTAATTTGTAATAAATTTCTAACCTTCACGAGTGCTTAAAAATGTATTGCAAAGTAATACCTGTGACTATACCATACGTCCTCCCAACGTGAAAGGTGCTGTACAAATGCAATTTGTTGTTGTTGACTATGCAAAGTCAAAATCCAGAATGAGAATCAATGAGATGCTGCTCCAGTGATGATCAAGAGATAATCAAAAAGCAATGCATTTTGCATCAATTTAAATTTTTTGAACTCTTTTTGAACATTTGAAGCTGGGTATTATAACAGTAATATGTTTCTCAGGGGTTTCATTAAAAGTGGGTAGCAGGAGAATTTCTCAATCTAGTCTCGCACAATTACAAAGTGTTAATGCAATTAGCCCTGAGGTTAAGGAAAAATGTGTAAATTTATGCATCCACCGTAAGGCATTTCCTGCCACCCTCTTTTCTTGCTCTAAAGATATCTCTCCTGTTTTAATTAGTGAAATTGCAGGGTTCTGATATATTGAAGATAGTGCTTGAATATGGAACACCAGTAAAAATATACTTTCTGTAAGCATCAGCCTCTCACAAAGCTGTCAGTACAGTGGGATAAGTTCATCTCTATAGAAACATAGAAATCTGCAATGCAAAAGGAGGCTATGCTTACAACTGCATTAGCTACATTTTGCAGAAATAGTACCTTTTATTCAAAACCTACGTGAAGGGCCAAGGCCCTTGGTCCAGGATACTACCGAGGTTAAAAAGATCAACGGTGAAATAAGATAAGTCAAGAAGTGGTTACTTGAGGCCTTCGAACCCTATGGGTACAACGAAGGGAAGATTGAGAATAAACAAGGAATGGGGTTACTAATGACATCCTTATTCAGCACCTTGGGACGTCCTCCCAACATGAAAGATGCTTTACAAATGTAATTTTGTTGTTGTATTTGGGAACCACGCAAAGGACCACTTTTGTAGTCTTGCAAACATACAATAACAACAACAAGATTACATTTGTAAAGCGCCTTTCACGTTGGGAGGACGTCCAAGGCGCTGGACAGTGTCCAGCATTTCAGACCCGAGCTGGGGTTAGGTTGGGAGAAGAGAGGGGAGGGGAAGGGGGGTGGTTGATGGCATGGTCGGAGATGAGGGTCTTGAGACGGGACTTGAAGGAGGCTAAGGAGGAGGCAAAGCAGAGTGACTGGGGGATGGAATTCCAGAGGTTGGGGCTGAAGTCCCTCCCGCCAATGGTGGAGCAGGTGGGTCGGGGGACGTGGAGCAGGCCAGAGCCGGCTGAGCGGAGGGAACGCGCAGGTTGGTAGGGGGTTGGGAGGTCGCAGAGGTAGGGTGGGGCGAGGCCATGGAGGACTTTGTATATGAGGACCAGGATCTTGAATTGGATCTCTGAAGGATAGGGAGCCAATGGAGTCAGGCGAGAGTGGGGGAGATGGGGTCATGGAGTTTGGTGCGGGAGAGGACATGGGCTGCAGAGTTCAGGATCATCTGCAGCCTGTGGAGGGAGGAGTTGGAAGGCCGACAAGCAGGGCTTTTGCATAGTCGAGCCTGGAGGTGATGAAGGCATGAACAAGAGTTTCAGCGGCCTGAGGGGTGAGGTAGTGGTGGAGTTGGGTGATGTTACGGAGGTGAGGGAAGGCAGAGCGGGTCATGACTTGGATGTGGGGAAGAAGACAGTTGAGGGTCGAACAAGACACCTGGGTTCCTGACTGGCTTGGTGAGTTGTATTGTGCAACCATGGAGGTTGATGTGCTGAGGCGCTGGCGCGAGCCAATCAGGAGGGCCTTCAGTTCTGTTCACATTCAACTGTAGGAAATTTGCCCTCATCCAGGACTTGATGTCCGACAGACAGTCTGTCAGGACAGCAGTGGTCCTGGAGTTGAGGGTGGAGGCAGAAAGATAGAGTTGGGTGTCATCCGCATACATGTGGAAGTTGACCCCCATGTCTGCGGATGATGTCACCAAGGGGGAGCATGTAGATATTAAAGAGGAGAGGGCCAAGGACAGAGCCCTGGGGAACGCCAGATGTGACAGTGCGGGGGCTGGAGGAGAAACCGTTAGAAGCAACAAAGTGGAGACAAAGTGGAGACGGTGAGAGAGATAGGAATCGAACCAGACAAGGGCAGATGTGAAGATTGAGTAAAGCAGAGAGACGGCGTATGAAGATGGAGTGGTCTACAGTGTCGAAGGTCGAGGAGGACAAGGAGGCAGAGGGAGCCCTGCTCACAGATGTTCAGAATGTCATTGGTGACTTTGACCAGGGCTGTTTCTGTGCTATGGGCAGCTCGGAAGCCGGATTGGAGGGGTTCAAAGAGGGAATGGCGAAAGAGAAAGGAGCGGAGCTGGGAACTCTTTCCAGGACTTTGGAGAGAAATGGGAGGTTAGAGATAGGGCTAGGTTGCTAAGATAAACTCATAACCAAAAAAGGAAGAAAAACCTGACAAACACATTTTATTTTCTGACAACACATAAAACACTGGAGAACACAATTTCATATTTCACAAATGTTTTGAAAACACTTGCGTGTTTTTTGGTCATTCTTGAAATTCTAAGTTGCTTTTTATCTTCTAAAATGGCCTTTGTGTGCTTGATCTTTTGTTGTCTTTTGCTCTCTATCTGATTTCTCACTCACTTTGCTCATTGGGAGGACGTATGGTATAATCACAGGTATTATTTTGCAATGCATTTTTAAGCAAACGTGAAGGTTAGAAATTTATTACAAATTAGAGTGCACTCATCTCTCAGTACATTGTGTCTAAATCACTCTGAAATTGACCACAATTTGAAATCAAGCGCAATCATCAGCTGCCATTTGCAATGCAGGAGATGAGCTCTGGGGATTTGTGTTAATTATAAGGTATTTATGTACTAGTTGCAGGATGCACAGGGTAAAATGATCTGTTTACCAGTTGTTTAAATACCTCTATGCCCCACTGTCTCTGATCATCTGACAAGCAGAAACTGAATGTTCAGTTTAACAAATAATTAATTCAGAATGAATGTTACCTTTGGGACTGATGTGATTTCAACATTATAATAAATCAAACAGAGACTGACAGTAAATGATGTTTCACTGAATGCAAGATTGCAAGTCATCAAAATCAATAAGCAGGGCTGTGCAAAGCTGATCAATAAGCTGCAAATTGTAGGACTGTATAATACAAACTCTTTGAGAAGCAAATCAGCATATAAAGTACTTGTTGGGAAGGAAAATCAAAAGAGCAAAGTGCCTTTTTCTTTTGAAACTTACAGTGTTTTAAAAACAAGAATTGTTGGAAAGCTGTTATTTTGTGATTGCTCTCTGATCTAGTAACCTGACCACAAAGAAAATCTCAAATACCAGGGCCTGTTCATTTGTGACATATAACAATATTCTTTTGGGTTACATCACCTCTCAATGAGATTGAATATGCATTGCCAAATGTAATATACAGTGCTACCTCTAACGAACCTACTACTCTAACCTACTGACTTTTACACTATGAGGCTCTGCTAAGACTCCAAGTTAGCCAAGACTCACTAAAGATCTTTGATTTGAGGTCTTCTTCAAAACACTTCATAATCCTTGTAACTCACAATCTTTTTGGGAAGAACATTATATAAATGTAAATTTGTATTGTAAGGAGATTTTGGAAGAAGTGCTTAGAATCTAATTAATGCTTTGGAACCTGATTTCTACTTCACCTCTAGCATTGATTCAACAAGAAATCAGCCTGGATCAATAATTCACAGCATCAATAGGATGTAATATACCTTATCTGTTAACCACGATGTATATTAACATATTGTGGTAATAAAAATAAATACCCTAGTAAATATTAACCAGAATTTACATTATACCATGCTGATGACTTGTGGTTTGGCAGATTCATTATTGACTTTATTTGAAACCGATAGTCTTTATTTCTTTCTAAGAAATGCAAATACCAGCCCATTAAACTTGGTTTCTTGTACAAAAACATATTTGGGCATTTTTCTTCTTCAAATTTTCTGTCCTACTCCCTGATTCTTGAAGATGTTGACTGTGCTAGGTTTCCATTGACAATAACTACCCTCGCATACCTCACCCCAGGGGCCATTCTTAATCAGTGAGTCTGGACAACGAATAATAATAATAATCATTGTGTTTGATATAGCACCTTATCAATCATTGAGATCTCGAAGTACCTCACAGAAAATACTATAAAGTGAATTCACTGTATATTTTGTGGACGAAACAAATTTCTATAATTCAGATTGTGGGGGTAAAGCTATCACAGTAGAGTCTAATCTAGTCATCATTCAATGTCTATAGACTTGAAGTTTATAGTTGATGATCTTAGCTGATATTTGCCCTCTCTTGCTAGAAAGTACTGTGGCATCTTAACTATCTTAACTGAGATCAGCTATCTCAACACAAAACAGGGAGGTATTCATGGAATTTTCTTGAAACTGAGCTGGCTCCAAGGAAACATTTTTGACACATGCGGAAACCCATCACCAATTTTAAATGTATCCAAACCAAACTGGGACTTCCATCCATTCACCCACACATAAAAATTCTAATGCATGGGATGGAATGTACACTCTCTTCCTGGAGGGATGCATCCTGTTTACCTAATTCGGAAAAAATATTAGGAGCAGGTTGGCAAGAGACAAGGTTGGGGGGCTCCAGAGTGTCCGTTAGGTACTGCTGGAGTCTAACCTGCTCAAGCTGAATAGCTTGCCATCAAAAGCACTGGTAACGGGGAGCTCCTTCATTTTTTTCCTTCTGCCACTGAAATGCTGTGAAAGGCAAACAATAATAAGTAACAAGTAAAGATTCCTCTGATTTGCTCAAAGCAATCACTGGTGTTTGGGGGGGAAGCTGAGAAGGGAGAAATGGGAACGTGACCGAAAGCACGGTGGCAGCTGCAGAAGTTAAGAAAGCCGAGTAGCAAACTAAGGAACCATAAATTTGAAGAACAGATTGCATTGTGTCATATGAAGGTGTAATATAATACCAATACTCCAATGAATCATAACAGTGATTTAGGAACTACTCCAGCTTTGCTCTTACATTATTTGAACTTTGAAATTTTATTATAGTTTTGTAACTAATTCCAGTGTACAATATATGGACCCACTTCCTCCCACCAACTCCCCTCCCCCAAAAAGCACCCACTCTACCATCTCCCCATCACTGCATCAAGCTGCTTTATAAACGAGTCCAGTGTCCTAGCCTACACCACCTTTTCCTGGCATCCTGTTCCAGTTGTGTAAAGAAAAGCTTCCTGGTATTTGTCCTGAAATTGCCCTTTACAACTCTGTCCTCTTGTTCTACTGTCATGATATATCCTAAACCCCCCCCCCCCCATTGGTTATTCACTCTAGGGCTGTTTACGGGACATCGTTCAGAAAGGCTGAAGGCCTGATCGCCTATGGTGGAGCAGGTAGGGCAGGGGACATGGTGCAGGCCAGTGCCCAATGAGTGGAGGAAGTGGACAATTGATAGCATTTTAGTAGGTCCCAGAGGTAGGGAGGAACAAGACCACGGAGAGCTTTAAACGTGAGGATGAAGATCCTGAACGCGTTCCTTTGGGGGGAACCAGTGAAGCTGGGTGATGATGGGAGTGATTAGGTCACAGAGCTTAGCTCAGGAGAGCTAGAGTTCTGAATAATCTACAGCTTGTGGAGGGAAGTATTGGGAAGTCTGGGGAATATGCGTGCATACTCAAGTCTTTATGTAACAAAAGCATGGATGGGGATCTCGGCAGCCTGAGAGATAGTGGCAGAGGCGGGCAATGTTGCAGAGATGGGGAAAGGCAAAACAGGCACGGATGTGGGGTTTAAGACCGTTGACAGTGCGTCCATGAATAGTGATGCTGTCAGCACTTGAGGTGAGGAGGCACTGACGGGAACCAAGCAGGAGAGCCTACTTCTTGTCGACATTCAACTGGAGAAAATTGGTTCTCATCCGGGACTTCATGCCTGGCAGACAAGCCACTTGGACAGCAGTGGTCCCCCAGTTGAGGGTGGAGGCACAGAGATAGAATTGGGGATTTGTGGTACGCTTTCAATGAAAAAAATATAATTGTATTCAATGTTTTACTGTTCAAGAAAATCAGATGAAAGAGCCTAGTAAAATAACTTATTTAATGTGATGGCTGCCCAGCAAAAATAGGATCTTCAGTGTACTACAAAGTTTAATGTGATTTACTTTGATATTTTACAGAAACACATGAATTTAATAACCTCTGAAGATATTATGTTGTGCAGTTCTTATTTATATGCCCAGAGATAAATTGAACAGCTGTTGAAACTGAATCTGTAACACCATTTAAAAGGGAATTGGATAAATAATGCAGTGGAATGGGATTTGAGGAGAAATTCCAGTGGGGGAGTTTAGCTCTCCTTGTCTTGCTCCAGCAGAAGCCTGTTCAATTCCAAACAGGCTGGTTACATCACACCATTTCTTAAAACAAAATCTACCTTTATTAAAAATAAAAATTAAAGCAGTGGGTTTATGAAGAAATTTCTCTTCATAGATTAGCTCTGTGTGCTCTTGTATAAAAATCTAGCTACAACATTGTCTGTTCTCACTGGTATTTCAGTGATATTGTTTTCCCTTTTCTAGTGTTTTCTGAAAATTACTTCACCAAACTAGTGTAATGTAGCTTTGTTCTAAATTATGACTACTTCAAAATGTCTGTAAAAACATGTATAGTTCTGACTTTAGGTTCCCTGAATATAGAGAAGTGTCTAACACACTGTGTCAGCTGTGCAGTGTACTCAGAACTGTTCTGCCACATACATCACTGCACTTTACCTACATCCTGACACATTTGGCATTCTTTGATCACAAGATCATAAATTTGGTTTGGGTGAAGGAGGCCTTTTGGTCAATCTGCTTTGACAGGTCAGGGCATCATTTCCTGTGATTCAATGCAGCCGGCAAATGCGGTACAATGGAGGATAGGGGAGCAGTGTTACGAATTAGGAGACGATTAATATGACTAGTGCAAAGATATCTAAGTGATTTTGATAGGACACTGAATGGGACTCAGGTGGATGTGTGGAGTAGGTGATTATATAATTTAAAAGGTAAGACTTATGGAATCCTGTAGCTCAGTGGTTAGAGCACTCGCTTTGCAAGCGAGAGACCTGAGTTCAATTCCAGGCAGAGGGCGAAACCTTGGGCAAGTTTCCTTACTCCACACAGAGCCTAATAATAATCCCTCCAAAAACAATAATAAATTGGTCATTTTCAATCCACGACTGTTTGTGGGACATTGCTGTGCGCAATTGGCTGCCGCGTTCGCCCACTAATACACAGTCAATTCACTTTACAGTGTGTTCTGTGAAGCGCTTTGGGACGTCCTCCCGACGTGAAAAGTGCTATATCAAATGCAAGGATTATTATTATTATTATTATTTTACTACAGAAGGTATGGGAGGGAGTAAAGAGCGGTGGAGAGGGTGGAGTATAAATACCGGTATGAACTAGTTGGACCGAATGGCCTGTTTCCGTGCCATACATTCTATGTAAAACACTCTTCTTGAATGGTGCCATGGGATCTTAAACTTCCACTTGAACATGCTGATGGGACCTAGGTTTAATGTTTCTTATAAGTTACACTGAACCAAATGATTGAACAAAACAAATACTATATCTGCATATTAATCACAATTAATATCAGTGATATGATCATTACCAGCAACCTAGATCAGAAACTAGGTAAGAACAATACTCATACACTATTGAGAGTTGTAATAAGAGTGACCAGCTTGGATACATGCAAATAATGAAAATTTAGAAAGTGATATCCACTTCACGTGGAATATGCAAACAAGCTTAGAATTTGGAGTAATCATTCTCACAGGCGGCACTGAGCTGTACAGACAATAAAGATTTAAGTTGGAGCCTATATGTGGTCCGTGTCCTTGGCTGGGGAGAAAACTCAACACATAATTCTGCTCTCCATTGTGCCCAGTGACGCCTGGTAGGAACTGTACTGTCCGGTTTATAACAGAATTGGTCTTAGGAGTAATGTTCTTGTGGTCATACTGCTTGCTAATATTTAGTCTTGCAATAGGTTCACACTTGAACATTAACCCCTGACACAATATTTTAGCATAAACTGTTGCAGAGAAAAATGGACAAGATAAATGGAATTAAATGCCTGCTTCCTTACCAGCTTCAATTTACTGTAGTCAAAGCAAAGCGCTGTTATCAATTTCCATCGATTTTGTTTCCCAAGGAAAGTACAGCTACCCAGACAAGCTGCTTTAAGGAATCAATTTGCTAATTATTTTTAAAAAATAATTAAATAGTGAGCTCAGGAGGAATTTGGTTATACAGTATTAAATTAACATATTCAGAAAATAATTAAAACAAAACATAGTTTCTTCAATTATTCTCTCAAACTGTATCCTTGTGGTGTACACAGACAATTCCACAGGGGAAATCTGGAATAGAGAATTTATTTCAATAATTAGGAAGACCTAGTGTAATAACTAATTTTGAATGCTTTCTAAATTATAGCATCTACATCCCTCCCTTTTCCCCTGTTAAAAATAATAATCCTTGCATTTGATATAGTGCCTTATCACGTCTTCGAGACGTCTCGAAACACTTCACAGAATATACTGAAAAGTGAAGTATTTCATACACCATTTTAAAATAATGCAAACAAAAATACAGTCAATCCACTTTACAGTATATTCCGTGAAGCACTTTGAAATATCTGAACCGCCACGATAAGGCGCTACATCAAATGCAAGGATTATTATTTATTAAGACTCCTACCATCTGGATTTTTTTCAAAGAAAATGATCATATTCCACAAATTAGACTCACTTACGGGGACGAGAGCACGTATAATATTGTCCAAAAAAAAGACGAGTGGGTTTTCCTAGCTCGAATGAATTATCAGTTGAGCTCCTCACTCACTCAGAGGCTGGAGGTGAAGAGCAGAGGGGGGGAAAAAAAATCGCAAATAATAATAATAATAATCCTTGCATTTGATATAGCGCTTTTCACGTCGGGAGGACGTCCCAAAGCGCTTCACAGAACACACTGTAAAGTGAATTGACTGTATATTTGTGGGCGACCGCGGCAGCCGATTGCGCACAGCAATGTCCCACAAACAGTCGTAGATTGAAAATGACCAATTTATTATTGTTTTTGGTTTTGGAGGGATTATTATTAGGCTCTGTGTGGAGTATGGAAACTTGCCCAAGGTTTCGCCCTCTGCCTGGAATTGAACTCAGGTCTGTCACTTGCAAAGCAGTGAGTGAGTGAGTTAGTTAGTTAGTTCCTAGAGAGCGGTCACGTCGTATCGAGAGCATCAAAAGGAGGTGGTTACAGGGGGCGAGTCTCTCGCAGGTTTCTCTGCTCCTGGCTGTTCCCTGGGTCGGGCTGGACATCTGCAGCTTTCACTGAGAGTAAGTGAAGCCCCAGACGGCGCAATGTAGGATGTGCGAGCGGCGGCCACGCCTCGCTCCCACTGGCGGCCATGTTCCGCTGGCCCTGGCCACTGAAACCCACCCGCCCGCACGCCCGCCCGCACGGCAGCTTCATCACTTCACCCGCAGCGAAGACGTGTGAGAGGAGCCACTGTGTTTGGGAGCCTTCCTTCCTCACGTGACCGAAAAGAGGTCAGTTTTTTTAAAAAAAATACACACATTCAAAACAAACGCACAAAGCTGCGTTTTTATCGCAAATATAACTATTTCTTATCCCCCTTTAGTTTTTTTTTAAAAAAAATGTAGATATTTATTTTTTTTAAAAAAAAGCTCGGCTCGAATGCGAGGACTTGCCTTCCTTTGGACCTTCGGCTGATGTTTCTCTCGTCGCTGTGCTGTTGGCAGGGCCTGACAGGGTTATATCAACCCAGGCCGAGCAGGTCCTCGCTGCATTCCTGCACTCACTCACAATAACACTGCTCGTTGATCCCGAGGTGTGTTAGGAACCGTTTCGGGAATAAATCTATGTGACTTCACAGCAAACCAACGTGTCGATGGGATGGGTATTGCGCGCTCAGCGTTAGTTACTGTATTTAGTTGCCAACCGCAAGCAATTGTAATGCAACATCTCGTCTATTTCAGACCTCCTTTAAGAACAGTACAGAATAACAAACCCATTAAGACTCTGAATTGAATAGTCGGCGTTATTTTGTTCGGGATATTATTATTTTTTAAATGCTGACTGGAATGTACAATTCCAGTTTCATATTTCTATTTAATTGGAGGTAAACCGTAAGTGCAGAGTGAACAGAATCTCATTGCTGATTTGTAAAGTTGAAACTACTGTATAACTAATACATACCTTGTAAAAATACTGCTAACATTTTGCTTCACCGTTTTCAAATCGGAGGTAATCATAATCAATATTATCCCCACTTTTAACTGTCAGTTTGTTTAATGGCTGGTTTTCCACATCAAAGAACCGTCACTTTTATAAAACCTGAAACCCCAGAAATCGTAAAACTTCCAACACGTTTCCAGAGAAGAAAACAAACCCTCAGAAAAACACCATGTAATTTGTTTTCAGTGGGTGTAAGGACGATCCATTTTAAGAGCGTGAGTGGGATTTTCATTCTCTTAATTTGTGTGCAAGAACTTTAATCCCAGTACGTGTGTGTGTGTAAATATATATATTAACCGAGTAGCTTAACCTGTGCAACTAAAACAATGACTTAAAAATTAAAAAATATGATAAACATGAAATGTTTGAGATGCAATTTGATGCTTTATGATCCTCTCCCTCTCGCCTTTTCGATTATCAATAGGCGCCAAACTGCAGGCGCTTTGACTTCTCTGATAATCAAACCTGACGAGGAGCCGTTGAGCGGTTAGAAATCCCGCCTCGCGCCCGCGCCGATTGGTTTAAATATAAACCGTTAACGGTCTGCCCAGTGCAGACCAGACGCTCTTCACAGCGGCTCGTGCGGCTGTCAATCACCTTGCACCCGGGGCACGTGGGTCCCACCTCCTCGGCGCCTAGTGGTCGAGCAGGCTGTCAATCGCGGGCGGTGGCTCTCGATTGGCTACCGGAGCTGCCAGTTACTCGTGCAGGGGGCAGGGTGGCGAGGCTGGAGCGAGCGCACGGCTCGTCTGGAGAGAGAGAGAAAAAAAATCAATGGAGCTAGGCTGCAATGTTACCAGTACAAACTGCCTAGATTAATGAGAGTGGGATTGCGAGGTAACATGTAATTAACAAAGCCAAGGTCGGTCGGACACGTTCGTTGCAGTTCTTCATTGCATTTATGTAAGGCGCTTGATTCGTTGCAGAAAGCAAGCGAGGCGGGGGTTTCGAGCGGGGGGTTTTTGTTGGCTCGCCTGAGGACCGTTAAGCCGCAAGAGGAGCGAAATGCCGAAGCCGGTAAGTCAACGACGGGTTTTCAACAACTTGTTGCATTGCAATATGGACTCGAGTTAATGATATTAAGGCGCGCGCGCGCCTGTGTGTGTGTGTGTGTGTGTGCGCGCGCGCGCCCTGTCCAGCAGCTCACGATGGCGGGCGGACTCCTAATAAACTCGGTTGCCAGGAAATATTCTGGTTGTTTCCCAGTATCTACATGTTGGGTTGGGTCGGAGGGAGAGAGGGAGTGCTGTGGAATTCTGTGCTCGCAGCCTGAATTTTATTCCCTGAATTTTATTCCCTGAATTTCATTCCCTGACTTCGTTTCTCCCCTCTCCTGAGTCCAATGTAGTATTGTTAGTAACCATTTAGAAAGAGATGATGATGATAATAATAATACTAATCCTTGCATTGGATATAGCGCCTTATCACGTCGTTGACGCATCTCTAAGCGCTTCACAGAATTTGCAGTAAAGTGAATTGACTATTTTGTAAGTGGAAACTATCAACATGTTTGACTTTTTAAGTGTTTAATAAATCACTGATTTTAATATCTAGATGCCAATGTTTTAAACAGCAGACTGGTTTCAACTTCATATTTCTGCATCTATCTTTTCAAATAACTATCAAGTAGTTTTTAAACTTAAATGCTGCACTTCAGGCTGATTATCACATGTAATTTTAAAAACTAATTGGCTGTACCATTCCAATACCTTACATTTTTTACAGCATCTTCTGAAATACTGTGTGTCCTGTGTTTGTCAGCTACAACATTGAATGCAGATTGTGTTTTAAGAATATATTTTTGTTGAGAAATCTGGAGCAAAGATGAGGGCCAACAAAATTGATCGGAATAAGGAAAATGTATTTATTATATTGCCTTTATCCCAGCTAAATATCAGTTTTCACAAGAAATGTGGCTACCATTTCTGCCACTCTGGTCCAACAAGTGGGTGAATGACCAATTAATGTGGAAGTTAAATTTCTATAGCCACCTAAACCAGATAAAGTTTCTCAATTAATTGATAGCTGCGCCATTGGGCATTGCTGCTCAATAGCTACTGGAAACCAGGCATTGATTTGGAACAGACTCACCTGGGCTGGTGCTGATGTTCGGTGGACTACTTCTTGACGGTCCTGTGGGCCATGGGTTGGTCACCACTGACTTAAACTATCGGCTTGGACGTCAGTTTAATGTCTTATTTGAAAGGCGACAGCAATGAGTTGTAATGTCATTAATTGCTCTCTTACAATGTAACTGCAGCACGACTCCTTTCACTAATATATAAAACAGTTAATCTGTCCTCTAATCCTGGCATGCACATGGCCTGATTATCCTTGGAGGCTCCTTTGAGTTAAGATTGAGTGCATTTGCTATGTTATTTTTTGGGTATGGTTATGGGGGAGAAATGATTCTGTGCATATATAAACTGCTTGTCAGTGCATACATAAACTGCTTGTCAATACTATAGGCTATGTAAAACATAATTAAAAATCAAGAGACCTCAGTGAGTTTTTTTTGAAAAAAGGGGGTCGTGCCTGACAGGTGTCTGAAGCTTACAAAAACATTCGCCATGCTTCAGAATATCCTGACCAGACAGAGCGTTCCATTTGTATATGCTACTGTGTCTGGAATGGATTATGCACTCTCTCCCCAAATTAGTGTTGGGTTGCTGCTGGAGTTTAACCAATTATAACTGCATAGTTTGTCATTAAGACACTGTCTGGTAAACGTGCTGCTTGTCCAGCTTTGACCACCATTGGGCTTTAACTTACAGGGTTAACAGAATGTGATTGGGAAGAATCCCTGCTCTCAGAGACCTCCAAATCCAGCTGATGAGCTAGGTCTTCAGTGCCCTGGAGTACTGCAGACCTGCCTGACTCAGGAACTGGACCATCGAGGCTGCCACAGAGTGTTGACTTGATTGTGAAATCCCATTGCCAAGCTTGGGCTTAATCTCCAAAGAGATACTGATTTCCTTCTTCCCCACTCCTCCCCAGGAACATAGTGGGATAGTTTAAGCAGTTTTTTTTAAAAAAAATCCTTGCACAGCCCTTTACAGACTATCATGACCCAACTGTGCAGCGCCTTGGGACGTCCTCCTGACGTGAAAGGCGCTTTATGAATGGAATCTTGTTGTTGTTGTTGTATCGGTGTGAGATTATAAAAGGGAATGGTTGAAAATTCATGAGAATTTCCAAGTCTAGGTTAAAAGCAGACCATTTCTTTCATGTACAATTGGATACAATTTGTACAATTTACAAAGAATGTACAGCACAGAAGCAGCCCACTCAGCCCAATCAGTCTGTGCCGGTGTTTACACTCCATGCAAACCTTCACCTGTTCCTTACTCTCTCCCATACTCTTCTATTTCCCATTTTCCTCATGTCCAGTTTCCTGTTGAAGGCATCTACACCATCTGATTCAACCATCACTTCAAGCAGCAATCTCACAACCCTCTGCGTGAAGTAGTTCTTCCTAAATTCTCTCTTAGGAATCTCCTAGTTGCTCTTATATTTATGTTCCCTGGTTACAGACTCCTCAACTAGTGGACGCAACTTCTTTATGTTAAGCTTATCAAATCCTTTCATAATTTTAAATACTTCTATTAGGTTCTTCCTTAAACATCTCTTTTCTAGCGATTAAAGACCTACCCTAACTAGTCTGTCTTAAAGCAGTTAACTGCCAGCCTTGAAATGGGAAAATGTTAAGATATTTGGGGTCTGAAGGAGTTGTTTACGCCAAGAGTGTGAAAAAGTAGATCTATGTTCATGATCCCATGGCGCTATTTGAAAAGAGAAGGGAGTTTCTCTCCTAGTTTCCTGGCCAACGATCCCTCAAATAAAATTGGTCATTAACTCATGGCTATTTGAGGGACATAGCTGTGTGCAAACTGGTTGCTGCATTTTGCCCACAAAATAATAGTCACTCCATTTTATAGTCCTGTGAAGCACTTTGTACGTCTTGACGACGTGATAAAGCACTACATCAAATGCAAGGATTAATTAAAGATATACAATAGCTTAGGTGGCTATTTATCGTGGCTGTTTTCCTCATGGATAACAAACCCAGATATATACATCCCTAAATTAACCCTGGTTTAAGTGTATCCATATCGCACTATGGCAATGAGGGGCTAAGAGGTAGCTGAAAATTGAACTGTCAAGCCACAGATGAGATGGGAAGCATCTTCTATGTGCCCAGGCACACAAAAAAGGGAAACTTTCATGAAGTATGAAATGTAATACCACCTCTTTCAATTATTTTTCTGGAACACTTAATCTTTCTGCGAACGTTGGACATGAGATGAACAAATTTGTTGCATAAATTATCGAACAGGCACTTTGTAGGTAGGGCCTTTAATATGTTTCTCTAAATGAGGCTGAGCATCAAATTGCAATTGTTTTGTTTTATGTATTAATGTTTACAATATAGGTTGTTGCACATTGTGGTCTCTGTTAGATGTGTGTGGATTTTGAGCCGTGTTTGCTTGCATACATACAGGGCAGCCCTGTTATAACCTGAATTTGCTTAGAATGGCTGTTTTCCTGGGTGCTGGAGACCAGAGACGATTTATAGGTTGTCAAGTTGCTTTTTTTTCATGCTGCACATGTGCGATTATGTGCAGGAGTCTACACTGACATCACTGTACCACGCAGAAGGTGATGGCAGTGACTTGCCTACCTGAAGGTTAGCCGTTTTTTAACCACATGAACCAGTTAGTTGCTTGGCAACTTTTCTGCATTTGGGTATAATGTAGGACCTGAAACATTACACTTGCATGACCATGTTATAACGGAGTTGTCCTGTCAGTTCCTCAAATGTTGCATCTACAGTAAAAGTTAGATCAAGAACAAAGCTGAATTACGATGGAAGTGGAATGCGTTGTGTGTACATTTCAAGCCTGAATGAGCAAGTCTACTTTGGTCGGACTCCTATTCTTTTAATAAACAATCTTGTCACAAGATTGGTCTGGATGAAGAAGACCCTGAGGCTCATCTGACCCTCCCAGCCGCCATCATGGCACCAAGCTACTTTTTGAATGAACCTGGTGTCCTGACCTCTCCCACCTTGAGTGAGAATGAAGATGATGAAACAAATGTTCACAAAAGGAAGAAAAAATGTATGTGTAGTTCACCTCCTTTGATGAAACTTAATGTAAAGTAATATTCTATGCTTCTAGAGGAAAACCTTTGTGAATATTGCATAAGCTAGCATGCAGTCATGATAATGCAAGTGGAGAAAAAATATTGTTTAAGCAAGGCATCTTGGTGCTTCACCCCTGACTATCTGAAATTTCTTTGTGTTTTATAAAAAGTTAATTTATCTGAATGCCCAGTATCAACCAGAATTCTAGTTTTGTAGAATGGACTCATTTGTAAACCTGCTAATGTGATCTCTGCATATTAGTATCTCTTGATGGCGCTTGTGCATGCTTCAATGCCCAGATGAGTATTTTGTTTTCCATATGCCTTAGCTAAACAAGATGTAAAGATTGTTTTGGTCAGATAATTTCAGTGGTGAGAATGTGGAATTATCTGCCACAAACTAAAGTCAATCGATCCCATTAACATGGCGATTTAAGTACTGTTTAAATCCCCAGACATCATACTCGGTCTGTATGTGCTGTGGTCAGACTGCAAGACCTGTGTTGGGACTTGGAGCTTATTATCTACCGTGCACACGAGTAACGGGAGAGCGCTGCATTGCCTACATACCATCCTTTGGATGAGATGTAAAAATAAGATCCTATCTGCTCCATTCAAGTAGCAGTTATTTATCCCAAAACACTATTCAAAAGAGATTGCCTAACAATCCTCCAAATAAGTTGCTCATTCACTGTGTGGCTGTTTGTGGATCCTTGCTGTTTGCATATTAGCTTCCATATTTGCCAGCAAATATAATACAAATTGCATTTGTATAAGGCCTTTTACATCGAGAGGACATCCCAAGGAAAAATAGTCACTAGCTTAACAGCTATTAGCTGTGAAAGACATTGAAATGTAGCAAATATATTAACTGAGGATTATTTTCAGCAATCTTAAATATTTCCTTTGACAAAAGTGGTCTTGTAAAATTACATTGCTCATGGACCCTGTAATTTCCTTCATTTGTACATCCTTTTGTCAATATTACTTTTTCTTTTCCTGGAGAGTCTTTCCTTTACTTCCTTCAGATAAGAATGGAAGTTTGTCATTTTAGGAAGTATTATGTAGACTTTCTGTCGAACATAGCATTTTGTACTAATCCGCTTTGACTCTGAGCTGCATGTGGTGTGTGGATAAACATTTAGTGTTGTAATGTTCCATGGGTTTTTTCCATGATTAAATTGGGAGTGATGGCCCATTGGAGATTCGTGTTTTATAATTCTGTTTGTTTTCTCAAGTGGCTCTTGAGTGTTCTGACATGCTACAGTAATGTGATTATGCCAGTAGGATTCTTGCAGTTTCAAACCATGATTATTAATTAGTAAACCTTTTGTGTTTGCAATATGAATATACTGTTGAGAGCAGAAGAAGCAGAAAAAACAATCTTGTTCTAGATTTTTGCAGCTAATTGGAGATTTCTGCAGTATGTAAGTGACGAGTGTTAATTATGTACAGTATTGAGCAATTCCAAGTGTGTCAAAATTGCAAAGCTTTATGGATTAATTATTGTAGACAATATTAACTTGTGCTTTTTTTCTTCTTCCCTTTCCCTTACCCAAATGGCTATTCATGTGTGAACCAAGGCTGAATTTCAGCATGCTATTTAATTTCAGGAAGACATCTTAGCTGAGGCTAATCTTGCACTTGTCCAGCAACAATACTTGCAGTTTTGAGCTGAGTCTTTTGTTAGAATCCAGGAGAGGATCCCTGAATTTGCACCCTCCTTTCTCGCATCCAACATGTTAAAGGCAATTGTAGCATCCCTACTGTTGTGGTCTAGTTTGAGGTTAGCTAAACCTTCAGAGTGGACATTGAACTTGAGCCCTTGGTACGTATGGCTGTTACACTGGAGTTGAGATGTATAAAATAAGATAAATTTCTGTATTTACAGAATAAATTTCATCAATATTTTATCCAAAATAGTGCAGTTTCTCATCTTCAAGTGCTTTTGCAATGTTAAGTTTGAAATGTTTATCAATGTAGCTAATTTTAGTACATTGAATGGCAACTAAAACACATAGCTTTTTACAGTATGGTTTTCTCATTTTGAAAAGGTTAGTTTTGGAAAGGAATAAATGTGATCTAACATTAGCATGTTGGGACGTCCTCCCGATGTGAAAGGCGCTACACAAATGCTGTACTGTAACATTAAAAAAAAAGTTTTTAGATTAAGATAAAATTATATTGAGATAACCATCCTTTTTAACATCACCTTAGATTTGTGTAATGGATTCAAAATAACAAAACCAGTTCTAATACAATATCTTATTTATTGCATCATAAATAAGGTTCCCTGATGAGTTACTGGAGAAATACACAGTGTATTTGTGGACTAAGATTGTTTTGATCATAAGAATGTACAGGACTTAAAGACCATTGTGGTGCATATGAAAGTCCAAAAAGCTTATAAAAATAACAATCATACCACTGCTCTTGCCCTTTTCTCACATATCCCTATGCATTCTAGATTAAATCTACTTTGGTAATCTCTTCTATGTATTCAAAACTGCCCTTTGTATGCTTTTGTATGCCTTTCTTCTAAATTTTTATGGTTTTAACATTAAGATTGGGTTTACACCCTTTGGAATGTTTAATGCTTTAATAAGAAGTCCCATGAAAGCTTTCCCTTTGTGTTGACTTACTCACCTTTCCTGGCCTGATCTCTCCATGTAACTTGAATGCTTAATTTCAGCTTTGTCTGTATAGAACAGGTAGAGCTTGCGGATTCCAGTGGATTAAATTGTACTTTGAAGAGATGAGGAGAAGAGTAAGATTTATGTGATGTCACAGCTAAAAAAATTGACCAACCTTCATTAAATTTGTTGCACATTTTATGAGTGTGATCTGATTAGAAAAGATGTATGGTGCCTACCATCCATTTTATAACTTCAACTATTTAATTCCCAGAATGTGCAACAGTTAATTTTTTAATAACCATTCAGCTGTGTATGGCATGCATAACCAGATGCCAATTATGACTTGCTATTGAACATTGTTTAGAAAAATTGCATAGATTGTTGTTTCCTTTTTGGCTCTTACTGGACTGCATTGAATCATTCATGCAAATTTTATGTGGGAGTAATGTATTTAAAGCTATTCGAGTTAGAAAGTTCACTCTTGTCTGCTACTTTTGCTGTTAACTAAGCACAGACGTAGAAGAATCAATATCAAAGGAAATATTGAATTTTACAGAGCCTTAACCACACTAAGCAACGTCCCAGTGCTTTACAGGTGATTGCTGTCAAGTGCAGTGATTAGAATGATAAGTTGATCTGTAGGATGATTGGCCAGGCCGCCAAACAGAGACGGCCTTTTCAGGGATATTTAAAAAGTAATTATGGCCAAGGTTTAACAAATGACCCAGTAGGTTTAACATGTCATCTAAAAGTCTACCTCCTAACAATGCAGCATCTCCCAGTATAACAGTGGAGTGTTATCAAAGACTGGGCAAACAATGAGGGTCTTGAACTGAAACTTTCCAAACTGGTTAGTGTTGCACATCTTGATAAGCAGAACTGGATAAAGCATAGTTGATGGTTGCATTTTTGTCCACCCCTCTCTCCCATTGAAAATCATCCTTGTCTACCGCCCCCCGGCTCCTTCCACAGAGACATCTCTCCTCTCTTTCCTGTCCCTCTGCTCCGAGCGCCTGCTCATAATGGACGATTTCAACCTGCACCTAAACTCCCCTTGCACCACTTCTGCCGACTTCACTGCCCTCCTTCTCCCTAAACCTCACCCTTCATATAAATTCACCTACCCACAACCATGGTCATGCTCTTGACCTCGTTATCACCCATGGCCTTGACATTTCCGACTTCAGCATAGTGGACAAGGCCATCTCAGACCACTTCCTCATCTCCTTCCACATTCTTCTCTCCTCCACCAATCCCTCAGCCATCCACTTCTGCCCTTCGAAAAGGCTACCCCCTGAGACCCTCACAAAGGCCCGCGCATCACCAAACATCCTATCCCTCTGGCCTTTCACCCGCGGAGATCCTGAAGCAGCCGTCCAGTTGCTCCATGATCGCCTCTCCTCCACCTTCAACTCCATCGTCCCCCTGAAATCCAGGACCATCTCCAAACTCACCCTATCCCCCTGGCACAACAACCATCTCCGCCACCTAAAAACCCAAACCTGGCTGCTCGAGCGCAGATGGCTGAAAACTGGCCTGAGAGTCCACCGCCAACTGTGGCTTGAGCATCTCCACACCTACTGCCGTTCTTTGACACGAGTTCTACTCCAACATTATCTTGGAGCCTAAACACAACCCCAAAATCCTTTTTTCCACCACCCATTACCTCCTCTGTGCCCCCCATCAGGCCTCCTCATTCTTCATGCCACGTGCGAGGAGGTCATGGACTTCTTTCATCTAAAATTCACAACATCCACCAGGCAGCCTCATCCACCTGCCTCTTGTCACCCACCACCTCACCCTCTCTGTCCCCCTCACCCTCCCCATCATCTGCTCCTACCACCACCCCATCCTACATTCCTTCCTCCCCATCTCTCCCTCCTCCCTCTCACCCACCATCACCTCCATGAAACCCACCACCTGCTGCCTCGACCCCCTCTCCATCAACTTGCTGGTCACCCAGCTCCCCCTCCTCTGCCCACAACTAATCCCTCTCCTCTGGATCAGTCCCTGCCTCCCTCAAAACTGCTGTCATCACCCCCCTCCTCAAGAAACCTTCCCTAGATTCCTCAAACCCCAGCCACTACCGTCACATTTCTAACCTGCCCTTCCTCGCAAAAGTCGTAGAACGCATTGTTGCCAATCAACTTCGCGCACACCTCCTCCCACTGCCTCTTCGAACCCCTCCAGTCCAGCGTCCGCCCTGCCCACAGTACAGAGACTGTGCTTGTGTAAGTCACAAACGACATTTTCTCTATCTCTGACCAGGGCTCCCTCTGCCTCCTTGTCCTCCTGAACCTCTCCGCGGCATTCGACACAGTCGATCACGCCATCCTCCTCCACCGCCTTTCCTCCGTCATCCACCTCAGTGGGACCGCACTCGCCTGGTTCGAGTCCTACCTCACAAACCGCCAGCAGTACATCTGCACAAACGGCTTCTCCTCCTGCTCTCACCCGGTTACCTGCGGGGTACCCAAGGATCCATCCTTGGCCCCCTCTTTCTGATCTACATACTCCCTCTTGGGGATGTCATCCGCAGAAATGGGGTACATTTCACATGTACGCGGACGACACCCAACTCTATTTTTCCACCTCTCTTTACGACCCCGAGTCCCCTGATGTTTTGTCAGCCTGCCTGTCAGATCTCAGGGGCTGGATAAGCACAAGTTTCCTTCAACTGAACGTTGACAAGACGGAAGCCATACTCTTTGGCTCTTATCAACGTCTAAAATCTCATGGCTCTCACCTCCTCCCCCTAAAACTCTGAACCCGTACGCAACCTAGGCATCAGGTTCGACCCCCAATTATCCTTCCCCACATCCGGTCCCTCACCAACACTGCTTTCTTCCACCTGCTTCGCATCGCCCATCTCCGCCAATACCTCTCTTCGAAAGCCGCTGAAACCCTAGTCCATGCCTTTGTCACCTCTCGTCTGGACTATTCTAACATCCTCCTCGCCGGTCTCCCATCCACTACCATCCATAAAATCCAGATTATTCAAAACTCTGCCACCCACATTCTCACCCGCACCAAACTCCGCTTCCCGATCACCCCAGTCCTTGCCAGACTGCACTGGCTGCCTGTCCCAGGGAGGATTCACTTCAAGATCCTCACCCTTGTATTCAAAACCCTCCATTCCTCTGCACTTCCCAACCTCTCTGACTTCCTCTCTCCCCAAAACAGTGCCCGTTGCCTTCGTTCTTCCAGGTCTGGCCTCCTCCTTGTCCCCCGAGTCCTCCGCTCCACCCTCGGCGGCCGTGCCTTCAGCCACTATTCCCCGAGGCTCTGGAATTCCCTTCCTCACTCCCTTCGTCTTGCCCCCTCTCTTCCTATTTTCAGGTCCCTGCTGAAGACGTTTCTTTTCAACCGCGCCATTGGTCACCTTCCTTCCCCTCCCCACTGGCTCGGCCCCGGGATCCGTGACTGTGAAGCCCTCTGAGTTGCCGTCCTGCGTGGAGGGCGCTATATAAACCCAAGTTGTTGTTGCCTTTTTGTAAATGCTGTTTCCATGTAACCATGGATATGAAAGAGCTAGTAGGAGGCTGTTCAGTTTTTTTTGTCTGTTTATTCCTAGAAGAAGTCATCATTATAATTGTCTGCTCTCTCCACATACCCTCTAATACCTATCCTTTTACATGCACCGATCAACTCTGCTCTAACAGCCACCCCTGCCAAGCATTCCATACCCTTTAGGAGAAGTTCTTCCAAATCTCTCCTTTTACTCCCCTAGGTCATGGGTACAAAGTCAGTGACTTTATTAGTAATTATTTTGTAAGCAAACTGGGCAAAACATTTGCCCACCACAATAATGTCCCACAAACAATCATGACATGAATGACCGATTTAATCAGAAGAAGTGTTGGTTAGAACCCCGGGAGAAACTTTATTTTTTTCGAATAGTGCTTTGGGGTCTTTTATGTCCAGTTAAATAGGCCAAAGGGACCTCATTTCATGTGAAGAACGGCACTATCCAACAATGCAGCACATCTACATCTAATTTCTTCAGATCCCTGCAATATTTCCTTTTATGCAACTGTGCATTATATTTGACCCCACTTTAGATTTTATCTATCAGATTTTATTTTCTTGCTCCTCTTTGTCTCAAGAGCTGATGCAAATATAAGGTACACGTTGCAATAAGAAACCTGAAGATTTTCCCTAACCCAAGTGATTATTTTACTTCCATTTACATGATGGCCATCTTAAAAGGGATTATTGGACCAGCAACATTTGCAAATGTGCATGTAGAGATCAGCACCAGAATAGCTAACTATTGCTAATAATAGCGAATGAGGTGCTGTTGGATTTTGTGGTGGTGTGACCTATAATCCAAGGATTTGCTAGAAATCTATTAGCTACTATGATATTGTAAAAATGTTTCTATGTAATGAAATTTAACGAGGTGACAGATCATTCTAGCTTCATTTTAACACCACCTTTTTCAATTAACAGATATATGAGATTTTGAATTTGTGTCATAGTATAATTATTACAACTACTTATAAACCTTCTCGGGGTGCAGGCAAGAACAAAGAAACCTTGCGGGCATTTTACTAACCTTCTGCAACCATGATATTTCTCTTATGTTTTTGAGGTATTGAGTGACAGAGAATTAAACACACTGACAGCATTATACATGCAAGGTCCCATAGTAAAGTGGTTAGAGCACTCACCTAGCAAGTGACAGGACCTGGGTTTGATTCTCAGGCAAAGCAAAACCTTAGGCAAGTTTCCTTACGCCACCCACCTCTCTTTACTTAGCAGTAAGTTGTTAGTCGATTGCTTTCCAGGGGTAATAATAATTTGGTCACTCAATTCACAACCTTTAAGACACTACTGTGTGCAATTGGCTGCTGTGTTTCGCATACAAAATGGCCAATCCACTTTATAATATATTCTGTAAATCCACTTTACAATATATTTTGAAACGTCTCAATGACACAATAAGGTGTTATATCAAATGCAAGGATTATTATTACTGTTTGAAGAATAATAATCATTTTTGTCCATTTTTGACTATCTGTTGGTTGGTTAATGTGAGTTAGGGTTTATTCAATACTAAACTTAACTGGTAGTAGGATGCTCTGAGCAATGATCATACTGGTGCTGTGCATCTTAGAGCAGCTGATATATCTATGTATATAATATATATATTTTGTATAACAAACTTAGCATTGAACTAGAATTGAAGGTGGCACATTGTTACAAAACAACTCATTACACAACACCATCATGACCTGGAAAGCCCATAAATGGCTCAGCAGTAGCACTCAGAAGGTTGGGGGTTCAAGCCCCACGTCTGAACTAGGAATCCTATTGTCTAAGCTAACCCTCCGATGCAGTGTTGGGGGGGGGGGGGTATTGCTTTGTCGGAGGCACCATCCTTTTGATGAGATATTAAACTGAGTTCCTGTCTTCCTGTTCAGGTGGACACTAAAGATCTCCTGGCGCTATTTGGGAAAGGAATGGCATTTCTTCCGGTGTCCTGGCCAGCAATCCCCCAAATAAAAATTGGTCATTCACTCCATGGCTGTTTGTTAGACATTGCTATGCGTAAACTGGCTACTGTGTTTGCCCACAAAATACATGGTCAATCCAATTTACAGTATATCCTGTGAAGCACTTCCAGATGTCTCGATAATATTAGACACTATCAAATGCAAGGATTAGTAT
Organism: Callorhinchus milii; assembly: GCF_018977255.1. Classification (NCBI taxonomy): domain Eukaryota; kingdom Metazoa; phylum Chordata; class Chondrichthyes; order Chimaeriformes; family Callorhinchidae; genus Callorhinchus; species Callorhinchus milii. The sequence continues at coordinate 65,823,922 of NW_024704745.1, read as the reverse complement.
TATAATTGCTTTCAGAAGTTTACAATTTTTAGGTACTGTATTAAATGCAAGGATTAATGAGTGTCAAATGCCTTTTCCTCCTCCAACCTTTCTCACCACCCACAGACTTGGTACACTAGAACCCATTTTAATGCAATTTGTTGTCATGGAAGTTTGCTTATAGGTGTAAATCTGACATCTTATTTGCAACACCCCCCCCCACCCCCCCCCCAAAGAAATCTGTTTACGCACTGGTTCCATTGGCACTTCAAAGCTCTGGAAGCCTAAATGGTCTGCTTCTGGTTATTAGTACGGCATCCTGACTTGAACCCTACCTTATAAATGTAATTTGTTATTGATAGTTTGCTACTTGTGTCACTTCCTTCATGTTGTCTTTGTGCACAATGTGACAACCTGATGACCTAGATGTTGTTAGCAGCTTGGGACGTCTTTCCAAGGCGAAAGGTACTCTATAAATGCAACAATTTGTTGTTGTTATTCACTTTAGAGTCCTAGTGGTGGGAAGGATGAGGAAGAAATGGAGTCCTGTAGCTCAGTGGTTAGAGCACTCGCTTTGCAAGTGAGAGATCTGAGTTCAATTCCAGGCAGAGGGCGAAACCTTGGGCAAGTTTCCTTACTCCACACAGAGCCTAATAATAATCCCTCCAAAAGCCAAAAAAAAAAAGTTGGTCATTTTCAATCTACGACTGTTTGTGGGACATTGCTGTGCGCAATTGGCTGCCGCGTTCGCCCACAAATATACAGTGAATTCACTTTACAATGTGTTCTGTGAAGCGCTTTGGGACGTCCTCCCGACGTGAAAAGCGCTATATCAAATGCAAGGATTATTATTATTAATGGGTGAAAATGTGAACTGCCTTTGAATACAGACTGAAAAATCTTGCTGAGGAATATTGCGATGTGTTCTTAGAAATCTGAATTTTACTGCTTAGCAAATTTGTGACTTGACAATCCGACGAATAGAATGTAGATTTAGTTGTAGGCAACGCACATCTTTAAATGTGAAGCGAGTGCAATTTTAAAGATATTGCATAGCAAGCTGTCTGTTAGCTTGCAACCAGGGACAAGTGGTTTCTAACTGAAAATCAATATTTGCTGTATTGGTACCACATGCTAATCACATCCAACCATAGTTGTACTGCTTTGCTTCTTGTTGGCTCATAATTCATCAACACAAATTGCTTTCTGCCCCTATTACTATGATATTAAAAATGCTCTCTAGATCCTGAATTGGAAGGACAAAATCAAAGTTCACCTCTGCATGGATACATTCTTGCTAATTCACTTTACTAGAATCCTGGTATTTGCAGTAAATTATATTTTGGTTCTATGAAAAACCTGGCTGATGTACCTCTTAATTTCTTGAGTGTTTATCCTATTCCTTTCTGTGGACTATGCTTGAATGACATACTTATGAATGCTGTATTCCCTCTATACAAAAACTTGTCTTTAAGACTTTCTTGTGGTGATCTTCATTTTATGTCTGCTTCTTACTGCCTGCTGATGAGTGGAAATCTGATTCAATCATACTTCTGAGAAATTCTTAGATTTCTTAACACAAATATACAGTCAATTCACTTTACAGCATATTCTGAAGCGCTTTGAGACGTCTAGAAGATGTGAAAAGTGCTATCAACTGCAAGGATTATTATTGTCTTCCCCATTTTAGTAAAAATTGTTAACTTCAAGTAGGTTTATCATTTAGGTAAGGCAGAATAGCAGTAAAAGTGATTGAGGAATAGTAGAAAATTAAAATTGCAAGTGGTTTTCTTAAACCTCAAATGGTTATACTAGTTAAATTTCCAGTATTTAAGTTACAATTAAACACTTATGAGTGAATATATTCAGGAAATTGATTGGAAAAATCTGTATGTTAGGTAAATGTTATTGACTAATAAATATTGTAAAACTGTTAATAATGCTTCTAAGATTCTTAAATTGTTCCAAATATGACATTGCTGTTCATTAACAAAATCATTCTTTCTCCAGTTTGGAAGCGGAGTATTCTTCAGAATACAGAAGGTATCTGGTCTAAGATAAATGCAGTCTTGAATGGTTCAGGCATGCACTCTTTCCTTCTTTTGTCTCACCCCCCCCCCCCCACCTCCATCCGCACCCTTCAAAAACAAATCTGGCAATTGGGGGTTTCAGTAATGGGCATCTTGTATTGAGGTTTCCATGCTGTGCACAATAAAATAATCCTTGCATTTGATATTGCATGCATCATGTTCAAAAAGCCTGCTTCACAGGTAGTTGCTTCGATTGTAGTGTGTTTATGCTAAGCCTAACAGCCAATTTGTACAGCGCAATTCACTGCAAATAGCTGAAGGGAATGGTTTTATCTGGGGATTGTTAGCCAGGATACTAGGAGAAACTCCCCTTTCTTTTCAAATAATTTTGCTAGACCTTTAATACCCACATGAACAATGGCATCCTTCAAATGAGATGGTTTCACATCTCATCTGAAGGATAGTGCCTCTGGCAGTGAATAAAAAGCCCTTGCTCCACACTTTGGCCAATTTCATAGGGGGAGGGGAATTTTTCATCTTCTGCTGCTGTTAGTTCCAATTTATCATTTTTTTGTGTTCTTGGCTATATTAATATTGCTCAACTGCAGGATGTCTAGATAGTAAGTGACCTTAGAGCATAAATATGTCAACCTCTGACACAAAAAAAGCTTCCTGGGGGTAAGGAGGTGGGAAGATTAACTAAAGTAGCCCTCTAGATCCCGACAAGTCTGTATTTTTTTATTTGGGTGGGGGTCCATAAAATTCCAACCCAGCGAGTAACCTCACTTTTGCAGCATGTCGCTGATCACATAAAGTGACGTCAGTGTGCGCGTGTGCAGAAAGCTGGCTGGCTCCATCGCCTCCTGACATCGCTTGAGGCACAAAGCCTGGCAATGGAGCAGGCGAGCTTTCTGCTCACAGGTTTAGAATACTTAACTGTTTGGCCCACACCCTGTCATTCTATCAGTGCACCATGATGAACCATGTTATAATTGAATTCCACTGTATTAACCAAATGTTTGTAGTCTTCTTGCAAGTATTGCTGAGTATATAAATCATTAAAAGTTAGGTTGCAGTAGTAGGATGCTGAGTGTTGAATCCCCCCCCCCCCGATGAATCATGGCTGTTCTTGCATCCTACCTTTTCCTTTTTGTCCTATACATTGTCCTTGCCAAAAAAATAATCAAAGCAAGAGAAGATGCCAGCTGTATCACTCATGATTTAGTTCATGGTAGTATTTGAATCTGATCTATGAACATTTTTTCAAATAAAATGCAATTTTCAGGTTGATGAGGTCCTAAGACTCAACTGCACTTGCAACCAAACTGCCATACAAGGCAGTAACCTATTATTATAGTGTATGACTAATTATAGAATATTTTGGAACGTATGTCACAGCAAGAAACTTCATCTGTCTGCATTTGTACAGTTGGCAAACACTGACTGTTTACAATTACTGTCACTGTTCAGATTTACATCACCATTGATGATGAATCAATTTACTTAACTAAAACTGTACGATGCTCTTACCCCCAAAAGTTGTTCTCAGTTACCAGCCAGATTATTTTCCTAAAATTGATTTTCAGCGCTTCTGACAGCAAATAGAGGGACATTGTGAATGAGCTTCTCTTGTGTTTGCCTAATGGCTGCTCTTGACAAAGGTTAGAACTCGCCCTCCTGTCTGGATGATGTAATAGTTTAAAAAGGACCATTGGAACAAAATGCTGAATCCTGAACTATATAAAGTAAATTAGTTATTGGATCGAAAATGAACTAACAGCACTGTGATTATGAAATCCTTAATATGTGTCAATTTTGAAGTGTTTGACACTATCTTGCTAAATTTGTGCAAGAGTTCGATGGGATATGCATCCAAACTGATCACTGGCAAGTGAACTTTTAGCAAGAGAGATTTGGCTGAAGAATGCCCTTTGACCCTAATTGAGTTAATTTTTCCACAATACCCTTCCTGCCAACCTCCCATTACAGAATCAAGTTTTTTTTTTAATGAATAGTGTCTTTTCCTCTGCTGTTCTTGCCCAGTTATTATTTACCATCAGGGGAAAGAAAAATTTCTGTCCTGAAATTTCCCTTGTCAACTTTAAACCCATGTTTTCTTGATGTTCAAATTAAGGCAACAACAAAATTACGTTTGTATAGTGCCTTTCACATCAGGAGAACATCCCAAGGTGCTGGACAGTCATTGTTTCGGACCCATGCTGGGAATCGGGATTGGGGAGGGTGAAGGGCAGGGGGGAGAAGCAAGGTGATCGAAAGCATGGTCATTTAAGGAGGGTCTTAAAGGAGGCAAGGGAGGGGGTGAGGTGGAGGGCTGAGGGATGGAGTTCCAGAGGGAGGTGGCAGAAGGCCAGAATGGTCGGTTGGGTAAGCTGGAGACGTGAAGTAGGCCGGAACTCGCTGAACGGAGGGAGCAGGCAGAATGGTAGGGAATTAGGAGGTTGCAGGGGAGAAAGGCCACGGAGGGCTTTGAAGGTGAGGACCAGGATCTTGAGCTGTATCCTTTGTGTGATGGGAAGCCAGTGGAATCAGGCGAGGATGAGGGTGATTGGGTCACGGAGCCTGGTGTGGGAGAGGACATGAGATGCAGAGTTCTGGATGATCTGCATCCTATGGAGAGAAGAGTTGGGGAGGCTGACGAGCAAATGTTTGCACAGTCAAGTCTCGATGTTATGAGTGCATGTATGAGGGTTTTGGCGGCCTGCAGTATGAGATAGTGGTGGAGCTGGGCGATAGAGGTGGGAGAAGGCAGAGTGGGTCATGGCACGGATGTGGGGTAGAAAGGATAGTTGAGGATCAAACAAGACATTAAGATTCCAGACCAGCTTTGTAAGGTGGACTGTGCATCCGTGGATGGTGATGCTGTCAGCCGGTCTTGTTGACTTTCAACTGAGGAAAGTTAGCTCTCATCCAGTACTTGATGTCTGACAAACATTCTGTCAGGACAGCAGTGGTCCTGGAGTCCAGGGTGGAGGCAAAGAGGTACAGTTCATCCGCATTCATGTGGAAGTTGACCCAGTGTATGCGTATGATGCCACCAAGAGGAAGCATGCAAACTTTGAAAAGGAGGGGATCAAGGAAAGAGCCCTGAGGAATGCCGCATGAGACCGTTTGTGGAGATGAAGTGGAGGTGGTGTGAGAGGTAAGATCTGAACCATTCAAGGACAGAACTGTAAAGGTTGAGGTGAAAGGATAGGTGGTGGATGAGGATAGAGCAGTCAATGGTGTTGAAGGCAGCAGAGAGATCAAGGAGGCAGAGGGAGCCCTTGTTGCAGATGGACAGAATATCATTCGTTACTTTGATCAGAGCTGTTTCTGTGTTGTGGGCGGCACATGTATTTAGAGGGGAGGGAGAAAGGGGTTTGTGAAGGCAGCAAAAAACAGACAACAGATCTGATCCTATGAAGTCATCCTCCAACTGTACAGTGATTTGATTAAGCTCTACCTGACTTACTGTCTATAGTTCTGTTTTCCACAACATAAAACTATCATCCAGGCCCTGGAGACAGAAAAGGAGAGTAATGTGGCTAATTCCCAGTGATTGAGGACTGAGCCATGAGAACTGGTTAAATTAGCTACCATCTTCAATCTTCGCCTGCATAGAAGGGAATATAAAATGCCTATGTAATTGAGAAAGTTAAATCAAATCTAATTTTAAAGTGTAAAAGTTATTTGTCTAAAATGGTTTGGGGAGAAGTATTTGATCTAAAAATGCTGCTACATGCTTTTGGTCTGATTCTGGCATTAATTTTGGTATATTATGTATAATGATCAAACTCCAAACCATGTTGTGAAATGCCTTGATGGTAACAACAACAACTTGCATTTATATAGGCCCTCCATGCAGGGTAGCGTCTCAGAGCGCTTAACAGTGGCAGAGCCTGACTGAGCCAGGGGAGTGGGGGAAGGTGGTTGTAAGCACGGTCAAAGAGGAAAGATTTCTGGCGGGACATGAAAAAGGTGCGAGTGAGCAAGGCTGAGGGATTGAGGGAGCGTATTCCAGAGTTGAACTGGAGAGTACCCCACACTCTGGGAAAAGTAGTTGTTGGCTGTCATTTTAAAAGGAGCAAAGGAGGTCCAAACAAACTATTGGCACTGCATGGAATAATAATTTGTGTCAACTGGGATACAGGAATGTTCTCTCACTGGGAATACAAAATTGAGTAGACGAGAACAATTATCATTTCAAGTATACAGATCACACAAACTGGAGAGCTAGTCTGATATTCAAAGGCAGAACCTGTATTAACTAAATATTGCTGCTGTTTATCCCTCCCCTCTAAATACAGAATTCTGTTGAACTTTCATCTGGACCATTCAAAACCTATTTTTGCAATATATGTTTTAGAGTCCTGATATAAACACATTTCTGGGAATGTCCTGTGCATTTATTGAGTGTTAGCTGTGGAGTCATGGGGAAAGCTGGTGTATTTGCTCATCTGCAGTTTGAAACTGCATACATATATAATGGATTTTTTTTTGCTCAGCTAGGTTCATGATGCATGCAAAAAGCCATCATCATGCTTAAGAGTATCCAAGCCAAACAAAGTGCCACTTAAACTTTTGTTCCCTATGTAGTATTAATAGGGTTGTCCTGATATAAATGGAGTGTTTTTTATAGTCATTGGGGAGAAATTATTTTCCTTGTTCAGTGAGACTGTGTCCAGAGGGCATCAATTTTATGATGGCTATTAAATGGAGAGATTAGGGAAATTTTTGTTGTTGGGATATGGAATGCTCTACCTGGTGTGGTGGTTGAGGCAGAATCAATGTTAGCTTTCAGAAGGGAACTATATAGATATCTAAAAAGCAGTAAACTGCAGGGATATGGTGAAAAGGCAGGTAAATGGGACTGAAAGGGTTGCTGTTTAAAAGAACCAATATAGACTCAGTGGGCCAAAATGGCTGCCTTCTGAACTGTAAACTTTCATGGTTCTACCTATTGCAATTCCACTTTTGTCTGGAATGGAGAATCACTAACCCCAATGATTGGTCTTTGGTCACCCTCCTACTCCTGCCCTCCACTCCTCCTGATTCAACTATCAGCTCAGATGCAGATCCCTGACTGTCAATGGCCTTGGAACGTCCTCCTGATGTGAAAGGTGCTATACAAATCTAATTTTTTGTTATTGGTCTGCTCCTCCACGTCCTGTTGAGTGAGGATGCAGGCTGGCTGGCCTCTTCAACAATGCATTGAAGTACTGTGGACCTGCCTAGCACAGGAGCCATACTACTGATGCTGTCAAGAGGATCAGCTGTTTAACAATATTCTATTGCTAGGCACATCACCTGCAACCAGGAGATAGTCTAAAATACTTTACCAATTAAGTAACTTTGTACCTTTTGCAAAGGAATGTACAAAAATGTAAAAGTGCAATGACTCAGTCCTAAAACAGCAATGTATTTGCATTCAAGCTGTGCAATGATTTATTTCATATTCCAGATTCACTGAATACCCAGCTGTTACATAAAACTACAAATCTGTTTGATCTATTGATGACATTGGAAAGATTTGCTGGGGCAGCAAGTTTTCATCCAGAAACTTGACATGAAAGATGAACATTTTAAGTGCTTAAATGATTTAGATCTCGGGAATTTACCCTTTTAATCAATCTTAGTGACTTGACATTAAAGAAGTCTTGTCAATGATTATATGGAAGAATTTTTAAGGTGCCTTTTGTGTTGAGGCCATGTTATGTAATCCTATGGGTGGGGGGGTGGGGAAGCTGAGGGAAAGGAGCTGAATTTGCTCCAAGGTCATTTGCTTGGCAGCAAAATATTGCAATCTAGTGAATCCTCTGACTGTTTTGGTAGTCTGATTTGTGAGTTGGACAAGTCTGCAAAGCTCCAGACACTGCTGATGACAGATCAGCCAGCCTGGCTCATCAGGGGGGCATGGAAGGTAAAATTGGGAGAAGGTATTATTCCTACCCTGCACCTGTTAACCCTGCAAACCAAAGCCCTATCGGTAGGACAATCCTAGCAGGACAAGCAGCGGGAATCCTTGGTAGCTCTTGCTCTGAATGACAAATGGTTTTAGCTGCTTAGACTTCAGCAGCATTCTGATACACACTGGGGGTCCCCCAGGCTTTCCTCGCCAAACTGTGCGTATTAAGCTCTGGAATGGGTAAGCAGGGTGCTGCCTCCCGGGAGAGATTGGCATTCCGTTCTACAAGCAGGGAAATTTCCATATGTAAGTGGCAATTATATGTAGAACCCCATCTGGTTTAGATGCTCTTAACCATTAATAGGTTTCCATTTGTGTCAGACACCGGCTGACCCCCCAAAAAGACAATTGTGTAGATGTAGAAATGTTCCAGGACTGACGAGGTGAATGCTTAAAGGAATCTTGACGATGTGATAAGTTGTGTCAAATGCAAGGATTATTGTTCCTACTAGAAGCTGTGGGTTTGGGGATTTATTGTCTAAATTTTGTTTGTGGGTTTGATTGGATTGTAAAGGGAGGGGAGGTGGGGTGGAAGAGAAATTATTTTTTGAGGTGGAGCTCTGCTACAATTTCTCCACCTGGGCTGTATCCCACAGCAGTTTCCTCCACATCATGTTTGGGGAGGGAGAGGGAGCAATATTGCATGAAGCTATTGCTGGTATTGGCATTATAATAATAAGAGGTGGTGCTCAAGTAGTAGCAAGAGTGGTGCCCTGCTGACATTGAGATGCCATTCTTGCTGCCACGTGGATTCCTGTTAGCTGTTCTGTGTGTGCTTGCTGTGCTGCATCATGTTTCATAAGGCTGACTTTACAGATGTGTTGTGGTGTATGTTCATTGACGTTTGGCACCTCCTCAACCTGGGGTTGGAGCAAAGACAGAGAATGAAAACATGAATCTATGCCACTTCCTTAGCTTTCGCCTATTATTTGTTTAAACTTAAGACCTGGTTTCATGCAAACCAAAAAGTGAACAATGAGATATTCTGTAATGGCTTTAATTGAAAATGCATGTGGATGGCAAGAAGATCTTCCCCAAGAAGATGTACAGGTTTACTGACAGACTTGTTTATTAATTGGAACACATCCTGAGACATTAAATCAATACACTGTTCTATTTGTTCACAAATGCATAACACGATCTCTCGCTGCTAGTCACATAGTCAGTCACTTGATGTAGTGCTGTATATTAGAGGATCAAATACTCTTGTGACTCTGAACTAATTAATTTCCAAAATACAATGCTAAATATCATTCTGCACAGCGTTGAATTACAAATATCAAACTTTTGGTGCTGAAAAGCCCTCAAGATTTGCTATAATATCTTGTTTTGTGGTACTCTTTAATACTTACTATTAAGTACTCTACTGAATGCTCATGTTCTGCTTGTATCTGTTCAAATGGAACTGGGTCTAAGCACCCTGGGTGCTGCTGGTGCTGAGAGCCTGTTCTGTTTACATGAAGAGGGTATTCAAATCGCTGGTAACATGGAAATCAACTGCAGTCATCCATCTGCAAAATTTCAATAGTCTTCAGGTGTATTCTGTAATGGGCTGTCAAAGCCCAAACCTCTTTGCTGGGCTCATTACACAGCTCGTCTGTTGTTGGAAATATGATAGTAGTGGGGTTCACCTTGTTATCTGTCACAGAACTGGTTGAAAACCCACCTCAGTTTTTATTAGCTTGTATTTAACTATTGCATTTATTTTATTTCCCTTTTGACAGATCAATGTGCGGGTTACGACCATGGATGCAGAGCTAGAGTTTGCCATCCAGCCAAATACAACTGGCAAGCAGCTCTTTGATCAGGTAAACTTACCTTTTTCATTGCCTGTATGTAGCTCAAACTTCCATGTTCCATAATCTTTAACGTTTAAGAGGATTAAGTGTTTCTTTGGTTGGCATTTCATTAAAGGTAGAAGTTTAAAAGCCCTTAAACAGTTTGCATTTTTTTCCTGAAAATATTTTTTGTTCAGAGAATGAAAGCTATCAGCACTTGAGTTGTGGTTTCCAAAATGTATTTTTTTTGTGAAACAATTTCATTGTATGTGGTGGAATCCCAATTATCTTAAGAAGGTGTTCTGGGCAAGACTTAACTACCTATCGCCTGTCCTTAGTTTTTGGAGCCTATGAATGGTCTGATTAGAATCTATTCAGGTAGTTGAGTTGTTGAGTTTGCTGAATCAAGATTTGTGATTTGAACTTATGCAAATTTGCCCATTGTGTTCAAATTGCATTAAAAATGACCTGTTCCTGTTTTCCAAATGATGTGGTGTTGGAGTCTCTTGAGGGATCTGATTAGAATCTATAATCATCTACTTGAAAAGGGTGAAACTGGCCAACAATATTTGGAGTTGATTTTCCTGAGCATGCAAGTTTTTTTTAATATCAGATACATGATGTTGAAATGCAGTGGAACCCTGGTTTGTATAAAGGCAGTAATTGGAGTATATAAAATCCCATCTGGCCTTTATAATGGGGCATGATGCCAGTCAGCATTTCTGTATTCTCCCACAGCTAAGGGAATACTATAGGCCTTGGGTGAATATTGATGTATTCCCATGTGCTCCCTGTGATTTTAAAAAGTGGCTAACATCCTGGTCGTGTCACCATCATTGATGCATCCTGTGTGCCAGGGAGGTGAAGTGCTGAAGGGGATACATTTTTCGGGGGTAAATGAATGTTTGGATACCCAACTGTTTGATGGGTGAACCAGTGTTTTAACTAAGTGCTTTGTAACTCGGTTCCATTGTATTACAGTAATCTGCTCTAAATTTGGAGTAGTTTAAGGTAATCCTGCAGCATTAACTCTACATTTCATTTCAATAAATTCTACTTGCCCAACTGTCACCCGGCTATCCTAGAATCGTAGAAGTTTACAGCACAGGAGGCCATTCGAACCATCGTGCGTGTGCCTACTCTTTGAAGGAGCTACCAACTAGTCCCTCTCCCCTGCCCCTACCCCATAGTCCTGCAATTTTTTCCTTTTTAAGTACCTATCTAATTCCCTTTTGAAAGTTGTTATCAAATCTGCTTCCACCACCCTTTCAGGCAGTGCATTCTAGACCAAACAACTCTCCTCGACTCCCCTCTGGTTCCTTTGCCAATTATCTTAAATCTGTGCCCTCTGGTTACTGACCCACTTGCCAGAGGAAACTGTTTCTCCCTATCTACTGTATCAAAACCCCTCAATTTTGAACACCTTTATTAAATCTCCCCATAACTTTCTATGCTCCTAGGAGAATATCTCATATGCTTTTTTTAACAGCTTTGTTAACTTGTCCTGCCATCTTCAAAGATTTGTATATGTGAACCTCCAGTTCTCTCTGTTCCTGCTCCCACTTTAAACTTGTACCATTTATCTTATATTGCCTCCTCATTTCAAAATGCATCACTTCACACTTCTCTGCATTAAATTTCGTCTGCCATGTGTCTGTCCATTTCTCCAGGGTGTCTATGTCCTCCTGCAGTCTGCTACTATCCTCTTTTCCATGTTTTGTGTCATCTGCAAACTTTAAAATTTTGTTCTCTATATCCAGGTCCAAGTCATTAATATATATCAAAAAGAGCAGTGGTCAATACCAACCCTTGGGGGACACCACTGTATACCTCCCTCCTGAAAAATGGGCCTTATCACTACCCTCTGCGTTTTGTCTCCCAGCTAATTTTGGGTCCATGCTGCTACTGTTCCCTTAATCCCATAGGGTTAAATTTTGCTAACCAGTCTATTATCAAATGCCTTTTGAAAGTCCATATACACATTAACTGCACTACTTTATCAATTCCTAATTAAGTTTTTCTATTTTCTCAATTTTAAAATCTTTGTCTTCCTTCCTCTAACCAAACATTTTGTTAAACTTTTCATTTGGATTATCATAAAACATTTGAAGTTTACTTCCTTTCCCCTGAACAGCCGCGAGTCTTATAAAGGGTCCGTTATGAGTGCTAAACATCTCTGGGGAGCTAACTTTTGTGAGGCGCTCTACATAAATGCAAGTTGTTATTGTACATAAAATTCTGAGCAGTGGTTTAACAATCTGCTCGTTAGATTATTTTAGGCTAACCTGTTTGTATGAGTAATTGGCTGTCTACTTGACTCAATTGTAGCACACTTCCCTCTGGGTCAGCGGTTGTGGGTTCAATCCCTACAATGCGACTTACATTCTAGATTGACTGACTGTCTCCACTGGATTCCTGGGTGCTGCATTGTCATCTTTCTGAATCAGATGCAAGGCCAACTGGAAATCATCTTCTCCTTTTTCTCCTTCCCCCCCCCCCCCCACAAAAAGAGTTCTACCTTTTCAGTTTGAAGTTAAAGATCTCCTAATACCCTACAGAAAGAAGAGCGTTCCTCCCAGCGTTTGCCCAGTATAGCTGGAAGAAGCTTATTGCGCACTCGTGCTAGTCTTCAATTGCAGGATTGTAACTAACTCTGCATCATACATTGAAGTGGGATTTCATTTTTAAGGCGTTCAATTGTCTTAGTTATGGGACAGTTACCTCTAAGATGCCTGTGGCCACCTTGGTTGCAACCAATGACCAGTACACAGAAAACTTTAAAATGAGTTTTCTGTTAAATGGCTTCTAGTTTTCAATATGTACAATTTGGGCTCAAAACCTTCAAAGTCTGTTAGCAGAGCAACTATGCATGGTTTCTCTACTTTAGGTGTTGTGCCATCTCCCTTTTCTTAATCAGTAATAAGCTGTCTAGCATGTTTGTTGCCAACTCCTCAGCCTCTGACTTTCAATAACTGCATTTGATAGTCAGATTCAGTCATGTTACATATTGTGGTTGATAGAATAGGAACCGAAAAAGTAAAATATGCTGGAAAGAACATCTAGTAACCCCAAAGATTCAAAATCAGCATATGCTTTTCTTGTCTTGAAATCAAAGCTGAGCTGGCTATAGTTTCTTTTTTGTTTTTTTTAGTGATTGAAATATTTTTAATATTTTAAAATTGATGCTTAATATTTTTTTCTCTTTTTAGGTTGTAAAGACTGTGGGCCTACGAGAGGTATGGTTTTTTGGCCTGCAGTACATTGATAGCAAGGGATATACCACGTGGCTGAAGTTGAACAAAAAGGTAAAAGTTGTTAATAATAGGATGGAGAAAATATGCAGATTAAACGATTGGGGCAGCTGGCTTCTTTAATTTCAAGTTTGGATCATATCCCTGAGCTGTTCTTCAAAACTGCTTGCACTTCAGGGAATTTCATCTGTTCTCAGCTGGACCCCAAATAGAGCACCACACAACAACTTGGGGGTCCATTTCAGAGTTAAGAAACCTTGGCCAACCAGACTTGCCATGCAGAAACATGCCATAGCTCCATTGATAATGCAACTCTTTTGGTAGTGTTTGGATATGAACTGTTGCCACTCTGGCACAAGGGGAAAATGAGGTATGGATATCAATATATGCAATGTTTATGATGAAAATTAGAATAGTGACTTACAACGTATTAGGCGATACAAGTCTGAGGGATAGGCTGGGAAGGTTGCAGAGATTGGAGCCGCAGGAGAGAGGACTTTGACAGAAGTATGACTTCCATCTTGTCAACGTTCAACTGCAGAAAGTTTGCACTCATCCAGGCCTTGATGTCTAACAAGTAAGCTTGGGTGGTCGGGGTTGGTAGTTTGAGGAGGTGCAGAGGTAGGGTGGGACAAGACCGTGGAGGAAATTAAAAGTGACAACGAGGATCTTGAACTCTGTCCGCCGGGAGATGGGTTACCAATGATATCTTAAAAGGAGTGCATGGTATGGGGAAATGGCACTGAAAGGATTGTTATTTAAAAGAACCAACACCAACATGATGGTCTGAATGGCTGCTCTCTGTGCTGTCAATTTCTATGGTTCTACTATAGGTCATTTTTGTGGGAGCCTATGCAGTTGAAGGTGCAATTTAAGCATGTTTTGTGGAACAAACACGAATGCAGTGCTGAATTGACCTCTGGGTGAAATGTCCATTGCAAGCTGAGAATCTGCAGAAGACTAGAGCTTAATTTACTAACACTCTATTTAACTAATTAGGAATCTGCTAATTAAGAATCTGCTGAATGAGAACAGAATAATAGTAAAAGTTGCTAATGTATGTCAGATTCTGTGTTAAAAATCATCACTCCTATCCTTAATAATAAAAAAATCCTCCCTGGACCCATCCCTGCTCTCAAATTACTGCCCCATCTCCAACCTCCCTTTCCAAGGTCCTGGAATGAGTCATTGCCTCCCAGCTTCACTCCTTTCTCTTCCGCCACTTCCTTCACAATTCCCCCCCCACCACCCAAATTGGGTTTCCGTGCTGCCCACAGCACAGAAATAGCTTTGGTCAAAGTGACAAGTGACATTTTGTCCATCTGTGACCAGGGCTCCCTCTGCTTCCTTGACCTTGACCTTTCTGCTGCCTTTGATACCATTGACCACTTTATCCTCCTCCTCCTCTCACCTCACCCTTCATGATTCTGTCCTTGGTTGATTCAGATCCTATCTCTCACATCGTCTCCACTTCATCTCCACAAACGGTTTCTCCTCTAGCCCCCGCACCGTCTCATGCAGTGTTCCTCAGGGCTCTGACCTTGGTTTCCCCCCCCCCCCTCCTCAATGTCCATATGCTCCCCTCTTGGTGACATCATCCGCAGACATGGGGTCAACTTCCACATGTGTGCGGGTGACACCCAACTCCATCTCTCTGCACCCCTCCACCCCGATCCCACCCCCAGCTTGGGTCCGAAACACTGATTGTCCAGCGCCTTGAGATGTCCTCCCGACATGAAAGATGCTATACAGATGTAATTTGATTGTTTAAAACAAACAATTTTATCAAAATCAAAGCCAAATTTGAGGCAGTTTGATTCCTATTTATGATAATAAAATATCACACATTAGGTTCTCCGCAACAAAGTGCACATTTCCAGCCATAGTGAAACTTGTTGGGCACAGGGACACGCACACAAATTGAGCCATGGTGAAATGCACAGACACACACACACACACACACAAACATATACACACACACTGATCTGGTTTGACACACTGACACACAGACACATACTCACACACATTGAACCATGCTGACGCACACAAACACATAGACATACACAGACTGAGCCAGTTTAACACACACACGCACTGAACTAGGCTGACACACTCAGACATACCCAGACACACACTCAGACACACACCCACACATACACTGAGCCAGGCTGACACACAGACACAGTGACACCTCTATATAGTCTGATATTAAAAGTGAAAACCTGTATATAGACAAACACACAATCACTACACTTTACACACACGTAGAGACAGATACATGCTGGGTTGAAACACACATGCTGGGCTGAAACTCACACCCAAACACGCACTCAGACATAAACCCACACACGCATTGAGCCGGGCTGACACACACAAACACACAGAGACACAGACATACACACTGAGATGGGCTGACAAACACAGACAGATACAGACACATATACAAACAAAGACTTGCACACACAGACACGGGTGGAGTCCTGTAGCTCAGTGGTTAGAGTATTCGCTTTGCATGCAAGAGACCTGGGTTCAATTCCCAGCAGGGTGAAGCCTTGGGCAGGTTTCCTTACTCCACATGCTTGATAATAATCCCTCAAGGAAAAAATAAATAAATTGGTCACTTCAAACCACGACTGTTTATGGGACACTGCTGTGCTCAATTGGCTGCCGCATTTTGCCCGCACAAAAAAAATAGTCAATTCACTTTATAGTCTATTGTGTGAAGTACTTTGAAGCGTCTAGAAGACGTGAAAAGCTCTGTATCAAATGCAAGGATTATTATTGTTGTGAGTAAATCTATAATTTAGGCTCCTACATTTTCACTGTTCTACTTTTAAAACTAAAATGACAAGTTTTATTTTAAAATGAGCATTTTTTTAAAAAAGTGTTAAAGCAATGCAGAATCTAGAGATTTTTAATGTTTTTAAGATGTCTAAAGGAGGCTTATTGTTCTCATTGAAATAAGTTTTCTCTTTGCTGCTGCATTATAAATAAGGTTTCACCAACAGTGGTGCTTTTGAATGGCTTTATGTAGGAGTAGTATGAGATTGAAGACCAGAACAATTAATATTCACTGATTACTCTATAATAAAATGTATAGGATATTTTTCCATTTTGTATGACTCTTTTAAATGTAGCTTACCATGGAATACGCAAGTAATCTATCTCGCTTATTCATGAGGGCGATTCCAGAAACCATTGGATAACCTGATCTATCTGGCAACATGGTGTTGTTTGTAGTATTCTAGGAAGCCTAATTTTATAAATGTTATGCTTTGTCTTTTGATTATCCAGTTTGAGAGTCTTATTTTTCTGCAACTTGTATGTGTCTTAGGTAACTCAGCAAGATGTCAGAAAAGAGAATCCTCTCCAGTTTAAGTTTCGAGCAAAGTTCTTTCCAGAAGATGTGTCTGAGGAGCTAATCCAGGAGATAACACAACGTCTATTCTTCTTGCAAGTGAAAGAGGGCATTCTTAATGATGAAATCTACTGTCCACCAGAAACTGCAGTGCTCCTTGCTTCATATGCTGTTCAAGCCAAATATGCGGACTTCAACAAAGAGGTCCACAAGTCAGGTTATCTGGCTGGTGACAGACTTCTTCCTCAGCGGTAAGCAGATAATGGTGTTCTACACAAAGATGAAATAATGTTTGATAAAGTGCCACATGAGACTCTTACACAAACTGACATCGCTTTGAAATCGAAGGTAAATGTGGATATCGATCTGAAATTGACTGAAGGAAAGGATTCAGAGTGGCTGGAGAAGCTATTAACAAGGTGCCTCAGGGGTCTGTATTGGGACCTCTCTCATTCCTTGTATACATTGACTTTGATTTACCCGACTCAATGCAAGGTAATTATTTTGCAGATGTACCATGCAGTTGGAGGGAACTGGAATTTAGAGGTAGCAAAGGTCTTAGAAAGAGAGCTTGATGGGGTATGCGGATGGACTCCTGACTATTGAACTTGGGTTGTCTGATAAATGCAAGGTAGGAAGTATGTGTACAACAACAAATTACATTTGTAAAGTGCCTTTCTCGTTGGGAGGACATGTACTCCATGGATGGGATAGAATTTACTAAGGGTGAAGCTGAAAGAGACGGACGGGGGTGGGGGGTTGTTAGTTGACTTATTCGCCACGTCAGAACCATGTTGGGCATCATAAAATAAGGCAAATGGGTTGCTGTTATTTTGCCAAAGTCATTCTCAAGCTGACTGCTCTAGTCAGGCAGCATTTAGAGGACTCCATTCAGTTCTGATCACACCGTAAGCAAGATGCCCAGGCATTGCAGAGGAGAGCAATGAGCATATTCCTGAATGTTACTGGAATGAGCTGTGAACAATGATTAGGCAAGTTAGGGATCTTTAACCTTGAAAACCGATGTAATAATGAATTCCTGTTTATCAAATAGTGGTTAAATTGATGGAGTGGTCCAAAACTGACCAAGCATGTTGATTGATCTGATTTTAGTGCCAATTTAGATGGCTGTATAAGGTTCTGCAGAGGCAACTGTGGTGCCTCCTTATGTTACACTGCTAGCAAAATCAGTGCAGCTGTCAACGGCAGCACTGCTGTGTAAACACAAGTATATTATGGATTTGCAAACCTGTATGCATCGTGTATGCTTTTTAAAGCTGTTTTTGTTTCCATCCCTAGAGCTACGCTTTAAAAAAAAATCTGTAAACATCTGTCCTGGTAGCATCTGGGAGTTCAAAAATATCTATGATGTTGGAAAATTGGACTGTGCAAAATAGACTTCCAATATAGATTTGAGCATAGATTGATTAATTTCATGAATGGATGAAACTTTCAATAAGATTATTTTTTGTTTAATGAGGTATTAGGAGTTTATTTTTGTCAAATGCTCTGGTTATGTTCTGCATTTACTTTCCATTTTAGCTTGCAATACTTTTTGGCTGCAACCTGAACACTTTGGGCAGTGCTGTCACCTTTTTTTAAAAAAAACTGACCTTGCTGCCTCTGGAGAGGGTTCTATGTCTAATCTCTGGAGACAGCTTACCTACCTATTTGCCAGCAGAGGTAATGGCAATTCAGCAGAGCAGGCTTAGTGTCTGCCTAATGATGGAAAGTCTGCAGCCAGTCAATTTTAGCTTGTTTTCGTATTGTAAGTTCCAAGAATTGCACCTGTTAATTGAAGGAGGCACATTCCAAATGCAAGCAGCCTCTGGTGATCAGAATTCTCTCTTTGAACAGTCTCCAATCTTGTTAGATAAATGCTACATGAACTGCTGATGACTTACAGTTCTTCAACAGTTTTGAGGCAGCTGATGCGAGAAATTCTAGGTACCTGTAGATCGTAACCAATTTCTGGACAGAAAAGTTATCAAATTTTAATATCCATGAACAAAAATACATGGGCCACCCATTTTTGTCAATCTTATGCTAGACAATACATTACCTACCTGACCCACCAGAGGAATTAATCACCTAGCTTTAACAGTTGGACAATGCTAAAGAGCTTATTAGGACAGGCTTTTTTTTCCACAGCTATTGAAAGGATCTTTGCATAGGTTTATTGATCCAAATCCACTGACATTTAACAAACTTGGCTGAGTTTCAGGATTGTACTTTTTTATAATGGGTTTGTGATATTGACTATGAGAGCATCAGATCGTAAATTATAGGCATTGAATTAGTCTGTCGGAAGCTTGTGATCAATTGTGTTTAGCGGATACACTACAGAAAGTGATGGTAGATGCAATTCCATTACTGCATTTGTTTTTTTTAATTTATTGGCAGCCAAGCACTAAAATAGTTTAATAGATTTTACAAACAGTCAGCCTATTCCAATTCATGTATTAAATGTGTTTGTGGAGAGTATTAAGTTAGCATCAGCTAAGACTTGGGGACCCCAGAATGGCTTTGGGATACTGCTGAAATTTAACCACCTAAGCCACAGCCTACCATTGTTTCAATGCTAAATGCCAGCTAGCATCACCCTACTTGCTAAGGATTTGGCTTGTATGGTTAACAGAGCGGATCAGCAGGAAGATGCCTTCTCCCAGTGACTAGTTTAACATTCCAAGACCTGCTGACTCGTCAGCAGGTTGTGGACCAGATTCCGGAGACTGTCATAGAATTGACTTGATTCTATTATTCCATTACCAACACGGTCACCTTGGACACCCTGCTTGAACTCCTCCATCTCTCCCTCTTTTGTTACCTCCCTCTCCCCCTCAAAGGACAGTTCCTGGTATTGTATCACCCCTGGCAATATAGACCAATATATTCTTATTGCTATTGAGCAAAATACAGTGAATTCATATTTCAGTATATTCTGTAAATCACTTTGAGACTTCAATGATGTGATATGGTGCTATATCAAATATTATTATTAATGGACACATATTTGGTTTTGAAGAATTTGTTTTACTATAGTAACCCTTGATACCTTATTTTGCTAGTGTCCTGGAACAGCACAAGTTAACAAAAGAACAGTGGGAGGACAGGATACAGACTTGGCATGAAGAACACAGAGGGATGCTGAGGTAAGGTTTTTGAAAGTATTTTGAGTTGGGACTAGATTGTTTTTATTGTGTACCTTATTGAACTGAACCACGTTCTTCAAATTCTTAAAGCATGCCTCTTATTGAATGGTGTTGATCCAGATGTGTGTAGTTGAAAGAGAAGAGAAATATGTATTTGCTTTCAGGAGATAACTTAAATCTAAATACTATATGAGCAATGGGGTACGAGAAATTTTGGAAAGATTGACTTGCAAGAACTGATCCTTTTTGAAAATATTTGCTATAGCTAAGATTCGTTAACTTGTGTATGCAGATGTGATGTGTGCTCTGCAGTCTGACCTTGAATAGAACCACAATAATTACAGTTGGTTAAGACGTGTCAAACCAATAGTGATTTAACATTTGTTTCCATTTTAAAATCAGCATCAGACCATATTGTATTTGGGCCATGTCTTCATTTTTACAGACTATACTTAAGGACTAGAAGTGTGTTTATTCCATCACTGGTAAATGCCTGTTTCTTTGAGTCGATCGTTAAAACATTTTTTCAGCTGAATTTCTTGCACAAAGATCTTGGATTGACATCTGCAAGTTTTGGAATAACTTTTTAAGAGGATAGTCAAGAATAAATCCTGTTTTTTCCATGAAATTTACCCTGGGCTTTGGGTTAAAAACACCCTGTTTTTTTAATTACCCCCAATATGCCATATTGTTGTAGGAACCATTACCTTTTTTCATATTTCTATTGTAGAGAAGATTCGATGATGGAGTACCTTAAGATTGCCCAAGATTTGGAAATGTATGGTGTCAATTACTTTGAAATCAAGAACAAGAAGGGAACAGAATTGTGGTTGGGTGTTGATGCACTTGGACTAAACATCTATGAACACGATGACAAGTAAGAATAATAATCACAATACTTCTAGGTTTAGCTGCTGGATTTTTATGGAGATGTAGGCTTGTGCTCTTACTGTAGGACAGAGAGAAATTGTGCCCACCCTAAAGAAGCTTAAATTCTCGTGCTTCCCTAATGGCTCAATGGATAAATGTACCAATTGGTGTTCTGAGGCATCCAGATGGAAGCTGAACCTGGGACATTCCCTGATCTTAGTCAGTTGGTCTGTCAGAACAACTATGGGGTTGATACAAATTGATCTTTAGGCTAGTGGAATAATCAACCAAGGTTACCAAAACTAGAGGGACCTAGGGATTAACAGACTGACAAATATAAAGTTGGGTAGGCAGGTGAACAAAACTGAAGAAAGTTAATGGAGGCTAGATATTATAGATGGGGATGCAGAATATAAAACCAAAGAGGTGATGCATAACCTCAGTAAATTATTAGGTAGACCGTAGTTGGGAGTATTGTATCTAGTTATGGTCAACAACAAATTGCATTTATATAGCACCTATCGTGTAGGATATTGCATCAGAGATGAGATGGAAAAATTGGATTGAAGTTTACTCTTAAGATTTTAACAATTCAATTCACTTTAATCATTCTGAGATTTTTGTGATTTTAGAATAAGTATTTATCATTGGATGTGCTTCCTTGGTAATTCTCAAACTGCACAGCAATGGAAGTTGAGTTTATTTGATGGTTCAGTTTCCAGAAATTTGCCCAAGTTAATAAAGTCAGTTGTTTCATTGAGGTAAATTTAAAAATTCTCAACTATAGTGCTTGTACTTGCAATAAAAGTTACTGTATTTGTTGGTATAAGCTATAAAAAATAGATGTTGGGCAAGGAATTCACTTATTCCTGTTTTCATTGCTGTGATGCAGAAATATCTTTGTTTTATATAGCATTTATCTGGACATTGAAATAAGACTGCAGTACATTTAGGATAAATCCCCTCCATACATTTATTACATGTAACAATAGTCTTTTGAAATTAGCATGGTGTTGGTGCAACTTTTAATCCTTTTTCTCTCTCCCCCACCCCCCGTTACCCCAACTAGGTTAACACCAAAAATTGGCTTTCCTTGGAGTGAAATACGGAACATTTCGTTTAATGACAAAAAATTTGTCATAAAACCCATAGACAAAAAAGCTCCAGTAAGTATTTTTTTTCTTGTGTGCCTATCCTAGTTATTTTAGATTATACAGTTGTTGGAAATGATTTTGCTGCATGTTCAACAGCATTAAAAATTGTACAACACGCTCCAATGAGCTGCTTTAAACAGAGTGCTTTTAGTAAGGTTGTGCACAGCTCTTGGAAGATGGCATGAAATATGTAAAGGAAAGAGCAAGTCGTTTATAATGAATAGTTCGATGTGCTGCAAGTTTAAAATATTTGTAGCATTGTGTACTTTGTACATGGGGCTAAAGACGAATACAGAGAAACCCTGTTACAGCTTGTATACACTTTTTGTTACCGCTTCCCCACCTCAGTTTAACATGGCCTGTACATGGGAGATGACCTGGAAGTTAGCATTTTTTCCACATTTAATACAGCCTCAGATATTAGACCCACATTATAATGGAATTGCTGTATAATTTCTTAGTTGAACCAAGCATCAATACAAAATATAATAAATTCCTGGGTATTCTCCCTAAGGTGGTGCGATAGTAAAGGCTTTAACACATAAAACCACATAGGTAACCATTTATTGTTGGAAAGCTGGAAACCTGTTAATTCTGAAAAAGGATGAATTGGTGGCATGACCGATGTAATATTTGGTTCAGACCTAATTTAGAATCTTGAATGTATTTTCAATGCTACAAAGACTTGTTCTGAAAAGGTTATTGCCCAAGGAAATAATCCCCATATGTACATATGTGATGAGGAGGTAGTTGATGGTCCATAAAATCCTAACTTGCCTTAATGATGCTGCAATAGCCAACTAGTCGACATCATAGCCAACCACACAGTTGGGCAGCTTGCTTCCTGCATGAAGACATTAGCACACTTTTTTTAAATATAAAAAATTAGCAATGCAGAAAATTAAGGTGATGACCTAGAAATTAACCAGTTTTAGCACGTTTGCCGGCCAGCTCATGCACGTGCAGTGAAAGAGGTTCACTCACTTTTTGTTTTAAATCACTGAGTAGGAATGTGTGGGCAGGAGGGTGGTGGCATTGCTCTCACATTTCATGTTGAATTAGCTGTGCCCCAAGAAGCTTGCAGTGAGTTCCTAGTACCTATTCACCTATAGAGAGCTCAAACCACATTTGCCAGATGTTGAATGACCAACCAGCAACTATCCTCCTTGGGAAGAAGAGGTAGGTGGTGTCTCCTTGGAGCTTAACTGTTTCCAAGGTGACTTACTTGGCAACAGAACGTCGGGACCGAGTCAGTCTTCTATATCGGTCTGGATTGTCCAGTTCCTGAGCTGGTACTTCAGGATACTAATGACAGATGAGCCAGCCTGGCTCATTGGCAGGACTTGAAGAGACAGGGATTCTTCCCAATCTTGTTAACCATGCAAGCCAAAGCTCTAATGGGTAGGTGATCCCAGCTGGATAAACTGGAAGCTTTCCAGAATGTATCGGCAACCACAAACTCCAATTTTAACTGGTTATAAACTTCAGGGGCATGCCCGATGCTCATTCTTCGGTTTCCAAGCCATGGTTCTTGCCAGCTTGTGGCTAATGCTGTGTGGAATTGAGTAAGTGGGGTATATCCCTAGATGGAGTGTGCATTCCATTACAGACATGGAAATTTTTGTGCACATGTAGAATTCTTGTCTGTTTGCGATGAGCAATGAATACTGATGCTATTCACATCTCAATGCAATATTTTTTGAAAAGTTTTATTCAGTATCTCTTGTGTGCTTATTTTTCTCCTTTTAATTCTTAAGCTTTCTACTAGGCTTTATGCATTCTTAATAAAAAAAAGGTGATCAGTTCCTTTTCAATATTCTTGCATGTTCTGGGTAACTATTAAAATTCTTGTGATTTATATAAGATTTTTGCTAGAACACATTTGGTTGCACAACTTTTTAAAAATTCAAATAGTCGTACATTTCAAAGAATAGACTAAGGTGTGTTGACTAACAGATTTCTTCCTGAATTCAATGTATTGGTATAACATCCTTTGGATTTGAACCTCATTTGGATGTTGATTAACATGCACCTTAATGTGTGTGAGCCTTTTCTTAATTATCACTTTCAATCAGTTGGCTAAGATGCTCTTCGTAATCCCATTTTGTCACTTTCCGCATCTCTTGTGTTTCTCCTCTCCCCCCTCCTCCATGATAAAATTTGTATTTGATTGCTAATGGCAAGTATTTCTGCTGGACTATTTGTGCAGTAATTGCCTATCAATCATCTGAATTCTATGTAGTACTATAGAAACCTGGAAGGTTTGATTTCTCAGCTACTCTCCTAAAGTTGTTTAATATTCAAGAGTTGATTTTTTTTTTGGGGGGGGGGGTTATATAATGTCAAGAAACTGGCTTGTAGATTTTCAATGGAAGGAGAAGTGAGAAAGCAGAATAGGGATGGCCTTAGACCTTCAGCACGTTCTCTTCCAATCTCCATAGAATCAGCTCTAAACTAGCTTGTTTCGTGGGCTTAGATTTGCATATTGTTTAATGCAATGACTCAGCTTTAGAAAGTGTAACCATATACAAACTGCTGTTTTTATATTAAATCTTTTTTCAGGGTTTTATTCAGAAAATTGTATACACATGCACCAACTTGTCATACAAAATATATTTGCATTTGGTTAAACACTTGCGAGACCTTGGAAAAGTTTCGTACCTGTTTGCCCCTCTGCAGTTGTCAATGATGCATACTTAATAGATACATAAATCTTCATCAGTCTTTGGAGTATATCCACAAAAATAAAATGATTCTATCAGAAGTTACACAACTACTATACTATTGCACTATACCAGCTTCTCTTGCTCTGACTCTAATCCTCCATTGTCAATTTCATTAGTCAGACAAAAAATCCCGTTGTGGGCCTGTGCGAAGCCAGATTTCTAGGGTGTGACTTTCCAAGCACACTGCAAAAAAAATTATATCCTTACTAACCATGTGCAAAAGTTTGCATGTGCATTTTTTGTATCTCACAGCCCTGCTTCTGCATTGGAGTCTGATGCAGATAAGTGAGGTTGGATAATTGGAGTTTTGCTGTATTGGAAGTGATTTCTTACATATTCAAAACCATAGAAAATTATGGCCTACAATGTCTGGAATGGGTCTTTTAAAAAGCAATCCTTTTAGTCCCCTCTGCAAACATTTTACTGAGTGGATGATTTTATTTTCTTCTTACCCCACCCCCATTGTTTATATTTTTATGCATTTTTTTAGGTTGTGTATTATTTGTTTTTTTCTTCTCATGGCCAATGCAGTAAAGAGCACTTATAGTTATGAAGAAATTCAGTGGAGTGAGGTTGACTTGGTATTCCAGTGATTTTAAGCATGGTGTAAACTTATAAGTTGTCTGAATATTTTTGCTATTCAATATGTGAAATTGATAGTTGCAACTTTTTTAAAAAATCTCTATGTAGGATTTTGTCTTCTACGCTCCACGTCTGCGAATCAACAAACGCATCTTAGCACTGTGTATGGGAAATCATGAACTCTACATGCGACGAAGGAAGCCTGATACGATTGAAGTACAACAGATGAAAGCTCAGGCCAGAGAGGAGAAACACCAGAAACAGTTAGAAAGGTGAATAAAGAAAGCTGTTGGCTGCTGAAGAAATTGATAAAGAAACAAAATGTACTGTAGTATCGAGGGCTATACTAACAGACATTATTCCCACTGACTCCAAATGGATTTTAGAATCATCTACTTAGTGTTTTTGGAGCCCGATTCATGTTTATTTTTGAGGTTTTGGAATTCTATGTCACAAATTGAAAATCTTGTGAAAACCCTTTATTTTAACCGCAGTAATTTGATGATCTTTACAAATTTAAGTAGAATATCATTAACAGTGATTGTGTGTTTTTTAGTTGAGTAGAAAGTTTCCTATTGAATGTTATTTTTAATGCATTGTTAATTGGGTGGCACTACTTCTTTTTCTTATTCTAGTTTCTTTACTCTTATATTTTCTCTCTCTCTCCCTTCCGACCACCCCAAAGAGAGAACATCTTAGTGCTTTACAAGTGGGAGCTTGAGTTGTGGTAGGGTGCAGAGGAGAGAGAGCAAGAGAGTTGGGTAGTAGAAGATGCAGTCTATAATTTTGAAAGTGTACACGGAAGGGGCTGAGGAAGGTGGATTTCAGAAAAATTCCAAAATAAAGTGTGTGAAAGCTTGCCAGCCCATATTGGGAGCGGTCAGGGCTATGACAAAACAGAAGGAGTGGCCAAGGGAATAAGATTGCAGGATTGCTGGGGAGGCTGACAAGCAAGGAATTGGGAAAAGTCAAGTCTGGAGAATGGCAAAAGGAGTGGAGGAGGGTTTTGGCTTTATCTAGCAATTGTTCTCAATTTTTCCTTATTGTACACCTGCTAGAGAATGAATCGAAATGAAACTTGGTTAGGAGAGAATGAGCGATGCATCTTTCACTTGGTTAGTCGATTACTACGAGATGACTTATTAGCAGCTGTTCAGTGCACAGTCTTCAATGACAGGTTTGTCCTTGAGCATCAAGCAGGCAAGTCCAGAGCTGCCCCATGGCTCAATTTTGTATGTCTTTAGTGGAACTGATGATGGCTAATTGTTTGAAATTCTGCATGTAAGCAACAGTATTTGGGTGAGAAATCCACAAGAATAGGAGGTTAAAAGCCTTGCAGCTAGGATTTTGGAATTGATTTTTTTTTACATTCATGTTAAGATGCAACTGCAATGTTTCTGGTTATAAATATGGTTTCATTGCCAGTAGTGGAGTGCTCTGTGACTTGGTCTTGCAGAGGACTGAGAGTCTCTATATCAGTGGTGTAGCGATTATATTCTATGGAGTAAACCACTTTTAGTCTACTGGTTTTGATAGTTTGGGATTCTACTGAGTTCAGTGGGAGCAAGAAATAAGGCTGTTTTTTTCCCTCTTTCTCTCTGCTGACTGGCAAACAAGGTTAGAACATTCAATTGCTGATTTGAGGTATGCTTTCATGGAACACTTGTGCTGAAGTGTATTGGCTTTCTGGTCTTTCCTCTTTAATTTCCACTTGCCGAGAGCAATTATTATCTGGGTGAATGTAAAGAAATTATGCCAGTATACAGTACCAATGTTTTATTGTGTAGTGAAGTCTAGATTGGAGTTCAGCTAAATGATCCCAACCCTGCAAGCCCAAAGCACTGAAAGTTTAGGTTGCTCCTAGCTGGACAAACAGCAGGAAGCTTGACTGACAGCACTTGCAAAGGCAAGCTATGTAGTTTTAGATGGTTTGACTCCAGCAGTCCTCTCGTGCATATTTGCCAACCTGTGCCTAATACTTTCCAGCATTGGGTAAGCAGGACTCCATCAAAGACAAAGGCAAACAGGCAGAACTCTGTCTGCTTTGGATACTCTTAGTATGTTTGTATATGTATATTAAACTTCTAGCTGACTAAGAGAAATTATTTTCTCCTCTCTCTCTCCCCCACCCCTTTCTGGTAATGTTTTAGCTTTGCAAAAGGTTTGACCTTTTAGTCATTCTGATTGTATAACTGAGTATGTTAACTGTTGGTTCTCCTGTAATTTTGTTCAATGAGTTTGCTTGTGACTCTGCCACTCTATAGTGATCCTAGTTTTGATATGGAGATAAATGCTGCTTTTTTTCCAAAGGGCACAACTGGAAAATGAGAAAAAGAAACGAGAAGTGGCAGAAAAGGAGAAGGAAAGGATAGAGCGGGAGAAGGAGGAGTTGATGGAGAGGCTTAGACAAATTGAAGAACAGACGTTAAAAGCCCAAAAAGGTAATGGTATCAGTACATTTTCTTTGCACAAGAGCAGAGCCCAATGATCTGAACCATGTGGTGGTTCAGTTTATTGGAGGAAAGTTATTGTAAGAGCTGTAATGTAATTTTCCATTCAAATTGCCAAAGGTGCTGCCTTTTAGATAGGAAACTAAATGGGACTCGGGTGCATGTATGACTTGGGGGATAATACGATTTATAAAAATAAGACTTGTGCAAGTTTTACTGTATTTATCTGTTATCCATTTTTATCCTATTGTTTTCCCAAATTAACTGTGGTGATGTAAAGAGATTTCTGCTATGTTGGCTAAATTGCTTTCACAAGTAAACCTGTATATCAAGCTCTGCAGCAATTAACTTTAGGAATGGCAAATTCTTAATGTGTTCTGGTCCACAATTAGAGGGCTCACTCTTTAAAAATTTAAGCCACATAATTACTATCAGTCAACTTTTGTAATCCAGTTTGTATCGGATTATGGCTAGCTTCTCTTGCTTTTCTCCTTCTCCAACATGGCTCAACTTTCCCGTGCGAGTGAACCTGAGTCAGTCATAGACAGTGAACTATGGATCGCTACACAGTGGTGAATTAGTTGATTACCAACAGGGAAGCGGGGCGATCGAATTATCAGTCCACAACCCGTGTGTACAAAACTGGGCTCCGGCGATGGGGAAACTATCATTCACGGTTTCTGCTTGTACATTGTTCTCCACATACCCTTCATAACTTTTTTTTTTAAAAATCTTCCCGTAGAGTTAGAAGAGCAAACACGTAAAGCACTGGAACTTGATCAGGAAAGAAAAAAAGCAAAGGAAGAAGCGGAGAGACTGGAAAAAGAGCGTTGCAGTGCAGAAGAAGCAAAAGCTACCCTAGCCAAACAGGCTGCGGATCAAATGAAGACCCAAGAGCAATTGGTATGTCAATGTAACTTTGCTTCACATCTTTCACATACATAAGTAAATCTAGATGATGAACCTCATCACGCCAACATCTCAAAGTGCTTCATATGATTTATTGTAAAGTTCAGTGACTATTTTGTAGCCAATTTTCACACAGAAATATCCCATAAACAGTCATGAAGTAAATGGCCAATATTATCTGGGGGAATTGTTGGCCAGTACATTAGGAGAAACTTCCCTTCTCTTTCAAGTTGTGCCATGGAAACTTTAATGCCCACCTGAACAAACATACTCGATCTCAATTTAATGTCTTATCTGAAAGACTGCACTTCCAGCAATGCCATTCTCCAACAGCACTGCACTAGACTGTCAGCCTAGGCAATGAGCTAATAGTCATGACAAGCGTTAAAACTTCTGATTCAGAGATTAAAGTGCTGCACGACTCACACCCTGATGATGACGATGATAATGCGTTTGTTATAGCACTTATCACATCTTCGAGGTGTCTCAAAGCACTTCACAGAATATACTGTAAAATTAATTGACTATATATTTGTGGGCGAAACACAGCAACCAATTGCGCACAGCAGTGTCCCACAGTGTTGTAGATTGAAGTGACCAATTTATTTTTGTTTTTCTTGAGGGATTATTATCAGGCATGTGGAGTAAGGAAACTCGCCCAAGGTTTCACCCTGCTGGGAATTGAGCCCAGGCCTCTCACTTGCGAGGCGAGTGCTCTAACCACTGAGCTACAGCACTGCTTAATGTAGACTATTTGCACTTTCCTGGGAGCTCTGTTCAGAGACATTTCTCTTCATATCTATCGCACTGTGTAATTCTCCAGGTAAATGTATTTTTTGGAAGCATCTTGCCCACTAATTGTGCCACTGACTCTAGATCAGTCAGTTCGCAAGGGCTTGGGGCAAGAAGTTTCAAGGTTCCAATCAATGCATCCACTAAAGCTGCACCCTTTCAATGTAGATTCAAATATCTCTCTGCCTCCACCTTCAATTTCAGGACCACTGTTTTTCTGATAGATTTTGTCTGTCAGAGATAAAGTTCTGGATAAGATTCCAGTTGAATGTCGACAAGGCAGGAGCTCTCCTGTTTTGCTCCGGTCAGTGCCTTCTCACCACAAGTTCTGACAGTATCAATCTGCATGGATGCACACACCACCTCACCAAGCCATTGCAGACCTTGTTCAGTGTCTTGTTCACTCAACTATCCTTTAAACTTTTAAAATACTGGATACTTGGCTTTATAAATAGGGGCATAGAATACAAAAGTCAGGAAGTTCTGATGAGCCTTTATAAAACATGGTTACTGTGTTCAGTTCTGGGCATCACACTTTAGGAAAGATGTCAAGGCATTGGAAAGTGCGCAACTGAGATTTATCAGGATGGTACCAGGAATGAGGGACTTCAGTTATCAGTAGAGGCTAGAGAAGCCAGGATTATTCTCCTTGGAGCAGAGAAGGTTAAGCGGAGACTTAATAGAAGTTTTCAAAATTATGAGGGGATTCAATAGGGTGAACAAGGAGAAACTATTTCCACTGGCGGGTGCGTCAATAACCTAAGGACACCGATTTAAAGTAGTTGTTAAAAGAAACTGAGGAGAAATTTTTTCACACAGCGAGTTGTTTAGATCTGGAATGCATTGCCTGAATTGGTGGAAGCTGATTTGATAACAATTTTTAAGAGCAAAGTAGATAATTATTTGGGGAAGTCAAGTTTGCAGGGCTATGGGGAGGGAGTGGGATTGATTTGGATAGCTCTTTTCAAATAGCTGGAATAGACACGATGGCCAAATGGTGTCCTTCCTGTATGATTCTATGAAACTCCACATCGGTGCTCTGATCGGTTTAGCTTTCCCCCACTTCCGCAACATTGTCTGCCTCTGCCACTATGTCTCCCTTCAGGCCACCGAGACCCTCGTCTATGCATTTATGATTCCAGGCTTGACTACACCAGCTCTCTTTGCTCGCCAGACTTCCCAACTCTTCCCTCCACAAGCTACAGCCCATCTGGAACTCTGCAGCTTGTGTCTTCTCCTGGACTAGGCTCCGAAAGCCTATCACCTCCTTTCTCGCTCAGCTCCATTGGCTCCCCATGCTCACTTCTGGATCCCTCCATGGTCTTGGCCTGCTCTACCTTTGTGACCTTCTACCAATGGAATCACTACCTCTTTCATTGAAACACTGGCCTGCTTCTTGTTTTTCCCTCGCCTACCAGCAGTCGGCCTTTCTGCACCCACTCTCTGGAACTCCATTCTAGAATCCCTTCACCTCGCACCTTTCCTCACCTCCTTCAAGGTCCTTTTGAGACCTTCCTCCTTGACTGCACCTTTGGTCATCTTCTGTTACCCAGTCCCCACATCTCTGGAATCCAACCCTCAGTTTGGATGCATACTTTGATTGACCATCTGTCAATCTTGAAGCTATAAATGTGTCCTTAAGAGTGTGTATAATCCAATTAACTGAAATCGTTGAAAAATGCCTGTCTAGTCATTGCTTAACAGGCTGCAGAAAGTGTTTCTATTTATCTTACTAATTGTTGATGCTAAAATTAAAATATACAATTAATGTTAATCATTCATTTTTCTCTAATTGAGAAATTATTGAGAACTGCTGAATTTCAAATAGATTTGTGTTAGACTACTGTACAACCATTAGATGTCATCAGAGCACTTGTTTACAAAGCAATGTGCTCCAGTTGGTGATATTGTGTCCTTTTACTGATGCATCTTCGGTGATTACTTGGACTTTTGCAGGAGGTTCTACTTATTCCTTCATATCAAAAAATGTTCTTCAAATGGTATTGAGATGCTTAGTCTTTACCCCAGCTTTGTTCATTAAATCTAAAGAGAATCTAGCTGTAGAATCCAGAAGTTTGGCCAACAGTTTGTTGCATCTTTACCATACTTATTTTAACAAAACTTTCTAAATTAAACTATTAAAAGCATACCAAGTTCCTACATAATGAACAGTCAATAACTGTATGAAAACAACAACTATCAACAGGAGTTTTGTTTTAGTGTCGGAGTTGGGATTGAAGATGAAGGAAAGGTCTGGATTGTTTCTGAATTATTGGGGTTATCTGAGTTGCAGATTGCCCCTATAGAAAATTGCAGATACTGCTGTACTAAAGCAATGAATGTTGCTGCTAGAATGTAATCAAATTAAATTTCTCACTAAGGAATTGTTCACCAAATGATGACTAGATAAGGTTCATTTTGTGCCATGAAAGAAAAATTTGCCCTTATTTCTGTTGACTGATGAAGATTTTGTTTCTTTAAGGCTGCTGAGCTTGCTGAATTTACTGCCAAAATTGCACTTTTGGAGGATGCCAAGAAGAAGAAGGAAGATGAAGCCACGGAGTGGCAACAAAAAGTAATGTTTTGTTGTGAAACTAGTTTTAATAACTGTTTATTATCTCATTGAGCTGTTGACAGTGAAGTGGTGAATTTAGTATTTTTTTGGTCAGCAGGGTGTCTGACACACCCATCACCATGTTTAAGAGTATCCAAACTAAACTGAGAATTACATGCATCCCACCTCGGCTGGGAAATCCCAGCGATAGATTGTTGGAATGGAACGTGCACTTTCTCCCTGGTTACCTAATTCCGGAAAGTATTAGGTTCAGGTTGGCAATAGCCAGCACTCGGAGACCCCAGAGTGCATTTTTGGTTATTGCTGGAGTCTTAACAGCTAAAACCGCATAACTTGCCATTGATCATAAACTTGTGTGTATGGTGATGGGGGTATGCAGATACTGCTGTACTGAAGTAATGAATGCTGATGCTAGAATTTAAGTAAGTTAACCTTCCTGCTATGGAATTGTGCACCAAGCAAAAGGTAGAAGATAATTCATTTCTGAAGAGCTGAGTTTGGATATGTTAAACCCTAGAAGTTGTTGATGAAATGCTATTTCTACGCCATGGGACGTCCTCCTGACATGAAGGGCACTATAAAAATGCATTTTGTTGTTCTTGAATTCTAATGGTCAATCTGGGAGGGGAAATAAAAAAGCATAATTCTTTATCTAATTTTAGGCTGTGGCAGCTCAAGATGATTTGGAGAAAACCAAAGAGGAGTTGAAGACTGTGATGACTGCTCCTCCTCCCCCACCTCCACCAGTTATTCCACAAGCAGAGAATGAACATGATGACGAGCAAGATGAGAATAATGCAGAAGCCAGTGCTGAACTCTCATCAGAAGGGGTGGCAAACCATCGCAGTGAAGAGGAACGCATCACTGAAACACAGAAGAATGAGCGTGTAAAGAAACAACTGCAGGTGAGATTTGCTTGTGTGTATACATAGCCTATACGTACTTCAGATGTGAAGTCATTAGAGGGGTAAGGTACAAGAAGATACACACATCAGTTCACCAGTAAACATAGACCTGCAATGAAGCAGCATTAGCTTTTTTAGGCAGTATTTTACAAATTTTGACTTTGCTATTATGGTTTTCTATAATGAAGCTTACTTTTTGAAATTTTCTCTAAATAGAAATATATTTTGATAAGAATTATTTCTTGATGCTTTTTGTTATGATCAAAGTTCCTCTTAGAGCTAATCCCTTTAGAAATTTAAAATCACATGGAATTTTTGAAGTTTATTTTATATACATTTAGTATAAATGTGATTTTGTAATGTATTTGGTGTACCCAATTGCACTTTTGCTTTTCTTTCCATTAGCACTTGCCTTTCTGTTCCTGGTTTAGGTTCCTTTTGATGGGGTGTAGCTCCATAGGTGCAGCTGGTTGACCCCCGTCCAAGTAGACGTTGTTCATGTGTGAGCCTTGGCGGAGAGTGTCAGCAGCTCATTTGACTAAATCACAGCTGCCCTAGCCTTTCCCTACCCACTGCCCCATGTGTGTTCAGTTGGGACCCTCCCTGTTTGCTCCCCTCCTGCCTAACCCTGGGAAGATGAGGGCAATTTAGGCATTTCCCCTACCTCCATTCAACCCTGACTAAGCCCAGCAAACTTACCAAGATCTCATAGTCTGTGAGCTGCAGCGTGATTTGCAACACCGGGGCTTCCCCCCACACCCCATAGAAAAATCTCTTTGCTTAAAAGACAGTTTTTACAGGTTTAGGGAACTGTAGAAAATATGCTTCCAAGTTTTAAAATGTAATTTATTCTGTTGTAATCCATTTTGTTGGCAGCATATGTAATTGGTATTTTTCAGTGTGTCAGGTTTTTCACTTCTTATTGAAATCAAGAATATTGTTGCATTGAGACTGATCATAAAGTCACGCTTGTCTCAACAGGCACTGAGTTCTGAATTGGCCTATGCCCGTGATGAAACTAAGAAAACTGTGAACGATGTCCTTCATGCTGAGAATGTTAAGGCAGGCCGTGATAAGTACAAGACCCTAAGACAGATACGACAAGGCAACACAAAACAGCGTATTGATGAGTTTGAAGCTATGTGAGAGTGCGTTATTTCATGTTTTTTATGCAGCTGAACCACCAGCAGAGGAGCAAGCAGCCTGTGCAGATCATAACAGTAGTTTCACCTTGCCAAAGTATTGTATTGGTTAGACTTGCATGAATTAATTTGCAGTGAGGTTGAATGTAAATTGAGGCATTTGGTAATTATTCTTTAGCATACTTTTCAGTCCATTAACACCAGAACCTAGCTGGAACTAGCAAACGTACTGACGAGTATAACCAGCCTATTTCAAGTAAAATAAATGTTACAAGTTTAGCTTAGTTTCAGTAGCTTGTCATTAAAATAATAGGGTGTATAAAGTTTAATATAGAATAACTGATACATTGTGAGAACTGAAGCAAACTGCCTTAAATTGAAGAGACTACAATATTCAGGTCTAAATTTCAGTAGCTGAGTTGTAACATTATGTGAATACAATACTATGTCGGATTAAATCTTATTGTAGCTTTTGAATTTTAAATGGACTTTAGTAAGTTTGGTGTTTCATGTCTCATCATCATAGATGGTTTTCTTTGCCTACCTGTTCCACAAAGGCTTGGTCAACAGATGGCAGTCCAGCCAGAAACTAACATAGGAGCTGCTATCTACACAACACACAGAGCATAATGTTTTCACATTGAGTTTCCTGTGTTTGTATAAATAATATTGGCACAAGATGGGTATTGATGAACCTTTTTGAAATATCAGGCCTTTCTGTCAGGGGAGCATATGAAAACATCAGTCCCAAGGAGGGGACAGTATACTACCTCAAAATTATACACATGATGATTGGCCAGTCAAACACCCTCAAAGTAATGTACATCTTGTACAAGATAGTGTTAGGTTTTGATCTTGCATTGTTTTGCTTTGGCGCCTTTTTCTAAAATTGACTTGCTACTCGATCTAAATAGTAGCAAGTATTGATCAGACCGTTCAACGTTGTACGTGTAAAATGTTGGCACAGAGGTTTTTGTACTCCATTAACATTGGTGGTTTTGTTCTGCTTGTAGACATGTGAGAATTTCCATGTGAGAGACAACTTTGGGTGAATGATGCGACTTAAGATACAGGAATGTTGGGACGACCTGTGTTATTAAGATCTAATGATTGGCAATTTGCAGTAGGAAAGATCATGCACATTTTGTCTTGAAACATAATATCTGTTAATTTGCCACATTAGATAATCCGATTAATCATAGTGATCTACAGTCATTGAAGGATACCATAATGAACTGGAAATTTAGATTTGATGCCCTTGCTTCCTCTAGTTGGTTCAGCTAACTTCCAATTGGTATTATGCACTCATAAATCAGCATTTATTATCTGTAATGATGGTTTATTGTAATTGCCATTTATAGTTGAGGATTTAACATGCACAGTAGGCTAAAGATAATGATGGGCAATTCTTTTGTGCTCTTTGTGGCTATTATTGCAGATAAGATTTTGATTTACATCATGAATAAACATTTCTTTTGTAATTACAGGTGAGATTTTTATTCATTATCTGCTGAGGGATGGCTGGCAATTCTTGAAGACTGGTGTCAATGTTGTGTACACGTTTCAGAAAAGGCTTTGGGAGCTAGTATTTATACTTGCAAGGTGATAGCATATTGTTTTGATGCACTGCAAACCTTGCAAATTAGAGCATGTAAGTTACTACTTATAATCATTTTCCCATAGCAAGTAAAATACTGTGCTTCCAATTTTTTCTCTCCTCTGAAATGTGTGCACTAACATTAGGACATTGGTGTATTGGTATCAGTGTTGGATAATACAACCAGTTATTGTGTTTGCAGTTTAATATAACTATATGAGCTAGATACAAGAATGTTCATTTATATAATTATGAAAATATTTTCTGATCATGAGGAAAACTTTCTGAAGTACATTGACTTCTACGATGATGTAGCTAAAATGCAACCACTAGCAGTATAGAAGACCTATTGATATAAATATAATGCATTGGAACTTTACAAATGCTTCTCCCCTGCACCATGTACTGTGTTGTATAATTGAGCATAATTCTTTTGAACAATGTTCATTGGTTAACAATAAAGAACAGGAAAAAAAGTTGGTCTACTTTTCTTTTAGAAATGTGCACTTTCTTTCTCTCCCCTCCCCCTTCTCTTTGTCCT
The DNA here is from genome assembly GCF_018977255.1 of Callorhinchus milii. Taxonomy (NCBI): domain Eukaryota; kingdom Metazoa; phylum Chordata; class Chondrichthyes; order Chimaeriformes; family Callorhinchidae; genus Callorhinchus; species Callorhinchus milii. Next base: position 65,788,166 of record NW_024704745.1, on the reverse strand, counting down.
CATGAATGGTTCTCATTGAAGCTTGTACTGTATATGATGTGCTGTAGGGACCTACCAGTACAGCTGTAACCACTGAGGATTTCACAGTCATCTGTCTGTGTACCTTATCTACATTCTTTAAAAAGTTTGTCATGTTCTATTTAATTTTGCCCACAAATATACAGTCAATTCACTACAGTATATTTGAAGAGCTTTGAAATTTCTTAAAGGTGTCATAAAGCACTACATCAAATGCAAGGATTATTATTTTCATGAAAAGGAACTGGTAAACTTTCCTTAGAGTAGATGTCTGAGTTGGCCTGGAATGTATTAATATTTTTAATGTGATTATTCAGTTTACTTGGTGTCCTTTGAGCTGCACTGTTGGGTTAATATATGAATGGCTTGGCCTAGTTAGCAACACAGCTGCAGTTTTGTGTGGCTTTTGTCTGCAGGTGAAATGCTTTGTGTATTGAGCTATTTGAAACCACAAGAAGTACTTAATGTTCTAACACAGATGGGGGGGGATGAATTTCAGCTTTCATATTTTCTTTAATAAAAAGTTTGATTTGTTTTGCCACTGTCTAGGTTAGTGGCTTAGTTTCAAATTCTGTCAGCTAATTCTTTATTCTGTCTAAGATTTTTAAAATAAGACATTGATACCATTGATCACTCTATCCTCCTCCACCGCCTCTCTCTCACCTTAACCTTCATGGTTCTATCCTTGAGTGGTTCAGATCCTACCTCTCACACCGTCTCTACTTCATCTCCACAAACTGCTTCTCCTCCAGACCCCGCACCGTCTTGTGCAGGTTTCTGAGGGTTCTGTCCTTGGTCCCTTCCTCTTCAATATCTATCTGCTCCCTCTTGGTGATATTCACAGGTATGGGGTCAACTTCCACATGTATGCAGATGACACCCAACTCTTATCTCTCTGCCTCCACCCTCGACTCCAAGACCACTGCTGTCCTGACAGAATGTCTGTCAGACATCAAGTCCTGGATGAGAGCCAACTTTTTACAGTTGAATGTCAACAGGAGCAAGGCTTTCCTGATTGGTTCCCGTCCTCATCTCAGGCACTGACACCATCATCATCCAAGGATGCACACTCCACCTCCCTTAGCCATTCTGGAAACTTGGGAGTCTTGTTTAACCCTCAACTGTCCTTTCTACCCCACATTTGTGCCATGACCCTCTGCCTTACCCCACCTCCACAACATTACGTGGCTCCACCACGGCCTCACCCCTCGGGCTGCCGAAACCCTCATACATTCTTTCATCACATCTAGGCTTAACTGCACCATCTCCCTGCTTGTCAGCATTTCCAACTCTTCCCTCCACAAGCTGCAGATCATCCAGAACTCTGCGGCTTGTGTCCTCTTCTGCAACAGGTTCTGTGACCACATCACACCCACACTACCCTGGTTCCCCATCCCCCAGAGAATAGAGTTCAAAATCCTCACCTTCAAGGCCCTCCATGGCCTTGTCTGTTCCTACCTCTGACCTGCTGACCCCATATCAACCTGTCTGCTCCCTCCATGCAGCAGGCTCTGGCCTGCTCCACCATCAGTGGCTGGACCTTTAGCCTTTCTGACGCCACCCAATGGAACTCCATCCCACATTCCTTTCACCTTGCTCCCTCCTTCAAGGCATGTCTCAAAACCCTCCTCTTCAACCGAGCCTTCGGCCACCCTCCTACCCTCCCCTTCACCCTCTCCAATCCCGACCCCCAGCTTGGTTCCAAATTCCTGACCGTCCAGCGCCTTGGGACGTCCTCCCGATGTGAAAGGCACTATCAAATGTAATTTTGTATTGATATTGTAACTGTTTAGGTTTTGGAGCATTGCAATCAACTGGAATTGAAGCTTAAAAGCATGACCCTAACAGTTAGGATGATCCTAACTGGACAGGCAGCAGGAAAGTTTGCCAGACAATGCTTTTAATGACAAACTGTGCAGTTTTAGCCGGTTAGACTCCAGCAGTACCATAGTGCACAATCTGGGTTCCCAAGTTCATGCACCTAATATTCTCTTAACTGTTAAGCAGGATGTATCCCTCCAGGGGGAAGAGTGTGTATTCTATTCCAATACCGAATTTCCATGTGTAGCTGAGATGCACAGAATTCTTGTTTGGATATTCTTAAGCGTTAAGCATGGGCTTCCACATGTCAAACACCTGGCTGACCAAAAGAAAAACCCTACTAGCAAATATTAAATGAACCTGGGATTTTCTAAACTAGTATGCTTGTATATTTAAGAATGGAGAATGGATTGTATTAATGTTTATAGGGTATTTTTTAAGTCAGAATCTTTTCACAATTTCCTGTGATTTTTATAAATGAAAATGACAAATTAGTCCCATAAACAGTGATTTATTTTTTAAAAAAAGGCTAAACCTCTGAAGGAAAGAGGGGAGAGTGGAAATAATTAAATGTAGAAGGCTCCGGCATGTGATGCCCTTGGGTAAAGAATCCGGAAACAAACTGCTAAAACCAGTTATAGTATAATTTGAATTGTCTCCTAATAATCTGTGTTACTGAGCTCTGAGGTACCGAGCTTTGAGATGCCACCCCTCATGAAGGGTGCTTATATAAATGCTTGTTGCTTATAAAACTATCAGAAATGGATGGCACAGGAAAAGGCCAGTTGGCTCATTGTCTGCGCCTGTTCCTTTTAAGAGCAATTATTTCAGTTTCACTTCTCTGGCCTTTCTCCACTCCTCTGGAGTTGACTCCTTTTTAGGTATTTATTTTATTCCTTTTTGAAAGCCATTATGGATTTTGCTTCAACCACTGCTCTCACAGGACATTATGTATCCTAACTTGTGTGAAAAAATTCCTCATTGGCTGGTTTACAAATTCTTAAATTTATGCCCTCCGGTCACTGATTCACCAACCAGTGGTACTAATTTCTCCCTCTTGACTATCAGATCATCCCTCAACCTATAAAAAATACTTCTAAATCTGTTTCTGCCATGCCCACATCCAATATAATGAGGAAGAAATTGCACAAATAATTTTGTTCAACATTTTGTACTGTTCAATCCACAGTTAAAAAGACTATTCAATTTCTGAGGGGAGTGGGGGTGAAGAAAACCTGACCTTTTAAAGTGATTGTTTAAAAACAAATTCTAAGATTTTCATCTGAAGAATGTATTTCTATCTGACATTGACTGTGATCCAGAACGTACTATTTGGTTATTCAAGATGTGAATCCATTTTAAATTTAGGAGAAAGATAAATATGTGATGTAAAAGATGAGCACACTTTATAACGAGCTGTGCATCACAAGATTATTCGTTCTGCTTTGTCTTGCCACATAAAGAATGTAGAAGTGTGTGATCATAAATGAGGAAAATTGCTGTTTGGACATTGCCAGCGTTTTGGGACATCCTCCTGACCTGAAAGGCGCTATATGTATGTAATGTTGTTGTTAATTTCTCTTTGCTCGCTCTTTTGGTCCCCTTCACTCTCCCTCCGCCTGAAAAGAAGATTTCAAAGTATTGTCCCCCAACACGAGCTTTGTTTTCTTCAATCCTAAATAACATGATCCACTCTCCCATTGCCTCAAAATTTTTTTTTCTAATGCACTAAGTTTAAATCTGCATATGGACTGGTATTATAGTACCAAATTGCTTAATCATTCTACACATGGAGAAAAAATGTATCAGGTGACATTGCTTGGAAAGTAACCCCTTTCCAGTTTTCAATGCACATATGGGCGAAAGCACCTTTCATCTGCACTTCACTTTTGACGGTGTGTGAATTTATTTTGACTAAGAATGAAGAAATGAATTGCTTTTGACATTATGGAAATACTACATTTCAACTGACTGGTAATTTGTGTGTAAAGTAATCTTAGCCAATTTTCTTCTCTTTGGGGAAGTGTGCTTTTGTGCGTGGTTTTAACTTGCAATGTGGAAGCTCACGTACTTGTAATAAATTATATGCAAGATCTACTTATATTTTATCTCTCCCACATTCCCTTCAGATGCTATGCTCTCTCTCTTTCCCCCCCATTCAGAGGCCACGTTGTCATTCTCCCTCCAGAGGCTATATTGTGTGTGTTGTATATTGTTATTGTTTCTGTCTCTCCCCTTTAGAAGCTATATTGTATGTTTCTATTTATCTTTCACATGTTACAGTGTATAGCTCTCCTCATGTGGGGGTTACTTTGTATTTCCCTCAAAGGCTACATTGTATCTCTCTTCTAAGACCACATTGTATTTCATTTGCAGGTTACATTGTATCTTCATCTTATAGTATCTTCACATGTTACAGTGAATCTCCTGTGTTTTTTTTAATGGAATCCTGTAGCTCGGTGGTTAAGATCACTCTTAACATGGGTTAATTCCCGGCGGGGCGAAACGTTGGGCAAGTGTCCTTACTCCACACGCCTCGGTTTATCTAGCAGTAAGTAGGAACCTGGTTGTTAGTCGATTGGCAGATTGTTTTTCTGGGGGTAATGATCCCTTCAAAAAAAAATAATAATTTGGTCACTTCAATCCATGACTGTTTGTGGGAAACTGCTGTGTGCAATTGGCTGCCACGTTTTGCCCACCAAATATACAGTTAATTCACTTTACAATATATTCTGTGAAGCGCTTTGAGAAGTCGAGATCAAATGCAAGGATTATTATTTTCGCAGAATGTCTGTCCCTTGGTTTTGATTCTCCCGGCACAAGTGCCTCAGGTTTCCTGCAACATCAGCCACCTTGGTCTAATGCCAGAGAGACTAGTTTTCTCTGGTCCTTTGCTACTTCTGCCTTCTGTGTACAGGCTTGAGTCTCCTGCTGTATTGAATTTAGCCCTAAGGCTCCATACTATCAACCTCTCCCCACTGCATTTAACAACTTGATATCGTTTTCAAATTACTAATCCTTTTTCAACTCCTTTTCATTTGGTAAATGGAATGTATTCAAATAATATGTATGTTGCTTTGAGAATTGGCCACTGTCCTGATTCTGATAAATGGAATAGATATTGTCATAATTATAAAAGATACTGTCTATGCATAAAATGTTTAGAGGTGTGGAAATAACTGAGCTGGTGACTATTGCTTTTGGGTCAAACAAATTTAAATCTAACATTTTATGACCAAGTTGGCATGAGGGAGGTGTTCTAGCTCGTTGTTTTTTCTCCAAATATTGTACAGGCGTATTACTCAATGCATTAAATTTAAATCTGCATACGAACAGTCATTAAAACATCAAATTGCTTAACCATTTTCTACATGGAGAAAAATTGTATCAGGCATCATTGCTTGGAAAGTAACTCCTTCGCTTTTCCAGTGTTCATTGCATATATACGATGTGTCATGGAATTGATGTTCATATGAATACAGGCTGACAAAAACCTTGCTTCAGCATCTCACTTGCAAGGCTGCATCTTTGACAATGCAGCACTCCCTGGTACCACTTAATGGATATTCTGCATGCATATGGATGAATCATAATGTATAATCATCCTTTATTAAAACACCAAAGTACTCTTGACTTTTGCATTGGTAATCTTGTCAAAACAGTGAAAACTAAAAATTGTACTTGTGTTCTTACCCCACCACCTCATTTAGCATTTTATTTGTAAAACTCTCAGATGTTGTAACTATATCTAAACTTTACAATTTGCAATTCTTCATAACACAATGGTAAATGAAACAAGAGTGATCATATTGATCTTTTATATGGCATTCAATGGTAATGTTTTTTTCTTTAGTTTAGATTCAGGAGACTGGGTTGATTAAGCTCCATTTACACTAGGGATGCAATTTACATGAGATCGATTCAAAATTCCTTTCATTTTCAATGACTTCAAAATGTTTCCAGAGCATGTAATGGTTTAATCACTCCACACTTCAGTCATATCATCCATGAATTGAAAACACTGGGTTCAAAAAGTGATTTGAAAATGAGCCTGACTGCTGCATTATATTTAATTGTTCAGTATTCCCATAATGTAAGCCTGAATGTAATAAACTAAACTCAGTCTGAATATTTGATTCATCCAGGTCCTTTAAGCAAGCAGACAACCAGCCTTCATCTGATATGCATATACTTTTATTTGCTGGAAATCTTTGTTGCAAATTGTATAAAACTTCTACAACAACAAAATTGCATTTGTAAAGTGCCTTTCAGTGCGGGAGGACTTCCCAAGGTGCTGGACAGACATAGTCTGGAACCTGCTGAGCGGAGGGAGTGAGCAGGACGGAGGGAGGTTAGGAGGTCGCAGAGGTAGAGGGGAGCAAGACTGGAGGGCTTTGAAGGTGAGGACCAGGATCTTGGAACATTATCCTCTGTGTGATGGAAAGTCAGTGGAGTTGGGCAAGGATGAGGTGATAAGGTCATGGAGCCTGGTGCGGGAGAGGACACGGGCTGCAGAGTTCTGGATGATCTACAGCCTATAGAGGGAGGAGTTGGGGAGGCCGACAAGCAATGAGTTTGCATAGTCGAGCCTCAATGTAATGAAAGAATGTATGAGGGTTTCGGCGGCCTGCGGTGTGAGACTGGCGGAGAATGGGGAAGGCAGAGCGGGTCATGGCGCAGATGTGGGGTAGAAAGGATAGTTGAGAGTGAAACAAGACCCCAACGTTCTGGACTGGCTTAGCAAGGTGGAGTGTTCTACCGCTCCAGTTCTCTAGTTCTTCTAACACTACAACAAAAGTGAAGATGGCTACAATATACAATTTAACACACCATGCACGAGTGAGGTAAAACGAGGGGTAAGACTTAGTTTTCATAAAATAAGTTTGTCCACTTGTAACAGACTAAGTGTGATGCCTCAAGACATTTTAATCAAGCTACTTCTTTCCTGTGGCTTGCGTTCAATTCCTTTAAATATTTCATGCTCACTGTAGTGGCTAATGTTCTAGAAGAATGAGATACTAATATTGCTGCAGTTGCACAATGGTACAACAGCTTTATTACGTTACAGGATGGTGGTAGCTATGTGGAGGGAACAGCTAGGGAAGTAGAATTGGAGCAGGTCATGAAGGGATTTAAACGCAAAAATTAGGATTTGGAATTCAATTCTCTGGGGGATATGGAGCCAAGAGCAATAGTGGTTAGCACATTTGTCTCACAAGAGGACAAAAGTTAAATTCCAGGGTGCAGCAAAACCTTAGGCATGTTTCCTTACTCCATGTGTCTCGGTTTACCTACGAGTAAGTAGGAACCCAGTTGCTAACCAATTGATGGATTGCTTTCTGGGGGTAATAATCTCCAAAAAAATTTGGTCATTCAGTACATGACTGTTTGTGGGACACTACTGTGTGCTACTGGCTGCCATGTTTCAGCCACAAAATATAGTCAACTCACTTTACGGTACATTATGTGAAGTGCTTCGAGATGTCTGAATGATATGATGAGGGTTATATCAAATACAAGGTTATTATGATGAAAGTGATAGGCTGTTAGGCTGGATGTTCTGCAGCTTGTGTAGGTAGGGAGGAGCTGGGGAAGTCTGGTGAGCAGGATTTTGGAAAAATCAAGTCTGGATGTGATGGAAGGTGTGAAAAATACAAACTTGTTCCTGGTATGGCTAGTAGAATTTGTCAAAAGACTTGCATTTTATTTGGATAAAAGAAACCCAATATTTTCCAATTTAATACAGCATATTTAAAGTTACATAAACAAACTGTACAGGTGAACAGGTGCTTTTGTGTTACATTCCTACTGTAGCATCAATGACTCATGAGACATTGCAGTCCTAAATCAATGACTACTATTTTTCTTTCAAATCTGTTATGACTTTTCCCAAGAGTAAAACATGTAAGCCACATGTCCTTTTGTCTGTGTATGAATAGTTGAAATCATTTTAAAATCCAAGTATTGCATGTGGTTGTCAAATTACTCGATATTTGTCATGCTTCATAAAGCCCTAAACTCTTAACCAACTTAGCAACATGAATAATTAAATGGCACTCCTTGCACATAGCATAATAGTGCATCATGCAGAAAATGATCAACAGCAACCTGATGACCTGGAAGGTGGCCTTTTTTAAATGCTGTTAATAATAGTTGTGGGGGGGGGGGGAGTTGAGCTGATGGAGCCAGATACCATAGGCCCTTAAATTGATGAAGAATGTCTCGCTTGTTGTACATTTCATAGACTATGCAAATGACTCCTGCATGAATTAAAAATTTAGTACTACCAGAGATCCTTGCCATCAAATATGCAATCATAATAATGAGCACTTTTGTTGAGTATGGAGACAGCCTCACATTTTATGTGAAATAAGAAAGCCTTCTTTCCTATCATTCAACATAAATCTCAAACACGAGAACTGACACAAATAAGGAACAATTGATGTGATGGAATAAAAATGGTCTTTGTCCCTGAAAACTACAAATATGAAAGATTAAATAAAACGAAACTATAAACTTATACAACTAATTTGGCAAACTTTGGGGGCAAAGCAAAGGCATTGCAAAATGGAGGTCAGAGGTCAATAAAAAGCCTTGATTGCAATAGTAGTGATTACTATTAAAACCTAGAGTTTATTTTATATATATATATCCATGTTGGAAACAATTACATGAAAGGAATGCATATAATTCTTAGAATTTTATTTCCAGATGATTGTTCCCTATGAAGTTGACAGATAATCCTGCTTGCGTGAGGAGACATGAATGAAGTAGAATCTCTTATCTAGAGCAATGTACCACATACTGAATAAGTTAAGAAAATATAAATTAAGAAAACAAAGAAAATTATAATGGTTGGGAGAAATTCTGGTAGGAAAAATAACTGGAAAAATGATTGAATAGTGCAATCTCTTTGGATCCAAACATGTGAAGAGGGCGACAACATAAATCAAAATATCAGATATAAAATGGGCAGTTTTTAATCAGGCACTCCTAATTTGTAAGGAAGGAGTACATTTTGTCCTTTATGACCTGGTCATAAGTTCCGCATGGAATAATTGGTAATATTCTACCTGGTATATAATGAGGTAACAATTAGACCACTGAAACTGACTAATTGATCCAAATTAGTTTCACAGGATTTCATCATCAGGTCATTACACCACCAGGGGTTGATCAAATAAACCTTCCATCAATTACAGCAAGAACCAAAAGGATTTGCTGTTCTTCAATATATTGGACAGAGGTTGCGTCCAGTGACAACCATGTTATGTTACTTGACATTAATGGAGCTAGAGTATTAACATTCGTACAATGTAAGTGATGGTGCACATCCACACATTTAAGTGAGTTACATAAAATTATTAATTATTTAAAATGGTATAAATATAAATGCTCACAAACTCTGCCAATCATGTTTTGTTAATATTGCATGAACTCTACTTATATTCTTAATATAACCTAATTTTAAGAATCACACTGGCCAGCAAGTTAATGAAGCTTAGAAATCATGAGCTGTACTTGACAGAGACGAATATGGATCTACATGACTTTTAATTCAATCCAATTTGTTTCACAACATTGATGATAAAACATTGTGAAAATGAAATGACAAACAGTAATTATTGCAGACGTTATAATTAGTTACACTAACAGTTTCAGACAGGCCATACATACTAAATACATCAAGACAGCATCAGTGCAAGTGGCATTCAAATGTCCTATCAAAAATTACTTTTTCTATTAAAGTGTTTGACACTTGGTAAGGGTTTACAAAATAGCAATAATTAATACAATAGGAATCTTGAGAGATTTGAGAAAAAAATGAACTATTCCACTTACTGCAATAAGCATACTTTCTGATTTAATACAGGCTTTGTGTTATATTTTCAGCCCATACATATGTGTTTTTTTCAGACAGTATTTAAAAATCTTAATCTATAGGGAATTATGCTGAACACAATGTGAATGTTGACTTTAGGGAAAACTCAGAACAATTCATCTTACATACTGCTCTGAATTAAAATACACAATACCTGATATAAGCATAGAAAGGTTTGAATCAGTGCAATCTAATATCTCCATATTTGAAGATGATCAATTCATGGCAAGATCTCCTCCACTGTCTGTAGATACAATTGAACAACAATACTGGCTTTGTATAAAGAGTCATTATATTTTAACCTAAGACATTTTCAGCTCACAGCTTCTGTTGACACTAATGCACATCAGTGTCAGCAATACAATATTGAAGATGCATTCTACCAGTTCCACCCCCTCAACACATTTGGCTGTTAATAAACGTAGATCAAACACTTTTGAGAATACTGTAAATTGGGAAACTCATCAAATTAATTTTCCTATATTAATGTTGATCAAATTCACAACACACAGCAGATAGTCTGTTTTAAAAATTACTGCTTTATTGCACAGATCTTAAGGTAGTAATAAACCAGAAATATAATCCACATGGTACTGCTATTCATCACTCACAGTAATAAATCAGTCATACAGCACTACAGTCCTCAAAGTCCGATGTTGTCTTCCATGCAGCATTTGTACCTTTCTGATGCACAACTTACATTCTGCCAAAGAATTGTGAAATCTACTGTTTACTAAGATTCTGGTGACGTTTGTGCTCCTGTAAAAGCTATAACTTTTGTTTTTACAGCCCTCTTGAAACTCCAATTATGGTCCTAGTATTGGTAACAAAAGCTCCAGCCCACAGTCTATTTCCAGATTCACACAATTCACTTCGACTGAAAACACTGGCAGCTTTGGGTGAATGAAATTTCCCGATTTACAGTATTTATTCAGACTTTTACTTCTTTTGCTGTTATTATGAACATACTGTATTTTTATATTTCAAACACTGATGTTTCTTTGATACTGCAGACTATAAATTCATGCAATTTAAATACTATTGTTGCATTTGAAAACAATCTGGTAAATTGACTACATTGTTATCAAATAGATAGGGCATGGGGGGGAGGGCAGGAAGTGGGGGTATGAAGTCAATTGTTCATCATATCATTCAAAAAACCTATGTTGATCCAAACATATCAAAACAGACATACTGGATTGTACAGTACCCATACAAACTGAACGTCGTAGTTGTACTGTAAGAATGCAAGGGATTCAAAATCAACAGCATTGTACTGTAGATGAGGAGGGGACCAATTACTCTTATTGTATACAACAATTTGTTATGGATATGTGCTGAACATGGTTCAGAATATCAAATATGTCTATATGCACAATGCTCTGTATAAAGCATTCATACCCAAAGTCTACTTAGTGTGACACATAGTGCCACACAAGTAGTGAAGAGGTTATCTTATTAGAGGTGTTTGGACATGGTTTCAGGAATCATTTTACCAAGTTCCCTGAAATTTGCCATTATTCTGTTTAACGGTTAAATGAATCGCATGCAATACACAGAGATGTCCTTTACTAAATATCCTTGACTAAATATCCTTTACTAATAAGGAAGTTTTTAATCAGTTTTTGGTCAGAATATTAGATGGCTTGATGTATGGAATTAAGGCATTCCACATTAGGGTGAGGAGGGAAAAAGGAGAGATAAGTGATGGCAAAAGAATAGCCATTACCAATTCATCCCATTGCAATATTCTCTTCTGCCACTCGTCCAATGTTACAAGTGATATTGATGGTTCTGAAGCATACAATACAGCTAAACCTGGAAGTTAAACAACATGGTAGTGAGTGTCTTACAAGGGTCAAAATTATTGGGACTTAAAAAAAGCTAATTTATTTTTATTCTTATAAACTGCAAACTATTGTCCATATGAAAGTGCTACTATGTTTTGTCTGTTAAATTATTATAAGCTTACATTGTATTTTTGCTAGATTTTTCTTACTATTACAAATGGTCACATTTTGCTGAATCCTTGACAGATTTATCCACAGGTCACTTCAATTCTTCAGCATGCAACTGATAGGAAATGTTACCAAGGTAGAATTTGGATTAAACTTCCTCCCCGAGTGAGACATTCAACCTTGCATCTTGGTTGTAGATTGTTACAACTCACCAGTGCAACTGACAGATTCAAAAATCAGTTAAGAGTTGTGACTCAAACCCATATATTTTTGTCAATTCTTTTTCATCCTCTCCTGAAGGTTCAGGTGTATGGTTGTATTTGTGCCTTCTGATGGTTGTATGAGACCCGAGTGGCCATTCTTTATGTGAGTCTTGACACTGTCACACACTATTCAACTCTTAAGGGACATCACGGCTGAGCCCACTCCCACGTGGGTCACTGAACAGTGAACGGGAAGGCCATCTTTCTCCTCCCTATACCATGGGCACCGCTGGGGCAAACTGCAACACCTATGTTGCTGCCCTGCTCCTTGAACTAACTCAGGACACATCAAGATTATCTACCAACCATTGAGGGAATTCAGAAATTCAGGTTCAGAAAGCAATTATAGTAATTTAAAAAAACATCACAATATGTTATTGATGATTATTTCTATTAAACTTTTGATGTACTATTTTATATACATAAGAGATAAGCCTATATTTTCAGGGTCTATCGTATACTGATTGTAAAAAAAAAAGTAAAACTTTGGCTATTTGTAGCTTTCAACATACAGTGTGAGATAGGCCTCATAGATTTATGCTATCCACAGGAGGTATTTTGTTCAAATTGCATGATTGCGAATTAGTGAAATGGATAATGCAAAATTTCTGTAAATTGAACTGTGTAAATGATTAATTTCAAGGATATGGTAAAATGTTGCCCAAAATGGCCCCTGGTCATAGTTACACAAGATTGTGAATTTACGGTATTATTAAATATAAATTTAAAACAGTACTGTAGATTATTTTAAAGATACAATTTGTATCAACAATGAAAGGTCATTTCTGGCCATTAAGGACTTGAAGCTGCAATGTAGTCACAGCTAAACTGAATGCATATTAAAGAACTCCCTGGAGGAATGAATATGACACTGCAGCTGGCAAATCTCACTAAAAAAACACCAGAAACAACCCTTACTGAAACAAAACAGGCATTTTGTCTGTTTTCAACTTTTAAAAAATGTGGCAAGATAAATCAGGCCTGTCATAATATGCATTAATGCTTGAATTTGCATTAATAGCATCAATACAGGTGTAAAATATATTCAAAATGTTTAAACAGTGGTTTAATTAAAAGGATGCTTTTTAGTGCAGCCTCAACATGTAATGGAACACTTTTCACATCTTCATACAAAAAAAATCAACTGATCTCCAGTTAAACTTAGCTATGAATTGCTGTCAGCTGAAGGTCAGGTGATATCATGACTACACTATCCAATCAGTGGTGATGTGCACGGAGACAACCAGAAAGTTGCAATTGTACCTCCTTTTACCACCAATTTTGTTCCAAAACACTGAAAAGTGCCAAAAGCCACTCAATATTGTTTTCAGAGCAGGTTATCAGACTTTCAACTAGTAGATTTTACTATAAAGCTGCAATATATTACGGAAATCGGAAATTAAGATTTAAAATATTAAAATAATTTCAGACAATTTTTAAGCCAAATATAAAAGTTAAAACAATACTACAGATCCCCCTTCTCTGGAAAAACCTACCTGCTCTACCTAATGTGCATAATTCTCCTCAGTCTCAACTGGTGAACCTTTGTACGTAAAAAACACAGTACTACTAACAGCACTAGTGGCAACTCTACACACGTTCTTGTGGGATCTATTAACAAAGGACATCATTAAGAACTGAATTTTTAAAAAAGGTGCTTCAACATATAAATTCTCAGAACTCTAAAATCATAATTTAAAAAAAATGCTTCCTATAGTACACTGCAGCTGTTTTTTAAAAAAATTCAACACTGATAACACTTTCAAGTTAAAAACACAAAATAAATTCCCCTTTGCTACAGAGCATTTCATTACACGTTACTCTTCTAGATGATCTTCTTGCTGTGAAGGATCTCAGAAATGCTATTGTAGCAAACGATACCAGCGATCAGCTGAGAAATAAGAATGACACCAGGCTGACGCATTTCATGTCAATAACCCAATTTTGACTTTTCTACTAAAATAGCCGCGGCAAGTTGCTGGGCATCGATGGTGTGGGGATTCCTTTTCATTACCATCCGTACAAGATCAGCGGGAAATATGTTGCACAAATTTATGAAAACCTGGTCGCGGGCTTCTTGGAACCTTTGCTGATTTGATGGTTCAGGAGGGAGACCGCTCCATGGCATCCTCCAGGTCTGCTCCCTTTTTTCAGGTAGGCTTTGGAATGTAAATTGATCATAACATGGCTGAGTGGGGTTGTTAGGTAATGAATATCCTGGTGGATAACCGTAAGCATCCATCCCATAACCATGCCAGTCCCAGTTAAATCTTTCTTGACTTACATAAGGTTTCCTCGGTCTCATTGGCATATTTTCATACAACCGAGAGTCTGAGAAGCTTTCTATCCTCGTTGTTCCCAGTGCCCTTGCCATGTGCATATTCTGTGGATGTTGGGTGTTCTGTGGTGCAGGATATTCACCAGGACAGCTGGAGCGAGCTCCAACTACTGGATGCTGCAAATGTGAAGCTATGTACGAGACTGGGGTTTTGTGTTGTGGTTTTTGTTCTTCATGACTATAACTCTGCACTCTTGTTAGACTATCATGATAACCCTGGATAAAAGGCTGATGTCGGGTGTGAAACTGGTGAGACTTGAGGTTTTCCTCGAGCATTGTATCTGGAGAACTTGGGTAAGCTCGTTCATTGTACCCAACATAGGAATCACTGCTACCACAACTTATACTCCCTTCACTGCTACAATCAGAACCCATATGGTTCATTCTGTATTCCTTATCTATAGCGAACCGGTCAGGACTTTGTGTACTAGAAAAACTAAGATTAGAGTACGCATTGACCATGGAGTAATAGTCTACATCAACTGGAGATTCACATTTTGGGTGCTGGCTGCTGTAGGACATATGTGCTCCATGGTTGTTGGTTGACATAACAGGTGCATATGGTGTTGGAATCCCCTGTTCTTGTGGAAGAAAGTGCATTCCAGAACTAGATGCCCCACCACCATACTTTGCAGCTGAGGGATTTGATGCACCAACGAGGGAAGGCACAGACCTAGTTTCCAATCTGGTTTTATTGGAAAGTTTCTCTTCGACCTCATTATAAAGAGGAGTTCGTATACTTGGGTCCGACTGTCTTTTAGGAGCTGTACGTTTGACGTCAGACATGCCCTCAGTCTTCGTATTAGTTGGAACACTGTTGCTCTTCACTAAGCCGCCTTCATTAGTGGTTTTAGTTGTCGAGTTCTTTGCGATGGCACGCAGCTCATCAGCCACAGAACGCTGTGGCTGTGTACCCCGTTCTGGATGGTAATATTTACATTTATGGCCATACGTGCACTTCTTTCCTGTCAAAACACAAGGTTTAAGGTTATTTCAGAAGCATATGAAGAAAAATAATTAAAACATTCAATAGAAAAGAAATAGCAATACTTTAGTGTGAAACGAATTGCAACAATGAAGCTTGAGGAGTTCATTTCAGTAAGTAACTCCCGAGTAATCACTCATGGGAACAGCTTAACTTTTTGTCTGGCAGAGGGAGGGCATGCATATTCTACTTAAGTTAAAGCAAACACTACACATTTGGATGGAAATCACCAATGTTCCAGTACAGATTGGGGAAGCTATTCTTGCTAAAGAGATAGATGGCACATGTCCTTGTTGAAGGCTTATTTTTATAATAAATATACATTCAATCATTACTGAAAACCTCCAGATTGAGTAAATAGTTAGCCATTTCACCACAACAATAAAACTCTTTACCTCAGGATATTTTTGCTGAAAGCTATTACTGATGGTATCTCTCTCTCTCTTCCCCCCCTCCCCCACCTTCCCATCTCTGGTGCTCTTTAGTCAACATATTTAACTTCACATTTTTGAAAAATATATTCTGATTTACTGAGTGTGGCTTAATACACTACATTTAAAACAACAACAAATTACATTTGTAAAACGCTTTTCACATTGTGAGGACGTCACAAGGTGCTATATTCAAAACTAGTTGCAATGCATTCATTGCAACTTCTAGTGTGGATTTCACAATTTTGAGAACAGCAAAAGATTTTGAAACCCTTCTAAAAATCTACAACATTGATCATACATCTACTGCACCTCACCCACCCCATCTCCTACTCTGCTCAGGCTCCCAATTTGACCTTTGTGAAATACTTGGAGGCATTTAATTTGTGAAAGATATTAAGATAGCCCACTGACTTTCCAAAGCCGAAAGTTGGCAAAGCCCAAAAACGGCCTGTGCTTCACTTTCTGCCTCCTTCATTGGATCTTTCATTTCCTTTTCTTTGCCAAAAAAACAGGCAAACCAATCTGTGATTGCAAATCATAGCCCATAATCACAAGCAGCATTTGATTTGGGTGACTGAAAAGTCCAACAAAAGGTCAGAATACTGATGACTTTCAGTATTCAAAAGTTGGCACTGTTTTAAATCTCCGAATCATGAATTGGAACCCTGAATTTGTAATTAATGCAATGCATTTTACTTGCAAATATTTCATCTTATGCCCAATGGCAAAGATATCCATCTTATTATAAATCATGTTCTGGTAGTATATGCATTGACTTAGAACCCGTTATGTTATCTAAAGTATCACTGCAGTTGAATCACTGATGTAGTATAAATTGTAGTTGTGTAAAAATAAAACAGGGTTTTCATTGTATTTCTGACACTTCCCTGTCTAACTCCTCTGGACCCCTTCCCTCTGGCTTCTAAATGTTTCTGACTGAAAACAGCTATCACAAATTCGGTTTATCCTAAGGCCCCATTCTCTCATTCCAATGCTAATAATGTGATCCAACCTCCCAATAAGAGTGGTGCTAACATTATAACGTGCATGGACCCACAACTGGCAGAGGTCAAACAACTATCTGAATCGTTCCATTTCCAGCAATCTTCCAGAAAACATTCCATCCCTCTCAGTTCTGCCAACTCTGTCTTATCTCGTTTGATGATTCTATTCTGTGTACTATAGCTTCTGAAATTAGCTTCTTTCTTCCTTCGCTAAGTGTTTTCCTCAACTGTGTGGCATCCATTAAGAAACTTCTCTGCCTCCACTCTCACTCCTCCTCTTACAATGACAGAATCTCTCTTGCTCTAACTTTCCATCCTGTAGCCACAACATTGGTTTGATCAGCTTCTGCTATTCTGAAATACAATGCTAGAATCAGTTGAATCTTTCCTTTTTCTGATCCTTCTTGAACACCTCCACCACCTCAGGAACTACAGCACAGCAGAGGAGAAAACCTTTATTTCTTGTCTCACTATTGTCAACGTTCCCAAATACTCTTTCTGTAAAACCATGTATTACTCCTCCAATCTGGTATACTTTATTTCTTGCTCATTATACAATTTCCTCCATATTAATGAGGCACATCCACTGCTTTTCAAACTTTTCAGGACTATAAGCAAGCATATTCCTCAGCTCCATGAACCACTTGAATTCCAATCTTCTATCCTCATTCTTACATTGGCCGTCCAACCAAGCTCAATGCAAACTTCAGCAATACAATCTCATCTTCCTTTTGGGCGCTCTTCAGCCCACGATCTAATGATTCCCCAACGTCATCTTTCTGTCATCATCAATCGCCCTCATGTTGTTATTGGGGCCTTTGTCTTGCTAACGCCAAAATATTAGATTCCGGGGGCAAACTAGCTGCTCTGTTTGCCTACATAATATTCACTTCATGTCTAATTGAATGTCATCCTGTAAAGGGCTTCAAGAGATTTATTTTACATAACAGTGTTATATAAATATTTTGTTGAAATTACCTTTCTAGTATATACACGATTTGACTGCCTTTCAATTAGTCAGTGACCCCTTAGTTACTGTTTTATAAGTAAAATTTGCAGAGTCCCTTCATTGTATAAAGAAGCTTTTCTCTCTCTCTCTCTCTCTATCCATCTTTCATTCTCTCTTTCGTCATTTAACCCCCTTCAGTCCTGTACCTAAGAAGGAACCCAGTTTAGTCAATTGGCAGATCACTTTCCGGGGATAATAATCCCTCCAAAAAAATAATAATTTGGTCACTCAATCCATAACTCTTTGTGGGACACTGATATGTGCAATTGGCTCCCATGTTTCACCCACAAAATACATAGCCCCTATACTTTACAGTATATTTGTGGAGTCCTGTACCTCAGTGGTTAGAGCACTCGCCTCGCAAGCGAGAGGACCCGAGTTTAATTCCCGGGCAGGGCAAAACATTGTGCAAGTTTCCTTAGTCCACACTCCTCTGTTCACCTAGCAATAAGTGGGAACCCGGTTGGTAGTCAACTGGTTGATTGCTTTTCCGGGGTAATAATCCCTTCAAAATTAAATAAAAAATAATATGGCCACTCAATTCGTGCTGTTTGTGGGACACTGCTGTGCACAATTTGCTGCCATGTTTCACCCACAAAATATACAGTCAATTCACTTTACACGATATTCTGTGAAGTGCTTTGAGACGTCTCGAAGACATGATAAGGCGCAAATGCAAGGATTATTGTTATCATATTCTGATCATAAGACCTCACCCAAAACATCTTTCTCTTCCAGATTTGATCAATTTACTGTGCACTTAAACATTTTATAATTTGAGCAATTTACCATATGGACACGGCTGTTTCTTGTGTTCTGGTAAAACAGGTCGCTTCCGCAGAAAGTTATCTAAGCTAGGCCCATGGCGGCCCAAAGGGTCATCGGGTGGCATAAACCTAAAATTTTAAATATTAAACATCAAGTAAAATATATACATACAATAAACATCATGAGAAAACAATATCCATATTACTTCATAAAGTTATTAGCCCTATACCCAATGCATGACCAAGAATGCTTTTATTCACCTATAAAATAGCAAGTCTCTGTCCCTACCTCATCTCCAGACTTGATTTCTCTAACGATCTTCTGCTTGACCCTCCTAATCGGGCCCTCATAAACTGAAGTTTATTTAGAACTCTGAGCCCATTATCCTCATCTATTTCCTTGCAGATTGATTTCAGGTCATTTCTGACATCAGAACAACTGCCCATCCTACCTGAGAACTCCCCCATTTCACTTCTTTGCTCACTCTCTGCTTCAAACATTCTGGCCTGCTGAATGTCCCACTCCCCCTCATCATATGTGTCAACTATCAACAATTAACATTCAGGTTACATTTAACTCCAAAACCCAAGAAAAATCAGATTACTCACTTGTCATTTACAAATGAATACATAAGTAAACGCTCATCTATAAATTTTTTCCATTCTGGCTTCTCATTCTGCAAGTCCCTGTAGTTATCATTTGATACAATTATACCATCCGATTCATAAGCCAATTTCACTATGAAGCGATCATCATAACAAACTACTCTTCGTCCTTGAACTCGACGGGATGGTGTGAAGACAAGAATCTTCTCCTTTTCCAACTTGCGCAGGATTTCTTGATCTGTGCACAAAAAAATCACTTGGTTGATTAAAACCATTGGTATAATACTTTTTTAATTTTCACAATATAATTTCCTGTTTGAGGGTACAATTTTTTATGTCTGAGAATACTGAACTTCTAAAGTTACTTCTGGTGTCCCAAGTTTACAACTAGATTGATAAGAATCATACAGCACAGAGGGAGGGCATTCGGCCCACTGTGTCTGTGTCGGCTCTTTGATGGAGCTATCCAACTAGTCCCACTCCCCTGCTTCTAACTCATAGCCCTCCAATTTTTTTCTTTTCAAGTACTTATCCAAATCCCTTCATAACTATGTTTTTTTTAAACCAAAGTTCTTTTGAATTGCCTCGTGCAGTTAAAGCCAGCATGGGCACAGGACATAGACATGGCGATAGAGGTGATTTACAAGTATGTACTCAGGCCTCATAGTAAAGAATTACATGATGGCTTACATTTCTGTTAAGGAATTAATGCAGGGAAATTACCAGCTCTTCACTTTTATATAGAAAATGTATCTAACCTCAGGAGTCTTCCTCATTCTGTGCATCAGCTGACCCTTCACATACAACAACAAAATTACATTTGTAAAGCGCCTCTCATGCAGTAAACCACAGTAGCCTTGTCATATTGTTTTTTTGGAGGGGAGGAGGGAGGAGGTGAAGGAAATTGCTGGTTATCAGGAGGAGAAATTCCATCTGGGTCGAGATTTACTCTTAACAGAATCCATTTTGTTTGATTTTCAGCAGCAGTGCACATGCCTTTGGTACTAACAACCTCCCAGGCAGCTTGCTCATGCTGAACCAGGTGGTGCACAATGTTGGTGTTCTGCTTGACGTTGACCTGAATTTCAAACCTCACACCAGATCGATCACCGAGATTGCCTTGTTCCACTTCCAGGATATAGCCGCTGGAACTCTTACCTCACCTTCAGCATTGTTGAAACCCTCATCCTTCCCTCATGCTGCATTTTTCCAATACTCTCCTCCCCAGCGCTGTTATTACTGTAGCAAACATTCTAATTAGCAACATTTACTTTCATGACCAGTCTCACCAACTGATTATTTATTGTATGATACCTGTGATGAGGGCATCTGGCCTAGACTGTTCCTTCCTCCAGGCAGGCACAAACACAGTAATATCTTTGTGGCCTCTTTCCAAAAACCAGTCCACTGCTAGTTTAATCCCTCGGCAGGAAAACACTTCCTTGTTACCATGACTGTAATAGAAATAAAATGTCACTTAAATGTCACTTAATCTTTGGAACCAGTGGAATTAGTGTGTGGATAGCTCTCCATCAAAAACTCTCCAGCAGGCAAAAGGTGAAATTAGGTAACAATCAGGAAGAGGCTTACTTAAGCAAACAAATAATAGAGTAATGCATTTAAAACATTCATAGAAAATAATTAGTAATGGTAATGGCATTCATCTTTAGATTATAAAGTGAGATTCCAAGTAATTCACTTAATTTTATTGGTGTAAAACTAAATTTTGATCTTTAAAATACTGAGAGGCAAACGTAAGGTAGGAATACATTTGACTTAGATTTATTATAGAATCAGGGCCAAGAGTACAAAAGTGAGAAATATTAATCCATCAAACAATGTTTCAGGGACAGAAGACTGCACTGTATGTTGAGACTTCGATCAAGACCCAGTTAGTGGATATCAGAACACAACCATAAAAACAAGCTTTTGAAATGTGGTTAAAAAATGATACTTTTCCTAGTAAGAACGTGATAGAATTTGTATCCTCAATTCTCCACCTTATCCTTGATTTTTCAACACACAGCATAACAAGATAGTGACTAAGCTTCTGTGGCGCAAGAGAGGGAGGTAAGTAGGGTGTTCTTAGAGCTGAATTGGCTCTAAGGTGACGGATTTTGTAATGAAATGTCAGAATTGTGTCAATTTGTGGGTGGTCTCAGTAGCTCGTTTCCTGAGCCAGGCAGGTCCACAGTAATCCAAACATGCTGTCAACAGACCAGCTGGTCTGGCCTGTTTATCTCCAAGGTACCTGGAGGCAGAGAATCTTCCCACTCACTTCCTGTTAACCTTGGAACACAAAGCTCTAATGGGTAAGGTGGTCCTCGCTGGACAAGAGCAGGACGCTTGCCAGATAGTGTTCTCAGTGGCAAGTTATACAATTTCCAGTAGTATCCCAACACACTCAAGGGGCCCCAATGTTGGCTCTAGCCGACCTGCCTCTGCTGTTAGCTAAGTATATGGTGGTAAGTAAGAGTAGGCGCTCCACTCCAGTCACAGTGACATTTCCAGGTGTAGATAAGATACATATGTGGAAATCTCAGTTGGTTTGGATACTCTTAAGTATGGTGAAGTTCCTGCTCGTGTCAGACACCCAGCTGACTGAAAAAAAACTACTACTATATTGCTTACCATATCAACCTGTCCGCTCCCTCCATTTAGCAAGCTATGGCTTGCTCCACGTTTCCCTGCCCGGCCCGACCCACCATCGTTGGTCGGGCTTTCAGCCTCTCTGCCCCCACCCTTTAGAACTCCACCCCACATTCCCTTTGCCTCGCTCCCTCCCTTTCCTCCTTGAAGGCCCGTCTCAAGACCCTCCTCTTCCCTCCGCCTTCCCTCACCCTCCTAACCCTACTCTCCCTGCCCGCCACCCCTGCAGATCCCAATCCCCTGCTTGGGTCCAAATCCCTGACTGTCAAGCATTTTTGGACGTCCTCCTGACGTGAAGGGTGCTATACAAATGTAATTTGTTGATGTTGTGGTTTTTGGCAAAGTGTACTTTCAGTATTAAATACAAAGGTATTAACTGATCAATGATTGCAACAGAGATGCCACACAAATAAGAACTGACATCTCAACAACATAGGCCTGGAATAGATTGAACATTTTAATCTTATGAGCCATTAGGTGCAGGTATGGAAGCCTGCACGTGTTTAGAGTTGTTGGGTCATACCTTGAGGGGAGGCACCGGAGTCACAGATCAACTCCATTTGTGATAGTTTTGAATGTTTCCATACTTTTACAATGTTTAAATCCTAACTATTCTTTGGGGGATAATGTTAAAAAGTTGGGCACAGTGCCTTACCCTTAGGAAAGAAACTAACTAAAGAGGCATAAGGAAGCTGTCTTATTAATACCAGCTAATCTTGCCCACACCTCATGTACATAGAGTATTTGCACACGTGTCCAACAAGGATTACAGAGAGATCAGGCGTTTTTTCCCCTCTAGTCTAAAGGGCTATTGTAGCTTTCCTACTTTAATCATCTAACTGAACATAGTTCAAGGTTGTTCCAATGAATATACATTACTGTAATTTAAAAATAATTAAAAAATAATCCTTGCATTCAGTATATAGTCTTAACAACAACAACAAAATTACATTTATAGAGCGCCTTTCACGTCGGGTGGACGCCCCAAAGCGCTGAACAGTCAGGTGTCGGGGCCCGAGCATCAAGGGGGGGTGGGGTAGGAGTGAAGGAAGACAGAGAGGTGGGAGGGCGACCAAAGGCACGGTCGAAGAGAAGGATCTTGAGACTGGCCTTGAGGATGCGAGGGAGAAAGCGAGGCAAAGGGGCCGTGGGATGGAGTTCCAGAGTGTGGGGGCAGAGAGGCTGAAAGCTTGGCCACCAATGGTAGGACGGGTTGGGCGGGAGACATGAAGCAGACCGGAACCCGCTGAACAGAGGGATCGGGCAGGTTGGTAGGGAGTCAACAGGTCAAGAGAAGCAACAGGGGGCAAGGCTATGGATGGCCTTGAAAGTGATGACAAACTCGATCCTCTGTGGGACGGGGAGCCAGTGGAGTCGGGCAAGGGTGGGAGTGATGGGGGAGTGGAGTTTGGTGCGGGTGCGAATACGGGCAGCAAAATTTTGAATAATCTGGATTTTATGGATGGTAGTGGAGGGGAGACTGGCGAGGAGGGCATTTGTATAGTCTAGCCGATAGGTGACAAAGGCATGGACCAGGGTTTCAGTGGCTTTTGGGGAGAGGTATTGGCGGAGACGGGTGATCCGTCGGAAGTGGAAGAAAGCGGTGCTGGTGAGGGACTGGATGTGGGGGAGGAAGGATAATTGGGGGTCGAACCTGACGCCTAGGTTGCGTACGGGTTCGGAGCGTTTTAGGGGGAGGTCGGGTTAGGTGGAGGAGGTGAGAGCCGTGAGATTTTAGACGTTGACAAGAGCCAAAGAGTATGGCTTCCTTTTTGTCAACATTCAGCTGAAGGAAGTTTGCGGTCATCCAGCCTCTGAGATCTGACAGGCAGGCTGACAAAACATCAGGGGACTGGGGGTCGCAAAGAGCGGTGGAAAAATAAAGTTGGGTGGACATGTGGAAATGTACCCCATGTCTGCGGATGACATCCCTAAGAGGCAGCATGTAGATCAGAAAGAGGAGGGGGCCAAGGATGGATCCTTGGGGGACCCTGCAGCTGACCGGGTGAGACCGGGAGGAGAAGCCGTTTGTGCAGATGTCCTGTGGTTTGTGAGGTAGGACTCAAACCAGGCGAGTGCAGTCCCACTGAGGTGGATGATGGAGGAAAGGCGGTGGAGGAGGATGGCGTAATCAACTGTGTCGAATGCGGCGGAGAGGTCCAGGGGGACAAAGAGTCAGAAGGAGCTCTGGTCACAGATAGAGAGGATGTCGTTTTGACTTTCACAAGCGCAATCTCGGTACTGTGGGCAGGGCAGAAACTGGACCGGAGGGGTTCGAAGAGGGAATGGGAGGAGAGGTGAGGTTGAGTGTGCAGCCATGGAGGCTGATGCTTCCAGCACCCGAGGTGCGGAGGCGCTGGCAAGAACCAATCAAGAGGGCCTCGGTCTTGCTGACATTGAGTTGGAGAAAGTTGTCCCTTGTCCAGGACTTGACGTCGGACAGGCAGTTGGTCAGGCCAGTAGTCCTGGAGTTGAGGGTGGAGGCAGAGGG
Source organism: Callorhinchus milii (assembly GCF_018977255.1). Classification (NCBI taxonomy): domain Eukaryota; kingdom Metazoa; phylum Chordata; class Chondrichthyes; order Chimaeriformes; family Callorhinchidae; genus Callorhinchus; species Callorhinchus milii. The sequence goes on along the minus strand of NW_024704745.1, from coordinate 65,763,941 downwards.
ATAGAGTTGGATGTCATCCGCACACATGTGGAGATTTACCCCATGCCGGCGGATGATGTCACCAAGTGGGAGCATGTCAAGGGTGAAAAGGAGGGAACCGAGGACAGAGCCCTGAGGAACACCGCACGAGACGGTGCGGGGGCTGGAGGAGAAGCTGTTTGCTGCGACAAAGTGGAGGCGGTGTGAAAGGTAGGACCTGAACCAGTCAAGGTCAGAACTTTGAAGGCTGAGGTGGGAGGAGAGGCGGTGAAGGAGGATTGAGTGGTCCACGGTGTCAAAGGCAGCGGAGGGGTCAAGGGGGACAAGGAGACAGAGGGAGCCCTGGTTGCACATGATCAGGATGTCATTTGTGACCTTGACCAGAGCAGTTCCCGTGCTGTGGGCAGCACGAAAACCCGATTGGAGGGGTTCATGGAGGGAGTGGAAGGAGAGGAAAGAGCGAAGCTGGGAGGCAACGGCTCTTTCAAGGACGTTGGATAGGAAAGAGAGTTTGAGATGGGCCGGTAGCCAGGATAACTGTGATGGGTCAAGGGAAGGTTTCTTCAAGGTGGGGGTGATAATGACTGTTTTGAGGGGGGAAGGAACAGTGCCAGATGGCAGGGAGAGGTTGATGATGTTGATGATTTTTAACACATCAGTACACTTCAAACACTTCACATTTTTATACTGTGAAATGGAGTACTTGTAGGCAAACGCAGCAAAACAGCGCACAGCAATATCCCTCTAACAGCCATGAAAAAAGTGACAATTTTATTTTGTGAATTGTTGGCCAGGACACCAAGAGAAACTCCCTTTCCTTTTCGAACAATGCCTTGGGGTCTTTAATATCCACCTGAACAGGCAGACCTCAGTTTAACGTCTCATCTGAAGGATGGAGTTGAGAGTCCAGTGTTCTTTTGCTAGGGGGAAGAACTGAAGCGAAAGAACATATAATCTGCACACTTACCTCATTGCCACGTTACTGCCATCAATGACCATAGGTTTTAAGTTATCACTATCATCCGCTAGATCTTCCACAGGAGAATCAGACCTTTGCGAATCTGTTGAGGTCATATCTCGTGGAGTTACAGTCCCAGAGTTACCAGTTCCACATGAGGCAAGATCAGAGTCAAGTTTGTTCCCCAATTTAACAAGTTCACCCAGTATGTCATTTGGTAAAGCATCTGTCCCTAATTTGTTCAGGACAAGCTGTACTTGTTCTTCTGAATATCCTAACTTCAGTGCAAACTCCATTTTAGTTTGATAATCTTTGTCTTCATCTGTGGATTTCAAATCTTCCTTTGGTTTTGTTTGAGCATCAGTTTTCATATCCTGCAGAATCGCATTGCATTTTAGTAAATTGGACTCCAAACCAGGTGACCTACAGAGCTGTCGGTGGGTTCTGTTTACTGCAGCAGTCTCTAGAATGGCAGATCCCAAATGCTCAGATTCACTGTCTGAACTTGTGCCGTCTGTGCTTTGCATTGCCCATTCCCTAACATTCTCCATACTAGAGTAGATTTTATCCAATGTGGTTGATTCCACCATTGGCCAAGGTGTAATCACACTTAGCGGTTTGTCAGTGTTCTCCACATTGAGAGGCTCTCGACCCGGAACAGTGTCGTTCTCATGCACGGAGTGATCCTTCAAGCCCATGAATTTGTTGCATATGTTGGTTTTCAATCCTGCAGCATTACTTTTTTGGACACACAGCTGGCTGTATTTCTAGAAGGGGATAAAAAGTTAGAACAGTTGTCACTAATTGTGCATTAAATTGTTAAGAGACATAAATGAGCAAATAATTCTTAAAATTAGGATACGTTTTTGAAAGAGAAGTTTTATTTTCTGATTAACCAAGCTGATTAACATGAGCTGTAATTTTAAAAGTAAACTACAAACTGCAGGAAGTTTGTTGGCAATGCTTGGAATAAAAATAATCCTTATATTTGATTTAGTGCCTTTCACGTTGGGTGAACGTCTCAAAGCGCTTCACAGGATATACTATAAAGTAACTGTGTATTTTGTATGCCAACATAGCAGCCAATTTGCACACACAATGTTTTTTAATGTCCATCTGAACAGGCAGATGGGACCTCAGTTTAATGTCTCATATCCAACAATGCAGCACAGTCCCAGCACTGTCATGGAATGTCAGCCTCGAGTCTATATAAATTTCAAGCACAAAGGAGGTAACTGACCATAGACACAGTCAAAGAGATAGGTTTTTAAATGGATTTTGAAGATAGATGGAGGGGTTGAGGGATGGAGTTGCAGGTGGCGGGGTCTTAGTGGCTGGAGGATGAAGGTGGAGGACATGCAACAGGCCTGAGTAGACCGAGTACAGGGGATGAGAAGAGTCCGAAGAAGATCACAGAGGTAAGGAAGTGTTAGAGTGTGAAGAATTTGTAGGTGAGAATGCGAATTTTGAAGTTGATCCTTAGTGAGCAAATTGGCCAGTGGAGCCTGGTAAGAACAGGGTGATAAACGTACTATGTTTTGTTGTGTGGGTAAGGGTACAGGCAGCAGAGTTTGGGATAAGATGATGCTGTCAGATGGTAGAGCTGAAAAGTTTGGCATTTAAGTTATCGAGTCTGGAGGTGAGGGTCTGTACTGTGTGTTCAGAAAAAACTTTCAAAACTAGAACTGCAATATTTGAAGCATGCTTAGGGACACAATGAACAAATATATATTGTTTTAAACAATAAGATGTTCTTGTGACTAAATACGAGATTAATAAACTAATAAAAGGGCATGCAGGTAATATAGGAAAATATTGTTATAGAGTGGTTAACAGGGTCCAATATGTCAGCGGCTGCATTATAAACAAGACCTGGAAAAATGGCCAACTTGTCAGGTCATCACTGACGTCACTTCTCAACAACAACAACAAAATTACATTTATAGAGCACCTTTCACATCGGGAGGACGTCCCAAAGTGCTGAACAGTTAGGTGTCGGGGCCCGAGCATGGGGGAGGGGTGGTGTAGGGGTGAGGGAAGGCAGAGGTGGGAGGGAGACCAAAGGCACAGTCGAAGAGAAAGAAGCGCCACTGGTGTCACTTCTCGTGCAGGAAGTGACACTAGTGGTGCTTCCTGTGCTAGAAACACATATGCACACCAAAAATGACATCAACTTTAACCTGCTGACCTGGAAGCCGTTAGCTAGTTATTGCCGGAAGCTGGATGTAATGCACTTCCAGTTAGCTCAAGCTCACAGTAAACCCACACTAAGTGAGGCAGAACTATATCAAAGGGCGCTATAATAGGGTTCCCGTATATTTATACACTATGAAGAACGCGTTTATTCTCCTTGGAATTTGTAGATCTTGAAACAATCAATACCTACTCTATACAATACCGTGACCGAATATCTGAATCCATATCCACTGCATGGATCGTATTCATTGACTACAAAACAGTGATGAACATAGGCAAAATGGGCTGAATTATCTCCTCTTTGTTAAGGTTCTATATGTATTTGGATAGGGATATGGATATTATAACAACTTACATTTATATAGCAACTTATATGAAATAGCAGCCAATCTGCATTACATGTGCTTCAATCTTCATCTTCCAATCCAAATTTTGAAAAAGTCTACAAAACCATCTTTGATTATGGTATTAAAACCAGAGCTTTAAATACTGCACATGCACAGAAATAATCTTTTTACACAAAGGTATAGTGCATTAAGAACACGGGGTCCAATAAACATCATACACATCACTCTCTGCAAGGATACTTTCTATTCAAATATAGAATTTAAAGTAGATTCAATTTCAATCTGTCTAACAAAATTAAGATGAAGACTGAATATGAAGACAAAGATGAACCATAAATGACCATAAAAAGCATTCAACAACATTTTGATAGTGAGCTATCAAACCTAAGATCTGGTGATATAATTTAGAAGTAAAATTTGTTTGCCACTATATACACACATGAAGTTTTTACTTTTATCTAAAGGGGAAATGTTGGCTTCACCGCTCTCCTGTCCATTACAGATAATGTGTTCCACGAGATCTAAAGTTATTACAAACTTGTACTTGTAGCCTAGTTCTGCAATTTTCAAAGCATGCTAATATTTAAAAACTACTCTGAAATCAAATGCATATCTTAAAATATACCTGATAACAAAAGGACATTCACTGTACATACTTTCAGGTTTGATAGTATTGTCAAAATATTAGATAATATACATTTTCACTTAAAGAAAATCGTGTATTTATTCAAGAGTTTAATCTGGTGACCCACTTAGAATGACTTCAACAATACCACAATGTGTTGCACGTCTTCCTGTTTACAGCCAAATGAACTTCATGTTCAGCATTTAACTTGTGCTAAAAGAAGCTGTTCATTTCCTTCACCAAAAAACGCTGCACTTTTTCACGGAAATTCAATTCACCAAAATATTTTAGCTAAATGTTATCAAAAGCAGTACTATAAGTAATACAGAAAAGTTTGCGATGCTTTCCATTGCATCTGCAATGCACATCTGAAGCACACATCAGTTTGTCTGACTCGATAATCTATGATGTGATTGTGATGAATCAGAGAACAACCACATGGCTACTTAGCTGCTTTAATATTTTAAGGCAGATTTTTTGTAGATTTTTTAACTTGATTCAAACTTAAGCAAACTCCTCACTGGCGCATACAAACTTTGTTAGAAACTCAAGTACTGTATGCTATAGAACTATTTTCTCACATTATACACAGAATTATAACTTGTTCTGTTTAAAGATGCAGCACTAAGCAGCTCAATAATACAGTAGGTTGGTACATCAATCTACTGCTCCAGAAGTATCAAAATTCCTAATTTCTAAGTGTCATGGGGAATATTTATATCTACAGGATGCCCTAAGTGAAAACAACAACTTGCCCTTCACAAGCGCTCCCCTCAAGTTCATAGTCCAGACTAGGTTAAAACTGAGGTGAGGAAGCATTCCCTCACATAGAGGGTTATAAAGCTGTGGGATAGTCTGCCCCAGAAAACTATCGAAAGGATTGGGATTGAGAGATCTGCTAAAATCTATAAAACTGGTGGAACAGGCTTGATGGATTGAATGACCTCCTGCTTTCCTAACACTTTGAATGCAGTACTAGGGGAGGGGAGTGCTACATTGTGCCATCCTATAATGTCATCAAATTTCTGGTGGTCATGGGGGGAGGGGGGGAGAAAAGAGAAAGAGGTTCCTCTTAGCAATGATCAGAAGAGAGGCATGGTAGTCAACAGCTAAATAAAATTAGCAAATTAGCAGGAGGAATCATGGATAGGACACGAGTACCCATTTAACAAACCAGTTATACTCTAATAACAAGATAGAGTTGGTATTCTGGAAGGACAAGGTCAAATAAACCAAAAAAAGGTTTATTCTTCAAAACCGCTCCAACTTGCTCTTCACAACTCTGAAGGTTGTCCTGCTACCTTGGCTTATCTCAAAATATTGTTTACTTTCTCCATCCTGTCAAGCTTTTCATAGTTTATCGGGTGTTACCTACTGGAACTTAGATGGTAAGGCACACTTCTGTGCAGAACCTAGGGTCTGGGAGATCTAGGGTTTGTCTACATCTACAAAAATGCCCTGTTGACATACTTGTGAATTTTCAGTGAATATACTAGATACATTAAGACATTCTGATATGATTATAGCAGGTTCCACACTTCTATGATAGAAAACTAAGACAACATAGATCCCTAGGAAATATCCATGACCGTTAATGCAGGTTTTAAAACTGGACGGAAGCAATGAATTAAATAAATACCAACATAAACGTTTAGCAAAACCACCCAAAAGATACAATCAAAGCTTCATAAACAACAGTCGCTTGATCAAGATGGAACATTGCTGGTTCTAAAGTTAAACACTGCCATTAACCCATAAGTAATCCTGAACATGCTACACTCCAGTTCCTATAGTTAATCTCATGAACTGAAGTGTCATCAGACATCATCTACAGTGTCCAAAGCAGGCACAAGGTGTATATGTAGGTGAGTGGTATGTTTGTGATTGTGTGTGTATGTCTGTGTATGAATGTGTGCCTTCTAATTAGATATTGACCACCTGACCCATTTAGTTGATCTCAGGTAGGAGGCAGTAATGTGGTACAATTTTCCTCATCGCCCCATGTAGTGGAGGAAAACGAGTTTCAATCCTAATTGCTCGCCAGTGACCTCTGTGAGTAGTTTTTATGTGAGAACGTGGGGTAAGGGGAGAACTGAGCTTGGCTGTGATGCTCTAAGATTGAAACGCCTTCTGACAGACTCATATATGAAGACTAACCACTTGTGTAAGGAACCATTGGTGGGCAGTTTTCATAGGAACTTCGATTATCTACCAATTTCAAATTATCAACTAGGCAGATCCCCAATAATATTGGGATTAGAGTTTTATTGTACCATAAACAAGCATCAAAAAGTGGATGCATTCTCTCATTTACAGTTACTCTAGATTTGAGTACAGTATATTTTAATAAATAGAGATCATCTAACTGGAAGAAAGCCATCACCCACTCTGTGCACCCAGTACAAAACTGTAGAAGAACGATTAACCTATTGGGAAATGTGCTGCTAAGCAACAGCACTCAGTTGCTAGGATGCAATGCTTCCACATACTATCGTGAATGCAGTTATACTGAATGAAAAATTTTGTACGAACAAAGGCCAAAAAGTGGCAGAAGCTCGAGTGTGTCTAGTTTGCCCTTATAGAACAATGCAACTGCCAAACAAATCATGGATCACCGACATCATTGGCTTATAAATTGCAGTCTGCCACAAATGGTGAAGTTATTTAATAGGTAGTATTTATCTCTTTAATGATGTTGCATACAGTACACCAAATCCTTAGAAAATAATTTAAGAAATTTATTTTAGTCAAGCACATGTACTGTTGACCTAGTATTATTCATCTGAGCTCATTGTGACTTAGACTACTATATAGCAAGGAGTAAATGACAGGAGTAACGACTGCAAAAAGCCATTTGAAGTAGAAATACCTAAAGGTTTTCATCCAATCCCTCTGCTACCAAGGAATAAAGATCAATGTAAACATCTCAATCTGAGCACACATTTATGAATACAATTTTAGAATTAAGCTACCTGTATGAGTCATGGAAAACATCTTCACCACACTACCTTTCTGCATTTGGTTGCATTCCCCCCTCCACACACACACACACACTCCTCTCTCCAAACACCTTCCACTTAAGTTTATTATAGCGCTCTATTTTATTGTAAATAAAGTTGGGTCACTACAATATACTGTACTAAAGTCATACATTCGTCAAACCTCATTAGGAATCAACTGAAGGTACATGAATGTCAATTGTTCAACTGCTCCAGAAAGAAAAGATAACAAAGAGCTTTAAAGCAATCACTGGTACACATACCATCGGTAGTGTACACTACAGTATTCATTAAATGGTACTGAAAACAAATCCCAATACTGTACCCTTTAGTGGTGAAGGAACAACCATAATTACTCTTTTATCTGCTTCCTTTGTGATGATGTTGCAAGTTAAACATGAGGAAACGCAGATGCAGTCACAAATATGATTGAATAGTTGGTTACCTTTTACCTATCACGTACCGCAGTTTGGATAATCAGGAATATCATGAAAATGCATCCCATTAGCAAAGAACAAAGCCACAAAAACTGTAGCTATTGCTTCCTTTATAACACAGGTCTGTAGCCTAAGATCAATTTCAATGGAAAACAAATTGGCAAATATACATGCAAGCAAAGGGTTTAAATTACCATTAAATTGAACAATACTGTGTTATTCCTTTTGGCTAAAAAGTATTCCTCCTTGTGTTAGAGATACTTCAGAAATAGTTTGGAGACACGTTACCCATCTCCAAGCATCATAAAGTAATTGAATTATATATTCCCTATATGTAACTAAAATTTAGACTAACAATGTTGCTTTTCACATATATATGCTTCCATAATCTCTGTGATCCAGTTTAAAGATATATGTGATCTCAGGAACAAAATACTCAAAGATCACCAAAGCTCTTTTTGCCTAGATAAATAGACCATTAACCTAAATACATGGATTAAAATAAACAAACCACTATATGAATCATTAACATAGGAATCAATGTGGATGTTAGTAGTATTTGACTAATGCTCTTATATATAAAAGTTAGCCTAGTTGCCAATATCTGTTAATGCCTGGTTCAAAGTCCTCTGGTACATTTCTTTGTCTACTGAAGCAGAATGCTTTTGTAAAACAGCATTGCACATTTCTACTAAGACATACCTCATGCTGTGCCATTGCTACCATCAAATTATTATTATTTCAAGTCTAGAAAAACTCTAGAAATACTGTACCTACAATTTTTGATACTGAAAAATGCTTTTGCCCAACGAAATGTACCATAAAAGAATTATAGAGTACACAACAGACTAGTTAATGTACAAGGATCACCAGATGTCCACGGGAACAGCAGAAGACAAGCAACTGGTGGTCTGCTCATCTACTGAAAAGTTTGCATTAATTGCTGTATGTGTTGACACAATAGAAATGCATTTAACCCCTTCCTGAATAAAACCACACTCTATTAAGATTTGAACAGATCTTTCCACCACCACCACCAATTTACATACAAATTTATATCAAGGCAACCAAATTTTCAACCAGAGATCAATAAAAATAAGCAACAACCAAATGCAAAGTAACGACCCAAAGATTTTTTGTCTTACAACAAACTGCATTCTTATAAGTACTACACAAAAACTAATGTACTACATTTAAAACATACAACTCGTAGAATAAACAATTTTTTGCAGTAGAAATTGTTGGTCAACAATGGAAATACTTACATTTTTCTTCCCTCGTTTATTTGCTGTACTTTTTTATTTTTTTTACAAATGCTAATCATATTGCAACTATAAAATTGTGCACTATACCAGCTTTTTTTTCCAAATACACCATCACCTTGTACTGTAGGCTGCAGTTCAATACCAACTGCAACTTCGAGAAGTTGTCTACATTTGTCAGCACAAATTCTTGACCACACAAGTCCTCAGACCTCAGGTTACTTACTACCTGAACTTGAGAACAGTCCTATCACAACAAAATGCTTTTTAAAATAACGAATTACAATCCTGATTTTAGTTATTTCCAGCACTTACATTAGCTGAAAGGCAGACAGACATTGGATTCTACGTTGCAGTTAACCAAAATCTCCTAATACAGTTTGAGCTGCAGACGTCCAGGCCGGCGGGAGAACAATGAATCACTGAACAGATGGGCCAACAATGTCTATGCTTTCCCCATTACCAAAGCACATTCCTAACCAATGAGAGCTCACCCAGTTCACAATTAGTTTCTGAGGCAGATGCAAACCAACTTCCATCTCACGTCAGGTCTCTGGGCCTCTTAAGACAAGCATGCTGATGTCACCCAAGGTCTGCCTTGGGCATCATGTGTATTAACAAGGGGTGTGCAGCAACAATACCCGCAACAAAGAAGACTAGCAGGCAGCTGCTGAATGAGGGCATGAGTCATTAAGCAGCAGGCTGTCAGGAAAAACACCTGGCTAGCCTTAGACTTCACCAAAACCCCGTTGTTACTTACTATTCAATGAAAATACTAGCGTACTCCAACATAAGAAACACTTGCATGGCTAGATCTCGTTCTTATTTAAACATTAAATCTTTTATTTATTGCTGTGGTTACATAAATGCTACAAAAAGAATCAGTGGTACACAAACAACAAAATTCTTGTGTGATCTCCATTTACAACGTCTTGGCCGGCTTACAAGATAAGAACTTTTTTTTCTTTTAAAGAAATGATATCAAACAGGCAAAATGCATAATGTTCTCAGGCAACATAGATAAAGTAATAAAATCACCCTACAAATCCTTCAAATCTTACTTAACAGATAGACATAATAAGCAAACTATAATCTTCATTTTGAAGAGCCACTGGTGTTTCAAACAAACTCCATGATTTAATCAAGAAAGGTTAATATCTGGAAACATTTTTCCAGCATGAAACTGAAATGGTAATTATTATTTTAGAAACTTGTCGGAATTGTTCTGCACACTATTAGCTTTTTTCAAATCAAATTAAAGGGTACTTAAGAAGTTTGTGCACTGTTTGAAAGCACTCGGGGATCCCAAAACTTCAGAAACAAAGGGACACAAACAAAGACTGCTGAAAATTTCAGGTTCTTTTTAAATGATTTGATACAAGTCAATGATTTGATGTCAAAACCATATTTTTGTTTTTTAATACAATTTTCTCAATTTGTTTGATGCAAGAAATATCCAAAACGGCCAGAAAGAAAAACTGATTTTGAATGACAGCAATTGAACAGGGTTTAAATAGGGTTCACTCATATCAGTAAATAACAGTATAATAATACTTACATATATAGCACCTTTCATAACAAAAGGACATCACAAAGCATTTCACAAGATTTACTGTAAAGTGTAATGACTGTATTTTGTAGGCAAATTCAGTGGCTGTTTGTGAAATTCACGCACAGCAATGTTCCAAACAGCCATGAAGTGAATGACCAATTTTATTTGGGAACTGTTGGCCAGGGTCTCGGTAAACCTGTCACCAGGAGGATGCCACTTCCAACATTGCTGTACTTCTGCATCAGCCTAGATTGCATAAGTTCAAAGTCCTAGTAATTTTATCTCAATATTAAGAAAATATCAAATTTTTGGATGAGGTAAATTGTTGGGAAAAATAGCTACTGAATATTTATTGAGAACATAGGTGGCGTGTGCAGTACACATTTAAAGTTGAAAATAGTAGGAAGGTCCTTTGCAAACGTCGTCAAGATTAAAGAATGCAGTTACAATAATAATAATAGTTACTTCACTGGCAAATGTAGACAGATCAGGGGAGTGAAAGCCATATTTACACCAGAAAAAAAGTAAACAATTCTCTAAAGATTACAAGGGCATATTGTTGACATTATTATGTCAATCAACAACTCATATTCAGGTTTACACCAGAATAGTCTGATCCAGGAAGAGTTGCATGGCGCCAACAGTTCAATTTGATTCAAGACGTACTGTTTATGGCACAGTAAAAGCTAACCTCCACCACCAACACTAGTGAATAAGATATACTGTACTAGTTTTAGATTCTGGTAATGCTGGCATATCATTTTGTAAAACATGTAATAATGTTGCAATCCATAATCATCCTGTGTGAACAATAGGCAAAACACATTAAGGACATCAGGCATTACTGAAAAAAAAGCTTCAACCAAATCGCCCCACAAAAATGATATACGCATATAATTATAATCTAATCAAGGCATTCAGAAACAAATCATTAATTGTTCTAGCTTTACCAATGCAATTCAGCATATCATCCCAAATCCTCAATTAGATGACGGCCGGCCTTCTAATCCCTCCCAAGCATTCGTTATTGTCCTTATTTGAAAGAAGGGGGGAGTTTTGTGGATTTCAAGCAGCGTTTCAACTACAACACAAGGGTTGGCATTTTACATATATAAAAATGGAGCAGACTGCAGCTGCACATTCCTGCTCGCCTGTGGAATGACCCTATTTGCCTGGCACCACATGGTATAGGAACAGATGTGACAGGCTCTGTGCCTGTATCATGTCTCCCATTTTGGCTGATCTGAGAAGAGGTAGAGACAGGATTGCACCAACAAACTTCAAAATCTTCATTAAGAATAGTAACTTTCAAAAAAAAATTTAAACAAACATTTTTGAAAATGAGGTAGTGTTTAAATATAAATTTTAAAAAGATTTCAAAAACATAATACGAATGAAGTTTCCTTTTCAAGTAATAATAATAATCCTTGCATATAACACCTTATCACATCTTCAATGCGTCTCAAAGTGCTTCACAAAATATACTGTAAAGTGAACTGACTCTATATTTTGTGGGCGAAATGCAGCAGTCAGTTGCGCACAGCAGTGTCCCACAAACAGTCGTGGATTCAGTGATCAAAGTATTATTTTTTTGAAAGAATTATTACCCCCGGAAAAGCGATCCGCCAATCAACTAACAACTGGGTTCCTACTTACTGGTAGGTAAACAGAGACGTGTGGAGTAAAGAAACTTGCCCAACATTTCGCCCAGCTGGGAATCGAACCTGCTCTAAGCAACAGGACTCCACAAGCCCTACGTCAGGACTTTGAACTCAAGAGTGGGGGCTAACTCTACATTGTTACAGGTGATGGCCTTTGGATCAGACATTAAACTGAGTTCCTGGCTGTCTGTGTGCAAAATTGGCTGCCGCATTCAACTACAAATATAGTCACAACACTTCACAGTAATATCCTGTGATATGCTTGGAGACATCTCAATGCTAAGATGCTTTATCAAATGTGCAAATTCGTATTATATACCACCTTATCACAATGTCACCTGGCTCCATTGGCTCCCTATCCCCCAGTGGATCAATTTTAAGATCTTCATCCTCACCTTCAAATGGCTTCACTCCATTTTTCTGCTCTCTATCTATCTTGAAATTCCGCCTTAAATCTATCTTTAAAACTCACCTTGTCAGCCTGGCTCAGTTGGTAGCACTCTTGTTAATGATACCATGACACTATTCGAAAAGAGAAGGAAGTTTTTCCTAGCCAACAATTCCCCAAATACAATTGGTTATTCATTTCATGGCTATTTATGGGACATTGTGGTTTGCAAATTGGCTACTGCATCTGCCAACAAAACCTACAGACAACATACTGTACAGTTTATTCAGTGAAGGACTTTGAGACATCATCCCGATGTGAAGTGCACCATATCAAATGCATATTTTTACCCCCAATAGCAACAACAACTTACATTTATATAACATCCCTCATGCAGGGTAGAGTCCCAGAGTGCTTGACAGTAGTGGAGCACAAGGCCAAGCGGGGGTGAAGGGGGGGGGGGGGGGGGGAGAGAGCTACTTTTTTAACTGCACCTATACTCAGTGTCTAAGCCCACCACTGTTAAGAGCTACAACAACAACAAATTACATTTCTATATCCCCTTTCATGTCGAGAGGATGTCAAAAGCGCTGGGCAATCACGGATTTGGACCTGAGTAGGGGGTTGGGATGCGGATGGATAGAAGATAAGGAGAGTAGAGATAAGAGGCTGACCGAAGGCCCGGTCAAAGAGGAGGGTCTTGAGATGCGCCTTGAAGGAAGCAAGAGGGGAGCAAGGTGAAGGGACTGTGTGGTATCATCATCCTTGCATTTGATATAGTGCTTTTCACGTCTTCTAGACGTCTCAAAGCGCTTCACAGAATATACTTTAAAGTGAATTGACTGTATATTTGTGGGTGAAATGCGGCAGCCAATTGCACACAGCAGTGTCCTACAAACAGTCGTGGATTGAGTGACCAATTTGATTATTTTTTTCCTGAGGGATTATTATCAGGTGTGTGTAGTAAGGAAACTTGCCCAAGGTTTCTCCCTGTCGGGAATTGAACCAGGTCTCCCGCTTGCAAGGAGAGTGCTCAAACCACCGAGCTACAGGACTACGGGGATGGAGTTCCAAAGGGTGGGGGCAGAGAGGCTGAAGGCCCGACCGGTGATGGTGGGGCTAGCAAGGCAGGCGACGTGAAGCAGGCCTGCTTCGCCTGCTGAGCAGAGACTGGACAGGTCATTGTGGAGTTAGCAGGTAGGGAGGAGCAAGGTTGTGGGGGGTTTGAGGCCAAGACATTATTGCATGTGAAGAGTGTTAAATAAATATGTTGTTGATTTTCAGCAACTATACTCTGCCTTAGTCATTCCACCCGTTTCATATCCCCTACCCACTTCATCATCAACACGTGGCCACTTTGCCCCTTTTCCTCTGGAACCCTCCCAAAATTTCTCTGGACATCCTCCCGATGTGAAAGGCGCTTTACAAATGTAATTTGTTGTTGTTGTTGCCCTACCCCTTGCCAATCTGCTTTCAAATCCTACCTGGAGACCTAGCTCTTTTAATATGGTTTCAGCCATCTCCCTCTCTACATCACCTACAGATTGGCCTCCCGCTCCATCTTTGTAAAGCGCTTTAAAACATTCTTCCATGAAAAGAGCTATATAAGTGATATTTTTTGTTAATGACTGTCATTCACTTAATGGCTGTTTGTCGGACATTACTATGTGCAGAGTGGCTGCCAAATTTGCCTACAAAATACACAGTCATTACAGTCACCGACCCGCCACCCCACCGCCCGCCCATGTGAAAAGCACTATACCAAGTCTGTATATAGAAAATGTTGTCTTTCAAAGAGTTTTTCTGTGAAGTGAACGTCTTGGTAGGCAAATGCAGCAATCAACTTGTGCAACTGTGTACCACAAACAGCCTTGAAGTTAATGGCTAATATTTTACCTGGGAGATTTCTGACCAGGACAGCAGGCAAAATTCCTTTGTCTTTTCAAATAGCAAGATTGTTAATATCCACCCCTTGGACCTTGGTTTAATGGCTCATTGAAAAGATGGCACCTCTGACAATACAGCAATCCCCCTCCATTGTAGTTCTTAGCCTCTGACGTGGAAGGTTGATGGTTCAAGCCCTGTGTCCGAGACTTTGTGTTCATGCTTTTTGACGCGAGACTTGAACCTGCAAACTTAGAGGCTACCAACTGAGCAAGGCTGACACCTATAATAATAATAATCCTTGCATTGGATGCAATACCTCCGCCAATACTTCCACCAACACCGCTCTCTGAAAGCCGCTGAAACCCTAGTCCATGCTTTTGTCACCTCTCGTCTGGACTATTCTAATGCCCTCCTCGCCGATCTCCCATCCACCACCATCCATAAAATCCAGATCATTCAAAACTCTGCCGCCCGCATTCTCACCCGCACCAAACACCGCTCCCCGATCACCCCAGTCCTTGCCCGACTGCACTGGCTGCCTGTCCCAGAGGATTGACTTCAAGATCCTCACCCTTGTATTCAAATCCCTCCACTCTTCTGCACCCCCCTACCTCTCTGACCTCTTCTCCTCAAAACAATACCCGTTGCCTTCATTTCTCCGGGTCTGGCTTCCTCCTCGTCCCCCGAGTCCTCCGCTCCACCCTCGGCGGCCGTGCCTTCAGCCACTATGCCCCGAGGCTCTGGAATTCCCTTCCTCACTCCCTTTGCCTTACCCCCTCTCTTCCCATTTTCAGGTCTCTGCTGAAGACCTTTCTCTTTGACCGCGCCTTTGGTCACCTTCCTCCCCCTCTCCCCTGGCTCGGCGCCGAGATCCGTTAGTGTAAAGCGTTCTGAGACGCCATCCGGCATGGAGGGTGCTATATAAATCCAAGTTGTTGTTGTTGATATAGCCTCATAACTTTTCAAAGCGCTTAAAATGAATTGATGTATATTTTGTTGGCGAAAAATTGACACACAGCAGTGTCCCACAAAAGGTTGTGGATTGAGTGACCACATTTGTTTTCGTGGGATTATTACCCCAGAAAAGCGATCTGCCAATCGACTAACCGGGTTCCTACTTACTGTTAGGTAAACAGCGGCGTGTGGAGTAAGGAAACTTTCCGTCCTGCCAGGGAATCAAACTCAGGTCATCTTGCTTGCGGGCGAGCGCTCTAACCACTAAACTACAGGACTCCGGCTGACATTTTAAAATAAAACTTAAAAGAACGTACCCAAAGGGTCTTGATGCTAAATGTAAAGCAGGTAACATTTGCCTGCGATCTTTAAAACAGTGCTACTAAAAACCACCCGAAAGAAATGAGCATTCATCAAATAAGTTGGTTCTGGGCTAAAAATAACAACAACAAATCGCACTTGCCTCGCGCCTTTCGCGTCAGCAGGACGCCTCGAAGCTTTCCGACGTCCTCCCGACGTACAATAACGAGACATAATCCTCGCATTTGGTACTTGTCGCCTCACCGAAACGTCTGGGAATGGCGCTTGGCAGGATTTACAGCGAAGGGTCGTGACTGGGTGGAGCGGCTGCGTGCAGTGCGGGTGAAACGCGGCCGCCCGTTTATAATCCTTGCATTTGATATAGCGCTTTTCACGTCGGGAGGACGTCCCAAAGCGCTTCACAGAACACACTGTAAAGTGAATTGACTGTATATTTGTGGGCGAACGCGGCAGCCAATTGCGCACAGCAATGTCCCACAAACAGTCGTAGATTGAAAATGACCAATTTATTATTGTTTTTGGTTTTTGGAGGGATTATTATTAGGCTCTGTGTGGAGTAAGGAAACTTGCCCAAGGTTTCACCCTCTGCCAGGAATTGAACTCAGGTCTGTCACTTGCAAAGCGAGTGCTCTAACCACTGAGCTACAGGACTCCACAGGACTTTGTGCCCCAGCGATGTCCCCACAAACCGCCGCGAAGTGAGACGTTAGGGGGGCTTTTTTTTAAGTATAAAACCACAAAAACACCCATCAAATTCACTTGGCAGTGTACTGTGTGAGGAGCTCAGAGACGTCTCAACGACGTGACAAGCGGCCATATCAAAGGCAGCGATTATTGTTGTTGTTGTTGTTATTTGCTGTGAAGCAACAAAAAGGGCCGTCGAGCGCAGACCGAGTTACAAACATCACCAGCCCGGGCCGAGCACATGGGGGGAGGGGGGGGGAGGGTTACTCGGGGCTCTTCACTCCAGTCCCGCACAAAGCGTCGGCCCAGGACCCGCGGGGCTCGGGACCAGCCGAGCCGAGCCGAGAGGCCTGGAGCGGGGGTGCGGGGGCGAGACCGGCGGGCGGGCGGGCGGGCGGCCTCCCGCACAAAGAGGAGGCCCCGCCGCCCTCCCTCAGACATTACCATAGCAACGGGCCGCACCGTTAGAGACAAAGACAGGCCGCGCCCGGACAACGACAGCCTCACCTCAGCTCCACTCGCGGGGCCCCCTCTGCCCACAGCTGGGCCGGGGGTGTGGCCCTGCCCGGCCCGGCCCGGCCCTGCCCGCTATTGGCGAGTGCGGGAGGCGCTGACTGCCGACCGCTCACTCACACTCACGGCCCCGAGTGAGGAGACTGGACACGAGGTTTCCGGCGGACGGACGGGGACTGAACCTGAACCTGAAGCTTCTTCCCCCCATCGCCGTACCACCTGCCCGGCCCTCGGCCCTCGGCCTCTTCCCTGCTCTCAGCGGCCTCCGCTCTGCAGCTGCCCCGCTGGCCGGGCCGCCCTGCTCTGGTGATCAGGGCCGCGCACAGGCTGCTTCCCCTCCACTACCTCCTCCTGTCGCTCTCCACACACACACACACACACAGCGAGTCACAGAGAAAGGTTAGCGGGACTGCACTTCCCATTGCTGCTGCGTTAATTGTTGCTGTTGTGTTAATTGTTCCTGTGTTCAGCTCATCTCTCCTTAAAATAAACCTCACTCGGATATATTTCTTTGGGGGTTAATTCGGGCACTAAAGGTTTCTCAGTGCAAGGTGTTCACAAAGTCCTGTTACCCCTTTTTTTTACACACACACACACACTGAACTGACCCAACAACTGAAACGTGTGGAAGATTGATGATAATTATATTTAGAAATTCTTCATTGTATTCGGGGTACAAATGCATTTGGTCATCCAGAGGGTCGCTTGCACCTGTGTCTGTCTGCGTCTGTGTGTGTGTGTGTGTGTGAGCGCCATCGTTTTCATGTCAGATAATGATCCGCCGCCACGTTCGGTCCGACATCTTTCCTGACGTGGACGGAGGGAGTGACGAGAAAGTTACTGGCGTCAGTTGTTGTTACGCACGACTCGTCTGCAACAGAATAAAGAAATTCATTGTGAGAAAATAACGGGACTTTGTGAACGCCCTGTACATTAGAGCTTGCAATAAACCTTGCATTTGATGCAGCACCTTGTCATTGTCAGTAAACAACTTTCACAGGATTTTACTGTAAAGTGTCCTCACTGGCAGCCAATTTGCACACAGCAAAGTCCAACAAACACGTCATGAAGTGAAAGACCAATTTCATATGGGGGTTTGTTGGCCAGCAGTGGTGGGCTGGCCCTCTGAAAGGGCTCGGGTCAGGTAAAATGGGGGCGCCAACTTGTGGGGTGCTAATTCAGCATACAAAATCCACGGGTTTAAAAACTTTGTCGGGGCTTAAATGGAATTTATGAAATTGGCTGAACAGGGTAGTAAGCATTGGGAGACAATCGCAGGGGGGGGTGGGGGGGCACGTTTTACATGCTCTATGTAGTTTTAGTTTTAGTTCTTCTTTAATTCGAAACTAAAACTACATAGAGCATGTAAAACAGTTTGAGTCATTTGATTTTATGTGAAAGGTTCAAAATCAGTGCCCCCGAGTTATTATTCAATCGGCACTAGAAAATTTTGAAACATCTGAAATTTTCACTAAACACCTAAGCATGTCTGAGGGTGCAAGTATGGAAACAACACAAACAATAATGCTTGAGGGTGCAAGTTGGTTAACAGAAAGTACTGCATTTTTGTTTATGCTGATTCGATACAGTGGCACAAGCTTTGCTCTACAAGCTATTGATGCTAAAAGCACAGAACTATATAACTGGTTTGACAGACATTAATTTACTTTGAAAAATACTAGGAAGTTCCAGTGGAAGTTAAGATTTTTCTCCTCATCAATTTAGGTTCATTCGGCCATGAGAAAGGGCATCAAAGTCAAACCCAATCTTATAATTACTTAGTATCCATGTATGTGTACTTTATACATGAGTGAGTGGATTAATAGGAATTATATCTTTTCTTGTGATTTTCCTGTCCTTATCTAGGGATAATTAGGCTTTTGGGGGCAATTGCTGCGTCTGAGTTCAGTTAACCAAGCAAACGCTATGCATCAAACTTCAGACCTCCTTTTTATGCATGCTCAGCTACTTACAGGATATTAACTCGTTGAGGCACACAGGGATTCGTCCTAAGGAATTTTAATTTTACTAAAGAGCTGGTTGGGTAATCAATTATTCACTATCATTAAAATTTAATTGATAGTGGAAACGAGTTTAGCAGAGTTCTGTGCATGCATGTTAGTGCACATACTTGCAGCTTTGCTTTGTTTAAATGTAGCATAAGCATACAGAGAGCAATGTAACTGTGCAGTCAGCTAACATTACCCTATTTGATAGACTAGTAAATTGGTGCCTGTAATGTAACTGGAAAATCTAAAACATTAACAGTTGAATTATTTAATTATTTGCTAAGGATTTTTAAAATAAAATAGTTGGATTATGTATTACGATATTAAATTCATTCTCGTGATTGCTGTCTTGTCCTCTCTCTTTGGTAGAATTTTACTATACAGTATATTTTAAACATATATAAATGCATTCCTGAACCTAAGTCAATAGAGGTACTGTAGTAAGATACAGAAGTGTTGTTGCTGGAGAACCTGGATTTGGGAGAGGGAATGTCTTGTGTTTAAATACTGGGTCTTATCTGTTGCATTTGTTTCACTTTACACACAATTTCCCTTATTCCATTTCTTTGAGGTGTCCCCTACACATAATCAATCCATGACATCGTTTTGGGTGTGTTGTAAAAACATCATCAACAACATGCATTTATATAGCACCCCTCATGCAAGGGAACGTCACAACAACAAGATTACATTTGTATAGCGCCTTTCATGTCAAGAGGACGTCCCAAGGCGCTGAACAGAGTACAGCATTTCAGACCCGAGCTGGGGTCGGGGGGGGGGAGAGGGGGTGGGGGGGAAAGGAGGGGTGTGGCCGATGGCATGGTTGAAGAGGAGGGTCTTGAGGTGGGACATGAAGGAGGCTAAGGAGGGGGCGAGGCAGAGTGACCGGGGGATGGAATTCCAGAGGTTTGTGGCAGAGTGGCTGAAGGCTCTCCCGCTAATGGTGGGGTGGGTGGGTCGGTGGACATGGAGCAGGCCAGAGCCAGCTGAGCGGAGGGAATGGGCGGGTTGGTAGGGGGTTAGCAGGTCGCAGAGGTAGGTCACAGAGCACTTGACAGGTGGAGTAAGACAGAAAAATAAATCAAAGGAGTGGAATATTAATATATCAAAATGCCACTAACTTGTTCTAAGCATCAGTTAATGACAATTGAAAACGCTCCAACAAATCATGTGATGTAAACAACTGTTCCTATGATTTCGAACAAAGAAGCCAATTCATTAATAAATGCCTACTGTGATAATCGCAAAATATTCCAGTATTTTCTAAAAGTACAAATGCTTGAAAAAGAATAAAGTATATCTGACCAAACAAAACTATTGCATTTTCAAATTCTTTTAAGTAGAATTTCACTCAGGAACAGATGACTTCAGGTCTTACTGAGCCACATAAGGCAGTTTCCTGCTTGATGCTCCTCCAGATTTTAGCAGACTTACAGGAAATCAGATGGAAAATTATTAAAATAAGCAAATATGTTCCTTTTTTTGGCATGTGAATCAAGATACCATCACTATAACTAAACAATCAAGTTTATCTCCTTAAGAGTGGGGGATTGCATTGGAAGGCAAAATAATGCCAGAGAAACAGAAGTAACTGTACATTTTATTGGTATTTGCTGCTTCCAAGCATGTTAAAAACCATTGCAGCATCTTGTTTTGACATTCATTCTCCTGCAGTGACTTCTACAGTATATCATCTGCATCCAAATTACTAAGCAAAGAATAAAGTACTAAATATGAGTAGTTGAAATCTTGGCAAATGGATTTTCCCCTTCCAGCTCTTCCAATTAATCTTTCATAGTTCCTTGAACTGAATGCTGTTTTTGTAAGTGGGTTGACACTGGCACTGAATCACTTTGTCTCAAGGGGACATTTTAATTATTCTGTTCTACAAGGCAGCTCTTTGTCCAGCAAACAAATATTGATCAACTTATATTAGGAGATTGCAATGAAAACTTCACAGTAATGGCACACTTTTTGAAGAGATTTAGTCAAAATACATTTCTTCCAACCCTTTTGTAAATTGTGTGCCACATGATAAAGTCTTCAGCTGCAATGGATCTATGCTGTGCTTATCTGTATTTGGCAGTGGATTGCTGTGATTCTGTGGTGCAACATCAGGCATACAGTATAAATGGGTGCTCAGAGTCACTCCTGAAACCACTTGGAGCAACTGGAACAGTGCGATTTGCATCCGCATATTATAAATATGAAGGGCACTATATAAATGCAAGTTGTTGTGCTGAACTCAACCAATGAGCTAGCGAATCTCTATACTCTATTTTGCACATTTGTCCCTGTGTCTTATAAATAACCAATAACATATTGAAATGATAAATAATGTGATATTAAAGTTGTAAAATGAAATTGCATCAGTTTCTGGAACTTATTGAACAGAGAACAGCACTTAGTCCAATGAACGAGCTATATGCAGACTGCACAGAAGAGCATAACCCAGAATGAAAGCATTTTGTATTAATAATTCAAATTTGTAACACTCATGTAACATAAATATTAGAAGTTGGAGGACAAATGTAGCCCATCACACTTGTTTTGGAAGAAATTTTCCTCAATTTGAAACTAAATGACTTGCAGCTTTACCAATTGTGTGCTGCTGTGAATTAAAATAACTAGAAAGTATTCCATTTTCATCAGGCCCGCAACATCTCCAGACACTGGAAGGGGGAGGGGGGTAGCATCCTTGTGTTATACAGAAGAAGCATTTGACGACTGATGGTAGATGAAGCAAGATCTTCCATCCCACTCAACCACAACTCCGTTTGGCCTAGGCTGGGGCCTGATATTCACTTAAAAGTTAATTCTGGGCAGGCATCTTTTCAGCTGATAAAATCCACAAAACATGTATTAAATTAAAAAAAAAACTTGGAGTCACCCTAACAACTAAAAGCTGCATTTAAAGAATCTTCAATTTAAAAAAAATGGTCGTCAAGTGGACTCAGAAGTTGGTGATTTCACTTACCTGACAAGGGGTGCTCCACCTATTGATGCTTCATTACATAAAAGAACACGTTAGAAAGAGTCCTACTGTTTTTCTTTACAACAACTTGCACTTATATAGCGCCCTCCATGCCAGGCACGTCTCAGAGCGCTTAACAATGGTGGAGCCCAAGGTGACTGTAGGCGTGGTCGAAAAGGAAGGTCTTCAGGCGTGACCTGAAGATGGGGAAAGAGGTTGAGGGAGGGAATTCCAAAGTTGCGGGGTGTAGTGGCTGAAGGCACAGTCACCGATTGTGGAGCAGAGAACTCAGGGGATGCGGAGGAGGCCGGACCCAGTAGAGCGGAGGCAGTGAGTACTGCTGTGGGGAGAGAGGAGGTTAGTGAGATAGGGGGGTGCAAGGAATGGAGGGATTTAAACACTAGAGTGAGGATCTTGAAGTCGATCCACTCTGTGACAGGGAGCCGGTGAAGTTTGGCAAGGACTGGAGTAATCGGGGTATGAAATAAGACTTGAGTTAGACTGATAATTTCCAAATACAACATAAAAGGACCAGAGATGAATAATACTGAAAAAGTACTTACTCCAGAGCAGAGTCAGTACATTATCTACTCTGGTTGGGTTACCTTCCATACATACTTGCTTGATACAACCAAACTTGGAAGGAAGTTATGGCTTGTGACAGAAAAATAATATTGTTCAGCTGCAAAACGGAGATCCACAAAGCAAACTGAATTGAAAGTGACATTTCAAGTGGTGATGTCAATACGTAGAATGTAGAAGAATTGGGTCAAATAAAGGCCAGTGAAAACATTCATTGACCTCTTTCAGGATGAGGAAACTATGAAGCTTTGATGATGCCCGCTGTAAGCCACCAGATAACTCTCTCTCTCTCTCGAATTTTGGTTTCTACAACAGAGTGTTTCGATCGGTCAAGTAGAATAATTTATCAGCTGTTTTAATTGTGGAGGTAACAGATAATTGGATAAAGATCTCAATTCTGGCATTCATTGACGAATGTATGGTTAATTTTTTTTAGCAGAGTGCTGCTAGGATTATGGGTGTTGGATATGAGGAGAGAAGGGAGACAGGACTAACAGGTCTACAACAGGAAACGTACTACCTCAGTGCTGCCTAATGATACTGCTATTAGAAATACAGTACTGAATTACCATCCATTGGTGTCTACTAGATAATGAGACTGCTGCTAAGTAATTGCAAGTCTGACTTTGTGTCATCATAATATCAGTTCCACCCTGCAGTGTCAAATGATGAACTGAACTGCAGGGGTTGCCTTCGTATACCGCTTCCCAAATGAGCTTTGTGTCTGTCTTGACTAATGCAGCAAATTATCTGTAGTCCATCTGTGTTTAAAGCAAAAGTATTTCCACACAACAGAAACTGTTTAAATCAAGGCAAGTTTCTGATATGACAGTTCTCAAGCTATCTTCTCCTTTCTTACCAGTTCACAATGAGCTAAAGAATGAACAATGGTGAGATGAGCAATAATAATATTTGTATTTGTTATAGCGCCTTATCACATTGTTTCAAAGCCCTTCCCAGAATTTACTGTGAAATGTAGTGCCTGCATAATGTCAAACGGTCAGTAAAGTGCAGAATAAATCAGATAATAGGACAACCGATTTGATTTCAAGTGCTTTTCCTGAAACAATGTCTGGAAATGGTTTCAAGATTGCATTATTTTCATTCCAGTATTCATCTGTTTTATACTGAATCCAATTCCAAAAATCTTTAAACTTAAGCATTTAACATAAATATGTCTCACAAATTAACTGTTTTTCAATGATGTAGCTGAACTCTGTTATAACACTGTCTTTGGGTCCAATAACTCAGAGGCCAAGTTAGAACAAGGCACCAAAGAAGGTAGTCTTCTGAGTTAATTCCAGGCCTGCAACTCTTCTGACCGATTGCCTGTCAGACATCAAGTCCCAGATGAGCTATAACTTTCTCCATTTGAGCATCGACAAGAAAGAGGCTCTCCTTTTTCTGCTTGGCCCCCAAAGAATATACAGCACAGAAACAGGTCACTTGGCCCAACCAGTCCATACCAAATGAAGAGTCCACACAAGTCTTCATCCATTCCATACTCCTCCCATAACCTTCTAGTCCCCTCTCCCTCAGATGAAGGTCTAGCTTCCTCTTGAATGCATCTACATTATCTGATTCAATCATCCCTCCAAGCAGCAAATTCCATATTCTCACTGAAAGCTACAACAGTAGTAAGTATTCTTCAGAGGTCCCTTTGGATGTCAAAAGAAGCAGCAACAGCAACCCTTTATGTATCATCAGAGTTAACATCAAGAGAAGCAGAAAGACTATCACTCTACATTCTTTTGAATGACAATCAGCATGAACATCAGCAGAGACAACACTTTCTTTGACAGTAAAGAGCCACCAGAATCTTTTATCCTTAAATAAAAAAAGCTATGTATTCAGCATGTTATTGTGTTCTGCCAAGAAACTAAACAACTAGATAAATGTTAGCTTTTCATCTTAAAAAAGGGGTGTTGAAGAGGACCTTAAAGATGCCTAGCGGAGAGAAAATGTACATTCAAATAACATTTTCACATACAGCAGGATGTGAGAGCACAAGTTCAGATCATCCAGAACTGCAGCTTGTGTCCTCTCTGTGACCATATGACCCCACCCTCGCCCGGCTCCACTGGCTCCCCACCCCCCAGAGGATACAGTTCAAAATCCTCGTCCTCGCCTTAAGGCCCTACTTCCTACCTCTTTGATCTGCTAACCCCATATCAACCGTTCGCTCCCTTTGCTCAGCAGACTCCGGCTGGTTCCACGGCCCCGCCCAGCACGCTCCACTATTGGCGTTCAGGCCTTCAGCCTTTCTGCCTCCACCCCTTGGAACTCCATTCTACAGTCCCTTCGCCTCGCTCTCTCCCTCACCACCTTCAAGGCACATCTCAAGACATTCCTCTTCGACCGCACCTTCGGATACATTCGTACCCCTGCCCTCCACCCCCCTGATGCCAACCCCCACCCTCCCTTGCTCGGGTCTAAATCCCTGACTGTCCAGTGCCTTGGGACGTCCTCCCGATGTGAAAGGCACTACACAAATGTAATTTGCTGTTGTTGTGAAGGACACATTTAGGGCATCAACCACAGAGTATTTTGTCTAGAAGGTTATCAGTAATAAATATAATCCTTGCATTTGATACAGTGTTCTCGTGTTGGGAGACGTCTCAAAGCGCTTCACAGGATTTACTAGTTTTTTGTGTAAGCAAACAGCAGCCAATTTGCACATAGTAATGTCTCACAAACAGCCATGAATTGAATGACCGATTGTATCTGGGGGTGTTGTTGGTCAAGACACTGGGAGAAACTCCTTTCTCTTTTGAGAGCTATAAATGGGTAACCAGGAAGGGTGTACAAGGCCAGGACACTTTTTTAATTAAAGAAACAAATTGTTGCTGTAATGGGAAATTAATAGGGTTGGTTTTCTGGAAGGAGGAGATATCAAATGCAGTATAGAGGCACCGGAATCTTTCATCCTTAAATACAAAAAGCTATGTATTCAGCATGACATTCCACAAAATAACTGCACACACAGTCAGTCCAAAATGAAATGCCTTCATTTCAGTCACCAAAAAAAGCTTAACAAACTCAAAGGATTCTCCCCTAGTTCTGTACATAATGTAACACACAACTAAACATAGTTTTCCAACATTGCTTAAAACAAACAGCAATACCACTGCTCACTCTTTCCCCCTCTAAAGTGCACAATTCCAATATAAACAAGACAATACAATTCCCTGACCAAAACAAAAGTATTCCTTCCCACACAAAAAGCTTGTGAATGCTGCAAAGGCAGTTGAGACTTGTTCCACGTTGTTCTGAAGCAGCTGTTCATGCTAATCATAGTGAGAACATAAGTTCACCACGGGAACAACTCAAACAGAACATTTCCTTTCTGCCACGAGCATTGCAACACCCGTGACAAACAACTCAATGTTGCTTCACGGATAAAGTTTGTATTAGGTATTTCGCAACATGAAGCAGAGCATTTGAAACATAGAGAGGGAGGGAAATTCCAATAGAGCTATTGCTCTTTGCTAAATGGTAATGATTGATCCCTGAACAGTTAAAGTAGAAAGCAAAGCTACTGCTAGCTGCTCTTCCTGCCAAATTATATCTAGAGTTCGTCCAAAAGTAAATGCATTCCTGCTGCACTCATTCATGACAATTGAGTTATTACCAAGTACTCCTATACTCAGATCAGATGTTCAAAATGTGTGCAATGTCTTGTTTTCAAGTTAGGGCACTTTGTAGCCTCATTCCTCTGGAGGTACTTAAAACATTGTCAGGTTGATTTGACACTTTTTTTTGTTATCTTCGTTCTAGCATGTCTTTGGTTAAATATCCCTCAGCTGGACAGATAGACACAATAACGTTCCTTCCACATTTGCCTGTCAGATTTAACAGTCCTATTGTCAGTCTGTGGAATGGGATCAGGCTGGATATAAGCTACAGGCCACACATGGTGCAAATACGGTGGTCTTTAGAGGGGAGAAAGAAAGCTAGTCTACTAGAAATTAATGTAACAACCTGTACTAGATGATCAATTTCTTGAATGAAGCAGATCCTCATATGAAACACAGCAAGGGCATGGGCTGGGGGATGGGGAAAAACATGTGTTATAATAATGTGTTGTAATAACTATCTCCAGTGTTATTTATCATATCACACATGACATTTTTATTTTGGAGCTAATCAATCAAAACTTTACCATGAGCTCTACCCAAACAGAAACTTTATCAATTTTAGAAATAATGCTATTTTAAATTGGCTGATGATGTGGAAGCAAAAGCCATATTCACAAGAAGGTATAAGAAGCATAAGAGATCTGGGCACACTAACAAATATGCTCAAAAAATAGGATGGGTGTGAATTAACTAAAGAAGCAGATTGCTGAATACAGTCAATTTACTTGTATTGTATATCTGTGGAGTGCTTTGAGATGTTTTGATGACATGATAAGGCTCTATATCAAATGTAATGATTATTATTATTAAGGATGTAGCAGTGATGGAAAGAGTACAGCGTAGATTTACAAGGATGTTACCAGGGCTGTCAAGTTTCTGCTACCAGGGTAAACTGGATAGGTTAGGCTCTTTTTTGCCTGAGACAGAAGAGATGTTTAATAGGGGACCTAATGGAGAATTATAAAAAGGATAAGATAAGGTAGCATAAATAGGCTGTTCTCAGTGTTTGAGGAGCCCTTAACCAGGAGACATGAAGCATAAGATAGCGACTAGAGGACCTGAAAGATAATTTAGGAGGAACTACATCATGTGGAGGGTAGTGAGACTGTGAACAGCAGTGGTTAAATCAGGTAGTATAAATGAAGGGGGGGTTGGAGGTGGGGGCAGGATGGACAGCGAGTGGGGGCTAGGTGTACTTTTCTGAAGTTGGGGCTGAAGTACCTTGTTAGAGTGGAGTAGAGGGATGTTTAGCTTCTATCTAGCTGTACTGTGCTGTAAAGTGTTAATTTCCCACCACTAATATCATTTACTTTATAGAGCACAATAATCAACAACAAAATTAAATTTGTAAAGCACCTTTCACAGCAGGAGGACGTCCCAAGGCGCTGAACAGTCGTGGATCAGGACCTGGATGAGGGGGGCAGGGTTGGGATGAGGGAGGGCAGACGGGGTAGGAGGGCGGATGAAGGCACAATCAAAAAGGAGGGTCTTGAGTCGTGCCTTGAAGGAAGCAAGGTAGGGAGCAACGCAAAGAGACTCTAGGATGGAGTTCCAAAGGGTGGGGGCAGAGAGGCTGAAAGCCTGGCCCCGATGGTAGGATGGATCGGGCAGGAGA
Source organism: Callorhinchus milii (assembly GCF_018977255.1). Classification (NCBI taxonomy): domain Eukaryota; kingdom Metazoa; phylum Chordata; class Chondrichthyes; order Chimaeriformes; family Callorhinchidae; genus Callorhinchus; species Callorhinchus milii. The sequence continues at coordinate 65,736,360 of NW_024704745.1, read as the reverse complement.
CATGGAGCAGCCAGAGCAGGTAATCACCAGAACAGAGTATTTCAAATACTCCTCCAACCTCCTTGATAACAAAATATTTGGTTACCTGCACTTCCATTTCTCCTTAGCTGAAACATTTGGTCCTTCTTGGGTACTTTGCTGATCTAGTTGTGTTCCTCAATGTACTGTACCACTTTAATTTGGTCCTCTTTTCCTTTCTTAATCTATTCACTTTGGGGCAGATCTTTTGAACATTTTGTAGGTCTATTTATGACAATGTGATGAGTGCATGTTAAAGAGGTGGTAGCCACAGAGCTGAGGAGCTTGAGATCCTTGTTCAGTAACGAAAGCACCAACCGTACTGTTTTCAGAAACTTATGTGCATCGTAAATTGTAATTCCCTGTAGGAGCGCAATTTAACTGTTATTGTAATGTACATTATTATTTCTTCTCAGTAAAATTGTAACAAAGATAATTCTGAGCAGTTTTCTCTAAATTCCACAGATTTTCAGCAATTCAAGCCTCTTTTACAGAAAAGTTGTTGAAAAACACATAATACCAGTGAATAAAGCCCGTTGTTTTGTCAATGCACCGTGTAAAACTGTTGAACTGCTGTGACTTATCTTTGATGCTATCATAGGACATGAAGTGGAGCAATATTTCTTCCCTTAGCATTAACACAGAACAGAATTAATTTAAATAAAAAAATAAGAAGCAGATTTCAGGGTTTCCCCATTAGGATTTGTGCAACAATTTGAACTTATATAATGCCTTTCATATAGGGACATAGCCTCAAAGCATTTACAAAGACTAAGTGGGAGCCAGAGCTAGGAGGGAGATAGGATTGGTAGGGTAGAGGTGGCTGAAGGAACAGTTAAATAGATAGGTCTTTAAATGTTTTTTGAAACCAGAGTGGGTGAAATGACAGGATCTTGGAAGAAACAACAACAAATTATATTTGTATAGTACCTTTCACGTTGGGAGGACATCCCAAGGCGCTGGACAGTCACAGATTTGGACCTGAGCAGGGGGTTGGGATCAGGAGGACAAGGAAGGTAGGAGTAGGAGGGTGATCAAAGGCATAGTCAAAGAGGAGAATCTTGAAACAGGCCTTGAAGAGTATGGTCTTGAGACTTGCCTTGAAGCAGGCAAGGGAAGGGTGTAGCAAAGGGATTGCAGGATGGAATTCCAAAGGGTGGGAGCACAGAGACTGAAGGTCCGACCGCTGATGATGGAGCAGACCGGAGCCCGCTGAGCGGAGGGAGCGGACAGGTCGATATGGAGTTAGCAGGTCACAGAGGGAGGGAAGAGCAAGGCTGTAGAAGGCTTTGAAGGCGAGGATGAGGATTTTGAACACTATCCTCTGGGGGATGGGGAGCCAGTAGAGCCGGGGAAGAATGGGGGTGATGGAGTCACAGAATCCGATGCGGGGAAAGCTCCAGAGAGCAGTGACAAAATGACTGTAAGCTCACCTACTGATGGTGGATCAGAGGGTGAGGTGCGTACAATGGTGGATTGTCTCCCTGAAAGAGCACAGGATTGTCAGGGAAAATGGGGGCACTGATCCATGGGGGTTCTGAGGATGGGATCTGGGCAGTAATAGCCTATCGTAGCTGTCAGTCATCAGGGAAAGTGGGCTCAAGGAAGATGATTGGCTATTCTAGCTGTCACCTATCAGGGAGGGTGGGCTTTAGGCATTAATTAGCAGGTCTGAGCTGTCACTCACCTGGATGTTGGGCCAGAAACCAATTGAGGGTCAGGAACCATTCAGGAAATTTCCCATCAAGTCAGTGTGCCCTTGGCTGCACAGTCAGAACAGCTAAGGTTTCCTGTTAGCAGCTCCATGGTACACAACATTCAGGAAGGTAAGACACTAATTTGCAAGGAAAGCAGGGCCAAAGCACGAAAGATTACCAATTTGGATGAGCTGCGACAAAAGCCAACATTAGCTTTTGCACAAGGAAACCCATTATGTGATGCTATCTAATTTACTTCAACATACATGAAACAGCATGTAGTAATAATTGCAATAAAGGCAATTATTTATGATGGTTGCTTGCTTTATGTACAGCATTATCATCATTTCTATACTTTAGCAAAGCTGCTGACTGTAACACCTCACTCATGTAGCATCTTAGTTTTCTACACAGCCCACACCATTACATTTGTGCATATTCACCACATATATACAAGGCAGATAGTCACCTGTACCACTACACGTTAATGGCTCACCAATGCATGAGGCTTTGCACATCATGCAGAATGTTGCATTGCTATTGCTGGAGGATGAGCTTGGGATCTGCTAGAGGGGACAAAAAGAGATCATATGAGCTCTGATTCAAATAAGAGGCAATGAAAGTCAAGCTTTCTTTTACATAGAATTACATTAACTGTTGGGACTTTGAACTCTATAGTCTCGGCTGATATTCCAATGCAGTGCTACAGGTGTGCTGCATTATTAGAGGTGCTGTTCTTTGGATGGCATGTTGAACCAAGGTCTCATCTGTCTGTTCAGATGGAGGTTAAAGATCCCATGGCACTATCCAAATGAGAAGGGTGTATCTTCAAGCATCCTGACCAACAATCCTTCAGATAAAATTGAATGGACGTTTGTGGGACATTGCTGTTTGCAAATTGACTGCCACATTTGCGTACAAATACACAGTCATTACACTTTACAGTGAATGCTGTGAACTGCTCTAAGACAACTTCCCAATGTGATAATTTTTAATATCAATGCAAGGATTATTATTATTGTCATTATTATAATTTGTGACCTGTTATCAGCCAAATTGGCCAATAATATTTCTTCTCTTTGTTGTAGAGGGTTCGTAAATTAAAATGTGTAGAAGTCACATTCTTCCATAATCTCTTGTCTATCCAATTTCTCTTATTTAGGGAGATGGCAGCTTTGTTAAAACATTCTCTTGTTGGATTTGATGAAGAATTTGGCCTATTTTCATTCCCTTAAAAACTGCCACCATCACTCCCACCTTAAAAAAACCCTTCTTTGATGCGTCGCAGCTATCAAGCTACCGGCCCATCTCCAACCTCCCCTTCCTATCCAAGGTCCTGGAACGAGTTGTCGCCTCCCAGCTGCGCTCTTTCCTCTCCAACCATTCACTATTCGAACCCCTTCAATCGGGTTTCCGTGCTGCCCATAGCACAGAAACTGCCCTGGTCAAGGTCACCAATGACATCCTGACCATCTGTGACCAGGGCTCCCTCTGCCTCCTCGTCCTCCTCGACCTATCGGCAGCATTCGATACGGTCGACCATGCTATCCTCCTCCACCGCTTGTCCTCCCACCTAAACCTTCAAGGCCCTGTCCTTGAGTGGTTTAGGTCGTACCTCTCCCACCGTCTTCACTTTGTCTCCACAAATGGTTTTTCCTCCACCCCCGCACTGTCTCGTGCGGTGTCCCTCAAGGCTCTGTCCTCGGTCCCCTCCTCTTCACCCTCTATATGCTCCCCCTTGGTGACATCATCCGCAGACATGGGGTTAACTTCCACATGTATGCGGATGACACCCAACTCTACCTTTCCTCCTCTACCCTCAACTCCACGACCACCGATGTCCTGACAGCTGCCTGTCCGACATCGAGTCCTGGACGAGAGATAACTTTCTTCAGCTCAACGTGCGCAAAACTGAGGCCCTCCTGATTGGCTCACGTCAGCGCCTCCGCACCTCAGGCGCTGACAGCATCAGCATCCAAGGCTGCACTCTCCACCTCTCAAAGCCAGTCAGGAACCTCGGGGTTCTGTTCGACCCTGAGCTGTCCTTTCTCCCCATATCCGCGCCACAACTGGCACCGCCTTCCATCACCTCCGGAATGTCGCCAGACTACGGCACTACCTCACCCCTCACGCTGCTGAAACTCTGGTCCACGCCTTTATCACCTCAAGGCTGGACTATGGGAACTCTCTCCTCGCCGGCCTTCCCGGCACCTCCCTCCACAAGCTGCAGGTCATTCAGAACTCTGCAGCTCGTGTACTGTCCCGCACCAGGCTTCGGGACCACATCACTCCCACCCTCGCTCGCCTCCACTGGCTCCCCATCCCCCAGAGGATCGAATTCAAGATCCTCACCCTCACCTACAAGGCCATTCACGGCCTCGCTCCCTCCTACCTCTCCGACCTACTATCCCCCTACCTACCTGCCCGTACCCTCCGTTCCTCTGGCTCCGGTCTGCTCCACATCCCCCGCCCCAACCGCCCTACCATCGGTGGCCGGGCCTTCAGCCTCTCAGCCCCTAGGCTCTGGAACTCTATCCCCCAGTGCCTTCGCCGCCTCCTCCCTTTCCTCCTTCAAGGCCGGTCTCAAGACCTTTCTCTTTGACCGTGCCTTCAGCTCTCCTCTCGACTCTCTACCCCCTCCTCGCTCCCTCCCTTCCCTCCCCTCACCCTGACCATTTCCCCCCTGCTCGGGTCCTGACCCAACTGTACAGCGTCTTGGGACGTCCTCCCAACGTGAAAGGCGCTCAATAAATGGAATCTTGTTGTTGTTGTTGTTGTATTAATGACAGCTTTGAACTTGTTCCATTAGCTGACATGCTGCAGGTCACAACCAAGATCATTTAATTGGTTACATAACCAATTAATGGCCTTAAGTTTGTGTTCCAAAAGCTTCAGAAACCTATTACTGGCTTTGTAATAGGAATGGGATTGAGAACGTAAATTGGGAATGGGATTGAGAATATAAACCCAGAATAATATTTTCGGATATGCACACAGAAGACAACTGCAGGATAGACACCAGAAGTATTTTTTTACCAAGAAGATAATAGCTAGAACAAGTTAGCAGGATGGTTGGTTGAGGTCAGGATGCTGACTTAATTTAAGAAACGTTGTGATGCTGTATTGGGAGGACAATCGGGTGAGTATCCTGATTAAATGAGCCAAAGGGCTCATGTGATCTTTATAGCACATGACTGAATTTGGGTTGACTATTAAACTGGATGAATATATCACTGCTGTTTCATCAGACCATTGGCAAAACTATCCAAATCTGGAAACTTGTCCCAAATTGAGTTTTGAATAGCGTGCTTGCTTGTTGTTCTGATACAAAATGTTTGATTACCGCAATTATAATGATCCTGGTACAAACTGAATCTTGAAAGCATTCATGCATACAAATGAGTTTTACGCCAACATTCCTCTCTTCATCGAAAGTGGGGGGAAAAAGCAGGTTTCTCGTCAATTTTACTGAAATGCTAATGAAACTCCATCTAGCATTACTAACAAGTATATTTGCCCACAAAATATACTGTCAACTCACTTTACAGTATACTCTGAAACGTTTTGAAACCTCTCAATGCCGTGATAAGATGCTATATCAAATGCAAGTATTATTATTAAGTATGATTTTGCTTTATTGAAAATGTAGCAGCTAATGTGGTACATTGGCAATAATGAGCTACTCACTTGACAATGTATCAGAATGAGTGTCAGCCAAGCATTTTGTGCACCTTGCTGCCATACTGTGAAAAACCATTTAGTGCTTTAGGACATCCTCTCGACGTGAAAGACACTGAACAACAACTTTCACTTTTAGCGCCCTCCGTGCATGGTAGCGTCTCAGAGCGCTTAACAGTGGCGGAGCCTGACTCCGAGCCAGGGGGTGGGGGAGAAGGGAGGTGACGTAAGCACGGTCGAAAAGGAAGCTTTTCAGGTGGGACTTGGAAAAAGGGGAGAGAGGCAAGGTGGAGGGATTGAGGGAGAATGTTCCAGATTTTTGAGCGGAGTGGCTGAATGTGCGATCTCCAATGGTGGAGTGGAGGGTAGGAGGGACAAGATGGAGGCTGGTGCCAGTTGAGCAGAGGCTCCAGGTGGTGGATTGGGGAGTGAGGAGCTCAGAGAGGTAGGGAGGTGCCAGAGAGTGAAGAGATTTGAACAGATGTAATCTGTTTGTTGTTATTAACTGAGCTGTATATACATTTTCCATATACAGACTTGGACAGCCTGGGATACAATTGGGAAAGTTGTGTATAACAAGAATTTGCATACATAAATTTTGCACATAAATATATTTGACTAACTACAATCTAAATAGCACAGAATTTATAATTGTACATTTTTCCAAAGCCTACTGGTTTGTGTTGCAATTCATGACCTTGTCTGTTCACAAGCATTTGATTAACTTTCTTTCTCTTCAAACTTTAAACTGTATACTTTATCAACGTATCTACCAAACCTTTCTCCTTACTGTTCTCAGTAAAAGCATAAGTGCATATGGATCAAGGGGGTGGAGGATGGGGAGGGAGGTTAGGAGGGTAATCGAAGGCTTGGTCGAAGAGGAGGATTTTGAGACGGATGTTGAAGAAGGCAAGGGATGGAGCGAGGTGGAGGGAATGTGGGATGGAGTTGGAAATGGTAGGGGCAGAGAGCCTGAAGGCACGACCCCCAATGGTGGGGCGGGACACATGGAGTAGGCCAGAGCCTGCTGAGTGGACAGTTTGATATGGAGTTAGCAGGTCAGAGTTAGGGAGGAGCAAGGCCATGCAGGGCTTTGAAGACGAGGATGAGGATTTGAAACTCTATTCTCAGGGGGATGGGGAGCCAGTGGAATCGGGCGAGGATGGGGGTGATAGGGAGCAAGAAGTGGGAGAGACACTCTTAACATTTAGATATCTGTCTCGCAATTCAGAATAATTATTACTTGTGTGTAAAAAAAAACTGTGATGCAATATTCTCGCTATTCAGTTTTTAATGATGTTTGCATTATGATTATTAGTGTGAACTCAAATTCTGACATCATCATCAACAACAACATGGGCTCAAACCCATAACCTTCTGAAATTAGAGGCAAGAGTGCTACCAATTGATCCAAACACCAACTTGGGTGTATTATTCCTTCTACACTACGTATTTTTCTAAGCACCATGTATTATCTGTGCAATGTATGACATTGCAGTGCCAGCTATTTATCGAATGTAGTGCAATCTATTTATCGAATTTCTGTAACAAATTGATATAAAAATTACTTAAAGTTAAAACTTAAAGTTAAAGTCAGGTACATTAAACAGTTGAATGGTAAGATAATGTAATGTTTAGCCACTCCGCCACAAAACTCTGGAACACTCTCCCTCATCCGTCCGCCTTGGCCCCTCACTTCCTTCTTTCAAGTCCTGCCTGAAGACTTTCCTATTCGACCGTGCTTACGGCCACCTCCCCCCTCCCGGCTCGGAGTCAGGCTCTGCCACTGTTAAGCGCTCTGAGACTCTACCCTGCGTGGAGGGCACTATATAAGTTCAAGTTGCTGTTGTTGTTGTTGTGTATTACTCTTTGAAAGCTTTATAGAGGTTCCGAGCTCCATGCAGCTTGTATGTAACTTTACTGTTTATGATTTATGAGAGTGATTTCACAAGTGTATAGAAGAAAGGAAGCATTGAAACACTGAAGAATGCAGCTGAACTCCACAAAGGTTTAAAATTAGCAACAAGAGAATTTGATTTTCAGCCAAACCAAAATAGCATTTGTGCGGACAAGAATGTAATGCCAGGAATGCTTGTCTAGATTAGTAAGAAATGAACCAAACTTAACCAAATAGAATCAAATTGTTCAACTGCTTCAGCAATTTTCAGCAATTTAAAATAATATAATAGAAAAATTGTAAACTGCACAAATCTGAAATGGTAAATTATCCTTTCTCAGAATTATACATGATTCCTAATAATGCCTTCAAAAAAATAATAATAATAAATTGGTCATTTTAATCCACGACTGTTTGTGGGACACTGCTGTGCACAATTGGCTGCCGTGTTTCACCCACAAAATATACAGTAAATTCACTTTGCAGTATATTCTATGAAGCTCTTTGAGACGTGAAAAGCGCTATATGAAATGCATGGATTATTATTATTTAAAGAACCAGTTATAAAATGAAGGCTGTTCCTGTATTTATGAATTTGCTAAATTTCGGATGCTGCATAAATAGCCCATTTAGATCCAGGTAGGTTTTCTCTACAAAATTCAAGGCTAGAAGGGATGCAGAAAGACCAGAGTAGAAATTATTGACAGTTGGGTTGGAAATGTGATATTCACTATCTACAAGTCACTGGATAAATGTAACTTCCAGTCTGAAAATACTCAATTTTAAATCCCAGTAATAAGGAATCAGAATTATACAGCACAGAAGGAGGCCATTCAGCTCATCCTGTTTGTGCCAGCTCTTTCCAAATCAATCCTACTCCCCCGGTCTCTCCCAATAGCCCTGCAAACTTGTCCTCCCCAAATAATTATCTGCTTCTCTCTTATTGAATCAGCTTCCACCACTCTTTCAGGCAATGCGTTCCAGATTCAAACAACTCCCTGTATGGGGAAAAAAAACTTCTCCTCACCTCCCCTCTGTTTCTTTTAACAACTATTTTAAATTGGTGTCCTCGGGTTACTGACCTACCCGCCAGTGGAAATAGTTTCTCCTTGGTCACCCTGTCGAATCCCCTCCTAATTTTGAAAAGTTCTAAGTCTCCTCTTAACCTTCTCTGCTCCAAGGAGAATAATCCTACATCCTAGAATGTAGCAACATTAAAACCACTAACTACATAATGCAGAGAAGAGAGGAGGCAGCTAATGGGTCATTGACAGATTGTGGAACATTTTAAAAGATGGTAGAGTGCAATAGACATACAAAGGTGAATGTGATAGCAATAAAAAGGGTGAAAAACACTCAATGTAGTTGTAAATAAAATGGAGCAGGGTGGGAACATGAAGGCAATACTAGAGTGATGCATATCAGAATTAAAACAAAAAATCCTTCCAAGTGCAGAAGCACCAAAGATGCATAATAATTCTTGCATTTAATATAGAGCCAGCTAAACAGACTTATTTCCGTGTAAGGTTGTTCTGTAATTGTATTAGCAAGCAAATGCAGCAGCTAATTTGTACATAGTCATGGACAATGTTATCTGGAAGATTGTTGGTCAGCAGTTAAGAGCTCATCTGAAGGACAGCACCTCTGACAAAGCAGGACTTCCCAATCTAGGGAATGAGCTCAAAGTCCTGAATCGCCAACTTTCTGAGGCAGAGGAACATTTTACAGTCTATTGGTGACTGATTCATTGCTTTTGTTTCGGTACAGATCAGTGTTGTTCATGTTGTAACCTCTTCCTAATATTATCGATCCTTCGCTCTGGCCTGACTGTTCTCTTCCAGCTTATTTCTTTCAATTCTGGTAGAAAGTCACATTTAAAATGTAACTCCGATTTCTGCATTCAAGTGTCTAATGAGCAACTGGGTGTTTGTAGCATTTCCCGTTTCTGTTTTGTGATTAACATCCAGTCTGTGTCATTACAATAATAATCCCTCCAAAACAAAACAATAATAAATTGGTCATTTTCAATCCACGACTGTTTGTGGGACATTGCTGTGCGCAATTGGCTGCCGCGTTCGCCCACAAATATACAGTCAATTCACTTTACAGTGTGTTCTGTGAAGCGCTTTGGGACGTCCTCCCGACATGAAAAGCGCTATATCAAATGCAAGGATTATTATTATTATTATTATTATTATTATTATTATTATTATTATTACATAAAAGGAACATATAATGTTCAGTTCCTTCAAATAGAAATGAAAAATATATCATCTCCAAGAAGATTTTGCTCAAAGTTAATATTTTGTTCCCTCCAGATATTTACTCTTCATTTTATGTTGCTTTTCATTTGGGTAGTTTTATTTTCAGTCTAGATGTTGACACCCTCAGTTATCATCCCTGTGTAAGTGTGGTAATCATTATCGGTATGCTCCATACTGAACATTAAATGAAAAGTATAATTTAGTTAATGAAAAGCAGTGCTTTACTGATGTGAAGTGGCCCTTAGAAAAGTTCACGTCATTGCAGTAAATGGAACTGTTTGTCTGCCCAAAGCTGCCCAGATTCCAACAACAGAGAAACAGTGAAGTGTCCCTGATGTAAATGTATCTAAAACTTCCTAAAGCATTTTTCTACACTGAATCACGAAATCATAATCCGAAAGAGGGCAATTTCTCCCACTCTGTCGGTGTGTTATTCTCCATCAGATTAAAATGATGCCTTTAGATATTATTGTCAGTGGATTCTGCTGTATCCTGAAAGATTTATCATAACCCCAATCTGGGTCCTCTCGCTTGTGAGGCGAGTGCTCTAACCAATACATTACAGGACTCCACAATGATTCCGGCATGAGGATACTGGCATCATTCCAGACAGTGAGAAATTCAAATATTTGTGAAATGTATATAATAATAATCCTTGCATTTAATATAGCGCTTTTCACGTCTTCTAGACGTCCCAAAGCGCTTCACGGAATATACTGTAAAGTAAATTGATTGTATATTTGTGGACGATCGCGGCAGTCAATTGCGCGCAGCAGTGTCCCACAAACAGTCGTGGATTGAAAATGGCCAATTTATTATTGTTTTGGGTTTTGGAGGGATTATTATTAGGTGTGTGGAGTATGGAAACTTGCCCAAGGTTTCGCCCTGCCTGGAATTGAACTCAGGTCTCTCACTTGCAAAGCGAGTGCTCTAACCACTGAGCTACAGGACTCCTGTACAGGAGCTATATATGAACATAGATGTTGATCAAGTTGCAATTAATTTATGAGAAAGCATCTATGTAAGCTATTTTCCTTCTCATTTTGAATCTCTTGTGAATACTTCGTAAATGATTTGTGTATATGTTTATATTTTTTGAAGATTTTAAGCTCAAAATACATGTATAGTTATTATTTCAACATTTCACTCTTGGTTTTTCACAATTTTAACGTTTTTTTAGCATTTTGTTTTTGTAATAAATGGTGAAATCCTGGATTCACCCCTGAGTATATATCAAATGCAAGGATTATTATTATTACCCCCAACACTGCACTGGAATGTCAGCCTAGACTGCGTTTGGAGTCCCTTTGTATGACTTGAGCTCATAACCTTCTGTCAGGGAACCCCATCTGAGCAGCAGAGCTCAGGGATCGATCGGGGGATGGAGTTCTAGTTGAGATGCGCTGTTCCAATATGACGGAGAGGTTGGAGGGCTGAGGCTGGGGGGATGATTGCAACCAGTGCAGAGATGCAACAGAACAGCAAATACCTTTCATTAAATCCAAGTGCATCTTAGACTATCTTTTTTTAAAATCTGTTTCATGGGTTGAATTCCTGTCCCCAATCTCCAAACTCTTCTCTGACTTTATTATATACTTGATACTTAGAAAGCCACAGAATTGTTTCTCCCCCCGCTCTCCACCCTCTGTTTGATTGAAACCCTCAGCTCGGGTGCATATCCTTCACTGTCCAGCTCCTTGGGACGTCCTTCCGATGTGAAAAACGCTATATTAATGTAATTTATTTTTTTGTTACCGACTGAGCCAGGCTGACTGTTATTTGATGTATGCATGAGAGATTGGAGCAGCAGTAATTTGTTGTTAGCATCTTCACTATGAGATGATTTGATTTGTACCACAGTGATTGAAAGAAGACTACTGGAAAGCTAGCAATTACATTTGCATTTTACACTAAACATTCTTCAATTGATTAAAATGGGTTTACGCATTCAAACAAGACTATAATAATATTCCTTCCATTTAACATAGAGCCTTTCACGTCAGGAGGATGTCACAAGGTGCTTTATACGGATTACTATAAAACATAGGAACTGCACTTTGTAGGCGAACATGGCAGTGAATTTGCACACAGTAGTGTCCCATAAACAGCTGTGAAGTGAATGTCCAATTTTATCTGGGAGGTTTCTGACCAGGAAGAAACTCCATTCTATTTTCAAATAGTTCCATGATGTTTAAATTTCCCCCTGAACAAGCAGACAGGACCAATGTTTAACATCTCATCTGAAGGATGGCACCTTCAGAAATGCAGCACACCACACTGCACTGCATTGGAATGTCAGCTTAGATTAGGGTGAGTTCAAGTCCCGATTTGGGGCTTAAACCCACAACCCTCTGACTCAGAGGTGAGAGTGCTACCACTGAGCGAGCTGACACACAAAAACACACAATTCTCACACTGGACAGGAATTATGTGTGAAGCAATTTGAAACCTTTTGACATTTTAGGCACTATATCAAATGCAAGGATTATTATGTATTTTTATTTTATCTCAACCACCGCATGTAAACGTGTGGTCTGTAAACATGCTAGGTTCCAATGTATTAAAGATCAACCAAGCTGCCCCTGTATCTTAATTTTGCTTAAATTAAAAACCCTTTTTTTAAAAAAACTCTGCTAATACCATAATAGTAGGTTGCCACAATCAAATGTTTTTGTACTGATGCAATAAATGGAATCTATCAGCAACAGATGTGAGATTCATTCACATAAAAGACCATGTTGTATGCAAATACGAGTATCGTAGGAGTTCCTCATATACATTCCACCTACAGCAACAACATTTATATTGCGCCTTTCACATTAGAAGGACGTGATGTCGTGATTCATACAGCTGACTGGGAGGGTGGGGGAAGCTGGTGGTGGGGTAGTAGCCTTGATTGAAATTTTCCATTTGTCTGGAATAGACTGCACGCTCTCTCCCCACAGGCACATACCATGCCACCTAATTCAGGGAAGAATTAGGCGCAGGCCAGCAAGAGCCAATGCTTAAGAAACCAGTGATGCTGTTGCTGTATTGAGACCACTGTATGGTAAGTTTCCTGCTGTTTGTCCCCCTAGGACCACCCTAGCCATTCGGGTTTGGACATATAGATTACGAGGAGATGATTGAGTGTTAACACATCTAACCACATGGATGACACCAGTTAGGTTGTGTTACAACATATTTTGCTGGCTTTGTCAGACATTCCTCCTTGGAGCTGATTCAACCCCACTTATATCCTTTCAACTGAAACAGTTTGGGACTTTGTACTCGGTTTATTGACTTTGCAAAGATTAGGGGCTAAATAACTCACCGGAAATCAAACAAAGAGGTTTCTGATTCCCTGTTTGATGCTGAACCAACTGACCTGCCTGAGTTATGCTATGACTAATATGGAAATCAAGGCAGTGTGCACCTGGTTGAGAGATGTTTCCAACAGATACAATACAAAGTTATATTTATATAGCATCTTTCATGTCAGGTGAACATCCAAAAGTGCTTAAGAGTACTGGCTGGGTCACCTGAGCTGGGGATGGAAGCTGAGGGTTCAAGGGAGGGGAAAGATGACTGAAAGCACTTCAAAGAGGTCTTTGAACAAATTGAGGAAGAGTTGGAGGGACTCTGGGATAGAGTTCCAGAGAGTGGGGACAAAGTCTGAAAGCCTGACTGCCGATGATGGGGCAGAGAGAGCAGGGGACATAGAGTGAGCTTGTGTTTGCTGAGCAAAGGGAGGAATTGGGTCAGTAAAGTTTGAGGAATTTGCAGAGGTAGGATGAGGCGAGACTGAGGAGGGATTTAAATATGAGAATGAGGATCTTGAACTGTATCCACTGGAGAGCTAATGGAACAAAGGTGGAGTGAAAGGCTTGTGGAGCCGGGTGTGGGAATGGGCACAAACTTAAAAGTTCTGGAACTCTAGATACTTTGCTGGGAACTCAATCTTATGGGTGGAAGCCATGCTCTTTTTCCTCATTAATAATTTGGGGAAACTAGACTTTCTTTATAGTCAGGCAGGTGTCTGACACATGTGGAAACCCATCACCACGCTTAAGAGTTTCCGCACCAGACTGAGAATTCCACATCTACATGGAAACTTCCCTCTGTCTGGAATGGAATCCGCACTCTCTCCCCAGAGGGCTCCAGTACAATATAAATTGACATTTGTATAGTCTGTTTCATATCAAGAGGACATCCCAAGGCATTGGACAGTTGAGGGTTTGTACCTGAGCTCGGGATTGGATTCAGGAGTGTAGGGGTCAAGAGGGGGTGGGGTGGGATGGTGTGGTCAAAGAGGAAGGTCTTGAGGCAGATCTTGAAGGAGGTGAGGGAAGGGGTTAGGCAAAGCGACTGGAATTCCAGAGAGTGGAGGCAGTTAGGTTGAAAACCGGCCTGCTAATGGTAGGGTGGACATGAAGCAGGCCAGTGCCTGCCAAGCAGAGGTAGAGCAGGCCAGTTGTTAGGGTTAAAGAAGATGACAAAGGTATGGTGCAGCAAGGACATGAAGGGCTTTAAAAGTGAGGTCAAGGATCTTGAACTCAACCTCTGGGGAATGAGGAGCTAGTGGAGCCAGGCTAGGATAGGGTGATAGGCTCGATGAGCCTACAATCTTACGTACAATCTTTTTAAGAACTCTCATTTGTATCGTCCAGCTACCTCAAAGTACGTTACAGCTAATTCAACAACAACCAGAGCCAATTACTATCAGTTACTATCATGTTTTTGTTGGCAAACGCAGCAGCCATTTGCACCGAGGAGTTTTAACCTGAGTTTTTTGTTAGAACACTGGGAAAAATCTATGAACCAGGGTTTCAGCGGCTAAATCCTAATCTACATGCTCCCTCGTGGGGATGTCATCCGCAGACATTGGGTACACTTCCACATGTATGCGGACGACACCCAACTCTATTTTTCCACCCCCAGTCCCCTGATGTTCTGTCAGCCTGCCTGTCAGACCTCAGGAGCTGGATGAGTGCGAATTTCCTTCAACTAAATGTTGACAAGACGGAAGCCATACTCTTTGGCTCTCATCAACGTCTATAATCTCACAGCTCTCACCTCCTCCATCTACCCGACCTGCCCCTAAAACTCTCCGAACCCATACGCGACCTAGGCATCAGGTTCGACCCCCAATTATCCTTCCTCCCCCACATCCGGTCCCTCACCAGCACCGCTTTCGTCTACCTCCGACGCATCCCCCGTCTCTGCCAATACCTCACTCCAAAAGCCGCTGAAACCCTGGTCCATGCCTTTGTCACCTCTCGGCTGGACTATTCCCAATGACTTCCACACTGGCCTCCCCTCCACTACCATTCATAAAATCCAGGTCATCCAAAACTCTGCCGCCCGCATTCTTACCCGCACCAAACTCCGCTCCCCGATTACCCCAGTCCTCGCCAGACTGCACTGGCTGCCTGTCCCAGAAAGGATCGACTTCAAGATCCTCACCCTTGTCTTCAAATCCCTCCACTCCTCTGCACCCCCCTACCTCTCAGACCTCCTCTCTCCTCACAACAGTGCTCGTTGCCTTCGCTCCACCAGGTCTGGCCTCCTCCTTGTCCCCCGAATCCTCCGATCCACTATCGGCGGCCGTGCCTTCAGCAGTACGCCTCGAGGCTCTAGAACTCCCTTCCTCACTCCATCGCCTCGCTCCCTCCCTTCCTATTTTCAGGTCTCGGCTGAAGACCTTACTTCTCGACCGCGCCTTTGGTCACCTTCCTCCCCTCCCCCTGGCTCGGCCCCAGGATCCGTTACTGTGAAGCGCTCTGAGACGCCGTCCGGCATGGAGGGCGCTATATAAATCCAAGTTGTTGTTGTTGTTGTTGAAAATTCCCTACTATTATTTTAATTCCTAAGGTCCATGGGTAAAATATAAACAAGTAACTAAACATGTTATTGCTTATATTCCTCTTGCCTTATTTCCCTTTACTGATTTCATTGCTCTCCTGAAAATATAGTGAAAATAATTAAAATATTAAAAGGTTGGGGGACAAAGCAGGGGAATGTGATTAGTGTAGGAAGCTCAAGTGGGGAAGCTTGCACCAGTGTAGACAATATAAGCCAAATGTCTACCTTCTGTGTAGTAATAATAATGATGCTTACATTTGATATACAGTAAACCTCAAATGCGTTGTATCGTTGGGACATACATTTAATATGAATTATGCAAAGTATGACAGTTATGTCAAATATGTATGATTTAGGCAATTATATGATTTATACAGATCAGACTTATATGAGTTTTACTGTAGGGCCTTATCACGTCATTGAGATGTCTCAAAGCGATTCACAGAATATACTGTGAAGTGAATTGACAGGATATTTAGTGGGTGAAACTTTGTATGATTCTACGAGATGAAAAATGTTTCATAACAAATTGAATACTTATCAGATCTGCTCTGAAACAGGTCAGTGATTGTGATCTCTCTGGCGTGTAATCAGATTTTGTAGGAAGTTATAATATATGTTGAGAAATTGCTTTCTTGGTAATGAATCCAACTAGAACTTTAAACTGCAAGGTCGTTCTATTATTAGCATTAATCACACTTCAAATGCAATTTCCACATTGCTGCTTTGCATTCATGTTCTTGAAAAACAAATTTGTGGCATAAATAAAGCATCTTTAGAGAAGCAGTTTTACTATTCACTTAACTTGCCGGTTGTATCTTAAACTGAGATTGTATCAATCTGAGAAAAATCTATGCCAACACAATTGTGTAACATTATCTTGTTTAGGTTTCAATACAGGTACTGCATGGTGGCATACAGTTCAGAAAGTTACAGGTTCATTTCTGTTCATTATAGTATATAAAAATACACTCTGGCAACATTGGGCAGACTAAAATTTTCCTTCAACCTTCAACAGTTTACCTTGCTCAAGGGACCATTTATGTATACGTGAGCCTTGGCAGAGTATTTAAGCATGAAGGACACAACAACAATAATAAAATAAACCTTGGATTTGATATAGCTCCTTGTCACGTCGTTGAGACGTCTCAAAGCGTTTCACAGAACATACTGTAAAGTCAAGTCAAATCCGCCAGGGTAGGGTAAGTATAGTGTATACTATCCTTCTGCTACCCTGTCCTTCCTGGCACCTAAGCCATGCCTGCCATCCCCTCACCCCCCACTCCCCGCGCTGTCTCCCGTAGCCCGCAGGCTGATGGTGTCCTGCTGATCGCTCGCTCCCAGTCTCTGTGTGCACGTTTTAGCTGCCGCCCCGACCTGAGTTGCTCCTGCTCCTACCCTCCACACTCTGCTACTCCCATTCCATCCTTCTCTCCCACCACCCTCCTCGCCTCCTCTCTCTCCTGGACCCTACTAATATCTCCCTTGGCTCCAGCCTGGGCATCCTCCCTCATCGTGGCTCCCAGTAATGGTTGTTCCAGAGAAGCCACCCCAACTGTCCCATCGCTCACTCGCTCAGATCAACTACCTCCGAAAGGCCAAAATCCATTCCCCCTCCCTCATCCATACCCCAACTCTTCCTGCTCCTCAAACTCCACGATCATTTCTCCCCCACGACCCCACATCCGCTCTACCACTCGCTCCTCCATCCCCTCCACCACCCACCAACAAACCTATCCGCATTTTCCTCTAAAATGTCTGCTCACTCTCCAATAACAAAGCCCTTACTATCCATGACCTTATCCTGGATGAGCACATTGATATTCTTGGGCTTACAGAAACCGGGCTCTCCCCCAGTAACCTTGTCCCTCTTATTGAAGTCTTCCCTCCTAGCTACCCTTTTCACCACCCTTCCCCAACCAACGTGGGGGCAGATTGGCCCTCATTTCCCAAGCTTCCCTTGGTCTATCCCCCCAGTCCTCTGGCTGTATCTCCTCCTTTGAGAACCTCACCCTGAAAACCGCTGTTATCACACCCCTCCTGAAAAAAAACACCCTCGATCCCTCTAATCTCTCACACTAATAATAATAATAATAATAATAACACTACCATCCCATTTCCAATCCGCCCTTCCTTGCCAAAGTCCTGGAACACATTGTTACAGGTCAACTTCGGTCACACCGCTCCCTTCTCTACCCCCTGCAGTCTGGTTTTCGCCCGGCCCACAGCACAGAGACAGCGCTTGTCAAAGTCACAAACGACATCCTCTCTATCTATGACCAGGGTTTCCCCTGCCTCCTCATCCCCCTGCATCTCTCTGCCATGTTCGAAACAGTTGACCACACCATCCTCCTCCATTGCCTCTCCTCTCTCATCCACCTTAGTGGGACCGCACTCGCATGGTTCGAGTCCTACTTAACCTACCGCCACCATTTCATCTCGGCAAATGGTTTCTCCTCCCGCCCTCACCCAGTCACCTGCATGCATTTGTCACCTCCCGCCTGGATTACTCAAACACATTCCTCGCCGATCTCCTCAGCTCCACCATTCAAAAGATCCAGCTCATTCAGAACGCCGCTACCCACATACTGATCCGGACCAAACTCCGTACCCACATCTCACCAGTTCTGGCCAGGCTCCACTGGCTCCCCATCACTGAACGGATTGACTTCAAGATCCTCAAACACGTGTTCAAATCCCTTCTCTCTCTGGCACATCCCTACCTCTCCGACCTCCTCACTCCTCAATCCACCACCCAGCACCTCAACTCGATTGGCACCAGTCTCCTGCTCGTCCCTTGCACCCACTGCCCCACCATCAGAGGTCGCTCTTTCAGCCACTACACCCCGAAGCTCTGGAATACTCTCCCCCAATCCCTCCGCCTTGCCCCTTCGCTCCCCTTTTTTCAAGTCCCGCCTGAAAACCTTCCTGTTCAACTGTGCTTACGGCCACCTCCCCCTGGCTCAGTCAGGCTCCACCACTGTTAAGTGCTCTGAGATGCTACCCTGCGTGGAGTGCGCTATATAAGTGCAAGTTGTTGTTGAAAAATGTAGCGACTGTGTATATTGTGGGTGAAACAACAGTTTGAGCCCTAGTCCCCACACAATGTTCATCTTCCAGCAGTGATCGGAAGGTAACTATCTGAAGATTTTCCCTTCCTTAAACTAGGATGCTGACACATATTGTCGTGGCCAGCTAAGATCAGCAACTTACTGAACTATATACTATCATGCTGCACCTCCCCTCATTGCCTCAGACTATTGACAGATTCAAAGTGCAAGGTGTCAGCCTGGCTCAGTTGGTAGCTTTCTGCATCAGAACATGTGGGTTCAAACTTCACATCTGATGGGCTGACACCAATGCAGTTTTGGGGGAGTGTTGCTTTGCTAGAGGTGCTGTCCTTTGGATAAGATGTCAAGAAGTCCTATTGGGTTCTCTAATATTTCAATAATACAGATTATAGAAATCTTTGTCATGAGACAGTGATTTGCAGATGTAATTGGGTCTATTTTCAGAAACTCCGTAATCTTACCACTCAGCAAACTAGAGTGGAAAATTATACTTCAGATAAATTGAGTGTTTTTAGTGGTATTACAGTCAGGCTACAATTTCAGATGTGGGTTTAACACAGCATCAGAGAGGAGAGAAAAAAGGTAATGACAAAAAGCAACTTGTTTGTCAAAATGACCTTATAAACGCTCTCAACAAATTCCATTTGTATGTTTCACATTGGTTAATAGGAAGCACAGTTAACTTCAGGACATTTGAAAATGAAAACAAATTTAAAACATTGGGAATAAAGTGTGTTTGTTTAAATGAAGTGAAATAAAAGTGTAAAAAAATGAATATTCCTGAGGGTGTGAAAGAATTAGTTGTGTTAATTGATATGGGAAAAGCTGTTTTCATAAAATGATTTTTCCAGAGAACCAATAATTAGATTTTTCAATTTGTGCACAGCAACAAATAAAGGCAACACATCTTGTATAATGGATTGCAGTAAATATTATCGAAAAATATATTGTCAAAGTTATGAAAGCTTATATGGTTGCTAATTCTATTCATAAGTACTATATAAAAAACAGAATGTATTTTATAAATATAATATAACCACATATCAGAGACTGATACAGAATAACATTGACAAAGCTATGGAATCATCGATGATCTAGTAAGTAGAAACTAATAATACCTCCAAAAAACTTTTAAAAAAGAATAATTTGGTCACTCAATCCACGAATGTTTGTGGGACACTGCTGTGCACCATTGGCTGCCGCGTTTCACCCACAAAATACACGGTCAATTGTGAAGCGCTTAGATGTCTCAACGATGTGATAAGGTGTTAAATCAAATGCAACGATTATTATTATTATCTGATCATTCCATTCAACGGGCTGGCAGCTTGGTCTTCCATCAAATTATGTTTTTTGTGGTGTTTTAACATTACTTTGTGTGCACGCCGATGGCTGTCAGAAGCAGAACACAAACACAAATATGGAAATATGCTGCTTTCTTAATAATAAATTCTGTATGTTAACCAATTCTTATTCTTATTACGTGTAACTGAAAATAAGAGAAAAAGGCATGAAATGGTGAAAATAAATGTCTGTTGACACAAGGCTCAAACGGATTGTCTTCTGTAAACTGCTGCTTTATATTTCACACCTTCATCACTTCCAGACCTGGCTTCTCCAATGCTCTCCTGCCCAGCCTCCCAACCTCAACGCTTCATAAACTCCACATCATCCAGAATTCCATAGCCTGCATTCTTTCCTGCAAAACACTCTGCACCGATCTTTGCCAGGCTCCACTGGCTCCTATCCCACATGGACTGACTTTAAGAATCCTCATCTTTACCTTCAGGTACTTTCACAGCCCTGCCTCACCATATCTCTGCAACCTATCACTCCTCCGCTCTGCCAACTCTGGCCTGCTTCATGCTTTGCTCCAACTCTCTGGAACTGTCCACTGACATCCCTTTGCCTCATTCCCACCCTCTCTCAGAATCCATTAAAAATCGTTTCTTCTGCGTCTTTGGCCAAGTTCACTTTCTCCACCCACCATCTCCTATATGCACTACTTTGCATTTATCTGCATAACATTTCATTTGCTAGTCATCAGGCCATGTGCATACATATCAAACCCTGTTTGTAAGACCTTGTAAGAGCTGCCTACTGATTCCACAATTCACCCACCACCCGATCCATCTTGGTATCATCTCCAAATGTAAGTACACTTACATAATGCGCTCCACCTACATAATGCACAGTAACTCCACTTTAGAGTATGTCTCGTGAAGCACTTTGAGATGTCTTGACAATGTGATAAGGTGCTAGATCAATACAAGGATTATTATCATATCACACTGGATCTGTGAATTCAGATCATTACAACACAACAACAACAACAAGATTCCATTTATAGAGCGCCTTTCACGTCAGGAGGACGTCCCAAGGCGCTGCACAGTTGGGTCATGACCCGAGCAGGGGGGAAATGGTCAGGGTGAGGGGAGGGAAGGGAGGGAGAGAGGAGGGGGGAAATGGTCATGGTGAGGGGAGGGAAGGGAGGGAGCGAGGAGGAGGAAGAGAGTAGAGAGGGGAGCTGAAGGCACGGTCAAAGAGAAAGGTCTTGAGACCGGCCTTGAAGGAGGAAAGGGAGGAAGCAAGGCGAAGGCACTGGGGGATGGAGTTCCAGAGCCTGGGGGCTGAGAGGCTGAAGGCCCAACCACCGATGGTAGGGCGGTTGGGCGGGGGACGTGGAGCAGACCGGAGCCAGAGGAACGGAGGGTACGGGCAGGTAGGTAGGGGGATAGTAGGTTGGAGAGGTAGGAGGGAGCAAGGCCGTGAATGGCCTTGTAGGTGAGGATGAGGATCTTGAAATCAATCCTCTGGGGGATGGGGAGCCAGTGGAGGCGAGCGAGGGTGGGAGTGATGTGATCGCGAAGCCTGGTGCGGGACAGTACACGAGCTGCAGAGTTCTGAATGACCTGCAATGTATACAAGGAACAGGAGGAGTTGCAGCACGGAATCATCCTGCTTATTAACTTCCCCCTCCTATTTTGATCTGGCTCCCATAACCACAGACCTTTTGCTACTTTCATTTCAGCTAATTTTGAATCCATGCCTTGACTTTATCCATGCCTTGACAGTAATGTCAGTTTGTGAAGGGGTCTGTTATGTGCTATTTCATCAACTGCCTTTTGGAAGTCTCGATAGACTGAGTCAGAGGTGTCTAACTGATCAATCGACAATGCTCAATAAAAACGAGGCAGGAGCGATATTTACTGCAGTTTTAACATTAACGTTTATATTTATATTTCCGGATGCATAAAGTTATCCTGCTTCATTTTCAATTTGACTCAATAATGACGCAGCTCTATTGCTCCTTCCTCATCTTTTTTGATCGACTGGTTCGAGACTCATTCACATTGATTCACAGGATTGAAGTTTGGCTTTTCTTGCTAAACATTGCCACCTGGTGGGGAACAACTGGTTCGAGACCCCTGCACTAAATCATGTTGCTTCTCACAGTCCATTTGACATTTAAATGTTGATGTGTTACCAATGCAATAAAATAAATGGTTCTTGTCAAGGGTGTCATCATTTCCAGAACCAATAGATTTGGGGGATAAATATATATAGTCTAAGCTGCAGCGCTGGGGATCTGCTGCATTGTTGGAGGTCCCGTCCTTCAGATGAGATGTTAAACCAAGGCTCTGTTTGCCTGTTCAAGTGTGCATTAAAGGTCCAATGGCTCCATTTGAAAAGAGGAGGTTCTCTCTGTGTCCTGGATAATAAAACTCCAAATAAAATTGTTCATTCACTCCAATGACTGTTTGTGGGACATTGCTGTGCACAAAATTTGTTGCCGCATTTCCCCATAAAACATGGTTACTCTGTTTTACAAAATATCCTGTGAAGCACTTTGGGATGTCCTCCTAACAAAACGTTTTGCTACGTATTGCGCTACTAGGGGTTAGGCTATTGGACATCTCGAGGGTTCTGATCAATTCCTTTGAAGATTCAGGCGATCTAGCTTCAGGTAATATATTGATAATACAATATGCCTCATTGCCAACCGGGAGCTATATTGTTTATGTCTATGTAATTGTTTTTGCACCAAAAAAAATGCACCGTCCAATTGTGTGGCAGAAAAATGTTATTCTGTGCTTTGTACTCTGTATAATAATCCTTGCATTTGATATAGCGCCTTATCAAGTCGTTGAGATGTCTCAAAGCGCTTCAGAGAATATACTGTAAAGTAAATTGTATATTTTGTGGGCAAAATATACATATATACTTTGTGGCTCTTATATCTAAGAGCATTGGGAGCATCTATTGGCAGAAAAGCACTACTGCACAGGCTGCATTATTCCATCTATAATCATTTTGTTTCTATAATAGCATTTTCTGTGTATAATATTTATGTTTAAGTTTTTTGTTATTTTATTTTCGGTATCCTTGAATCACATTCACATTGATTCATAGGATGGAAGTTTGACTTTTCTTGGTAAATATTAATATACTGTACTAAGGCATCCCACTCTTGGATTACTTAGTTATTTATAATAATAATCCTTGCGATGATAAAACTCCTTATCACGTCTTCGAGATGTCTCAAAGTGCTTCACAAAATATACTGTAAAGTGAATTGACTGTGTATTTTGTACACAAAACCCGGCAGTCAATTGCACAAAGCAGTGTCCCTCAAACAATCGTGGATTGAACTCATTATTTTTGATGTTGTTGAAAATCTGTGTCCTCGTTGCATCTGAAAATATTAATCGAACTTTACTTCCTTAATTCCAGTTACAATCATGTAAAACTCTATAACTTCCCCTCTGAGATGACTCCTTTCAAGAGTGAAAAACCTTAGCTTGTTTAATCGTTGCTCATTCCTGTAAAACTGGGTATCATCCTCATTACTCCTCCGCACTCCTTGTAGAGCCTTTTTGTGGGCCTCTGTTCTATTTTGCGATGCAACAAATGTTTCTAATTTCTATTATCATTCACTTTGTATTGGTCAGCCAATTTTCAATTAAACTAGCAAATTTGCTAGCGAGTTGGATTGAAAGCAGTAGGTAGGAGAAAGAAAGTCAAGGTAATTGAAAAAAAATTCTAACTGGGACAGTGACTAGCTGAGTTCTATAAAGCCTGTTCAAGGGTCACATTACTGTATTTATAAATGACTTGGAGGACAGTACATATTGTAATGTTCTGAAATTTGCTAATAACCTCAACGTATATCGGCAGATCACTATTATGAGGAGGATATTACACTGGAGAAGGTCTGAACTAATTAAGAAGATGGATTAAGTGGTGGCAGACGCATTTTAATGTGGATGAATACAAATCTATAATACCGGAACAAGTAACAATAAATATGTGCACAAAATGAAGCACATCCATTAGCAGATATGGAGAAGGAATTGGGTTGGACTATTGATCATTCACTAAAGGTTTCCACTCAGGTGAAGCTGTTACCAATAAAGTTAATCAAATGCTTCAATACAAATTACATTTATATAGTTGTGTCTTTCACGTCAGCAGGATGCCTCAAAGCACTGTTGGCTGGGCACCCGAGCTGGGAGTGGAAGCCAAGGGGATGTGGAGGGGAATGATAACCAAAAGCATGGTCAAAGAGATACATCTTAAGACAGACCTTGAATGAGGTGAAGGAGTGAGTTGGAAGGACTCCAAGGTGGAGTTCTAGAGGATGGGGGCAGAATGGCTGGAAGCCTGATTGCTGATGATGAGGCGGATAGGGTTTGCTGAGCGAAGGGGCTGGCTGGGTTGGTATGGTTGAAGGAGGTGTGGAAGTTGGGTGGAGTAAGCACCATTTATAAATAGCCTGTTGACTGTGAGGTATTATTTGCTATTAACTTGTTCCATTACTATGTAATGCTACACCCTGTAATAACTTTCCATTATATTAGTGGCAAATTGTTAATATTTTTATTATTAGTAGTAATATTTTCCTCCATTTGAAATGGAAAAGCCTATTTTGGAAACACTAATTCAATCCTTCTAATTTGATGCAGAAACTTTGCAACTAATACAACAATCTTGAAAAATCATAATGGGTTCATTACCCATAATGGGTTCAGTAAATTTGTGCAATATTCAGCATTATATTAATGTTTCTATATTACAAAATAAACTTCCCCAAAAAAAATTTTTTAAATAGGATTTGCTGCATGGTTGATATAGTCAGGAAGTGCATTACATATTTGAGTTAGTTTTTCCATTATAAATAAATGACAACTGATGTAAAATAACTCCCTCTTATTTTAATTGCTTAAGGGGAAATACTTGCACTTTTGGTTACTATTTTTAGCAGTTCCGTGAATGTTGGAGGATAGCAAGTATTATCCTGATATTCAAAATGAGTAAGAAAACAAACCAGAAAATGACAGACAAGGAGCAATCAAAAGAGATTTAGAAGCAATAAGTCATCCCTCACAAGTGCTAGAATTCTTTGAAAACCGTAACTATACTTGCAGATAAGGATGGATATTGCTTCCATCTTTATTTCCCCATGTGAGATTTTTAAAGAGAGTTAACATGAACAGAACTATCACGTTTATATAAGTTTAAATTCTCATTGCTCTGGTGTTCACACTAGTTATAAATGTCTTTAGGGTATTACTTACTTTGATCATAATTGTTGATAGTACAGTATACACCTTGTTTTGGGGGAGGTGAATATTATGAGTAAGATAAGAAGCATAGAAGAAGATCTGGACCAATGAGCCATCTGGGTCAGTGACATTTAATCGCAAGAGTGGTACATGTGAAGAAAGCACTTTGGCCCATTTAATCTCATTCTTCCAGACTGCCCACCTCCTTTTTCATATTATAAACATCAAACTTTGTATTAAATGAATGGAGTGTCCTGGCTTCTACTCTTTCTGGCTTGTACCAACCTCTGTTGCGGTTTTGGTAGTCTGGTTGAATCCACGACTTTGTGGGACACTGCTGTGCACAATTGGCTCCCGCATTTTGCCCACAAATATACGGTCAATACACTTTACAGCATATTCTGTGAAGCGCTTTGAGACATCTAGAAGACGTGAAAAGCGCTATATCAAGGATTATTATTGACATAGACAATGGGTACTGGTTTATCAGTTACTAAATTCAATGCATGTGTTAATTAGCACCATAGGTCTGGGTAACCCCATTTTATAGTGTAAAGGCATTTGAATTTTCACCCCTCCCCTCCTATAATCTGTGCCTTACTAGGTTCTTGAATATTTTATTATTATTAGTTTGATACTGAAAGGAAGCATATTTTGTGTGTAGCTTTACTGCGCTATAATAGTGATCCCTGCTCTCAGTGACCAGAGTAGCACCTCATAAAAAAAATCCTTTCCTTTACAAGGTGATGCAGGGTCTTGAAAGTAATTTATGTTGGTTTGTGTTGAACAATCTGGTTCAGATCAATTTGTCACATATTGACTGTGATTTATTAACCAGAGAACATTTTACAATCACAGCCTATCTTACTTAAAGCTTAGTCATCTGCCAAAGGGTTGCTGGAGGGCAGCCTTTATGCACAGAATGCCACACTGGTGTATTAAGTTACTGTTTCAGAGACCATCTGCTATAATAGTTTCCTCTTAAATAATCTTTAATGAAAATGTTGGCTCGTGTTTTTAGTGCTTTTTCTGACTGAGATAAAGATTCCATAATGACCTTTTCATGGCAAAAATCTTTCTAGTTTTCAAAGAAAAATTGGGAGAATAATAAGTCAAAATTCCAGTGCATTTATCCTGAAAGACTTAAAGGGTTTTTACATAGAATTACATACAACAACAGAAATTGCCTTCATGCCAAAAGGATGTTCCAAGGCTACTGGTAATGGAGTTTTGAATCAATTGGACTTTGCAAATGATGGTGCTGGGGAGATCGGTGAAATTGGAGAAATTGAGGTAGGAGATGACAAAAGCACGGATGAGGGTTTCGGCTGCCTTCGGTGTGAGAGACAGTCAGAGGCAGAAGATGTGGTGGAGGAAAGCGATCCTGGTCAGGGACGTGGAGTTGAAAGAATAATTGAGGATCAGCTAGGATTGGAAACTTAAAAATTAGAAACTGGCATCCGTCAGTTGTATAAATTTATGCCAACCTAGACCACTGTTCAGATGCAGCTGGTCACGGATAATCACAATTTTATATAAAAATACATTGCGCATTATGGATAATGCTTTTGGTCTGATGCTATGATATTGAACTCATATCATTGGTACATCTTATTTACCTTCAATCACTAGTGGGTAGGTGGGGCAGCTGGGTCCAAGGTGATATGTCTGGCAGTGAAATATCGGAATCGAGCCAGCCCTCTATGGCGATCTCGGTAATCCAATTCCTGAGCCAGGTGGGTCTGCAGTATTCCAGTGCACTGCAGATGACAGCATACCCAGCCTGGATCATCAGACCAGTCACTGGAGGCAGGGAGTCATCCCACTCACTCCTGTTAACCCTACAAGCCAAAGCTCTTAATGGGTGGGGTGATCCCAGATGGACAAGCAGCAGGAAAGCTTGCCAGACAGTGCTACCGATGGCAAGCTGTGCGGTTTTAGCAGGTTAGAGTCCAGCAATACCCTAACACACACACTCTGGGGTCTCCAAGTGTTGGCTCCTGCTAACCTTTTGCCCACAAAGTATGCAGTCAATTCACTTTACAGTATATTCTGTGAAGCGCTTTGAAACATCTCGAAGACATGATAAAGTACTGAATAAAGGATTATTACTAATGCTTTCCAGAATTAGGTAAACAGAATGCATCCCTCCAGGGAGAGAATGCGCATTCTATTCCAATAATGTACCTCTGGAATGTGTAGGTGGGATGCATGAAATTCTCAGTTTGGTTTAGATACTCTTAAACATTGTGATGGGTTTCCGCATATCAAGACACCTGGCAGACCAAAAAAAATTACCAATTGCACAATCACTCCATGTAGTTCGTCTGTCCCAATTCACCTGTGGCTTTCAAATTAGGCCGCCTTCGACACTGTTGACCACTCCATCCTCATACACCACCTCTCCGCTTTACTCAATCTTCACGGATCTGCCCTTGCCTGGTTCAATTCCTATCTCTCTCACCGTCTCCACTTCATTGCCTCTAACGGTTTCTCCTCCAGCCCCCGCACTGTCACATCTGGTGTCCCCCAAGGTTCTGTACTTGGCCCTCTCCTCTTTAATATCTACATGCTCCCCTTTGATGATATCATCCGCAGACATGGGGTCAACTTCCATATGTATGAGGATGACACCCAACTCTATCTTTCTGCCTCCACCCTCAACTCCAGGACCACTGCTGATCTGACAGACTGTCTGTCAGACATCAAGTCCTGGATGAGGGCAAATTTCCTACAGTTGAATGTGAACAAGACTGAGGCCCTCCTGATTGGCTCGTGCCAGCGCCTCAGCACCTCAGACTCAGCATCAACCTCCATGGTTGCACACTACAACTCACCAAGTCAGGAACCTAGGTGTCTTGTTCGACCCTCAACTGTCTTTTCTTCCCCACATCCAAGCCATGACCTGCTCTGCCTTCCCTCACCTCCGTAACATCGCCCGACTCCGCCACTACCTCACCCCTCAGGCCGCTGAAACTCTTGTTCATGCCTTCGTCACCTCCAGGCCCAATTATGCAAACGCCCTGTTTGTCGGCCTTCCCAACTCCTCCCTCCACAGGCTGCAGATAATCCAGAACTCTGCAGCCCATGTCCTCTCCCGCACCAAACTCTGTGACCCCATCTCCCCCACTCTCGCCCGACTCCATTGGCTCCCTATCCTTCAGAGGATCCAGTTCAAGATCCTGATCCTCACATACAAAGCCCTCCATGGCCTCGTCCCACTCTACCTCTGCGACCTCCTAACCCCGTACCAACCCTCCCGTTCCCTCCGGCTCTGGCCTGCTCCAGGTTCCACGACCCACCCGCCCCACCACTGATGGAAGAGCCTTCAGCCACTCTGCCCCCAACCTCTGGAATTGCATCCCCCAGTCACTCCGCCTCGCCCCCTCCTTAGCCTCCTTCAAGTCCTGCCCCAAGACCCTCCTCTTCGACCATGCCATTGGCCACCCTCCTTCCCCCACCCATCCCCCGACCCCAGCTCGGGTCTGAAATGCTGTACTCTGTCCAGCACCTTGGAATGTCCTCCTGACGTGAAAGGTGCTGTACAAATATAATCTTGTTGTTGTTGTTACTGAATCTATTGAATTGTATTTTCATGCATTGGTGCTGTTGGGTGGTGTTCCTGTATATTTTCTTGTATTTCATCAATGTTCGCTGCTGCATGATTAAATTCACAGGCTGTTTAAATATTCTTGATTTAACAAATGCATCATCTACAGTTTTTACTATTAAGTAAATGCTTTCAGTCTTGAGGCACTCACCTGCACTGATTTAATTCCTCATTTAATCTTACTCAAACCACAGCCTTAGTGGAAAGAGCAATACCATGGCTGACTGATTTGTTAAGATGCAATTGATACAATAAAGGAAAGAGAAACGCAATGCAACAGGGGCGCAATAGAATCAATCAAGTCAGACAATTGGTTAAATAGCAACATAGAGAGAGCTATCACAAAAGGCGAGAGAAAACAATATGAAAAAGAACATGTTGGGGGAAGGAAGTCAACGAGAGGCAATGGAATGAGATAGCTAACAAAGAGAAGTCATCCGTATATTTTTTAGGAAATTAAAGAATAAATCAAGGAGCACAGTTTTTTAAAATAGGCTAATTTAACTCAGTCTGCTGCTCTAAGTAATATGCTCTGCAGGACTTCACCAGTCAACCCTGCCAATCACCTCAGATAATGTAAAAAGCCCATGGAATCTCTTTAACGGCCACATTTCAACCACAGGCAACCAAGGAACTCATATACAACAACAACAAGATTTCATTTATAGAGCACCTTTCATGTCGGTAGGACGTTCCAAGGCGCTGGACAGTCGGGACCCGAGCAGGGGGGAAATGGTCAGGGTGAGGGGGGGGAAGGGAGGGAGCGAGGAGGGGGTAGAGAGTCGAGAGGGGAGCTGAAGGCACGGTTGAAGAGGAAGGTCTTGAGACCGGCCTTGAAGGAGGAAAGGGAGGAGGCGGCGAAGGCACTGGGGGATGGAGTTCCAGAGCATAGGGGCTGAGAGGCTGAAGGCCCGGCCACCATGGTAGGATGGTTAGGGTGTGGAGCAGACCGGAGCCGGAGGAACGGAGGGTACGGGCAGGTAGGTAGGGGGATAGTAGGTCGGAGAGGTAGGAGGGAGCAAGGCCGTGAATGACCTTGTAGGTGAGGATGAGGATCTTGAATTCGAAGTTACCCCCCTTTTGAAATACTATTCAAAAGGGGGGTAACTTTATTAAAAAAATCCATTACTGCTACTTTCTGAGCTTCCCACATTGGGACTTTGAACTCACATAGATAGCTAGAGGTGTTCTGCTTTTTTGGATATGCTGTCCTTTGGATGAGAATGTTAAACCAAAGTCCCATCTTCTTGTTCAGGTGGATATTTGAATATTTATCATTAAATTACATTGTAAAAGTTAGTGACAATTTGTTACAAATAATTTCAGCTCTTACTTAAAAATGTAAAAGAACAATAACAACAACTTGCATTAATGTAGCGCCCCTCACGCAAGCTAGCGACTCAGAGCACTTATCAGTGGGGGAACAGGAATCCCGAGCCAGGGGGAGGTGACCGTAAGCACAGTCGAACAGGAAAGTCTTCAGGCTCGATCTTAAGAAGGGGAGGGACGGGGCAAGGCAGAGGAATTGAGGGAGAGTGTTCCAGAGTTTCGGGGCGTAGTGGCTAAAAAGTGTGGTTTCCGACGGTGGAATGGAGCGCACGAGGGATGAGCAGGAGGCTAGAGCCAGTTGAGCGGAGACAAAGAACATCATTGGCTTCAAAACAACAACAACAACATTACATTTGTTTCGCACCTTTCACATCAGGAGGATGTCCCAAGATGCTGGACAGTTAGTGTTTTGGACCTGGGCTGGGAGTTGGGACTGGGGAGAGTGGAGGGCAGGTGGGAAGGAGGGTGATCGAAAGTACGGTCGAAGAGGAGGGTCTCGAGATGGGTCTTGAAGGAAGCAAGGGAGGGGTCGAGGTGGAGGGACTGCAGGATGGAGTTCCAGAGGGTGGGGGCAGAGAGGCTGAAGGCCCGCCCATCAATGGGGCGAGCAAGGCAGAGGATGTGAAGCAGGCTGGAGCCTGCTGAGTGGAGGCAGCGGGCAGGTTAGGAGGTGGCAGAGGTAGGAGGAGCAAGGCCATGGAGGGCTTTGAAGGTGAGGACCAGGATCTTGAACTGTATCCTCTGTGTGATGAATGTAAAAACATATTGCAACAACAAGAACTTGCATGATTATAGTGCTCTTCAAGTGGGTAACATCTCAGAACGCTATTAGTACCACCTTCCTTGGAATCTGAGTTAAACAGTTATAAAATCTTTCCAGAAATCAGAAATTCTTCAATCCTAGAGAGGGGGAACCTCACTTCAATACATTCTACTTCCTTTGTGGAGTTTCTGCGAGTCAAAGAGTGTTCAAAGAGGATTTTTTAAATTTAGAATTTGCCTAAAATTCCTCTGCCTTACGCCATATTTCTCCACTTTTCAAACTTTTCTTTAAAACATACTACTTTGACTACATTTTCAATCATTTTGTTTCGCTCACAAAATATGCAGTCAATTCACTTCAATTCAAGTGTTTTGAGACACCTCGAAGATGTGATAAGGGCTATATCAAATGCAAGGATTATTATTATTATTTTCCCGGTAGCCCATCCTATTTTCTACACTGCTCGGGCTCCCACTTCATCTCTGTGAAGCACTTTGAGATGTTTTATCAATCCCATATCAACCTGTCAGCTCCTTTTGCTTAGCAGGCTCCAGCCTGCTCTATGTCCTCCACCCGACCCTCCCCACCAGCGGCGGGTCAGACCTTCACCCTGTTACTTTATATCCCGATTTCTCCAGTCCTTGCCAAACTCCTCTGGCTCCCTGTCACACAGTTGATCGACTTCAAAATCCTCACTCTAGTGTTCAAATCCCTCCATTCCTTGGCACCTCCCTATCTCACTAACATCTCTCCCCACAGCAGTACTCACTGCCTCCGCTCTACTGGGTCTGCCTCCTCTGCGACCCCCGAGTTCTCTGCTCCACCATCGGCGGCCGTGGTTTCAGCCACTACACCCCGCAACTTTGGAATTCCCTCCCTTAACCTCCTTCCCCATCTTCAGGTCACGCCTGAAGACCTTCCTTTTCGACCACGCCTACAGTCACCTTCCCCCTCCCCTTGGCTCGGCCTTGGGCTCCACCGTTGTTAAGCGCTCTAAGACGCCGCCTGGCGTGGAGGGAGCTATATAAGGGCAAGTTGTTGTTGTTGTTGCTGGACAATTAATGGTGTCATTGTTTTAATTTAGAGCAAGTTGGCTTTGTTTAGGTGTGATGAAGCGAGACCAACAATATTGTTTTATAAACAAAGTGACAGATTATACCTCATCAACGATTATTTCAACACTATATATATATAATTAACTACATCTGTTTCAGAAGTACTTGTCTTTCTCTATCACAAGTGTCCAGAATAATGATTACAGAAACTACATCAATCTTACAATTACAGTTCTCTAAAACCTCAAAGGACTGATCAGAGATTCCACTGCGTTTCTAGTAATAGTCATCATGGTCATTATGGGTTTAACACATCAAATCTCTGATGATAAATTCAGTCCATTATACTTCACTAGTAATTCATAGAAATCATCATAGAATTTTACAGCACAGAAGGAGGCCATTTGGCCCATCGTCCCTGTGCCACCTCTTTGAAAAAGCCATCCAATTAGTCCTCACTCCCCCACTCTTTCCCCATAGAAGCACATTCTTCCTTTTTAAGTACCTATCTAATTCTCTTTTGAAACCTATTATCGAATCTGCTTCCACCATCCTTTCAGACAGTGCATTCCAGACCATAACAACTCTCTGGGTGAAAAAAAATCTCTGTATAATTTGCATAATTTGTAGCTAGTGTTGGGGAAAAATGCATTTGATAAAGAAAATCTGACTGGTATTCAAAAGCATAATTTGTGCATGAATATGGATGCAATTGAAAAAAACGCTCTTACATATTCATCCATGACTGGTTCTTTCAAGTCATATGAAATTATACAATTTCCATAAAGCATGAGCTAGAAGATAAAGTGAATTGAATAATAGGGAGAGGATATAGGCTCACATTTCTGTGAATACAACAGGCACTCTGCTTTCCTCAAAAAAACTTCAAGGGGAGGCACACATGATGTACATTTGTAGGGAGTACATTTGCCATCTGGCAGACCTGTAGCTCAGTGGTTAGAGCACTTGCCTCGCAAGCGAGAGACCTGGATTTGAATTTTGGCAGGGCGAAACTTTGGGCACGTTTCCTTGCTCCACACGACTGATAATAATCCCTCAAGAGAGAAAAAAAATAATGATTTGGTCATTCAATCCACGACTGTTTGTGGGACACTGTTGTGCACAATTGAAATTACTGATGTCTTAGGTTTTAGTACATGGACTATTTTCATTGTAAAGTGGTTCATAGCTTTTGTTTGGGTCTGGTTTGGGGCTATCACTTGCTCTCAGTGAGGATGTTGATAGCCAGTGTCTCATGA
This sequence comes from Callorhinchus milii, assembly GCF_018977255.1. NCBI lineage: Eukaryota > Metazoa > Chordata > Chondrichthyes > Chimaeriformes > Callorhinchidae > Callorhinchus > Callorhinchus milii. Next base: position 65,703,309 of record NW_024704745.1, on the reverse strand, counting down.
CATTGATTCTGTCGATGGATTAAGATCTCATTAATGCAGATTCTTGGAGAAGCAATTTGCAGCTAATTATCAGTAAATTCCAGGGCCAGTGTGTGTGATCAATAATTCTATAGCTTCCATTTGTCAGATCCTGTTCCATGTTATTAACCCAAAGATAAATTCTCACATTAAAAATGTCACCTGTCTTGATCATGTTATTCTACCTATTGTTCAAAGTAGGTTACAATACAAGTTTTCTTTTAACATTTATATACCACTAATAACCTGGTTATTAGTCGCTTTTCCGGGGATAATAAGCCCTCCAAAAAAAAATGAAAATAATAATAATAATAATTGCCTCACAAGCGAGAGGCCTGGGTTTGATTTTCGGCAGGGCGAAACCTTGGGCAAGTTTCCTTACTCCACGCGACTGATAATAATCCCACAAGAGAGAAAAAAACAATAATGATTTGGTCACTCAATCCACGACTGTTTGTGGGACATTGCTGTGTGCAATTGACTGCCATGTTTTGCCTACAAAATATACAGTCAATTCACTTTACAGTATATCCTGGTAAAGTGCTTTCAGATGTCTCGAAGACGTGATAAGGCGCTATATCAAATAATAATAATAATAATAATCCTTGCATTTGATATAGCGCCTTTCACGTCTTCTAGACGTCCCAAAGCGCTTCACAGAATATACTGTAAGTGAATTGACTGTATACTTGTGGGCGAATGCGGCAGCCAATTGCGCACAGCAATGTCCCACAAACAGTCGTAGATTGAAAATGACCAATTTATTATTTTTTTTTTGGTTTTGGAGGGAGTATTATTAGGCGTGTGGAGTAAGGAAACTTGCCCAAGGTTTCGCCCTGACCTGCCTGGAATTGAACTCAGGTCTCTCACTTGTAAAGCGAGTTCTCTAACCACTGAGCTACAGGACTCCACGCAAGGATTATATTATTGTGTCTTGACGCATGCTTTCAAAGTGAAGGGGTTAAATCAGTATACACGGATTATTATGATGTGGTTTAATTTGCAATATTCGCAAACTGGATTTATTGTGTTATATGCGGCCTCTGATACTGTAAAGGTTTTGGACGCACAAATCGCAAATCCCAAGGCCACAAAGTCTTAATGACAAATGGAATGACACAGAAGCCTAGCCTTTATTGAGTGTCGCTGACTCGAGATTCACAATTCACAGACTGCAAATTTCACAACCCAATGTTGGCAAAGCAGGAGGTTACATTTAAAAACTAGATTTATAATACATGTGATAGCAAGGCTAATTCAAAACATTACAGTCTTGTCAATCTGCAGAAGTCATATTATATTGCAGTTTACAGGATGTAATACTGTATGACGGTGTGATTCTACAAGTCTGAAAACTTGTGGCCAAAGGATTTAGAAGGAGCTTCAAGACCTGCAGCATACACTAGATGTCACTGCTGGCCTGATTGTGGATGCCTGTTCCTTTTGTACCAGGTAGAATATAGATCACCTTGATTATCGGGTCAGGCAAGTTATAAAAAGATTGTTTGGGTTCTTACTTACTTTAAACATTTATTTGTGTAATACAATGTGGCAACCATCTGAATTGTTATTTTCTACAGTGATCTGATTGGGACAAAGTGAACTACAAAATGTTTATCACATTTGCCTACAGGCAGATAGGAATGACTCTCTTCAAAGCAATAATGTCATTGTAACAACGATTAGGCTTGATACCACAATTAATAATGACTGGAGTGAGCTCCTCTGAACACATAGTTAGTACAGGCACTAGTCAGTGTAGCACTAAGCAGACAGATCAGACTGTCATACTTTTAACTTTTAACACTCAATCTGTGCCGAGTCAGTTGGGACACTATAATTGGTCTCAGGATCTTTGAGTTACAGGGGGAAAAGTCATCCAGGATTCCTATTCTTGATCATTATCCAGATGATTACCCTGCTGGTAGTGTGCATGTGTGAATGTCAGGTCAGCCAGGATGAGGCTCAGCTGTGATGTCTGACATGTTCAGGCAGTCTATCATCTCTCATTGCCAAGGCTTGCACATTAAGAATGCCCACTTGGCATCATGAGCAGCCTTGAAACCATGGAATCAGTGTTTTCAGGAGAAGAGGGAATTGGAGATTGTTGGAGAAACAAATAGCCTGGGGAAAAAGTTTGTATCTTTTTTCGCACTTGCACCCTCTGCTCCACCATTGGAGATTGCGCTTTCAGCCACTACGGCCCAAAACTTTGGAACACTCTCTCTCTCTCCCCTTTTTCAAGTCCCGCTTTAAAATTTACCTTTTCCACTGTGCCTATGGTCACCTCCCTCCACCCCACCCACTCCCCGGCTCGGAGTCAGGCTCCGTCATTGTTAAGCGATCCAAAACATTGCCCTGCATGGATGGTGCTATATAAGGTAATATAGGGTACTGAATCTCTGTTTAAAGCAGCATCAAGTGATTTGAGACATCTTCCAGCCATGAAAGACGCTATATAAATGTAAATTGTATTGTATTATAGTGTTTGAGTAAGGATTACAAAATCTGTGGTGCCTGCAACTCAATATTGATTGCTAATTCAAGAATTTTGGAAATATATATTTCGTGAAAGTGTCAGCCTGGCTTAGTTAGTAAATCTTATCTCTGAATCAAAAGGTTATGGGTTCAAGCACCATGTCAACGCTCATAGCCTAGGCTGACATACCACTGCAGTATTGAGAGAGCGCTGCATTGGCAGAAGTGCTGTCTTTTGAGTATGATGTTAAACCGAGGCCCCCAATCTGTTTGTTCAGATGGATATCAAAGATCCTATAGCACTCCCTGATAAGAGAATAGAGCTTCTCCTGGTGTCCTGACCATCAATTAACCCAGACAAAATTGGTCATTCACTTCATGGTTATTTCTTTGAGATATTGCTGTACACAAATTGGATGCCATGTTTGCTTACAAACACATGGAGTCCCGTAACGTAGTGGTTAGTGTGCTCACCTTACAAACAAGAGGACCCGGGTTCGAATCATGGGCAGGGAGAAACTTTAGCCAAGTTTCCTTACTCCACACAGCTCTATTTACCGAGCAGTAAGTAGGAACAGTAATTGTATTTGGTCACTCAATCATGACTGTTTGTGGGACACTGCTATGATTGGCAATTAACTGCCTTGCTTCACCCACAAAATGCACAATAAATTCATTTTACAATATATTCTGTGAAGCACTTGAGACATCTCAACAAGATGATAAGGTACTATATCAAATGCAAGGATTATTATTATTACAAATACACAGTCACTGCTCTTCACAGTAAAAAAAATCCTGCAAAGCCCTTTTTGCAAGATGATATGATGCTAAATCAAATGCAAGAATTATTATTTCTTATTATATTAAGCTACAAGATAAATTACTTTTCTGCATTAGGTGATAATACAGGGTATAGCAAGAAAACACTGTCAATAACATCTCATCTTAGTGGCTGCTGAAAGCACAACTGGTCTCTGCTAGATGGCTGTGGGAAAAGTTTTCCTGTAGACTATTGCATGCTCTAACAAAATGTTCAAGAAGTGTATAGTCTATCACTTTGGATATGATTTTCCCATCCGTAGCCATCTCTTCCAGCAGGTGACTTGGAATAATCTATTTAATTTATCAAAGTTCAGACAGAAGTAATTGTCATTTTCCTGAACCAGGATCATTAGACAGTGCATTAGTCCAAAGGAAGACGGTATGTTCTCCTCAGAGTCCTGGTTGTGTTCTCAACAACCTCAAGGCACACATTTATGACGTATCTGTTTTGACAAAGGCCTCTAGGTACATTTTATGTTTACATCACCTGACAAGGAAAGGTAACTTTACATCTATGTAACATCTTTCACTTCGGGAGGATGGCTATCTCATATATTTCTCATTTCCTTGTTTCACCTACAGTCATTTTACTTTACAGTATATTCTGGGAAGTACTTTGAGACGTCTTGAAGATGTGATAAGTCGTTACATCAAATACAAGGATTATTATTATTATTTATTTCTCATTTGAATGTGGTGTTTTAGTATTCATGTAACAAGATGTATTTCCATATTTTACCTGAATATTGATGCATTTATATTCTGGTGCCAATGATGCCATGAACAATGGTTTGAACACTGGTTGATGTTGTTGAACAGTGCTCTTAAAGCTTGAAATTCCACTGGGGCTCAGCCAATAAAGCCATTTTGTCTTAAAATTTGACATTGCACAGAACTGTAGAAAATTTTTCAATTCAATATAACTGCGGAAGCCGTTCAAATTAAGCCTGAAATTAAGACATATCCACAAGCTTATTATTATTATAACCTTAAACTTTAAGACATAATAGTCTTATATGTGAAGATTCAAATTTTAGTTTCTATAGTGTATCTTCTACATCTCTGCCAGTGATGGTAGATGAAAATTCCAATGGTACAAAGGGTCCAGCTGCTGTCAACTCAAGATAAGTTGCTACTTTTCATTACGGTCTGCAATAGACTAAATGTGATATAAATTGACAGTGTCTCACAATGTTGATCCTGGTAGTTGCTGAAGATGCTGCAGGTCTCTGATAGGAGGCTGAGGAGATGATGATGATAATAATAATAATAATCTTGCATTTGATATAGTGCTTTTCACGTCTTTGAGACGTTTCAAAGCATTTTACAGAATATACTGTAAAGTAAATTAACTTTACATTTGTGGGCAAAATGTGGCAGCCAATTGCACACAGCAGTATCCCACAAACAGTCGTGGATTGAAGTGACCAAATTGTTATTGTTTTTTTTTTCTTGAGAGATTCTTATCAGGCATGTGGAGTAAGGAAACTTGCCCAAGGTTTCGCCCTACCGTGAATTGAACCCAGGACTCTTGCTTGCAAGGCGAGTGCTCTAATCACTGAACTATAGGACTCCAATACTGTATTTCCCAAACTTCATGTGCAAACTAGTAGTATAAATCAGCATGAATTAGAGATGAAGCATACGGCAAAAGCATCTTCATACCTCACCGTACAGTATCCCTATATGAACAAGTGCACTTGGAAAAGTCATAACAATGGTAAGTTTTTGCAGTTACATTTAACATAATAACTGTAGCACAACTGTCAGAATACAGAAAACTGAATAGACAGGTGATAACCACCAAATAATGTTCCTCTTTAAGTCAAACAGCCCTTCAAACATGCAACCCGATGAGATATATGATTCACTGTCACCCACAAGAATGTTTTCCATATTTTACCAAACTTGTTGGTAGAATATGCCTTTGCAAGTGAGACACCTGGGTTCAATTCCAGGCAGGGTGAAACCTTGGGCAAGTTTCCTTACTCCACATGTCTAATAATAATTCCTCCAAAACAAAACAATAATAAATTAGTCATTTTCAAACCACGACTGCTTGTGGGACACTGCTGTGCGCAATTGGCTGCCGCGTTTCACCCACAAATATACGGTCAATTCACTTTACAGCATATTCTGTGAAGCGCTTTGAGACGTCTAGAAGATGTGAAAAGCGCTATATCAAATGCAAGGATTATTATTATTATTGTAATTTGTATGTACTTATTGCAATTTCTGATCTGTAGGAATGGAATTACTAATTTCACAGGTGACCCTGTATTTCAAAAATGGAAATGCTGTTAGGGAATCAGAATCCATTTTATGATACTGTATTTAGCATTAAATATTTATTGAAAAAGATTTTGTTTATGAAGTATTCATATAGAACAATTCTTGTGGAAAGGGCATTCGGTGGGTTAATTTATTTCTTAACAGCTGAATTGCATCTCAAGAGATGGTCAAAGGTTACATTCATTCCTGTTGAAAACAGCTATTACCTAATCTCTTGTGACAAGTGTTCAGAGCACAAGCAACATAAATGCTAATGTTCTGATGAAGGATCATGCCTGAAATTGTAACCTATCTTGATCCTTCAGATACTGTGTTGATTTCCAGCATTTTGGGATTTTGTTCAGATTTTCAGCCTTTAAGTTTGACATGCTGATTTTATCTTCCTCTCTTTGTCTGGTGACTGTCAGCATACTGACCGTCAGCACAGCAGATGAAGAAAGTAAAAGAAAAAAATCATGGGATGGAGGCTTAAAAGGTTAATTCTTGTTCTTTTGCCCAATGGCCAGTAACTAAAATATTGGAAAAATAGAAAGAGCAAATGCTTATGATATTGAAATTTATTCAGGCATAAATGACTTTCTCTCTCTCTTAGTAGAAGCTAAATAATCAAGCTTCCTCCTGAATGTCTTATTGGGATCTGTGGGTCTCAAGCACATGAAAACAGGACAACCTATACTGTTTGCCACCATTTACTGCAACTCCATAGAGCATGACCATACAGTTCTGAAAAGCCTGAATCAAATTGCTCTTCTAACAAGTGTTCATAAATGCAACAGTGATTTTCTAAGGGATTAATTATTTTCACAAACAAAGAATGGACTGTTACATACTTTGTGTTTTTTACCTCATGTGAAAATGAGAATAGATCTAAAACTATTAGAACTGAAAAAATATTCAATTTGTTGTCAGTATTTCTATTCTACATAATAATCAATCATATTTTCTCTAATTATGGTTATTTGCAAAAACGAACATCTATTGTCTAATGTATTTAAAAATAGCATTTAAAAAATGAGATTTAATGTATAACTAACGCAACATGCAGTAGTCTTTGCTCCTGAGAATTTAAATTAGTACTAAGAAATGTATTAATAATTGGATTAGTAACTAATTAAAGAGAACGAAGCAGAGAGTAGTTGTTCAATACAAATGAATGCAAGATCCTGCAAATAGAAAGTAAAATACAAGGAATTAAACACTAAGGTTGAAGAGAAACAACAACTTACACTTATGTAGCATCCTTCACGCAGGGTAGCTTCTCAGAGTGCCTAACAATGGCGGAGCCTGACTTCTATAATAATAGCTTTTAAAGGGCAATTTTACAAATATTTGAAAAAGAGACTATTAAAAGGTGTGCAGGAAAAACAAGCTCTTGATGTGAAAGCAGTGATGTAAGATTGTGCAAAGATAATTATTGTTATCAGTAATAGATAGCTCTTTCAGAGGTATGGCATAGACAGGAAGAACTCAATGACACCGTTCTGTGCTGTAAATTCTATGATACTATATACAAATGATGGGATGAAGTTTAAAGGAGGGAAGCTGAAACAAACCTGGAGGTGTTGAATTGTTGCTTACCATGGCCAAACAGAATGAGGCTGTTTGAACAAGGTAAACAACAATAAATTACATTTGTATAGCTACTTTGATTTTGGGAGGGTGCTTGTTGTGGGAGAGGACATGAGCTGCAGAGTTCTGGATGATCTGCAGCTTGTGGAGATAAGAGTTGGGAAGGCCGACAAGCAGGGTCACTTTGACCAGGGCTGTTTCTGTGCTGTGGACAGCATGGAAACCATATTGGATGAATTCATATAGGGAGTCGTGGGAGAGGAAGGAGCAAAGCTGGGAAGCAGCGACTCATTCAAGGGGAGGTTGGGGTGGTAATTTAAGAACAGGGATGGATCCGGGGAAGGTTTTACTTGGGTTTAATAGATACATCACTGATATATCTGATAACTAAATCGATTGTAGAAATTCAGACAATCCCTTCTTACTAAAGGATGGTTCTTCAATCTATTTCTAACATTTTAAGTAATATTGCCACAGGAGTTATAGGTTAGGTATTAATTTTCCTCTGAAAACAGCAGTGTAAATAGTATCCCAGTGCAGTGTGAGAAATGCTCACAATACCCTTCACTACTTCCAAGTATATGTGGAGTGCCTGACATCCTCTATTAGTGTCTGTCCAACATCTGACAAACACCAATAATGTTGTCACACACGCCTGGATCACTGAGAGCTGCTGGGAATTTTAAAGGAGTACTGACTTCATGAAAAAGTTTCCTAGAGTTATGTAGAATGATATGGCATGGAACCAGGCCTTTCAGGCCAACTATATAAGGTAGCAACAGAGAAACTATTTCCTCTGGTGGAAAACAAAAGGGCATAATCTTAAAATTAGAGCTAGGCCATATAGGAATGAAACTAGGAAGCATTTTTTCATGCAAAGGGTAGTGGAAATCTGGAACTCTCTCCCCTAAAAGGCTGTGGATGCTGGACCTATTAAAATTTTTCAAGACTGAGGTGGATAGATTTTTGTTAGGTAAGGATATCAAGATGTATGGGGTAAAGGCGGATAATTGGAGTTGACGTACAGATCAGCCATGAACTAATAGAATGGCAGAATAGGCTTGAGGAGCTGAATGGTCTACTCCTGTTCCTATGTTCCTTCCTCTCTTCCTAACTAGTCACTGCCGGGGTTTACTCTCTATATGATTCCCCCAACCCTCCTATTCCTCAGACCTATACCCCTTGATTCCCTTCTCCCTTGGGTATCCATCACGTTTTCTCTGAAATATATTGAGTTTTCTCTTGAATACATTTGGCAAATGTTTTGTTTCTTGTTGGTGTCCTTTTCATCCTGTTTGACTTAGCTACTCCTCCCACTGGAGAGATTTTAAATCAGCTTCCCTAAAATTGTAGAAACTAAGGTCTTGGAGAGAACTCACATGGCAGCCCCAGAACCGACAGGGATTACAGGATGGATTGATTGCCTCAATCTGTTTGTTGTCTCTAATCCAAATTGTTTGAGTTTCGCTGTTACTTATAGGCAAAGCATAACGTATGGCGATAGGCAGCTACGTTAGAAGATTCAGTGTGGATTACATCATAATCCACAAGAGCAAATCAAAGCTTTATAGACTTGCTGTGAAGACCCAGGGCTGTCTATCCCACAGACATTGGAAGGCGCCCTTTCAATCCTCTTAGTGAATCTGTCAGGAGGTATGTTTACGTGCTGTGTTGCCTACTCTTCCCCCCTGTTCATGGTACAGATTTCCATCCCTTTCACAGACAGCTAAAGTGAGATTGGTCAAGCTCATATTCTCTGGGAGCTTGGATGTGAATGTCAGTCAAGACTAAGATTAAAATTCATACCTATCAGTTGGGAGTCCAATGCTGTTGTATTGCACTGCTTCTGAATTACTCCTATAAATACAATCTTTTTTAAAATATGTTTAAATCACAGTGACTTATTACTGTTACCAGGTTGTCTCAGTTGCTTCTTGTATTGACTGAATACAAAAAACAAATGGAATCTCTGTGATGAAAGCAAATAATATAATATAGCAACATGTGACAAGAGCTCAGTTAAAAAAACATTGCTGTCTTGTGCCAGATTGTCTGGGATCTTTCATGTTTCATCTCAGAAAAACAATTCAGTAATGCAAATATTAGGTTTCAAAGAATGTGGTCCCTTGTCTATGAGGAGCTGCCAAGTGTTGCTGTGGAGGAGATTACCGATTAATCATTATTTCATTCAAATAACCAAAATATCTTGAAAGTAATACATTGTTCAGTGGAATGCTTGATATTCACACACACACATATGTCTATATAAACACAACAGCAAATACATTCCTGAAGGTTATGGATACACTGTCTGGTGTGCAACACAAAAAGGTTCTTGCTGCCCCCAAGCTCTTATAGCTCAGGAGACGTGTGTGTGTGTGTGTGTTGTATTAGGTAAAATATTGCACAGAACAGCAGTTCAGAATTCTGAGTGTGTAAAGCACAAATGATAAGTAGGATATATGGGAACAACAGGATAGAACAAATTTCCAACCAAACTGGACAACAGAGAATCACTGAGGAATTGCAGAGGATCTATTTATATATCTATCTATATATACACATATATATATATATCAAAGCTCTCTTGTCCTTTTGTTGGAAAGACTGCTGGTGAGTGCAATGATGATAGCTATCATGGTGCCTCCAGGAAATGGGACAAACGCATCAACGGTCTCTACCTGTGTTTCGTTTCCCCATGCGAAGGGTGCTATATATAAATGCAAGTTGTTGTTGTGTTCACTGATCACTGAAACTTTGACCGGAAAAGGAGGTCACTTACTATTTAAATGCCAATAAGGTCTTATACTTTTCTACCCATTTGCCTCCAGTGTCCTGTTTTTAAAAATTAATTTTATGTGTATTGTACTCACGAAAAGCAGGTCAGTTTCATGTTAGCTTCTAGTTATGTTGCTTCATAATAATAATAATCCTTGCATTTGAAAAAGCGCCTTATCACGTCTTCAAGACGTCTCAAAGCGCTTCACAGAATATACTGTAAAGTCAATTGAATTTAATGAGGTGAAGGTGGAAATAACAGAGATCAGGGCTACAAATACTGTAAGAGGAAGGAGAGAGAAACTTGACTGAAAGCACAGTACTTTGTCTGTAGATTGTAACTATCATATCTATCCTCCTTGGCTCCAAGCTCATGTGCTTTGCATTGACATTCCAATGCAAAGCACGTGGATTACTCAAACACACTCCTCGCTGGTCTCCCCAGCTCCACCATTCAAAAGATCCAGTTCATTCAGAACATACTGACCCGGACCAAACTCCGTACCAACATCTCACCAGTTCTGGTCAGGCTCCACTGGCACCCCAACACCGAACGGATCAACTTCAAGATCCTCACATTCGTGTTCACATCCCTTCTCTCACTGCACCTCCCTACCTCTCTGACCTCCTCAGTCCCCAATCCACCGCCCGGTGCCTCTACTCGACTGGCACTGGCCTCCTGCTCGTCCCTCGCACCCACCTCCCCACATCGGGGGTTGCGCTTTCAGCCACTATGCCCCGAAACTCTGGAACACTCTCCCTCAATCCCTCTGCCTTGCCCCTCCCCTTTTTCAAGTCGTGCCTGAAAATCTTCCTCTTTGACCGTACTTACGGCCACCTCCCCCCCACCCCCTTCCCCAGCTCGGAGTCAGGCTCCGCCATTGTTAAGCGTTCCGAGGCACTACGCTGCGTGAAGGGTGCTATATAAATGCAAGTTGTTGTTGTAGAATCTGCAGTGGAATCAGTATCTGGTCTGTGAGCCAGGCAGGGCTGCAGTACTCCAGAGAATTGCTGATCACATTGACGTAACATACTTTGGTATTGGAGAGGACAGGGCAAATTAGTCAGTTTGGTAACTGCTTTTCAGCACCTAATCTATGAGAAGAGGCCACAAAAGCTTGGAGTTTTGATACTAAGTAAGAGAAAGCTGAGGGAGATCTTATTAAAGTATTGACAAACTGAAAAGCTACAGATAATACGTTAACAGTGGTGGTGGGGAAGGTTTGCTGCAAAATATTGAGTTCTTCATTTGGAATAAACGTTTGACGTAATTTTCCAAATCCCGATCGCAGTCGTTGGGAGATTATCGATAACCATGGTTTGTTTACACTTCAAAGGGGATTGATTCCCACTGATGCGAGTTTCAGAGATTCCATTGCATGGGTGAGAATGTAAACTAACAGAAATAAAAGAAAGTAATACTGGGAACAAGATAAATTGGAGAATATGTTCAGTAGAACTGTCTGTTTGTAAAAAAAATTCAACTACAAAAAAAAGAAATTAATTTCTACTAATTTGATCGATCTTTGTGAAGGTTGTTGATTGACACCAGTTAGGTAGTTATATCTTGTTCAGTTCTTTGTTTTAAGAAGGCAGCTGTATAATGAAAAATAATTGGAAATCTTTATCTAATCCTAACAAGACATAATTTGCAGGTAAATCAGAATAGCAATTAGCAATGACTGCTCGTGTTACAGTCGGCTCTGGAATTCGTAGTTTGAGGATTAATTCAAGATTTTAATTATATCTTCTGTCAATTGTCCCTCTGACAAACTGTGTTCAAAATCCAAGCAAACTACTTTAAAAAATGCAGTAGTTGGTGTGTTCCAAAATGTTAGCAAATTACAGTGAGGGAATTGATCTTGCACATTGTGGTACATCTTTCACTTTTTCACTGAAGGTTCATAGTCGGCTCAAGTCAGGCTCAATGAAAATCCTCTGGTTGTTCCAACAGATTATTATTAAAGTAATAAAAGGTCAGAAGTAAGAGTTATTCCTTGTTGCCATGGAATCACAACACACCATTGCCTTCATCTGACACCAATTAGTGAGAATTTGGTAATTTCAGCATCACTGACAAAGAAGGAAGAGAGCACCTGACGTGGCCAGCACTGCTCTCCTGAACTGGTGTATGAGAGCAGCGTAGGGTGAACAACCTGCTGTATCTTATTCTTGTCAGCCTGACCCTGGAGTGTGGTTACTGATGCAGAAGTGAAATTGTTCCATTCTCCACCACTGTCACTCCTCATCTCAGTAAGCAGCCAAGCCTAAACCAATTAAGATCCGAGATACAATATATAACAAAATCCCAGCTGCTTATTATTTACCAGCCTAATACAGTTATAGTGGTGTGGCTTTTCTGAGTCTCAGATACCGGCAAACAAAAACTTTGGAAAATGGTAACTGTGCAATATTTTGCCTACAATTTGGTAGGAAGCTGCTGATTTGGTAACATTTGATCAATTTTATCCATCGTTGGAATCTTCTGAGTAATTTGTTCAAATCCTTGTTCTCCACATCAGTCACCAATACATGAAGGTGCCAATGGGAAAATCAGATATGGCAGTGCAATCTGATATACTTAAGTAGAGATATGGAAGCTTCCTCCAGCCATTCTTTCTCAAAGCCATTGAGCTTTGATTTGATACATTTTGCATAGTCTTTAATGGTTCTGAATTAATATCCTACCAAATGAAGAGTGAATATAACTGCTGTTTTGAACAGTAATAGATTGCAGTTTAAAAAGATCTGTATCAGCCCACAAGGCAGGAGTGTGGCAGGCTGTTCAATTACACCAGTATCTTAAATTGGCTGTCACTTTAGTAATAATATCTACCTGGTGTTGTCTACCTCTGCCTGCTCAGTAAATTAAAGGTGATGTGGTGGCTGGAAAAGGGTAATGTGCTGCGCTTATAAAATGATGAAATGAGGGAGATGGTTTCAACTTTGGAATGAAACAATTTTGATGAAGAAATTATTTTTTGGCACTGTCCATTATGTTTATTTTGGAACTATATTTTAAAAATGCACAAAAATTAATGGAATTACATTTTGTTTTAAGATTTTGGAATTATTATCCTGACTAATTCATATGCCCCCTTGCATAGAATTACCTGGATTCATTTAAACTAGCAAGCTCCAATCTACCCTTATTGTAGTTCAGGATAAGCTACATAATTATTTTTCTCCCCAGCTCCACCATTAACAAGGCCCAATTGATACAAAACTCTGCCACCCATCTCCTCACCCATATCAGGCTCTGCACCCCCAACACTCCAGTTCCTGCCAGGCTCTATTAGTTTCTTGTTGCAGAATGGATTCATTTCAAGATCCTCACTCTCATTTTCAAATTGCTTCACGTCCTGGCACCTCCCTACCTCTCCGATCTGTTCACCCCAAACCTCGTTCAGTTGACTCGGGTTTTCTGCACATCCCTCGTCCCTCGCCCCTTCCTTCCCCTCACCCTGACCATTTCCCCCCTCCTCGCTCCCTCCCTTCCCTCCCCTCACCCTGACCATTTCCCCCCTGCTCGGGTCCTGACCCAACTGTAAGCGCCTTGGGACGTCCTCCCGACGTGAAAGGCGCTCTATAAATGGAATCTTGTTGTTGTTGTTGTCCCCTCCACTCCACAACTGATGGGCGTGCTTTCAGCCACTATGCCTAAATCGCTAAAATCCTTACCTCAGTCCCTCCATCTTGCCCTCTCTTTGCCTATCTTTAAATCACACCTGAAGACTTTCCTCTTCAATCCTGCCTTTGGTCACCTCCCCTCCCTTTCCAGCTCAGGGTCAAGCCACTGTTATGTGATCCAAGGAACTACCTGCATGAAGGGCGCTATATAAATGCCTGTTGTTGTTATTCGTTTCATTTTGCTTAAATTAAAAGGCAAACATAACAATATGCATGTGTCATGAGGGGTTTAAATTGCGAGATTCCCAAAGGAATCAGTAAATAGTGAATTTCTGACGTATCGGGTCAATCCTCTGTTCTGACTATCCATAAAGTTGTCCTGTGATTGTAATTCCTAAGGGTCATCTATGGCACAACTGGAATTCACTGTTTAGGAATCATTTTGTGAATAATAATAATCCTTGCATTTGATATAGAGCCTAATCACATCAAGACATCTCAGAGCACATCACAGAACTTATTGGAAAGTGGATTGACTGTGTATTTTGTGGGCGAAACGATGCAACCAATTGCGCACAACAGTGTCCCACAAACAGACGTGGATTGAGTGATCCAATTTTTTTCACAATTGAGATTCTGCTCTGATGCATTCATAGTAATTTAACATATTTATATTGATTATTTAATGCTGCCTATCTACCTTACAAGGTGACCTAAGATTTCAGATGCCCCAACAGCATCATTGCCCTCCTCAGGAATCCATATTAGTCCAGGTCTCAGCCCAGTGATGACATTTATATGAACCAATGGAGTTTGGGAGCTTGAAAGGAATTGTTTAAAAATAAATGTCAGATGATCTGAATTTACATATGAAGATGATATCACTGTTGATAAAATAATTGAGGCATTAAACTGCTAAGCAGTGCTTATGATTGCAGAAATCCTGACTTATGAAAAACAACATAGAACCTTTTATTTGCTTTTAAGGAGCTGGTGGAACAAAAGTAATAACAATCTGCCATGTTACAAATTGGAGGAAGGGGGAATAGAAGACAACTGTTCCATTTGAGGCTTTTTATTCAGTTTCAACAGTGTCATTTTATTTTTATTTTCCTATTACTCATTGTATCTTAATAACTATCCACAGAAGTTTTTTCAGATTCAATTGCAAAATCAGTTATCTGTGCAGGAGTAATACATCATTGCATGTATGCTTTATAAACTATAATGTCAGTAACAAGAACCCTGGATTACCAGACTCTGAATTGCCAGTAGCAGCAAGGCCATGCTGTGTTGGAACTTGTTTCCCTGCCTCTTTAAACTGAATCCAATGTGGATACATCAAAGGAATTCCAGGCATCTGCACACAAGAGCACATTATTACTGGCAAATTGTAGCTGCTATTGATTTTCATAATAATAATAATCCTTGTATTTTGGTTGCCGGGGTGAGGGGAGGGGTAGGAAGGTCAGTTTCTAACTGTGGTATCACCACAACTTCTGAAAGGGTGGATGATTCAATTGTTAAGAGTTCATCTATGAAGGCAAATAGTGCTAGGTTACATTGCCAAATCAGTTGAGTTTGGATCCCCAGAACGCATGCTCAAGCTTCACAGTGCTCTGATCAGGCTGCACATTGTGTACAGTTCTTTACCTGGAAGGTTAATTAATGCCTGAAACAGATCACCAAGGGTGATTGAAGCCAAGATGCTGTTATAATGACAAAACGCAAAATACTGCAGATGCTGGAAATCTGAAACTAAAACAGAAGTCGCTGGGAACACTCAGCAGGTGTCAATGTTTCGGATCCACGACAACAACAACAACTAACAACTTGGATTTATACAGCGCCCTCCACATTGGACGGCGTCTCAGAGCGCTTCACAGTAACGGATCCTGGGGCCGAGCCAGGGGGAGGGGGAGGAAGGTGACCAAAGGCGCGGTCGAAAAGAAAGGTCTTCAGCCGACGAACCTCCGTCAGAACCCTTCGTGAAACGTTGACTCACTTTCCTTTCTCCATAGATGCTCACTGACCTGCTGAGTGTTCCCAGTGACTTCTGTTTTTGTTGCTGTTGTAATAAGATGATGGTTAGGGTGGCTATGGCTATTTTGGAAGGTTGGATTCAAATGGACCGAATGCCTTCTTCATTTGAATCTCTCTTGCGATCTCATGATTCTAATTTCAGTCACAGGAGCCTCATTCTGTAACCTTGTGTCACAAAAGAAACTGCAAGATGCCTCTTTCAAAACCCCCCAGAATCCCTGACCAGCAGATGTGTCATTATCTCATCTTATTGCACCTTTTCCAGCCACAAAAGATCACAGTAGACGAACAGCCAGGGAGTCGATTATCACAGAGGGTTGTTAGCCAGAACGAGGAAGAAAATATTTTGCTTCATGATTTTTTTGAGGTGCTTCAAGCAAATCAGTCATCAAGTAAGATGCACGAGGCAATTGTTGAGATAAGAAAGAATTTCATGTATTTACATTGTGCATGTAAAGACATGAAATCCATTCCTAGGCCTAATTGAACACTACATTAATCCAGTCCAAGTTTATTACTAATGATGTCTCTGGAGTTATAACATTAATTTTGCTGGAATGAATGATAGACATAATAATGACTTTCAACATCTCGCTTTTCATATCTCTCCCTCTTCCCTAATCAACCATTTAATCCTCCTCAGTGGAGATTTTAAGGCGATTTTGTCTTGTAGAGATCTCTGAAAATATTACTATTAATGCTCCTTATTTGACTCACTAAGAAGTTTATGAAGTTCCACAAGGTTCACATTCTAGAAATTACTTGTAATAAAATTCTGGCTGATCTTCCAAAAAAGTCTTGCAGTATTTATTAATAGAGATACCATATTGTTACAATCAATTATCTCTAGCAGACTTTTTGGGATATAATATGCATTATTCCTTAACAGATTTTTCTAAGAAATGTGTAACTATTACATTTTGAATGCGCTAACAAATAAATGATTGAGCATTTAAACATTACTGAAAGCATTGTTAGCACATTCAATGTTTTATAAATTTCTCAATTATATATTTCTATGAAGAAATTGTTACACCCCCCTTTCAAATTTGACCCCATCGTTTTTAACTAAATCCATCTGATTCAGCTGGAGACATGACAACAACAACAACAACAAAATTACATTTGTATAGTGCCTTTCACATCGGGAGGACGTCCCAAGGCGCTGACATTCTATTTACGTGATACAGGTTTACGTGATACAACCCTTCAGAATATTACTGCCTTACTTATAAGGTGAGTAGATAATTGATCCTGACATGTTTGTCATGAAAGTCTGAACAATAGCAACAACAACTTGCAATTATACAGTGTATTTCACACAGGGTAGCATCTTGGAGTACTTAAAAAAAATTAAAAATTATCCATTATCTTAAGAATAGCTGGAGTAATATATTATTGCTTGCAATTTGTCCTAAAATACTTGACAGTAATGTGTACAGTAATGTCCAACAAACAGCCAAGTGAGTGACTCATTTTGTTTGGGGAATTGTTGGCAAGAACCCACAACCTTTTGAATCAAAGCAAGAGTTCTACCAACTAAGCCAGCTTGACAGTTTAGTTTGTTTATCACGAGAAGTAGCAAGGTGCTTCCATAATGTGTTACTGCATAAAAAATACTATATGCTTTTAAGTGAACCATCATTTAATTTAATAAACTAGTGAGAATGATGTGACAAAACATGAGAGTGAATCCCAAGAGATGTTTTTAAAAATGATACTGTAAAAATAGACAGCATCATTGGATGCTTTGAGATAAATTCATGTTAGACAGTTTTTCAGCATTAACTTTAGTCAATTTACACAAAACTTTTATAGCATTTTTAGCAGTGAGATGTAGTCCCAACGTTAATGCTTTGGAAGCCATCTGTATATAATAAACCTAAAAAATATTCCTTGCGCTTGATACCTTCTCAGGTTGTCGAAACACATCTATCACAAAATCACATGAGAGTCTTGGACAAAGAAATCTATTTGATCTCAACCTTCCAGAATACTCAGCTACAGACCTCCCATTACAACATCAAGCTGTTTTTAAATGAATCCTGTGCCCTGGCCTCAAGTGCTCTGCTTACCTAATCCTGGAGAATTTGGGTGCAGGCTGGCAAGAGCTTGGGGACTCCAGAGTGTGCAATATAATATTCCTGGTGTTTAACTAGCCAAAACCACAAAGCATATCATTGCAAACACTGGTAAGTTCCTACTGGTCTTCCAGTTAGGACGACCTCGAGAGCTTTAGCTTGCCACATTAACAGGCACTGACCGAGTGGAAAGAATACGAGTCTCCAGTGACTGGTCTGCTTCACCAAGTGCTGCTAATGAACCAGGCTGACTGATCTCTCATTGACAGTGCTTTGAAGCACTGCAGACTGCCTGACTCAGGAACCACCGAGGCCATCACAGATTCCGATTCACCACATCCATACAGTTGATATTTAATTCTCAGGAACACGCAAAGAGATCCCTTTTACTTCCCCCAAGGTGGGCAGCCCACTACGTGTTAGACATCTGTCAAATGCAGGTTGAAGCCCACACTAGATGGATAGTAGGTAGTTGGAAATCCTCACAAGCTGCATGGTGAGCAACATAACTCAACATAAATGTTGGAATGGGTTACCATCAACTCTCTATACCCAGTCCAGACACACATTGACCCTTTCCAGTAAGTGGTGATTCCACAAGTAGGAGGTGTGGCGCTTTAGCAGCAGTTGCTTACCTTGCTTTACACAAATCAAGGTAGTAGTAATAATAATAATCCTTGCATTTGATATAGCGCCTCATCATGTCTTCGAGACGTCTCAAGCGCTTCACAGAGTATAGCCTCTCTGCTTTACTCAATCTTCACGGACCTGTCCTTGCCTGGTTCAATTCCTATCTCTCTCACCGTCTCCACTTTGTTGCCTCTAACGGTTTCTCCTCCAGCCCCCGCACTGTCACGTCGGCATCCCCCAGGGCTCTGTCCTTGGCCCTCTCCTCTTTAATATCTACATGCTCCCCCTTGGTGACATCATCCGCAGACATGGGGTCAACTTCCATATGTATGAGGATGACACCCAACTTTATCTTTCTGTCTCCACCCTCAACTCCAGGACCACTGCTGTCCTGACAGAACTGTCTGTCGGACATCAAGTCCTGGATGAGGACAAATTTCCTACAGTTGAATGTGAACAAGACTGAGGCCCTCCTGATTGGCTCGTGCCAGCGCCTCAGCACCTCGGGCTCTGGCAGCATCAACCTCCATGGTTGCACACTACAACTCACCAAGCCAGTCAGGAACCCAGGTGTCTTGTTCAACCCTCAACTGTCTTTCTCCCCCACAGTCAAGCCATGACCCGCTCTGCCTTCCCTCACCTCCGTAACATCACCCGACTCTGCCACTACCTCACCCCTCAGGCCACTGAAACTCTTGTTTATGCCTTCATCACCTCCAGGGTCGACTATGCAAACATCCTGCTTGTCGGCCTTCCCAACTCCTCCCTCCACAGGCTACAGATAATCCAGAACTCTGCAGCCCGTGTCCTCTCCCGCACCAAACTCCGTGACCCCATCTCCCCCATTCTCGCCCGACTCCATTGGCTCCCTATCCTTCAGAGGATCCAGTTCAAGATCCTGGTCCTCACATACAAAGCCCTCCATAGCCTCGCCACACCCTACCTCTGCGACTTCCTAAACCCTACCAACCCACCCATTCCCTCCGCTCAGCCGGCTCTGGCCTGCTCCACGTCCCCCGACCCATTCGCCCCACGGGAAAACCTTCAGCCACTCTGCCCCCAACCTCTGGAATTCCATCCCCAGTCACTCCGCCTCTCCCCCTCCTTAGCCTCCTTCAAGTCCCACCTCAAGACCCTCTTCTTTGATCATGCCATCGGCCACCCCCCCTTCCCTTCCTCTCCCTTCTCCCCCCCCCCCGACCCCAGCTTGGGTCTGAAATGCTGTACTCTATCCAGCACCTTGGGACATCCTCCCGACGTGAAAGGCGCTATACAAATGTAATCTTGTTGTTGTTGAATACTGTAAAGTGAATTGACTGTATATTTTGTGGGTGAAACCAGGTAGGCACCAATCCCTGGATATATGATCGTGTTCATGAATGGAGACTCTTAAGTAATGCCTCCCAGAGGCTATCAGCCCAAGTCTCATACAGGGCAACTTGAGACATACTAACCACTAGTAGGACTACACCAGTGATAGCCAACCTGTGGCACATGGGCCTGAAGTGACTCCCATCCCCCCACCTCAACATAAAAGAATAAAGGTTATAACAATCTAATAGTATTCCTCTCGTTATAAAAATGTTGTATTTCTTTGTGAATTGACTGTATTGATTTATAGTGCATGGGTTGAGTTGATCTTATTAAAACTCTTAATAATTATTTTCCTCTCCTTGTGGCAGCACAACAGACTTGCAGCAAACACAAACATTTTATGAAGAGAAATCAAACCTCTTTGGTTTACTATTCAGTTACTTTTCAAATTGGCTGAACTGTGCTATAATTGACAGTTCATTTTCTGACACATCAACTTCAGGCTTCCCTGAGGCTGTATTCTCTCCTCCCCCACCATTTGTTCTTCTCCACATCAATGACCTCTAATAGCCTCTAATGCATCATCCGGCTCTATTGCCTTTTTGCTGATGGTTGTACTCCACATTGATCACCTTTCTTCAGCACTCACGTCCTCATTTCTCCACAGTGCAGTGTTTAAATCACTGTACCTTGATCTCTTCCGTGCTGTGGCGTCCTGTAGCTCTGAGGTAAGAGCACTCGCCTCGCAAGCGAGAGGACCTGTGTTCAATTCCCAGCAGGGTGAGAAGGGCAAGTTTCCTTACTCCAAACGCCTCTGTTTAGCTAGCAGAAGTAGGAACCTGGTTGTTAGTCGATTAGCGGATCGCTTTTCTAGTGGTGATAAACCCTTCAAAATAACAATAATAATTTGGTCACTCAATCCACAATTGTTTGTGGGACACTGCTGTGCGTATCTGGCTGCCAAGTTTCACCCACAAAATATACAGCCAATTTACTTTACAGTATATTCTGTGAAGCGCTTTGAGTATACAGTATATTCTTGAAGATGTGATTAGCCCCTATATAAATTGCAAGGATTATTATTATGCCCTTTCTGGGGAGGTGATATGTTTAAGGTGCAGGAAGGATAATATGTAATGTTTCATGAAGCAACTGCCTAAGAGCCTGGAACTCCTAAGTACCTCGTGTGATAGAGGAATTTTTTTATTAACGTCAATGAAGCTTCAGCAATAATGAAGCTTCAGTAATAATGAACATTTCACACTGTGAAGCAGGCTAACAAGTTGCTTGACCCCAGGAAAATCCCAAATGTCCCTGAATACAACTGTAGAAGTATATATCCTGGCAAAGATGACATGAAGACAGCAACAAAGAGACCAACTAACATTATGTTGCCCTACACATCCTTGCAAACTCTGTAATGTAACAATGCAAGCGCATTTTGGTGGGGGGAGGCAGCTTGCCAGCATGAAAAGAAGGTGAGAAGTGGGGAACCATGTAACAAATCATACCAATGAGGTATTAGAGAGTCAAAGGAACAGTCATGAGATTTAGAAGAATAAAATATTACGGTATAAAATATTGCTATTCGGTAGTACTGCAGAACATAAATACAAACTAGGAACATGCAATTTAAATTTAAAAATCTGTGCTGTATCGATCAGGACTATACCAGATATGACCTCAACATTGCTCTTAATGTTGACAGTCATGAAGCTGGGTCATGCATTCAGCTGTCCATTGGGTAGTGGATAATAATAATAATTTGGTCACTCAATCCACAACTGTTGTGGGACACTGGTGTGCAAAAGACAATTAGAATGACAGCTGGAAATAGGCACCAAAGGTATGAATGAAGGCTACATGAGCAGGCAATATTCACACAGGAAAAGAGAACATCTTATTGAAGTATTCAAGGTCCTAAAGTGTATGGATGTACTTCATTGGAATAATATATTTAACATAGCCACAAAAATTGAAATAAAGGACGAACGTTCAGAAGAGGGGAGGTAAGCAGACAATTTATATAAATAGTGAATACAACATGTAGAATCGGAATGTGATGTGAGCAAATATAAGAAGGAATCAAACACCTAATTAGTAAAGAATGCACTTGAAGAGAATGAGAGTAAAGGCAATTTAGGATTCTTTATTTTTTAACTTATTTTTTTGCTCTGGGATAGATCAGATGGACTTTTCTGATCCTGTATATTCCTATGTTCCGATATACAATGTGCTGGTAATCTCTCCGATATGCTGTCCCCTGCCCGGGCCGCCCCACCATCTTTGTTCGGGTCTTCAGCCTCTCCCCCCACCCTTTGGAACTCCATCCCATATTCCCTTTGTCTTGCTCCCTCACTTGCCTCCTTCAAGGCACATCTCAACACCCTCCTCTTCTACCGTGCCTTCGGTCACTCTCCTACTCCTACACTCCCTGCCCTCCACTCCCCGTGATCCCAACTCCCTACTCGGGTCCAAATCCCTGACAGTCCAGCGCCTTGGGACATCCTCTCAACATGAAAGGCGCTATACAAATGTTATTTCTTGTTGTTGTGGTAGCTGCAAAAATTAAACTGTGATGTAAAATAGCAATTCCATGGCTGTAAATATATCCATACAAAAGCAATTATGCCCAGTTACAGACTTCCTTGGAAACACTGAACATTAATACTTTCATGGACCTCTATATCGCCACCTGGAGTGGCGGTTTGGTTTCCATTTGGTGATAAGTTGCCACATAAATTGACAGTATTTAGAAAATAACTCCCTTTAGCACCCTTTACAGAATTAGGCATATGCTGCTGACGTTTAAGATTAAACCAAAACATTGAGTGGAGCTCCCCTGGTGGCTCAGCAAATTCATTCAGTGAATCACTGAGCAATGCAGAATAGGAAAGACCCAGGTTTGATCTTCAGTCTGCACTGAATTAGCCAGAACTGCAGGAATTGCTGAGTGCTTTGGGTTAAGGGGACAATACACAAAGTTCCCACTCCAGCCACTATCCAGATGCTGTTGCTGGGGTTGTGGACAGCTGTGGGCAGGATTGGCCTTGGCTGCAATATTCCTGGGGTATGAATAGCCTCTTGACACTCATTGTCGAGAATCACGCTTGAATAATGATCAACTGGGCAAAATACTTGGTGCCCATTATTCGCCCACAAATATACAGGCAATTCACTTTATACTCTGTGAAGCGCTCTGAGGCGTCTAGAAGATGTGAAAAGCGCTATATCAAATGCAAGGATTATTATTATTATCACATTGTTAAGACATCTGAAAGCACTTAAGAGAATATATTTTAAAGTGTATTTTATCAGTGAAGAGTTTACAGCTTTTACAGTTGACTAACTGCTTTCAATACTGCAGTCAGGTTGACATCTGATGCATTATATTGACACCTTTGAAAAAGTAATTAAAGATTCCAGACTACAGCCTTTTACTTGATTACTTCTGGGCATCAGGGATACATTTCACAGCTTTATCTTCTTGTATGTTATGCCTGTGGGTATTCATTTTAGGAATATGAAGATAGTCCACAACAGTACAAATTCTACATAGTCGGTTGGAAGGAGCGGATACAACAAACTAAATGTTTTTTTCTTGGTCCATAGTTTCTTATGCTCTTATGAATATCCTCAAATACCCTTTTTAAACAAACAGCTACATCCAGTTCATAATTACAATTTAATCAAGAATAAGGTTACTATCTTCTCTCTAGGAATAGATTATTTCTGCAAGTCAATAATGAGCTAGCACAAATTTAACATTATCCCCAAAAATGATTAAAGCGGAAGTTAGATAAAATGCCTTTACGCAATTTGGGTCACAGAATGTTGCAAATTCCATATATTCTTTTAAATGGATTTTGTTAGATGCTTGAAGACAAGAATTATTTAAAAGGTTTGGGAAATGAGCAGGCGAGTGAGATTAGACTGGAAGGCTAATGCAGAGAAATATAATAGGATTGATGGACTGAATGGCTTGTTGTGTGCTGTAATGTTTTATGATTCTAGATCTATTCAGTCTAGATCTGAGCACTGAATGGCTGTATTAGTAAGTTCAAATGCTGTGCTGGAACCAATCTGTCCTTTTAAGAATGTACCAAAGTATGTACTCTCCAGGATACAAAATAATGTACCTGTGTTCCTTACCAAATATTGTCCTGTATAGGTTTAATCATGAATGACTTTGGGCTCTCAAGCAAAATAGTCAATTTTCATTATCAGTTATAGATTTTTATTATCAGTTAAACAGTAACTATATTGAGTAGCAGAATGATAATTAAAGCAATTATTGATAGGGACCAAATAACGCCATGGGGAAGCTCTCTGCTGAGTATTGAGGCTCCTAGAATCTATAAATTGTCAAATTGCTCTCTTTCTGGAAACTGACCCAACAGACATATGGGCAGGTTACGGACAGCCTGGTTTGGCCAGGCTTTCCTTTTCTCTATCCCTCATTGATAGTAGTGGGTATATAGTAAGACTCACAAAATATTACCGTTCTTGATCTCAGCCAGTGGCAAGTCCTCCATGGCCAATTTGTTTTTCTTAGTGGCAGGATTATGTGCAATCTGTTGCCCATACTCAATGTTAATATGTGAATATGTGTAGCACTGATACACTGTGGTTCCATTTCAGTGTGTTTTTATTGCTTATTCAGCACCCGGAGGAGTTGATTATTGTAGGTTTGTATTGCAACTATATCACCAGCCATAGGATCAACAGATTATGCAGGCATAAGAACAAAAGTACAAAATCAGCAGGCTTTATTAAGTACACTTTCAAGGATATGAGAATAGTGAATGTGGAACAAGTACAGCTCCCTCCCAGAAAGGATAATCTTTCTTCCCCTTGCCCCCACATCACTCTTGTTTGCATTGCGTTGTTCATCACTTACATTACAGTGTCAAATAGGAACCCTTACAACTTTAAATGACTCTTGTGAGCTTAGCTGTACAAACTACCTTCAAAGGTATCTAGATAATGCTGATTGAAAGTCTCTGTCTTTGGTGACTTCGATTTTATCCTCTCTTAACAAAGGCAAATGGATTTAGCTCTTTAATGTAAATACCACATTTGATCTGTGCGAAGTTTACTGATTCTTGCTTTGGGAGAATGCTTCTTTGTGATGTTTCTTACAAAGGGAAAGGCCAATGAGGCTGAGCAGGAGAAACTTGAAGATAAATCTGGTTTGCCAGTGGTTGATAATAATAATAATCCTTGCATTTGATATAGCGCCTTATTACGTCGTTGAGATGTCTTAAAGAATTTCACAGAAATATTCTGTAAAGTGGTTTGCCTCTGTATTTTGTGGGCAAAACGCGGCAGCCAATTGTGCACAGTGGTATCCCACAAACAGTTGTAGATTGAGTGACTAAATATTTTTTTTGATGGGCTTATTATCCCTTATTATGTTAAACAGAATATAGAT
The DNA here is from genome assembly GCF_018977255.1 of Callorhinchus milii. Lineage (NCBI taxonomy): Eukaryota > Metazoa > Chordata > Chondrichthyes > Chimaeriformes > Callorhinchidae > Callorhinchus > Callorhinchus milii. Next base: position 65,678,217 of record NW_024704745.1, on the reverse strand, counting down.
ATACTATCCAATAAAATGGAAGATACTATTAAGTCTATTCAGGCGAGAAGCCAAACAAGACTCTAGTATTTTACATTTATTTGTTCAAGAATATTTTCGTTTTTAGTTGCAGTTAGAAATCTGGATCCATTAGATGATACACAATGAAACACAATCTAATAACATCAAATCCTTTTAGTTACCAACAACTTGTCTAGCTCCGTTTTGGAAACTTTTTGTATTTTCTTGTTCCACTGTCTATGGTAATAGTTTGTGGAAAAAAAGAGTCTTATAGGACAAAAAAATCTGCATTTCTCTTTTATTATTCTTATCTTGAAATAATGCCCCATGATAATAATAATAATAATAATCGCATTTGATATAGCGCTTTTCACGTCTTCTTGACTTCTTAAAGCGCTTCACAGAATAGACTGTAAAGTGAATTGACTGTATATTTGTGGGCGAAATGCAGCAGCCAATTGCGCACAGCAATGTCCCACAAACAGTCGTGGATTGAAAATGACCAATTTATTATTGTTTTTTTTGGAGGGATTATTATTAGGCGTGTGGAGTAAGGAAACTTGCCCAAGGTTTCGCGTTGCCTGGAATTGAACTCAGGTGTCTCGCTTGCAAGGCAAGTGCTCTAACCACTGAGCTACAGGACTCCAAAGATCTTGGACTTTGTACATGGGAGAAAGAATAGATCCAGTCTACATTGTCTAAATCTTTCATAATCGGCCGGTATTGAGGTTACTGCAAACTCTTGTAGGTATATACATTAAACAAGAGAGTAACTACACATTCTCACTCACACTCATGTTTAAAAAACAGAGCTTGGGTTAGAGTGTTTGAGGTAACAAGGAGGAGGACAAATTCCCTTATTGGGGAGGGAGAGATGCTTGGTTCGATTTATTTTCTCTCAAAGAATGTTTTTGCTTCAGTAACAGTTGTCATAGTAGCAGCAATAAAAAGGAGCCAACGGATGCCCTCCTGTCTTCAGCATGACATTTTATTCTGTCGGTCTGATCTCTGACCATCTTCTCTGGCTGAAAGTCTAGCTTGGATGTTCATGGGTTTAATCAAATTAGGAAGACTCACCTCTGCTCTCAAGCTTAGAGTATATTTATTACACAGTGCATGGTTTCTGCGAACATGGCGAGTGGTGGGGAACCCAATGCCAAGTTGCAGATGCATGCTGAAGGTAAATGGTGACCATGTACAATTGGCCAAATTATTTGGTTAGCATCTTTTTTTAAATCCATATTTACAATACAATATAATTTTATAGCACTTTTCACGTCAGGAGTACGACCCGAAGCACTTGATATTTCTGTCTGCACACCCGAACTAAAGGTGAGAGTTGAGGGGTGGGGGAGAAAGATAACTGAAAGGACATTCAATGAGGTACAGTCTGAGATGTGACTTGAAAGAAGGGAGGGAGGGAGTAAGTAGTACATTACTTTATAAATAAAGTAATAAACTTCAGCACTTACTCTGAGAGCTTCATACACAGTGTAACTCCATAGGGTTTATACTCAAAAGATCAGTACACTATGTGTCCTGGTATTGAGAATCCTATTATATATGACAATGACAAAGCTCACGATATACAATTGTACAGCAGGGTACAATGTTTCCCACCAAGGTCTACATTTTACCTTCATCTAAGAATCAAACCAGAGTTTTTCTTGCTGAATGCATTGCAACGACTGTACTTTACTCTCATTGCGTTATAATAATAATAATAATAATCCTTGCATTTGATATAGGCGCCTTATCACTTCTTCGAGACATCTCAAAGCGCTTCACAGAATATACTGTGAAGTGAATTAACTATATATTTTGTGGGCGAAATGCGGCAGCCAATTGCGCAAAGCAGTGTCCCACAAACAGTCGTGGATTGAAATCTTTGCAAACATATTTAAAAATGAAGATTGTCATAATTTTAGATATTAATGGGTAAAACAAGCTGTTACTGATATACATTGACTACTAAATGCTCACAAAGAAGACTTTCACATTTCAATTTGGAAATGAAATGAGGCACAAGCAGAATCTCAAAGTCTGCGAGATTTTAATATAATAATAATCTTTGCACTTGGCATAAACTATCATCTCTTTGAAACATTTCAAAGCGCTTCACAGGATTTAATGTGAAGTGTAGTGATCAGATTTTATAGGTGAACGACATAATGTCACTGTATCTTTAACATCCAAAGGACAGTACTACCCCAATACTTTGCTGGAGCATCAGCCGAGAGTGTGACCTCAAAGCCCCAGACATGAGGCCTGATCTCAAAACCTTCTGATGTCCTGTCTGCCTGTTCAGATCCATGTTAAAGAACCTATTTGTAAAGAGAAAGCAGTTTCTATTGGTATCTTGGCCAATAATCCTCAAATTGGCCTCCACATTCACCTACAAATATTCAGTCAGTAATTCCTGTAACAAGGTTTGATGTATTTTGACATTATATGCACTATATCAAATGCAAAGATTATTAGCACAATAAATAAGTCATTTGAGGACACCCAACATCGAAATGACTATCTTGTCACATTATTGCAGCACATTATTTTCTGGTGTATTTTCCTAGTGGAAGTATTAACTTTATTAAATTATTTTCACCTTTCCATTCTCTCTTAACGTTTCCATTCAATGTACAGCATGGTGGCACATGGCATTCAGCATGTTATCTCGCATTATATATTTTGCCCACAAAGTATACAGTGAATTCACTTTGCAGTATATTCTGTGAAGCGCTTTGAGACATCTCGAAAACGTGATAAGACGCTATATCAAATACAAGGATTAATATTATTATTATTTATTATTCCTTGAGCTGAACTTCCCATATATGTGGCAAAATTCTATTCTACTCTATTTATGTAGAATTTTAGAGCTTCCAGAATTTGCTAAATTGTTCAAATCAGCCTTATCACGTTAAAGCTGCTTTTTTGCAATTCTTCAAAGAACTTACAGAAAACTGGCTTCAAAATTGAAGCTATATTAAAGAATTTGCTGAATTCTGGACTCTTTGAAATTCTACATAAATACATTAAATCATAGACCCAGATGAAATATCTCTGCAATTGCCTGCTCTTAATATGGCTGAGTTAAGGAAATATTGTGCAAGGTATGATTTTTTTTATTACTGCTTATGCCTGGAGTGATGGGAAATGTTATCAGTGGAAGGTGGAAAACAAGTGCTGAATAGAGATCTGGGATGGATGAATAACCTAGAATTATGTTGAATTAAACTGTGGATAATAGAAGACAGAATGGAGGGGGAGGGGTGAGTGGATCAATTTCCACTGGGAAAATGCACATGTAGTGTGCTACAATAATGTGGCACGATAGTCCTTTAGATTTTAGGTGTTCTCAGATGATGCATTTATAAAGATAATAATCCTTGCATTTGATATACTCTAGTATTTAAAATATCAAAATATCTCAAAGCTGTTTACAATGTTTTTATGGAATGGGTTTGATTGAGCTTGTGTTATTCTTTTAACTTTTAACTTTATTTTGCTGCCTTTTCCTTCTTATCTCGTCACGGCATTGCCTTCCAAGGATTTTATCAATCTTCCCAAAGTACTTCCCAAAGGTTTCGCCCTGCCTGGAATTGAACCCAGGTGTCTCGCTTGCAAGGCGAGTGCTCTAACCACTGAGCTACAGGACTCCACAAAGTGGATCTTGGGATCTAGACTCAACTAATTTAGCAATATAGCCCAGCATCCTGTTTGTTTTGTTCAATAAGATGGAAGGAAAGGTCTGGAAATCTCTTTAAACTATCTATTCCAAAGTGTATATTTTCATTATTATTACATTCACTCATGTATAAATTCAGAGCATGAAGCCAGACATTATAAAAAAGTTTGACTGTTTATTGGGATGATTTGACTGTAAAATTGCAATATAAAATAACATTTCATTTAATGGCTTGATTAAATGGTTTTTAAAATCACTCATATACTTCTGAGCAGTTCCTAAGCAGTGTCATTAGAATTGGATGTTACAAGCAGAACTATGGGATTCAAATGTAATTTTACGAGCTAGAGCACATTTAATACTATCATCATATACATCTATAAGTTTGACAAAGATAATTGCAGTTGAAACAGTTTGGTTCAAACTCAATAAATTGCAGCATTAATTCCCAATACTATAAAAAAAATTATGATTTGCAACTGACCTAATTGAAGCTTCCTAGGATTGGGTGTCAGTCTGATTCAGTTGCTAGAATCTCACCTCTGTGACTTTGAGCACACAGTTTAGACTGACACTCTAGTGCAGTGTTCAGGGATCTCTTCACTGTCAGATGTGCTGTTGTCCTTTGGATGAGACAGAGGTCTTGTCTGTTCAAGTGAATATTAAAGATCTCAAGGCACCATTCAAAAAGAGAAGGGAGTTTCTTTTGGTGTCCTTGCAAACGACTCCCCAAATTAGCTGCCCCATTTGCCTATAAATCTGCATTTTACAATACATCCTATGAATCACTTTGAGACGATCCGATGACTTCATCAGGTGCTATGTCAAATGCAAACATTATAATTTGTATCATGTTTTCAGCTTTAATTTTTAATAAAATGTTACCACTATTAAATCAATGTCCCACAAACAGCCGTAAGTGAAATTCCTTCTCTTTACAAGTAGTATCACGGGATCTTTAACATCATCCGGAAAAAGCAGATGCTGTTGTAATGTCTCATCCAAAAAACAGTACTTCTCACATGGTAGGTCTCATATTTACCCAAAACTATGAAGCCCAGATTCCTATGTTGGGCTTGAACCTACTCTTTTATACAGAAGTGCTTCCAACTGAGCAAGACCTAACACTAGAGGGTTAAATTCCACCTGGTCAAGATCTACTGTATTAACAAAGGATTTTAGAGCATACAGAATTTGCCAAATTCTTAAATACAGCCTCAATTGTGAAGCCACTTTTCTGTAAAGTTTAAGAACCACAATTATGAAACATTTATAATATAAATTAACAATATAATATAAATGTATAATATAGCACCTTATGGATGAATCCTGTGAATTGCTTTGAGACGTCCTCCCGAAGTCAAAGGTGCTGTATCAAAATGCAACGTTTATTACATTATTATTTCTCCTGGTGTCCTGGAAAACAATCATCCATAATAATGAATAGTTCCAATCATGGCTGTTTGTGGCAAATTGCTGCTGCGTTGGACTATAAAAATAGTCATTATGCTTGACAGTCAATACTTGTTAAAAGCTTTGAGATGTTTTGACATAAAGAAGTTTAAAAAATCCAGTTTATTCCTCCTTTAAATCAAGAGAATCCTGGCAACAGCAACTGAACTTTTCACAATACATTAATGTAAACCGCTACACTTCCAAGTGTCTGAGATTACACAGTAAAACACTCACCTAGTAACTGTACCAGTGTGATAACTGATTTCCTCTGTGAATTTGGTTTGCTGACATCAATAAAAGCAGCTCTGTCAAACAGCCTGCATTTCACAACAAATTTGCTGATTATATGTTTTTCACGTCATATCACTTTCAAGCTTCCCTACCATTCGTATGATGAATAATAGATTTTTTTTTGTCTCAAGCACTTTTGGTTTAAGAGTGACAGCAGAAAGAAAAAAATTGTCAAACCATTTGAATCTAATTTGCTTCTTGACCATCAGCCTGTTTCAGGGTGGCTTCACCTCTTTACGTACTGGCAAATTGTGATATCCTTATTACAACAAACAACATTCCATTTTATTCCCCTTCAAAGATCTTGTCTCAGGCTAAAGCTTGTGACATTGCATCAGGTAAAATTCTCATTCAACTCATTCAACTCCAGCAGAAGGAAGCCACACCACAAGCAGAACGACATATGACAGTAGGAAGAAAAGTAGAAAAAATAATTGGACACACTTCTTTTTAACGAAATGAAAGAAAATAGACCAGAGAGAAGTGTAACCAGGCCAGATGTCGTATTATGCACATGATTACTATGTTGTTTAATTATTTCATGGTAACATTGCTTACCATGTCTTTCTCTCATTCCTTTGAACGAGTGAAAAAAATGGCTACTAGTTTCTCGATAAACAAAATGAAACATAATACTTTTTGTATGGCATTTTATGTGTTAGCCTGGCCCAGTTGGTAGCACTTTTACTTTGGAGCCAAAAGGCTATAGCATTAGCCTCATGTTGGGACTTGGAACTCAGTTAGTCTAAGCTGACAATTGATCCTTCATTGCATGGATGTGAGTAGGACATTGCTGTGCAAAAATTGACTGCCATCTAAAAACATTTTACTGCACTTTACAGTATTTCCTGTAAAGCACTTGGGGACATTCTCCCAATGTTAAAGGTGCTAAACCAAATGTAAGGATTATTATTATTACATCGAAATGTCTCAAATATTTTTTTAAAAAGGTTCGACTGAACAGTGATATCTTAAATGGCCTTTGTGGTCAGATCCGTTTGACATCCCTAATGTAAACTCACTGATGTGGAGGGGCTTGAACCTGCAACCTTCTGACCTAAATGTGAGATAACAATACAACTTGCATTTGTGCAATGCTTTTCACATAGGATAGCACCTTGGAGACTGCAACCCACTCAGTTAAAATGACACAAAAGGGTAATCTACTTCACAAAACACATTGTAAAATACTTCAAACCAATGTGCACTTATCTCTGCAAGTTTGTTCAAATTCCAATGTAAATACAGTAACGAACAGTTATTGAATTTTTTTTGTAAGCCGGGTGTCTGACACATGTGGAAACCCATCACCATGCCTAAGAGTGTACAAACCAAATTGTGATTTCCATGCATCTCACCCACACATGGGAATTTCAGAGATGTTTATTGGAATGGAATGCGCACTCTCTCCCTGGAGGACACATCTTGCTTACTTAATTCCAGAGAGTATAAAGCACAGGATACAAGAGTCAAGGCTTGGGAACCCCAGAGGGTATATTGGGTACTCTGGATTCTAACCAGCTAAAACCGCATTGCTTGCCACTGAGAGCACTGTTGACACACTTTCCTGCTGCTTGTTCAGCTAGGATCACCCTACCTGTCAGAGCTTTGGCTCTGGTCTACCCTTCCAGGTCCTGCCAATGAGCCAGGTGGCTGAGCTGTCATCAGCAGCGTCCTAGAATACTGCGGATCTGCCTGGCTCAGGAACTGGACTACAGAAACAGCCACAGAGGGTTGATTTGATTCTGATACATTGGTGCCGGGTTTAGCTCCAAGGAGACCCCACATTCGTTCAAAGAGGATAGTTGAGAATGTGTTTGTTGTTCTCAGTGAAAGAAGGAGGAAAGATCAGAGAAGTGATCACCTGCTTGCAAAAAACAATATATTTTCCAAGACTCATGAAATGAGATTAAGAGTCCATTGAAGTACTCAGCAAGCCACTTACTCAAGTATAATCTGTATCTATTAGATCACTCATTGAAAATTTAGTGGCTTTTTCTAATGGAAGGAACCAGAGAAAGGAACTGAGTGCTCTATTTTCACGGCTGTTGACAATTAATTATAAGTGACCTTTTTATACCGGACAGGTTGCATTTTCTATGGCAAATTTAGTAAGCCTGGAAAGACAAATTGATAAAGTCTGATACAGCAATTTTGCTAATCTTATTAAAACACCTTAACTGAGCATATATGAGAAATGTATAATTCTAGTTTGACTCCAGAATTAGACTTTCTATAGTGAGCTTATTCAGGCTACTCACGATTAAAAGGACGATTATTAGAAATTGACTTATTGGTGGCACAAGAACTAATCTTTAACAATTTTTTTCTACAATTTTTGTACCCATAATAATAATTCTGCATTTGATTTACAACAACAACTTGCACTTATACAGCATGCTCCAAGCAGGGTAAGGTCACAGAACGCTTAACAGTGGCGGAGCCTGACTCCGGGAGGAGGGGGGAGGTGGCGGTAAGCACAGTCAAAGAGAAACGTTTTCAGGTAGGACTTGAAAGAGGGGAGAGAGGGGGCAAGGTGGATGGATTGTGGGAGAGTGTTCCAGAATTTTGGGGCTTAGTGGCTGAAAGCGCGACCTCCGACGGTGGGGTGGAGGGTGCGAGGGACGAGCAGGAGGCCGGTGCCAGTCGAGCGGAGGCGCCGGGTGGGGATTGGGGAGTGAGAAGGTCGGAGAGGTAGGGAGGTGCCAGGGAGTGAATGGATGTAAACGCGAGTGTGAGGATCTTGAAGTCGATCCATTCAGTGATGGGGAGCCAATGGAGCCTGAATGAGTTGGATCTTTTGAATGGTGAGCTGGGGAGACCAATGAGGAGTACGTTGGAGTGATCCAAGTGGGAGGTGACAAACGATTGCATGAGGGTTTCGGCTGCATTTGGGGTAAGGTATGGATGGAGGCGGGCAATGTGGCGGAGGTGGAAGAAGGTGGTCCTGGTCAGGGACTGAAAGTGGGGGAGGAAGGACAGCTGTGGGTTGAACCAGATGCCTAAATTACGCACTGGTTCGGAGAGTCTGAGTGAGAGCCCAAGAAGGTTGAGGAGTTTAGATCCGCAGGAGTGAAGAAGTTGACGGGAGCCAAAGAAGTTGATGGGAACCAATTAGGGCTTTATCATATCGTAGAGACGTCTCAAAGCGCTTCACAGAATCAACTGTAAAGTGAATTGACTGTATTTTGTGGACAAAATGTGTGGTGAAGGTATACAGAACATAGGAACATATGATGTTGTAAAAAACATACTTGAAGCCAGACATGTTGAAACTGAACTTTCAATGTGTGCTTGAGTAGGAAGAAATTACCTTCATTACTTCCTCCTAATCTATAAATCCCTGGAGCATAACCCATCTCAAATACGCCCTAACAGGAAATTTTGACTCAATCTATCTCAGGAGGAAAATTCCTCGCAATTACCATATGATGCTGACTCTGGTAGTTTTCCTTGAGCTCCATTCCCATCGAGGGCCCCTCTTGCTCAGGACATGACTGAGGTAATTTAACCCATAGTGTCAGTGCTGGTGATCCAAGGCACCAAGTTGCACCAAGGCACCTCAGGCTCTGGCAGCATCAACCTCCATGGTTGCACACTACAACTCACCAAGCCAGTCAGGAACCTAGGTGTCTTGTTCGACCCTGAACTGTCTTTTCTTCCCCACATCCAATCCATGACCCACTCTGCCTTCCCTCACCTCTGTAACATTGCCCGATTCCGCCACTACCTCACCCCTCAGGCCACTGAAACTCTTCATGCCTTCATCACCTCCAGGCTCGACTATGAAAATGCCCTGCTTTTCGGCCTTCCCAACGCCTCTCTCCACAGGCTGCAGATAATCCAGAACTCTGCAGCCCGTGTCCTCTCCTGCACCAAACTCCGTGACCCCATCTCCCCTATTCTCGCCTGACTCCACTGGCTCCCTATCCTTCAGAGGATCCAGTTCAAGATCCTGGTCCTCACATACAAAGCCCTCCATGGCCTCGCCCCACCCTACCTCTGTGACCTACTAACCCCCTACCAACCCGCCCGCTCCCTCCGCTCAGCCGGATCCGACCTGCTCCACATCCCCCGACCCACCCGTCCCACCATTGGCAGGAGAGCCTTCAGCCACTCTGCCCCAACCTCTGGAGTTACATTCCCTAATTACTCCGCCTCACCCCCTCCTTAGCCTCCTTTAAATCCCGCCTTAAGACTCTCCTCTTTGACCATGCCATCGGCCACCCCCCTTCCCCTCGCCTCCCTTCTCCCCCCATGACCCCAGCTCGGGTCTGAAATGCTGTACACTGTCCAGTGCCTTGGGATGTCCTCCCGACGTGAAAGGTGCTATGCAAATGTAATCTTGTTGCTGTTGTTGCAACATTTGCAAACTAGATTTGATATACAAATTCCAACTAATGGTTATGAGTAATGTTGCCTTTATTGCCTTTTTAATTGCATTTGGCATAAACCGACAGCGCCTTCAGCCTGGACCTGCAATGCCATCCGAGTCCTTTAAGTGAACACTGGCAGACAAAGCAACATAACTTGATCAGAATTCACCACTTATTTGTCAACTTTATTTAACAAGGCCAACAAAATCAACAAGAACAACAAAAGCTTGCATTTTTAAAGTGCCCGTCACACGAGGTAAAGTCTCACAGCAATGGCAGAGCTTGATGGCGAGCCAGGGGAGTTTGACAGAAAGAAGGATAGAAATGTTGCATTTTAATTAAAATGTTGAACGGAAAAAGCATTGAATGGAATATATGCTTGAGAGCTGGAAAAAGCTCCTTGGCAGTTTTCCTGTAACACATAGAAAGATACTAATGAAGCTGAACTCTTTTCAAATCATGTCTTTGGACCTTTAACATTTACCTGAAGAATAGGTAGATGGGAACTTAGCTGAAGCACATCACCTCCAATTACTACCTCAGTACTTGACTGGAGAGTCAGATTAGACCATGAGCTGAAGTCCTGACAATGGAGATGAACCCACAACTTTTTGCCCAGAGGCGAGAGTGTTACAACCAAGCTGAGCTAAGCCAGGTTGAGATATATTTATTTGACCTGAGAATGATTGGTGCCCTTATTCCCATCGAGAGATTCTATCGCCCAAGGTTGTCATTTATTCCTCGCCCCCGTTCCGCACATGAATACAAAATCAAAAAGAATAATACAGTAGTTTCCGATTTACCAGTTTGATTTGGCACATCTGGTTGTTACAGCTTGAAAAAATATCTGACATACCTTGTTCAAAGCAACTATCTGATTAACCCAATGTAGTGTGGTTGAGGCTCAGTGAATTTGTGTGATATGAAGCTCAGATCCTTGGCAGTCTTATGTAAGGAGTGCCAACAATATTCTGCTGAAGGGAAATTGTAAATCACTAAACTGCACAGTTTCTTTGACGTGTACTTGCTTTACATATTATTTTTAGTGAACAAGGAGTCAGTATCTTGCCATAAAGTATAAACTTAAACCTTCACTACAAATGGCTATTAATAATTTAAATAATTTAAATCCGTAGTACTTCAGACTATAGATTTAGGTATTTTGCACATCTAGAGACATATACATACCAATCTGTTTCTTCCCCTCTGCCAACGAATGCATTAAAATGTACAACGTTAGTAATGCTAAAACTGATGGGAGGTTTAGTGACAGTAGTAGGTTCAGACAAGTGAAACTTCACTATAGAAGCAAACACAGAGACCTTTCTCTTTGAAAGTGCCTTCAGCTCCCCTCTCGACTCTCTACCCCCTCCTCGCTCCCTCCCTTCCCTCCCCCTGACCATTTCCCCCCTGCTCGGGTCCTGACCCAACTGTCCAGCGCCTTGGGACATCCTCCCGATGTGAAAGGCGCTCTACAAATGGAATCTTGTTGTTGTTATGTTAGCAGAGGATGTCTCAGTTTCTTCCCGGTCCATCGTGAGACTGATCATTATTACAGTCCTGAGCAATATTTATAATATTAGGAGATTTTCTGGTCAGGATCAATTCCCGAAATAAACAGGAATTAGATTGTTTCTTAAAGTTCATCCTAAAATCTATCTTGATACCATCAGAGCAAATGATTGAATGCCTTTAGTTCCTTTTGAATATTTAAGGTTTGACTTACAGTCTATCAACAAATGCAGGAGGATAGTCACAACCAGTGATTCTGTTGATTTAATCACATTATTGTGGAGACATCACTTTGCAAACCTAGTAAAATGCCTTGTAACAGATTACGAGGCCCTCTTATGCAGCAGATTGTGGAGCTGAATAGAAATTATTCAATATGACCTGCTTTTCAATGTGAACCCGCGAGGGTGAATTAATACTGTGTACAGATGCATGGTACAGATACAGAGTCTTTATTGAACATTTGTTATTCACAGTCTGCTCATGAAAGGATGGTGAGGACATTATACATGTTTGTTTTTTCTCTGTCCTCAGAGCACTTTTTTGTATCCAAGTTATGTTACTGTAGATCCCTGGGGAGCTATTATACTTATCCACCCACCAACATCCACCCACCACCCACCCCTTCCCCCCACACTCCGACTCTACCCATCCTCCCCTACACACCTTTGTACCTGTTTCCCTATCCTCTGTCACCAAACTCATCCTCTCCCTGAAACCTACCACCTGTTCCCTTGACCCCATCCCCACTCCACTCCTTATCTCCCAGCTCCACCTCCTTGCCCCACATATCACAGACATCGTCAACCTGTCCCTCTCCTCTGGCTCTATTCCCATTCCCCTAAAAACTGCCACCATCACTCCCACCTTAAAAAAACCCTCCCTTGATGCGTCGCAGCTATCAAGCTAGCGGCCCATCTCCAACCTCCCCTTCCTATCCAAGGTCCTGGAACGAGTTGTCGCCTCCCAGCTGCACTCTTTCCTCTCCAACCATTCACTATTCGAACCCCTTCAATCGGGTTTCCGTGCTGCCCATAGCACAGAAACTGCTCTGGTCAAGGTCACCAATGACATCCTGACCATGTGTGACCAGGGCTCCCTCTGCCTCCTCGTCCTCCTTGACCTATCGGCAGCATTCGATACGGTCGACCATGTTATCCTCCTCCACCGCTTGTTCTCCCACCTCAACCTTCAAGGCCCTATCCTTGAGTGGTTTAGGTCATACCTCTCCCACCGTCTTCACTTTGTCTCCACAAATGGCTTTTCCTCCCACATCACATCACTCCCACCCTCGCCTCCACTGGCTCCCCATCCCCCAGAGGATCGAATTCAAGATCCTCACCCTCACCTACAAGCTCCCCTCTCGACTCTCTACCCCCTCCTCGCTCCCTCCCTTCCCTCCCCTCGCCCTGACCATTTCCCCCCTGCTCGGGTCCTGACCCAACTGTACAGCGCCTTGGGACGTCCTCCCGACGTGAAAGGCGCTCAATAAATGGAATCTTGTTGTTGTTGTTGTTATTGTGCTGAATCAAACAAATAAGTATAGCAATTGTGTAATCCTGATTACAAAGCATATGTTACTTCCTGCTTCATGTCAAGGGCTCTACTAATTCAGTGACTATAGTAAATGCCCACCCTGGGACAACTGTTCTCTTAATGGGCAATATTTTAGATGTCAGCCTGGTGAAGTTGATACCACTCTTGCCTATGAGGCAGAAAATCTTGGGATTCTACCCCCATGTTGGGATTGTTTGCTCATAGTCTTAAGTTGAAACTCAAATAAAATGCTGGATTGTTGGAGGGTGAAATGACACGAAGGTTCACTCTGCCTCTTCTTTGACCATAACCTGGGTCCCAGACACACCCTTTCTCTCTCTGGTCTGCCTGTTTCTGTTGCATTTTCACCCCCCACCCCCTTTGTTTTGGATTATTAACACCTCCTTTCCTCTGTTTTGTTGCAATTCCCCCCTTTGTTTTGCATCATTAACACCTCTTTAACTCATCATCCCCTGTCCTCTACCCCAATTTTCTCCTTTGTCTTCCTTGCACTGCCTCCCCCCTCTCTGTTAGTCCTTTAAAGCCTCTCCCTCCCAACATGCCCCAGTTCTGATGAAGGGTGTGAACCTGAAACGTTGACTCACTTTCCTCTCTCCATAGATGCTGCCTGATCTGCTGAGTGTTCCCAGCGACTTCTGTTTTTATTTCAGATTTCCAGCATCTGCAGTATTTTGCCTTTTCTACACAATCTAGTATTCTCCCATATTTACCAAGCTCCCTTGATCCCAGTCGTCTCCCCATTTAAGATTCTTGCCCTGACCTTCAGCTACCTTTGCTACAGAAACATCCAAAAGTGATTTTTTTTTCAATTACATTGAAGAAAAAGTAGACATTAAAGCTACAGAGAATCTGCAGTTGACTTCTCCTTCTCATTCCAAGTTAATGAAGATTTGTTTCTCTAAGATTATGGATAAGGTAATGTATTCGTCAGATAATAAGGTGGTGTTAGCAGTAAAAAGCAAACCACACAAACAAAATTCCTGTATAGTTGGCACCAATGTGCTGATGGATGACCTTGCTCAGAATGCCTTCCAGGACATTTTTACTGTTCATTGCTTGTAATTAGTTAATATTCTAGTCACTGCTCACATTTTTAGAGCTGGATGTAAAAAAGCCAATTGAAAATCTTTTAATTTGGACACAAGCCAGGACTGTTGACATATACTAGTAGTTACTCACTCAGCAACATTTATACATTTTTCACTCTACTTATCTAAGACTTAATATACCTACTTCTATGAGGTCAAGTCAAATGTGTGTTTGAATGAGCAAATCTCCCTTTGCATTGCAGGTAGCTTTTTTTCCTATTGTAACTGCTATCTTTCAGCACAGACTTAAATCTGGTGAATAAGAGCCTTGCATTGACAGAGAGAAATTGTTTTGAATTTGGTTTTGTCGCAGTCGATGAGTTAAAATATGTGCAAATCTCCACCATGAGGTCCCTTGTGTCTGAGACTGATAGCATGGGTGTTTTGTTTCTGCATGTTAAACAGTTCAAAAAATTCAAATGCCAATCATTTACAATTAAGGAATTCGGGGAAAAAGTCGACGAAATGGCACACGTAAAGGGGAACTAATTTACATAAATTTGAAATTCAGTCCTTTTCAAAAGAAGAATAACTCTGTCTTAGTCAGTCCCGGTATTTAAATGAAGACAAAAGCCTTAAAAGTATATTGATTTGAACATTCAATGTTTTTCTTAATTTTATCTCTTATGTTTCATTCAGCATATTCTATTTCACATTTTAGCAGCCAAAATGGGACATAATTACAGAATAATGACTCACAGAAAATTATAATCACTTGGAATGCATTATTCCCAAGTAAAATCCCTCCTAATGCTGTCAATAATGGTGAAAGCGAAGTAATATTGATTCCAGTAGTAATGCAACTGGGGAGCATTGAAATCTGATTTATATTTGCATTGGTCAAGGCTCAGGAGAGTTCTGTGTATATGCACCTCAGTATATGTACAGAGCTGAAAGTATTGTTTTGCATTTACTATTTTTAACCCATTAAAGATCTTATACACCTTCATGAGATCCTGTTGGTGCCTTATCTTTTTGAGGCTGAAGAGCTCTGGATTATCTAATCATTTGATATAGCGCTTTTCACATCTTCTAGACGTCTCAAAGCGCTTCACAGAATATACCGTAAAGTGAATATTTGTGGATGAAAACCCCAACAGTAAGTCCCAACAGTATTTGACAGTAACTCTTTTGTGGGTGAAAATATCTAGTTATTTATTAATGGATACAAATGCGAGCAAACAAAAAGGTTGCATTTTTGGAAATTATATACAACTAGCCGAAGTCTCCATTGGTTGCTAATATAGTCGACTTTATTTTATTAAATAAGTTGTATTAAATTGTTCACTGACAATTTTTTTAAATTTCAACATCTTGCTGGTCAAAAATAAAAGTTAGAAGGATATAACTCGTAAAAGTAGATTAAAAAGTTAAAAGTGTCTAAAACAAGGACTTTTGTTGAGATTAAAGCTATCGTTGATTAGAAGTGAAATCAGAATACATTTCTTAACAAACAATGGTGCTCTTGGGCAATGAACTCCTCAGCAGTTTTTATTTTACAAACAGAGCTGCAAAGTATAAGACAAAATACATAGAAAATACATGAATGCACATTTACAAGAGAGAAAGCCAATTACCTTTCATTTGCTGTTCATGCATATGAGAATACAGTATTAATGTTTTCCATTCACAATACCATGGATGCTGAATTATTCATCATTACAGTTTTCCATCCTCTTACAGTTGTATTGATTTATCTATTTTCCAAGGTTCCTTTCAGTGCAAGACAGAAGGTGATTGATTTTATTCTTGACAGTAACCCTTAGCTTGGTTATCGCACTTTGTGGTGGTTCATACAAAGTTTTAAGTATTCATTGCTCCTCTGAAGGAAACTGGTGAAGAAAACAGAAGATAGTCTGGTGGAATTACTGGCATATTTATCATACTCAGTTCACACATTTTGTGAACAACATGTGGATATCCATATAATAATATTTGCATTTGACATAGCACCTTATCATGTTGTTGAGACATCTCAAAGTGCTTCACAGAATATACTGTAAAGTGTAGTGACTGTATATTTTGTGGACGAAACGCTGAAACCAGTTGTGCACTGCAATGTCCACAAAGAGCCATAGAGTGAATGGTGATTTCTATTTGCAGGATTTTTAACTAGGACATCGGGAGAAACTCCCTTCTCTTTGTGAATAGTGCCATGGCATCTCAACAGGCAGACAGGATCTAGGTTTAATGTCTCATCTGAAAGACGGTACCTCCAACAATGCAATATGCTCCCCCAGCATTGCATTGGAGAGTCATTTTAGATCATGGAAATAAACTTGATATCTATCAGGAAATCAAGCTGCTTTCTCTTTTCAAATAGTGCCATGGGATCTTTAACGTCCACTTGAACAGTCAGAGTCTACCAAAGTCTATCAGCTCCGAGTCAGGCTCCGCCACTGTTAAGCACTCAGAGACGCTACCCTGTGTGGAGGGCGCTATATAAGTGCAAGTTGTTGTTGTTGTATCAGGAAATATTTCTTTACCACAGTATGTTCAATAGCGATTATCAAGAGCAATGGTAGAAGCCATTTAAATAACAGCTTACAGCTACAATAAGAATATGGTAGGGTGGATATTGTGAAAATGCGAAACAACCTTCTCACATACAAATCTCTCTTTTGATCTTAAGATATGTTCCTAATCTATAAATAACCGGTGGTCTGAGGACAATGCTGTGAAGGAAAGAAAATGATTGACTTGTGAGAGTCCAATGGTAGAGGCATTCTCTTTTTACCTTGATCGCTTTGGGACGTCCTCCCAACATGAAAGACGCAATACAGGTGTAATTTATTGTTGTTGATTGCATGGTAACACATATAAATATCTCAAAATAAGTGCCTTACCTAAAGCTCCTCTGATGGCCCAATAGATACAGGAATAACGATCAAGCGGTGGCTGGTTTTAAAGTCAACCCGTGTTCAGTTAGCTGATCTCAGACACAGCAGCAGTTGGGTTGCTACAACTGGCCTCAGTGGCTGTGGATTAAGGATGATAAAATCAGTCAGTGTTTCAACTCCTGTTTGGTAACTAGAGCCCCCTGCCGGAAAGGGAATCCTTTTGGGCTCACAAGTGAGATCAGCATCGTGCTCAGCTTTGATGCCCAGTAGCTGACTAGATGGTCAACCTTCACTGGCAACATTTACGTGTGAATAGTAGTCACTTGATTGAAGTCCTGGAGGGCACCCAGGATGCACAGAATCATATATCAGTAGGAGGAACAACTAATCAATTATCTTCACCCAATTCAACATTGGCTTGGCTCAGTGGTAGCACTCTTGCTTCTGGATCAGAAGGTTGCAGGTTCAAGCACCTCGTTGAGGTTTGAGCTTGAAGTCTAGCCTGTGGAGAAAAGCTGCATTGTTGAATGAACTATCTTTGAGATCACATGTGAAAAGCCATTTTAATGTCCACCTTTCCTTTAGGTAGACATTAAAGATCTGAAAGCACTATTTGAAAAGAAAAGGGAGTTTGTCCCATTGCTGGCCAACAATTATCTTGATCAACTGGTCATTCATATTATAATTTGATAATAATAATTCTTACATTTAATATAGCGAGTTAACACGTCTTCAAGATGTCTCAAAGTGCTTCACATAATATATTGTTAAGTGACTTGACCATATACTTTATGGGCTAAATGTGGCAGCCAATTGCACAGCAGTGTCCCATAAAACAATGTGGATTGAGTGACCAAATTATTATTTTTTTAAATTTATTTTTACCCCAGAAAAACGATCCGCAAATTGACTAACAACTGGGTTCCTATGTTCTGCTAGGTAAGCAGAGGCGTGTGAAGTAAGGAAACTTGCCTAATGTTTTGCCCTGCTCAGGAGTCGAACACAGGTCCTCTCGCTTGCGAAGCAACTACTCTAACCAATATGCTATAGGACTCCACATCTTGGAGTTTTTTTCTGGCTTCAAAATCAGTCAGTACACTTGACAGTAACTATCTAAACAATAATAATCCTTGTAATTGATACAGCTCCTTTTACATTGAGAGAACTCAATGCGCTTCACAGAAATTAGTGTATACTGACTGTGTATTTTGTAGGTGACCTGTGAAATGTTTTGAAGTACTAAGACAGTGTTTTTTCCCTCTAAAATTACAATCAAATAGTATCACAATTCTGAACAAAAAAAATCAGCAACATTTCAAACGGCGAGATACTGCGCACCGCTTGTTTCGAGGGGTTAAAAAAGGCACTCAGGACTCTTCAGAGAACAGTTACAATCATTATGGGAGGTCATTAGCTGTTACTATATAAAGCTGTGATCAGACAAATTGAATTTAGATGTCTGGAAAATGTGTTATGCTCTAAAACATGACAATATTTCCACATTGTGTATGCAGACCTCAGCTAGAGTGGAAATCACACTGTACTTAAGTATTATATTTTCCATCTCTCACATACTGTCAGAGATCACACTTTGTATCTAAAATTATAAAATCATCCGCACAGGCCAAATCTCTATGCTATTTGGACTGTGGGCCAATTTTTTCTCTTCCCATGACATAATATTTTAAGCCGTACATGGCAATGCCTTATTTTGTGGCTTATAAATGAGAACTGTAAAACTGCTACAGTCTGCTAAATCTAAGCAGATTCTGGGACTCACCATCAAGAATAACATTGTGCTAAATAATAAAAAATAATAATCCTTGCATTTGATATTGAACCTTATCACATCTTCGAGATGTCTCAAAGCGCTTCACAGAATATACTGTCAATTGGATTGACTCTATATTTTGTGGGCGAAACACAGCAGCCAATTATGCACAGCTGTGTCCCACAAACAGATGTGGATTGAGTGACCAAATTATTTTTTGAAGGAATTATTACCCCCGGAAAAGTGATGTGCCAATCGACTAACAACCAGGTTCCTACTCACTGCTAAGTAAACAGAGGCGTGTGGAGTAAGGAAACGTTCCCAACGTTTCGCCCTGCTGGGAATCAAACCCAGGTCCTCTCAGTTGCGAGGCGAGTGCTCGAACCACTAAGCTACAGGACTCCACATTGTTCAGGCAGATAAAGAAGAAAGAAATCTGCAAAGATGCCAAAGAATATAAAGGTAGAAGTTTGCAGATTTAAAATGAATCCAGGTCTGACATGTCATTGGACAACCAAACCATTTGAAGATTTTTTTTACATCGTTGTAAAATTGTGTTCATCAGTAAATTACCTGGCTTACCCCAGATTACCATACTACAGTTATCCAGAATTTGTATCTAATTGAACCCGGCGAGTAATGGAACTTAAAAAAATTCAATTTATTCTTCTTCTTGCAGGATTCAAACAAGTACAATGCCAGTATAAACATTTACTAACATTTTTCAGTCCTGAAAAAAGCTAGTGCCGAAAATACTAGCATTGTAATTACACTTAGCTGGAAATTCCAGCTCACCAGAGCAGATCTCCCCCTCATTAATCCAAGTAGCCAGCTTTAGTGTATTTGTTTTTATTAAACATGTGTGCGCTGGGGATGACAGAAGCCAAATTTGTAATTTACTGTATTTTAATACATGGCATTGTTCAAAAAGAGAAGAAAGTCTCAATCCTCCAGATACAATGGTTTGAACAGAGGATCAGACTTGCCTATAAAGGTCATTTTGCAAACTGTGCACGTTCATGGAAGAAATGGATCAAATGCTGTCTTTTAGTAAAGTCTGAAAGGACTCACTGTTTTTCTGGCCTTGTCTATCAACATGTCAGCTATAATGATGCCCCGGGAAGATTGTGCTGGTTTATAGGAGAAGGTGAGACACTGGACTCTTAAAAAATCTTAAGATGTAACAGATCTTCATTGAATCCATTGGGTGAGGTCACAGTTTGCATTTATTCTTTGCAGAGCCCAATGTTTGAAAAGATGTTGATTGTTTTTCAGAATATGGATCATAATAATCTCAGATTTATTACAACAACAACTTGCACAGGGTAGCGTCTCAAAGCGATTGACAGTGGCGGAGCACAACTCTGAGCCTGTGAGTGGGGAAGGTGACCGAAGGTGGGGAAGGCACGATCGAATAGGAAGGTCTTCAGGCACGACCTGAAAATGGGAAGGAAGGGGTACATTGGAGGGAAAGAGGAAGAGTGTTCCAGAGTTTTGGGGCATAGTAGCTGAAAGAGCGGCCGCCAATGGTGGAACGGAGGGCACGGGATACATTACCATACATCTTCACACTGTTCGGATCCATACATGAATAATAGCCTCTTGGTTGAGGTGATTACCAGTCCTTATGCCTTTAGGAAAAGAGGAGTGAAAAATAGAGAGGTGCACTGAACTTCTTAAAAGTTGCTGATACATTTCTAACTATAGGATAATAATATAAATATAATAATCCTTGCATTTGATATAGCACCTTATCATGTCGTTGAGACGTCTCAAAGCGCTTCACAGAATATACTGCAAAGTGGACTGACTGTATATTTTGTAGGCGAAACTCAGCAGCCAATTGTGCACAGCAGTGTCCCACAAAGAGTCACGGATTTGGGGGATTATTACACCTGGAAAACGACCTGCCAATCAACCAACAACCAAGTTGCTACTTACTGCTAGGAACACAGAGGCCTGTGGAGGAAGCAAACTTGCCTAAGGTTTCGCCTCTCTCACTTGCAAGACGAGCACACCAACCACTACACTACAGGACTCCACAATGCCTCACAACAGAGTATGGACACTTTATTCGTTAACTAATAGTCCATATTTGTCAAATAAAAATTGCTATAGACTCTGATCTTCGTCACTCTCACAGAAGTACCAGATGGCATTACACTATGCAAATAAAACTCTACGTTGGAGCCAGATTGCCACCACATTCTCCCTTCCACCACAGGCTCAAAACCATCTTGCTATTATATCACATTTCATCACCTTAAAAGTATCCATGAATGTAACCCAGATATAGATTTTGACCTTACAAAACATGGATCTATACTGGTTGTAAAAATATCCCAGTTTTGCATTTGCCAAAATTTGAAGTTCACTAAAATATCACTCGTGTTTGTCAATTGCTCCCCGAAGTACTTATTGACTGACATGTTGATAGATGGACAGGTAGACAGAGAGGGTCAGCACAATGCTGAGTCCTTTCAGACTTCATTAAAAACTGACACTTAATCCATCTCTCCATGGTTGTGCACAGTCTGCAAAACAATCGTAGAAATAGCATTGATACCAGAATGTGAAGTCCAATGAACAAACTGAGAGGACTCGCACACAAGACAGGTGTATATTTTTGAAGTGAGAGGAGACAAAAGAGGCTGTTTCATTTTTGGTGCATTTTCCCATCTATTAAAGTGAATCTGAGACCAGGAAAATATACTATTGTCTCACATTTTGCACCCAGTATTTTATTTTGGTTAGCTGAGTATCCAACACGTTTCACGCATATATGCTATCTATCTTTCGAAATTTTCCTGTGTATGGAACGGAATAGAATGCACTTTCTCCCAGCAGGGACAGATCCAGCTTACTTAATTTACCTCCAGAGAGTGTTAGAAGCAGTTGGCATGAGCCAAGACTTAGGGATCCCAGCACTGGGGTATTGCTGGAGTTAAAATTGCATAGCCTGTCATTTGAAAGCCCTGTCTGGCAAGCTTCCTGCTGCTTGTCAAGCTGGGACTGTGCTACTTGTTAGGGGTTTGGCTTGCAAGGTTTGCAGGAGCTAAGTCAGAAGGATCCTACTCCCATGACTAGTCTGCCACAACCTCTACAGAAGAGTGATTTGATTCCAACGTTGTGTTGCCAAGCAAGCCATATTCTTGCCAGCTAAGTTCCAAGGAGACCCTGATTACGCCACGCTTCCTCCAGACAATAGTGAACCCAGTTTCAGCATCAGAAATTCTTGAGTCAGGTTCATCATTTAGTATAAAATTATCAAATGCAATGATTATCATTTACATTGCCAAGCAAAGAAGATTTATTTCTGCTTCGAAAGAGCACCTTGTACTGTGCCAGTAAATCTTCTCACTTAACTATTCAATACCAAGGAGACTGCCAAATTAGTGCTGAATTCAAGTCAGTTTTGTGAGTTTTCCGATTTGTACACGAGTCCACATAGAATCATAACAACAACTTGCATTTACATAGAGCTTTTCCCTGAGGGTAATGTCTTGGAGTACTTCACAAGGATGAGATTGAATGCTGAGCAAGGGAGAGGGGAAGGGTTAGGTGGCCATAGGTGATTTGAAGAGGTAGGTTTTAAAGCGGGACTTAAAGGCAGATAGTGAGGGTGAGATGCAGTGGCAGAGTAAGGGAGCTCCAGAGGTTAAGAATATAGAATCTAAAGGCTCGGCCAACAATGGTGGCCTGGAGAGGAGAGGGGACATACAGCAAGCCTGAGAGAGCAATAATAATAATCCTTGCATCGTCTTCTAGACGTCTCAAAGCCCTTCACAGAATAGACTGTAAGGTGAATGGACTGTATATTTGTGGGCAAAATGCGGCAGCCAATTGTACATAGCAGTGTCCCATGAACAGTCGTGGCTTGAAGTGACCAATTTATTATTGTGTTTTTTTTTTCTTGAGGGATTATTATCAGGCGTGTGGAGTAAGGAAACTTGCCCGAGGTTTCACTCTGCCGGGAATCGAACCCAGGCCTCTCGCTTGCAAAGCGAGCGCTCTAATCACTGAGCTGCAGGACTCTTTAGCAAGCAGAGGATTGAGGCAGGAGAAGATCAGAGCAATAAAGATATGCTAGGGCATAGAGGTGATCCTCCCGATGTGAAATTCAAGGAGTGTTATTATCACCCTGAGTTGGACCCGGAGGCACACTCCCACAAACATCCCCATATTTCAAGGACTTCAGTATTGTTGTGGGATGGCAGGCTCATCTCTAAAGTCTAAGCCTAGGAACAGATAAGAGGCTCTTAGCGGCTTTTGAGCCTGCAATTTTTGTGGACTCCAAGACACATCAATTGAGATCGATGAGCTAAAATGGAACAATTTAGTCAAAGTAACATGTTCCAAATTGTAAGCGGTTTCAAAACTGCAATGTTTTGACCTCCTGCATCAACTTGTAGCATGCTTGTGACAGAACTGTCTATCACGAATGAACTCTAGCCTTCAAGCTGCTCAAAGGCACAAATTGTGTTTCCAGGGTAGATTAGATCATTCTTTGTTCTTTCTGGTTTTGGGATTTCAATGTCTTTAGGAACAAATCTCAAAAAGGTTAATTTGAGACTGGTTGCAGCTGAGCTTTACTTTGTATAACTGGGTTTATGTACAATCTGCTGTAGTTGCAAGATCCAGACAAGTGACACTGCCGGAAGCTGCAGTTGAAGCAAAAAAGCATCAACATATTTAAGAGGAAACTCACAAAATTGATTTGGATGAAGATGGCCCTTCATCCCATTTGATTTCATCCCTCCACAATACCCACCCTGCTGATACCTCCTCTCCCCACCCCCATCACAGCATCAATCTACTTCTCAAATGAGTCCAGTTCCCTGGGCTCAACCACACTACCTTGCAACCTGTTCCAGTCATGAATTATCCTCTGAATAAAGAGAAACATGGATGCATACATGAGGGAGAAAGAAATAGAGGTGTGGAAGAGGAGAATAGAAGGGGTGGAGGCTCATGTGGAGTTTCAACACTTGACTGGTTGGGTCGAGTGACCTATTTTCCTGCTGTAACATTTCCTGTAAAATGCAAGGATTATTATGATTAATATTTAGGGGTCAATAAATGAGTTTCATCTCCAAAACTGTCCTTATGGGAAGAGAAAGTGGAATCTCATTGGAGTTGAACCATCTCCTAAGTCAGGAAGGTCATGATAATTCATGAATTTGTTGATGGTTGAGGCTACAGACTGAGGATTTTATCGACCATAATAATAATGATCCTTACATTGTTAGAATGCCTCATGACACTATTAAAACATCTCAAAGTACTTCACAGAATATTACTGTAGAATGTAGTGATAGTGTTTTTGTAGATCAAATACGGCAGACAATATGTGTACAGCAACACAGCCATATCCCACAAACAGCCATGAATTCAATGGCTCATTTTATCTCATTTTATTTAAGCCCCACATCTGTATTCATAGAGTACGATTACACTCCAAAACAGTGCTGGGCGAGCGCTATATTGTTGTTGGTTTGGGGCTCATGTAGAGGACAAACACCTATATGGACTAGTTTGACCAAATGGCCTGTTTCTGTGCTATATAATTTTATGTAACTTAATGCGATCTGGAGAAAATGAAAAAGCAAAAAGGATGAAAGTCATGAATGTTAGCTGACAATCTTCATAAAGAAGCGCTTTTCATTCTCAGTAACACTGATATTCCCATTGATACAAGATGCCTAAAAGCGTGGGTAAAAGAGGTAGGTCTTAGTCGGGTCTTGAAAGAGGGGAGGGAGGGAGCAAGTCGGAGGCACTCCAAGATGGAGTTCCAGAGAGTCGGGGCAGAAAGGCTAAAAGCCCTCCTACAGTTGGTGGGAAGGATAGGCTGGGGGGGTATGAATCTGGCTGATTTTGGCTGAGTGAAGGGAATGACTGGAACAGTAGGTATGTGCAAAATTATTGAAATGTAGTCTTTGTAATTTGGTTTTCCCTGGTTCTTTTAAAGAAATTATTATAAACCTAATAGTGTTACAAAGAAATAGTAATTATCATTGGGGTCAAAATACAGAATTCATAAACCGGAAGTTGCTGTATTAATTATGCCTTTGCAACCATGACTGCCATTCTGCCTTGGGCTCCCCACCATTATAAAGTGTCCCAAGATGTTATTCTACGTGAAGAGCATTATATAAATGCAAATTGTCATTCAGAACTCTGCAGCTCGTGTACTGTCCCGCACCAGGCTTCGGGACCACATCACTCCCACCCTCGCTCGCCTCCACTGGCTCCCCATCCCCCAGAGGATTGATTTCAAGATCCTCATCCTCACCTACAAGGCCATTCACGGCCTTGCTCCCTCCTACCTCTCCAACCTACTATCCCCTACCTACCTGTCCGTACCCTCCGTTCCTCTGGCTCCGGTCTGCTCCACGTCCCCCGCCCAACCGCCCTACCATCGGTGGTCGGGCCTTCAGCCTCTCAGCCCGAGGCTCTGGAACTCCATCCCCCAGTGCCTTCGCCTTGCTTCCTCCCTTTCCTCCTTCAAGGGCGGTCTCAAAACCTTTCTCTTTGACCGTGCCTTCAGCTCCCCTCTCGACTCTCTTCCCCCTCCTCGCTCCCTCCCTTCCCTCCCCTCACCCTGACCATTTCCCTCCTCCTCGCTCCCTCCCTTCCCTCCCCTCACCCTGACCATTTCCCCCCTGCTCGGGTCATGACCCAACTGTGCAGCGCCTTGGGACGTCCTCCTGACGTGAAAGGCGCTTTATAAATGGAATCTTGTTGTTGTTGTTGTTTCTCTGTTGCAAAAAGCCCTGAAAAGTCCAGCAAAAAGTCAGAAAACAAAACACAAATGCACCTTGACCAGCATTCAGAATCGCGATTTTAAAGAAAATCTCTTCGCATATCCTGGAAATTGAATCACAAGCTGATAGACACCATCAGTGCAATGACATCTGGAATGGAAATACTGTACTGTTCTTAGAGCCCATTGTAGTTAGCATAATTCAGACATTAGCTACGCAGTGTTTCATTGCCCTGCAAGTGGCCTATGATTGCTTTACCCCTTATTCGTTCCTTCGCATAACTGGAGTTACAGAGCCAAATGTTGAAATACAGAACCATTAATATCGTCAAGGGAGCAACTGAGGATTTTTAAATTAAATTAACACTTTGATTCTCTGCTAAAAGAAACTGACTTCACCAAGCCATTGCTAATGTGTCAAATCACAAACCATTAAACAGAAAACGATGCCAAAAGAATAGGTTGATAATACTTTCTTTGTAAATATCAACCTTTGTGTATGCTGTCCTCTATTTTGTATTGTTTTGATCAGCCTTTACCCTTTTTTAATAATGTCCCTCACAGAAATCTTGTATGCAACAACAATAAAATTACATTTGTATAGAACATTTCACGTCGGGAGGACGTCCCAAGGTGCTGATTGTTAAAGTAACAATCCTTGCTTTTAAAATAGCACCTTGCCACATATCTGAAAGTGCTTCCAGAAATTTATTGTAAAATGTAGTGACTATATTTGTGGACGAACATGGCAAGATGTCCCCAGATAAAAAACGATCAATCATTTCATGGCTGTTTGTGGAACATTGATAGTTGAAAATTGGCTGCCATGTTTGTCTATAAATACATGTCATCTTGACTAAGTGTTTGCCTGCAGAGACACAGTTTGTGGAAGGAAGAAATTGTCTTCTTTTTTTGAATGGTGCCATGGGTCTTTAAGGTCTACCTGAAAAGACAGATAGGAACTTGGTTTAACAGCTCATCTGAAGGACAGCAAAGCAGCATTATATTAGAGCATCAGCCTTGAGTATGAAATGTTTCATACTTCTAACCCAGAGAGCTACTGAGCCAGCTAATTTTAAAAAAAGCTAACTGAGAAGTGATTGATTCAAGCACATTTAAAAAAAAAGTAACAGATGGATTGTGTCAAATCCAATTCAAATCCAATCCAATCACTTAGCTTTCCCAATGATAATTAATGGAATATATTGGTGTTTTGTTATCAAAACATCCAGTTACAGATTAAGATAATTGACCACCAGAAAGCCAGTGTGCCAAGGTAGCAGCATCAGAAGATCCTCAATGGTCTGAGAGCCCAGTTGGGTGAGATCAGAAAGGGAATCAGTCATAGCTCAAATTAGCAGTGCTTCATCCTTCTCATGCCACACCGGCCTAGCCAACAATCCCGCAAATACAATTGGTCACTCATTTCATGGCTGTATGCGGGACATTACTTTGCGCAATTGTGCTACCACATTTACCTATAAATCGCTCCATTTCACAGTAAATAGTATGAAGCGTTGTGAGACATCTTTCCGACGTGATAAGGCACTATACCAAATGCAAACATTATTATTATTTTTACTATATTGTATTACTGGGAATATAACTTTGTATTGTATTGTAATCTTCAATTTTAAGACAATGGTTTTAAACCTAATGACCATGAGAATTTCAGGCCTCTGATTTACATTATATTAGGTTTTAGATAGTTCTCTTAAGTGAAGAAAACAAAAAGGATTCTGATGTGAAAGGCGCTATACAAATGTAATTTTGTTGTTGTTGTTGTTGTTATTGTTACGATCTCAGACTATTTTCTCATCTTATAGCACTGCTGAGCTTTGTTTATAATCGGTGGGATTGTGACTAACACTGAGTGAGATCTGTTGAGTTAAAAAAATTGCTTGTGTGCTCCATCCCTGAGCTAAAAATAACTTTCTTTCTGCCGCATCCTGCAATATTTCAACTCTTTTGCTTGTCTGATTGCTGGTTATGCCACTGTTAATGTCATGGGGGCACTGTCAACTCCCATGAGAAGCAAAAATAACAGCAGTAGCAATCACTGAGCGTGCACTGTTCTTTGAGACTATTCTTTCCAAGACTTAAATATACAAAATTAACTAAGTGGCAATTTGAACCCTGTGTGAACACTGACCTGCAGAATAGTTCACCCAAACGCTGTGCAATTATCCTTTCATTTTAAAAGTGCTGTAATATAGTTACATTTATTCAACACCCACCAGTACTGAACAGAGTTGTTAAATCAGCAACTGCATACTTTTGAAGAACTAGGATACAGTCTTATATGAGTGTTTTAATAATCCATGATGAAGAAACACCCCAAAATACACAGAGAAAACAAAAATTAAACTTCAGGTTTATTCAGTTATGATCTTAACATAAAATTGTCTTCCAGTAATCTCTAGCAAGCATGAGTTAATATTATATAGAGTGACGATTTCTATCATATTGTTGAAGCACCCTTATCAGCATGAATTAACAGCTTTTATCGCTTTATATTGTAATATTGGGAATTGCCATCTGGAACAGATTTGAATCAGACATCATTCTAGATAATTAATAGATATATGACGTTTCAACAGGAAAAATTGTAGGTTATGCTTTGCTTAATGACATATCCTGCTCTGCACTGCATAGAAAGCATCCTGATTACTTTTGGATGCTAGTGTCTTATATTGGAATTTGATTAATTTGACAAGGAAGAATGCAGCTTGGGCATTGCAACCAACAATGGTGGAGACAGACAGCAGCTTTCTGGGCACTTTTTGTTATTGCAGTTCCCTCACCTTCAAAACAATGTTATAATGAACAATGGTTGGGTATTGCGTTTTAAAATGCTACATTATACTTTCAAATACAGTTCATTGTATGAAAGGTTGCACCTGTTTTATCATGCAGCTATTTAGAAGTGATTGGATAATTTGCCAGCTCATCTATTGTCTGTTATTCACAGCTAACTAAATACACAATGTTCATATCCCATGTTAAGGAACACAAATATACTGCAGCTCCTTGGCAAATGTACACATCTTACAGTCTGGTCTATATGAACTGTCACAATAATTGGCATTTAAAAGGAAAATCTAAACTTCTAACAACTGTCTGACATCAACTAAATTCAGTTATATTCCAAAGAATTGACCACAAAGAAGTTTCGTAACAAGATTTATTAAAATGCAGTAATTAATTCATATTTTTTTTCTGTTTTTTATTTATGACAAAAACTAAGTTTCATAGAACTTGAAGAATACATTTATCCAAAGGCTTGATAACTGTCAGCTTGGCTCAATTGATAGCAATCTTGCCTCAGAGGCAGAAAGTTGTGGGTTCAAGCACATGCCATGACTTTTAGCTTATAGTCTAGGCACATACTCACTACCTTACTGCTATAATAAAATACTGAACATTGCATTGTCAAAGGTTTAATCCTTTGGAATGAGACATTAAATTGGTTTCCTTCTGCCTATTGTGGTTGAATTAAAAGTACATAGTCACAATACTTTACAGAAAAATTCTTTAAAGGGCTTTGAGACATTTCAACAGAATAAGGCTCTATATCAAACACAAGGATTATTATTAGAAATAGAGAAATGATGGGGTTTGATAGTCTGCTTGGGAGTCATTTTAATGCTCTGCTAATCCGATACAGTTGATATCTGACCTAATATAAAACTGGCAGTGTGTGTGTGTGTGGGGGGGGTGTGGGGGGTGTGGGGGTGGCACGCGGAGAGAATGAAGGGTAGTGCCAGCTTGACTCTGTTGGTAATACTCTGAGTCAGAAGGATTCAAGCCGGAACTCATTACGGTCTTCTGGGCTGTAATGCAATGCTGAAGGTGTCATCCTCCCAGTGAGATGTTAAACCAAAGTCCCGTATGTGGATGTTAAAAATCATATGGCACTGTCGAAAAAGAGAAGTGAGTTTCTCCCAGTGTCATAGAACCACATAAACATAGAATGGCATTCCTGGCCAATAATCCCCCAAATAAAATTGGTCATCCCAACAATTTTGCCCAATGACTGAATTATAAAATGGCAAAAATTCTGTTTTAGTAAAATTCGGTTCAAGCCTTAATTTAATGTCAGTCACTGGGATGAGAATTGATTTTTTTTATTATAAAACAAAATCAATGAGCTAATCCTACTCTACTGGTCATGGGAGGCATTCTGCATCACTGTGAAAGCCTGGGGAATATGTTACCATGTTTTCCAATGTGGTTTGGATGCTATGAATTTACTTTGCATCGCATTATAGTTGTGCATTATTTTGAGTGCGCACATAAATATCTGAAACATTTATATGGAGGACATAACACTGCACTTTCACGATTGGCACCATGTTCTTCATATGAATATGTGAATGAGTTGCTCGCCACCTCCCACCCACCTCCCTGACTAAAAGAACAGGACAAAAGAAAGGACTAATCTCTCTAGAAACAGTAACAATATCAGCGAGTGCGAGGAGTGCCACCCTGACCAACACAACACCCCCTTCTCCCCCCACACCCAAAGCACTGCACATGAGTATCAGCTGAGACTCAAAGCTGATGTAAGACTTCAATTCAGAGGCTAGAATGTCATCCACTGAGCCAGGCTGAATAAGTTCTTCTTTGAGCCTTTTCTTCTTCAGCATGACATCCCCAGCTTCCATAGCCTTTATTCATACTATTATCAGTGGCTATTATCAGTTATGAATATGGTTGTCCTCCACTATACACATGCACAGTTAATATGAAGACAGACAGATACAAAAATGGACTATTGCATGGAACACTGTATTTGTATATCAAATACCTTTAACTAGGTTCTGTGTACATTACATATTACACCCAGTCTTTTCCAACTACTTTTAGTGCACTGGAAGATTGCATGAAAAGAGAGTGACAAAAGCCAGTTATTTAGCACTCCAGGGTAAATTTTTGACATCAGATTTAATTTGTTCTTTTGACCAAATTAAAACCCTTTTTTTGTTGACACATTTCCATATTGACACAACAATATGATTTTATTGTTTGAAGATTACACTTTATTTATATCTTTACAAGTCATTTTATTGATTACTTTTTTTGCAACGATCTTGTGTCATCTATAAATTTGAGCATTTTGTTCATCTTTGCAGGAATACAGATAGCTGATGTTGCAAATAATGTGTCTGTTCCTAGGAAATTATCTTTGTAGAATAATTTGCAAGATTTTTGAGAAAAATAAAAATCTCAGACTTAGAAGTAATAATTGTTGTCTCTTTCTGGGCTCCAGTTTATGATATTATTCAGCAAACACTGTCCTGGTTCATGTCCCCTGTCTGATCTGCCCACCAGGTGAGTTTTTAGCTATTCTGCCTCCTCTTTCTGGAACTCATAGAGTCTCTCCACCTTGCTCCCTCCCTGCCCCATCTTCAAAATCCACCTTAAGACCAATCTTTTCAACTGTGCTTTCTTTCACTTTTCTCCCGCTGCCTCAGATCTCCCCAGAACACTTACCAGAATACCCAACCTAGCATCGCCCCATGTAACTTATCTCATTTGGAGTTGTCCATTTCTTTTCTAGTGAAATTTAATAGCAGCTGCCTCATTTTGAAAACTATCTCAGACACAAGTGTGAAACCATGAAAAATCAATAGCTTCTCATCAGAGAAACTGTAACTGAATCACATCAAGCACTTAGTGATGGAGACTCTTTAAAAGTTATTTAGTCTGAGATGCCCTGATATTGAAACAATCATATAAGCTGCAAACTTCCATTAAATATCGAACAATAGACATGAATTTAGGTGTAACCCATGGAGATGACAATTTTATCTTGAATGAGCATTAAATTGAATCTAGCTGAATAAGCCCAACTCAGTTGCACTGAGACAGATGAAAACCTTCACTGTAAAGCTAAATCACAACTGCACATGTGTTGTTATGAACTCTACAACAAGAAGGCACATAAAAGTGAAGGAGTGCAAACAGCTCAGATTTATTTTGATTATGCAGCGAGTTGCAAATACAGTATGTGGATGGATACCCAGGCAAGAGGAGGAGGCAGATTCTGCCAAAAAAATTCCACAGAGTATTAAATCAATTGAGGGGAGTTAAAGTAACATGTGATTTGTTTTACTTTCGCAGTGGCCAGATGGGCCACAATAGTTTTACATGTCACACTGTGCTTAATCATGTTATCAAAACATCTTAAAATGCTTCACAGTATTTTACGGTAAAATACAGTGACTGTACTTGTAGGTGAATGCATCAATGACTTTCAAACAGCAATAAATGATTGATATGGAGGATTTTATCAGGAGATTTGATGGCAAGGAGAAATTTATTTCCTTTTTTGAATAGTGCTGTAGGATGTTTAATGTCACATTAACAAATAGACGGGACGTCAGTTTAATATCTCATCTTAAGGATAGCACTTTTAACAATATAGAGCTTCCTAGCACTGCAATAGAGTGTCACCATAGACTATAACCACAATTATATGAATGCAACTATGAGTTTGAAAACAGTTGGGAAAAAAAACTGGGGTATGGAAAGCATGTGTGTGGAGGAAAGGTGGTGTTTACGTTTTTCCATAGTACAAACATAAAGAATGTTTTTTCCTTTAAAATAAACCTAACTGCAAGTGCAAGTTTCTTCCAGATTTTATATGGTCAAACTAACCAAACTGAAGGAAGTATACTCAGTAAATATATCCAACATATTAAGTCTCTGTATATCCAACTGCACTCAATTCCTCTTGCACAGCAAGAACAACAAATTACATTTGTATAGCACCTTTCACGTCAGGCGGACGTCCCAAAGCGCTGAACAGTCAGGGATCCGCACCCGAGCTGGTAGTTGGGATCAGGAGGAGTGGAGGGCAAGGATAGCACTGCAGTTACACCTGGTGGCCGTGCCGGCTGACCGTGGCGCTGTGGCATCCACAGCGCAGACACGTAGCCAAGCGGCGGCAACACAATAAAGAGCACAGGTGGAAGCTCAGCCGCGACAATAACAAAATTACATTTTTAAAACGCCGAGTCCTCCTACTGCGTCCTCCCAAAAGGAGTCCTCCCACAGGAGTCCTCCCAGATGAGTATAGATGAAGATTAAATGTCTGTCTGTATGTCAATCTACATTCCATATTGGATCCTTTGGTTGCAGGCAAAGCTGCAATGGGTACAGCTAGTATTATATAATTGGTGTATTTTGTATTAAATCCATTTTAGAGAAGGAGCTTAACAAAACGTGTTCTGGAGTTTGTGATGAGTCAAATGATTTTATAATGTAAATCCATTGTAAGATTAAACAAATCTTGACAGAATTAAAGGCAACAGCATTGATTCGTCTCCAAGTGGTTTTAGAAGTCATCATGTTTTTTGTACGTTGCAGTGAAAGTATTTGCTTGGATTGGTGATACCTTGATCTCTAAAACCAACAGCTAAACATTTTACTGGAGCTGTGTGCAGGAAATGCTTTTCACATTCATCTCCAGGGTATTTGATCAACTCTGGAAACAAAACATCACTTTCCGCAGGTTGTTGGCAGTTTCACTCTTCCATTGAGTAAGGAGCCAATGTGCTTCTCAGCTGCTTCCCTTAAGACGCACTCCCAAAGGTTGCATTGCAGAAAATCGAAGTACACTGTGTCTAAATTTGGTCATTTCATTTAGCGTTGCCAGACCTATCTTCTGGGAGCATGTTTAAGTTCAGGGAGACCCTGCTCAACCTTAACAACATCAGTATATGTCGTACACAGTGTATAAAATATTGATGATAACAGCCAGAAAAGACAATCAATATATATTTTTCACGGATAAACATTTAACAAACTACACCTTGGAAATTCAAAACAAAAAGTGTAGCAGGCACCTGCAGTGACTTCATTTTTATCTGGCCTGAATTTACAGACGAAAAGACCATTCAATTAGGAACCAGTCAGGCAGGATTGTAAAATGATCTGGCATTTGAATTTGAAAAGAAAGGCAATTTAAGAGGATTTTGTTTCTACACAGAAATGTGTTGGGAAGTAGAATGCCCTCCTGAGTGCGGTGGTCCAGGCAGAATCCATATCGGTTTTCAAGAGGGAATTAAAAAGATATCTAAGTGTCAGTCTCAACTCTGAATCAAAAGAGTTTGCAAGTGTATGTGCAATTTTCAACCCCACGTTAGACTCTAACCTTACAAGGTGATACTCAAATGCAGTGCTGGGAGTGTGCTGCATTGAGGGAGGTGACGTCCTTTGGTTTAGATGTTTAACCGAGTTTTAGATGTTTAACCGAGTTCCCTAGATGCTAATGATCCAATGTCATGATTCGAAAAGAGAAGGCAGTTTTTCTCAGTGCTCTGGCCAATTATTTTCCAAATATAATTGTTTGTTTACTTCCTGGCTGTCAGTGGAAGATTACTCTGCACAAATTAACTGTTACATTGACCTACAAATACAGTCAATGAATTTCGCAGTAAAAATGCTGCAAAGTGCTTGGAGACATTTTGATGATATGATATACTATGTGAAATGTAAGGATTATAATTATTATTAATAATAATAATATTGTATTTGCATTTGATAAAATCCATCAGAATGTCGGGTAAATAGGGGACTGAATAGATTGCCCTTTTAAAGAGTCAGCCTACAAATGATATGCCAAATGACCCTCTACTTAGTGTGCTGCACATTTCTGTAATTCTAAACCAGAGTTGTATATGTGAAAGGCATCACACCAAATGTAAGTATTATTATTTATGAGTTAGGATAGAGTTTGACATGCTTTTGAAAGATGGAACCTATGTCATATTCTTTTCTGTTTAGGAATGTATTGAAGCAAACACTTGCAAAGCCATCAATTCACAACACAAAGTCAGAATTGATTTAGAATAATCCTTTTGATAACGGTGTACTTTATCCTTAATGAAATATAAATATTCAATCGCAGCAATTCAGATCAGTAATTTTATTACTTCAAAAGCAACTTTATGATGTTTATGAATATCGTCTGAATCTTAGTGTGAGATTATACAGTATTCACCAATCCAAAATTAATTTGATGAAATTGTGCAGTAAGAATTATTTGTCTACTTTAGACAAATAAGATTATAAGACAAATAAGAACTACTTTAGATTATTTTTTGGTATGTTTTAACAAAAATTTATTTTGTAGTTGAAGACAATTGGTGAAATAAAGGGTTTCAAAAAAGATCTAGACGACTTACTGGAAATTAAAATGACTTTGAGAATTAGAAGATGACATAGACATGTGAAAAGAATCCTTTTGGAAGTTCAATGGGTAAATTAGATGGACTTAATGGTCTATTCCTGCCTGTAACTGTTACTTGGAGGGGTGAAAAATGTGATATTTCATGACAGATTTGATAACACGTTAAATAATTATTTAATATCCTATCTGAAACATCACATTTTTCATGCCTATGTTACAGTTTAACACATATTGATCAGCCTCCGCAATTTGTGCATTTCATCATAATGTATCATTGAGTCAGCATTGTTCCTCTGCACTTTTACTGGGTTTTTATGTGGTAGAAGACAATATCATAGCAATCTCAAGAGTAAGGATCCTTCAAGCATGGCATAAACTGGGTAAAATTGTGTCTAAAATAAAAGTTCTATTGATTATTAAGTGTTAAATGCATTAAAATGTAATGATTTTTATTTAGCCTAAAGCTATATCAATACTGCTCATTATCTCATGTGAGCTCAGTTTGGTCTCACCACACATACCTTCACTGCTCCAAAATCCCCTTAATCCGGATGATGCTTTACATTGATGGGGACTTTCAGGCTCCAGTGTTACTTCATTCACAGGATGGTTCTGAAATAAGTATTTCTATTAGCTTTATGACTCCAAACAAATGAAAAAANTAGCAGATGTCCAGCAGCAGCCACACCGACTGCCCCATTCCCCACCACACTCGCCAGCCACCCCGGACACAGACCCGGGGAGCCAACCTCTCCTCCCTTATCCCCATTTCCCCCACCCCTGCTTCACAACCTGGACCCCCCTCCCCTCCCACACACCCTTCTGTCAACCGCTCCCTCCATATGGGACTACAAAACGTCCGCTCCCTCTGTAACAAGGCCCTGGCCATCAACGATCTCATCCTTGATGAGAGCGTTGATATCATGGCCTTAACGGAAACCTGGCTCACCCCAGGCGACACCTTCCCCCTCACGGAGGCCACACCACCCGGCTACACCTCCCACCACATCCCTCGCCCCAACCGCCGTGGCGGTGTTGTAGCCCTTATCTCAAGGGCACCACTTGCCCTATCCCCTACTCCTCTGGCTCTTTCCCCTCTTTTGAGCACCTCACCCTCTCCCACTCCTCCTTCCTCTCGCTCAAAATCCTCCTCCTCTACCGGCCCCCTAAAACCTCTCCCACCTTTATCTCCGATATTTCGACACTTCTTACATCTCTCTGCCTCTGCTCTGATCGCCTCATCATCCTGGGCGACTTTAACCTGCACTTCACCCCCTCCTGCTCAATCTCCTCAGATTTCTCTTCCCTGCTCTCCTCGCTCAACCTTTCCCTCCACATCAACTCCCCCACTCACAGTCACGGCCACCCACTCGACTTGGTGATCACCCGGGGCCTCAGTGTCTTGGATGTCACTATCACCGACAAGGCCGTCTCTGACCACCACTTCATCTCCTTCACCACCTCCACCCCCTCCCCACCTCCACCAGACCCACCACCATCTTCTACCGCCCCTGGAAGAAGTTACCCCCACAATCCCTAACCGCTGCCTTGGAGTCCTCTGAACTCCTCTCCCTCTGGCCTTCAACCCTCACTGACCCCTCTTCTGCTCTCACCCTCCTCCACAACACCCTCTCCTCCACACTTGACACTCTTGCCCCCATCACCTCCCATACTGTCTCCTACTCTCGCTCCTCCCCCTGGTTCACCACCCACCTCCGCTCACTGAAGAGCCAGGTGCGGGCCGCTGAACGCACCTGCGTCAAATTGGCCTAACGGTCCTCCGATAAATCTGGCCGGACCTCCTCAAAATCTACCGCTCCTCTCTAGCCTCAGCCAAGTCATCCTTCTACTCCAGGATAATCCTGGAGGTGAAGAACAACCCCAGGCTTCTGTTTCCTACCACATCCCGACTCCTCCGTCCCCCCCGCCACCCCGCTCAGGTCATCTCCTCCAACATCCACCCACCCCCCACCACCTCCCTCCCACACTCCGACTCCTACCCATCCTCCCCCACACACTTTTGTACCCGTTTCCCCACCCTCTGTCACCAAACTCATCCTATCCCTGAAACCCACCACCTGCTCCCTTGACCCCATCCCCACTCCACTCCTTATCTCCCAGCTCCACCTCCTTGCCCCACATATCACAGACATCGTCAACCTGTCCCTCTCCTCTGGCTCTGTTCCCATTCCCTTAAAAACTGCCACCATCACTCCCACTTGAAAAAACCCTCCCTTGATGCGTCGCAGCTATCAAGCTACCGGCCCATCTCCAACCTCCCCTTCCTGTCCAAGGTCCTGGAACGAGTTGTCGCCTCCCAGCTGCGCTCTTTCCTCTCCAACCATTCACTATTCGAACCCCTTCAATCGGGTTTCCGTGCTGCCCATAGCACAGAAACTGCCCTGGTCAAGGTCACCAATGACATCCTGACCATCTGTGACCAGGGCTCCCTCTGCCTCCTCGTCCTCCTCGACCTATCGGCAGCATTCGATACGGTCGACCATGCTATCCTCCTCCACCGCCTGACCTCCCACCTCAACCTTCAAGGCCCTGTCCTTGAGTGGTTTAGGTCATACCTCTCCCACCGTCTTCACTTTGTTTCCACGAATGGTTTTTCCTCCAGCCCCCACACTGTCCCTCAGGGCTCTGTCCTCGGTCCCCTCCTCTTCACCCTCTATATGCTCCCCCTTGGTGATATCATCCGCAGACATGGGGTTAACTTCCACATGTATGCGGATGACACCCAACTCTACCTTTCCTCCTCTACCCTCAACTCCACGACCACCGATGTCCTGACAGCCTGCCTGTCCGACATCGAGTCCTGGACGAGAGACAACTTTCTTCAGCTCAACGTGCGTAAAACTGAGGCCCTCCTGATTGGCTCATGTCAGCGCCTCCGCACCTCAGGCGCTGACAGCATCAGCATCCAAGGCTGCACTCTCCACCTCTCAAAGCCGTCAGGAACCTCGGGTTCTGTTCGACCCTGAGCTGTCCTTTCTCCCTCATATCCGCACCACAACTGGCACCGCCTTCCATCACCTCCGGAATGTCGCCAGACTACGGCACTACCTCACCCCTCACGCTGCTGAAACTCTGGTCCACGCCTTTATCACCTCAAGGCTGGACTATGGGAACTCTCTCCTCGCCGGCCTTCCCGGCACCTCCCTCCACAAGCTGCAGGTCATTCAGAACTCTGCAGCTCGTGTACTGTCCCGCACCAGGCTTCGCGACCACATCACTTCCACCCTCGCTCGCCTCCACTGGCTCCCCATCCCCCAGAGGATCGAATTTCAAGATCCTCATCCTCACCTACAAGGCCATTCACAGCCTTGCTCCCTCCTACCTCTCCGACCTACTATCCCCCTACCTAC
This sequence comes from Callorhinchus milii, assembly GCF_018977255.1. Classification (NCBI taxonomy): domain Eukaryota; kingdom Metazoa; phylum Chordata; class Chondrichthyes; order Chimaeriformes; family Callorhinchidae; genus Callorhinchus; species Callorhinchus milii. The sequence continues at coordinate 65,640,306 of NW_024704745.1, read as the reverse complement.
CTGCCCGTACCCTCCCTTCCTCTGGCTCCGGTCTGCTCCACGTCCCCCGCCCCAACCGCCCTACCATCGGTGGCCGGGCCTTCAGCCTCTCAGCCCCGAGGCTCTGGAACTCTATCTCAGTGCCTTCGCCGCCTCCTCCCTTTCCTCCTTCAAGGCCGGTCTCAAGACCTTTCTCTTTGACCGTGCCTTCAGCTCCCCTCTCGACTCTCTACCCCCTCCTCGCTCCCTCCCTTTCCTCCCCTCACCCTGACCATTTCCCCCCTCCTTGCTCCCTCCCTTCCCTCCCCTCACCCTGACCATTTCCCCCCAATGCTCGGGTCCTGACCCAACTGTACAGCGCCTTGGGACGTCCTCCCGACGTGAAAGGCGCTCTATAAATGGAATCTTGTTGTTGTTGTTGTCTGCCTGGTCAGATGGATCTTAAAGATCCCATGGTACTACTGTATCCAAAAGGAGAAGGGAGTTTCTGGCTGTTTGTGGGACACTGCCTGGTGCAAATTTGCTGCCACAAATGCTTAAAAATACACAGCTATCATAAATTTTAAAAACTCAGAAGTGCTTTAAAATGTTTTAATGTGATAAGGCCAAGATTAGAAATTTAGATTTAACCATTTTATACAATGAATAATAATAATCCTTTCATTTGATATAGCGCCTTATCATGTTGTTGAGATGTCTCAAAGCTGTTCATAGGATATACTGTAAAATGGATGAACTGTATTTTGTAGACAAATAAATACAACAATATGCTAGGGAGGTTCCAGAGATGGGTAATATAAGTTTCAAGAGCCGTTGGATAGATCTGTGATGGCAAAATAAATTAAAGTGTATGTGAGATTGAGAGGTAAAGTAAGATGGTTTTGAAAATAAAGACTGAACAAGTAGACTGTATTTTTGTTCCAGTTTCACAAGGGAGAAGATACAGCTGTTAAGAAAGGCTGAATGGGTTAGAGATATTTTCTCTGGGGATGAAACATTTGAGAGGGGACCTGAGAGAGGTGCATAAAATTATGAAAGGTGGTCTAAAGCTGGACAAAATCCTAGAGCTAGATGGGTTGGTTGTGCAGCATAGGCCACTTCTGGCCTGATAACAGTTGCAAATCTTCCATATTCAAATGACTTATTGTAATGGTTATATAGAGATCTGCTACGTGAAAGAATATTCAATTTCAATACACTTTTCAATGGCACAATAATCAACATATTGTTTTTTTTATAATAGTAATAACCCTTGCGTTTGATATAACGCTTTATCATGTCGTTGAGAAGTCTCAAAGCGCTTCATATAATATACTGTAAAATGAAGTGACTATATATTTTGTGGGCGAAACACAATAGTCAATTGCACACAGCATTATCCCACAAACAGTTGTGAATTGAATGACCAAATTATTATTATTTCTTTATCATAGAGATATAATTAAAAATTCATGCCTGTGTTGCAAAACTAAACCGAGTGAATGATTGTAAGTTCAAAGTCCAGCAGAGGATTTTTCAAGATAATAAGCATTCATAGCTGAAGAGATGTGAGAAGTTATCATAACAGACCGGGGAATATAAAGCATTGTGATAATTCCATTAAAATTAATTAAAATAAACAAAACTTGAACTATTGCATTTTACAAAATATATTTGCAGCTGTGTATAAATAGAATTCACAATAGGATATAACAAGATAACCAATTTATTCCAAATGCACAAAACACACTTAGATCTACTGTAACTTAATTATTCATATTCTTAGGTCTTACTCACTCATAGTTCAAGGTGAATGTTGTACATTATGTATGCTTCATGACTGACAAAGTGAAATGCATCTACTCTATATAACTTCTTTCTCTCCACGAAGTCAGCTTCCATCAAACCAATTAATGCTGTTGCAATTCTTTATGGGACAAAAAATTGTGAAGATAAGCACAGACATAGATGATCTAATAGTCAGTAGAATGCTTTGATTCCACGCCTTTGGGACCGTCAAAATATTTCATTTGATGTACTGTATTTAATTGTATGTATTTGTATGGGTAAAGAATAGGTTCTGTTTATTCTGCAAATGCATTTAGTCACATGAATTTATTTAATGTATGAATATACTTTGCCATGTTATTCTGAAGTCTACTCAGAACTTTTCTCCATTCGCACAAGATTATTCTTCACGTGCATTTTCCTTCTTTGTGACTGAACAGCTCTCTGGTTTTGGGCACACTTTAATCCCCACACAATCATTATATTACTTCCAATGGGTTTTCGCTCCATGGTCACCACTGATATATCCCAGGGTTCTCTCCTTGATCCTCTCATATTCCGCATCTACCTAATTCCCATTGGTGACCGCTGCCTCGCCCCCTCCCTTACCTCCTTCAAGAACTGTCTCAAGACCCTCCTCTTCGACCCTCCCTCCATCCTACCAACCCTCAGCTCAGGTCCGAAACACTGATTGTTTCCAACGCCTTGGGACATCCTCTGCTTGACTCTGAACTGAGTTTCAAACCTCACATTGGGTAGATCTTCTTCCAATAGACCGGAACATCCTCAACAACAACAACAAGATTCCATTTATAAAGCGCCTTTCACGTCAGGAGGACGTCCCAAGGCGCTGCACAGTTGGGTCAGGACCCGAGCATTGGGGAAATGGTCAGGGTGAGGGGAGGGAAGGGAGGGAGCGAGGAGGGGGAAGAGAGTCGAGAGGGGAGCTGAAGGCTCGGTCAAAGAGAAAGGTTTTGAGACCGGCCTTGAAGGAGGAGAGGGAGGAAGCAAGGCGAAGGTACTGGGGGATAGAGTTCCAGAGCCTTGGGGCTGAGAGGCTGAAGGCCCGACCACCGATGGTAGGGCGATTGGGGCGGGGGACGTGGAGCAGACCGGAGCCGGAGGAACGGAGGGTACGGGCAGGTAGGTAGGGGGATAGTAGGTCCTCTTCCTCTTCTTTGCTTTCACAACACAATACAAAAATTACATTTGCATAGCGCTTTTCACATTGGGAGGATGTCCCAAGGCACTAGACAGTCATGGATTTGGACCCGAGCTGGGGTTCAAGATCAGAGAGGATGGAGAACAGCGAGGGTAGGAGGGTAGCCAAAAGCGCAGTCAAAGAGGAGGGTTTTGAGATGCACCTTGAAGGAGGCAAGGGAGGGAGCGAGGTGAAGGGAATGTAGGAGTTCCAAAGGGTGGGGACAGAAAGGCTGAAGGCCAGGCCGCTAATTGTGGAGTGGGCAGGAGCGGGGGAAGTGGAGCAGGGCAGAGCCTGCTGTGTGGAGAGAGAGAGCAGGTTGATATGGGGTCAGCAGGTTGCTGAGGTAGAAAGGAGCAAAGCTGTAGAGAGCCTTGAAGGTGAGGATGAAGATTTTTAACTCTACCTTCTGGGGGATGGAGAGCCAGTGGAGCAGGGCGAGGGTGGGGGTCATGGGGTCATGGAGCCTGGTGTGGGAGAGGACTTGAGCTGCAGAATTCTGGATGATCTACAGGTTGTGGAGGGTTGAGAAGGCCGTCAAGCAGGGAGTTGGCGTAGTTAAGCCTAGATGTGTTTTCCTCACCTGTTGTGTCCAAAATCTTATCCATTCCTTTGTTACCTCAAAGAAAGACTTTTCCAAAGCTTTCAACACTTATCTTCTAGTTCTACACTCCAGAAGCTTCAACTGACCCAGAACTCTTCAGCCCAGTTTCTTCCCTTACAAAACCGTAACAACTGTTAAACACACAATTGCCAAGCTCAGTTGACTCCCATGACTGCAGAGAATCAATAAGATGTTTGCCCTCATTTTCAAACTCCATCATACTCTTACTACTTCGATTTCAACAATTTCAGACCATAACAGCTCATCTTCCCTCTCCCCATCTCCTTTGACCATTCCCACATCATCTGGGTCCCAGACACACTTCTCTCTCTGGTCTGCCTATTTTGTTGGAATTCCACCCCCCCCCCCCCCCCCCACTTTGTTTTGCATTATTAGCACCTCATTCCCCTTATTTTGTTGCATTCCCCAGCCCCCCACCTTTGTTTTTCATTACTAACACCTCTTTAACCCATTATTCCCTATCCTCTACCCCATTTTCTCCTTTGTCTTCCTTGCCCTGCCTCCCCCCCTCTCTGTTAGCCCTTGAATGCTTCTCCCTCCCAACATGCCCCAGTTCTGACGAAAAGTCGTGGACCTGAAATGTTGACTCACTTTCCTTTCTCCATTTCTGACCTGCTGAGTGTTCCCAGCAACTTCTGTTTTTGTTTCTTACTACCTCTGTCTTGCTTTCAAAAACCTGCAAAAAAAAATTTATTTAATCTCTCATTTTGCTGCTGGTTGACCACTATATTTGTCAAGAATGCTTCTTCGTCGGCAGTGCTGTTCTACGGATGAGATGTTTTACCAAGACCCCATCATGCAATGTTCAGGTAGGCATGAAAGATCCCATGTCACTATTCAAAAAGAGATGGGAATTTCTCCTGTTGTCCTAGCCAACAATCCCTCAAATAAACACAGAAGTCGCTGGGAACATGCAGCAGGTCAGGCAGAATCCATGGAGTGGAAAATGAGTTAATGTTTCAGATCTATAACTTTTCGTCAGAACCGAGGTATGTTGGAAAGGAACAGATTATAAGGACAAGCAGAGAAGGGGGCGGGGAAAGAAAGACAAAAGAACTTACATTTTTAGATGTAGGACGGAAGATGATGGGTGGTGGTGATGGTGGAAGACAAAGGCAATAGAGGAATTATAGAACAAACAGATGCATCTAAGAACTAGAGGATGTGTTAATAGCTTTAGAAGATAGGGAGGGGTGGGGGTGTGGGGGGGCAAGGCTGAGGGAAGATGGGAGCTGTAGTTAGGGTCTGAAGCAGTTGAAATCAATGTTGAGGCCAGAGGGCTGTATGGAGCCCAAGAGCTGGATGAAGTATTGTTCTTTGAGCTTGCGTTGAGCAGCGTAGGAGGCCTCAAATAAGATTAGTTGCAAACTGCATGGCTGTTTGTGGGATATTGCCGTGCACAGTTGGTTGCCTCATTTGTCCACAAAACACACAGTATATCCTGTGAAGCACTTTGGGACATTTTCCTGATGTGAAATGCACTGTATTAAATGTAAGAATTGTTCCTCTCTGCAAGTTTCTGCTGTCAATCATTCTTTCAGGACTTGGCGGCGGCGGGGGGTGGGGGGGGGCACCACTGTTAATCGCTACGAGACGATGCCCACATGAAGGGCGCTATATAAATGCAAGTTGTTGTTGTCTTTTCACTTGACTACTTTTTGCTACTATTTAAAAAGTATCTCACAGTTAAGTTTCACTTTGCTCAAAGAATATAGAAAGATTTAAATTTATACTATGAAGTATTGCAGTTTATATATTACACATTCTGAACACGAACATATCTTGCAGTAATACATAAATAAAACTAAACTCAGCTCACTTCTTCTATCATGTCATCCACCAATATCTGGACATATTCAATATCTACCATTGTAATTTAATATACCTATGTAGTCAATTCAATGGTGCAACTTAAAAGTTTGCGATTCATCTTCATTAGTGCAGAGAATGACAATAGAAGCTGCAACCAGCCAGCAGAAAATAGTTACAGTATTTCTGGTCAATGCTAGGAGCAAATTAGTTTGTATTTCTATTTATTCTTAGGGGATATATAGTTTATGTTTTCTCCAAGCAGAGAGATTTGATGTGGCTTTTTAAAACTTACCCTGGGTTTATTTTATCCCCAATGATCTGATCTAAACAGATGTTTACATTAACAAAGAGCAAGATTTTCCATGCTATGCTTGTCTTTTGCCATTTTGTTACGAATTACCTTTGCCTCTTGTTTGGTTCACTTAAAGTCATATTCTGATACAATAAGTGAAAAGGTTTGTGAATTTCTGTGTCATCATTTGCTCTGCATCAAAACATGCTTACCTCTGCATCTCTAATTCTGCCAGGTGCTGAGACAATGGACAGTGCGGATTATTGTATTTTGGTTGATTAGAAAACAACAGCATCAAATTACATTTGTATAGAGCCTTTCACGTCAGAAGGACGTCTCAAGGTTCAAGACAGCCAAGGATTTGGATAATTCTATTTCTGAATCAAAGAATAGACAGAAATGAATGGGGTTTTGTTACTGAGTTGAAATAAATGTTCAATAATGCAAACAGTTGCCATATTGAATAAACTCTATCAAAGGATATTATTAAAATATATAAGTAATCTGCGAATAAATGTAAATTATCCTTGTCTACATTATCTCTGTAAATCCAATACAATGTTTGAATCCATCATTTTAGGCACATATCAAATATTTATAATAATAATATTCCTTGCATTTGAAATAGGACCTCTCATGTCAGGAGATCTCAAAGCTCTTCAAAGGATTTACTGCAAAGTATATATTTTGTAGCAAATGCAGCAGCCAATTTATGCACAGCAACATTCCACATTGCCATGAAGTGAGTGATCAATTTTATCTGGAATATTGTTGGCCAGGACACTAGGAGAACAGTGCTTTGGGATCTTTAATGCCCATCTAAACAGGTAGACAAGACCCCGATTTGCAATGCATCCCAGGACTCCATTAGTTTGTCAGCCTAGACAAGATGAATTCAACCCACAAGCTTCTGACTCAAAGGCAAGGGTGCTATTCACTGAGCTAGGCATTAACAGGAGAGTACTTACTGAATAAGTTAGGAAACTATACTAAGGTCAGCATCTAATGAAATTCAAAGTCGCATATTAATAAGATTAGTATTGAATGATGGATTAGAAATATATTAATGAGATCAGTATTATGTGATGGATTAGAAAGGGAATGTGTGAATATTCCTCATTGGTTTGCAAATTATAATATATTCTGAAAGTGAGTGAAAATCATGTGGCCACAAATAAAGTTTGCATTCATTTGGATAGATATCAAAATAATTTCTATGCAAATATTGAGTCATTTGTTGTTAAGCAGGAATTATGTTTTAGACGTTCCATGAAATCCTGAATGTATTAAGGTAAATCAATTAACCAATCAAATTGAGATTATTTGTAGTTCAGTTACAATGTGATCTGAAACCAGCCAGAACTTGTTTGTTATTTGCAACTTCAGTAACTGGCTCCTTTGTCTCTAATCTTTTTCCAAATAAAGTCTTGCAGTTCGGCTTGAGGAATATCCACCATAAATGAAATACAATTTCCCCTATCTGAGAACGAGAGGTATCAGAAATAAAGGCTTTGTTTCCTCTGACTCACAGGTGCAAAACTTCACATATTTTGCTCTTTGTAGCATACCAGAGTGAGAGGATAATCCTTGTGCCAAATCAAGACATGTCACAGAGACAGTTATCTTCTGCCTTTTTACTGTTACTGGCTGTTTCCTAATATTGTATGTGGGGGGTGTGGGGGATGGGGAGTGAAAGATGTGTTCCCACTTGATTCAAATTTAAACTGACCATTAGAGTGACTTGTATCAACAAATCCATTTTTCTTCGCTGCCCAGCTTTCGATAGCAAATATCAGCACAGCCCAATAACAACAACACATTACATTTGTAAAGTGCCTTTCATGTCAGAAGGATGTCCCAAGGCACAGAATAATAATCCTTCCATTTGATATAGCACCTTATCATGTCATTGAATGTCTGAAAACGCTTCAACAAATATATTGTAAAGTGGATTGACTGTGTATTTTGCAGGTGAAATGCTGAGAGAGTGAGTAAGGCCGTTTCTATCAAGAGCATTGGTGTTGAGTCTAAGAAAATCCAATGTTCTGCTCTCACAGTTTGCTCTATGTAGACCTCCCATGTGGCACAGAGGTGACCGCAAGTGCGGTCGAAAAGGAAGGTTTTCAGGCGGGACTTGAAAAAGGGGAGAGGGGGGCAAGGCGGAGGGATTGAGGGAGAGTGTTCCACAGTTTTGGGGCGTAGTGGTTGAAAGCGCGACCCCCGATGGTGGAGCGGAGGGTGTGAGGGACAAGCAGGAGGCTGGTGCCAGTCGAGCGGAGGCGCCGGGAGGTCAGAGAGGTAGGGAGGTGCGGGAGACTGAATGGATTTGAACATGAGAATGTGTTAAAACATACGATGTAATTATATCATCAAGGATGGTGGGAACAGGGGGCGCTGGAATAAAACCAAGACAGAATAAGTATTCAGTAATTTTTTAATATAAACTCAGCAAGTATCCTCACTACTCTCGAAGTGTATACCACTTGGTACTCTTTCAAAACTTGGGTTTAGCCATGTAACAAGGAACTGTCAACACGGTCACTGAAGCCAGCTGCACATCAGGGTTGTGGGTAATATTCAGAGCTAACTGACTCTGGATGATCTATTCTTCACCAGTACAGGTTATTGCCTGAGGAACAGGAGACTGCTAACTGTCTACTATTCTTCTGTGAGGAGCTGTAGAAGATTGTTACTGAACGTAATGAGCGACATTGGGTAGAACATGTGTATTGGTCTTCCTCCCTCCACTACCACTCACGTAGCAATTTGGGGACTCAAGCAGATGTGTTTAAAGTGATTTATAAAGTGACACATGCAATAACATTTAACATCCTATTATTTTATTGTGGTAAATAAGACAAAAATGTATGGGCAGCACCCCCTGCCCAATAGACAAACCCCCTCCATTGCTGAATTTCTATTTCCAATGCAAAACTGAATTTATGTTTAATCACTGATGGCTTTTTGTGTAAAAAAAAGCTAATAAAGCTTTTTAACAATGATTTTTAGACATACCCAGCTAACCGCTTTACAGTATCAACGTCAATAGTGCGTCAACATCATTTAGCCTCTTGATAATCTGAGCTGCATTTCATGGAAATATAAATGTCTGAATTCCTCCATTCCAGTGAGTGAAATGTTGTGTTTTATTGACTTCAGACTGCTTTGTGGAAGTCGTAAGAGACCATTGCAATGTTACTAATTTAAACATGTCTAATTTATCAAGAATTAAGAATATTATCCTTATCCAACATGCCACAGGATTCAGTATGGGTACCACAACCTATGTTAGCATTTCAATAACGACGTATTTTGTTTTAAAAAGAGATGTCTGTTCATTTAGCAACGATCAATGGATATATAAAAATCTAGTTAAGCTGCACAGGGGGTACTTAAAACATAAGAGCAGTACTTTCCGGCAATCGATGTTTACAATATTTCCCTGGAGACTCAAATTAATCGAAGAAGATGAATAATACTTTTGGCCTTGATCATCACAAGTCATGATAATGATTTCGCTGTGTATTGTTCCGATCCAGGTTGATCCAAAGGATGAAGCCCGCAAGCAGAAAAGAAAACCAGAGAGAATTCATTAAACAAGCAGACTTCATTCAGTTAGTCTGGTAATAAATCTGGTATCAGTTTTAATGGGGTACGTGTATCCTCTCAATTGCAGTGTTCGCTTTCACACTAACACTGCACTGTCGATCGCAAGTGAAGCGTGTACACAACCCAGCCAGAGAGAACTGCCCTTTCTCTCTGGAAATATAATAGTCTCTTTTCATGGGAGAACCAAGTGAGATGTATGTTAAAAAGGCGTCATTGTATTTACAATGCAGTCGGCGAATTATTATTAATAACGCCTTTCTCCGGACTGGTTTAATCATTCAAAGGGAATGAGGCGACGAGTCAGACTGCAGCAGCTGGAAGTCTGACAGCAGCAAAAGCACTTTTGTTTTCCTTGTTTAAGTGAATGCTGGTTTTGTACAGTAATGTGTCGTGTTGGTTGGTTGGCAAAGGCAGACAGACAGACAGACAGACAGACAGACAGACAGACAGACAGACAGACAGACAGACAGACAGACAGACAGACAGACAGACAGACAGACAGACAGACAGACAGACGGCTGTCTCATGGGGGTCAACTTACTGTTCAGCACCACCGAGTGAGGACAGCTCCACACTGAAAGGCTCAGGCAACTCCAGCAGTCGCTCCAACTGAAGCCAAGACAGCCAGATGTTGTTGAGTTTCCTCAGGTGACTGGTCTACCACGATTTATGGTTCGCAATGAATTATTTAATACAGCTGGTAATGTTGTAACAGCCCTCTCCGAGTGGGGTGGGATCCAATGGCATTGCAATACGTGTTTTTTGAAACTCAAGAATTCCTCACCAATTTCAATCACCCCCCGATTTCTTTTTCCATTTCTTTTTCTAACCAAAGAAGGTTTTTTTTTTCTCTCTCCAGGTCCAACCCACGAAACTTACAGCCCGGTTCCTCCCATTTTCCACGTGATTCTTGACATTTTATTTTTGGAAACACGACCCCAGGAGGCAAACCAACCAGGTCTGAGTCGCTGGAGCAACCACAGCAATGTTTCATTGACACTGAACACCCTTCCTTACAGCTTTGCACTGTCATCAATTGATTTTAATACGGAAACATAATAAAAATAATTCCCAGGGTAGGGATGATTTTAAAAGTTTGCACGGGCTCAGATGCGTTCCTGAAGTGTCCCCTCTCCAACCATAATGTGTCATACTGGGAAGTGCCCAACTGGTTACCAATGGTCCTACAAACAACATCTTCAATTAACCTTTATTAAACCTTAACTGCTAACCATCAGGTAAGGTAGACTTCCTATCTCTACGTTAATATTAGCCTCTACTCGCGTTTATATTACATGACTTGCAAAGCACATATTATTGACCTATATTATTGATTCCTTCCATATAAGGCATTATCATAAAGGATGGCACTATCCTCCGAAGCAAGGAATGGAGCTTAAAAATACTCCCACTTTAAAACGCAATAAGGGGAATATTAAAGATAAGAGATTTTTTTAAAAAGCAAAAGGATAGAGTCAACGTACCGTCCTCTTGAAATAAACATCTTCAAAACAAAGTTGAAGTTTGAAATGAAGTTGAGATTAGTAATTTGAGTACTCAATACGATGCTATATTTATTCTGATTCATAGATTTGGCCATTGTAACGCCAGACAGTGAAGTTAACCCTCGCCTTTTCCTTCTGAGTTTAAATCTGAACTTCAAATATTCTGCATTTCGCCCACAAAATATAGTCAGTTCACTTTACAGTACATCCAGCGAAGCGCCTTGAGACGTCTCAAAGACGTGATAAGGCGCTATATCAAATGCAAAGATTATTATTATTATTATTAGCCATTTCGGCTGAAAAGGTACAGTATAGCCCCATTCTGGAAAAAAAAACAGTGAATTGAAAGTCACATGGAATCTGAATGAAGCAACCAAAAAGTTTGATGTTTTCCTTTATTTATACAAATATATTGTAGCCAACTGACAGCGCCTCAGTCCGATTGAGTTTGAGTCTGAGAGTGACCCTGTGTTATACTCCTGTAGGTCTCGATCGCTCCTTTAAAACTGTACACTACACCGACTCAGATCGACCTGATGCCTCGGACTTTACATATAGACGATAAAATTACGAAATATACATCTAAGTGGTAATCCAAAGTTAACTGACATACATTTCTGCTATATGTGCGTCTTCGTTTTTTTTTCTCTAAATAACACAAATATTTAATTTCCAGAGGCTGGATCAATCGAAATGAATGTGATTTGCCATGCGCTGTAATTTTGTGTGTGTGTGTGTGTTTTAAAATTCCGTTCTCTTAAAACTAATGCTTATGTTCAGGGTATTTTAAGACAACTGTCCTTAATTTTTTTTTCCTGCAGTAGAGAGGCGATAGAGAGGAGAGAGAGAGAGAGAGAGAGAGACAGAGAGACAGAGAGAGAGATAAGAGAGAGTTCATTACAAAACCACAGACTGGGAGACTGGACTCCTCGTGTTATCTGTGCAGCGAAGGTCTGATACAGATGGTGCAATCCCAGGGTCGCAGTTGGAGTCAGTTGTGTGTGTTTTATTGGGGGTGTTGGGGAATGGATGAGCATCTGCTGGTGCTTCGGGAGCCGGACTCACCATCACACTCCCCTTCTCCAGAGACGAGCCTTTCGCTGCCGGAGGGCTGCGGTGATCCCGCTCATACTCCTCCTGGGCTCTCTGCATTTTCCGCTGCTTCATCTTACTCTTGTGGAAGTGGAAGGTGATGAGGGAGACGGCGATCAGCCCGAATATCAGGGTCACCAACACGATCAGCACCAGGGTGGCCGAGAACGACTGGGTTAGCCTCTCCACCTCGGTCGCGCACGTCCCGTTGCTGCTTTGGGAAGAGTTCCTGTTTCCAGCGCAAGAGGACAAAGACAGCGGCAAATCCTTGTGGATCCGGGCGCCCATCGAGGGATCTGTCGGGCGGAGCGGGTGGACGTGTGCCGAGCTCCTCCAAACGGATGGGTGGACCTTAGCACCGCGCCAGTCGGACCGAATAACCCCCTCCCGGTCTCCTCGGAATCGCCTGCGAAAGGGACCCAAGAACAGGCAAAATGCAAGTTCCGTGTACACCCACCGAACCGCACACCGCGGGACCCCCCCCCCCTCCCTCTCCCTCTCCCTCTCCTCCCCCCCAAAAACCGCTGCGTAAATCACCCACGACAACACCGCCGACTCTGGTGCACTGTTGCACTTCGCCCGCGTTCAGGCGAGTCCGGGCTGTAAAAGAGGGGAAGGGAGGAAGGAAGGAGGGAAGGAAGGAAGGGAGGGAGGGAGGGAGGGAGGGAGGGAAGGAGGAGGAAAGGCACGTCGCGAGATTGCCTGCCTGCCCCCCTTTTTTTTCTCTCCTTGCGAGGCAAACAACAACGAGAAAAAGAAGCAACGCAAAGAGAGGGAAGGAAGTGCAGGACCCGCTCTCACCTCCACCGAAGGTGGTGTGTGTAATGCGTCTGTGCGCGTTGGTCCTATTCATAACCCTGTGCCCCGATGCTGTCGCCTGGGAGTAACGCTGAGAAAACCAATCACCTTCAACCAAATGTAACCCCTGTGCCACTCACTCACTCACTCACTCACTCCCTGACAGACAGGTCGACCCTCCTCAGTTGCTTCTGATTCACGTTAAGCTCAAACCCCCTTTGTCCGACTTAACTCAGTCCCTGTGGCGAACGCAGTCAGTGCTGTGTCCCAACGAAAGTAGTTTATATTTTGGGTGGGGGTGGGGGGGGGGGGGGGGGGGGAGCGGTCAAACATGATGGCCCCGGGGGGCAAACCAGGGACCGACCGCGGGTTTCTATCGAGACGCACAAGTCAAACGCTTCTGTGCTGTTCTACAACAGCAACGCCGCATCCTCTGCGCCTCAGACCATCCACAACACGTCTCTACCTTCATTGGGGATTCAGTGGCAACTCTCTCAGTCGTGGCTCAGTCTCTGCGATCAATCGCTCAATCACTTTTTGTGATTTCACAAAAGTCCTGGACGTGATGTTTAAAAAGACAGCGGTCACCACCCAGACAGGACCCGTCCAACTGCATTCAGTGTACTAGTTGGATGGGGGGTGGGTGTTGGGGGGGTGGGGGGGGGGGGGGGGGGGGGGGGGGGGGGGGGGGTGTTGGGGGGGGTGTTGGGGGGTGGGGAATAAAGTCATGTCTGGCTCATTTCTTTCTCTCACGTCCTACACGGGAGACAGAAGTCACTCGCACTCTTAACAACCGACGTTCATTAAAACTGGCAAAACAATCAGTTTTTGCTCTGGGGAACGCGGAGACCAAACCCCTACTCTACCGATTCACGTAAATCTAAAATCTTTCTAAGAAATCACACACACACACACACACACATATATATATATATATATATATATATATATAACGAAGGTCATATACAGAAAAGTGGGTAAACTCTGCACAGTTCTCTGTGAGGGGAGAATGATAACAGCTCTTTGATTGCCATTGATGTTTTCAGATGAGAACATTTACAGATGTGTTTCCCCTTACCTTGGCTGGTGGCTGCTGGGTGGTGAGTGGTGGGTGGATGGGTGGCTGGTGGCTGCTGGGTGGGTGGCAGCTGGTGGCTGCTGGATGGTGGCTGGTGGCTGGTGGATGGTGGGTGGCTGGTGGGTGGCTGGTGGGTGGCTGGTGGCTGGTAGGTGGCTGGTGGCTGCTGGGTGGATGGTGGCTGCTGGGTGGTGGCTGCTGTGTGGTGGCTGCTGGGTGGCTGCTGGGTGGCTGGTGGTAGCTGCTGGTGGCTGGTGGAGAGTTCCTGCTGTTCCGGAAACCAGGAGCGAAAGAAACGAAATAATAAGGCAGTTCAGAGAGAACAATGTGAAACAGCAGAGCTCTGCTCACCGGAAATACGTCTCCCCTTTAAACAACCCAAAATATCACTGATCTCATCTACTTGCTTTGCTATTTCCCATCCATTCTCTACATCTGCGCTGCCCTTTGCCATATGTGTTCCCTCTGCTTACCATCTTTCACGTTAAAGTCCTATCAAGTGCTATGTTTAAACAAATCCACGATGTGCAATGATATGCATGCATTTTTTTTTTCCTCTTTGGGAATCAATTGCTCTCTGGAAATCTCTCTCTCTCTCTCTCCTTCGTATTATTCTGAACTACGTGCAATGCACACACAAACACACACACACACACGTAGTGTGGTAGGTGGCTAAGGCAGAAGAGTTTTGAGGACCTCATCCTTTGAGAGATGTTCCATCTTCCACGTTAGCCCCTTTGATCGTGTTCTGTGTGAAATCTGGCCACTGTGGTCTGTTATGTTCATTTCACCAGCTTTTGTGTTGCTACGGGAGGTTCAGGAAGTTTTTACGTGCACTTGTATTGGAAAGGGATCTTGGCAGAGTGGTAGATATCTAACATCAATTTCCCCTAAAGGTAATTCGTTTTTTTTTTAATAGGGCATAAACCCATCGCACCTAAACACAAGCGAGGATCATCTCATCAGAGATGACGTTGAAAGATCCCCCATTTGCTGCCCTCAACACAGTCCAAATACTCAAACAAAGATGATTCGACCCAAACCTCCATCACATAACCAACACTCCTGCTGAGCGTGGAGTTTGGATCGTCTTACAAGGCTGTATCCATCAATGCTTTCCTGGGATGGAAATCTGCTATTATATAAACTGGTGATTTCTAGACCAATGCTTGAGCCCAAACATTGAAGGATAATTGCAAGACGAGTTACCCGTCTTGGCGAGATTGGCTTGAGGTTTTTGTTCAAACTGTTCGTGGGAGCTGAATTCTGCAACAATTGGTGGCGATGCTTACCTGGCCACTTAAGGTAAGCATCCGATTAGGAGTGTGAGAGCGCGAAGCCAGAAAACAGAGGCAAACTGAACTGTGGAGCACAAGTCAGGCAATAGGAAATGGGATTGTAGAAGAGATGACGGAAATAAAATGGATGAGTAGAAGGTGAAGAGGCAGCGAAATCAATAATAAAGACAGCGACGGAATCCTGGACTGATTGGTGTTGGGAAAACAGTCCGTAGAGAAAGTGAACATTTATGATTATCGTACCCTTATTCCTCTTTGGCCTGGTCAGTGTATCCTATTCCATCTGTTCAATGGCTGTAACGTATTGCTCTATGAACTATATATTTAAAAATCCTCATGAAATGCCATACAATTTACATTTGTCTCCTATTGAGTTAGATTGCGCTATGCTTAGGTTTGATTTTCATGGATTTGAAAGGACCTTTCACATCGAGAGGACATCCCAAAACCTGAACTATCAAGGTGGTGCACCTGAGCTGAGGGTTGTGATCAGGAGGGGTGGAGGGCAGTGAGGGTAGAGGTAGGAGGGTGACCAAATGCGCAGTCAAAGAGGAAGATCTTGAGGTGGACCTTGAAGGAGGTAAAGGAGGGGATGGGTGAAGAGACTGTGGGATGGAGTTCCAAAAGGAATTGGTAGCAATGGGAGAAGGAGAATTTTGGTTCCTTATAGTAGCACAATTGTTTCTTAAGTGGTGAAAGTGAAGTTATTCTGCAGAGAACATCACTTATAATAATGTAATAATAATCTTTCAATTTGATGTGGTGACTTTCATGTGGGAGGACATCTCAAAGCGCTTGAGAGGATATAATAATAATCCTTGCATTTGATATAGCGCCTTATCACATCTTCGAGTCATCTCAAAGCACTTCACAGAATATACTATAAAATTAATTAACTGCATATTTTGTGGGAAAAATGGGGCAGCCAATTGTGCACAGCAATGTCCCCCAAACAGTTATGGATTGAAGTGACCAATTTATTTATTTTTTATTTTGAAGGACTAAGTCTGCCCAGAAAAGTGATCTGCCAATCGACTAACGACTAGGTTCCTACTTACTGCTAGGTAAACAAAGACGTGTGGAGTAACATTTCGCCCTGCAGGGAATCAAACCCAGATCTCGCTTGTGGAGTGAGTGCTCTCACCACTGAGCTACAGGACTCCACGTATACTGTAAAAAGTAGTGACTGTGTATTTTGCAGACGAATGCAGCAGCCAATTTGTACACAGTGATCTCCCACAGACAGCCATTAATTATATCTGAGGAATTTGGGCCAGGATATTGGGAGAAACCCCCTTCTCTTTTTGAATAGTGCCATGGTGTATTGATATGCCCCTGAACAAGCAGATGGAACCCTAGTTTAAAGCCCAACCTGAAGTATGGAAGCTCAATGCAGCCCTCCTCTAACACTGCACTAGAATGTTAGCCTAGATTACAAACTCGGAAAGCCATGCTGAGAGGCTTGAACCCACAACCCTCTGACTCTGAGGTGAGAATGTTACCACATGAGGCAATTTGATCCACAATTACACGCATGCCCTTATATCATGGTCTCTTTTTGAGCTCCACAGAAACAAAATACAATACTTCACTTGATTGCACCATGATCATGTCCTACCAAGTAACCCAATGCTCAAGATGCATATAGGATTTAAGATATCTCTCAATTTTGTAGGATACCAGACATTGCTTTTACCAATTAAGCCATTGTTTAGTACTCAGCATCATATGCAGAGTATTAGTGAGCTAAGATCATGGCCAAAGATCAAAAGCAACAATTATGAGCACAAACATCTTCTTTTGCTTATTTGCAGCTACTGTGTTTTCTTGTCCTTTTTAACAAAGTATAAATTTTAGATTCATAGTTTGTTTTAATGTGCCAAATATGCTTGGATTTTAAAATCATAGGATTCTATCCCCAGTCCCCAGCTTGGATGCAAACCCTCAACTGACCAGCACCTTGGGACGCCCTCTCAATGTGAAAAGCGCAATTTATTGTTGTTGTTCTACAGTGCAAAAAGAGGCCATTCACAAAGAGCCCATTGTGCACATGTCTGTTCTGAATTTTAGAACTGTATCACTCTCCTATGCTTTCCTCTTACCTTTTCAGATTTTGTTTCTTTCAAATATTCAAATATTTATTCAATTATTTTTTAAGACCTATTATATATTCTGTTTGAACCATAATTTTTGGTAGGGCATTATGTTAACCCTTTGTGTAAAAAAAGTATCTTAACCTCATTCTTTTTTGCTTGAAATTATCTAAAATTTACGTCCTCCTGCTACTGACTCAGGCCATTGCAAGTAGGATGTTAGTGGAAATAAGTAACTATTTATTTTATTGGAACCCTCTCCAATATTGGACACCTCCATCAGCTTTCCTCTCAAACATTTCTTCCTGCTTGGACCGTTTTGTCTTTCAACAGTTTTTTTGGGGGGTGGGGAGGTTGGGGGAGGGGGAACTTATGCCTCTATGATGCTCAGACAGGTAATGGATACTAAATGACTGTTCAATCAAGTTAGCGGGAAAACCCTTTAATGTTAATGAATCGTCGATTCATAAATGTGCCATGCCTCCAGTAAACCTAAAAGCTAATTACCTTTCTTTAATATTCACAACTAAGGAACCTTTTTTTTGCCTGAGATGGTTTCCAGCTCATCACAGTCTCCAGTGGGAACATTTATATTGCAGTAGAATAAATCTTATGAGTCAACAGCCTGGAGTTATATACTGTATTGCACTCATACACCATTAGTTATTTGAGCTGGTCTAACTCTACAGTGTCACAGATATACAAGACATATATTCTAATGTCATTGAACTCAGCTTTTAAAAAAAACATTTCTGATATCTCCACACTGTTGTTGTTCTAGTTATATAAATCATCAATGCAGATTAGATGTAACTAAAGAAAGTTTCAGAACATTTTATTGTATTTCTATGTAATAAAAAACAATTTACCAATGAAGTGAAAATTATACAAAATGTGATCAGGGCAGCACAATTACATAGAATTACATAGGATCTACAGCACTGAAAAAAGCCGTTTGGCCCAAACAACAGCAGCAATAACAATTAACTTTTATATAGTGTCTTTTATGTCAGGAGGACATCTTAAAGGGCTTCACATAGTCAAACTAGTCCGTGCCTCTATCTAAATTCCACATAAGCCTCCACCCTCCCTGGCCTCCTCGATACCCTTTAATCCATTCTCGTTAGGAGCAATGAATGAAGGGATAGCTTTTGCATGAGGATTTGGTCAGCAAAGAATGAAGTGTGACAAGATTGATTATAGTGCGTGCTGGGATTTTTAAATCTGCAATAACACTTTGGGATCCAATGTGCAACATTAACACATTCCTTAATAAGAAAGATGTAAAAAGCAAACTTCTAAAACATTGACCATGCTGAAGAATACATTATTGAATTTCTAAAACTTTATTGAATGTATTCATCAGCACATTCAACGGTTTAGAAATTTGCTAGTTACACATTTCATATTATCAAATCTGTTCGACCACACATTAAGCAGCTTATTCTCAATTTTTTTCTCTCTTTTCCTCCTATTTCTTTCTGTTTTCCTGTTACATTAGTGTGATATGTCAGTTTCTTCGTGGCCTGAGCGAGATTGCTAAATGAGGGCAGTTTTGTACTGTGGGGTCTAAGTTGAGACTGTCCAAATTCATTTCATGCAAAATCCTTACATTCTGAATAGAGATTTCCATCCTATCACTCTTAGCTAGGTTTGAACCCAGGTCTTGGACGTGAAAGGAATATGTGTTAAGCCACGGTGCAATCTGATTTTCAGTGGACATTTGATATGGTTCTGCATTTGAAGGTATTCAGCAAAGGTAAAGGTTTGTGGAATGTACAGCATATACGCATTTTAGACTCCAAATGCAATAGTTTATATTCGGGATAAAAAAAAGTAAATTGCAGATGATTTTCTTTGTGCAACTCACACACTTTATGAATTATTTTATTGTATTTGGTACACTTTACAATACATTTACAAAATATACAGTCAATCTACTTTACAATATTTTCTGCAATGTGCTTTGAGACATCTCAACGACATGATAAGGTGCTATATCAAACGCAAGGATTATTATTATTGATCCTCTGAGTTCTTGCTCTTTATATCCATGTTGAAGTGACGTGTGATAGTTGAGATACGAATGCTTATCTTCACAAAGATGTTTCAATTGCAATTTCTTCCAAGCATTTGTTCATTCAGAAAAGGAATTATGTAAATTTAATGCTAATAGGTTTGTTAGTAATATTGAACCATACATTTACATTGCATTATAATTAACTGTAATCCAACATTCAATTATAATCTAACAAATACATGAAATTAAGCATACTGGTTTTGGAGTGTAGAAAACAATTGAATACTATTATTGACAAAAAGAGGTTCAGAATGTTATAAAGTAGCACACTAGCAAATACAATTTGCTCACAATTATATGCTTCACCCACAGTAATATTGTACCAATAAAAATCTCCTACATGCCTAAAGTGCTATTTTGTGATACACTCTATGCTAGCAGTAAAATTATTGGCAGTACGAAAACATAACTTATAAAATGCTGAAGGGCATGGATGATGCGGATACAAGTGATTGTTTAGCTTAATCTGTGATTCGCATTGCTGGAGGACACAAATTCAAAATTAACAAATCTTAAGTGAGACTAGACAATGGCAAAATATGTTAACCCTCCAAGCATCCTCCAAGCAGTGGATGTGTGGAAAAGATTTGCATCAAGGTCAGTGAACACTATGTTGATTAGCTTTTTTATATGAACGAACAAGTTTAATATCTAGCTTTGAAAATTGGTATTATAGAGATACTTCAAGAGAAAAATGATCAAATACTCTGAACAGCATTACTCTGGTCCTTGTGTGGATCATAGGAATGCCATCTGTGCAACGGCAATCAGTCAGAGTTGCATTAATGTAGATTGTAATATTAATTTGACATTTTGCAGTTTTTGTTTAATTGCTTTCAGGGAGTCAGGCAGAACTATCAGAGATTTTTATTTTCTTGGAAGTTTTACCTGCAGTTAATCACCTCCTGGGCGAAAACAAATTAGAAAGAGTTATTAAAAGGCCAAATTATATACATGATGCTTTTGAAAAAACAGCCAATAGTCAATTACACTCAATGAATTATTTTTGTTAACAGAAAGTTTTTATTTAGCATAAAGTTTAGCTGTGTAGATCGGGAGTTAAATAACAGGAAAAATTATGATCAGTGCATAATAGAATATTAGCAATACTACTAATAATAATCATTACATTTGATATAAATGGTCGGACATGAATGAGCGCTAACTTTCTCCAGTTGAATGTTAACTTATGTCTGACAGATGTATAAACCCATCACTATGCTTAAGGTATCCAAACCAAACAAAATTCCATGCATCCAACTTACACGTGGAAATTCCAGAGATAGATTGTTGGAATGGAATGCGTACTCTCTCCCAATTTACCTAATTCCGGAAAGTATTTGGCACAGGTTGGTGAGAGCCAAGGCTTGGGTCCTCCAGGCTGTCTGTTGGGGTACTGCTGGAGTCTAACCAGCTAAAACTGCTTAGCTTGGCATTGATAGCATATGTGTATGCAACCGCCAGGAAGGTGGAAGATGAATTAGTTGGATCTTGGTCTTTTTTTCATCTAGCATTTCTTATGTTCTTATGTTCTTACTTACTGCACAGAAGGATGCCATTCGGCCCATTGTACCTGTAGCGGCTCTTTTGAAGAGCTACCCAATCAGTTATTGAATCTGTTTCCATCATCCTTTCAGGCAGTGCATTCCAGACTGTAACAAATTCAATCAGCTTCTCTGTGTTATAATATAATATGATCCTTGCATTTGATAATGTCTTATCACATCTCAAAGTTCTTCAGAGAACATACTGTAAAATGAATTGACTATATACTTTGGGCGAAACTCAGCAGCCAATTGCGCACAGCAGTGTCCCACAAACAGTTGTGGATTGAGTGACCAAATTATTTTCGCTGTTGCTGTGTTGTCCTTGATAAAAGGGAAGTGCACCACTAATTTCCTTTTCATAGCTAGAAGAGCAAGGGCTACACAGCTCAGCATCCAGTTGGGGATGTTGTTGTATTGGAAAAACTGTTAACCCTTATAGCCTCCATCAATACATCACATACTTCACCGGTGCTACTTGACTCAGCCAATGGATCCTGTGTGACAGTTTCTGAGCTGGTGCTTACAACATTCTCTACAGGAGAGGTGGGGGTGGTGCAGAAGGCTCTGGAGGACAGAGAAGCCGCTCCTATTATTTATCAGAATCAGCTGCTGTTGTGGTTAGTATCACAATCTAAATCATGCAAACAAGGAGAGACACGTGTGAAAATGACAGTATTTTTTTCACATAATGAGGAAACATATTTCATTATTAGGATGAAAAATGCTACATTTCGTAACACACCTCCATTATGGATTTCATTATATCAGTCAAATTTTGCAATAGTACTGAAGTCACCAATGGGGTCAGCATCGTCTCCTAACCTCTCCTAACTCCGCATTCCTCACGGCTTTTTTTAATATAAGAAGAGATATCATGATGTCTTCGGTGCTGATATTACATACAAATAATGCATTTGTGTATGTGTGTGGTGCTGGTGGGGGGAGGGGGGGACAGCATCCTATTCATCTGTTCATCTTTGCCTTTTGCTATTATGCCAATTCCACCCACTGAAGCAAATAACAGTTACATTGGTGTTATGCATAAATGAATAAATTGTATAACTCAAACATTCTGGCAATCCTACTACATTCCTTACAGAAGTTTGGGTGCATGCCAGCGATATAATGCACACTGTCTAGAAGAATGTGCATTATTTGTCTGCTATTCTGAAGCCTTAAACTCCTCACCTGCATATTTCCAGAAAATGTGGTAAAAGCTTGGATACTGGACTCATTTAAAAAACACTCATTTGAATCTGTGATAGTGGTAGTGGGGAGGGGGAGATAGGATGGTGGATGTTCTGGAAGGGTGAGATCGGATAGACCGAAGGACATTCTTCATCCAAACCAATCTTGTGATCTTACATTATACTGCATAAAGATAGCATTGCATATGAAACAAAGCATGTTTTGTAAAATGTAATATTGACATTGACAGGGGCAAACATTGTCATCATTACACTCAGTGCTGTGGGTGTGCTGCACTGTATGGTGCTGAGTTCCGGGGTATACTTAAGGTCATGGGCACTTCACCGGAGAGCCTCTCACAATGGTTCTCTGACTGTCAGTTGCTTCTTATGGGAGATTGGAATTTCAAAAGTGGAGCAAAACCCTTCGGCATTGGTGCTTTCCGCTTCTGTCCCAAGGTTCACCAATTACATGGCATTGTGTGGAGTGCAGAACGGAACAGCAATCAGTCACTTGATGGTGAGTGGATTGGCATGTCCTATTCTCTCCAATTGAGATGTTCAACTTTGTTGGGAAACCTTTGAGCACTGGCCAGTCACCTTCAGTGTCAAGGGGCAGCTCTTGATCGTCTAGGGTGGAGTGCTGACCCTGTAACAGGTTGGAGCCGTAAGTGTGCCTTGTGTTACGAATGATCGTACCAAGTTACTACAGCACGCGAGGGGTATTGCTGAACGTGAAGCCTGGTACCGATTCTGTGTGAGGGATAACAGTGCGGACTCAATGATTAATGATGCAACCAAGGACTTTCTTGTTTCTGCAACTGAGGTTGTAAAGAAACTGAAGCTACAGTCTGCAAGGCTCCCATCTCAGAAGCAGGACCCGGTCAAGGTAATGACAAAGGGAAGGAGAGCCATTAGGCGAAAGCAGAAGGCTTTTAAAGTGGTTCTGGAAGCTTCATTGGAACAAGCTAGAACTGCGGCAAAGGCAACTTATGATCAAGCACGGTATGAAACTAGGAAAGTCATCAGAGAAATGAAGTGGGATCAATGGGCTGAGCCTCTTTGAAAAGGGGTACAATTGCACAAGGACTATCCCAAATCTTTCTTCTGTTGGCCGAAGTCTATTGTCGGCCATGGCCAGAGGGGCTCTTCTGAGCCCGTACCAGTGTTGAACAAGTCCGGTGTTCTACAACAGACACATTAGGGTATCATTGGGATCTGCATGGCGGTTGGAAGAGCTGGTGGGAGATGTGGACCAGATTGAAGGCCTGAATGCCCCAATTCATTGGGAGGAGATGGACTCTACACTGTGGCATCTTGCCAATGCAAATGGAGAATGGTGAGGATCTTACAGGTCCAAGCCAGGAATCCCCAGCTCCCCTTGGAGCTACCCTCTCAGTGCTGGTCAACAGGATTCTCTCTGAGAGAAGCACTCAGTCAGTGTTCCAGAATGCAATTGTGGTATCTTTCCACAAGAAAGGTGATCTCATTGATTTCAGTGGCTCTTAAAGTCGTGTTTCGAGTAGTCACTGTACTTATGTCACACACATTAGAGGCTCATAGTATGATCAGGAAGGAGCAGGCTTGCTTCTGTTCTCGTGAGGAACGTGTGGCACAGATTGTGGCCTTGTAAGTGATCGCAAAAAGGCTTAAGGTTGAAGGGAATCCCATTTACGTTGCATTCATCAACTTTCGCAAGACTTTCGACCCAGTGCCTTATGAGTCTCTCATGATGAAACTGAAAGTACATGGCTAAATCCTGGATTTTATCCAGACCGCGCTGAGAAGGGGTGAAGGGCATTCTGGTTATGTTCATCCCTCTTCAAGGACAACAAGGTCCCAATGCAGGTCAAGCTTTTGGCGTACACCCAAAAAAAAACGTTCTGCTGCATTCTGAGAGGTGCAATCCTTATGATGAGAGGTTAAACTAAGGCAGGTTTAATGTCTGTTTAACGTCTGCCTGCTCAAAAGGAGAATAAAGATCCCATAGCTCTAATTAAAAAGAGACAGAAGATTTTTCTGGTGTCTGGCCAATAATCCCGCAAATAAAATTGGTAATTCATTTAGTGGAGTGCTATTGAGATATCATTCTGACATGACTAGTGCTATAATGATTGCAAGGATTTTAAGAATTATTTTTTGGTTACAAAGGGATGTTGATCTGCGTCAGCAAACTCTAAAATAAAATCTAAAATCACCTAACAGAGCAATGGTTGCAGTCAGCATAGTGTCCTTTGCAATTACTTGCATACAATTAGCATTTGAAACAATACAATACAAAGTACAACATTATATTTATATAGTGCCTTTCATGTCAGGAGGATGTCCCAAGGCACTTGAAAACCCTGGGCTGGCACTCAAGCTGGGGTGGGAGCCGAGGGAAACGGGCAGGGGAAAGATAGCTGAAGGCATGGTCAAGGAGGAAGATTTCGACAGATCTTAAAAGTCTTAAGCCAGGGAGCAAGTCAGAGGAACTCCGGGATGTTGTTCCAAAGAATGGAGGCATATATGCTGAAAGCCTGACTGTTGATGGTGAGGCAGGTAGGGTGGCGAATTCGCAGTAGGCCATTAACTGTTGAGAGAAGGAAAATGTTATAGTATTTTTAGTCAAAACTTTGTTCACATACCTTGGCACTTCTTCAGAGGCCTGTCTTACTTAATACAGGATAAAGCATTCCCGTAAATGTCTCAAACCTTTTTCCTCAAGCTGCTCTGAATCTTAACAGCAAACAATTTTTTTTTATTCTCCACTATGTACTCCTGCTGTGGACCCTGGAACTTAGTAGTTAGAGCACTCGCTTCATAAGCGAGAGAAGTCTCAAAGACATGATAAGGTGCTATATCAAATGCAAGGGTTATTATATATTATATCAATATAAGGATGGATTATTATTATTATTTGTCACAAGGAAAGGTTCTTGTGCATTTTGGCATACCTCACTTGTTGCTTCTCCATTACTGCTCCTTCCTCTCTGGCGAGAAAGATGTGCCAACATGGCTTAATTGGTAGTACTCTCATAGGATCTTTAACATAAACACAACCTCGATTTAACATCTCATCAAATACCACAAAGACCACACCCTAACATTATAGTGCCTCCACAGTACTATACTGGAATGTCAGCTTTGACTGAGTCCTGATTTGAAACTTCCATCCAGAAGCGTGTTACCAACTGAGACATGTATCTAATAATGAGGTTGTTGAGCACATTGAAACACCTACTAGAATATTTCAGTATTCAATAGATGTGACTGAGATTGATACTGCGATGAACCCACAAACCCTTTAAGTCTCTCTTTGGCTCGTGATGTCATCTTGGTAGTGTATATTGCCTTCTGCTAGGATCTTCCTTTGTGGAAGAAGAGGTGGTGGTGGATGGCTGTGCAATGCTTGCGAAGAGGTGGCTGATAATGGGGAGGCAGAGTCTTTATCTTGATCTTGCATCAATGCTCATGGGTTGTGTTATGTATGTTAACATGGGACTTTGGGGTTAAAAAAGCACCTGAAGTCATTTGGAAAGACCATAATGCAGCTATGTAGTGTCAAGAGTCAAGAGTGATATCTGCCTGTTGATATATCGTATCAAATGTGCCACCGATGGAGATATCTTAATCCAGGCACTCACTAATCTCTTTGAGTAAAGGTCAACACACATTCCTGAATCTCTGGAAAGCTACTGAAATTAATGCTTTAATCTTTGCTCCAACTCAAAATCAATCTGTACTGACTCATTTATCTTGCTTCTCAATGCATCCACGCTGGTTTTGGAAGTAGATAGATGATAGTTAGTCTTAGGGCCCATTAAGTGGAGTCCTGTATCTTAGTACTTTGCAAGACTGAAAATCTGGGTTTGATTCCCGGCCAGAGCGAAATGGTTGGATAAGTTTCCTGACTGGTGTCCTGGAAACAATCCACCAAATAAAATTGCTCAATCATTTCAAGGCTGTTTGAGGGACATTGTGTTCCATTTAGCTATATATTTGTATCTGCCTACAAATAAACAGTCACTACACTTTACAGTAAATCCTGTGAAATGATTTGAGATGTTCAACAACATGATAAGGTGATATATCAAATATTACCATTATTATATAATAATCATCCTTGTATTTGATATAATAATATAATAATAATCCTTGGATTTGATATAGCGCTTTTCATGTCTTCTCGACGTCTCAAAGTGCTTCACAGAATAGGCTGTAAAGTGAATTGACCGTATATTTATGGGCGAAATGCGGCAGCCAATTGCGCACAGCAGTGTCCCACAAACAGTCGTGGATTGAAAATGACCAATTTATTATTGTTTTGGTTTGGAGGGATTATTATTAGGCGTGTGGAGTAAGGAAACTTGCCCAAGGTTTTGCCCTGCCTGGAATTGAACCCAGGTGTCTCACTTGCAAGGCGAGTGCTCTAACCACTGAGCTACAGGACTCCACAAAGTATAACGCTTTATCACGTCTTCAAGACGTCTCACAGCACTTCACAGAATATACTGTAAAGTGAATTGACTGTATATTTTGAGGGCGAAACACGGTAGCCAATTGCGCACAGTAGTGTTCCACAAACAGTCGTGGATTGAAGTGAACAATTTATTATTTTTTTTGAAGGAAGGAATTATTACCCTTGGAAAAGCGATTCACCAATCGACTAACAACCAGGTTCCTACTTACTGCTACGTAAACAGAGGTAGAGTAAGGAAACTTGCCCAATATTTAGTCCGGCTGGGAATCGAACCCAGGTCTCTCGCTTGCGAGGTGAGTGCTCTAACCATTGACTCCATATAATATAACACCTTATCACACTGTTGAAACATCTTAAAGTACTTCACAGGATTTATTGGTGGGTAGGCCTTCAATCTCTCTGCCCCCACCCTCTGGAACTCCATCCCACAGTCCCTCCGCCTAGCCCCCTCCTTTGCCTCTTTCAAGACCCGTCTCAAGACCCTACTCTTTGACTGTGCCTTCGGTCACCCTCCTACTTCTACCCTCTCCACCTTCCACGCCTCCTGATCCCAACCACCAGCTCAGGTGCAAATCCCTAACTGTCTAGTGCCTTGCAATGTCCTCCTGACATGAAAGGCGCTATACAAATGTAATTTGTTGTTGCTGTTATTTACTGTAAAGTGTAATGACTATTGTTAGGCGATATATACATCGGTGTGTTTTAAGTTGACTTTTTTTCTCCTATGTTGTCATTTATGATTTGTACAGACAACAAGTGGCCCAGACCAAGTGCTTAAAAAAAAATCCTTCTGCTTTTTCTCACATCAACAACACAACAGGAAATAGGGAACAACATTGAGTCTGCTGTGAAATTAATTGGCTGAATTAAGTCAAGTGGCTAAACTATGCAGATCTTTCGAATGAGTACATCTGTACTGCTGATACATGTGCTATGGAATCAGAGCTAAATCTCTGATTTAACTGGAAAGACCAGTGACCCATCCACACAACTGAAGAGCTGGACTAGGGAACCAGGAACATTTTCCTTGTTTGTTTTAACATTTGAATCACTTATATTCTTGATAAAGATTTCAATAATAATTAGTTTGTCCACAAATCTCTATTTGCCGTAAATCCTGTGAAACACTTTGAGGCATCCTACCAATGTGAAAAATGTTATATCAAATGCAAGGATTATTATTATAAGAAATCTATATGAAATTAATCTCTGCATCTTTTTATTTAAAAGTAACATTTATACAATGATAATATTTATAGAATGATTAGTTAAGGACTCTCATTGCCATTGTCTAAATGGAGTAAACCACAGGAGTAAGGGGAAAGGACAGTAGTATTGGGCTGTAAGGATTGCTCTTTAAAAGAACCAGCACAGACACGATGGGCTGAATGGCCTACTGTGCTTTAAATTTGATAGCTATATATCCCAACTAATGAAAGAGTTTACAGCATGGTACTTTTTTTCAGGGTCATTCTATAAATGTTCCTTTCAAAGAAATATATGGAGAAATTTGTTTCACGTAGATTGTTTATAATAATAAAACTGATTTTTATATTGGCAGACGTCACAAACCACTTCACAGAATTTAATGTGAAGTGTGGTGAGTGAATTTTGCAGGCAAACACAGCAGCTGATTTGCGTAATGTCCACAAACTGCCATGAAGTGACTGACCAGTTTTATTTCGGGAACTGTTGCCAGGACACTGGGAGAAATTTGCATCTCTTTTCGAATAGTGCCATTGTTTCTTTAACTTCCACCTGAACAGGCAGATCGGATCTCGGTTTAACGTTTCATCCAAAGGACGACAGCTCCAGGAGTGTTAGCCGAGACTATATGATTTCAAAGGCCCGATGTGAGACATGAACCTTCTGACTCAGAGGCAAGAGTGCTACCAACTGAGACAATAATTACTTAGCAATGATCAGACCCAAGAGAACCCATCACAAACATTGTAAATTCAAGCAGAATTCAATTTTCAGAAAATCCTCACAAAACAAACATTATTAACAGAACCACACGTATTATGAGTCATTCCTATTATTTGTTGATTTAATGCAACCTCACCACCATCACTTCAATTAGTTTGCCTCCAGAACATTCTTGAGTCAAATCTTTTACGCTTGCTTCCTCTCTTTTGGATTTTAAAACCCTCTTAAAATGAATAGCCAACTGTTTGTATGGTTGATGTCTTTAAATCTCATTGTTCTCGATTATATCTGTCAAGCATTTTGACATGTAGGTGAAAAGCACTATGCAAGTTGGTGTAAGTTATAGCGATTCATAATAAAATTCTTAATAATGAGTCTGAATCAAAATGTGGGCCCCATCTGAAAACTGGAAGTGAGTCCATAGAACAGTAGAAATGTACAGCATAGAAGGAGGTCATTCAGTCCATCATGGCTGTGTTGGTTCTTGGCTCTTTTGGTATTTAAATTAGTGGAAATAACCCCTTATAATTTAAACACTTCCTCCCACAGTCTCCTCTCAACCCCATTGTTATAAGGCAAACAACCCCAATTTCTCCAATCTTTCCTCACAAGTAAAACCTCTCATGCCTTGTATCATCCTACAGAATCTCCTCTGCACCCTATCTATGCCCTTGACATCTTTCCAATAGTGAGGTACCCTTCCTATAGTGAGCCACACTGATTAACGGGAACTCCGTTCCAACACTATCTACATCTCGATCAGAGTTCCTGCAGGACAGTGTAACTCATATGAGGTTATTGGAAAGGAACCACCATTTCTGACCAAGAGTTATTACGAAATCCGATTTCAAGACCTTGAGATGTCCTCCCGAAGTGAAAGGTGCTCATTAAATGCAATTTGTTGTTGTTATAGAAATTGCTGCAAATTTTGCTCAACGTATCACTTGTCACAATTACCAATTACCTTGGTCGTGGACATATTACAGATCTTTAGTATAGGCACGTCTCTAAGCATGTGTCTGGGGATATTACATCCTGTCTTCTAACTGGACGATGGCAGTGTGGATAGAATAAAACATGGGAAAAAGCTATGACAATTTCTAGGGAAATGCCCTCATGCTATGACATTTTCTATAAAGCTTTAATGGACCATAACTAATTTATTGAGTTTGTGTTGCCATCTCAATTACCCATTATTCAAAAACTTTTAAAACATCCTTGAATGGAAGCACTATAAAATAGAATGCCTGGTATTCATACCTGTTTACTTAGCTTGCAAGACAGTGCATTAGATTTTGTTCTCTGTCATTTCATATGCAGTGACCTGAAGTGAAGATAGATTGATGATTTTGTACTGTCTGTTGTCTATGCACATCACAGCTTGCACTTGGGTCTATTACTGCAGAATTGTATAACCTAATATTTCAGGTAGAAATATGAATCAGAAACTTGAATTATTTTGAACTCTATGTTAGCTGAAGAAAATGTTGACTTCTCTATATGTTATGAATGACTAGACTTTCATTGGTTAAAGCCTAATTCCCAGGCAGGGCAAAATCTTAGGCTAGTTTCCTTACTTCACATGCCTCTGTTTACCTTGCAATAAGTAGGCTGTTAGTCAATTGTCGGATCGCTCAAAAAAAATGATAATAATAATTTGATCAAGACTGTTTGTGGGACACTGCTCTGTGCAACTGGCTGCCGGGTTTTGCCCACCAAATATATAATCAATTCCTAAATTCACTTTACAGTGTATTCTGTGAAACACTTTGAGACATCTCAACAACGTAATAAGGCATTATATCAAATGCAAAGATTATTATATAATTATTAATATGATGAATTAATGTTTGCCTACAAATACACAATCACTCCATTTCACAGTAATTTCTGTGAAGCGCTTTGAGACATCCTTCTGACGTGATAAGGCACAATATCAAATGCATCGATTATTATATTATCATTAAAGGAACCCCTTAGGTGCTTGTAATCTCACTGAAGTTTACCAACACTACTATTCCTTATGTGGTACTGAAGCCAAATCATTTGCTAAGCAAATCAATGCCTTCACCCATTTTAGAAATCATATTGAGGAAAGTATTTTGAGAAGAAGAATCTCAAAAGGGAAAGCAATATTGCCATTGTAATCCGTGAGTGTTTATGGTCGCATTTTATCTTCAGAATGTCACCTTAAAGGTAGAATACACAAAATAATTTCAATTCCTAATACTATTGTTTAATAAAACCAACAAAAGAATGCCACCATCTTTCTGTTATTATATGTTTCTGTATCCAAACCATGTAACAGAGTTGGTTAAAGCTGGGTTTGGATGCAAACCTAATCTTGGCTCCTTATTAAAAAGTATTGTAGCTTGAATCAATACTTTAAGGTTCCCAGAAGTCATCAACATTTTCGTAGCCTGAGTGGTTTCTGAGAACCACCTCCAGCCTTGTGGGAATTGGTGTAGGCTATAACCCAGTTAACATGTTAATGATGTTAAACAATGTTCTGTGGTTTAAATACTACACTTCTTTCTGATTTGCTCCTTGAATTCATGATTACTGAATGCTTTATTCTGGAAGAAAAGTTTAGAGATATCTGGAATTATTTTTAGTCATCAATGAATGAATAAAAATGAAGTTTCTTACTGAGGTGGAGATTAGAAATCTGTAATACCTGTAAATTGAGATGAACACCCAGTAAAATAGACTTTTCCATTAAAAAAAGGTAATAAATTACAACAAATCTTAGGGTCAGATTTGCAGTCCATCTGAGATTTATCACATTGAATGGGCTCAGGGTAGGTTCCTCACATTATTCTCTGCAGCCCTTTATTTTAAGATTCTGATTACTCACGAACATTTCTGCTTCTTTGCTAGATGTTGGCCTAAAAATAACTTTAAAAGTTAAAATAAAGTTAAAAATAGTTCCAGTGGTTAGGATTGGAACAACAAAATCTATCAGTAAAAGTTACCAACAAAAATAACATCTATCGGTATGCTGGCAATAAAAGCAAAATCCAAAGCTAAATTATCAAAAAAAGCTCTGGCCCTTCAACCCACGACTGTTTGTGGGGCACAGCTGTACACAATTGGCTGCCACGTTTCACCCACAAAATATACAGTCAATTCATTTTACAGTATATTCTGTGAAGCTCTTTGAGATATTGGTTATATGGTGTTTGGCACCATGTAACCAACATTTCTTGATGTATCCCATCTTATGCTTGTCAACCTTGGTGATATCCTGAAGATAGTCATTGATTGACCTTCTCGCAGACTGCTAGACTTGTTCAAGGTTGTGTTCTCTTAGAACTAGCATACCAAAAATAATAATATTTACATTTCATTTTGATATAGCATGTCAGGAGGATATCTTGAAGCACTTCATAGTATGTCTGTAAAGTGGAGTGACTCTATTTTCTACGCGAGCTCAGCAGCCAAGTTGCACAGAACAATATCTCACAAACAGTCATGAAGTGAATGAATAGATTTTTTCTGAAGAATTCTTGGCCAGGACACCGGGAAAATCTAACTTCTCTCTTTGAATAGTGTCATGGGAACTCTAGCAATCCACTTGAAGAGACAGACGGGACCTCAATTTTACATCTTATCCAAAGGATGGCACCACCAACAATGCAGCATAACCCCAGCCTTGTTTTGGAGTGTCAGTCAAGTCTATGTGAGCTTAAAGATCCGACATGGTGCTCGAACCCACATCCTTCTGACTTAGAGGCAAGAAGGCTACCGATTGAGCCAAGCTGGTACATCTCCAGGTTACCTTAATTTCATATCAATATCAATAATTCATTTGTAATTTTCAGTGAAAGATGAATGTCTCTTTCCCGAAAATAAGATTATGTATAAACAGTCAGATATAGAGATTTATCCAATCTGCTTTATTCCATAAAGCAAATTAGTGATGTTTTAATGGATTTTTAAACAAGTATTCGATATAGTACCACATCAGAGGCTTATGACAAAGATTAGGCCACATGGAATTAAGGGGAATTTAACTGCATAGATAAAGAGATGGCTAGAGTCCTGTAGCTCAGTGGTTAGAGCACTCACTTTGCAAGCAAAAGGATCTGGTTTCAAATCCCAGCAGGGCGAAACGTTGGGCAAGTTTCCTTACTCCACACGCCTCTGTTTACCTAGCAGTAAGTAGGAACCCGGTTGTTAGTCGATTGGAAGATCGCTTTTCCAGGGTTATAATACATTCAAAAACAAATTGGTCACTCAATCCATGACTGTTTGCAGGACACTGCTGTGGGCAACTGACTGCCGTGTTTCGCCCTCAAAGAATACAGTCAATTCACTTTACAGTATATTCTGTGAAAAGCTTTGAGACATCTCAAAGACGTGATAAGGCACTATATCAAATGGAAGGATTATTATTATGAAAACAAAGCGTAGAGGTAACAAACTGTCAAACTGAGAAGATGCAGTCAGTTGTGTTCAACAGGTGACTGTGCTGAGTCGACTCTAGCTGATATTATCTGGATTGAGGAATTGAGGGAGAGCAATATTGAAATTTATTTTTGAATGACTCTAAATCAGGGGCATGGCAAAATGTGTTGAGGATTTTGAAAGACTGGAGGAGAACAAGTGGATGGGCAAATGTAGTTTAATGCATTTTAACAGATGAAGTTTAATGCCAAAACACTGTGAAGTGATTCAGTTTGACAGTAAGAATAGGGAGGGGAAATACTAGAACCAGAGAACATTTTGAGAATAGTAAATTAGATGAACAGGTTGAATTCATGCAACTATTCCATTTGTAATTATTAACGTGTTAAATGTAACAGCCAATGAATAATATATTTAATCTGCCCCTTGCACACGTCCCATCAAACTTCATCTGATTCCTCTGATCCATCATTTAGGTTAAAGAAGAATTTACGCATCATGTCTGTGCTGTCTCTTTTGAGAGCAATCCTTTCAGTCCTATTTACCAGCTCTTTCCCCATATCACTGTAGATTACTCCTTTTTAGGCATTTATATAGTTCCTTTTTGAAAGCTAATATAAATTCTGCCTCAACCATTGATCAAGGCAAGGCATTCCATATCCTGACTACTCTGTATATGAAAACATTTCTTCCCTTTGCTCATTAACTAACTAACATAAATTGATACCCTATAATCACTGACTCACAACCAGTATATACAATTTCTCCCTATTGACTCAAACCCTCATAATTCTAAAGATCTCTTCCAGATCACCCCTCAACCTTCTTTGTTCCAACGGAAAAAGTCTCAATCTTCTATTTGGATCTATACAGCTGCACAATCAGATACAATGTGATATTCCCCACTCTTGCAACTATTAGCATTCTGCTGAAGAGCAGAGAGGTGCATATAAATCTATGCAGCAATATGTTCTTCTGTTGGTGAGAACTAAATACAAACTCTCTCAACTGATTAGACTATCTAATTCTCATTAAGCTTTGAAAAAATCCATTCATTCCCATCCATACCTCATTCAAGAAACAAATTAAAATCACTTGCAACAAACTGTGGTCCCATTTGGATACAAAATGGCAGGGGGCGGGGTGGGGTGTGTGTGGGCGCTGCCCTTTCTATTGAGGTAGACACTAGTTTACACTCTCTGACAAGGCAGTCAATCGGAAGATTGCTCTTCAGAAGGGCAATGAACCTCCTCGTATCTACAGCTTGGTTTCTGTCATGCAATACAGACTTGTACTGAGATGACATGGTGATGAGTAATGCTACTGCATTAACATACATTGCCACTGAGAAGGGACACATGCATTTTCAATCCCTGAAACTTTTAGCAACCAATCCATGTGTCTCTCAGCAGGGGGAACGGAAAATAGAAGAGGGAAGTCACACCCAGGTGGTCTCTGTCAGCTGAACATCTGACCTCCCCAAGCATTTAGTCAGGTGGATGATGAAGGGGGTTAAAGAAACAAAACAGAGAGAATGATCTTGGTAAAACTATACTACATTGAACTCATTTACATGCTATAAGAAATGCTTCTGCAATCTAATGCACTTTGCAAGCAGTATGAAGTCTGAATGTAAGTGGTACTCAAACAATAAACTATATCCAGTGTCGTTCTTATAAATACGAATGATGAGGAACAGTGACTGTACTGTTAAAACTACGTGTGACAACTAGCATTATTAGATCTTATTATGTTGGGTTATTATTCACTGGAGCCCCCATTACAGATATAAAAACATAACGGAAGCATGTGGTACGATTTTCATATTTTATTTCCTCATTTATTTTTATGACTGTTCATTTCAAAACAGGAGATGCTCAAAACAAAACTGTCAAAAGTTGGATTAACATATGCATTTCACACTGAGGAGAATTTCATCTCCTTAGTATCCAGTTGCTAGAAAGGTCAGGGTGATAAACCATCTAATCACTTGAAGACATGCTTTAACCAGTAGGACATTAAGTTGTTTTTGAAGGCAAGATGAGTTAAAGGCTTTTTATTTCCACAAAAGATAGTTCCACTTACAGTCTCTGCAAGCCCTACAGCCATCATTGCCGATGAACCTTACAGAATAGCCAACTTGTTTAATGATTTTTTTTCATTCCAATGGTTTTCCATCCAACTTTAAAATAGTCAGAGTGAGAGAATGGAATTGTTCCAACAAACCATTTTATTGCTTATACTTTCAGTTTCAGGCTAGACAGGGGTCTCCTTGAAGTTGAACTAACTCTAAGGTGACATGTCTGGTAACGGACTGTCAGAATCGAGCCAGCCCTCTGTGGCAGTCTTGGTAGTCCGGTTCCTGAGCCAGGCAGGTCGACAGTATTCCAGGGCACTGCTGATGACTCCACAGACAGCCTGGCTCATCGACAGTCACTGGGGCAGGGTCTCTGCCCACTCAGCTACCGTTAACCCAGCTAGCCAAAGTTCTAACGGGTAGGTTGATCCTAGCTGGACACGGGAAAGCTTGCCAGACAGCACTATCAATGGCAAGCTATGTGAGTTTAGCTGATTAGACACAGTATCCCAACTCTGGGGTCCCCAAACCTTGGCTCTTGCCAACCTGCGCCTAATACTTTCCAGAATTAGGTAAATCGGGAGCGGAGATAGGAGAGCGCGGGGCGGAGCCGAGGCCTGGCTGTGTATAACAGCACAGCCAGTTGAGGAGCCACTCAATCGAGAGCAGAGTTAGGAGAGCGCGGGGCGGGGGGAAGTGACGGGGCGGCGCGATTCACAACGTCACGTCGGCGTGACGTCATAGTTAAAAACATTTTTTCTTAAAAATTAATTTTTTTTAAAAACAACCCAACAACAACAACAACAACAAAAATATCCTGGAAGTCTCTGGCATTGCCATCCCAGCCATGGCCTGGGAGGCTGAGCCTGAGGGCTGATGCCGTCCCGCTGATCGCTTGCTCCCGGTCTCTGCGTGCGCGTTTTGACTGCCGCCCCGACCCGAGCTTCGTCCTCCACTCTAAATGTCTCTCCTCCCACCCCCCTCTATGTCTCTCCTCCCATCCCCCTCTATCCGCAACTCCCTCTCTGTCCTTTTCTCCCACCGCCCTCCCCGCCTTCTCTCTCTCCTCGACCTCATCACCACTTCCTTCTGCTCCAGCCTGGGCATCCTTCGCCAGGCCCATCGTGGCTCCTGGCACTGGCTGTCCCACATGTCCCATCACTCACTCCCTCTGCTCAAACCGCTTCCTTAAGGCAAACCCAACTCTGCCTTCCCTCATACATACCCTCCCCAACTCTCCACTCTCTACAACTTTCTCTCCTGTACACCCGAAAATCCTCTCCGCACCTCTCTCTCCTCCCTCCCTCCCCCCTCCAGCAAACCCACCCGCATTTCCCTCCAAAGTGTCCGTTCCCTCACAAATAAAATCCTCACCATCCACGACCTCATCCTGGACGAGCACCTTGACATTCTTGGGCTCACCGAAACCTGGCTCTCCCCTAATGACCCTGCCCCCTAGTGGAAGCTCCCCTCCAGGCTACACTTTCCACCACATCCCCCGTCCAAACCAATGTGGCGGCGGGGTGGCCTTCATTTCCAAAGCCTCCCTTGGCCTCACCCCCTACTCCTCTGGCTGCTTCCCATCCTTTGAGCACCTCACCCTCTTCCACCTCCATCTCCCTTTGAAAATCCTCCTTGTTCACTGCCCCCCTTAGCTCCCCGGTTCCTTCCACACAGACATCTCTATTCTCCTCTTTTCCCTGTCCCTCTGCTCCGAGCGCCTGCTCATAATGGGCGATTTCAACCTGCACCTAAACTCCCCTTGCACCACTTCTGCCGACTTCACTGCCCCCCTCTCCTCCCTAAACCTTACCCTCCATATAAATTCACCTACCCACAACCGTGGTCGTGTACTTGACCTCGTCATCACCCATGGCCTTGACATTTCCAACCTCAGCATAGCGGACAAGGGCATCTCGGACCACTTTTTCATCTCCTTCTCTCTCACATCCCTCTTTCCTCCACCAAGCTCTCAAACATCCTTTACCGCCCTTGGAAAAGGATACTCCTTGAGACCCTCACAAAGGCCCTTTCATCATCAAACATCCTATCCCTCTGGTCTTCCACCTGCGGAGATCCAGAAGCAGCCGTCCAGCTGCTCCATGATCGCCTCTCCTCCACCTTCAACTCCCTCGTCCTCCTAAAATCCAGGACCATCTCCAAACCACCCGATCCCCCTGGCACAACAACCATCTTCGCCACCTAAAAACCCAAATCCGTCTGCTTGAGCACAGATGGCGGAAAACTGGCCTGATAGTCCACCGCCAACTGTGGCTCAAGCATTCCCACACCTACCGCCGTTCTTTGCGCAAAAATGGCCTTCTACTCCATCATCATCTTGGAGGCTAAACTCAACCCTAAAATCTTTTTTTCCACCACCTACTACCTCCTCCGTGCACCCCCTCAGGCCTCCTCAATCTTCATATCAAAACCCAAGTAAGAGGAGGTCATGGACTTCTTTTCATCTAAAATACTTAACATCCGCCAGGCAGCCTCATCCACCTGCCTCTTGTCACCCACCACCTTGCCCTCTCTGTCCCCCTCACCTTCCTCATCATCTGCTCCTGCCACCAACCCCATTCTACATTCCTTCCTCCCCATCTCTCCCTCCTCCCTCTCACCCACCATCCCCTCCATGAAACCCACCACCTGCTGCCTCGACCCCCTCCCCACCAACTTACTGGTCACCCAGCTCCCCCTTCTCTGCCCACTACTGGCTGACATCATCAACCAGTCCCTCTCTTCCGGATCAGTCCCTGCCTCCCTTAAAACTGTTGTCATCACCCCCCTCCTGAAAAAACCTTCCCTAGATCCTTCAAACCCCAGCCATTCCTGCCCTATTTCTAACCTGCCCTTCCTCTCAAAAGTTCTAGAATGCGTTGTTGCCAACCAACTCTGTGCACACCTCTCCTCCCACTCCCTCTTCGAACCCCTCCAGTCCGGTTTCTGCCCTGCCCACAGTACAGAGGTTGCGCTTGTGAAAGTTACAAACAACATCTTCTCTATCTGTGACCAGGGCTCCCTCTGCCTCCTTGTCCTTCTGGACCTCTCTGCCGCGTTCGACATAGTCATCATGCCATCCTCCTCCACCTTCTTTCCTCCATCATCCACTCAGTGGGACCGCACTCGCCTGGTTCGAGTCCTACCTCACAAACCTCCAGCAGTACATCTGCACAAACAGCTTCTCCTCCCGCTCTCACTCGGTCACCTGCGGTGTACCCCAAGGATCCATCCTTGGCCCCCTCCTCTTTCTGATCTACATGCTCCCTCTTGGGGATGTCATCCGCAGACATGAGGTACATTTCCAAATGTCCACCTAACTCTATTTTTCCATCTCTCTTTGCGACCCCCAGTCCCCTGATGTTCTGTCAGCCTGCCTGTCAGATCTCAGGGGCTGGATGACCGCAAACTTCCTTCAGCTGAATGTTGACAAGACGGAAGCCATACTCTTTGGCTCTTGTCAATGTCTAAAATCTCACGGCTCTCACCTCCTCCACCTACCCGACCTCCCCCTAAAACTCTCCGAACCCATAGGCAACCTAGGCGTCAGTTTCGACTCCCAATTATCCTTCCTCCCCCACATCCAGTCCCTCACCAGCATCGCTTTCTTCCACCTCCGACGGATCGCCCGTCTCCGCCAATACCTCTCCCCAAAAGCCGTTGAAACTCTGGTCCATGCCTTTGTCACCTCTCGGCTGGACTATTCTAATGCCCTCCTCCCCGGTCTCCCATCCACCACCATCCATAAAATCCAAATCATTCAAAACTCTACCGCACGCATTCTCACCCACATGAAACTCTGCTCCCTGATCACCCCAGTCCTTGCCCGACTGCACTCCATACCTATCCCAGAGAGGATCGATCTCAAGGTCTTCACCCTTGTATTCAAGTCCCTGCACTCCTCTGCACCCCCCTACCTCTCTGAGCTCCTCTCTCCTCAAAACAGTACCCGTTATCTCCATTCCTCCGGGTCTGGCCTCCTCCTCATCCCCCGAATCCTCCCTCTGCAGCCGTGCCTTCAGCCGCTATGCCCTGAGGCTCTGGAACTGCCTTCCTCAGTCACTTTGTTTCGTTCCCTCCCTTCCCATTTTCATGTCTCTGCTGAAGACCTTTCTTTTCGACCGCGCCTTTGGTTACCTTCCTCCCCCTCCCCCTGGCTCGGTCCCGGGATCCATTACTGTAAAGCACTCTGAGATGCCGTCCAGCGTGGAGGACGCTACATAAATCCAAGTTGTTGTTGCTGTTGTTAAGCAGGATAGTCCCTCCAGGGAGAGTGTGTGTACTCCATTCCAAAATTCTATCTCTGGAATTTCCTTGA
Source organism: Callorhinchus milii (assembly GCF_018977255.1). Classification (NCBI taxonomy): domain Eukaryota; kingdom Metazoa; phylum Chordata; class Chondrichthyes; order Chimaeriformes; family Callorhinchidae; genus Callorhinchus; species Callorhinchus milii. Next base: position 65,601,147 of record NW_024704745.1, on the reverse strand, counting down.
GTAGGTGGGATGCATGGAAATCTTAGTTTGGTTTGGGTACTCTTAAGCACGGAGATGGGTTTCCGAATGTGTCAGACACCTGGTTGACCCCCAAAAATAAAGGCTGGTTACTTTGGGACTTGTCAAAAGTCTGTTGCATAGCTTCATCTTGTTCACCTAACTTACTATTCTCAAAATGTGCCCAGATCTCGTTTCTTAACCACCCACATGTGATTATTTTCTGATCTGTTTCCTTGAAATTTGAAGTTCATGAAGGTCATGCCATTATTTAAAAATAATTCAGTCCTTGATGTTAACAGCAACAAGGTAATTTCATTGCTATAAAAGTTCTCAAAAGCTGTGAAAAGTTTACATGGTAACTTGGGAACTCAGGCTGTAGATCTTAAAAATGTTCGTCTTCTAATTGTCTGCTGTCCTTGTTGCGTGCACTTAAACAGTTTTAGGTTATGATGATGAATGAAGTGATTTAATACTTTCGATCTTAAGAAAGGTGAAAAGCCTTTGCTGTGTAAGCCTTTCCTGCTGGTAAATCATACCGTTAGAATGGCTATGCTATAGAGAACTAGACTGCTACTAAACATCTCATTCTCAGAACTAAAGGAGGGGAGAAGAGAAGAAAAACAGTCAATACGGTTGTTAATTCATAAGCACAATAGTGTCTTGCATTATTTATTTGGGCGACGTCAATGTGATTTTAGACTTAATCATTGCACTAACCTGACATTACTTGAATTATCTTTAGTGCTATACTGTATTTCAATATTAGGGCAACAACGTCCTGCATATTCTACTTTACTGTCTCCACTAACGGCTTCTCCTCCAGTGCCCGCACCATCACATGTGGTGTCCCTCGGGGCTCTGTCCTTGCTCCCCCCCTTTTCAGCATCTACATTCTCCCCCTTGGTAACATCATCTGTAGTTATGGGGTCAACTTCCACATGTATGCGGATGACACCCAACTCTACCTCTCTGCCTCCACCCTCGACCTGTTGGACATCGAGTCCTGGATGAAAGCTAACTTCCTCCAGTTGAATGTCAACAGGACTGAGGCCCACCTGCTTGGCTCCCATCAGCGCCTCCATACCTTGGGCGCTGACAGCATCACCCTTTATGGATGCAGTCTACACATCACAGAGCCAATATGGAACCTCGGGATTCTGTTCAACCCTCAACTGTCCTTCATTCCCCACATCCGTACCATGACCCACTCTGCCGTTTCCCCACCTCCGCAATATTGTCCGGCTCCAGCATTGTCTCCACCCCAAGCCGCCGAGACCCTCATCCACAACTTTGCAAACTCTCTGCTTATTGACCTCCCCAACTCCTTCCTCTACAGGCTGCATATCATCCAGAACTCTGCAGCTTGTGACCTCTCCCACACCAGACTCCGCGGCCCTATCACCCCACCCACACCCGACTCCACTGGCTCTCCATCACTCAGACGATACAGGACCTGGTCCTCACCTTCAAAGCTCCCCACGGATTGGGTATAAAATACCAAGCTCCGTGACAACACTCTCTGGACCTCCATCCCACAGTCCCTCCGCTTCAGCCACTCCCTCGACTCCTCCAAGACCCATCTCAAGATCCTCCCCTTCGGTCATCCTACTTCCCCTACCCTCCCCACTCTCCACCCTTCCTGATCCCAACCACCAACTCAGGTGCAGATCCCTGACTGTCCAGCATCTTGAGACATCCTCCTGATGTAAAAGGCACTGTACAAATGTAATTTGTTGTTGTTGTTTACAGACATATATTTAGAATTTGGATCCATGTTGTATTTAACAAGAAACATCGCTGTAGAGTCTCGTGTGGACATTATTGACATAAAAAGCTCACAGAAATCAAAAATAGGAACATAAGATTGTCTGGAGTTAGAGAAGACCTTTGTGGCTCATCTGATCAGTCCCATTGTTTTAAAAATGTAATTTTATACTATATCTCTCATACCCCTCAATCAATTTCTTGCCAAATAGCTACCTAATTACTTCTTGATTTGGTTGAAACAATCTCCCTCAATAATATATCACACCATTACTTCATCTCCCTTAACTCCTCAAACCCTCCCCCCCCAACACCCAACTCCATCCGTGACCCTCTCACTCCGCAGTCCAACTGCCTCGCCCCCTTCCTTGCTTCCTTCAAGACCCATCTCAAGACTCTTCTCTTCGACCGTGCCTTTGGTCACCCTCCTTTCCCTACTGCCCCCCATCTTCCCTAATCCCGACCCGCAGCTCGGGTTGGAAACACTGATTTTCCAAAGCTTTGGGACAGTCCTCCTGACGAAAGGCACTATACAAATGTAATTTTGTTGATGTTGTTGTTAGGCGCTTCTATGTAAGGTAATTCTGGAGTCCTGCAGCTCAGTGGTTAGAGCACTCACCTCACAAGCAAGAGACCTGGATTTGATTCCCAGCAGGGCGAAATGTTGGGCAAGTTTCCTTACTGCACACGCCTTTGTTTACCTAGCAGTAAGTAGGAACTCGGTTGTCAGTCGACTGGCGGATCGCTTTTCCGGGGGTAATAAAAAGTAATAACAATAAATTGGTTACTCAATCCACGACTGTTTGTGGGACACTGCTGTGCGCAATTGGCTGCCGCGTTTCGCCCACAAAATATACAGACAATTCACTTTATTCACTATATTCTGTGAAGCGCTTTGAAACGTCTCAAAGACATTATAAGGTGGTATATCAAATGCAAGGATTCTTCTTATTATTATAATTCAATCTGCAATGTCTATGCATTTCCCCCCTTCTCGGTTTAAGTCCTTGTTGTAAATCATGACTTTTATTTTAAAAATTTTATAGATTTTATAGACCATAGAAAATGCAGCATAGGAGGATGTCATTTGGCCCATTGACCCCAAGCAGGGAAACCACTGGAGCAAACTACTCTATTCACAAATCCCTGCTTTTCCCAAATTGTGTTATAGATTATTCCTCTTGAAATGATGACTTAATTCCGTTTTAAATGCTGTTATTTTCTCAACCTCAATTTCAGCTATTTTCAAGTCAGAGAAGTATTGTAAGTCTTTTTATTGAAACAACAGGGTGGAAAGCTACATAGGAAAAGAGGTAAATCAACATTAACAGTAAATAATAATTATACTTGCATTTGATTTAATCCCTTATCTCTTTGTCAAATTTTTGCAAAGCACTTCACAGGATTTTACTGTAAAGCACAGTGACTAGGTATTTGTAGGTGAACGCAGCAATCAATTTCCATACAGAAATGTCTCACAAACAGCCCTAAAGTGAATGACCAAATTGTATCTGGGGGATTGTTGGCCAGCATTCTCTTCTATTTTCCAATATTACCATGGTATTGGAATTTCGGAAAATTCTTAAATTCAGTTTTAATTTGCATAATAACATAAGAAATGCTACATGAAAAAAGACCAAGGTCCATTCTAGTACTATATCAATTTGAAAACCATTTTCCTGCCTGACCTTAAATTTTAAGACAACAGCCTTATGTCTGCGATCCGGTCAGGTTTGGGAAAGTGCCATGAAAGCCCTTGAAGTGTAAGAAATCACAGCCCTGAACATTCAACTCAAAGGAGATGATGGAAAAGGGGGAAATGCCTGACTTTGCAAAGAAGCTGTGGTTGAAGAAAAAAGCATCAACCTACTTAAGAGGAAACTTGATGTATACATGAGGCAGAAGGGAACGGAGTGAGTGAGTGAGTGAGTGAGTGAGTGAGTGAGTGAGTGAGTGAGTGAGTGAATGAGTGAGTGAGTGAGTGAGTGAGTGAGATCAGAAGAGATGGAGACGAATGTTGCGAGCCACATGTCTTGTAACTTTCTATGTAATTCTACATAATATGATTTCAAAGGTCTCCTGTCCAGATGGAGCAGAGGGAGCAATAGGGGGTTGTTTATGAAATATCTTCCGTACTTTTCTTCATATGATTTTTCCCATTTTGTTTTGCTTCTTGGAGATAGGTTTTTGAGGATTTTGAACATCAATGTTAAGGATGTTAATACCTATATAATCTTAAACAGGGAGGTTGTTGTTCCATGAGTATATTGCTATGTCCAGTACTGTGTAACATTTAAATTAATAAAGGTGCCACAGTTTTCTTTTATTGGCTGTGAATATTGCAGACAATTTAAAGAAAGTTTTCCACGAAGAGTCCAGGTGCTCATTACACAGTCAGTCTTGTCATGGGAACAAGCCAATTGTGTTCTTCTATTGCAAAACTGTGGAAACCACATAACTCACCAAAGAAGGGTGATTGAACCTGGGAACCTGGTATGCTCCAGGTCAACTGTATGGCTCATTTCCACACACTACAACACATGTACTAAATGAGCAATCAGGATCAAATTTTCCAAATCGTTGTCAAGTTTTCTAAAAAAAATAGATCCTGTTTAGAAACCTGAGGCCTGAAATACCTCATGGTCTTAGTCTTACAATTTAAGTTCATACAGAATTTTGGAAAATTCTTAAATTCAGTTTTAATTTGGAATTTTTCTGCCTGATCTTAAATTTTAAGACAACGCCTTAAAATTTAAGCCTTGAGGGCTAAATATCATTAATATGGTATAGTATGTGTTGTGTGTTATTCATATAAAATTCAACTTATATATAACCTTACATAAGTCATTTATGCAAGTTTGCCATAACTCATACTTTGCGTAAGTCATATTAAATGCTATGGTCCCAACTGATACGACTTAAGTGAGTTTTACAACAACAACAACTTAACTTATAGAGTGCCCTCCATGCAGGGTAGTGTTCTTAGACCACTTAACAGTGGCAGAGCCTGACTCCGAGCCGGGGTGGTGGGGGAGAGCTGATCATAAGCACGGTCAAAGAGGAAGGTTTTCAGGCGGGACTTGAAAAAGGGGAGAGAGGGGGCAAGGCAGAGGGATTGAGGGAGAGTGTTCCAGAGTTTCAGGGTGTAGTGACTGAAAGCGTGACCTCCGATGGTGTTCAAATTGAATTAGTCTGCAAAAATACACAATTACTACACTTTATAGTAAATTCTGTGAAGCTTTTTGAAACATTCTCCCAATGGCAAAGGTGTTATATCAAATGTAAAAATTACCATTATTATTATTATTGTTATTATTATTATGTGAAATAGAAATGCATCAGAAAGTCATGACATCCTGGAATTAGACACAATCCTTGGACATGTTGCCATTTTCAACTTAATGATGACATTAAATTAGTTGATAAACCATACAACATGTGTAAAACAAGATAGACTGGTGAATAATTCATATACAGCTGACATTGATGCTTTCATCCAAGTAGTTCTAACACACAGATGGTGAGGATCCTTAATTACAAACAACTGAAACTTTATCTTCTTAACATTTCAAAGTGGAATAGATTTCCCCCTCCCCCCCCCCGGGACCTAACAGTTTCCTGAGCACTATTGATTTTTACAGCTAACAATTGTGGGGAGGCGTAGTTTAATGATTCAAGAACAAAATAGTGTCACAATTTGCATATAAGTTTTCAAATTGTACAATTGTAGAATGATAGCATATTATGTGATCCGTGTTTCATGAGACATTGAGCTCATTAACTCCACACAAGCCACCTTGACTAATCCCATTCTCACATTTGCTCTCCATATCCTTTACAATTCCTTTCTCTCAAGCATGTGTTAGATTTGCTGAGTGAGTTGACATTACTGTACTTTTAATGTAGAAAAATTGAACACACACCAGCAGCTAGATTAGCAGGAACAAGACAAAACACATAAGAAGCACTAAGTTTGTTCCACTCAATTAAAAGAGAAAATGATAAACTATAAAAAAAACATTAATATAAGACTAGCAATAAAAACAGCATTGGTAGCAACATGGGGCTTGTGTTTTTACAACAACAACAAGATTACATTTGGATAGTGCCTTTCACGTCGGGAGGACGTCCTAAGGCGCTGGACAGAGTACAGCATTTCAGACCCGAAGGGAAGGGGCGTGGCCGATGGCATGGGTGAAGAGAAGGGTCTTGAGGCGGAACTTGAAGGAGGCTAAGGAGGGGGCGAGGTGGAGTGACTGGGGGATGGAATTCCGGAGGTTGGGGGCAGAGTGGTTGAAGGCTCTCCCGTCAATGGTGGAGTGGGTGGTCGGGGGACATGGAGCAGGCCAGAGCCGGCTGAGCGGAGGAAACAGGTGGGTTGGTAGGGAGTTAGGAGGTCGCAGAGGTAGAGTGGGGTGAGGCCATGTAGGGCTTTGTCGGTGAGAACCAGGATCTTGAACTGGATCCTCTGAAGGATAGGGAGCCAATGGAGTCGGGCTAGAGTGGGAGAGATGGGGTCATGGAGTTTGGTGCGGGAGAGGACACGGGCTGCAGAGTTCTGGATCATCTGCAGCCTGTGGAGGGAGGAGTTGGGAAGGCCGACAAGCAGGGCATTTGCATAGTCGAGCCTGGAGGTGATGAAGGCATGAACAAGAGTTTCAGCGGCCTGAGGGGTGAGGTAGTGGCGGAGTTGGGCGATGATACGGTGGTGAGGGAAGGTAGAGTGGGTCATGGCTTGGATGTGGAGAAGAAGACAGTTGAGGGTTGAACAAGACACCTGGGTTCCTGACTGGCGGTGAGTTGTAGTGTGCAACCATGGAGTTTGATGCTGCCAGAGCCTGAGGTGCTGAGGCACTGGCGCGAGCCAATCAGGAGGGCCTCAGTCTTGTTCACATTCAACTGTAGGAAACTTGCCCTCATCCAGGACTTGATGTCCGACAGATGGTCTGTCAGGACAGCAGTGGTCCTGGAGTTGAGGGTAGTGGCAGAAAGATAGAGTTGGGTGTCATCCGCATTCATGTGGAAGTTGATTTTCAATTAAAATATAACGGCTATTAAAATCATGGATTAGAATAAGGTTAAGTATGGCTCACCAAACTTTCTTGCTTATTTTGAATGACACTGACCAAAGCAAACAGGAGACAGCATTAAGGGAGAGTGTTTCAAAGTTTCAGTACATAGCGGCTGAAAGCGCGACCTCCAATGGTGGGGTGCAGGGTGTGAGGGAAGAGTAGGAGGCTGGAGCCAGTTGAGCAGAGGTGCCGGGTGGTGGATTGGGGAGTGAGGAGGTCGGGGAGGTACGGAGGTACCAGAGAGTGAAAGGATTTGAACACAAGTGTGAGGATCTTGTAGTCGATCTGTTCAGTGATGGGGAGCCGGTGGAGCCTGGCCAGAACTGGTGAGATTTGGGAATGGAGTTTGGTCCGGGTCAGTATGCAGGTGGCAGAGTTCTAAATGAGCTGGATCTTTAAAGATAGATAAAGAGGGGGTGGGGTGGTGGGAGGGGTTAGGGGCGTAGTGGCAAGATAAACCAATACCTTGTGAAGTACTAAAATACTGCTTCATGTTCGCCATCAGTAACAGCAAAACTTCAACAGCTGTCAATTGTTTGAGCTCGTCTTGGGTAAAACCATTGTGGTGAAGTCGAGGGAGTTTCACACTGTGATTTGTTGATAACTATTGCGTGCTTTCCACTACATTTTTGGCTACTGTGAAAATTATAATAATCCTTGCATTTGATATAGTACCTTATCACATTGTTGAAACATCTCAAAGTGCTTCACAGGATTTACTGTAAAGTGTAATTACTGTATATTCGATGGGGAACACAGAAGCTAATTTGTGCACACCAATGTCCCACAAAAAGCCATGAACTGAATGATTAATTTGATCTCGGGGATTGTTGGCCAGGCCACGAGGAGAAACTCCCTTCTCTTTTTGAACAGTGCCATTGGATCTTTAGCATTCACCGAGTTTAGCATCTCATCTGGAGGTCTGCACCTCTGACAATGCAGGGCTCCCCCGGTCTGCACTGGAGTATCAACATATATTAGGAGTTCAAAATCCCGATGTGAGGCTTGAACACACAACCTCTGAGTCAGAGGTGAGAACTGAGCCAGGCCGAAACCCATAGTACATGCCTGATTCCCCCTTCACAATATATAATTGATTAATTGATTACTGCATTGATTCAATTCCAATGTTCAGATCAACCCCCTTTAAAGCATCAAGAATTTTATTTTTAATAATACATCATTTTAAAATTCTAAGTATTGGAAATGAAAAAACCTTTGTTATAGTGTTCTGCTGTGTGTTAACCTTCATTCCTTTGATGCGAATAGAAAACCCAAAATAAACTTGCCAAAATAAACTTGTTCAATGCCAATTGAACAAATGGCTGGTATTCAGACTGCATAATTCAACAGCTGTATATATGAGAGCTAAGCCATGTAGATTCCTTAATTGATGCATTACAATCCCATTGATTGATGACCAACTGGAGTAACATTAAAAATCCCACTCTCAGGAAGTGCATTCTGAGCCATTAAACTAATGTCCCATTTGACTGTTCAGGTGGACTTTAAAGATTCCATGGTGTTATTTGAAAAGAGAAGGGAGGTTTTCCCGGTATCCTGGCCAACAATCCCCGAAATAAAATTTAGCACTCTCCCCGTAGCTGTTTGTGGGATATTGCCTCGCAAGCAAGAGGACTTGGGTTTGATTACCGTTCAGGGCGAAACGTTAGTCAAGTTTCCTTAATCCACCACTACTGTTTACCTAGCAGTAAGTAGAAATCCACTTGTAATCGATTGGTGGATTGTTTTTCTGGGAATAATAATCCCTTCAAAAATAAAATTTAAAAAATAATAATTTGATCAAATTATTTTTGCTGTGTGCAATTGGGTGTCGCGTTTCACCCACAAAATATACAGTAAAATCACTTAACAGAATATTCTGTGAAGAGCTTTGAGATGTCTCAAAGATGAGATAAGGTGGCTTATCAAATGTAAGGATTTGTAAGTGTCCTAGACAGTGAGGTCACATCCAGAAACTTGCCTTGCTGCAGTGCCGGTTCCCAGAATCCGGGAATGTGCTCACACTGAGCTGTGTGTACAAATGAGCAGGTTGTGGGTTACTGGAATATTCAACTTGAGCATCGCACTGCACCATGTGTCATTGTCGGAGTACTGCTGGAGTCTAACCAGCTAAAGCTGCATAGCTTGCCATTGACAGCATTATCTGGCAAAACGTAGATCAGATCTGATGCATCAATTGTTGAAACTTCTATTTAAAACAAAGTTGATATTATGTTGTAACTGACTTGAATTAGGGAATGTTTTGCATTCCAATTCATCCCAATTTTTATCCCAATTTAAATCCCAATTGATATCAATATTTCCGACATATCCACTGAAGTTACTTCCGCGGTAAAGGATCTATGGATCTGTCGAATATTTTCCCCCTGAATTTTCTTTGTTTCAAATAAAATAGAACAAAATAAACACCTCAAAAGTTCACAGCTTTTTATTATAATAATAATAATAATAATAATCCTTGCATTTGATATAATAATAATAATAATAATCCTTGCATTTGATATAGCGCTTTTCACGTCGGGAGGACGTCCCAAAGCGCTTCACAGAATATACTGTAAAGTGAATTGACTGTATATTTGTGGGCGAACGCGGCAGCCAATTGCGCACAGCAGTGTCCCACAGACAGTTGTGGATTGAAAATGACCAATTTATTATTGTTTTGGGTTTTTTGGAGGGATTATTATTAGGCGTGTGGAGTAAGGAAACTTGCCCAAGGTTTCGCCCTGCCTGGAATTGAACTCAGGTGTCTTGCTTGCAAAGCGAGTGCTCTAACCACTGAGCTACAGGACTCCACGATTATCTGGATTAAAAAACGTTAATGGTGCTTAATTATGAATTTGCATAAGGCTGTTGACAGAAGAATAGTTACCCTGGCACAGGTCCTGACGAAGATTGAAAATAATAATAAAATGCTAGAAGACTGTATTTTAAATACAATTGTCATGAGAGCAAAGCATTTGCTGCATACATATTTTATTTAAATAATTTTTACATATAATTGTTATTATTCCTGTAACAACTGCTGCACATAGCAAAATGGGCTATCTTCACCTATATAATACACCTATAAGTAGGAGTGGGCAAGGCCATGGAGGGCCTTGAAGGTGAGGCCAAGAATTTTGAACTCAATCTTCTAAGGGATTCAAAACTCTGCCGCCCGCATTCTCACCCGCACAAAACTCCGCTCCCCAATCACTCCAGTCCTTGCCAGACTGAACTGGCTGCCTATCCAAGAGAGGATCGATTTCAAGATTCTCACCCTTGTATTCAAGTCCCTGCACTCCTCTGCACCCTCCTACCTCTCTGACCTCCTCTCTCCTCAAAACAGTACCCGCTGCCTTTGTTCCTCCGGGTCTGGCCTCCTACTCGTCCCCCGAGTCCTCCGCTCCACCCTCGGCGGCCGTGCCTTCAGCCACTATGCCCCAAGGCTCTGGGACTGCCTTCTTCATTCCCTTCGTCTCACTCCCTCCTTTCCCATTTTCAACACTCTGCTGAAGACCTTTCTTTTCGACCGCGCCTTTGGTCACCTTCCCCCCCCTCCCCCTGGCTCGGTCCCGGGATCCATTACTGTAAAACGCTCTGAGACGCCGTCCGGCATGGAAGGCGCTATATAAATCCAAGTTGTTGTTGTTGTTGTTGAGCCAGTGGAGCCAGGCGAGGGTGGGTGTGATGGGGTCACGGAGCCTGGTGCGGGAGAGGAGATGAGCTGCAGAGTTCTGGATGACCTGCAGCTTGTGGAGGGAACAGTTGGGAAGGCCGACAAGCAGGGCATTGGCATAGTCGAGCCTGGTTGTAATGAAGGCATAAATGAGGGTTTTGGCAACCTGAGGGGTGAGACAGAGATGGGAGTCATGTAACATTACGGAGGTGGGGGAAGGCAGAGCGGGTCATGGCATGGAAGTGGGGGAGGGAGGACAGTTGAGGGTAGAACAGGATGCCTAGGTTTCTGACTGGCTTAGTGAGGTGGATTGTGCATCCTTGGATGCTGATGCTGTCTGTGCCTGAGGTGCAGAGGCGCTGTTGTGAGCCAATCAGGAGATCCTCAGTCTTGATGACGTTCAACTGTAGAAAGTTGGCTCTCATCCAGGACTTGATATCTGAGAAGCAGTCTGTCAGGTCTTCAGTGGTCTTGGAGTTGAGGGTGGAGGTAAAGAGATAGATTTGGATGTCATCCACATACATGTGGAAGTTGACCCCATGTCTGCGGATGACGTCACCAAGAGGATAGTGTACAGGTTGAAGAGGAGAGGACCAAGGACAGAGCCCTGAGGAACATCACATGAGACGGTGCAGGAGCTGGAGGAGAAGCCATTTGGGGAGACAAAGTGGAGTCAGTGTGAGAGATAGGAATTGAACCATTCAAGGATGGAACCTTGAAGGTTAAGACGAGAGGAGAGGAAGTGGAGGAGGATAGAGCGGTCCACAGTGTCAAAGGCAGCAGAGAGGTCAAGGAGGACAAGTAGACAGAGGGAGCCCTGGTCACAGATGGACAGAATGTCATTTGTCACTTTGACCAGGGCTGTTTGCATGCTGTGGGCAGGATACAGCCTAAACATAAGAGATCCTAACTTGGAGAATATCCAACAACAAGAATTTATATAGTGCCTATCATGGCAGAAGGACATCTCAAAGAGCTTCACAGAAAAACAATTCACCGGATTAATAATGTGGATGAGGGGTTTCGCTAAGATAAGAGGTTGAGTAAACTTATAATTAACAAGAATATAATTAACAAGAACTATAAAATATTAACTGCCTTTGTTTACTTTTCTGATCTGTGAGTTTCCATTCTGATTCAGGATTATATCCAATTTACACACAAAATATATTCAGATTCAATTAACTACCTGGAATGTTGTATACTCAATTCATGGTCTATAAGTGATAGTCTACATTAGGGATGTGCAACTTGCAGCCCGAGGTCTCTGCAGGACTATTTTACGCACCCTGTAAATTGGCCCATGGGCCGCAAGTTGGCCATCCTGGTCTACAGTATTAATCCTATCTGAAAAGCATACATTACACAATGAGTTATAGATAACTGCAACTTTATGCATCTATTTTTTCTGATAAAAAGTGTACATCATAGACATGATCATATTGCCACAAGGGGGTAATTGACGATTCTCAAGGTTAATGGTCCCAATACATCCTTGATATCAGATCTCAACATGTTATTAAAGATAGGGAGTCGCCAGAAGATTGACCAATTTGACAATTGTTGATCAATGTCTATCTCATTGATCAATGTGGCATGTCTTTAAAAAAAGACCAAAAATTTGATTTGGGAAGCAAGAAGCTACCACTTTCAGGTTGGTTTTAACAGGTAACATTTGCAGAGAAACCGCTTTTATAACCATAGCTCTGATAAGAATCATGTTATTGGAAAAGCACAAGGACTCCATTGCAATTTAAAATTTCCTTTATAAATGTGTCTTAGATATATGGCCATTGGCTCTTATCTAAGATATTGTAAATTGAGGTCAGAGAGAATACCAATAGAGCAGTGATAATGGGGGACTTCAATTATTCTAAAATAGACTGGCAAAATAACAGTGTACAGGATAAGGAGGGGGAAGGATTCCTGAAATGTGTGCAGGATAACTTTCTGGATCAGTATGTTTCCAGCCCAATGAGTAAGGAAGCAGTGCTGGATCAAGGTCTGGGGAATGAAGTGCGGCAAGTGGAGCAGGTTTCAGTAGGAGAGTATCTGGACAACAGTGATCACAACATCATTAGGTTTAGCGTACTTATGGAAAGGGACAAGGAGCAATCAAAGATGAAGATACTCAACTGGAAGAGGGCTAATTTCAATGGGTTAAGAAATGACCTAGGCAAGGTGGGCTGAAAAGAAAGATTGGCAGTTAAACAGATAACGAGCAATGGGAATCTTTCAAGGAGGAGATAGTTCGTGGACAGAACAATTACATTCCCACAAAGGGGAAAGGTAGGGCATCCAAACCTCTCTGTATGATAAGGAAATTGGGATTAAAATAAAACAGAAAAAGGAGGCATATGATAAATGTCAGGTCCAAAATACAGAAGATAATCGGAAAGTATAGAGGAGAACTGAAAAACGAAATAAGAGGGGCAAAGAGATTGTGTAAGAAAAGATTAGCTGGTAACACTAAAGGGAATCCTAAGGTATTTTATAAGCTTATAAAGAATAAGAGGTTAGCCAAAGGTAGGGTGGATCGAATTAGGGACCAAAGAGGAAATCTTCTTGTGGAGGCAGAGGGTATGGCTGACGTATTGAAGTACTTTGCATCTATTTTCACAAAAGAAGAGGATGGAGCCTATGCCACAGCATCGGAGGAGAGGGTAGAGAAATTGGATAAGATAAGAATAAACCAAGAGGAGGTAATAAAAAGGTTGTCGGTGCTCAAGGTAGATAAGTCAACCAGTCCGGGCGGGATGCATCCAAGGTTACTGAGGGAAATAAGGGTGGAAATAACAGAGGCTCTGGCAACAATCTTTCAATCCTCCTTGGATACTGGAATGGTGCCAGAGAACTGGAGGGTTGCAAATGTACTCCCCTGTACAGAAAGGGACAGAAAGATAAACCTGGGAACTATAGGCCAGTCGGCCTAATGTCAGTAGTGGGGAAACTACTACAGACTATAATCCGGGACAAAATAATTTTCACATAGAAAAATATAGATTAATAAAAGATAGCCAACATGGATTTGTTAAAGGTAAATCATGTCTAACAAACCTGATAGAGTTTTTTTGATGAAGTAATGGAAAAGGTGGATGAAGGTAGTGCAGTTAATGTAGTTTATACGGATTTTCAAAAGGCATTTGATAAAGTGCCACATAAGGGACTTGTAAACAAAATAGAAGCCCACGGCATTAAAGGGACAGTGGCATCACGGATACAGAACTGGCTGGAAATAGAGAGTGGTGGTGAACGGTTGTTTTTCTGACTGGAGGGAAGTGTGCAATGGTGTCCCACAGGAGCCAGTATTGGGACCACTTATATAAATAACCTGGACTTGGGCATAGGGGGTACAATTTCCAAGTTTGCAGATGATACTAAGCTAGGAAAAGTAGTATACAGTGAGGAGGATAGTAGCAGACTGCAAATGGACAGACACATGGCAGATGAAGTTGAATGTGGAGAAATGTGAAGTGATGCATTTTAGGAGGAAGAATGAGGAGAGGTAATATAAGCTGATGGTAGAAGGGGTGAAGGAACAGAGCGACCTGGGGGTTCAAATAAATAAATCTTTGAAGGTGGCAGGACAGGTAGATAAAGCTGTTAGAAAAACATGCGGATACTAGGCTTTATAAATAGAGGCACAGAATACAATGATGAACCTTTATAAAACACTGGTTAGACCTCAGCTAGAGTACTTTGTTCAGTTCTGGGCACCACACTTTAGGAACGAAGTCAAGGCATTGGAGAGAGTGCAAAGGAGATTTACCAGAATGGTACCAGGAATCAGGAACTTCAGTTATCAGGAGAGGCTAGAGAAGCTGGGATTATTCTCCTTGGAGAAGAGAAGATTAAAAGAAGACTTAATAGAAGTTTTCAAAATTATGAGGGGATTCGATAGGGTGAACAAGGAGAAACTATTTCCACTGGCGGGTGGGTCAGTAACCCGAGGACACCGATTTAAAATAGTTGTTAAAAGAAACAGAGGGGAGGTGAGGAGAAATTTTTAGGGATGCCATAAAAATTGCGAGTTGTTCAGATCTGGAATGCATTGCCTGAAAGGGTGGTGGAAGCCGATTCGATAACAACTTTTAAGAGAGCAGTAGATACTTATTTGGAGAGGACACGTTTGCAGGGCTATGGAGACGGAGCGGGGGAGTGGGATTGAATTGGATAGCTCTTTTCAAAGAGCCGGCACAGATATGATGGGCCAAATGGCCTCCTTCTGTGCTGTACAATTCTATGATTCTATGAATACAGATTTTTTCCTTTTTCAGATTTTGTCCTTTTATCCTTTTAACTTAAATGTATAATTTGTATAATTATTTTTAGACTGTGATCTGAAAATACAACTTATAGATTTAAGTTAAAAATTCCATACCGACCTCTCCGTTCCCTCTACTCAGCGGACTCAGACCTGCTCCATGACCCCGCCCTGCCTGCCCCAACATTGTTGGTCTGGCCTTCAGCCTCTCTGCTCCCACCCTTTGGAATTCCATTCCATAATCTCTTTGCCTTGCCCCTTTCCTTCTCCTCAAAGACCTTCTCGAAGATCCTCTTCTTCAACTGTGCCTTCAGTCACCCTCCTATCCCTACCCTTCCTGCCCTCTACCCACCCTGATCCCAACTCTGAGCTCTGGTGCAAATCCTAGACTGTTCAGGGTCTTGGATGTTCTCCTGACATGAAAGGTGCTAAACAAGTGTAATTTGTTGTTATTGTTGATAAAGAGCTATTCTAGGGGCTCGAATTCACATCAAAGAAACTCACATCTGGCACCAATGCAGTGGTGAATGAGCTGGTGGGGAAACCTTTCTCCAGGAGTCTGAGGAGTTCAGCTCAACTGATCATTAAACATATGATAGCAAATTCTAATAAATAACCCCGACACATTTTGCAAATTACCACCGCATGCTTCTAGTACCAATTAATTTCCTAAACTAGTAAATATATCATCTGAAAAGACTTGTTTAGTGTCATGATTTCTCCTGCCACAAAATACTTTTTCTAAATTAGAGCATCAGACATTAATAATAATAGTAATAATAATCTTTGTGTTTGATATAGTACTTTATCACGTCTTCGAAAAGTCTCAAAACGCTTGATTCACAGAAAATACCATGAAGTGAATTAACTGTATATTTTATAGGCGAAACGAGGCAGCCAATTGTGCACAGCAAACATTATCATAGTTGCATGAGTTAAAGTATTAATCTGTATGCTTGTTACCTGTGTATTCACTACTGTATTCCACAACAGAAACTATGTTGGTTCGTTCAACTGCAGACCTGCTCACTTGGTAACTCTCTTCCCTGGGTTAGAAGTTTTGGTTTCAAGCCCTAAATCAAGACTTGAACTCATAGTTTATGTATTAACACTTCAGTGCGTCATTATGGGAACACTGCATTATCAGAGGACATTATGGGAACACTGCATTATCAGAGGACATTACGAGAACACTGCATTATCAGAGGACATTACGGGAACATTGCATTATCAGAGGACATTATGGGAACACTACATTATCAGAGGACATTGTGGGAACACTGCATTATCAGAAGAACCATCTTTTCAGAAGACATTCAAGTTAAGTTGCATCTTTTTATGTGGACCTTAAAGATCATGAAATTGAAATACATGATCTCTAGATCACAAGATTGTCTTAGATGAAGAAGACACTTCGGTTCATTAGATTTCATCCTACCAGGATACTGATTGTTCCGTCTTCCCATTACAGCATGAAGTGGTTTCTTGAATGTCAAGTATTCTGGCCTCAGCCACCCTTCCTGGTAACCTGTTTCAGTTGTAATATCTCCTGTCTTGAAATTGTTGTTTACAATTCTGAATTTGTGCCTTCTTGTTCTGCTACCTTGACATATCTGTTCTGGGTTTACTTTCTCAATCTCTTTTAGAAGCCTATACCTCTAGCAAGTCCCCTGTGAGATATTGAATGTCAAGGCCAAAGGATTCTGGCCTCAGCCACCCTTCCTGGTAACCTGTTTCAGTTGTAATATTTCCTGTCTTGAAATTGTTGTTTACAATTCTGAATTTGTGCCTTCTTGTTCTGCTACCTTGACATATCTGTTCTGGGTTTACTTTCTCAATCTCTTTTAGAAGCCTATACCTCTAGCAAGTCCCCTGTGAGATATTGAATGTCAAGGCCAAAGAGCTCCAGTTGTATAATTGTTCATAGAGAGTCTTGTGATTAAAAAAATGAGAAAGAAGTTTCTCCTAGAAAATAAGCCTCCAGAATCACCACCGCATGCTTGATTGTGGAAGCTTACTTATAATAGTAATAATCCTTGCATTTGATACAATGCCTTATTATATCATTGAGATGTCTCAAAGAGCTTCACAAAATATATTGTAAAGTGGATTGACTGTGCTAACCCGGGTCCTCTCGTTTGCGAGGTGAGCGCACTAACTACTATGCTACAAGTGTCCACTCTACTTGACTAAATGGTGGCAAAATTTACCTATCAAAACAATCACAATATGTGACAGTTCTTACCCGTGAAGTGCTTTGAGACATTTGATGTGATAAGGTATTGATAACCCCTCAAACGTTCATTTCAAAGCTAAACATTTACCAACTTGTCTGCTCCCTCCGCTCAATGAGCACTCACCTGCCCTGCCCTCTCCACCATTGATGGTCAGGCCATCATTCTTTCTGCCCTCTCTCTCTGGAACTCCATTCTGGAGCCCCTCCACCTCGCCTCTCCCTTGTGTCCTTCAAGACCCATTTCAAGACCTTCCTCTTCGACCATGCCTTCCATCAGCTTTCCAATCTCCCACCCTCCTTCCACTCCACACCTCTTGATTCCAACCCCCAGCTCAGGTGCAAACCCTTCACTTTGGGCATCCTCCAAACATGAAAGGTGCTCTATAAATGCAACATGTTGTTCTTGTTGCTCTTGAAGGTATAGCTTCCTCCTGAATGCATCTATACTATCTGATTCAACCACCGCTTCAGGCAGTGAGTTGCACAATTTTACTATCCACAATCTCTGCCTGATGTAGTTCCTCCTAAATTCTCTTTTTGATCCCTAGTCACTAACCTGCCAGCCCTGTAAACTGACACTGTATTCAGTTTCATCACTGCTATATCCTACTTATAGGTTGAGACCAGAATTGGACACAATACTCCAAATGTGATCTAACCAAGGTTTTGTATAAATTCAACATCACCTCCTCACTTTTATATTCTATCCCTCTGGATGTAAATCCCAAGGCCTTATCCACCTGTGTAACAACTTATGGTGATTTGTGGATCTGAGTCGCAATACAGTTTTGCTGAATATCACACATCAATCCCTTTTCCACTCTGAGCAGATGGAGCTAAAGCATAGTGCACGTTATGGTCATTTAGCAGCTCAGTCAGGCTGCTACAAAGTGCTGCCGTTTTATTTTAAGTTGACAAATTCTCATTGGTTAGTTTTTCTACCATTAATTCTAAATTAATAATGCCGAGTTCAGTACACACACCAACCAAAGTTAGTATTAAAAAGGAATGACCTGATGTATTAAAAAGCTTAACATATAGATTTAACAGTGATTGGAATTTCAGCTCCACTCCTATATCAGAACTGGATACAGTTATCAGGCTTTATAAACCCATATCAATCTCAAAACAGTTTCCACATCTCTGGCCAGATCAAAATAATTTTACATAATAATAATACAACTAATAATAATAATAATTTGCCCACAAAACACTGTCAATTTACTTTACAGTATATTATGTGATGTGCTTTGAGACTTTTCGAAGACATGATAAGGAGATATATCAAATGCAAAGATTATTATTATTATCTTTGCATTTAAACCTTGTTAAGCTTCCTTGCTCCACACGCCCGATAATAATCCTTCAAAAAAAATAAAATTGGTCACTTCAATCCACAACTGTTTGTGGGACACTACTGTGCGCAAATGGCTGCCGCGTTTCGCCCACAAATATACAGTCAACTCACTTTACAATTTATTCTGTGAAGCGCTTTGAGACGTCTAGAAGACGTGAAAAAGCACTATATCAAGTGCAAGGCTTATTATTATTATTATTATTTGATATAAAGCTTTATCACATTGTTGAGACTTCTAAAAGTCCTTCACAGAATACACTGTAAAGTGAATTGACTGTGTATTTTGTGGGCAAAACGCGGCAGCCATTTGCGCATAACAGTGTCCCACTAACAATCTTGGGTTGAGTGACCAAACTATAATTTTTTTTGAAGGAATTATTACCCCTGGGTTTGCGATCCGCCAATCGACTGACAACCAGGTTCCTACTTCCTGCTAGGTAAACAGAGGAGTGTGGAGTAAGGAAACTTGATTAAGGTTTCTCCCTACCTGGGAATCGAACCTGGGTCCTCTCACGTGCGAGGCGATTGCTCTAGTACACTGCAGCACTCCATGGGCATCTCTTTGCATTTCTTACCTTTTTCATTCAACTTTCTGTGTGGCTTTCTTTTCTTACCTGCTTGGCTGTTGCTCCTTGTTCTACTGGAGAACCCCTGCTCCCTTTATGATATACAGTATATCAGTTCCAGTACAGTAACATTTGGTAAACAAAGTCAGTACTGTAGTTCTGCCTCAGATCAGAGAGACACTGAATATATGGAGACAGACTTGGTTTACAAATAATAGAGAGAGAAGTCTTCAGCAGTTGTCCAGCACCTTTAGCAGGGATAAAACTAACAAGCTCGGATGTATGTACGTAAATCGGTTTGCAGTGGTGTCCCCAAATTTGTTTCAGAACTGTGCCATGGCAAAATTCACACTGCAAATTTTTATAAGTCACATGAGACATTTTTAAAATTACTAAAAATAATCCGTGCACTTGATATTGCACCTTTTTGCTTTAGGAAATAGTCAAAAGTACTTTACAGGATTTACTAGAGATTGACCAGGAGAAACTCTTTTTTGAATTGTACCATAAAATCTTTAATTTCACCCGAAAAGGCAGATGGCATCTTGGTTTAATATCTCATCAAAAGGATGGCACCTTGAACAATACAGCATTCCATTGTATTGAAATGTCAGCCTAGGCTTTATGCCAATATTGGCCTTGAACCAACAACTTTCTGACTCGGAAGTGAGAGTGCTACCAATTGAGCCAAGCTGCAAATGCAGTGAAAAGATTTGTGGTACTTAATGTCACTGGCCTTTGGTTTGCAATCCATTGAGTCTTCCTTCAATGTTTGCCAAAGGTCAGCATGAAATTAACTGATATGTACGAAGATTAGCAGCGGTGCAATTTTAACTCAAAACAAATATTGCCTTTCCATTCACCCACAAAACACACATGGTTACTCATGTACAGTATATCATGTGAAACTGTTTGGGTTCTCCTCTTGATGTGAAAAGTGCTTTACCAAATGGGACTATTATTATTATTATTATTATTTGAATGTCCTTTCAGTGGATTTATAACCACCTTCAATTAACCTTAATGGCTGCCTCAAAAACAAACCACATTAACAACAACAAGAAGATTATAATAATAATAATAATACTTGCATTTGATATAGCACCTTTCACGTCGGGAGGACATCCCAAGGCACTGGACAGTGTACAGCATTTCAGATCCGAGCTGGGGTCGGTGGAGAAAAGGGAGGGGAGGGGAAGGGGGGTGACCGATGGCATGGTCAAAGAGGAGGGTTTTGAGGCAGGACTTGAAGGATGCTAAGGTGGGGGTGAGGCAGAGTGATTAGGGGATGGAATTCCAGAGGTTGGGGGCGGAGTGGCTGAGGCTCTCCCGCCAATAGTGGGGCGGGTGGGTCGGGGGATGTGCAGTAGTCTGGAGCCGGCTGAGCGGAGGGAGCGGGTGGGTTGGTAGGGGGTTAGGAGGTCAAAGAGGTAGGGTGGGGTGAGGCCATGGAGGGCTTGTAAATGAGGACCAACATCTTGAACTGGATCCTCTGAAGGATAGGGAGCCAATGGAGTCGGGCGAGAATGGGGGAGATGGTGTCATGGAGTTTGGTGCGGGAGAGTTCTGGATTATCTGCAGCCTGTGGAGAGAGGAGTTGGGAAGGCTGATAAGCAGGGTATTTGCATAGTCGAGCCTGGAGGTGATGAAGGCATGAACAAGAGTTTCAGCGGTCTGACACATGATTATGAAACATCATAACACATGAGAAATTAAAATAATTTTTTTTTAGCACTTTCCACCTATTTCATATTTAGCAAAGCCAGATGTTAACTGTAATGTCTAGTGGAATTTCAAACATCCCTCTGTTCTCATAGCAATCTCTCCAGCTTGACATGCCAGACATATCTGGACAAATAATGCAGCCCAAAACACATTCAATGCGTAAACACATTGATTGATAGCTTGAAGATAAATGCATTCTGTCAGAGCATGAGGTTGAATGCTGGATCACTTAGTTCAAGCACAAGACAACACATTTCTCAGAACTACTGTACTGAGCATATTTTAGTAAATATATTCTTGTGCTATTTTCTCTTAACTGGAAGCTTAGTACAACTGAAAATCTAGGGCAAAACAGATCTGTCTGATTGATGCTGCATCCAGTACAGCAGCAGGGACAAATTGATTTTCTTCGTGCTTTTTGTGGCTTGTTTTCAACTAGGCTGACTTCTTCTGCTACTCACTGAAATTGTGCCTTGACTTGTATGTTTGCATTGCTGGAGACATACATAGAATATCACAATTTGTTTTTGAGATATAGTACTTGAGCTGCACAATTTTCAGGACAACAAGTGTTTGGGAGATATGTGTTACTGTGAACCAGTAAAACTCAACAACAATAAATAAAGAAAGGAGGTGTACCAATAGTGCTGCACTGGAAGTGTGAGGAAATAAGTATGAACCGACAATGCTCCACACAGTGAGCTGATAGTCTCATGAAACCAACAATTAGCCATTGATGTGTGTCTGGGCAGGCAATATCATCACATCCAAATCTCTCTGGTCCTCATTCAAAATGTACAGATAGATAGATGTTAGATAGGTTGTTTGGGAAAAAGATACCCTGGCTAAGGATTCTTCCTCAAGGCTAGGGATGCCCTGGCCAGTGGATTGTTTTCCAGTGCATTGCCAGGCTTGAATGCACACCACTGGGCCAACTAGTCCCTGCCAGTGTGTATACTCCACACAAGTCAAAAACTTGCGATTAATTAACTCAAAAATCAAACTTTAGATTTTCCTCGTCTGTTTGGCCCAGCTTGACACCGCACAGTTCAATCATCCATTTCGGCTCTCAAAACATTTGGCCAGCACAGAATAGTCAATGGGTTAAGCAATAGGAGTGGCTTTGGAACTACAGGGTGCTTTCAATTTCTCCGAGATGTAAGCCTAAGTGAAGGGTACCATATAAATGCCAGCTATTATTGTTTTTATATGTCAGCTTCGCCTGTCTTTCTGAAATGGATCTAGACCACACAAACATAGAAATTCCCAACACGGAAAAAGACCTTTGTATTTGTGCCTTGCTACTTTTTCTTTTAAATTTCTCTTTTTCATACTCCTATATTTCAGTTCTTTCCATGATCTAGTAATATTGGATATAAAATTACACTCAGCAAAATGTGGCCATTAATTACGGTGTGCGGGTCAATTTGTAAAGTATTTGAAATAGTAATATTTTTATGTAGTTTTTTGTACATTAAAATATTTGTAGTTAAATAAAGGCAATGCTGTTAAAACACTAACTAGACTGTATTAAATGCTTAGATCTGATTCTCATAAGGTTACTCACAGAATCCTGTATTTTATTATAATAATAATCCTTGCATTTGATATAGCGCTTTTCATGTCTTCTAGACGTCTCAAAGCGCCTCACAGAATATGCTGTAAAGTGAATTGACTGTATATTTGTGGAGGAAACGCAGCAGCCAATTGCGCACAGCAGTGTCACATGAACAGTCATGGATTGAAAATGACCAATTTATTATTCTTTTATAAGATGGTTCAACACATTACTTTTAGTGCTGTAAACATTGGAGATGGTTATGATACAAAATGCATCCTTTTTTTTCCACTTACAATTACAATAGTTAGCACAGATAACTAAATGTAATTTTTAAGATTTCTATCCTTTCTATAAGTCTTGGCTTCTCATGGAAAACTCTGCACAAGTTCACTTCTGGTAAATATCATGTCATGGTCATAATAATATAATAATAATAATAATCCTTGCATTTGATATAGCGTTTTTCACGTCGGGAGGACGTCCCAAAGCGCTTCACAGAATATACTGTAAAGTGAATTGACTGTATATTTGTGGGCGAACGCGGCAGCCAATTGCGCACAGCAATGTCCCACAAACAGTCGTAGATTGAAAATGACCAATTTATTATTGTTTGGGGTTTTTGGAGGGATTATTATTAGGCGTGTGGAGTAAGGAAACTTGCCCAAGGTTTCGCCCTGCCTGGAATTGAACCCAGGTGTCTTGCTTGCAAAGCAAGTGCTCTAACCACTGAGCTACAGGACTCATAGTCATCAGGGGATGGTTTCGAGACAATATATTTCTTACTGAACTTCATTGAGCTTTCAGTATATAATGACTGTTGATTTATACACTAAGAGGAGTGAAGATATCAGTTTTATTTGCAGTAGAACAATGGAACAAAGGTCTAGGGTTACAAAGGCCAATTTCAGGACAAATATCAGGAAGTATTTCTTTACCAAGAGAATAATTAATGCCTGGAACAGGTCACTAGGAAGAGTGCTTGATTCATTTTAGAAACAGCTTGATGCTGTGATGAGAAAACAACAGGGTGTGTATTCTGGTGGGATGAGATAAGATGGGCCATAAGGGCTTTCTTCATCCGAACCAATCTTGTGATCTTGTGAGCTTTATTCTTTTGGTGCTGTCCAAAAACATAGAAGAGCTGGGATAAAAATGGACATCAGAATTACCTTTGGACACACACGCACACTGCCTTTTTAAGGTGCATTGTATGGATCTCTCAGTTTGGTTTGGATACTCTTAAGCATGATGTTGTGAGATTGTTTTATTTTTGCAAAATTGGACATCGTGGCACTACTCCTTTGTGGAGTCCTGTAGCTCACAGGTTATGAGCGCTCACCTCCAAGCAAGAGACCTGGGTTTGACTCCCAGCAGGGCGAAATGTTGGGCAACTTTCCTAACTCCACATGCATCTGTTTACCTACCAGTAAGTAGGAACCCGGTTTTTAGTCGACTGTTGGATTGCTTTTCCGGGGATAATAATTCCTTCCTTCAAAAATAATAATAAATTTGTCACTTTAATTCATGATAGCTTGTGGGACACTTCTGTGCGCAATTGGCTGCCACGTTTCGCCCACAAAATATACAGTGAATTCACTTTACAGTATATTCTGTGAAGCGCTTTGAGACGTCTCAAAGACATGCTAAGGCGCAATATCATTATAGTTCTTATTATACTCTATTATTATAGTCACAGGAAATGACATATAGTTAATAGAGGAGAGATTCTCCCGTCATAGTTACTACGTTTCAGTAGTCAGTCACAATAAAATCCTATGAAGCACTTTGAGATGTCTCGACAATGCGATAAGGCGCTAATGTCAATGCAAAGTTTATTATTCCTTTTGCTTTGTAAATTTACACAGGAATAACAACAAGAGAAAAGTCGAGCGTTTCAGTCACATGGAAATGTAGTCTGTTTAAACCAAAGTGCAAAGTTCTCTTAGCTCTACCAGTGGTAACTAGCAGCTATTTAAAACATCATCAAAAACAACCATTAATACACTTATTTGGGGTTGAATCTGTGCAAGGCACAAATTGATCAGTAACTTGCAAATCCTGCAGCAATCCAAATGTAATAACAAATAATAATCATTCCATTTGATATAGTGCATTATCACATTGTTGAGACATCTCAGAGCGTTTCACAGAATATATAGTAAAGTGAATTGACTGAAAATTTTGTGGGCAAAACACAGCAGCCAGTTGCACTCAACAGTATCCTACAAACAGGCGTGGATTGAGTGACCACATTTTTTTAAGAGATTATTCTAATTCACTGGGAAATATATCAGAAACGGACTCACTGGAACTCGACTCTACTGATAGCGATTGATTTATAATGTTCAATAATGTTATTTTATGTGCCTGAAGTATTTTATTAAGATTAACTTATCAAAAATAGTTAGCACAAAACCAAGGCCTCAGGTATGTGTCCCTAATGTTCTCACATTAATTTTCTATTAGTAAACATTGCCCATCAGGACTGCTTCTGTGAAGCCTTGAAGTTGAATCCTGCAGGAACACCTTGAATTATCCTTGTTAAAAAGTGAGCATTAAATTCTTTCTTGTAACAAACCTACGGTTGACCTTGAATAAGGTCAATTCTGAATGACACTGAAGTTTTATTTCTAGGCTTATTCTTTGTTTACTCAATAGATATTGATGTATTTAGGCACACTGGCTACGTGCATGAAGCTAGGATGCAATTCAAGGGAAGCATTAGAAAAATTATACCATTCTGGTCATATATGCCAATGAAAGTCTCAAAGTTGTTAAACTATCAAAGTGTAAAATGTGCTGCAATTAATAAAATACGAAAATCCTGAAAATCATAAATGAACAAATTTGCAGATTTTTTTNATGGGGTAAGAGCAGGGAATTTGGATTAGAGTCAATAGTTCCAATGGAAGGGCTGGTACCAGCATAAGGTCAGTAGCCTTGCTTGAATAGCATTCTTGTCAATGGGAAGTTTTGGATTCTACAACTTTATGTTGTAATCCGTGATAAGGCATTGTTATTCTTTGGCTTTCATTTTGTATTATGGAGAAAACCCTGTGGTGATACTATCCACTGCTGATGCCTTCTCACAGATTCAACCAGGTATCAGTGGATGCATGTTTGTGGGTGAGAGAATTTGATTTCTATGATTTTGATGTATTCTTTTTTCCGTGCTGTACATTCTTTGTAATTCCATTTGCACCTTGAGATGGATCCTTGGATTGGAAATTGTTTTCAAAACATTATTCCATCTGTTTTTCTAGTTGCATGCAAATGTAAAAGAGTTCAATTGCTCCAAAACGAGGCCTTAATTTTGAAGCTGACTCTCGTAAATTCTTTTAAATTGAAATAATAATGATAATAATCTTTAAATTTGATATAGGATTTAATTATCTAGTTGCGACGTCTCAAAGTGTTTTAACAGGATTTTATGTGAAGTGTAGTGAATGTGCATTGGCAGGTTAATATGGCAGCTAATTTTCTCATAGCAGTGTCTTACAGCCAATTTTATTTGGGGATTGTTGGCCAGGGAGAAACCCTCTTCACTTTTTGAATAAGTGCCATGGCTTTAATTTCCATCTGAACAGATAGACGGGATCTTGGTTTAATATCTCATCCAAAGGATAGTACCTGTAATAATGCAACACATCCCCAGCACTGCATTAGAATGAATACTTCGCTTCCGTTTTCATAGTGGAGGAAGAGGGCAAAATACCAGTGGTACAAGGGAACCTAAAGATAAGCCAAATGGATGTTTTAAATGAATTCAGTATGAATTAAAGAATGGTAATGGAGAAAATAATGGGACTAAAGATAGACAAATCTCCAGGACCTGATAGATTCCACCCCAGGGTATTAAAAAAANGTAGGGGAGGAAATTGCAGATGCGTTAGTCATAATTTTCCAAAGCTCTCTATATTTGGGAATTGTGCCCTTGGATTGGAGAATTGCAAATGTCACTCCATTATTTAAGAAGGGAGGGAGGAATAATCCAGGTGACTACTGATCTGCTCTGAGGATGATGCAAAAAGATTGCAACGGTATATAGATAGGCTCGGGGAGTGGGCGAGTAGATGGCAGATGGAATTTAATGTGGGGAAGTGTGAAGTTATTCACCTAGGTAGAAAAAATAGAAAAACAGATTATTTTCTGGAGGGGGAGAGATTAGATAGTGTTAGTGCTCAGAGGAATTTGGGTGTCCTTGTACACCAGTCTCAAAAAGTTAGTTTGCAGGTGCAGCAAGCAACTAAGAAGGCGAACGGCATGTTAGTGTTCATTGCAAAAGGTTTAGAGTACAAGAGTAGGGAAGTCTTGCTGCAACTGTATAGGGCCCTGGTGAGACTGCACCTAGAGTATTGTGTGCAGTTTTGGTCTCCTTATTTAAAAAAAGACATACTTGCCCTAGAAGGGGTGCAGCGTAAATTCACTAGGTTAGTTCCTGGGATGAGGGGACTGACCTATGAGGAGAGGCTGAATAAACTAGGGCTATATTCGCTAGAGTACAGAAGAATTAGGGGAGATCTTATTGAAACATATAAGATTCTTAAAGGGCTGATAAAGTAGACACCGAGGGTCTGTTTCCCCTGATAGGAGAATCTATAACCAGGAGTCACAGTCTTAAAATTAAGGGTCAGCCTTTTAGAACAGAGTTGAGGAAACATTTCTGGAATTCACTACCCCAGAAGGCTGTAGATGCTCAGTCTTTGAACATCGTCAAGGCTGAGACTGATAGATTTTTAAATAATAGAGGGATTAGGGGATACGGGTATAGGGCAGGTAAATAGAGTTAGGTCTGAAGATCAGCCATGATCTTATCAAATGGTGGGGCAGGCTCGAGGGGCCGAATGGCCTACTCCTGCTGCTAATTCTTATGTTCTTATGTTCCTATGATCTGTCAGCCTAACTTCAGTTGTGGGGAAGTTACTGGAATCTCTTATCCGTGACAGAGTGACTGAGCACTTGGACAAATATGAGCTAATCAAAGAGAGTCAGCACAGATTTGTGAAGGACAGGTCATGTCTGTTAGAATTTACACTTCTTTATAATGTTAGAATCATAATAGATGTTGCGAACAGGTTAACTTTTAAGTTAAGTGTGGGGAGAACTGGACTGAAACTCATGAGTTTCCCAGGATCACGTGAGTGTCTCAAGGACGAGATGTGTACTACTGCCCTGCAAGTACACAAGATAACGGACTGTCTCAAGGACAATGTGTTTGTGTGTGTGAGGCACGTACACTCCATGAGATGTTCACTTGAACCCAGCATGATTTTGGCCAGGTGACCTAACGTCCGCACCATGATTGGATGGACACAAGCTTAAGACACCATCCCAGACCAAGATCGGCGCGCGCCCAGGACAGTACCTACCGTGGATGGAAGACTGAGAGCTAGAAGACAGAAGTAGACAACCACGAGGAGGAATTACGCGGTAGTATTGTTCTGTTAGTGAATTGATTGATTGTGCTTACTTGCCCACGCCCATCGGGAACTTGGACGGATCCTGGAGTTTAATAACCACCATGCTGGTTGCAAACAGTGGCTGTGTTTGATTGGAACTCGAAAAGTTTTTTTCCTTAACATGTCTAATGAATCTAATTGAATATTTTAAGGAGATCACTAACATGGTGGATAAGAAAGTGTCTATAGATGTCATCTACATGGACTTTCAGAAGGCATTTGATAAGGTTCCGCACAAGAGGTTATTACCGAATTGAAAGCGCATGGAATCAGAGATAACTTTGCAAAGTGGCTTGGTAACTAGTTGCGAGGCAGGAAACAGAGAGTAGGGATAAAATAAACATTTTCTGATTGTCGGGATGTGACAAACAGTGTTCCCCAGGTTCTGCACTGGGGCCTCAGCTTTTCACCATATATGTATATATATATATGTATGACTTGGATGAAGAAATAGAGTTTTATATCCAAATTTGCAGATGACACAAAGTTAGGAGGCACAGTAAATTGTGTAGATGGGAGCAGGAAGTTACAAAGGGATTTACACAGATTAAGTGAGTGGGCAAAACTGTGACAGATGGAATTCAATGTGGGGAAGTGTGTGGGGATCCACTATGGATCCAAAAATAGCAAAACAGAATATTTTCTAAATGGTGAGAAACTAAAAATTGTGGAAGAGCAAAGGGATTTGAGTGTCCACAGACACAAATCACTAAAAACAAACTTACAGGTACAAAAAGTCATCAAAAAGGCTAATAGGATATTGGCCTTTATCTCTAGGGGGCTGGAATAGAAAGGGGAGGAAATGATGCTTCAACTATATAGAGCGTTGGTCAGACCCCATCTGGAGTACTGCGTTCAGTTTTGGGCACTGCACCTCAGGATATATTGGGTCTGGAGAGGGTGCAGAGCAGATTCACCAGAATGATACTACGGTTTAAAGAGTTAAATTATGAGGACAGATTGCATACATTTGTTCTCTATTCTTTTGAGTTTAGAAGGTTGAGGGGTGATCTGATTGAGGTTTTTTTTAAAACAATAAAGGGATTCGATAGGGTAGATACAGAGAAGTTATTTTCTCTGGTGGAGGAATCCAGAATGAGGGGGCATAATCTTGAAAAATAGAGCTAGGCCGTTTAAGAGTGAAATTAGGAGGCAGTTTTTCACCCAATGAGTATTGGAAATCTGTAACTCTCCACCCCAAAAAGCTGTGGATGCTGGATCCATTCACATCTTCAAGATTGAGGTGGATAGATGTTTGTTAAGTCAGGGTATTAAGGGATACAGGGCAAAGGTGTGTAATTGGACTTGAGGTACAGATCAACCATGATCATATAGAATGGCAGAACAGGCTCAAGGGGCTGAATGGCCTACCCCCGATTCTAAGTTTCTATGTTTCTATGAGTGTCAACCTAGACAGTGAGTTCCTAATATGGGGTTTCAACCCACCTTCTGAGTTAGAAGTGACAGTGTTACCAACTTAGCCAGGATGTGGGGTAAGCCTAGTTAGGGAAAAGCACATGATTTTTCTGTAAGTTCTTTTAAAGACTGATTTCAAAGTTAAGACTGAATTCAACAATGTGCCAAATTCATAATGCTCTGAAATTTTACATAAATAAAGCTAGACCCAGCTGGGATTTTTCCACGCAGGCCCCAAAAAGCAACATCAACGGCAACTGTCAATTCACTGGCAATATAAAAGTTTGCTCCAGGGTGTGATTAGAATCAGAGGAGCTAAAAATGGAATGTTATTGGTATAGAATACAATGCTGCAAACCATCTAAAGCGAAACTCCCCATAGATTTAGTTTACTTTCTGTGAAAAGAACACATCTCTAACAAATGTATTATTGCACTGGTGGATTCTATTGGTGTTTCTTTTATTGGATGGTACAGTTGAGAATAAAACATTTATGATTTTTAACCCTTTTCCCCAAATGATTATTTTTTCTCTTGTTACATTATTTTCCGAGTGTTAGCTCATTTATGATTTTTAGATTTTCATATTTTATTCATTACAGCACAATTTACACTTCAACAACTTAACAGCTTTGAGACATATATGGTTGCATATAATTACAATATTTTTGTAAAACTCTCATTGATTCTCTGCTCTGCAATCACCAACAGTTATTGAGTAAACAAAATGTTACTGTCTGTGAGATATTGCTCTGTGCAAATTGGCTGCTGTGTTCACCCACAAAACATAGTCACTGCACTTAACAGTATATCCTGTGAACTACTTTGAGACATCCTCCCGACGTGTGCTATACCAAATATATTATTTTAAGGTGTTCTTGAGGGAAGATCTGGGTTCACAGATTAACAGATCTGACTGGTGGTGTGTTTCACTAGCAGGAGGACATAAGGGACTTACATCTATATTTGTATTTTGTACTAAATATGCGACATCAAATTAAGACAATTAACAAAGCAGCAAAGGGGAGATTAGGAGGAATTATTTTAGGATGTGGAATGCACTGCTGGGTGTGAATGTTGAGGCAGAATCCACATTTGTTTTCAAGAGAGAACTACATAGATATCTAGAAAGGAGTAATTAATAGGAGTATGAGAAAAAAGGCAGGTAAGTGCGATTGAATGGATTGCTCTTTCGAAGAACCAACGCAGAAATGATCAGCTGAATGGCATGAATGCTGTAAAGTTCTATGAAGGTTGGTTCATATTATTCATACATACAGCCACAAATGTTCACTTTTCTTACATCTCAAGCACACATTGAACCAAGCATTAATTATATATCAGTTCAAAGCGCTGGCTAGCAATATATATCATATAGTTCCACATTCACACTTCAAACACTTCCACTGAATCATTTATGTAGTTGAGCTCAGTGTTAAATGATAAGTTATTGGAGACAAAGAGCAATTTCATTTTGTGACTGAATTTGTCTACACTCAGAAAGGAGCAAGACACTAGCAGGAGCTAAAATCAGCCAAAGGCCATGACAGAGAAACAGAAATTGAGGCAGATGAATGCTATTCGGTTTGACAGAATTAAAAAAAACGAGAATGTGTTCTAAGACAAATATTTAATTTAACATGTGCTGCACAATTTTGGAAAAGTACCATTTTAATATTAATAACAATAATACTAACATTTGATATAGTTCCTTACCACATATTTGAGACATCTCAAAGCACTTCACAAATATACTGTAAAGTGAGTTAACTGTATATTTTGTGGGTGAAACGTGGCAGCCAATTGCGCATGGCAGTGTCCCACAAACAGTTGTGGTTTGAATAACCAAATCTTTATTTCGGAAAAGTGATCCACAAAAAGTGACAAACAACCGGGTTCCCAGTTACTGCTAGGTAAACAAAGCCGTGTGAAGCAAGGAAACTTGCTTAAGGTTTCGCCCTGTCTGGGAGAGCTAGGGAGGGAATTCTAAAAGAAATGTAGTTTCAGATCACTGAACCGAAAGGTCAATCCACTGGTATAATCAGTATAGAAAGAATTGTTTCTAATGCTAAGTGCTGAACGTACAGTTCATTTTCCAGTGGATTCCGCACTGTCAGTGGGACACTTTGGATTCTAATTCGCAAATCTAGTGTGGAATCTTTCAACCTAAGATATTTTGAGTATTAAGTGACTTTTAATAACAAAAAGACAAGAACCTGGTAAACACGTAGCACCATGGCTATCTATTCAGAAGTACTGCAACCTGGACAACCATACACTACCAACATATTTGTGTTGTTCTGTATGCGTTCAGGTCATTTTCTCCCTTCAAATAAAAAAGATATGAAACTACGTTTGCTTAAAATGATATTGTCAAATATATTCCGCAAAGGAATATTTCAGTTCCCCTTCAGTAACAGGTTTGTTAAGATAATCCCATAGCATTTAGAGGGATATTGGAGATATTGGAGATCAGAAAATCCACATGATATTGATAACTAATATACCAATTTGTTTTTATATAAGGGAGAGGGGGGAGGTACCAATAAGAACAAATTTGTCAACAGTCTCCACATTACATACAGAAAAGAATGGGATGAGCTCAATATGTTATTGCACTGAATCTTTATTTTATGGAAAACACTATCTTGAACAAATCACTTGATATTGCAAAATTAAAAGTGTTCTCACAATGTAGTTTCTTTATTTCTGGTCCTGAATGTTAAGAAGTTGAATAAATACATTGGCAATTTGAGCAGGGGCTAATAAAGACATGACCATTAAAATAAACACATCAAATTATTAGGCTTTTTATTATACTTCTTTACTACCCAATTTTCTTTGCCTTTGCAATATACTGAACAAGCTGCCTACCACACATTTTGGAAATATTCTGTGCTGATCATTGATGGTTTAAATCTCCAACGTTTCTCAAAAAGACTGGTTTAGTGTGTTTGAAGACCAGAACATTTCTATCTTCATCTAATCTATGTTGTTATGACAACAAACGTAGTCCTTTACAAATTGCCGGCGTTAGAGAAATATAATCCAATCCCAAAACAATCTCAATAGATGAGATAGCTTTCTGGAGGTGAATAACAAGTAAACATATGTGAAATCCATTGATTTCAATACAAAGGTAGAGGGTTTGGGTTTAAGGTTCCCCAATCTATTTCTGGTGTTTATAATAATAATAATCCTTGCATTTGATATAGCATCTTATCACAATGTCAAAGGGCTTCACAGGATATATTGTAAAGTGATGTGACTATGTGTATTTTATATTATGCTTCATATTACTCAGTGTCAGATTTCGAATAGCTTGTATGAACAAGTACATCCAGGTAGCCAAAAATAATATTGACATTGTTAAGACTCATAACTAGTTCTTGGGAAGGAAACTAAATTCATAATTTACACCAGCCATTCATAGTAGTGAGTTTAGAGTGGTGCTTAAAAAAAGTGAAATTATAGATTTTGATGAAATGATTTGTTAAGATAACAAGTGGAACTGATTATAGTAATAGTCATTGATTTCAACAATGGGTTTGAGAAACCAAATAACTTTGTACTGAAGTTACCATTATCAAATGATGTTCAGTGAATACCCAGATGTCTTTGCTTCATTGCATAGGTGTTGCAATGGCATTAAAGCTTTCTTGTACAATATATATATACAGTATAAACCCCATCAGAGGTTTCTCTAGTACTTTGGCTTCCCAAATAATGGAGGTGGATACACAAAAGCGCCAGGAGCAAAGTCACCTTAGTAAATTGTGACCCAAGACCTTGTTTTGAGCAGATGGTGTGATCTGGCTACAATCACAGAATCACATCTGCACCAGTCTCTCTGCATTGTGATTGAGGAAGCACATATGTTTCCTACTCCAGCCTCCTCCACTGCCTCTCCTCCCTCATCCACCTTAGTGGGATTGCAATTGCATGGTTTGAGTTCTACTTAACTATCCTCCTTCATTTTATCTTGGCAAACGGTTTCTCCTCCCGCCCCCGCCCGGCCACCTACGGGGTACCCCAGGGCTCCATCCTTGGTCCCCTTCTTTTCCTAATTTATGTCGTCTTTCTCAGTGATGTCATCCACAGACACTGGGTAAACTGTGGAGTCCTGTAGCTCAGTAGTTAGAGCACTCGCTTTGCAAGTGAGACACCTGGGTTCAATTCCAGGCAGGGCGAAACCTTGGGCAAGTTTCCTTACGCCACACGCCTAATAATAATCCCTCCAAAAAACAAAATAATAATAAATTGGTCATTTTCAATCCATGACTGTTTGTGGGACATTGCTGTGCGCAATTGGCTGCCGTGTTCGCCCACAAATATCCAGTCAATTCACTTTACAGTATATTCTGTGAAGCGCTCTGGGACGTCTAGAAGACATGAAAAGCGCTATATCAAATGCAAGGATTATTATTATTATTATTAACTTCCACATGTATGTGGATGACACACAAATCTACTTTGCCTCCTCCAGTACTAACTCCAGGTCCGTCAATGTTCCATCAGCTTGTCTGGCAGACATCAGGGCCTGGATAAGTGCAAACTTCCTGCGGGCAAGAACTGGTGGAATGTGGCCATACTCTTTGGCTCCCATCAACGTCTTCACTCCTGCAGATCTAAACTCCTCAAGCTCCCTGGGATCTCCCTCAGAGTCACCAAACCAGTGCGCAATCTAGGCATCTGGTTCAATCCGCAGCTGTCATTCCTTCCCACATCCGGTCAATGACCAGGACTGCCATCCTTCACCTCCACCGCATTGCCCGCCTCCGACCGAACCTTACCCCAAATGCAGCCGAAACCCTCATGCGTTCGTTTGTCACCTCCCACTTGGATTATTCAAACACATTCCTTGCTGGTCTCCCCAGCTTCAATCTTCAAAAAAAATCCAGCTCATTCAGAACTCTGTCGCCCGCATACTTACCTGGGCCAAACTCCGTACCCACATCTCACCATATCTGGTCAGGCTCCACTGGCTCTCCATCACTGAACAGATTGACTTCAAGATCCTCATACTCGTGTTCAAATCCATTCACTTCCTGGCACCTCCCTACCTCTCCGACCTCCTCACTTCCCAATCGACCGGCATCGGCCTCCTGCTTGTCCCTCGCAGCCTCCGCTCCACTATTGGAGGTCGCGCTTTCAGCCACTATGCCCCAAAACTTTGGAACACTCTCCCTCAATCCCTCCGCCTTGCCCCCTCTCTCCCCTTTTTCAAGTCCTGCCTTAAAACTTTTCTCTTCGACCGTGCTTATAAAGGACTCACCAATGGCTTCCCCATTTCTATTGGCTAATCTCCAATATTTGCGCCTGAACATTACAATACTAATCCTTGCATTTGGTATTGCGCTTTATCACGTCTTTGAGATGTCTCAAAGCTCTTCACAGAATATACTGTAAAGTGAATTGACTATGTATTTTGTAGCTAAATTATGGCACATACCTGGAAGATACATGGGTAAAATGGCTTTGATAGTGATGTGGGGGATATCCACTCTACTCGATCAACATCAGGATTTGCTTGACACCAGCAAACTCTGAAATATACAAACACATAGAGGGTCCCATTAAAAGGTTACGTCAAATAAAATCAACAAAGCAAATAGGAAATGCAAGATTCAAGTGGAACAAGCTACAAGCACAGATGGTGAAAAGGAAGCCTAAAAGGTTTCAAAAATAAACTCGAATAGTTACTTAGATTAAAAAGTTTCTGCGTTGTTTAGATGAGATAGATGTGTCAAAGGAATCTTTTGGGTAGTTGGCTGGGTTGGTTAGCTAGATATACTCATGGCCCATTCCTGTCTGAAACTTTTACTTGTGACATTGCTGTACAAAAATGTGCTGCTACATTTGCACACAAAATATTCACTGCACTTTACAGCACAGTACAGTATCTCCTGTGAAGCACTTTGGGACGTTCTCCTGACATGAAAGGCACTATGTCAAATGTAAGGATTATTATTACAGGTATTATTATTATATATTACTTTGCAGTATTTCTTAAAATGATTATTTAATAAGGAAAAATGTTAGAAAACCTGTTGAATCGCAGAAACTCTGATATGCAAGTAGATCATGACAGATCTGAGTTGCGTGGGTTAGTGACATACTTCTAGTTACCAGAAGGAATCCTTATCTGTGCAATTTGGATTCCTTACTAAAGGATCCTGTTAAGAAATTCCCCAAATTAAATGTCATAATGCTAATTTATAATTTCTTCTGATCATATTGAAATATATGTTTGGTTATAATATTACAATGCTTAACATCAACCAGTCTATTACTTTGATATGAGTTATTATTATTATATTATATGTTTTAAGCTCTTAAGGTTTGATATTTATCATTTCTTCTGTGTCATCTCCATCCTTTCAACGCTCTCCTAATTGGAACTGGGAAGAGTGATTCCTCTGGTCCAGTTCCTGTTGGGAGAATGGCCAACAGTTCTCCTTCTGCATCACTATTATATGCCAATTTAGCCCATCAATGGAGAATGTGATCATTACTCTTCAGCAATAAAATGATGAAGCCTCAGCATATTGAACACATTACAGCATTTAACAGCATTTAACAGCATACCTTACTTTATATGTGAAGACAAGCATCATAAGTAGGCACAGTGATTGATAATTTGTCAACTCAGAATGCTAAATGCCACATTAATGGTCTCTCCAGATACAGGACTGACATTTTCCATTGCTTTAACAGCACAAGCCTGAACCATGAGGCAAACAGAATTACTTTTATAGTTACAACACACCATTTTCCTTTTTGTCCTCATAAACTGAGTCACCATGTGTTATAAGTGTCAAAAATCTCAATCAGCAGATTGCTTTTCCAGAGGGTAATAATTCCTGCAAAAAATGTTTTTTTTAAAAAATTGCTCAATGACTGTTTGTGGGACACTACTGTGCGCAATTGGCTGCCACATTTCACCTACAAAGTACACAGTCAATTCACTTTACAGTATATTCCGTGAAGCGCATTGAGATGTCTCAAAGACATGATAAGGCGCTATATCAAATACAAGGATTATTATCATGCCTTTCCATCTCTGGTATCATTCCCTTGAATCTACACTACAACATAGTTCTACATCCTTTCTATAGTGCGTAAAGTTGAGTGTTCAATAATAGAATACGTTTGTTGATTTTTCTTTTTCTTGATCTATTATGCTGTAGTCAAACCACTTGAAAAGGAAGCAATGATATAAAACAGCAGTGTATAATCAAAGTGCATTCTTGATAAAGGAAGAAGGGTGATGTCTCTTCCCACAACAATGGGACTGATGGCTCTGAAGTCAATAAGCTCCTCAATGGAAAATTCCCAATCCCAAGTGATCTAATGGAACATCAGAAAATGTTAGTAAAGTTCAAAGTCTCCTCCTTTTGTTTGACTTCACACAAATCCAGGATAAAAGGATAAGGTTAGAACATATTTTACAGTAGTGAATTTGAAACATCCTCCTGATGTGAAAGGTGCTATATCAAATGGAAGGATTATTATTAATATTATATGTTTTTAGACAGAAAAAGAATAGTCAACTAAAGATAGGTTACAGTATTTGTGTCACTTTATTATTATGTTTATATTAATAATACTATCACGCACTGATGTGCCACAAGTAACACCTTTATTCCTGATTAATGATCACTTTAAATTGACATCAAAAGTGCCATAAAACACTTCCTCCGTATCTTACCTCTAATGCTAACTCATTAAACTATCAGGTAACAAACTAGAGAAAACAACTGCCTTCTAATGAATCCTGGAGAGCATTGATTTTGTGGCATTGTTTTCATTCTTTCCATCAGCCTCTTCCTCTCACCACGGGATAGTTTCTTTTAGTTACTGGGTTGTTTTCATTTTTCTAGCACCGCTGTTTAGTATGAGGTGGATAGCTCAGAGTACATGAAGCAGGTGATGCTCAGTGAGCGAAGGGAGCAGCATGTTGGTCGGACTATAGCAGGTCCGAGATGTAGAGTGGGACGAGGCTGTGGAGGGATGTAAGGGTGGTTGACTAAAGACAGGTCACCAAGGGATCTAATGGAACATCAGAAAATGTTAGTAAAGTTCAAAGTATCCTCCTTTTCATGACTTCACACAAATCCAGGATAAAAGGGTAAGGTTAGAACATATTTTACAGTAGTGAATTTGAAACATCCACCTGATGTGAAAGGTGCTATATCAAATGGAAGGATTATTAATAATATTATATGTTTTTTATATGTTGGTAGATAAATCAGAATGTCCAAGAATAATTTAAAATATTTTCTGTTCCTGTTAAATTTCTATCTTGGGCTTCAGAAGTGCTCTGCATTAAAATCAGATGAGGTTGATAATTAAATTTTACTTACTTATTTGAACCACCTCTCTTCTCTGCATTCATCCATTAGTGTTGAAGTATCAAGGGCATTGCTTATTCAAGTATTGCTTCTTGAGTGGCTCTGAAATGAGGGTAACACATGCTGTGTTAATAATCCAAAAGAGCAGGAATGCGCTAGGTTTGAACTAGTGTCAGTGCTGACTCTTCTCAGCCAGGGCAGTGTTATGGGTCTTACAATTGACTTTAGTGTCTCTTGAGCAAATTTTGGCTAGGGTTTCCTCTTTGCCTTTAGTGAACCTTGTGGAAACTTATGTGGATGTCAGGCGAGGGCAGGACTAGGCCTGTGATGTCCCCACGGTTGAATAGCCTGCCAGCGCTCATTATCTGAGTTCACACATGACAAATGACCATTTGAGTGAGGTCCATGAAGGCTGCCAGTGCTCATGGAACCGTCTCACAAATACTTATCGCCTGCAGGAAAGCAACGAGAAAAATCAAACCAAAACATTACAATGGTGTTCGTGCTGTATCGAGTCACATAAGAAAAACAAAT
Organism: Callorhinchus milii; assembly: GCF_018977255.1. Taxonomy (NCBI): domain Eukaryota; kingdom Metazoa; phylum Chordata; class Chondrichthyes; order Chimaeriformes; family Callorhinchidae; genus Callorhinchus; species Callorhinchus milii. Next base: position 65,563,158 of record NW_024704745.1, on the reverse strand, counting down.
TGCTGGAAGGTAATCTTTAATTATAGCAGTTGGCTTACCAAATACTCCTCGTCACCCTCTCTCTTACGCCTATATTATTCCATCCACTTCCACAATGCAACATTTTTAATATTTGACTTTTCTCTGCAGGTTCAACAATGAAAATAAATTTCTTGCAGTTCTGCAGCAGTTTACGTCCCTCCAGCAACTTGCACTTATGTAGCACCTTTCATGTCGGATAACATCTCAAAGGTCTTTAAAGGGACGTAGTGGAACCCGGATCAGAATGAGAAATAATCATAAGAATAAGAATAATATTTACATTTGGTATAGATTCTTACACATCGGGAATACATCCCAGAGCATGTCACAGGATATACTGTAAAGTGCAGTGATTGTTTTGTGGGCGAAATCGGCAGCTAATGTGCACACAGCAACACCAACAGCCATGAAGTGAATGATCAATTTTATTTGGGGGATTGGTAGCCAGGATTCTGGGAGAAACTCCTTTCTAACCATTACACACTGGGAGTAATAGTGTGGGCGGGGGTGGGGGGGAGGAAGGAGGGAGTTGACTGAAGGCACAGTTGAAGAGGTTGTTTTTTAGAGGATTTTGAATAAGGCAGAAGATTTTGGGGTGGGAGGAACCTTTTTGTGCTCTCTTTTTATCTTTGTTTTTCTGATGAATATTTGACTGGCTCCATTACACCCATAGCATGCAAGATTTATGAAAAGTGAGGGATTGACAAGTGAATAATCCTTGCATTTGATATAGCGCTTTTCACGTCGGGAGGACGTCCCAAAGCGCTTCACAGAACACACTTTTGTTTTTGTAGGGATTATTATTAGGTGTGTGGAGTAAGGAAACTTGCCCAAGGTTTCACCCTGATCTGCCTGGAATTGAACTCAGGTCTCTCGCTTGCAAAGCGAGTGCTCTAACCACTGAGCTACAGGACTCCACAAGTGAAGACTGGTAAAGTGTATTGTCAAAGGAGGACTTTATAGTGTCACTATTTCAATGGTACAATGTTAAAATGGAACAATGGCAGTTTTCTACCAGCACTCTTTGTACGATGTATCAAGGCCACCAACAAGAAGGTTGGCAGCAGTGGAAGCAGTATTCAAAGTTTTTTTACTTTGTATTTAAGTAATACATTATGATCTGCAATGATACAGTAAATAAGAGAACAAACAACATCATGACATTTTTATAGCTCCTTATTAAGTCAAAATGTCTCAAAAAGTAATTACTGCCAGAAGGTGCGGTGGCTGTATTTTGTATGTATACATGGCAGCTGTTTTGCAGATAACAAAGTCTCACAAAACAGCCATCTGGTCAATGATCCAATTTCTTTAGAGGGTTGTTGACCAAGGAAATAGTGTCATGGGAGCCTTAATGTCCACCTGAAGAAGTAAACGGTATTTTGATTTCATGTCTCATCCAAAGGGCAGCCCCTGAGTCAATACAATACAGTTTTACAATACAATTTATACTTACAGATCAGGAGGACGTCTGAAAATACTTTAACAATACTGCAATGGAGGGTCAAACTAAACTGCAGTGTATTTAGAACAGGTTAGATGGGCCAAATGGCTTAATCCAGTTTCTATGTTCTTTAGTATAGGAGCAGTTATTTTGTTTTCGTTAACGAGAGTTCATATTTATATAGCGGCGTTCATGCGGGGTAGTGTCTTGCAGCGCTTACATGCCAACATTCCCTCCTTTTCTCTCCAACTTATTCATCCAAAGCTCTGCAGCTTGTGTACTCTCGCGCACCAGGCTCTGCGACCCCATCACTTCCACCCTCGCCCGACTCCACTGGCTCCCCATCCCCCAGAGGATCGTGTTCAAGATTCTCGTCCTCACTTTCAAGACCATCCATGGCCTTGCCCCCTCCTACCTCTCTGAACTGCTGACTCCCTACCTACCTGTCCGCTCCCTCCGTTCATCGGTCTCCGGCCTGCTCCATGTCTCCCGCCCGACCCGCCCTACCATCGGTGGCCGGGCTTTCAGCCTCTCTGCCCCCACATTCTGGAACTCCATCCCACAGTCCCTTCGCCTCGCTTCCTTCCTTGCCTCCTTCAAGGCTGGACTCAAGACCCTTCTCTTCAACCATGCCTTTGGTCTCCCTCCCACCTCTCTGCATTCCCTCACCCCTACACCACCCCTCCCCCATGCTCAGGCCCCAACACCTGACTGTACAGCGCTTTGGGACGTCCTCCCGATGTGAAAGGCACTCTATAAATTTAATTTTATTGTTGTTATTCTTCTAGTGCCACGAAGCAGAGAGGACAGATAGAGAAGGTGCTTCTGAATTTCTGACTGACCTCCAGTGGAATTAGAAACATAGAAACATAGAAACCGGAGTAGGCCATTCAGCCCCTCAAGCCTGTACCACCATTCTATAAGATCATGATTGATCTGTACCTCAAGTCCAATTACTCCTCTTTGTCCATATCCCTTAGTACCGTGACCTAACAAATAGCTATCCACCTCAGGCTTGAAGATGTGAATGGATCCAGCATTCACGGCCTTTTGGGGGAGAGTTCCAGATTTCCACTATCCTTTGGGTGAAAAACTGCCTCCTAACTTCACTCCTAAATGGTCTAGCTCTAATTTTAAGATTAAGCCCCCTTGTTCTGGATTCCCCTACCAGAAGAAATAGCTTCTCTGTATCTACCTGATCGAATCCCTTTATTATTTTAAAAAACCTCAATCGGGAACTCTCCGTCTCAGTCTCCACCTTTCCCTTCTTTGCCCATCTTCATATTGCACCAGAAGACATTCTTCCTCAACTGTGCCTACAGTCACCTCCCCGTTCCCCTTAGCTCAGCATAAAGCTCAGCTATTGTTAAATGCTCCAAGGCAGTACCCCGCATGAGGATGTTGTATAAATACAAGTTGTCGTCTACATTTATTATACTTTCTTAGCATGTGGCAAATTCTTAAATACAGACTTAATTCTAAAGTCAATTTTCAATAAATTATCTTAAGAACTACAGAAAATGAGCTTCATGGTTAATAATAATAATAATCCTTGCATTTGATATAGCGCCTTATCATATCTTGAAGACATCTCAAATCGCTTTGCAGAATATACTGCAAAGTGAATTGACTTTATTTTGTGGGTGAAACGTGGCAGCCAAATGCGCACAGCAAGGTCCAACAATCATTGGATTGAGCGACCAAATTATTATTTTTTTAAAACTGAATTAAACAATTTGTCAATTCTGCATAGTCTGTCATGAAAATGATATGAAAATAGAGTAAATCTGAACTCAGGTTGAATTTCACCCCTCCCCCACAATGGGCACAATGGGAAATAGTCTATGTTTCAGTGAATGACAACACGGAGATCAGGATTACTCATAATTCTTACACCTTTGGCTGACTAAAATCATCTTACGTCTCCGCTTCCCTGCTGCCAAGAGAGAATAGGTTGCAACCACCATTGTAAATGGATTGTAATCCTCCTGGCATTGGCAAAGATAGTCAAATGCTTATCATTTGCTAGGTATGTAATATTAATTCTGAAAGGTATATAATCCTAGTATTTGATATAGCGGCTTTTATCATCAAAATGTCTCAAGGCGTTTCACAGGTTTAATGCAAAGTGAAGTGACTGTATATTTGTTGGCAAACACGGCAACAAATTTGCATAAGGCAATGTCACACAAACAGCCATGAAATTAATGACTAATTTTATCTGGGGATTGTTAACCAGCACACTGAGACAAACTCCCTTGTCTTATCAAATAGTACCACAGGGATCATTAACGTCCACCTGAACAGGCACACAGTATCTTGGTTTAATGTTGCATATGAAGGACAGCGCCTCAGAAAATGCAGTGGTCCTCCAGCATTGCACTGGAGTGTCAGCCTGGACTATGAATTTAAAATCCTGCCATGGGCCTTGACCTCACAACCTTCTGACTCAGGCGACAATGTCACCATCTATAACCACCTATAACAGCACAGGGAAGGAAAAACAAAGGAGGAACAGCACAAATTAAAAAATACAGCCAAAAGAAATACACATAAAGGAATTTCAGCTTGCGTACTAAAAGCTCTCAATGTAATGGAAATGCCTGGCTGGGATCATATTATTGAAAACTATGCTTGGGTATCATTTTCTAATCTACATGTATAGCCACAGAAAGCAATTAACTCTTATTGAATATGGTCATTGACTGCAGTCTATTCTGATGTTTGATCAGTGTTATAATTCTCAGGCTTTGAAAGGAAGAACGTTTGGCAAATAGACCATGGTTAAGAAAAAGAAATTGCTATTAAGGAATCTATATTGTTGTAACAGGCAGAAAATAAGAAAAGTCTGGTCACACTGCTAAAGATCTGTATCGGGATCTAGTGCTAACTAGTTTCTCCTCAGTTGAGATGTGAGCAGCTGCTGCTAAAACAATGCACTTCTAGGATGGAACCATCACTCGATAGGTAGAGATGTGAGACCAAGCTGTGGGCAGGAGGATGGTGGAAATGCTCTCATTTAATAATAATAATAATCCTTGCAATTGGTATAGTGTCTTATCAGGTCTTCGAAACATCTCAAAGCACTTCACAGAATATCCTGTAAAGAATGACTAGATTTTGTGGACGAAACGCGGCAGCCAATTGCGCAGAGCAGCGTCCCACAAACAGTCATGGATTGAATGTGACCTTTTTTTTTGTTAAAAGAATAATAATAATAATAATAATCCTTGCATTTGATATAGCGCTTTTCACATCGGGAGGACGTCCCAAAGCGCTGCACAGAACACACTGTAAAGTGAATTAATTGACTGTATATTTGTGGACGAATGCGGCAGCCAATTGCGCACAGCAATGTCCCACAAACAGTCGTAGATTGAAAATGACCAATTTATTATTGTTTTGGGTTTTGGAGGGATTATTATTAGGCTCTGTGTGGAGTAAGGAAACTTGCCCAAGGTTTCGCGCTGCCTGGAATTGAACTCAGGTCTCTCGCTTGCAAAGCGAGTGCTCTAACCACTGAGCTACAGGACTCCAACTATTAACCCCGGAAAAGTGATCCGCCAATTGACTAACAATCGGGTTCCTACTTACTGCTTGGTAAACAGAGGCATGTGGAGTAAGGAAACTTGCCCAACATTTTGCCCTGCTCGGGAATCAAACCCAGGTCTTGCTTGATTGTGAGTGCTCTAACCACTGAGCTACTGGACTCCACATATATTTCATGTGGAGTTGCGCTGCTCATCAGGGGACTGGTGGTGAATTCCTGTTATCAGCTATCCACCTAGTGAAACTCAAACTAAAGCTTGTCAGATGGCAAATAACCAACTAGTGACTGTTCTCCCTGGTAGAGAGATAAGCAGATTTTCCTTGGGGCTAAGACGCCTCCAAGGTGAAATGCTTGGCAATGTATTTTGAAATTGAGTCAATCCTCTGTGGTAGTTTCAGTAATCTAATAATTTGAGACGTCTAGAAGATGTGAAGAGAGCTATATCAAATGCAAGGATTATTATTATTATCTAACAACCACAGATTCCTGAGCCTAATGGATCCACAGTACTCCAAGCACTACTGATGACAGAGCAGCCAGTCTGGGATTCGTACCACACAGCTGCTGTTTATCCTGCAAGCGAAAGCCCTAATAGAGACAGTACAGTGTTCCAAGCTGAACAAACAGTGGAAAATTTGACAGACAATGCTCACAATGGCAATTTATTTGGTTTTAGTTGGTTAAGCTCCAGCAATACTACAACAAACACTTCGGGGACCTCAAGCCTGGGCTCTTGCAAACTGGTGCCTAACACTGCCCAGAATTAGTAAGCAGGGTGCGTCCATCCAGGGAGAGAGTGCACATTCTGTTCCAGACCATGTGTAGATGGCATACATATCTGGAACTTTCAGTCTGGTTTCGAAACTCTTGAGCATGGTGATGGGTTTCTTCATGTGTCAGACATTTAGCTGACTAAAATAAGTATCTGCAGGCTGGTGTATCCATTAAATGGTCAAGAGACCCTATCTTATTTTAATTTATTGAATTTTTTACTCTCCATTTTCTCCTCTTAATTGTCCCTCGAAAACTATACATTCTCTACCAGCTGGAAAAGCATGATTACAGAATCATAGAGTTTTGCAGCACAGTAGGAGGTCATCCGGCCCATCGTGCCTGTGCCGGGTTTTTGAAAGAGCTATCCAATTAGTTCCAGTCCTGTCCGCTCTTACCGCATAGCCCTGCAATTTTTTCCTTTTCAAATACCTATCCAATTCCTTTTTGAAAGTTACTATCGAATGTACTTCCACCACCCCTTCAGGCAGTGCATTCCAGATCATAACAATTTCCTGGGTAAAAAAANTTCTTCTCGTCCCCCTTCTGTTTTTTTTGCCAATTATCTTAAATCTGTGTTCACTGTTTTTCCTTATTTATTCTATCAAAACCCTTATAATTTTGAACACCACTATTAAATCTCCCTGTGATTCCCATCTATGGTAATCTGCAATTAGTTTGCTCGGAAGTTGGATTTCAACTGGGGCTGAGCTACATAGCATCAAGTTTTTCATTCCCTCTCCAACAAGATTAACATCTCATTTCCACTTGCTGCTGTGCCTAGCAACTTGGCAGGGAATTGATAAAACTCACCCAAGCAAGGTAAAGCCATTTGAGTGACAGACATTCCAAAGACCTTGCCTAACCCAGCTTTCTCGTTCAGAGACTCAAGTACTCAGCTATTTGAGCTATTGAGCCGGTCCACTTGTATTGACTAAATTCTGATTTCTATAGACCTAGTTAAAGTGGTTATTGATGCAGAAATAGAATCTGTCAGTCTTTTCTTAGATACATCCTCCTGTGATTTTATTTTTTATTTTCAAAGTAACTGAGCGAGAAGTGAAATATTGTTATATTCCAGCCTAGTCAACAATACTTGTTGAAAGAACGAATACTGCTCTCCTGATACTAAGATTCAATAAGGTCCCTGTTTGTCTGCGGGGAATTACACCAGGACTGTTTATTATCTAGCTAAAAAGAAGAAATATTTAACATCAGAAAGATCGTATGAATCAAACCAAATTACCCATGAATAAATATCACTTCACTAAAATGTAGGGCCAGCAAAAGGCAAAAGAAATTGCTAAAACACATTTAATGTCTTCACAAGATTACAAGATTGGACTGGATGAAGAAGGCCCTTCTGCCCATCCGATCTAATCCATCCAGAACACTGACCCTACCGTTCCCCCCTATTCACTACATCAAGCTGCTTTTTAAATGAGTCCAGTGTCCTTTCCTGGCCACCTGTTCCAATCCTTGATTACCCTCTGTGTAAAGAAAATTCCTGGTATCTGACCTGAAATTGCCCTTTAAAACTCTAAACCTATATCCTCTTGTTTTACTCTCATGATACAAGTATTGATAATGATAATAAAGTATTAATAATAATAATCCTTGCATTTAATCTGAGTTTACGCTTTCAATTCCATTTAAAATTTTGAATGAATACAAAAGCTAAAATGCTGACACAGAGACCTAAGGTGCTTTATGACGGTCAGGGTCAAAAGCTTTAACATTTAAATAAAAATGATGGAGTGAAGAATTTAACATTGAATATCATAATTACTTCATCGCAAAAAATTGCAATCCAAACTTGCTTTTAAACATCAACAGGTTTTGAAGTGAACAACCCCTCTAACTTTGGAACTGTAGCTTGGTCCAAAGCCTATTCTTTTCGTTTGCAGCTTGAATTCTCGATCAGCCAGATTATTTTTCTGATTATCTTTCTGGACCTGAGAAAGCTGTGAAAGCTGTTTCACAGGATACTGATCAAGTTAAAGCAGTTATCCTATTTCTAGCCGCAATGAATCACTACGATCTGAAATAAATGGAACATTGCAATTTTCAGACCCAACTATTCAGTCAAACTCGGGCAAGAGAGAGGTGGGAGGGATGAAGGATTGAGAAATTCTTTTATAGTGTAAATTACTTAATGTTTTGTATTGATCCAAGTATTAAAGGGCATAAACACCATAAACATTGATGTATCAGTCACTGAATGCACCCATACATCAAATGACATTGACATGATTCTATTATATGGTGTGAGTCTAAGTACAAATCTTTATAATAAAAAAATCCTTGTATTTTGATACATGGCTTTCACATCCTAAATTGCTTCACAGGATTTACTGTAAATTGCAGTGACTGTATTTATAAGCAAATTTTGGAGAAGCAGATTAATTGATTGTTTCTGAATTGGGCTCTGTATTAAATGCATTGATGAAATCCCGCTAATATTTCCATGGACTGCAGAATTAAGCTGCATTGGAGCAGATTTCCAATGAGTCAGTGTGGCGTATTGCTGAGTACCCAAATACAAGACTCAGATTTCTTATTTAAGAATTGTGCTAAAAAGTATTGCAAATTGATCCCCATGTAAATCTTCACAATGCACTCAGATACAAGTGGTTTAAACAATATTAATGAGTTATTCTGGATGTGACATACAAGACTACAACAAAAACTACAAGATTCTCGGATGCTGTTAGCATACATCTTCACACTTCACTAATAAGAGCCAAGAATAAATACAGTGGTGCTGGAGATCTCTCTATTTCTTGTTGTTGTTCTTTATGAATTCATTTTTTTAAAAGAAATGTTCCAGGTGAACATGTTTTCTCCAATAATGGAGAAAATCATCTTTCCTGCCCTCTTTACAGATGATGAAAAAGATCATTTGGAGACACTCAGCACAAGTCAGCTAGCCTGTCACCTCTGACATGACTCATACTTTTGGTCCCATTCGATTAGGTTTCACAAGCCCAGAGTTGCACAGTAAGCCCCCTCACATCGTGATGATACTAATAATCCTTGCATTTGACGTAATAATAATAATCCTTGCATTTTTTTAAGCTCCATATCACATCGTGGAAGACATCTCAAAGCTCTTCACAGAATATACTGTAAAGTGAATTGACTGTATATTTTGTGTAGCCAATTGCACACAGTAGTGTCCCACAAATAGTCATTGATTGAGTGACTAAATTATTATTATCATTTTTTTAATGGGATTATTTATCCCAGAAAGCGATCTGTCAATCGACTAACAACTGGCTTCTTACATACTGCTATGTAAACAGAGGCATGTGCAGTAAGGAAACTTGTCTAAGATTTCGCCCTACCCAGGAATCGAACCTGGGTCATCTCACTTGTAGGCGAATGCTTTAACTAATACGTTACAAGACTCCACAAGCGCCTATCGCCTTGGGAGGGTATCTCAAAGAGATTCACAGGATTTAGTGTAAAGTGCAGTGACTGTGTGTTTTGTAGGTGAACTTGGCAGCCAATTTGTTCACAGCAATGTCCCACAAACAGCCATGAAGCAAATGACCAATTTTATTTGGGAGATTATTAGCCGGGATACCCGGAGAAACTCCTTTCTCATTTCAAATAGTGTCATAGGATTTTTAACATCCACCTGAATGAACAGATGTGACTTTGGTTTAATGTCTCATCAGATGGACATCACCTTCAAAAGTGCAGCAAACTTTACAACAACAACAACAAGCTTACATTTATATAGCGCTTTCATGTCGGGAGGACATCCCAAGGCGCTAAGATTGCATTGGAGTGTCAGCCAAGACTAGGAGTTCAAAGTCCGCATGTGGGACTTGAAACCATACCATTTTGACTCAGAGGCAAGAGTGCTACCAACTGAGCCAGGCTAACCATGATCTACTATGGTTGAAGAGAGAGTGCGAAAGAGAGAGAGACAGAGAGAGAAGGAGAGGTGTGGGTGAGTGAGAGAAAGAGTGATAGAGAGAGGGAGACAAAGATTGTGTTTAAAAGGTACCTACTCCCCTCTCTCCCTGGCTGGCTGTCACTGTTGCGAGCTGACCTGAATTATGTGAGCCTTCCAGAGTCAATTGTACATGTTCCACAGTACAATCCAGTGAGGCATAGCTAACCTGACAAGACAGGTATCAGAAGCAAAGTCAGAACAACATTGCACTGCTCAACAAACTACCTGTCCATTAGCTGCATCCATAAAAACTCTGGTTTAACAGTTGACTCCGGATGGTTTTGGATCCGGTTGGGCGGATGACACCCAACTATAACTCTCTGCCTCCACCCTTGATACCAGGACCACCGGTGCCCTGAAAGAATGTCTGTCAGATATCAAGTCCTGGATGAGAGCTAACTTTCTTCAATTGAATGTCAACAAGACCAAGACTCTCCAGATTGGCTCCCGTCAGCGCCTCCTCACTTCAGGCGATGACGGCATCACCATCCATGGTTGCACACTCCACCTTATTAAGCCAGTCCAGAACCTTGGCATCTTGTTTGACCCTCAACTGTCCTTTCTACCCCACATCTGCGTGATGACCCGCTCTGCCTTCCCCCACCTCCGCAACATCACCCAGCTCCGCCACTGTCTGACACCACAGGCCACCGAAACCCTCACACATGCTTTCATTACATCAAGGCTTGACTATGCAAACTCCTTGCTTGTTGGCCTCTCCAAATCCGCCCTCCATAGGCGGTAGATCATCCAGAACTCTGCAGCCCGCATCTTCTCCCATACTAGGCTCCATGACCCTATCACCATCATCCTCGCCCAACTCCACTGGCTTCCCATCACACAGAGGATACACTTCAAGATCCTGGTCCTCATCTTCAAAGACCTCCATGTTCTTGCTCCCCCCCTACCTCTGCAACCTCCTAACCCCTTACCATCCTGCTCGCTCCCTCCACTCAGGGGGCTCCGGCCTGTTTCACGTCCCCCGCCTCGCTCACGTCACTATTGGCGGGCGGGCCTTCAGCAACTCTGCCCCCATCCTCTGGAACTCCATCCCACAGTCCCTCTGCCTCATCCCACTCCCTTCCTCCTTCAAGACCCATCTCAAGACCCTCCTCTTCAACCGTGCTTTCGATCTCCCTACTGCCCACCCCTGCCATCTCCCCTCCCGAATTCCGACCCCCAGTTCAGGTCCAAAACTGTCTGTCCAGCGCCTTGGAATGTCCTCTTGACATGAAAGGTGCTATACAAGTGTAATTTTGGTGTTGCTTTGTTGGGACATGATATTTATAGGCTTGTCCAGAGGTCAGCAGCTACAGAAATGCATTCCTCGGGGCTTGTTGATGCCCATGGTTACAACTAATAGCAGTGGAGCCTTTCTGCAAACCCATTCTTAGGCTTCAGGTTCTGGTTCCCTGTCCCAAGCTGATTTGTAATAAACGAGCAAAAAAATGATTTAGGGGACAAGGAAAAATATTTCGCTTACAGATCATTACATAGATAGATTGTTGGAATGGAACACACACTCTCTCCCTGGAGGATGCATCCTGCTTACCTAATTCCGGAAAGTTTTAGGCGCAGATTGGCAAGAGCCAGGGTTTGGGGTCCCCAAAGTGTGCATAGGATTACTGCTGGTGCACTAGGATGCAACTAAAACCACATGGCAGTAGGGAGATCATTACAGACACTGTCCTACATTTCCACAGCACAAGTAATGGGAGCTGTTTGTTCATTGGTGTTTATTTGGTATTAAAACAAACTAAAAATTGTGTTTTTGTAAACCCCAGTATTTTTCTGCAGTAAAAATAAAGCAAACAGCAAGGAGGAAATATTGCACTACTGTGTCACTCTTTACTGCATTCAGAACAAAAACATGCGGAGTAAAATCTTGGCACAAATCCAAAGCTGTGAGTTGTAAATAGAATCAAAAGTGTATATTAAAAAGAGGTCACATTGATACAAAGACAAAAATCTGCCTAAGGTAATGATATTGCTCAGCAATATCAACATACTGACAGGGTTAATTAACTTACTGGCACATATTTTTAATTCAGATATTCCTCTTAGACCCAGACCTTTATGAGATACAATAAGACACATTGGTTTGAATCATTGGGTTGGATATTGGGTTGGGTTGTGGAGCCCTGTAGCTCAGTGGTTAGAGCACTTGCCTTGCAAGCGAGACACCTGGATTCAATTCCAGGCAGAGTGAAACCTTGGGCAAGTTTCCTTACTCCACATGCCTAATAATAATCCCTCCAAAAAACAAAATAATAATAAATTGGTCATTTTCAATCCATGACTGTTTGTGGGACATTGCTGTGTGCAATTGGCTGCCGCATTCGCCCACAAATATACGGTCAATTCACTTTGCAGTCTATTCTGTGAAGCGCTTTGAGACATTGAGAAGACGTAAAAAGGGCTATATCAAATGCAAGGATTATTATTATCATATTATTATTGGATATATGTTTAGTAGAACCTTTAATGTAAAACTATTCCTACAGAGGGCTGAAATATATTTAATTAGTGGAGACTGAATCATGTGGTTTTAGCTGCAATCTGGTGTACCAGCAGTACCCCTACACATACTTTGGGGACCACAAGCCCTGGCTCTTGCCAATCTGTGCCTAATACTTTCCAGAATTAGGTAAGCAGGATGCATCCTCCAGGGAGAAAGTGCGTGTTCCATTCCAACAATCTATCTCTGAGATTTCCATGTGTAGGTGGGATGCGGTTACGAGGAGACTTAATAGAGGTTTTCAAAATCATGAGGGGATTTGATAGGTTAGAAAGGGAAAAATTGTTTACACTGGTGAGTGTGTCAGTGATTCGAGGTCACAGATTTAAAATAGTTTCTAAAAGAAGAAATGTTTTCACGCAGCGAGTTGTTCAAATCTGGAATGCATTGCCTGAAAGGATGGTGGAGGCCGATTCGATTACAACTTTTAAAAACGCAGTGGATAGGTATTTGAGGATGGGTTTGCAGCATTATGGGGAAAGGGCTGGGCAGTGGGATTGACATTACATTGCTCTTTTCAAAGAGCCGGCACAGACTCGATGGGCCGAATCGCCTCTTTTTGTGATGTACGATTCTATGATTCTATGAATTTTCCATTTGATTTGGATACCCTTAAGCGTGATGTAGGGTTTACCCACTTGTCAGACATTCAGCTGACCAAAACAAAATGTAATGAGCAATATCACTCCCCTTGAATATTGTAGAACCATAGTACTCTCCATGAGTACCACAGAACAATAGTACTCCCTGTGAGTAGAGTAGAACTATAGTATTCTTCATGAGAATGGAGTCCTGTAGCTCAGTGGTTAGAGCACTCGCTTTGCAAGCGAGAGACCTGAGTTCAATTCCAGGCAGGGCGAAACCTTGGGCAAGTTTCCTTACTCCACACAGAGCCTAATAATAATCCCTCCAAAACCAAAAACAATAATAAATTGGTCATTTTCAATCTACAACTGTTTGTGGGACATTGCTGTGCGCAATTGGCTGCCGCGTTCGCCCACAAATATACAGTCAATTCACTTTACAGTGTGTTCTGTGAAGCGCTTTGGGACGTCCTCCCGACGTGAAAAGCGCTATATCAAATGCAAGGATTATTATTATTATTATTATGAGTACTTTGCAAAGTATGAGTACAAGTCAGAAGATTCTAAGAAAATAAGACCTCAATTTTTCATGAATTATTTCATGGTTCCTTACATTCCATTCTATTACATTCCTGTATCAAGCTCCGTGATCCAATCATCCCCATTCTTACTGGCTCACTGGTTTATCATCCCTCAGAGGATTCAGTTTAAAATCCTCATCCTCATTTTAAACCCCTCTACAGTTGTGCTCCTCCCTACCTATTCGACCTCAACATCATACCAACCTGTCCGCTCCCTCCATCCAGCAGCCTGCGCCATATCCCCCATCCTGCCTGCCTCACCATTGGTGGATGGGCCTTCAGATTTTCTGCCCTAACCTTCTGGAACTCCATCCCTGAATCCCTCCGCCTCGCCCCGTGCCTCGCCTCCTTCAAGGCCCGTCTCAAAACCTTCCTCTTTGATCGTACCTTCAGACACACTTCCGCCCCCTACCCTCCAACCATCTTGATCCCAACCCCCAGCTCAGGTGCAAACCCTTATCTGTCCAGTGCCTTGGGACATCCTTCTGACGTGTAAGGCACTATAGAAATGTAATTTGTTGTTGTTGATATGTTAATTGGTGATCATATAATGGATGTTGTTACTGGGTTTAAACAGCCAAGATAAAACTTAATTCCATATAATTTTGTAAACACTGAGGATCTAATTGTTTCTTTACTGTCACAGGACAGTCACTATAGGTTCCAGGCCGAACAGTCTGCCACCACTTTTACACAAACAGTGACCTCCTGATGAGCTGCAGCACCAACCCAGGCTTCCCCACGTGCCTGAGTCTCTTGAGCCAAATATCAGCTAAAAAATTATCTGAGAAGAAAGAAAAATCAATTCAACTAGAAAATGTATCCATTCTAATGCAGAAGTTTCAATAGTTAAATGTGTGAAAAATAGCTCAGAAGTAACGAAAATTATTTTTAAAACGACAACAAAATAAAACAGTTAATATAGCACTTTTCAAGTCTGAAAGCCCTTTACAGAGACAGAATGGCAATCCAAGATGGGTGGGAGATAGGTGGGAAGTGGCCATAGGTTGAGTCAGAGATGGATTTTTAAATGGGTTTTGAAAGCAGAGAAGAAGGGAGCAAAAATGGAGGGATTTCTAGGAGACAGTTCCAGAGAGTGGGTCAGGTTAAAGGGTAAGGGATATAAAATAGGTAAGAGTTGGTGAAGTTGTCGGGGGAGTTGGACTACAAGAGATAGGGAAGAATAAGGCCATCAAGGAAGATAAAGACAACGACTTTAATGTCGATCCCCTGGGGAATTGGGAGCCAATGTAACTTGACAAGGGTTACGGTGATGGGCAATCAGCATAAATCTGATACCAATCAAAACCCATTTCTGTAATTCTTCGCAATGTATGCCTTGGTATCACTGAACCATCCATGTAACTGACTGCTAGTAACAGGAAAATGGAAAGAACTAAACTGCCAGACTATATACTGCTCCACATCCTCTGTGATGTATACATACCAAGAAAATCCACCATCAACTCCAGTACACCAAAGGAAAAAAATATACAATTTATACATTAATATAATTTAGTCACTTCCTCTTATTAGTTTTTATTAAAAAAACATTGCTACTGTGTGAAATATTTACATGCATTCCTTTCATTTATGAAGCTCATGCACTTACATGGAGATAATGTACTGACAATGGCTTCGCTCTTGTGTTTTTACAGCTGTAATGGATTACTCTGGGAACAGAGAGGAATAGCTTGTGCTATTGTAAATCAACATTGGGATCTCTTATGCACCATATATTATCCATGTATTTTATGTGCTGTGCAAAAGCACATGTAAGCTTAGATGTTCTGGCAGCGGGTTAAAATGCTTTGAGACTTCCTCCTGACATGAAAGATGCTATATAAATGTAAATTATATTGTAATATTGTAATACACTTAAATAAAAAGTAGTAATATTTAAAGTAGTAATATATATGTTGATTGCCCGTTACCTAACCCTTGTCAGGTTCCACTGGCTCCCGATTTCCCAGGGGATTGACATTAAAATCTTTGCCTTTACCTTCCGTGCCTCCACCGCCTTATTCTATCCATCACCTGCAGTCCAACTGCCCCGCCAACTCCCTCTACTCAGTCAACTCTTATCTGTTTTGTATCCCCTACCATTTCCCCCGTTCCACTCTCTGGAAATCAATCCTAGAAATCCCACCATCTTGTTCCCTCTCTCGCTGCTTTCCATTTAAAAATCCATCTCTGAGACCACAATGCCTTGTGCAGAAAAACATCTATGTTGAAACAAGACTGCTGCTGTCACACTTGAGTAATATCAATCTTGTGTAATTCCTTCTCAAGTAGGATGATATACAGATTACAGATATTCACATCATAGGGAATGTAACTAGACAAAAGAACGGAAGAGAAACATAAGTACCAGAGAAAATATAAGTCTAAAATAGAATACCAAACACTGACATCTAAAGAATTGCAAATGTATCCATCTTTAATGTAGGCTACAGTCACAATGCCTCTTCAAAAGGCTCCTTTATGGTATCGTTGGAATGGGTTCAGCACAATAGATTTAGGGCTTTCAAAGCAAATTTGATGAGTAGAGGTTTTGTAGATATGAAATTATTCGGGGTAGAAAAAGAGAATTATGGTAACTCAATTCAGAGGTTGAAAGTGATGAGAGTTATCAAAAATGCAGATTTTTTGACTCAGCAGAACCAGAGGACACAGATTTCTGTTGATAATCAAAAGCTAACTGAATACGTATCTGCTTAGGAACGATATTAATAATAATCCTTGCATTTGATGTAACGCATTATCACTTAGTTGAGATGTCTCCAATCACAGAATATATTGTGAAGTGGAGTGACTGTATTTTGTGGGCGAAACGTGGCAGCCAATTGTGCACAGCAGTGCCCCATAAACACTCGTGGATGGAGTGACTAATTCTTTTTTCTTGGAGGCATTATTACCCCCAGAAGCAATCCGCCAATATTGGGAGGATATGGGCTAGGCACTGGCAAAGATAAACAAATACTCCATGAGTTACAATGTATTCCTTGCTGCTTGGTCAGGGAATGATGGAATGGTTTTGTGAAGTGAAGGAAGCTACATATATACTGTAGAATCCTTCATGCAGGGTAGCATCTCAGAGCTCTTAACAATGGCGGAGCTTGACACCGAAATGGGAGAGTGGGGAGGTAACCATTGAGACACTCGTAGGTCTTCAGGTGAGATCTGAAGACAGGGAAGGAGGAGGAGAGGTGAAGGGATTGATGAGGAGAGATCCATAGTTTTGGGGCAGAGTGGTTGAAGGCACAGTCATCGTAGGTGGAGCGGAGGGATGTGCAGGAGGCTAGAGCCCAGCTGAAGTTAAGTGAGCCAGGGCATGAAGTGATTTGTAAACAAGTATGAGAATCTTATATAGATAGATAATTTGCAGGGCTATGGGGAGAGAACGAGGAATGGGATTAATTTGGACAGCTCTTTCAAAGAACCGGCATGGATACAATGGCCTGCTATGCTGTATAATTCTATGATTCTTCTATGATCTTGAAATCGATCCTTTTTGTGATAGGGAGCCAGTGGAGCCTGCAAGGACTGGGGTGATATGGGTATGGAGTTCGATGTGGGTGAGAATACAGATAGCGGAGTTTTGAATTAGTTGTATTTTATGAATGGTGGAGCTGGGGAGAGCAGCGAGGTGGACATTGGAATATTTGAGGCAGGAGGTGACGAATGTGTGGATGAGTGTTTCGGCTGTGTTGGATGTGAGGTACAGTAGGGGGTAAGCAATGTGGTAGATGTGGAGGAAAGCAGTGCTAGTCAGGGACTGGATGTGGGGTGAGAGGACAGTTGGGGATTAAATTTGAAGCCTGGGTTACATGCAGGTCTGAACCCTATGGCTGACGGATAAGCCAGGGAGGTTGAGGAGGTAGGAACAGCAAGTGAGAAGACAATGATGGGAGACAAGGAGAATGGCTTCCGTTTTGTCAACATTCAGCTGCAGAAAGTTGGCACTCAACCAGACCTTGATGTTTGACAAGTAAGCTGACAGAACATCAATCGGCCTAGAGTGGTAACTGGAGGAGGAGAAGTAGATTTGGTTCTCATCTGCATACATGTGGAACCTGAGCCTGTGTCTGTCGATTTCATTATGGTATCTGTGAAGTGAAGGAGGCTACATTTGAAGATTGCAAATGTTTTCACTTTATTACCTTTGGGAATCAGGGAAGATCTTGCAGCATTTTGGAACAGCAAATTAATTGGGTGGGTAATGAGTGGATAAAGGCCACAATAGGTTGCTTTCACAGAAGCTGTATAGTCTGTAGAAGGAATGGACTTTATGGAACTGATAATCTTTTCTTATGCTGTTAACATTCTTAAAAGTACAAGTGGCTATTTATACCAACCAACACATCTGGGATTCTCAGCCACAAAACAACATGGAAGAGTAATACAGTAGACACTTTATATAATGTATTTTGTTTAATAGGTCACAGAATCGATATTGACCTGAAAGCAGAAAGAGAACACACTGAACACAAAAAATAAAAATCAATACAGCCAGCAGTGCAACTTGAGGAAATATTTACTGATATAAACTGCAAGACAGGGAGCAAAAACTATTCCATGAAATGACTGGATAAAGTAGACATGATAGCAGCAATCTAGAGAACAAGAGTCTGACTTTGAATTATTGGGTACTAGATGTGTGCATTGCAGCTACACTTGTAACCAAAGGATCCAATATAGATAGTAGATTTCAATGATACCACTCACAAACCATTTAACATGCATAAACACTGTGTGTACATCTTAATCAATACCAGCATATATGTGTGATGAGCTTGTTTAGGCCATAGCTCATCAATGAAAGGAGATCCCCACAAAAAATATGGCCATGACACTCCCCCATGCAAGACTTTTCTAATGAGGTATAAATCATGTCTCTATGTCAATTGGTTATTACGTTATTGGTGGAAAGACACACACGCTGGGATATAATAATAATAATCCTTGCATTTGATATAACGCTTTTCACGTCTATTTGATTTTAAAAGTTATACACGTACATAGTATATAATATGCATGTATATAATGTCCCTAATTTTTAAATTGAGAATTTTATTCTCTTTTGTTCTGCAGTAATCCGTTTGGTTTATACACATAAATTCATAGAGAGCCCGCTGTGTATTCAAAACTTCTCCCAGTAGCCCTTCACCCAAAAAAAGGTTCCTGTTCTAGAGAGCGCTTCACAGAATAGACTGTATATCTGTGGGCGAAATGTGGCAGTCGATTGATCTCTCTCTCTCTCTCAGCTCTTGGTGCTTAGTCAGTCTGAGCAGGCCTCAGGTTCACTTTAACCCTCTCTCCTCCCTCCCTTCTGACATACTTAGTCACTCACGCACTTACTTATATAATCTTCCCCCTCTCTCACATCCTCACTCTTACCCTTGAAAAATTATGGGAATCAGCATAATTCTTTTTGGTGGAGGGGGGAAGAGATTTAATTTTAAAAATGTGGCATTGAATTTTTTGTCACCACCCGCTTCCCTTCCTCCCTTTCTCTGTCCCTCTCCCAACGTATCTCTCAGGGGTCCCAACCTTTTTTTGGGTGAAGAGCTACTAGGAGAAGTTTTGAATACATAGCGGGCACTCTATGAATTTATGTGTGTGAACCAAACGGATTACTGCAGAACAAAAGAGAATAAAATTCTCAATTTAAAAATTAGGGACATTAATTTACATGCATATTATATACTATGTACGTGTATAACCTTTAAAATCAAACAGAAAGTCAATTTAGTTACTATTACTGGCACTGCACTTCTTCCACCAACATGTTGAAATCTGGATTGTATGATGAGCTTGCATCTCGCAGACAATCATTTAGATGTGAATTTTAAGTCTGGCTTTGTATTTTAACTTAACATACTTCATATTGGCGAACAGTGACTCGCAGAGGTACGTTGATCCATAGCAACAATTTATCCTCAATGCTGCACTACTTAGAAGAGGATATTTATTTTTGTCAACAAGTTTCCAGAAGTTATCATCTTTTGCATGGGACTGAAGAATAATATCACTTTGAATGTTTATGATTTCAAGCTCAAGTTTTCCGACGTCAGCTTGAAACTATTTTTCAATAATTATTGCAGTCTCAGAGACATCAACTGTACTGAATGGGTTTACAATGAATTTCACAATTGGTACAATTGTATTAAATTCTTGAAATCTCAGACTGAATTCTTGTTGTAGCTTCTCAAGATGTTGCATAAAAGGCTGAGGATCAAAAACATTTTCATCAGCAGTTTCAATAATTACTTTCTTCAGACGTGGGAAGTGTAGAAGAGACTTCTTCATTATGTGAGATATCCATAAGTTCAGTTTACTTTGGAATGCACTTACTGAGCTGACCGTTTCAGTAATATGTTTGTCTTTGCCCTGAAGTCTCAGATTTAACATGTTTAGGCAAATCCGTGAGAAACGCAAAATCAAGCAACCAATTCTGGTCATTCAGTTGTTCGATTTTTCGTTGCTGGACTCCAAGAACACCTGAATCTCTGGCATGAGCTCTAGGAATCTTGCAAGAACTTTCCCTGTATTCAACCACCGAACTTCGGTGTGCAGTTTCAAGTCTGCATACTAAGCAAGCTTGCAGCACGGATAGAATTTATTATTTTAGTCACAACATTCATCACATGTTGAAAATTAATCACTTTTAAACACAGAGCTTCCTGGTGGATAATGCAATGGTAAGTGATGAAGCCGGGAATGACTGGTCTTTCTTGCAGAGTACAATAAAACCATTCCTGCTATCTACCATCACAAGGTGCTCCATCAGTAGTCACAGACACAATTTTTTTGAGAGGCACGTTGTTTTCCGAAATATATTCTTTGAAGGGTTAGTAAATATCTTCAGCTCTCGTTTTGCCTTTCAAAGGAAGAATTGTTAGAAGCTCTTCCTTTGTTGTATTATCACTGAGCACCATTACAACTAATATTACTAGTGTCTGACACATCCGTGGACTCATCAAGTTGTAATGAAACGTAGTTACATGTTTGAAGGTCACTCATCAACTGAAATCGTATATTTTGTGAAATACTCTATTCTCCTTGTTACAATGTTACGTGACAGTTGCAGATCATTTATCGACAATACGATTTCTGTCTTATTGCTAAAACCTTCAAAAAAAGAACCTGCAGCAGAGAGCATCGCCTCCTTCACCAGTTCTCCGTCTTCGAAAGGTTTGTTCCTTTTAGCAAGCACATGAGCAACTTTAAAAGATGCTATCATACAATTTTTTGACTTATGAACATGCTTGGTAAAAACCGACTGTTGAATTACAAGTTCAGATTTTAAATCACTCACTCTCTTTCTTACAACAGAACTGTGTGGGAAATCTGTGTCAAAGTCCTTGTGATTCGTTCGAAAGTGTCTTTCGACATTATGTTTCTGGGGTACAGCCACAACAGCACGGCACAATAAACACACACACTTTCCTTTAAAATTAACGAAACCGAACTGCTCTTCCCGTTCACTGCTGAAATTGTATGTTTTTTGTTTTTTGGTAGATCTACTCATGTTAACTGAAAACACGAGGGCTACACTGACTTTTAGCAATCCAGTAAGACGGCTGAAGCTAGCCTAGTGCAGGCCCCCCTCCCCACCGCCCGTTGTCAGTGACGGCCGGTCGTCGGTGGAAATTGGGCTGGCCAGTCAGGTTCTCACGCGAGAATCGACCCCAAGAACCTGATCGGCCGGCTGTTGTGATCGTTTGGGCGGCTGGTCAAAAACCAGGAAAAGGCGTCATGCGCAGAGGGAAGAAATAAACTGTTTTCTTTTGGGTGACGTACCTGAGGACCGATAAGAATGGTGGAGTAAGTCAGACAATGCTATTCACTGTGTAATACATAGGTTCCTATAAGGATGAGCAGAGCTTGTAGCCGAGTATGCGTCAGCAAGCCAGCCGGCATGTTCAAAATAAGCAAATTAAACTTCTTGCATGTTATGATTATTTTCCAATTTACGCGGGCACCTAAAAACCCTTCCGCGGGCGCCATGTTGCCCACGGGCATTCGGTTGGGCACCCCTGCTCTAGAAGGATGCGTGTTTTTCTGTGTCACTACTTTGTTTCAGAACACCATGCATCAGGTACAGCTAGTACCTCATATTTTGGGACCTTTTTACCTTACATTTTGGGGCTTCTTTACCTCATATTTTGGGGCTTTTTTACCTCATATTTTGGGCCTTTTTTNAATAGCTCATCAACAATAGTACAAAAGTATCAACAAAAAATATGCCCATGACACTCTCACATGTAAGACCTTTCCGATGAGGTATAAATCATGTCTCTACGTCAATCGGTTATTACGGTATTGACACACAGATAGACATTTCATCTTTATTTAAAAAAATATGCCGATGACACTCACCCTTGCCAATGATGTATAATCAATCAGTTATTGCGCTATTGGTGGACAGACAGACATTTCTCCTTTATTAGTATAGATAGATGTATTGCTCTAGAAGGGTGTGTGATTTCCTATGTCACTACTTTGTTGCAGGATATCATGCATACCTTTTTGGGGGCTTAATTAATGCATCTTTGAATATAGCTCATCAACGCTAGGAGATCGCCACCAAAAAATATGCCCATGAAATCCCCCAATGCAAGACCTTTCCCATGCGGTATAAATCATGCCCTACGTTATTTAGTTATTGCATTCTTGGCAGACAGACAGACAGACATTTCATCTTTATTAATAGAGAATATTGAATCATTGCACCGTAAAATGTTTCTTATGTTTGATGTGGAAAGGTTCAATCATGCAGTTTAGAGGTCAATTGGGATTAGGTCAAACAACAACAGAATTACATTTGTAT
The DNA here is from genome assembly GCF_018977255.1 of Callorhinchus milii. Taxonomy (NCBI): domain Eukaryota; kingdom Metazoa; phylum Chordata; class Chondrichthyes; order Chimaeriformes; family Callorhinchidae; genus Callorhinchus; species Callorhinchus milii. The sequence goes on along the minus strand of NW_024704745.1, from coordinate 65,540,886 downwards.
AGCGCCTTTCACGTTGGGAGGACTTCCCAAGACGCTGGACGATCAGTGTTTCGGACCTGAGCTGGGGGTCGAGATCGGGGAGGGTGGAGGGCGGGGGGAAGGAGGGTGATCGAAGGCACGGTTGAAGAGGAGGAACTTGAGATGGGTCTTGAAGCAGGCAAGGAAAGGGGCAAGGTACAGGGACTGCGGGATGGAGTTACAAAGGGTGGGGGCAGAGTGGCTGAAGGCCCGCCCGCCAATGGTGGGCAGGTGAGACGGGGGACGTGATGCAGGCCAGAGCCCGCTGAGTGGAGGGAGCGGGCAGGTTGGTAGGGGTTTAGAAGGTTGCAGAGGTATGAAAGAGCAAGGCCATGGAAGGCTTTGAAGGTGAGGACCAGGATCTTTAACTCTGTGTGATGAGAAGCCAGTGGAATCGGCCGAGGATGGGTATGATAAGATTACGGAGCCTGGTGAGGGAGAGGACACGGACTGCAGAGTTCTGGATGATCTGCAGCCTATGGAGGGAGGAGTTGGGGAAGCTGACAAGCAGAGAGTTTACATAGTCAAGCCTGGATGTTATGAATGCGTGTATGAGGGTTTCAGCGGCCTGCGGTGTGAGACGGTGGTGGAGCCCAACAAATACTGTACATACCAGTTTGTGTTCAAACACTATTTTGAACTACAAAGGCTACCATCTACACAGTGAAGGATAATTTTCTTTTTTGGCTTTTCAGTGTCTCTATAGGTAGTCTTAGATGATAGCAGGTATTATGTAATTAATGGGTAATTAATTAACTCACTGCTAGTACAATTTGCTGAAGTGACATTAGCACTAATTAATTGGAGATGATAGGGATATCAGAATTGAAATTGAATTGAATTAAAAGTTAAAAAAAAATCTTTAAAGTACCAGTTTATATTGTGCTAGGACACAAATTACTTAAAGCCAAGAATATTGGCAGAATTATTAATAACACTACATCAAATACAGTACTTACATTTGATATACTACCTTTCACTTCAGGAGGACATCTCAAAGCATATCCCAGGATATATTGTAAGGTGACTGTTTTTTTGTGAGAAAATGTGTTGTGTGTTGTTGGGTATGGCGTATGAGGGTAAGCTAGCTAGGAACATTAAATCTGATTGTAAAAGTTTTTACAAATATATTAAGACGAATAGGCTAGTGAGGGTAAATGTAGGTCCACTTCAGTCAGAGACGGGAGAAGTTGTAATGAGGGATAAGGACATGGCAGAGTCCCTAAATGGATACTTTGCATCTGTCTTCACCCGAGAAGACACAACAAGTCTGCCAACAATAGAGATGCACCAAGGGGATAAGGACAGGGAGCAACTTAGGGAAATTTTCATTAGTAGAACATTGGTGCGAGGGAAACTGTTAGCACTAAAAAGTGACAAATATTCTGGTCTGGATGGCTTGCATCCCAGGGTATTAAAAGAGGTAGCTTATGAGATAGTGGAGGCCTTGTGTCTGATCTTCCAAAATTCCTTGGATTCTGGAACAGTCCCCATGGATTGGAAGATCGCAAATGTCACACCACTATTTAAAAAGGTGGAAAGGAAAAGATGGGGAACTATAGGCCAGTTAGTCTCACATCAGTGATAGGAAAAATTTTAGAATCATTGATTATAGGATGTGGTAGTGCGGTATTTAGAGGCACAATATAATTAGGCCAAGTCAACATGGCTTTACAAAAGGGAAGTCATGTTTGACAAATCTCATAGAGTTTTTTGAGGATATTTCCAGTAAACTAAATAAGGGTGAATCAGTGGATGTGGTCTATTTGGACTTCCAGAAGGCATTCGATAAGGTGCCGCATAAAAGGTTAGTCCAAAAGATAAGGGCCCATGGAATTGGGGGGAGCATATTAACGTGGATTGGGGAATGGTTAACGGGTAGGAAACAAAGAGTAGGGATAAACGGGTCCTTTTCAGATTGGCGGGATGTGACTAGTGGAGTGCCACAAGGATCAGTCCTTGGGCCTCAGCTATTTACCATCTACATCAACGATCTAGATGAGGACATCGAAGTTAATATATCTAAATTCGCGGATGACACAAAACTAGGAGGAAGTGTCAACACAGAGGACGACATTAAAAAAATGCAGCGAGACATAGATAGGTTAGGTGATTGGGCAGGTAGGTGGCAGATGAAGTATAATGTAGGGAAGTGCAAAGTCATCCACCTCGGTAGCAAAAACAGTAGAGCGGGTTATTTTTTAGAAGGGGAGAGATTGGAATGTGTTAGAGTCCAGAGGGACTTGGGTGTCCTTGTACACCAATCACAGAAAGTTAGTCTGCAGGTGCAGCAGCAATTAGGAAGGCGAACGGTATGTTAGCATTCATTATGAAAGGATTAGAGTATAAGAGTAGGGAAGTCTTGCTGCAACTGTATAGGGCCCTGGTGAGACCACACCTGGAATACTGTGTGCAGTTTTGGTCTCCTTATTTAAGGAAGGATGTACTTGCCTTGGAGGGGTGCAGCGTAGATTTACTAGGTTAGTACCAGGGATGAAGGGGATGAGTTACGAGGATAGGCTGACCAATTTGGGCCTATATTCTCTGGAATATAGAAGAATTAGAGGGGATCTTATAGAAACCTATAAGATCATCAAAGGGCATGATAGAGTAGATAGTGGGAGATTGTTTCCCCTGGTTGGAGAAACTAAAACCAGTGGTCACAACCTTAAAATCAGAGGCCAGCCCTTTCGCACTGAGTTGAGGAATATCTTCTTCACTCAAAGGGTGGTGAATGTATGGAACTCACTACCCCAAAGGGCTGTTGACGCTCAATTCTTGAACATATTCAAGACTGAGATAGATTTCTTATTGCAAAAGGGATTAAGGGATATGTGGATAAGGCAGGGTTAGGTTATTAGCTGGAGTTAGATTAGAAGATCAGCCATGAATGAATGGCGGGGCAGGCTCGAAGGGCCGATTGGTCTACTCCTGCTCCTACATGTTATGTTATGTTCACAGCAGTCAAGCTATTGAACATTAAAATGAGAAATGCGATGAGAGATGTGAAGATGCCGGAGTACTCCCAAGCCAATAATACCCAGAGTTTTTAAGAGATCTTACAGAAAACCAGCTTCAAAATTAAGACTATATTTAAGAGGTTGTCAAATTCTGGGCACTAAAATGCTATGCTAACAAAGTTAACCTGGTCCTGATTGAAATTTCTCCTGAATTAATTTTATGATCATTTCCAATTCATAATAAGGTCACAAGCATGATTCAAAGAAAGAACTTGAGTTTTATGGAGTCTTTTGCACAAAATTTCTGGTATTAAGTATTAGGCGCAAGTTGGCAAGAGCCAAGGCTTGGGGACTACAGAGTGTGCGTTGGCATACTGGAGTCTAGCTGACTAAAACCGCATAGCTTGCCATTGATATCGTTGTCTGGCAAAATTTTCCGCTGCTTGTACCTCCCTACCTGTTAGGACTTTGGCTTGAGGGTTAACATGAGCTGAGTAGGATGACTCCCTGCCCCGAGTGACTAGTCTGCCCTTCCAGATGAGACAGGCTCTGGCCTGTGCTGACATCAGCAGTGCTCAGGAATACTGCGGACCCGCCTGGCTCAGGAACCGGACTACAGAGACTGCCACAGAAGGCTGGATCGACCGGCATTCTGTTGCCAGGCTTGTCACCTTGGAGCCAGTTCAGTTCCAAGGAGACCCCGCTTACCTCCCCCCCAATTAGGATAGTCACTGGTTGTCTGGAATGGAGGATGCACTCTCTCTCTCTAGAAGGATGCACCCTACGTATCTAATCCTAGAGAGTGTAGACACAGGTTGACAAGAGCCAAGGCTTGTGGACCCCTGAATATGCATTGGGTTACTGCTGGAGTTTAACAACTCAACACTTCACGGCTTGCCATTGCACACACTGACTGGCAAGTTTCCTGCTTCTGTTCAGCTTTGAGCACCCGATCCCTTGGAACTTTGACTCCCAGACTTCTTAACAGAAGTCGAGTGGGAACACCACCAACAACAACAACAATCTGCATTTATATAGCATCCTTCATGCAGGACGCATCTTGGAGTGCTTAACAGTGGAGGAGATGGATGCCAAGCCACGGAGAGAAGCGAGATGACAGTAGGCATGGTTGAAGAGAAACATCTTCAAGTGTGATCTGAAGACGGACAAGAAGGGAGCAGGCGGAGTGGTTGAGGCAAAGAGTTCCAGAGACTTGGGGCGTAGTGGCTGAAAATTCATCTGCTGATGGTGAAACAGAGGGGATGAGGGACCCAGAAAGCCAGAGGCCAGCTGATCAAAGTAGAGGAATAGGGTCTAAACAAGTCAAAGCGGTGGGAAGGTGCTGGGGCATGGAATAATTTGTACACAAATGTGAGGATCTTGAAATTGATTAGCTCTGCAATAGGGAGCCAGTGGAGCATCCACCATTCTGCATCCACCCTCTGGAACTCCATCCCGCAGTCCCTCAGTCTCGCCCCCCTCCCTTGCCACCTTCAAGACCCAGCTCAAGAATCTCCTCTTCCCTGCTTCCCCCCTGCCCTGCTCGGGTCCATATAATAATAATAATCCTTGCATTTTGATATAGCGCTTTTCACGTCAGGAGGACGTCCCAAAGCGCTTCACAGAACACACTGTTAAGTGAATTGACTGTATATTTGTGGGCGAACGTGGCAGCCAATTGCGCACAGCAATGTCCCACAAACAGTCATAGATTGAAAATGACCAATTTATTATTGTTTTTGGTTTTGGAGGGATTATTATTAGGCGTGTGGATTAAGGAAACTTGCCCAAGGTTTCGCCCTGCCTGGAATTGAACTCAGGTCTCTCGCTTGCAAAGCGAGTGCTCTAACCACTGAGCTACAGGACTCCATGGTGCAGCACCTTGGGACGTTCTCCCGATGTGAAAGGCGCTATACAAATGTAATTTTGTTGTTGTTGTTATCAGACTCTGTTGTATGCAGAAAACTGCCATATTTGCCAAAAAAGAAAGATTACTACACGCAATAACAATTTTGATGTTAACGGCACTCATAAAGTACAAGTTATTTATTTCTCTTTTATCCAAAAGCTACCTTAGTGTAGCAAATGATGCCAATGTTGTGAAAGTGCTCTGAGAATAGGATATATCTGATTGGTGGACGAGTGTTGCTTTAAATACAAACAACAAGTTGTCTTTTCCAAATCTTTACGTGAGAAAATATACTGTTGTCATTCTTAGTGACATTACCCAATCACATATGTAATATTTACTGCAGTTTATTATTAATGCATGGAATTATGAAATTCAATTCACATCTGAAAGTGTGAGAGTGTCAAGGCAGCTTGTTGTTATCTGATGTTGAAAGGAATAAAGTTATTAAAATATTCAAACAAGGGCTGTATTTTGTGCACAGATTGAACCAAGTTTACAAATTCCTTATCCAATTTCAATGTTTTGCATTTATTGTACAAAATTTTTTGTTTAAAAAATGTTGCAATTAAATCTGCTATGTTAAGAAATCTCCAGATAAATCTTTTTATGCTGCTGAAAGACATAAACTGAACAAATTGAATATTTACGGCTATGCTACACTTGTTTGGCCTTTTATTGGTACAGTATAGATGGCTTGAGGGGTTATAGGCTTTTGAATCATAGTGTGCATTAGCTTTTTAATTGGTTTCTTCACGTACATTTGTAAATCTCTGAAATGTTTACATTTCTGCCCCGCAAATAAACTTTAGATGCATTGTGGTGATCAGGAGCACCACAGTTCGGTACACGTACTACTCATTAATGCTTGAATGGGAAAAGTGTTTTCTGAGACGTGCAATGGAGTTTCAACATTTTAATGGATCAGGAATGATGACTTCAAGCATTTTTGCTTGAAGAAAAAATATATAATCTGGTTAAAAATCTGTGCGAGCCAAAATAAAAACTACCGACCATGACAGACGATAAAACACCAAACCATAAAAAAAATACACATGAGCAAAGCACAATAATTCTGAAGGTCAGACTTGCCTGGAGGGTGGTGAAGTAAAAACATCCATTAACAAACTCTGGTAACCTCAGTTGTTATTTAAAAGTCTCTCTTCATTAGGAGCTAGATTTCCTTTACGACAAAAGAAAGGATGAAAGGATGAGTTCAGATAACTGGAAAACAGTAGAGATCAGATTATTTAGGACGGTAATACTGGGAAACTGCAGAAGTAAGAAAAACAAATACTCTCAACTGACTCTAAAGACAGACCTTGAAACCAGAAAACACATGGACAGTTGGTAAATGTCATGAAACTGTTGCCAGGATGAAGAACTGTGGTCAGTGATCACTAATCTAGAGATTCTATTTGTAGTAGCAAATCACTAATAATAAATCATATCATGGGGCTCTATAATAATAATAATCCTTGCATTTGATATAGCGCTTTTCATGTCGGGAGGACGTCCAAAAGCGCTTCACAGAACACACTGTAAAGTGAATTGATTGTATATTTGTGGGCGAACGTGGCAGCCAATTGCGCACAGCAGTGTCCCACAGACAGTCGTGGATTGAAAATGACCAATTTATTATTGTTTTGGTTTTTTGGAGGGATTATTATTAGGCGTGTGGAGTAAGAAAACTTGCCCAAGGTTTCGCCCTGCCTGGAAATGAACTCAAGTCTCTCGCTTGCAAAGCGAGTGCTCTAACCACTGAGCTACAGGACTCCACAGAATTGAACAGAGATCAAGAGTGAAAAAATAGATTTCAAACTCCAAATATTTGAGCAAGTTGTACAGAACTCAGACAATCTCACCTCTGCATCAGGTAGTTGTGAGTTCAGGACTTTGCACAGATAGTCTAGGCTGACACTGTAGACCGGTATTGGAGGAGAGCAGCACTGTCTGCAGTGTCAGCGATGTCATCCTTCAGGTGAGATGTTAAATCGAGGTCCCATCTGCCCGTTCAGTAAACAGGACATTAAAGATCCCACGTACTATTTAAAAAGAGAAGGGAATTTCTCGCAATATCCTAGACAATCTCCCAAATAAAAAAATGGACTTCATGACTTTTTGTGGTCAAATTGGCTGCCATATTCGCCTACACATATATACACATTTTACAGAAAACTCTGAAGTGCTTTGAGATGTTTCAACCTGACAAGGCACTGTATCAAATCTGTATCAAATGCAAAAGTAATATTATAAAGAAATATAGAATCTCTCTGAATTATAAACTGCCCAATAACCAGAAAAGTATATGTGTCCAGATATAGATCTCGTAGCTCAGTGGCTGGATTTATGGCTCAGCTCAGAAGAGAAACTCTAAGTGCCATGATTGAGCAACTTCTCAGAGCTCCTAATAACTTTATCCCTTTAAGCATCAGAGAAGCTACAACAGCAAATTACCCTCCTCTCTCATTCACATTGTCAGTTATCGTAATATTCCTGCCAGGCAGACCTTGCTATGATCATTATCTCCTTATTGTTGAATTGAGGATGTTTCAGATGAAACTTCCCTTAAATCTGTGCAAATGTGTTCATTTATCCACTTGGATTAATTTCTTCTCTAAAGGTTATAAACCATTCAGTCAACTTTTCAGACGTCAATTTCTAGACTTACTGGATAAGATTCTACTTGCTATTAGTAACATCATTCAGCTGACTTGCTCAACTGCAATGAAGCTGCCTATTTCCCCATGATTCTACTGTCGCAGACGCTCAACATTCCCCCATCATGTGCAAAAATGGTAACATAGTTTTGCAGCTGAGTAGAGAGACCCAGCAGTTAATGTATATGATATTTAAAGGTGAGAAGGCGGATGGACAACTTGCATTTATATAGCCCTTCACATCGGAGCACTTAACAGTTATCAGTGTGATTTGGCACCGAGCTGGAAAGAGAGCTAATGGGATGGGATCTTAGGTTGTTCTCAATAGATGGATAGAGGTGATGCTTAACATGTACAAAGCATTTGTTAGATGACACTTAGTCCAGTTTTGGTCACACCCCATTTTTGGAAGGATGTCAGTGCCATAGAAAGGTTGCAGAGGAAATTTTCTATGATGATGCTGGAGATGAGGGGTTTAATGCATGAACAGAGATGAGAGGGTTTATTTTCACTGTACCAAAGGAGCCTGAAAGGAAACTGATAAAGGTCTGCATCAGTACTGCATAGAGAGTTACTGCACTCTCTATCAGTAACTAGAGTGCATCAATTTAAGATAATTGGTGAAGGGAAATTTCTTTACACAGACAGCTGCTAGTATGTGGAATTCCCTGCCAGGTGGTAAAAACAACAAAATTGCATTTGTATAGCGCCTTTCACGTCAGGACGTCCCAACCCAGTTAGAATGAGTTACCAGGAAGGCTGTTGGATGCGAGAACACTGGACTCATTTAAGAAGCAGCTAGATACTGCAATGAGGTGTGGTTATTCTAGAGGGATGAAATCAAATGAGCAAAAGTGCCCTTTTCACCTGTATTTCTCTTACAAGAAAACAAAAGAGAAAATATTTCACAAAAACACTTTAAAAACTTTTAAATTATAGCTCATCCAATAATTGAGTATATTGGCTGCAGTTTTTAGTTTAGAATGTTCACCCCAAGAAACTACACTTCAATAGTGATGTTGTGATGGCCAAAGGCATTTGCTAGGATTTGAATGTGCACTTGTAATCTCTGTGTGAGGTAGCAGGCTGCTTCCTGTTTCTACTGCTTCTCTGCCCAAGATTTTATTATAAAATATTTGACAAAATTCTGCTGGAGCAGCGAAGCCTGATGTCTTCCCTCTAAAGGGTGTTCGAAACTGCTAATTCTTGCAATAATAACCCGCCGGTACAAAAGCAAACCCCAGCTCTTTAAACATTTCCTATTTATGTATCAACATTTGGTAGAACTTTTCCTCACAAGTCTTTTAGATTTTTTCCTAGTTTTTTTTCCTTGTTCAGTCTTTAAGAAATCTGGTTGCCGTAGTAATGTCACATGTAAGTCATGCTTGTGAACAGAAGCTGCATTAATACAACGAGCAACACAATGACACTCACCTTTGGGGCTAAGGGTGAATTGTTTTTATTAGAGGTTTAATAAAAACAGTCAAAACATTTTGCATCAGACAAGAAAACACTCTCAAAGTTTGTGCTGCCAAAGTCAGAACTGAAGGACCATATTTGTGTTTCTTATGCACAAAAAATCACAGGGGTTTTGTTTTTTGGGGTCTATTTTTGCAAGGACCATTAAAGTCATTTTTTTACGGGGGAAAATCAGAGGGAAGAAATTTCCCCCAAAATTTCCTGGATGAGTTCACTAAAAATCAGGAATTATTTTAGGGACATAGGAAATCAAACAAAACAGTTGCTTTATTGTTGAATATAATTATCAATACAGTAGAAAGCCTGATTTCCTGCATTAATTGGGACCAGCTCCATTGTGGATAAGCAGACAGTGTAGTTAAGAACATATTAAGCAAAATACAAATTGGCTACTGCCGCACCTAAAATGTTGTTCTCTCAAGAATTATAATGTAATCATTGTACCACACTGTGCCAGTCCTTCTCTCTCTGCCACACTGTGACTTTTCCTCTCTCTCTTTAATTTTCTGACTCTTCTATGTATTGTTTTAGCTTCATCTTTACTTTGGGCGAAATAAAGTATAGGTTTACTTTTTTGCCCGAGAAAAATTCCATTGTATATATGTGCGGGAAAGTAGTGTAGACACTTAAATCGCAGGAGATTACCCCAAAACTGATGCATTGAACTCCACTGAAAAAAAATTAACTGAGGTTTTCCGGATCAAATTTGGAGAAAAATATTTTTTTTACCGATTGATATTCACTACGAAATGCGGGTATTTATTTGTAAAAATTGGTTAAAAAAATGACTTTAATGGTCCTTAGGTATAACCTGCCTCAAAAAACAAACCTTTCACCTCAGAAAACTTGCACTGAAAGATCTCTTGGCAACACTAGGCATTCTGGCCACAAACTTCCTCCAATATGTTGCACCATTACGTTTACATTGATTTAAATATTAATAATCCTTAATCCTTAAGGTATAGCACCTTTCAGGATGGTAGCATGTCTCAAAGTGCTTCACAGGATACACTGTAAAGTGCAGAAACATGCCAGCCAATTTGCACACAGTAATGTCCCACAAACAGCCATGCAGTGCATAACAAATTTTATTTGGGAGATTGTTGGCCAGGACTCTGGGAGAAACTCCCTTCTCTTTTCGAATAGTGCCATGGGATCTTTAGCATCCACATGAACAGGCAGACAGGACCTCAGTTTAAAGTCTCATCCAAAGGACAAGGACATGAATGAAACAGAACATTCGGCCCAACAGTGCATGCCGGTGTTTATTTTCCACACGAGTCTCCATCCATTCCTTTCTTCTTTCCATACACTTCTATACCCTCCTCTCCCATGTGTATATACCATCAGCAAATATATTAACATGAAAATGGAAGGTGCTGCTGCTGGGAGTGGAATATTTTCCCACCTAATGTTAGTATATTGTGGAGTACTGTAGCTCAGTGGTTAGAGCACTTGCCTCGCAAGTGAGAGACCTGTGTTCTATTCCCAGCAGGGCGAAATGTTGGGCAAGTTTCCTTACTCCACACGCCTCTGTTTACCTAGTAGTAAGTAGGAACCTGGCGGTTAGTCAATTGGTGGATCGCTTTTCTGGGGATAATAATCCTCAAACAAAACAAAAAAAAATTTGGTCACTCAATTCACGACTGTTTGTGGGACACTGCTGTGCGCAATTGGCTGCCGCGTTTCGCCCACAAATATACAGTCAATTCACTTTACAGCATATTCTGTGCAGCGCTTTGAGATATCTAGAAGACATAAAAAATACTATATCAAATGCAAGGATTATTATTAGTGGTAGTATTAGATCCGGTGTCTTATTGCGAACCACTGTTGATTCCTACCTCTCAGAAGGCAAATTCCTTCATCTTGTGCAAATGTATGTGAACTACTAGGGCACATTTAATTGGATAAAGGCCTTTCAGCCTATTTAATCTGATCAATCCAGAATATCTAATTTACTGTCCTCCCATTAGAGCATCAAGCCATTTCTTAAATGAGTCGAGCATGTTGACATCGATCACCATTCCTGACAACCCGCTCCAGTCATCAATTACTCTTCGTGTGAAGAAATATTGTCTGCTGTCTGTCCTGAAATTGTCCTTTGCAACCTTGAACATGTACTCTCTTCCTCTGCTAGCTTGGCGTATTTGCAAACAATGTCTTGACATGTGCCAATATCATCGGAGTACAATCACTTGCACCAGTAAACACTACCTAATAGAATAGATTGTGCTATGGCAGGGCATTACAATGCAATGAGGCAGCCAAATAGAAAATGAATTTGTTTGTTGTTGTTAAAGGGGTCAATTCCTTTGAATTTTATTTTAGAACATTCTTACATCCTTTAAAAAATACAATTTGCAACAACTTAAGAAGCTGGTTTGGCTGCCTGTGACTGGAAACTAAATTCCTCATTTTTTTTCTATCTCTTCTAAGAATAAACCGGAGGAATATTGTCAGAGGAATATCCAAGTTATGCTCTGCTCAAAAACATCAAAGCCATGAAGAATTGTCATACTTGGAGGATAAAAATCACACATTAAAGCAGCCATCTGGGCTAACCTCAAAATATTAATAAAATGCTTGGGATTTTACTAGTGGAAAAAAATTCTCACTGAAAGAGTTGGAAAAAATCAGTCTGCATGATTAAAAAAAAGCTTTGACCCATTTAAAAGGAGGAAACTTCTAAGTTCCAGGCATTGAATCCTGCAGTCTAGAATCTAATTTACGTCCTCCTACCTCTGAAACCTCCAGTCATTTTCTTTTTCAGAGCTGAGATTTCCGACACATTGCAGTTTTGGGCAATTGACTGAAATCAATAAGGGTCAGGAATCAACTTCCATGGACATTTATCCTTTTGATGGCGGTGCCTGGTTACACCTTGTAGTGTTTTATAGTGTACAAAACAGCAATACCAGTAAGTGTGTTCTAGCCTTGGTTTCAGGGCCAAATGCCATAATTTTTTTTTCACATCTGGGTGGCTGACAGACCCAGAAACCCATTACCACAACCAAACTGAGAATTGCATGCATCCCACCTTAACATGGAAATCACAGAGATACAGTGTTGGAATGGAATGTGCACTCTCTCCCTGGAAGGACGCATCCTGCTTAAGTAATTCTGGAAAGTATTAGGTGCAGGTTTGCAAGAGCCGATGCTTGTGTGCGCGCTGGGGTACTACTGGAGTCTAACCAGCTAAAACCACATAGCCATTGATATTGCTGTTTGGCAAGCTTTCCTGCTGCTTGCCAGCTAGGACCACCCTACCCATTAGGGCTTTGGCTTGCAGGGTTAACAGGAGCTGAGTGGGATGACTCCCTGCCCGGAGTGACTGGTCTGCCCTGCCAATGAGCCAGGTTGGCTGTACTGTTATCAGCAGTGCCTGAAGTACTGCGTACCTGCCTGACTCAAGAACCGGACTACCGAGAACCCTTCAGAGGGCTGGCTCGATTCTGACATTCTGTTGCCAAATATGTCACCTTCAAGATGGCATGATTGAGTAAGTGGAATCAGAAGGAGGCTGGCCTTAAAAGTATCCCAATTCTCTGAGAATGTTCTACTCCAGTTAGTTCACAAGAGACAATTTAAAGTAGCAATTTTTGATTGTAGTTATCATGCTACTGTCCTTAGCTCCAATGTCATTATCATGTGCAAGAATATAACCTCAGCTATGGAGTGAACAGATTGTAAAATCAACAGAACTTGATCAGAGAGCAACGGTTATCATCGTGACTCATGCAGTAACTTGCCTGTCCAGGATACCATCAATCAAAAGTCAGCTGGCAGACATCTTGTAGTTCCTGTAGCTCAGTGGTTATGGCACTCGCCTCGCAAGACCTGGTTTCAATTCCCGGCAGGGTGAAAGGTTGGGGAAGTTCCCTTACTCCACAAGCTTCTGTTTACCTCGCATTAAGTAACAACCTGGCTGTTAGTTGATTGGCAGAATTCTTTCCGGTGGTAATAATCCCTCAAAAAAAATTGTCACTCATCCATAACTGTTTGTGGGATGCTGCTGTGCGCAATTGGCTGCCACATTTGCTCACAATATACACAGCCAATTCACTTTACAATAAATTCAGTGAACTTGGGAGGTCTCAATGGTGTGATAAGATGCTATAGCAAATACAAGGATTATTATTATTATAGTCCATAGAAAACATTTTGGGCACAATATGCAGAAATGTTGCAGTGAAAGATATTATATTGAACACAATTTACCAAGTCGCTTAATAGAGTGAAAAATGTGATGTTTCACAACAGATTTGATCGTTCTCAAATGTATTAGGTAACATCCCATTTTCCATATACTGTGAAGATGTGAAATCCCCCTGACTTTGGAACAATTTCTAGATCTGAAGAATTCCTGAAACGGCCTCCAATTTTTGTTCTTGGTCTCAGAGCTTCCCTTTAATCACCTCTTTACAGGGTATCAATTGAGGCAACCAACCAAACATCCCTGAAATTCTGTGATTGACAATCAAAAATGACGACAATTAAACTGAAATCTTCTCGCTCAACAAAATTCAGGGAGGGGCGAGGGGAGGGCTTCATAGTGTTTAGAAAAGATGGAAAAATGTGACGTTTCATAACAGATTTGATAATACATTTGAGAATTATCAATTCTGTACGACACATTACATTTTCACTCCAAACATTTTAGATATTTTGAAAATCTAAGTTTATAAATCTGTGGCCAGATCATTGATGTTGTTTCCAGCACCTGTTTTTTCTCCAATGTGGGGTTCCTCTGTGTGAAAACAGGTCATTAACTTTGTTGGGGCTGGGTTTAAACTTTAATCTCCGGAGATCAAGGATGGGTTCTATACCCAGTGCTTCACCTTGTCAGCCAAGCAAATCTTTTGATGTGGAGCTTGGAAGAATCTAACACTGTAAAAGTGTAAAATAACTCAGAAACTCACATTTTCCCTTAAACTCCAGCTAGATCTTCCTCAGCAGAGCTACATAAGAACAGAAGAATAGCTGGATGAAAGAAGACCGAGGTTCATCCAGTTCGCCTTCCATAATCCTGGCAGTCGCATGCACATGTCATGTTCCAAACTAAATACTGTATGGCAAGATATTATTTCCTAAAAGTGCTCTGGGCCACTACTCCGCGTGAAGGCTGCTATGTCAATAAAACTTGTTGTTGTAAAAGAAATCTATCTAATTTGCTCATCCTCACCTACAAGGCCATTCACGGCCTTGCTCCCTCCTACCTCTCCGACCTACTATCACCCTACCTACCTGCCCGTACCCTCCGTTCCTCCGGCTCCGGTCTGCTCCACATCCCCCGCCCCAACCGCCCTACCATCGGTGGCCGGGCCTTCAGCCTCTTAGCCCCGAGACGCTGGAACTCTATCCCCCAGTGCCTTCGCCGCTTCCTCCCTTTCTTCCTTCAAGGCGGGTCTCAAGACCTTTCTCTTTGACTGTGCCTTCGGCTCCCCTCTTGACTCTCTACCCCCTCCTCGCTCCCTCCCTCCCTTCCCTCCCCTCACCCTGACCATTTCCCCCCTGCTCGGATCCTGACCCAACTGTACAGCGCCTTGGAACGTCCTCCCGACGTGAAAGGCGCTCTATAAATGGAATCTTGTTGTTGTTGTTTTGAAAGAATCAGCACTTTTTGCTTCCACCATCTCCCTCGGGAGCCTGTTCCATATATTTACTACTCGCTCACTGAAATAGTGTTTGAGCAGATTTGTTTTGAATTTACCCTTCAAGAACCATGTGCAAGCTCTTGATTGGAATTGCAGTCCCACAATCAGGAATATGGTCAAGCAGATTGGCTTCATGGGCTTTTTTCTACACATGTGCCTGTGGATGTCAGTATTACAAGGAGCCATAGATGTTCTATCCACTCTGTGCTGTAATTGATCATCACACACCAGCTAATCATACCTGATAAACAATGTAATCACTTAATTAAATAATCTATAGTAAATAGTTGATCAAAAACTAATCACGCAATCAGATAGAAGCGATTAGAATTGCAGTATATAACACAGTAAGATTCGTATCAACCGAGAACATTTGTAAAGGGACATCACTGCATTTAGTCTAAAAAAAGAACCACAGGCTCATTATTTAAATCAGAAGCCACTGTCCATTATTCAGGCTTATAATCTTTGAAGATCGGAAATGTGGATAAAGAACATTGTTCTCTCTAAAAATTCTTTGGCTCAATCTCGGAGAAACAATCTGGAATGGGTTGTCAGCAGTCATAGCATTTTTCTCTCTGTGGAATTCTTTATTGGAACCTCTGCCAACCATCTTCACAACTAATTGCACCAATCTGCCCCTCTCTCGCTTTATAAAGTATTAACCTATTAAAATTCAGAGCTTTCCTAGAATGCTGACTAACACAGGGCTTGTGAGTTCTATTCCCGTTTCACATTCACAACAAGCATCCCAATTCAACTCACGGCAGCTTGTCGAAACTACGCAGGTGCTCTCAAGCACCTGAAGATCACAGGGGGCAGATAGCAAGAGTGAGAATGAAGCTGAGCTTGTTCGGGGCTGTCAGGTTTTGATCGAGTTGACCTTGGCTGCTTCAGTCAGGATTGAACGCAGGTTGTTTGCTATTGGGTCAGTTATATAAACAATTTGCCCTGGTTCAAGGTGTGTTTTTCCCATGTTGTACCAGCACAAATTCTGCAGGTTTTACTAGCTTAATACAGGCGCTGACAAGCAGTGTGAGACCACCTTTTACAAGTCCATTCGCTTCGGCTTCACACCAGCTGTAGCATCAATGCCTTTGAATTTAAGAGTCGGTTTCTCTTGGGCTGAATTTTCTCTTCTCTCCTGAAGCTGCTAACTAATGCTGTGGTGGGTTTCACAGGCTCCCTCCAGTGCCTCAGCCAAATGCTTATTCAGGGAGTTTCAGTGAGTGCAGCGCCTTGGGACGTCCTACTGATGTGAAAGGCACTATATAAACACAATTTGTTGTTTTGCCAGACTATTCGTTTAAGGAAGTGAACATAGTCCAGTCCGGTTTTATCTCAACGACATGATAAGGCGCTATATCAAATGAAAAGATTATTATTATTCTGATATCCACTTTCCAGCAGAAGTCACTGGACAGGAATGGGAATTATTTTCCCTTACCTTAGGTAGGGACTATAGGTTGAATATTTTGTACCAAATACATGTACTCATCTATTGTGAAAAAAGAAAAATGGTACTCTATTCCTATAATAATAATCTAGTGCTAGACATCTGGTATAGCACCTTTCACATCAGAATGAAGCACTTCACAGGATTTACTGTAAAGTCTAGTCTCTGTTTTGTGGTCAACAAGCAAAATCAACCAGCAATTATTGCTTTAACTATTAGATCTCAGCCTAAGTCAGTTAATGGCACTTTTATCTCCAAATCAGACGTTTGTTGGTTCAATCCACACGAAGGGACTTTCAGCTCACAGTTTACAATGCAACGCAGTGCTGAGTGAGGGCTGCATTATCGAAGATGCTGTCCTTCAGCTGAGATGTTAAATTGAGGCCACATTTCCCCGTTTATTCAAACGTTAAAGATTCCATAACACTATTCGAAAAGAGAAAGGAGTTTCTCCCAGTGTCCTGGCCAACAATCCTTCAGATAAAAAGGTTTAGTCATTCACTTCATGGCTCTTTGTGACAATTTTCTGTATGCAACATTCACTTGCAAAAAACACAGCTCCTATACTTTATTAAGTGTTTGTGAAATGCTTTGAGCCATTTCAACCTGATAAAGTGCTATATGAAATCCAAGGATTATTATTAGAAGTAATCAGTTTGATGACTCCAATTGAGTTTTCCTTTCGGCAATTAAACAGAATGAGAATTCCAGAAACTTAAATTCCCCTTTTGTCTCCTATATTACATTTATTTTCATTTCTAATCAGTTGCATTTTGTAAAACAGTTCAAGATGTTCATATGTGAAAGGGACTATATACGAACAATAACTTGTATTTATATAGCGCCCTTCACACCGAGTTGCATCCTGGCAGAGTCTGACCCCAAGCAAGTTATTTTTCTGCAGCTCTGTGGAAAAAAATGCAAAATTCTGAATGTATTCCTAGGTGCACACTACTGAGGTTCTTTGAAATGGCTGGAATATTTCTGGAAAGAGTTCAACTATCTGAGGACTGTTCAAAGCACATAATGTTAGACATAAATATAACTTCCACAAAAGAGAAGATCCCAACAAGACAGGAGACTGCAATATTTCACCTTATTACACACATATCTCTGAGTTGTACATTGTTTTATCAAACCAGATATTACTATCTACGCTACTGACATCACACATTATGCAATTTACATCAGTCAAAATTTGCAAGTTATTACAATAAATAATGCTCCTATTGTTAATTTTGCACACGGTCAGAGGTCAACTTTCCTATGTTCAAAGTTTTCCAGATTTTGCTGTGATCTAATCCATCATTATTTTTTGGAGGGATTATTATTAGGCGTGTGGAGTAAGGAAACCTTGGGTAAGTTTCCTTACTCCACACACCTAATAATAATCCCTCCAAAAAACAAAACAATAATAAATTGGTCATTTTCAATCTACGACCGTTTGTGGGACATTGCTGTGCGCAATTGGCTGCCGCGTTCGCCCACAAATATACAGTCAATTCACTTTACAGTATATTCTGTGAAGCGCTTTGGGACGGCTAGAAGACGTGAAAAGTGCTATACCAAATGCAAGGATTATTATTATTATTATTCATTGGTTCAGCCTGATATGGAATCTACCTGCTTTGTTCAATCTTCTAAGAAACTCCACTAGAAACATAGAATCTTACACAGCACAGAAGGAGGCCATTCAGCCCTTTGTGCCTGTGCCGGCTCTTTGAAAGAGCTACCCAACTAGTCCCACTCCTCCGTTCTTACTCATAGTCTTGCATTTTTTTCTTTTCAAGTACCTATCCAATTCCCCCAAGTCTTATCTGATCTTACCATTTACATTACTTAACCCTGGGGCATCACTCTTTACAGACACCATTTCAGTAGCACAGAATACAGGTTATTCGAAGAAGTACTTGATCATCCCAATAACTTTCAAACCACTTCCTAACCAGATATTGATTTAGCTCTATTTTAAATGAGTTAATCGACAAACAATTAACTGTTTGCATTGGGAGTCAATCCAAGTTAAACAAGCTGCTTAGATCAACATTATGCTTCTCTCCCTTTTAAGGAACTGGATCATGTTTTCTCTAATCTTATTTTCTTCAATCAAATCAAGTCCAGCTCAGTATCTCTCTCATAATTCAGGGTTGTAGTTCCCAGAATCATTGTTCTTATTTGAACTCTCTCTCTCCAACACATCAATATCGTTTTGAAAGTAGGGTGGGTAAACTCAAACACACTATTCTAATCATGAAAACCCTTGCATTTGATGTAGCACCATTCACATCAAAGGGGAGGTCTCAAAGTGCTTCATAGGATTTATTGTAAAGTGCAGTGACTGTGTATTTTGTAGATAAATGTAGCTGCCAATTTACACACAGCAATATCCCACAAACAGCCATGAAGTGAATTGTATTTGAGGTTCTGTTGTTGACACATTGGATAAACTCCCTTCTCTTTTTGAATAATGCCAATGGTACCTTTAACATCCACCTGAACAAGTAGGCAGATCCTTTGTTTAACATCTTATCTCAAGAAAGTACCTCAAACAATGCAGCTCTCCCCCAGCTATGCACTGCAATGTCAACCTAACTATGTGAGTTCAAATTCTTAAAGTGGAGCTTGAACCTACAATCTTCTGACTTCTGACTCAGACTCTATACATGGCTAGAATAATGTATTTGATTAACTTTATTGATAAGAATTATATTGCATGGAAATGGAATGAGTGATAATCACACTCAAAGCCTTTTCCATTTTTGCTAAGTGGTATCTCTGTTATGTTCACACATTACTTCCACCAATGTGTACATTTATCCGCATTAATCTCCATCGAACATTCTTTAAATATCGAGCAGTTATTCCATAAATTCTGTCAATCCCTCTCATGCTGCTCAACCAACCATACAGTTTGCGACATTGTCAAATTGTATAATATTATTAAAAATACTGTTATGAATAGCATGAACAGCAGGAAATCAAAATAGACCCCTGAGGAATATCAATAATAAGCGTGCATAGACAGAGCTCTTCATTCACTATCACCTTCTGTTTTTTAATTGCCCAATAATTTTGCAAAGCACTGAGATAATTTTCCATTCAATTTCAAGAAACTTGAACTCTTGAACTTATACCTTCACAGGTGATTCTTCCATTTTCAAGTCCTTCGGGGTCAGTGAAGTGTAGCAAGTCTTTGTGATCTCAGAAGTGGGGGTCAGTCTGTCCCTTACACGATTGAGAATATTTTAGAGACTGAAGACATGCTGCAAAGTCCTTATGGAAACAACAACAAATGGCATTGATATCGTCTTTCACATTGGGAGGACACGGCAAGTCTCTGGGACAATGCAAGTACCAGTGCCTTGGGACGTCCTCCCAATATGAAAACACTAATCAAATGTAATTTAGTGCTGTTGTTGAGTATAGTTGGGTAGTAATAATAATAATAAATAATAATCCTTGCATTTGTGAGGATATGACTGACCATCATTGTTCAAATCACAAGACGACAATTACAAGGCATTAGAGACATTGTGATCAAAACCTCAATGGGTAAATGTGCAGCGTAGTATAGAAGAGAGCTTTACAAAGTAAGAACCTTTGAGGTCTGATCTGACATGGGGCAGTTGGCCTTAGCATTGTGAGTGAGTGAGTGAGGGGGCGCGGGAGGGTCAGTCGACCAGGGATCCCACTTTGGGATTAGTACTCCTTAAACAGGCTCAGCTGTGATACCCCCTGAATCAACCCCCACACATTCTGTGCTGTATAATTCTATGATTCTATAAACAGAGGGGAGGTGAGGAGAATTTTTTTCACACAGCGAGTTGTTCGGATCTGGAATGCATTGCCTGAAAGGGTGTTGGAAGCCGATTCGATAACAACTTTTAAGAGAGAAGTAGATAATTATTTGGGGTGGTCACATTTGCAGAGCTATGGGGAGAGCGCGGGGGAGTGGGATTGATTTGGATAGCTCTTTTCAAAGAGCCGGCACAGACAAGATGGATCAAATGGCCTCCCTCTGTACTGTATAATTCAATATTTCTATGGTAAAACCATGTCATAAAAACTCTCCAACATATACGAAGAGCAGCCGCTTAATGTGTTACCTTTAAATGGAGTCCTGTAGCTCAGTGGTTAGAGCACTCGCCTCGCAAGTGAGAGACCTATTCGCGGCAGGGTGAAATGTTGGCCAAGTTTCCTTACTCCACACGCCTCTGTTTGCCCAGCAGTAAGTAGGAACCTGGTTGTTAGTCGATTGGTGGATCGCTTTTCTGGGGATAATAATCCCTCAAAAAAAATAATAATTTGGTTACTCAATCCACGACTGTTTGTGGGACACTGCTGTATGCAATTGGCTGCCGGATTTCACCCACAAATATACAGTATATTCTGTGAAGTACTTTGAGACGTCTAGAAGACATGAAAAGCGCTATATCAAATGCAAGGATTATTATGTTATTATTATTGATACAGCACCTTATCACATCGTTGGGACGTCTCAAAGCACTTCACAGAACATATTATAAAGTGACTGTGTATTTTGGGGTGAAACCTTACTTAAGAATAATTCAAATAAGAGGAACACATTGGGTATGAGGGTCACAATACATAAGTATTTTACTTTTTATATCTCAACATAGTTTGAGATGCTAGAAACACAGATTTAGTGAATTTTAAAAGGACCCAAGTGGCGACAGCTCTTTATGACAACTGGAAAAAGCATTTAGGATGTCAACAGTATTTTCTACTGCTTATCTATCCCCTGTATGACAGGAAGATCTGCAAGACTTTTGTAAGGACTTAAGTTCTCATTGGAGCTGAAACCTCATGTGGCAAAATAAAAACAAATTTAACTGAAATTTGTTAAGCAACATTGTACATAGAAATTTGTTAAATACTGTAAATTAGCTCCTAATGTTTTTAGAATTATACAGCTTGTCCTTTATGAATTCTTAAACCAGATGGTGAAACTGGTCTGTGCATAAGATAAGGGACCAATTCAGAATGAAGATTAGACTCTTCTGGCTATATTCCTAAGGCATTCAGACATATACCGGCTGGCTGACTTTAAAAGTGTATTAATGAGTGTCATTATTAAGTATGTTATCCTGAGAGCGTTATAAATAATTGGATGAATAGTAGCATTTCCATGATGCCTTACTGGTTGATTATGTTTTTAATTCATCAGTCTAAATTTTAAATAGGTATTTTCCACTTTTGACACAAAGCCCACCACAAAGGTATATCACTTCACTAGAATAATAGTCATAAATCATATCATGCAGGACAGTTTTCTTCAATATTTGAGGCAGGCCATTAGTTCCTGAATTCAGGTAACGAATGCCAGGTTTTAGTAGATAAAATATAATTAATATCCTTGGAATATTACCAGGGAGGCTTTAGAAGCTGAAGACAATAAATTCTAATAAACGTAGAGATAAAAGCAAGACATTTGTGAAACACTGCTTGTCATTCTGAGAGAGAGAGTAAGTGATCACTGAATAGGTGCAGGCAAACTATTTGGAAGCAAATGTGGTTTGAGACAATAAATAAATATTCCTTACATCTGATATTGTGCCTTATCATGTCTCAAAGCACTTCACTGGATTTTATACATATTTATATGAAAGATGTAATATAAGTGAAAGTTCTCATTATTTGCCCACAAAGTTTCACCCACAAAATACACATTCAATCCACTTTACAACATATTCTCTGAAGAGCTCTGAGACATCTCAACAACATGATAAAGCAAGTAACTGCAAGGATTATTATTATTATTCAATCTAAACTTTCAAAAGTCTTATAATTGAGAGTGCATAATACATAATACATAATAATCCCTCCAAGAAACAATAATAAATTGGTCATTTTCAACCCATGACTGTTTGTGGGATACTGCTGTGTGCAATTGGCTGCCGTGTTTCACCCACAAATATACGGTCAATTCACTTTGCAGCATATTCTGTGAAGCTCTTTGAGACGACTAGAAGACATGAAAAGCGCTATATCAAATGCAAGGATTATTATTATTAATGAAGGTTAGACTTTTGTTGATACAAACACACAGGTCATTAGAATGTGACATCTTGTCACAAGCAACTGTTGAAGTCATAACAGCATTTGACACCAGTTTTACCCTATTACCGAATGGATCGATTTCAAGACCCTCACACTCGTTTTCAAATCCCTTCATCCCCTGGCCCCTCCCTACCTCTCCTGCTTACCCCCTAACCCACAACCCGCTACCTCCGCTCGACGGGCTCCGGCCTTCTGCATTTCCCTTGGTGCCCTCCGTTCTACCATTGGCACTCTTCCTTTATCCCTCTGCCTTGCCCCTTCCTTCCCCATCTTCAAGTCACGCCTGAAGACCTTCCTAATCGACCGTGCCTATGGTCATCCCCCTCCAGATCAGTTTTGTTGGCCAGGAACCCAGGAGAAACTCTTTTAGAATACTGTCATGAGATCTTTAATGTCCACCTGAACAGACAGTTGAGACTTGGTTTAAAGGACAGCACCTCAAACAATGCGATACTCCACTAGCACTGTACTGGAGTGTCAGCCTAGAGCCTGGGAGATCAAAGTGCTGACTTGGTGCTTGAACCTACAACCTTGTGACTCAGGTGAGATTGCTATCAACTGAGCCAGGCTGTCATCAGGAGAATGGGATGAGAGTGCACAACTTCAGTGGGAGAGCAGATATAATGGGTTTATAGACCTTCTTTGATGGTGTCAACTTTTGAAGATTGTATGAGTCTGTAGGTATGTTGAGAGGAGAAAAGATAATTACAAAGTTTTAGTATTTAGCATAATGTTTACACATCAATTCAAAAGATTGTATACAGTATTCCCTTTGCACAAATAGATTGTTTTTTTTTGGCTATGCCTGTTTTTGCAATTGCAAAGAAAATGCTTAAAGTCACTCCAAAGTCAGATGCCCGATGATCTTGTCTCCGGTTTGGTAATAGCATGCACTGCATCAGTGTCACAGTTGTAATTTAAGAAAAGGTCACACCAAATAGTACTTACTAAGGTTGGAATCGTGCACAACATAGACCCAGTCAATTTGTATTGTAAATCAGGGAGTTACTAAGTCAACCGGAGCTCGATAGAGAATGATCAGAAGTATTACCATACTCGTAGTAAGGAAACCCTCCAATACAGAGGCAGTAAATCTTAAAACATCAATGATCAGGTAGTTTCCTGGCACGATATATAGTGAATAACTAATGCAGGTGGCATGGAATGGGACAACCCACATTCACCAGAGCTCCCAATATCAACGTGCTTCTGTGTTGATGGGCTGTGTAATCTGAACAGCATCACAACAGTGAGATGGCACTAAGTAAGGACAGTTACTTGAGAGAGAAGAACCATATTCCTGCCTGCTTCCCAGCAACCAGCACCAAGTGCAGCACCATTATTTTGGGGAAATGTCAAACCCTGTTCATTAGGAGATTACGTGAGTGGGGTTGAACTCACTCTCTGTTGCTCACTTGAATGAAGATGATTAGATCACCAGAAAATAAACCAGAGACTGTGGTTAGAAGTAATGCAAGTGGGAGCTATCTGCCAGCAATAACTACTCTACCTTTTACAAACTAAAGCTCATGAGGTAAAAGAGTTTTATTCAAATTATATAATTGTTCATGAAAAGAAGTAATGTTAATGTACAGAATTCTAAAAGATTACAGTTAGATGCTAATTTGAAGATTAATTTGCCGGTCTAAATTACCTGGGGAAGTTATCCAAGAGCTGGCTTTCCAAAGTCACAAGCAAGGCAGTATCTTTTTCACATTGTTGTCTTTTTCTGCCTGTGAACATATGCCAAAGAGGCTTGGGAATGATTCATAACGTTCCATTGTGTTATACCTGTTTCATTTTAAATCTTTTATCTATCTCCTAACAGTACATTCTCCCACAAAACAGTCACTACAGTTTACAGTAAATCCCGTGACGTGCTTTGAAACATCCTCCCAACCTGAAAGCCACTACACCAAATATAAGGATTATTACTATGTAAGCCTTTAGATTTATTTTGTTCAATAAAATGGCAAGGTTGTAGTTTAAAAAAGGTTATAATTATTCATATTTAATGTGAGCATAAATCTGATACATCTAGTATAATAAGCCTAAGAATTTCATATATTATCCACCCTAATCATAATCTTGCTCCACCCTACTTTTGCCATCTTCTTCAGTCCTATTCTCCTGCGTAGTCTCTTTACTCCAGATTACTGTTCACTCTTCACTTCCTCTATTTCACCACTTAAGACGTTCATCATATGTGAAGGGCACTATATATTATAAATGCATTTTGTTATTGATTTGTGTTCCAAAGATTCAACAACAAGATTCAAGTTAAAAAATGCCATGTAAATAATTTTTCTTCAAGGTGTGACTCAATGGACTCTTGGCAAGTGGTCTGTTGGCACATTAGCATCAGAGTAGTTTACATAATTACTATTACGAGGTGTGTCACCTGCTCAGAATTGACAGCCACGTGTGTTCTGGATTTTGCCTGTTCTCAGTTAGGCCATTTGATGAAACATTTTGCATCTGAGGGAGAAATAAGAGAAAGCAATGCATTTTTATAGGACTTTATGATGTTAAAACATCTCAAAACACTGCACCGTAATTTAAGGCAAATATTGTAGACAAATGAGGCAGCCATTTTGTGCACAGCCAGATCCAATAATGAACAATTTATCTGGAGGATTATTGGCCAAGACATTGGGAGAAACTCCTTTCCCTTTCAAATAGTGCTGCGTGATCTTTAACGCACACTGGAGCAGAAGGAACCTCGATTTAATGTCTCTTCTGAAAGATGGCACGTCCAACAGTGCAGTCCTTCCCCAGTACTGTACTGAAATATCAAGGTATATTCATTGTGCACGCAAATACTCTGCTAGTCAATCTGCATCCCTTAGTTCTGCCATGTGATAGATCACAAGGTCCTACAAAATGCCACTGTATAGTGGTGTCAATTAAGGTGTGCTCAGCTGTCCAATAAGACAATCCTTGCCTATCAATTTTACTAATTCAATAAAATTATATGACACAAGGTATTAATTAATGAATTTCTTTGATAGTTTAGCAAATGATGTAATTATAATTAGAATGATGCAGACCCTGTTCTGGCCTAGATTCATCAAGCAATCCAAAACCTGTGATCTTGGTAATGTTTGCTTCTGAAAAGAGCAAAGATCAAAATCCTGGCTCACGACGTGTGTGGTATCTGTTTAACCTTGGCAACACCAGTGAAATGTTCCTCCTGCTGCAACAAACTCCTGTAAGTGTTATAAGGCAACTCTTGTACAAAGGATAAGTGCTTTCATTAATTCGACCTGCACTGGCTGCTCCCACTGCATAGATCTCTGCCCAACACCCAAAGCTAATGTGTCGCTGTGGATTTGGGGGCACAACCTGCACTATGATCTAGAGGGAATAATCCAGGTCTAAAAAAACCTAAGAAAACATCTGCTCAGTGAACACCATTAAGAGATGCCATGTTTATAGTAATAAATGATGGAGAGAATTTTGTGTAGGTCGTCCATTACCTTTGTGTGATGTCACTGTCATGCTTTAAATTCTCAGAGGAAATGCTGCAGCAGACTGTGCCCTTCACTGCATAACGTTAAAAAGGTATAAAGGTGGTTGTCTACAGGATTTTGAGCCTTGCCCCGTGTGACTGTAATCTCATGGTATTTTGGACACTACTTGGCCATTCCCAAAATTTTCTCTAACAGTCTTTCATGTTTCCTTCTGCTTTTGATAACCTCATGAAGTCATCAGGCACACATCTCTGTGCTTTTTAGGATCAAGGGAATTTTCTTGGTGCCTGTAACATTAATACGATGTGTAATTCTATAAAGCATCTACTGTAGTTAGCATTATTTCAGTTTTTAATACAATAGGGATTGTACATTTTACCTCTGTACTTTGCCAGAATTATTTCAAACTAAGCTTGTTTGCTTACATTTCTAAGTATGATTATTAACAAGCCAAACTAAAGGATTGCTCACTTATGCCTGCATTTTATCCTCATC
Source organism: Callorhinchus milii (assembly GCF_018977255.1). Classification (NCBI taxonomy): domain Eukaryota; kingdom Metazoa; phylum Chordata; class Chondrichthyes; order Chimaeriformes; family Callorhinchidae; genus Callorhinchus; species Callorhinchus milii. Next base: position 65,514,698 of record NW_024704745.1, on the reverse strand, counting down.
CATTATACTGTGTACATGTGCCACAAACATTATTTTCGCAGCTGCAGTGATTCTTCTTTTTGTTAAAGGGATGAAAACAGATCACATACTGCATAAATTACAACTCCATGTGATCTATTCCACAACATGAAGGAAAGCCAAGTGACTTTGAAAGATTATATCAAATAACCTAACCACATTTAATGTTAGTATCCAGTTTAGCCATTGTATCAACCAAGCCTGTTTGAAACAAGGCACAAGGGACTCTGCTTTCTGTAGCCCAGTTGAATGCACTTAATCACATACAGTGGTGAATCAAGAACTGGCAGAGCAGAAAATGGTCTCCTAAAAATGATGCACGCTGATATTGATGGAGAAGGGCATTGTGCTGCTGGATAAGCATGTTAGTTACTGCAGCAATAAGTAACCTGATAGTTTCCAGTAAAAGGGAACATTATTCATGGGTTCTGTTCAGTGCCATGCTGAGGTGGCACAGTCTGCTTAATGCAAACTCAGTTCTTTTGAATCTGGAAATGTCAACTAGTTGTTGGGATGGTTTTAGTGGTTAAGCATCTGGCAGACAGTTAACATGTCACTCTCCTCAGGCCCCAGCCTTCTCCCCCACAAAACAGCCGTCATCACCCCTACCTAAAAAAAAGACATCTTTGATGTTTCTAATTTTGCAAACTACTAAACAATCTTAAACTTGCCCATAACCTGAAGTCCTGGAATGCCTTGGTGGGCGTTGTTACAACCAACGTCACTCACATCTTTCCTTCTATTCGAGGAACCTCCAATCTGGCTTCCACCGTTCCCATAGCACCGAGACAGAATTCATCAAAGTCACAAATGACATCCTCCATATCTCTGGACCAAAGCTCTCTCTGCCTACTTGTCCTCATCACAGTCGAACATGCCATTTCTTCAACCACCTCTCCTCCCTTATCTACCTCAGTGGTTCGAGTCCTATTTGACTCACCACCATCACTTTGACTGGCCAACTGTTTCTCCTCCTGCCCCAGGCCTGTACTGTACCCCAAGGTTTTATTCTTGGCCCCCTCCTTTTTCTTATTTACATGCTCTCTCTCAATGATGACATCCAGAGACATGGGGTCAACTTCCACACATATAGAATGACACCCAAATTTATTTTCCCTCTTCTAGTCGTGATCCAGGTCCACTGATGTTCTGTTCACTTGCTTATCAGACATTATGGTCTGCATGAGCGCTAACTTCTGCAGCTCATTTTTGACAAAATGGAAGCCATACTCCTTGGCTCCCATCGACATCTTTTCACATGCAACTTTGACCTTCTTAGCTTCCCTGGCCTATTGCTCAGACTCACTGACCCAGTGCACAATTGAGGCATCTGGTTCAATCCCCAGCTGTCCTTTCCACTGCACATCGAATCCCAAACCAAGACTACTTCCTTCACATCTGCCACATTGCCTACCTCCAACCATACCTCATGCCCAATGTAGCTGAAACACTTATCCACGTATTTGTTATCTCGTGCCTCTATTTTCCCAATGCCCTCCTCCCAGTCTCCTCAGCTCCACCATTCATAAAATCCAATTAATTTAAAACTCCTCTCCCATACTAAACTCCATACCCCATCATCCCAGGTTTCTCTGGCTCCCTATTGCAGAATGGATCGATTTCAAAATCCTTACACCAACACACAAATCACTTCATACCATGGCATCTCTGTTCTCTCCGACCTGCTTATGCCCAACTCCTTCACTTCCCTCATTCCCTCCGCTCACCCATCAGGGGCTGTGCTTTCAGCCATTTCACCCAAGACTTTGAAACTACCTCAATCCTTCTGTCTTCCTTGTTTTCAGATAATACTTGAAGACCTTCCTTTTCGATCGTGCCTACGGTCACCTACTCTCTCTCTCTCTCTCCCTGGATCAATGTCAAGCTCCATCACTGTTAAGCACTCCAAGACACTACCTCATGTGAAGGGTGCTATATGAATACAAGTTGTTCCTGGTTGTAGAGTTGAAACATGAGATTATCATATCATTATGACAAAGTACACAACACAATTCTTTAACTTCTGTTAATCCTGCAAGTCAAAGGCCTAACAGGTAAGGTGGTTATAAGCTGGACAAGCAGCAGAAAGCTTACCAGACAGTGCTCTCAATGGGCAGTTGGTTAAACCACAGCACCATTCTGACATTCCCAAACCTTGGCTCTTGCCAACATGCACTTTCTCCAGAAGTGTAACCATGGTGAGTCCCTCCATGGTGAGATCGCCCATTCCATGCCAGACACAGGAAAATTTCCATGATGTACTTTTATATGTGTCGTTTCAGGTGGAAGAGCTCCATGAATACATGTGTGGATTTCAATATGGTGTGGAATATTCTTAAGCATTTCAAAAAGCACTAATTCAGAATAAGAATCTGCAATATGTTCCAATGCAGCAAGATATTTAAAGCTGAGAATGACACTGATGAACAAATGGATTTCACCTGCAGTTTAGGACAGCACCTCAGTGTCATGGCATGTTTCAGCCTCATATGTTGTGGATGTGACAAAGGAAAGAATGAATAAATGCAGCAACTTGATCTAACTTTCCCAATGTGCAACACGTACTTAAGCCATTAGTGTCTGAAGGAATGCAGCGCCTTCACAAGCTAATTCATTCTGGTGTTGCTGTGGAGAGTTTATTTGAGATATAGAATGTATGTAATGGTTATTTAAAACCCTATTTATTCTCTACTTTTAGCAGTGAATCAACACAATTCCCATATGCTATAGAGCTTCATTCCCCATTACACCTCTCACCTAGAATCACAAAAGGAAGATAACACATATCAAACTTGTCAGTATATTGCAACATATACACATGAACTAAAATCGCAAGGGAGAAAACAACATTTTATTAGTCTCCTCCATTTATTTGTTATTCACAGCTTTGCCTTTGGGTAGATTTCCTCAAAGTACTTTTTAGGTAATAACTGTCAATATTGTTTTTGAAGGCAAATGCAGCAGAATTTTTTGCCAGTAATATAATAATAATCTTCACATTTGATATGGTGCTTTAGCACTAAATATTACTGTAAAGTGAATTGACTGTATGTGTATATTTTGTGGGTGAATGGAATGGAAAAAAAATTATTATTATTGACCAGGAAAACTTCCCGCTTTCAAATACTTCCATAGGATCGATAACATTTACTTCATAGTTAGACATGCCCTTGGCTTACCCTCTCATCCGAACAATGGCACCTCTAACATTGGAGAGCTCCTCAAGTACTACACTGGAATGTCATTTTAGATTATCAGCTCAGGTATCTACATGGAGCTTGAATGCACTACCACCTGACCCATACGCGAGAGTGCTTACTATTGTGACAAACTGATGGAGTCTAGTGTAAAAGGGTATACATGGAGTCACCTCTCCCTTCCATCAAAATAATAATAATCCTTGCATTTGATATAGCGCCTTATCCTGTCGTTGAGACATCTCAAAGCGCTTCACAGAATATACTGTAAAGTGAATCAACTGTTTTTTGGTTGAAACTCAACAGCCAACTGCACACAGCAGTGTCCCATAAATAGTCGTAGTCTAAGAAAATAACGCAGTTAATAGTGGAATTCCTCAACCTGATGCTGCAGTTTTGTATCCAGTAAAAACAAGTTTATTTAAGTTTTTAAGCCCAACAAAGCATCTGTGTGTACATGGTCACTTCATTGTATTAGCTGAATACTTCAATCATCCAGAACAAGGGCAGACAAAAATCTATTACAACACAATGAAGGCTTATAAATCAGTAGGCTATTAGGTTTCTCCAAACATTCTTTATACACAAAACCATGAATATATTGCTTGATAATTAAAGTACTTTTTATATAAATTGTCAAATTTATGAGTTTTTTTTAAAAATCAAAATTACCCAGAAAAACCTAACCTCGCTGACGTGGGTGCAACATTTTGCTTTGCCGCTGTAAGGCAGATATTGTCTTGGCAGTCATCTACAGATCTGCAGCAACCTGCTCTACCAGCATTCATCACTGTCAGACAGGGCCCACCTGTTCACGCATGATTGCAATAGCAGAACGTGGCCAGCACAAGAGAAGGACTGACCCAGAAAAACACTGAAGGATTACAATTAGCTTTTGTTGCTCAACAGATGAAGCACCAGCTCTTCATCTTCAACCAGAGAGAGGCCTGTGTCCAGTGGTTTATATTCCTCATCAGAGTAAATGCCGTCCTTTGTTCTCTTCTTCCTCTTCTGAGCCGTTAGCATCTCCTCACTTTCACCAATGCTGCTGCTGCTGTAATTTCTCTTCCGTTTGAGTTTCACCTCAGCTGGTCTGCTGCGTATATGCCAGAATGAGGGGTGGAGGGGAGAGAGGGAAGAAAATCAATAAGTGCTTAAGCGAGCAATCAATTATCATACTACAATGTGAATTTATTGTTTAATTTCAAAGGTGAATTTCAACCTACCAAAAGGGAACTATAGCTTGTGAGTGACACCGAGGAATAAACCAATAACAAAGCTTCAGTTATTGCCACCCTTGTGAAGAAACTTAATTATGTTGCTAATTTATTCCTACTTCCAGTTTATTGCAGCCAGACTGACTGTGAAATATTTCTTTCAATCCATTTTGTCCCACGCAAATTTACCGCAGTAATAAATTTGAAAAACACATATAGATTTACTATGCTTTCAGGAGCAAATGCACATGCAATCAAGATTCACAGCCAGTTAGCAAATTAATTTATGTGCGGCAAGGATATTCTGGCTGCATTAAATCAGCCTTTTATGCTATGTACATGTCAACTGCAAATGAACCTTAATATTTGTGTCCCTTTACAGTTATTTTCATCCACAACTGAAAAGATATGCAATGTATAACAATACACATTCAAATATGCAGCAATATAAACCCAGTTAAATCTTTCTCTGTGCAAAGGTTACTATAGAATAAAACATTGGTACTTTGAGATATTTTTATGAAAGGGCACTGCAGTTACTTTCATCTTTTGTGGCCCCACAAAAATAGTCACACCACTTTACATTAAACCTGTGAAGCGCTTTGTTAAAGATATATCAAATGTGAGGATCATCAACTTATTTTACTAAATACAGGGTGACCAAAAAGTGAAAGCTACCCTATTATGTTAAATAAATTCTCTAAGACTTATTAGACATTGTAATAGTATCACGACTTTTTGGTCACCCTGTATTTCCAGCAATAAATGATTTTGTTTTAGGACCAGGGGACTAATTTTAAATAGAATGTAAAACATTCAAATCCCTTTCCTTTAAGCTATTTTATAAATGCAGTCACACGCACACATTAAAGGACAGAAATATTGCAGCAGTAACAGCATATGCAGCCAAAACAAATTACAGCTGAACTCTGTGTATAAAAGTTGGTTAAATAATCCTTGCGTTTGATGTCTGGCCTTATCAAATCTCAAAGCACTTTACTGGATATTTACTGTAGGCACTGACAATGCAGCACTCCCCCAGCACAACACTGTTAAAAGAAACACTACAGGACAAAATATACAGATTTTAAACTTTTAAAGATCTGAGTCACGCACATTTCCTCATTTTGATTCAACGCAATCCACCCGATGACACACAAGCAACATTGTCAAAGGCAGCTATGAGATTGCGAAATATGTCATGCCTGGAACAGTGAGACAACTGATATTGGAGGTTGTATAAATATGGATTTAGGGTTTTTGTTTTTTAAATAAAGCTTGGCTAAGAACAGTGCCAATGATGGTGGGGATGCCTTCAGCGAGCAGCTATATAACCCAGCACAGTGCTCACAGAAACAAAATAAATCACTGAAACATGTCCTTAATCAGCTGCTTTGGTTTAAATTTTATTTCATTGTAACCCCACTCCTCTCTCTCTCTCTCTCTCTCTCTCACACACACAAAGAGGGTGGAAGTCAATATGGGGGGGAGGGGGGGTATATTGAATATTGAAATGTCCTTTCAGTTATAATTAACTCTTTGCGTAAAGCTCAGCACAATCAGCCTCTCTCATTACCACCAAAGCAATCCCTCTTCCCTGCTTTCCCTTAATTCCCCCTCAAACCTTGCAACAACCTTTTCCCTTTTAATTCACTGAATGTAGACACATTTGTCACCTTGCCAGCTGAAGCTGCTTTCTTCTAACCTGGCTGAATTGATTGTCTTTGTTGGCCCTGCAAGCAGATGAATAATTATTTTCAGCATGCACTTGGCTTGCAGAATGTTCGACTAAAAGTTGAGAACGTCCTTCAAAACAAAACTAGGTAAGTATCTGCTTCAATACAGACCTAGAGGATATATAGGTGCTGACTGAGATGAACAAATACTTGCGACGCAATCAATAATGTGTTGCTACAGCTACGTTTGTCTTTGAGACGGTCTATTCAAATCTGGAGTTAGAGTGAAGGGTGTCTGATCCATTAGATGTATTGTCTGTGGAGGGCAAATGCCTTCTCGTATTCAATGTTTTCTTCTGCTCCTTTATAAAGAGCAGGTGCAGGAGTTAAGCAAATGTTAAGCAAGATTTAAAGATTAAAGGCAAAGTTTTAAACAAAAACTAATTGAAAATAAAACTACAAGAGAATTCAATTATTAAAATTCAATATAAATGAAACATGTAAAACAGAAATAATTTTTAGATTATTTATTTGGGAGAATGCTCCCTTTCTTTCTGCTCCTTTGCCTAGTCCAGTGATTGTTTAAAATGATTGGATTCAGGCTACCTTTTAAAAAATATCTTGCTTATTGTATCTACTGCATAATGAGAAATCTGTGTGCAATGAACAACATGGGGAAAATATGTGGTAGATATTCAGCCAGTGCTTCTGGCTCTGGAATTTCCCCAAAACATTTAAATTCAGTGTTCAGATTTGAAGGTCCCTTGAATGTATTGTAGTGAAAATAAATGTAATCAAAAATGTTTTACAGGATTACGGCAATGCTATAATTTGTAGAACAGTTTTTGTTCCCTGTTTTTGTAACGCTCATTTTTATAAAACAAACGAGCAGTCTGTCTATTCTGGTGGCTTACGTGACCAAAAAGAATCCCACGGCATTATCTTGAAGGGCAACAATGAGGTGTGATTAGAAAGTGACGTCTTGGTCAATATTCGTTCCTGTTAAAATTCATTGAGATTAAATTTAGTTCATGTCATTGCTGATTGTTTGAATGTTTTTGGTATAGATAGCTGCTGCATTACCCTCTAGTGACCGTTATAAAAGCAAGAAGAGATGGTAGCTAGTGGTCAGACTTGCAAGAGACAGCATCCTTATGAAGTCAAAGAATGGGGATCATTGTCTCATCAAATGGCATCAAAGAGATCAAGGTCGAGTGATTCTGTCACTCCACTGTGAGAGGAAATAAGAGTGCGTGTAATCTGAAGCAAACGAAACGGATATTGTGTGGAATCAAAAGCAAAAGCTATGCTAGCTTTGGATCAAACGTGCAAGTCATTGATGTCATTGATGTGGGAAAGGAACAGTAAAGAGAGAGTAAATAGTCATGGGAAATTATAAATTGATAGAAAAAGAGTGAAAAAGCAAGTACAGCATATAAAGAAAGTGATAAATAACACCGAATAATAAAGCTTTGGTGGAAGAGCACAACAAGGCAACCATTTAAGCTGTGCAGAAATGCCTTCAGTGTCAAATAACTCATAGATGTCCAACTTGGTTGCAAGTGAGTCACCAAAATGTTCCAGAGATCCAGAGGTACATAACTTAGGGAATCAATGGATCAAATCTGAACTTTGAAGAGAACAATTTTAGAGTTGACAGCAGTACAGAAGAAAGGCTTTGGGTGGCAATTTGAATGGTAAGAGGGATTGGCTTCTTTAGAGACAGTTATTTAGTTTGAGAGTTTTAAGAGTTAAAAGTTATGAAAAAAACTTATTGATTTACCTAACTTTAAATATAGCTTCCGGACTACAACAACAACAAGATTTCATTTATAGAGCGCCTTTCAAGTCGGGAGGACGTCCCAAGGCACTGGACAGTTGGATCAGGACCCGAGCAGGGGGGAAATGGTGAGAGGAGGGAAGGGAGGGAGCGAGGAGGGGGTAGAGAGTCGAGAGGGGAGCTGAAGGCACGGTCAAAGAGAACTACTGTTGACATTATTGATGTGGGCATGGATATGGCTGACATGGGTACTTCCTCATCATTTTCTGGCTCAACTGTACTAATAAGATCATTCTCAGATCCTCTCCCGTCTCTCATTCACCTCCAATTACACTGCCCTACCAGCTCTTTCCTTTTCCTCCATTTCTTCACTGTATTACATTTAAAACTGATTGCATTACCTCCTATTCAAATTCCTTTCTTCCAGGACCTTGTACCACAGAATGTTCTTTTCTCCTACAATCTTGGAAATCACAGTCTCATTTTCTCTCCTGGTGATTTCAACCTTGATAATGTAGTACACAGTGGAGCTTTGGTTCTTCACCTCGCTAGTCAATTTTTAGAGAATTTAATAAGAATCCTTGTATTTGATATAGTGCCTTACCACGTCATCAAGGCGTCTCAAAGCGCTTCATAGAATATACTGTAGAGTGGAGTGACTGTGTATTTTGTGGGAGAGATGCAGAAGCCAATTACACGCAGCAATGTCCCACAAATGGCCATGGAGTGGGTGGCCAATTTTAGTTGGGGGATTGTTGGCCAGGACACCGGGAGGAACTCCCTTATCTTTTTGAATAGAGCCATGAGATCTTTATCATCTAGGCAGACGGTACCTTGGTTTAACGTCTCATCCGAAAGACAGCACCTCCGACAATGTAACACACCCCAGCAACTTACTGTGACCCATATGAAAGTAAGTTCTTCCAAACGTATTATCTTGTAATTAATCCATTTTTTTTCTTTTTCTTTTCCCCGTGAACCTGAAATCTTTCAAGCTTGAGCTTAATTATTGCTTGCAAATGCAGAATGTCTCTTTGTGCCCAACTTAAATCAATAAATCCAGCTGTACTCATCCCAATAACACTGTCTATAGTATTCAGTTTGTGCTGCAGTGGTTAAATGTAATCCAAAATCAAATATTTAACAAAGCCAAAGAAAAAAAGTATATTAGTTAAAATAAGTATATTCTAAACCATGAAAGTTCATGCAAATTTAGTAGGACACATATCAAAAGCAGCTTACTGCCACATGAAAAAAAATAGTGCTTTACTGCTTCCTGCAATGCTAATATTCTCGTGTCCCAATAGTCTAACTTACAGGAACTGAAAGGTGTTAAATAAGGTTAATAACAAAGGCCCTATAAAATAAGACTGATGGATTAGCTGTCTCAGCAATCTTGTGCACAAAGGTTAGTAACCACATGAAGTACATTATCTATAAACTGCATATATAAAGGCTGTTCACACTCCCCCCCAAGAACACTTGGTTGTTGGAATAAGGCACTTTAATTTAAATCGTATACAGAAAAACAGCAAAAAAACAGTAAAATGGTTATGTATTTACTGTATTTATAGCATCTCAAAGCACTTCACAACGATGGAGTTAGACACTGGGAAATGGAGAGGGCAAAGTGACCATAGGAGAAGATCACAGAGATAGGGAGATGTTACTTCATTAAAACAAAGTCAGTGTTTCAGGGAGGAGATAATAATAATCCTTGCATTTGATATACCATGTTATCATGCCTTCTACACATCTCAAAGGACTCACAGAATATGCTGTAAAATGAATTGACAGTATATTTTGTGGGCGAAATGCCTGGAATAAAAATCTGGAACCAGTTTATTGAAGAGTTCATATTTTGCAAATGTTACTTTTACTTAGGTACAGGGTACTTACCAAACGATTACCACATTTTCAATTGAAGTTAGTTCTATTTAGTTCAATTTTGTACTGTGGATTGGTATTTCCAGCAATTGTTACTATTCTCGTAACACTAGTTCATCATGAAGATAGGAACTGGTATAATAAGACTGACATAATTGACTAACACTGCTATTTTGTGCTGGACTCCATGTCTCAGTTATGACATCCGTCTCATCGCACTGAAACACAATTTTGAGGAAACTACATTAAATTATTAGCCATAGAAGACTTAACCTTTTATAGTTAGCAAACTCAGATTAAATTGACTGATGTAAACCATAGTAAACGCAGCACACATGGCTATCAAACCGTGCATACCACAAACATTTCAAATAGCTGTGTGCTTTGTACAATTCAAGTGAGAACAATCTACAAGTATTTACCATGAAATGTGCAACTTATTTTTTCTAGGCAAATCAAAGTAGGCAAAGCATGCTCCTGAATGACAGAAAGCAAGACAGAGATTTACATGAAAATACAATAACAGAGAGCATGAGGGATTTTAAGAATGAGCCACAAGTCAAGAAATACAGATTAAGATACTAAGAATTGAGTAGCACAGTATTTGTCTGAAAGCTGCAAAGACCAGATATGCAACACCATCATCTCCCATCCCACAAACCTTCAGCAATGGCAGGCACTTAATACACCAAAACATTGGAAGTTTGAAGCAATGCTTACTTTACTCTGAGGTAGACTTTTAACTCATTTCCAATTCAATTGCTTATGTGTTATTGTATTGAGTTTATGTTGAGAGTTGCAATCCACAGTGGCTTGTTTGCGTTCAACTGTTCAAGGCTTTCATGTGCTGTGCATTTTCACATAACCCTCTGTTCCTATTCCTCTCTGCGATATTACTTGATTGGCACTAAATCAGAGCTGTACACATATTTTCACATTTCGAGTTCCTCACATCAACTATGCAAAAATAATTGGAAGGAGCAAGGAGAGAAAAAGCTAGTCAACCCAAGCTATTGCTTTACTAAACCTATAGGGATTGTGACTTGAATTGCATTATAGCACATTTCATTGTACTTTAGAACCTAGGAGACACCCACTTTTTTAACCTACTAATATGCTGTACCATTTGTGAACAAAGACACAGAAACAGAAGGTCTCCCAAGTTGCTCAATGACTACATGTACCAATGACTCACACTATTCATCTCACCAGTCAAACTGAGTTTTTTTTAAAGTGTTGACCATATTTTAAGAGGCATTTTGTAGTAAGAGTGCCATAATGATTTGGATTTAAATGATACATTTGGATTTAAATGATACTGCACTTTGGGAACCAAAGTCTCTTTATAATCTGCCAAGCTTCAGTTATCATATACAATAAGACTACTTACTGCAAATGCACTTCTGACTATCTAAACAGAACTAAGGAAACCAGCATATAGCATATCTTTCTGCTTTACCAACCATTCAGTTGCAGTAAACATGCCAGCTGCTTTTTGTTCCTGGACTATGCATATCAGAAGGCATCAAAAGTTAAACATGTAGCACCATTATGCAATGCATTCAGGGACTCGTGTTTAGTACGTTTTCCAATACCATCGATACCAGTAATCTTGAATAAATAGCAATCAAACTGCTCAATTTCTGTGCAAACACAAAAGATTATTCCAGCCACCAGCTGAGAAAATGGGACTCTGTACATCTGTACAATATCTAAGTCATATCAATATCAAGGCCAAAAATATCTGATAAACAGGGCACAGTAGATAGATAACACTTTTGTCAGCCTACACTTCAAGAGCCAACCATAAATACTTCAAAATTAGAAGAATCTGTGTTGGAATCTTCACAACAAACAAGTGTTTTCTACTCAGAACCAAGATCTTAAGAGCCAATTAGCCTTCCAAATCCTGGCACATTTCTGTGTGCGCTCAAAGAAAAATAGATCGGAAATTGATGGCTCGGTGTCAAGCTCTGCCACAGTTATGTCTCTGAGACAAGACCCCACATGAAAGGTGCTATATAAATGCAAGTATTAGATAAATAAACACAGATACTATAGGGGTATGAGGAAAGTGCAAGTAAATGGGCAGGATTGCTCTGAAAAGAACCAGCAGACAAGATAGATTGAATCGTCTTCTTTTGTGCTGAAAGTTTCTACAGGTTCTTCCATCCCTCAGTTTTCAGAGAACTCTAATATCTTCTGTAATTAGTTAAGCAGAGTCTGTCTCTTTGGGGAGAGAACGTGCACTCCATTCCAGACAAAGAGAAATTTCCATGGATGAATGGCATGCAGATATGGATCTCTCAGTCTGGTTTGGATACACTTTAAGCATGGCGATGGGTTTTTTGCATCGCAGCTAGCTGAACAGAAAAAATCCCAATTGTGCTGTACCAGTAAAATGTCACGCTGCAATCTCTGGAAAAAAATGACTCTGGCTCAAAAACCTCAATATAAATCAGGTGGAGCAAGTTCCTTCCTCGTGGGGTTTGGGTTCATCAATGTCAACTTGGTGCCCGAGGAACAGGATTTTGACTGGTGTCAAACCCAATGCTTTGTATTCCAGATGGTCCTTAGCCATTTTTCCCCAAGGGAAAATGTTGCATGCTACGTGCACTTAATCATGAAGAAATAACCCTTCCAGTCAAAAGGACAAATTTGCGCAATGCAGATTCATCCTTTCATAGAATATTAGAGATATTAAAGCCAAGATTTTACACAGCCAAGCGAAACAAAGGTGAATCAGAAACAAATGCTTGAGCCCACAGGCCAAAAGCAGTTGCAATACAGTAATTCAAAGAAAAATGTTTTGCTTGAGGAAGCAGCTTAAATGGAGTAGAAATAGGAGAATCAAACTAAAGCATTTAGTATGGAGAGGCATATACAGATAGACTTGTAGAATGCACCAGGCACATGTAGGTAAAGGATCTTAAACTAATAATTTTATATGCAGGAAAAAAATATTCATCCCTTTTATGAAGCAGCTCATCTCATCAGAATTTAATTGTTGTAAAACGGTTATTGCGATGTAGCTTTTTTGTACAAAATTGCTAATGACATTCTGCTGCTGTAAAAATAGAACTGCAATCCCACATTTTCCAACCTCTTGCCTTGGAACTATTTCAGCCCATTAAAATTTCTCAGCATTGTAGCCTAAGTGTTTTGTACTCGAGGCAAGAGACAATTAAGCTAATAAGAATTTGCACATAGTTTAAAAATAAATCTCGAGAAAGCAATTTGTGGTTGGGAGTTTAAGAGAAATTAAGATGAGGTTTATCATTGGAAGGTAAAATTTACTCCATTGAAATGTGAAGCACTATTTTTTGAGATTTCTAGACCACACTAGGAGATGCAGTACAATTATCACCACAGCCATCAAGACATCAAGACATCACAAAGCGCTTCACAGAATATAATGTAAAGTGAATTGACTATATATTTTATAGGCAAAATGCGACAGCCAATTATGCACAGCAGCGTTCCACAAGTCGTGGATTGAGTGACCACATTTTTTTTAAGAGAATATTATTACCCCAAGAAAAGCGATCTGCCAATTGACTTAACATCCAGGTTCCTACTCACTGCTAAGTAAACAGAGGCTTGTGGAGTAAGCCTCTGTAGGGTTAATGTTCCAGACATCATCTACGTGTCTTGCTGCTTTTCAGATTTTACTTGTGGAGGGGTCACCTGATAAAGGTCCTTAAAACTATGAGGGGTTTTGATAAGAGTCAAATCAGAGAAATTATTTCCACAGATTGGTGACTCAGTGACTAGAGGCCATCAATTTAAGATAGCTGATGGGCAAAACAGAAGATTAGGAGAATTTTTTTCACCCACAAAGTAGTTAGGGTACGGAATGCCATGCTGAGAGCAATGGCTAAGCCAGATTCCCTTTCAAAAAGGAACTTGATAGATATCCAAACAGGAGTGAACTATATGGGTATGGAGAAAAGGGAAAGCAAATGGGACTGAAAGGATTGCTCTATAAAAGAGGCAGGACAGAAACGATGGGCCAAATGGCTGCCTTCTGCATTGTAAATTTCTATGGTTCTAAATTTTAGGTAAGTATGAATGGGAAATCACCCCATGTCAATATTTGCTAATTTTGAAAATGCCCATGAAAAAAAATCAAAGATTTTGAAAGGATTTTGAAAGAGCAATGATTTCCTGAAATCAAACTGCTTGGCATTCCATGGCAATGTTCCCAGTTTCAGGGGGATACTCCCACTTCTACAGGCACTAGACTAAATGGCTTTCATATGCTTGTAATGCATCTCCCACTTTGAATATGGTATAAACTACAATTTCCATGACAATCAACTGGGTCATTAAGTAGCACAGACAGAACAAGTCACAAAAACCTTCTATCATAATGGTAACTGACCTTATAAGAACAATATCCTACAAAAACTCAAGTGATTAATTAACCATGATGTAACCGTCAATCTGTTTGCAAGCATTAATAAAAAGTTTCAGGGGTGGATGGGTTCTAAATCTTGATGTAATTTTTCCATTCTTCCCAGAGGTCCTTGTTGGATAAACAACAACTTCATGAACTGCTCTCTGTACCTTCCACCTGCTCTTGACTTAAAAATGTGTTTATTCAGTAGAAATGTATTACTAGAATGCAAGAGAGCAAGATACTGAGTACTGAACATCCTCAATACACCATCAAGCACCACCATTTATTGGAAAACTAAACTTTGAAGCAAAGTTGGGGCAAAGGTTCTTCTTGTTCCATCTGCCATGTCACTGTTGACATCCAAATTGCACAACCATATGAATATCATTGAGCTTCAGTCCCAGAATATTCGACACTAAGAGTTTTAAGCTGGTTTTCAATCAGGCCTCTTGCTACACAATGAGAGTGGATCAAGTGGAAGCAATGACACCAATATAACTGATTGTGCAGTCCTGGTCTTTTCACCTCAAAATCCCATGGCTTTCTGAGGTTTGTTTTGTGCACATGTATAATGTATATGTGCAAAATGTTTGCCATTTTTCCAAACCGACTAAACCGCTAAATAACAGTAGCAGAGACTGGAAGCTCAGTCAGAGTGGAACAGGCATATGCTGCAGAACTAGTAAACCACCTCTTTTTCTAGAGGTCGGGCCTCCAGGTTTAGGAAAATAGGAACTGCAGGAAGCCAGTCAGGCCATGGCGTCTGTTTCACCAGCTTAGTAGATTTTGGCACTGCCTTGCTCCTCCCTACCTCTGTGACTTGCCAAATCTATAGCAACATGTCCACTCCCACTGTTCAGCGGGCTCCAGCATGCTTCATGTACCCCGCCCAGCCTACCCCACCATCGGTGGTTGGGCCTTCAGCTTCTCTGCCCCCACCCTTTGGAACTGTATTCCACAGTCCCTTTGATTCGCTCCCTTCCCTGCTTCCTTCAAGGACCGTCTCAAGACCCTGCTCTTCAAACGCACCTTCGATCACCCTCCTACCCCCACCCTCCCTGGCCTCCACTCTGGTCCGACATGTGTGATGGATAGAGAATTGGTTGGGAGAGAGGAGGCAGAGAGTTCATATAAAAATGTAATTTGTTATTGTTTGGCAGATCTTTTAATTCCAATTCATGTCCTTTTTCCATACCCAATTACAACTCTATTATCAAACTCTCTGCCTCTCTTTCAAACATCCTAAATTAAAACTGCTTCTGCAGCTTTTGGTGGTAGAATATTCACATTTTCACCACTCTCTGAAGAAGAAATGTTTCCTGTCCTCAGCTGTAAATGGCCGGGCTCTGATTTTAAGGCTATATTCAGGTCATTGATATGCAGGGTGAAAAGCGAGAACCCCAGCACCAATTCACTTGTAACTGCTCACCAATCAGAGAAAATCTCCTCTCTCCCAACAAATTCCCTATCCATCACACAGTTTTGGCTTTAATTCTATCTGTCTTAATTTTAGCTAATAGTGTTTCATGAGTTACTCTATCAATGTGGAGTCCTGTAGCTCAGTGGTTAGAGCACTCGCTTTGCAAGCGAGAGACCTGAGTTCAATTCCAGGCAGGGTGAAACCTTGGGCAAGTTTCCGTACTCCACACGCCTAATAATAATCCCTCCAAAACCAAAAAACAATAATAAATTGGTCATTTTCAATCTACGACTGTTTGTGGGACATAGCTGTGCGCAATTGGCTGCCGCGTTCACCCACAAATATACAGTCAATTCACTTTACAGTGTGTTCTGTGAAGCGCTTTGGGATGTCCTCCCGACGTGAAAAGCGCTATATCAAATGCAAGGATTATTATTATTATTATTATTAAATGCTTTCTGATCTCCCTTTATCCATAATCTTGGTGGTTCCGTCAGAGGACTTAGATTTGTGAGACACGATCAACTTTTCACAATCCTATGTTGAGTCTCCCTGATCTGTGCATATTTATCTAGATGCTCATTTATTCTGTCCCTGGATGATAGATTCTAGTAATTTGCCCACTACTGATCTTGAACTCACAGACTATTGAAGCTTACTTTCTCTCTTCCTTCCCTTCTTAAATAATGGCATTACATTTACTGCTTTCCAATCCTCCAGCATAATTCCCGGAACCATTGAACTTTGGAAAATAATTGCAACAGTAGTTGGGCTGAATGGTTTGTTTTTATGTCTATTAGTCTATTTAATTCTATGTAAAGCCTCTACAGATTCTTCCCTTATTTTGTTTAGTACTCTGGGGTGGAAACTGTGTGAGCTTAGAGATTTGTCTGGCTTCAGACTCCCTAATTAATTAATTCATTACTATTTTTCGGTCTATAATTAACTTTTTAAGATTCTTTTCTTCTTGAAACCTCTGGTACCTCAACCTCCTTTTCCAACTGAAGACTGAAGCAAAATATTTATTTAAAATTGCCTTGTCTTTATCCTCTACTGCAGTCACACTTGAATATGCCACCAATCTCTCTTTAAGCGCTCTGGGGCTGGTGCTGTATAAATTCAAGTTGTTGTTGTATTTCCTTTCTTCCTTCATCTCTTTGCGTCTTTATAAAATGTCCCAAGAAGAGAAGGGGTTTATATTCTTGCAGGAAAAACAATTAAACAAAAAAACAAAAGTTTAGACACCAACGTTATGAGGACACTGAATGTTGATAATTCAGAGTTTGTAAGTTATTATTTTGTTTCTCTGTATGATTTTACAGATTGTTTTAGATCCTCTGTAAATATGCAAAGGAATTCTAATTGAAACAGATTTTTTTAATTTTCCAATTCTTTTTTCAACATGGTTCAACCTGAAAGCAGCATCTGCTACGTGTATACTTGCAGATTAACATTACAGGCTCCAAGCAATTTATGGACTAATCCATCTAAATCGAGGAGAAAAAAAATGCTTAAATATCAATAAAGTATTTCATTAAAAAAAATGAAAAAAATGCTTTCACAGCTTGAGAAAAACACATTCAATTATTACATCAGCAATTCATCCCAAATGCTATGAAGCAAGGAGCTTTGCAATTATCAAGCTGTAATTAATGTCAGTGTGTACTTACACAAGCAGCAGACGAGCTTTCTGCAGTGCAAGCTAAGCACACCTTCAAAAGAACAGTGACAAGAAACCTCTTAGGACATGAAGGATAACAATATTGTGAGGCAGTGTTTACTGACATTCCCCTTTTATTTTAAGGTTTCTGATATTCTAACTATACTTTATTAGTAGCTGACCGCCTGCAGGGTTGTGTTTGGAAATATATATTTCGACAATCAAAAAACAATACTGGCAAATTACAAAAGAGGAAACAAAGAAAAAAGGAGCAGGCAAGAAGTACCCTGAAGCTACTGCTTTCAATTATAACCTTGCTGGGAAGACAAGCATTTCTAATGCAAAGTCAGAGTAATAAATCAAAGGAGCATTTACCAATCCAAGGCAGAAGCAAAATGGGTTTGCCTTTTACTTTCAGTCAAAGAACATATTATTCACTACAGCTAAATCAAGTCCACCTTATGTTCCTGAATTACAATTTCCGTTTAGAAAGACACTCCCTCCACTCTCTCAAAAACTCCCACCTTTGTTGAAGCTGCAAACGTATCCATTCATTGTGCTTAACAGTTATCACAGACATCCCTCAGTGTCTGTAACACAGTCACTTACAGCATACACCATGAATACTGTAATTTATAATTCGATATATTCCATTTCGTAGAATAACAAGTACAACGACATTTTAAATTTGGCCCCAGGTTGCTAGTCATTTTTCATTTTGTTTGCAACCTAGCCTCCTGAGTCATTGGGAAGCTAAAGACAACTATGAATAACAGACAAAAGTATAAAGTAGGAAATGTTCTATTTCTCCTGAAATTAACAACAACGTACATTTATAAAGCGCCCTTCACACGAGGTAGCGCTACGGAGCATTTGACATTGTCTGACGTCGAGCCAGGGGGAGAGGGAGGGAGGAGGTGACGTGACCATAAGCACGCTCGAAAAGGAAGGTCTTTAAGCGGTATATAAAGTAGGGAGGGAGGGAGGGAGGGGGCAAGGCGGACGGATTGAGTGAGAGTTCCAGAGATTCACGGCATAGTGGCTGAAAGCACAGCCACTGATGGAGTGGAGGGGATGAGGGACAAACAGGAGGCTGGAGCCAGCCGAGTGGAGGCAGCGGGTGGTGGAGTGGGGGTTAAGCAGGTCGGATAGGTAGGGAGATGTGAGGGTATCAAGGGCTCACAGCAGTGTCCTACAAATAGTCGTGGATTGAGTGACCAAAAATGTTTTATTTTTTAATTAATTAATTGTTTTTGGAGGGATTATTATCCACGGAAAAGCGATCCGCCAATCGGATAACTACAGGGTCCTCACTTACTTCTAGGTAAACAGAGGCATGTGGAATAAGGCAACTTGCCTAAGGTTTTGCCCTGAACATACCTCTTGCAGTTGGTTGTGAGGTAGGGACAGAGATGGCAATGTGATGGAAAAAAGCGGTTCTGGTCAGAGATCTGGGGTAGAAAGGAAAGCTGGGGATCGAACCGGATGCCTAACTTGCGCACAGGTTCAGTGAGTCTAAGGGAGAGCCCAATTAAATGGGCTGTGGTGTCTTCTCAGTTTCAAAATGCTGGTGATCTAACCCATTATCAGCATGTTAGAAATGTTTTCAAGGTAGTCGAGTTGCTTACCATGAGGGTTGATCGATTCCTGGTGTGAAATGAAAAGATAAGGGTCAAAAACAATTCTTGGTAAACTAACCTGCCATTTTCTTCAGCATCAGAAATGTTGTTGTCATCGGTTTCCTCTGAAGCTCGGTATTTATCAGGATCAGGAAGATCTCTAGGGTCAAATTCTTCCTCGCCTTCACTCTGATCCAAATAAGCGATGGGTTCCTCTTCACGCTCCTAAAATACCAAAACAAAAAGTCTTTAAGACGTATTGCTTGCCATCATAATTCCCGTCTTTTTTCACACAAAGGCATAGGAACTGAATCTTTACCTGTACTCTCGCTCACCAGGCTCCGTGACACCATCACTCCCACTCTCGCCCCTCTCCACTGGCTCCCCATCCCTCAGAGGATCAAATTCAAGATCCTCGTCCTCACTTTCAAGGCCATCCATGACCTTGCCCCCTCCTATCTCTCTGACTCCCTACCAATTTGCCCGCTCCCTCCTTTCAGCGGGCTCCGGTCTGCTACATGTCTCCTGCCCGATCTGCCCTACCATCGGTGGCCGGGCTTTCAGCCTCTCTGCCCCCACACTCTGGAACTCCATCCTATGGTCCCTTCGCCTCGCTTCCTCCCTTGCCTCCTTCAAGGCTGGTCTCAAGACCCTTCTCTTCAATCGTGCTTTAGGTCGTCCTCTCACCTCTTTGCCTTCCCTCACCCCTACACCCCCCCGCCCCCATGCTCGGGTCCCGACCCGACTGTTCATGGCTTTGGGATGTCCTCCCGATGTGAAAGGCACTCTATAAATGTAATTTTGTTGTTGTTACCTCTTTACCCAACTGCAGAATTAGGCTCACCACTTTAAAAATATCTCGCACTGTGGACGGTGCCCTCCCTGCCTTTCAACTATTCAGAAGTGACTGTCTTTTGCAATATGAGTTGACCATGGTTACAATGTTTGGAGAGATATACACATATCCCTGTGTTTCTCTCAACATATCTCTTTCAATAAAACTATAAATTAGGAAGTGGTTACACTGGCAGAGTGGCTATAAAGCTGAAAGAATAACACATAGTCAGGGAATACATAAAGGAGATGAATTTTAAGATTCGCCTTTCAAAAGTGGCATAGCTGACTTAAATATCCCTGTGGGAGATGAACAGCAAATCTGAAGCCTTGTTATTACTGCTTAAAAATAAAGAAACTTGCGTTCATCCAAAGAGGACATATGACGCTCAAAAGCCTGTGTGTGGATGAGAATAGAAAATCTGCAGAATGATGAATTGAGATGAAAGTTAGATGCGACATTGAAGAGCCTTTTTGGACATCCGGATATGGAGCAGGATCAACAGCCTACACACCTGTAGGCAGTTTGGTTTTCGATCCTCTATCTGTGTAAATGGAAACTCAGTGGCTAGAATCTGAATCTGAAACTATCTGGTTGATGTGATGTAAGGCTATTTTCCACGTCAGAAACATAGTCATGTTGTCACGCGCTTTTGTCAGCCGAGAATCTGACACGTGTCGAAACCCTTTGCCATGCATAAATCTACAATTTTGTCTGCTGAGAACTTACAGAAGCAGAGTTTCTGTTTGTCATTTCCAGAATGTAATGTGAGAGATGACACAATCTCCCTCCTTTACCCCCACCCCACACCCCAAATTTACCTACTTGTGATAGATGCATATACATGTGGGTTGCTTGAAGCTAATACATCAGGTGTGCATCGGGGAATTGAGGCAGTTATGTACACAATTACAAATCAAAACTGGTAGGATTCCGCCCCCTGCCCAGCTCAGAACAACTTGGCCATTTCAGAAACTTAATTCATTGTTTTGCAGGGTTATTAGGAGAACAATCTCACCCCACTCCCAAGTGACATACAAATCACTGCAAGTCCTATTGATGAGCTTCACAAATTGCCAATCATCAACAATATTTGTAATACATTGATAATGCTAGTATTTCAAACCCTAATAATTCCCAGCACAATTTATTTCCCAACTTTAAAAATATGAACATTTTCTTCTCCATCAGCCATGGGTAAAATGTTATTCAGTTCCCAATGCTTTATATTGTATACAACAGAAGTAAATTGGAAGAAATTTGAATTCTAATAGTTTCTGAAATATGTGTTTAAATTCTCAAAAAAAGCCGGGCCCATGATACATTTTTCAATTTGATTAAAGATATTCTTCTCGGATCCCAGGCTCTGATTAAATGGATCAGACAGAAATTTAAGAATAAATTTGTAACCGAACAGAACAAACCTGTCCAGCCATGTTGCGGCTTACCAATACGCAGCTAGCTTACTTAGCTATTATGGCTTTGCCTTGCTGGGTTGAATACATATCCCCTGTTTCCAGTCTGCCTTGGACTATTGTAGTTTAAACAGATATGTCTCAATGAAGGCACTTCAGCCCCATTTACGTCTTCTGAAGAAGATATTTTTAGATATTTAATTGACAGTTTTGAATCAAGGTTAGAAAACGGACAGAGAAGAGTAGGGAACAAAGGAAATAGAAAATGTACAATTTACATTTATATAGCAAGAAGATATCTCAAAGCATTTAACACTGCTGGCTGGGCACCTAAACTGTGGGGGCAGGGGGGGGGAGAGATGCCGAACAGGGTAGGGAAGGAAAGATGATAAAAAGCATGATCAAAGAGCAACGTCTCGAGCCAAACCATGAATGAGGTGATAAGAGGGATAGAGGGACAGGATGGAGCTCCAGAGAGTAGGGGCAGAAGGGGTAAGACCCACCTGCCAATAGTGGGGCAGAGACATAAGTCCTGTAGCTCAGTGGTTAGAGCACTCGCTTTGCAAGCGAGAGACCTGAGTTCAATTCCAGGCAGAGGGCGAAACCTTGGGCAAGTTTCCTTACTCCACACAGAGCCTAATAATAATCCCTCCAAAACCAAAAACAATAATAAATTGGTCATTTTCAATCTACGACTGTTTGTGGGACATTGCTGTGTGCAATTGGCTGCCGCGTTCGCCCACAAATATATAGTCAATTCACTTTACAGTGTGTTCTGTGAAGCGCTTTGGGACGTCCTCCCGACGTGAAAAGCGCTATATCAAATGCAAGGATTATTATTATTATTATTATAAAGCAGGCTGCTGAACGAAAGTAGTGCCCATGAAGGGAGGTTTGAAGGAAGTCAAGGAATTAGTTAGGGTGAGACCATGGAGAGATTTGAAGGTGAGAACAAGGATCTTCGATTAGATCCACTGGGAGATGAGAAGAAACCAAACAGAGATGGTGGTGATAGGCTCACGGAGCCCGGTGCAGGAAAGGACATGAGCTGCAGAAGTCTGGAATAGATGCGTTTCTTCGTTAAATTGCAGACCAGCACAGTAATCTAGGTGAACCGTCCTGCACTTTTTTGCAAGTAATTCTTTACAAACAAAGTCTCAGAATATGTTCAGTATTTATTTATAAAAAGCAGCATATAACACTGATATTGGTTCTCTAGTGTGTTCCCTGACAGGTTTGCAACAAAGATTTTTTTGGTAAGAAAATAATTTAAAAGCAAAGAAGGGTATCTACAGTGTTTGACATATAGGATTAAGAGCAATCTACTAGTTTACTAGGTTTCAGATTTGCAACAATTATTGCTCCACGAATATGAGAACTGTCACTCTGTGATCCATACACGCTTAATTCAGTCACAGATCAGTTTAATCACTTTCTCCAGCACATAATTGAGTGTTCATAAAATCTCATCACCACTGTGATGCACAGCACTAGATGAACTGCTCTGGGTGCGCCATTAATGCACTCAGTTCTGGATGAGAATTCTGTGTAATGAATGCCTTGCAGACTGAATACCTTTCAGGCCATCAAATAAAATGATTCATAACACTGATTTTCTAAGTTATAAAAATGGCCAGTTAAGGCATTAGAGTTAACACAAGAGGGAACCAGTTGCTTGCCTGTATATGCTTACTTTGTATTACATTTGGTTTTACATGAGGCATTTCAAGTCACAGAATGACAAAGCCTCAATGCTCAATCCAAACAAAGGGTCAAATTCAGATAACAGTCGGTTTAAAGACAGATACTACAAGTCGCCATTGAAGAGATCATAGCAGTACTTAAAGGTAGTGCTACAGAATTACATTTCTGCAGATGAAACTTTTACAGGCTTGGTGCCCAATGTTTTTTTTTAACTGTCCTTTGTTACAATGGGAACAGAGAACGTTCAGCGATCAAAATGTGAACTGAATTTATCTCAAACTGGAGTGGCTTTTTTTTTAAATACAAGAAACCTACATACCTGCATTCAGATTTGTCCTAGAGAATAACAGGCATTGAAAACAGGGAATAGAATTAATGCATTTTTTTTAATACTGATGAACTTAGGACATTTGGAAACTATCTCTGAGAGTGGACAAGTTCCACCGAATGTCTTGCTCAGCTCGGCACCTTTGCAGACAATATTAACACTACAGAATTGAGTACTTTCTCACAGAGAAGTCACAGTTCGGTTCTAATTCTGAGGTTGTAATTACGCGGGCAGAATCAATTGATGGTCTTTCACTGGATTGTAATTTAACAGAGACCATAGAAATTCAGAGAGCACAGAGATGGTGGATTCTACAGTGTGTCTTTGATACAGGAGTTGGAATAAAAAAAGTTACAGGTAGAAGTGATGTTACTTTGCCTCTTTAACTGCCAAACCAGGAACCAAAACATTTATCTTCAGAGCATAATTTGCTATTGCGTGGTAATTTTCAGAGAAGGAAAAGGTGGCCTTGAGGCATTTTTCTCCCCAATGACTTGTGTAAGTTATTATGTTAATATACACCACAGAATGTCGTGTAGCATATACAATGGGATTAGTAACACAACTGGTGTCTAACTAAAAGAATCAGACTTTATTCTCAAATGTGCTTTTTAAACTTTGCCTAATTGGCTTAGCAAAATGTAAAAAAAANTCACAACTTCAAATCATTTCCAGAGTTTCCCAAATATAACCATTTAAAGTGCTTCTTGCAAAATTTTCACCAATTACCTGTGTTTTAGGAATGATTCAAATCAAATCTGCTTGCAAAATATATTCGCCCACAAAATACACAGTCAATTCACTTTGTATTCAGTATATTCTGTAAAGCGTTTTGAGACGTCTCAACGACATAAGACACTATATCAAATGCAAGGAATATTGTTATTATATTCCCTCTACCCCTGCACTTGTAACAAGCATTTTAAATCAAGTGCTTTGACATTGCTGTCACCCAAGCTGATTTTTCACTGTCAGGCTCACAGGCACCATGGTACCATAAGTAATGTAGTGTGACATCAGTAGCTGAAAGAGTAAGTTATCTGCTCCAAAGGCGTTATAACTCTTGTTTAAGAATTCTGGCGAATGTTATATAAAGATTTGTCAAGAATAAAAACAAATAAATTTAAACTGTTTTTATCAGGTAGGTTCTGATCCAAAAATGTGTCCCTGGTTTAAAAAAAAGTTCAACATAAATTGATCTGTTGTGGCAAGGATTTTTTCAAAATAGTCGTGGACAATCAACACGTACACAGTGTTGTTATTTATTAAGTTTGTGGTTGGTGGTAAAAATGCACTTTTCTCCCAGTTAGTCCCAATTTTAATACTTCTTTCTTCAAATTTCTTTGCACTGAATACCATTCCCTTTGAGAGAACTGAGAGAATTGAGGCAGAGAGGACAGCTAGGCATTTAACTGCCAGGAATATGTTTGTGCACCTTGCTTATATTTCTAGAATTGATATTACATCCAACAAGACCTTGTCCTTTGATTCTCCGTGTGGAAGATTGTATCTCACCCTGCTATTGGTAAGGACACGATCTGGAAACCACTGCATGAGGAACAAAGGCTTATTCTTTAAAATCTCAATTTCCGACATGAAGTAAGCATTCACTCCATTGATATTTAACACCTGAATGAAACCTTCCAATACATTTTCGGAATGCAGCAGGGTTAGAGTAATTATACAGCTACCAATGTCAGAACAACAAATGCAAACCCAGCACACTATCTAATAGTTACCATGATATTGTAGTTGCTAAAATTGGCCACTAAATCATCGCTGGAATAATTTAAATATTACAAATAATAATAATAATTGTCATCAATCCATGACTGTTTGTAGGACACTGTTGTGCGCAATTGGCTGCCACGTTTCACCCTCAAAATACACAATCATTACACTTTACAGTATATCCTGTGAAGCACTTTGAGACGTCTAAACAACATGATAAAGAGCTAAATGCAAGATTATTATTATCAGCCTCAAACTTGTACCCAGCTTTTGCACTATAATGTTTACTCATTTTCTATTTGGTAGAGATAGTCTCATAAGGATTAAAATCGGATGCAAGACATTCAAATTTTAATTGAGTTTATTTAAATATATGTAAATACAACATGAATTCTAATTAATTAGAACCACAGGAATCCACAGTTAAACTTTTACACACCATTTTTAGCATTATGCTATGTCATTACCTGGAGGTTACGATTGCTCCAGTCAGTGTAGATGCAATAGGTGCAATTTTTAATTTGTGAAAATGAAAATAATAATAATAATCCTTGCATTTGATATAGCATCTTATCATGTATTTGAGACATCTCAAAGTACGTCACAGAATATACTATTTATGGATTCAAGTGACAAATTTATTATTATTATTTTTTTAAGGAATTATTACCCATGGAAAAGCTAACCGCCAGTCAACTAACAACCGGGTTCCTACTTACTGCCTGGTAAACAGAGCCGTGTGGAATAAGGAAACTTGCACAATATTTTGTCTTGCCAGGAATCAAACCCAGGTCTCTCGCTTGCGAGGCTGGTGCTCTAACCACTGAGCTACACGACTCCAATCTCCAAAATACTGAGATTGGATGCACAAGAACAATTAGGTACCATTGCTTTCTCCTCCATCTAAACTGTTGAATCCTTTCTTTCTTCAACCAGTGAACAAATTGACAAATGTGGCTCCCTGCTCTCCATTTAGGCACTTTTGAGCGAGGTTCCCCTCGCCATTCTCCAAAATGCAGCTTCTTAAACAAGTGCCAATCCAGACTGCAACCTTTGTCTCCTGCTTGGAGTGATGGAACACTCTATACGATGGCTCACCCTCGTCAGCAACTTCAAAGTTAAATTTTTAAATAAACCATCCCCTTTTCACAATATTACAGATTTACTACGTCTAGAACGACACTCCAATACAATGCTAGGGGAGCACTGCATTGTTGAAGATGCTGAAGGTGCCATCCTTTGGATGAGACATTAAACTGAGGTTTTATCTGCCTGTTCTGGTGGATGTTAAGATTCCATGTAACTATTCAAAAAGAAATGGGAGTTTCTCCCAGTGTAATGGCCAAGAGATTGGTCACTCACTGCACAGCTTTCTGTGCGGCACTGCTATGCACAAATTGGCTGCTGCAGGAAGGGTACTACATTCAATTCTTTCTATATACATTTACTCCTCTTCCCCCAAAGGAGTTTTTGATTAATTTTTTTTCTTCTATTGGGAAAAAATCTCCACAGGTGATAGTCACCTTTTTTACCTTTGAGGGACACATCAAAGCTGAACCCAAACTGATTTCCACAAACATGTACTGTTCAGCAGCGGCTGCTGCACAGCAAATGAAGGGTGGGAATCTTTGCTCTTTTCTTCCTCCCCAACCCAAGGGCATTAGAGTTAAACTGAGATCAGCTAACTCAACGGAGACCAGGGGCTGAACCTGGAACCTGTGGCTCAGCTGGACCCCCTGGGGGAACAGAACAGATGCTGTTCATACATTAAAAAATAACTTGACATTTCAAACTTAGCTCCTGAGTTACGCTGGAGCTTTAAATGGCAGAATCGAAATTCTATGGAAGTAAATAACTGCCAAAGGAATCCCAAACTCCAAACTAGCTGCAATGACAGCAAGAAGTTGAAGCCTATCAAGCAACCTTGCAGGCTCTGGGGAACCCTAGCTTCCGAGGCCTGCTATTTCTCAGCAGGTCTAATTAGATCTACAAGGGAGTAAAGACTTATGAAGAAAATATAATTTAGAAAAGATTTCTAAAAGGGACACTAGTATTCTATGGCAAGCTAATCTTTCGCTGCTTTCCATAAATAAGTCTTTAAGATTTTCAATTGCACTTCCCTGTCATCCATTTGTGTTCAAACCACAATTCATTTATTTTAATACAATACTTACACAGGATATTATAATTCAATGCCAAAGCTTTTCTTAAAAAAAATGTAACCAGACGAACAGGAAGTTGGCCATTTTGATTTTTAGTGGGGGAACTGGCCACCTCGCTTACTGTGGCCAGTTTAACCAGCCATCACGCCTTGCTATAATACGGGGTTTGGATAGTATGGATACCAACAAGTGCAGTATAACGAATCTCCACTGTATTATTACTGAGCGTGTTGCAGAATTTTACTCCTCACATTGTCTATGATACATCTGACCTAGTCAGAAATAGAAAGTTTTCTATTCGCCATAGCTGAAAGGCATCGCTCATCTTGCTAAAAGTCAAGAAATTAGATTAGAAAAAGAATATTTTGGAATTCT
Organism: Callorhinchus milii; assembly: GCF_018977255.1. Classification (NCBI taxonomy): domain Eukaryota; kingdom Metazoa; phylum Chordata; class Chondrichthyes; order Chimaeriformes; family Callorhinchidae; genus Callorhinchus; species Callorhinchus milii. Next base: position 65,487,272 of record NW_024704745.1, on the reverse strand, counting down.
TTTTCAGACATTCCAATAGGAAAAGAACAACTCAGATTAGGATAATGTGGGCTGTATGTTTGCAACAATTGTTTCACATAACATAAATGTTTTATTAAAAATTCTGTACCAACATTAGGAATTTGTAACATTGCAGCATACTCCAACTTTGAGCATGTTCAGTTATCAGATTTGACAACTTTCTGCTGGATCATGACTAATCTCCAGGCTATGACAATTTCCCTCAATGCTTTATATTATAGAATCTATATCAGCTATAAAGTCTCAGATGAACTTGCCTTTTGGTCCTAAATAATAATATCACAATACTCTCATTTGATATAGTGCCTAAACATATTTGAAACATCTCAAAACAACAAAATAACAAATTTACATTTGTAAAGCGCCTTTCACGTCGGGAGGACATCCCAAGGCGCTTAACAGTCAGGGATCAAGACCCGAACATGGAGTGGCGGGGTTGGGTTGAGGGAGGGCAGAGGGGGTAAGAGGGCGGCTGAAGGCACAGTCAAAAAGGAGGGTCTTGAGCCATGCCTTGAACGAGGTAAGAGAGTTAGCAAGGGAAAGCGATTGCGAGATGGAGTTCCAAAGGGTGGGGGCAGAGAGGCTGGAAGTCTGGCCGCTGATGGCAGGGCGGGTTGGGTGGGAGACATGGACCAGGCCGGAGACTGCTGAACGGAGGGTGCGGACAGGTTGATAGGGGATCAGCGGGTCAGAAAGGTAGCAGGGGGCAAGGCCGTGTAGGGCTTGAAAGTAAGGATGAGGATTCTGAATAATCACTCAATAAGGATGAGAATCCAGGTTAGGGTGGGGGTGATGGGGTCCTGGAGCCTGGTGCGGGAGATGACACGAGTTCTGGATGATCTGCAGCTTGTGGAGGGAAGAGTTGGGGAGGCCGATAAGGAGGGAGTTTCCGTAATCAGTCGAGGCTTGAGGTGATGAATGTGAGTATGAGGGTTTCGGAGGCCTGAGGTAGTGGCGGAGTCGTTGCGGAGGTGGGGGAAGGCAGAGTGGGTTATGGCATGGATATGGGGTAGGAAGGACAGTCAAGGGTCGAACAAGATGCCCAAGTTCCTGACGGGCTTGGTGAGGTTGAGTGTGCATCCATGCAAGCGGATGCTACCAGTGCCTGAGGTGCGGAGGCGCTGGTGCGAGCCAAAACATTTCACAGAATATACTGTAAAGTGATGTGACTGTATATTTTGTGGGAGAAATGTGGCAGCAAATTGCACACAGCAGTGTCCCACAAACATTGTGGATTGAGTGACCATATTATTATTTATTTATTTTATTTATTAAAGAATTCCCAGTTCATACATTTTTAAAATAATGTTTACGCTGGTGTTAGCACTAAACAAGATTGTGAAATTTAAAACATTTGGCAAGGGATTACTTCAGAGTTCATTACTTTTCTCCTGGAACATATTTTCTCGCTGGCAAGCGGTTACATGAATAATCCATTTTAGATGGAAAGTCTGAAGCAAGTTTATTATTGTATACCATCTAAATATAGCAACTATGTGGCTTTATGGACCATACATTATAAAAAGTTCCTTAAAAGAATATCACACGGCATTGCTCGTTAACAGTGTCCCACAATGGTATTTGTGGAAAATGTCACCTCAATTTCATTAAAAATAATCCACGAATATTCAAACTTAAATGTAAAGGGTGCAAATGTGTAGCACATAATGTAGTTACTGGTCTTCTGAACTCTGCAGAATGTCTGCGGTATTTCTGAAACTAGGTGACAAATCGAGTCACTTATAATAATAATCTGTGCGTTTGATATAGTACCCATAATGTTTTGCGCTTAAATGCTTTGAGACATTTCAAAGACATGATTATGCACTATATCAAAAGCAAGGATTATTATTAATATTGTTCAAATGTCTCAAAGCGCTTTATAGTTATTATAAATTGCAATGAATGCGTATTTATAGATAGATGAATGAAGCAACCAATTTTTGCAGAGAACAAAAAACAGCCAGAAAATGAAAGACCAATTTATCGGGGGGGGGGGGGGGGGGGGCGGGTAGTGGAATGTGCAGAACTTACTTTGAAATATGAATGAGTATTCTCCTTGCCAATTGTTTGCACTCCCTCCTCTCACAAAAGAATTTTGTCTCATTATCCAAAGTTGAGTGCATGAAGTGATTTAGTTGTGCAGCACAAGTAAATTTCATCACACTCGTCATTTCACGTGTTCTGTCAATGACATTATTGGAAAGCTTGATAGCTTTCTGTATACATGCACAGTCAATATGGAAGGATTGACAGCAATCATGTATTAATGGGCTTCCATTGTATAAACCACTTGAGCTTTGTTCTGGTGATATAATTATAAATGCTTGGAATAAATAGTTGCATTTTGATTTTGAACCTATTTTGCTGAATCTTTTCAAAGCATTTTACTCAAGTTACTTGTAAACTTTGTGAATATTAGGTAGGCAAATACAGCAGCAAATCTGCACCAGTAAAATACCACAAATAGTGAGGTAAATAACATAAAATAACATGTAGGAGCAGGAGTAGGCCATTCGGCCGTTCGAGCCTGCCCCGACATTCAAACATGGCTGATCTTCTAATCTAACTCCAGCTAACAACCTGACCCTGCCTTATCCCCATATCCCTTAATCCCCTTTGCAATAAGAAATCTATCTCAGTCTTGAATATGTTCAAGGACTGAGCATCAACAGCCCTTTGGGGTAGTGAGTTCCACACATTATAAGCAAATTTAATGTGTTTTGGTTACATTGGATGATAAAGCAATATTGGTCAGGATACCTGGAGAATTCTCTGCTCTCTCAAATAATGCCATGGGATCCTTAATATTAATATTCACCTGAACAGGACTTCAATGTAACATCTATACACCTTAATGTCCCTTTTATTCTACTGAATGAATTAATGTGGCTTCCACGAGTAGAGAGATTCAGACTTGGTAACCTTACCCAAACTTGCCCATTCCAAATTACTCTTGCTGGGAGCTGAGAAGAGCTTAGTTTCTGAGCGCTAAGCACATGGTGAGAATCCCAAAACAATCAAAACACAGGAAGTAGCTTTAGAGATGAGTATTTTGAAGGAGGACAACAGTGTTTGGGGAGCAGGGAGATTTGAGTAAATAGCTTACCATCCATACAACATTAAGCAAGATGATCCCTTCAAATTACCTGACCAAATCTATGTTTGAGAAGAAATCCTATCCAGTCACCATAATGTACAGCTAAGAAATTCTTCATAGAATCATAGAATTTTACAGCACAGAGGGAGGCCATTTGGCCCATCATGTCCGTGTTGGCTCTTTGAAAAGAGCTATCCAAATTAATCCCACTCCCCTGCTCTCTCCCCATAGCCCTGCAAACTTGTCCTCCCCAAATAATTACCTACTTCTCTCTTAAAATTTGTTATCGAATCGGCTTCCACTACCCTTTCAGGTAATGCATTCCAGATCCGAACAACTCGCTGTGTGAAAAATTTCTCCTTACCTCCCCTCTGTTTCTTTTAACTACCACCCCATCTCCAACCTCACTTTCCTCTCCAAGGTCCCGGAACGAGTTGTTGCTTCCCAGCTTCGTTCCTTCTTCTCCTGCCACTCCCTTCACGAACCCCTCCAATCGGCTTTCTGTTCCGCTCACAGCATAAAAACAGCCCTGGTCAAAGTGACAAATGTCCATCTGCAACCAGTGCTCCTTCTGCTTCCTCGTCCTTCTTGACCTCTCTGCTGCCTTCGTAACCGGCACTCATCCACTCTATCTTCATCCACCGTCTCTACTCTGACCTCAACCTCTCACACCGCTTCCACCATCTCCACAAACGGCTTCACTACCAGCCCTGCACCATCTCATGTGGCATTCCTCAGGGCTCTGTCCTTGGTCCTCTGCTCTTCAATGTCTATATGCTCCCTCCTGGTGACATAATCCGCAGACACGGGGTCAACTTCCACATGAATTTGGATGACACCCAACTCTACCTCTCTGCCTCCACCCTTGACTCCAGGACCACTGCAGCCCTGACAGAATGTCTGTCAGACATCAAGCGCTGGATGAGAGTTAATTTTCTTCAGTTGAACATCAACAAGACCGAGGCTCTCCTGATTGGCTCCCGTTAGTGCCTCCACACCTCAGGAGCTGACAACATCACCATCCATGGTTACACACTCCACCTTACTAAGCCAGTGCGGAACTTTGGCATCTTGTTTGACTCTCAACTATCCTTTCTACCCCCACATCCTCGACATGACCCGCTATGCCTTCCCCCAACTCCGCAACAGCGCCTGGCTATGCCACTGTCTCACACTGCAGGTCGCTGAAACCCTCACACATGCTTTCATTACTCTGAGGCTTGATTATGCAAACTCATTGCTTGCTGCCCTCCCCAACTCCTCCCTCCATAGGCTGCAGATCATCCAGAACCCTGCAGCCCACATCCTCTCCCGCACTAGTCTCCGTGACCCTATCACCCCCATCCTTGCCCGACTCCACTGGCTTCCCATCACACAGAGGATACAGTTCAAGATCCTGGTCCTCACCTTCAAAGCCCTGCATAGTCGTTCTCTCTACCTCTGCAACCTCCTAATCCACTACCATCCTGCTCACTCCCTCCACTCAGCGGGCTCCAGCCTGCTTCACGGACCCCCCACTCTTGATGGGCAGACCTTCTGCCACTGTGACCCCACCCTCTGGAACTCCATCCCCCAGTCCCTTGCCTCCTTCAAGACCCATCTGAAGACCCTCCTCTTCGACTGTGGTTTCGATCTCCCTGCTTCACCCCCTACCCTCTACCCTCCCACTCCCCCCGGCTTGGGTCCGAAACTCTGTCTATCCAGCACCTTGGGACATCCTCCCGATGTGAAAGATGCTATACAAATGTCATTTTGTTGTTGTTGTTGTTAACAACTATTCTAAATCAGTGCTCTCGGGTTATCGACCCACCCGCCACTGGAAATAATATAATAATAATCCTTGCATTTGATGTACAATTTTTCATGTCTTCTAGACATCTCAAAGTGCTTCACAGAATATACTGTAAAGTGAATTTACTGTATATTTGTGGGCGAAACGCAGCAGCCAATTGCGCACAGCAGTCTCCCACAAACAGTCATGGACTGAAGTGACCAATTTTATTATTGATTTTTTTTCTTGAGGGATTATTATCAGGCATGTGGAGTAAGGAAACTTGCCCAAGGTTTCACCTGCCAGGAATCTAATGTGGTACTTTATCAAACACCTTTTGAAAATCCGTATAAACTACATCAACTGCATTACCTTCATCCACCCTCTCTTAGTCTCCTTTATTTTGGTAAATATTATATTCACTACATGGGAAGGAAACACTCTCAAATTCTTATGATGTCCACAAATACACCTGGCAAAGTGATCTCTGCGCTATGGCAGATCAAACTCCTGACCAAATTTTGGATGGAAGAAAATCATGTGAGTATGAAGAGTAATTGGAAAGTTTGTTTTACATCGTTTCTTTCTGGCAATAAAGACATAGCCATTATTATATTCTCCTGCATGCATAGCATACAAAACCCTGAACTGATATGACAATTTATATTGTCTAATAACATGGTGTTTACGAACTCAGACCAGAAGGACTGATCCATTAACAAAGTTTTACTGCCCTGCATCTTACAAGCATAGAATTATATTATCTATGGCCGTACAGAATACCCTGGGCAATTAACAGTGGAATTAGAATCTGTGGCTTAAACAACATAGCATTTTGTTGGCTGCAGAGTCTGGGAACTTCACAGTTCTGTAATCCAACCAGTCTATTCATTTTAAATAGACATGCTGTGTGATTTTTGAAGTTTTTAATGCAAAACCACCGATAATTATAAAAATATTCTACAATTTCATAGAGAATCATTCAGTTAATTCTCAGGTCACATCCCATTAGATACTTTCAACAGACTTCTCAGCTGCAATCCTCCTCCAGGCTGGGATGATGCCATTTTTACTTAAATGTGTTCCCACCAAACAAAAAGCTGTGCATCTGTGAATCCAGTTCAGCAGTACTTTTTGGCATCAATACCTTTTACTTCATTACTTTTATTTTGTAACACTACTAGGCATTGGACATTGATTAAATGCCGACGTTTTCAGTAACGCACAGCTTCTAGCACAGCTGAATCAACCACTTCAGAATGTGACTTGAAATAAACTTAATTTATGAATCCTAATTTTTTTTTCTGCTTCCTATAAATAAAATTGTGAAACACAAATTAAGCAACATCTCTTGCTCAATTGTAGGTCTAATTTCCCTCCTGCAGCACAGCTAATAAGCAACCCTACAGTGCAGTAGTGTATAAATTTGCATTGTTAAATATCAAAATACCGTATTCACATTTCAGGGTTTTACAATTTAGCTGCTCAGATTGCATCCAGACAATACGCAATATTCATGTCTTGTGCATCGGGTAATTTCCAGGACAACAATTTAAAACGTGTACGTGTACCCATAAAGATGAACAATAAAATGCTAACTATAGATGAAAGTTATACGGGTAAACTATTAATTCCAGAGTCTTTTAATGGGCCACAAATGCCCTTGGCTTTTGCAGGACTTGGAAGGGCAGACCAGTCACTGGGGTTGGGGATTCTTCTCATTCAGCTCCCATTAACCCTGCAAGCTGAACCCCTAACCTGCTGCTTCTACAGCTAGGTGGTCCTAGATGGACAAACAGCAGTACCCCAATGCACACTCTGGGCTGCCCAAGCCTTGGCTCTTGTTAACTTGCACCTAATATTCTCTAGAATTCGGCTGCATTGTAGGATGCATCCCTCCAGGGAGACAGTGCCCTTTCCATTCCAACAATTATCTCTGGAGTTTTCATGTGTAGGTGGGATGCACGGAATTGTGTTTGGTTTGGATACTCTTAAGCATGGTGATGGGTCTTCACATGTGCCATACAACTGGCTGACCAAACAAAATCCCCACATAACATGCAATATGGCTGCAAAAATAACCTGCATTTATTACTGCAGGCATCATTAGAATTGATTTCCTTTATCTTTAAGAATTTAATACCAATAATAAATTATAAAATAAAGTATTAGAATAATTATTCTTGCATCGTTCTGTATGTTGGTTGCTCAGTTCATTTCACTAGGGTATAATGAGGAGACATTTTGATGCAAGTTTTCTGTTCAGGAAAGCAATTAAATATGCTTTGCCAACAGTAATTAATATAAAGTTAAAGGGATGATGCAATTTTCTCCCTTTCTCCTCTCTTGAAGTTGCCATTCCTAGATAGGATTTAGCTGGATGAACACTGGCACTGCTGCTTCACGTAAGTGGGTATTCTACACATGCTAGATAGCGAGTTTAGATAATCTATAAGGAACATCATGGTTGAGCCCTATTCTGTCCACAGTTAATGCAAACTTTCTAGCAAGACCTACCAGATAATACAGTTGCAAGAATCCCAGCCCAGAAGATAATAAGAATAAATGCTAAATATAGTTCCCAAAATTAAGCCTCTGTTGGAGCCTCAGTTAACAAAGCACAAACCAGGCATTAGCCCCTTCTGGTCTGTATTGTTTGGTACTGCCTTTACTGAGGTTTGCACCATAACTCTCAAGAGCTTTTGAGGAACTTTAATTGCCTTTTTTAATGCTAACTAATATTTTATTGGCATTAAGTACCATACTTATTTTTATGCTTAATTTTAGGACAAACAATTCTATCACAAAATGCTTGTAAATCCCATAAACTACCAGCAGACAAGAAAGTAAGAAGGCATAGAACCGAAAAGTTACATTCATCCCACTATGTCCACTACATCAACAGCCATGGGAAACCTATCTAAACACGACAGAACTCTACGCTCAAAGGATTTGCCTGAAATCACCTGGGAGAAAACATTCCATAGATACATTTTAACATATTTTGTTATAACCCAGGTTCACTTATAGCACAATTAGGATGTGGATCAAAACATTTCCTTATCATAAAATACAAAAGTTCTGTTTACCACCAAAAAAAATCAAAAATCTGTTTCATCTAACTACCCGCCTCTCAAAATTTAGACTTTAATATGGGTTTCCTATCTCCCCCATCTTTATTCTGATGAGAACCAATTCAGCCATTCCTCATGACATTCACACCCTAGAATCATAGATGTCAGTCTGGCTCAGTTGGGAGCACTCTTACCTCCCAATTAGAAGGTTGTGGGTTGAAGACACATGTAGGGACTTTTAACTCATAGGCTAACTCTCCACTCAGTAATACTGAGGGAGCGCTGGATTATCAGAGATGCCATTCTTCAGACAAGACAAGTGTCCATGATCAGGTGGACGTTAAAGGTCCCATGGCACTATTCGAAAAGATCTGGACAATATTCTCCCAGATACAATTAATCATTCACTTCATGGCTGTTTCTGGTACATTTCTGTGCACAAACTGGCTGTTACATTTGCCAACAAATATAGCAAATACACTTCACAGTAAATTTTGTGAACTACTTTGAGATTTGACAAGGCACTGTATCAAATGCAAGTATTATTATCATCATAGTTACTCTTCTCTCAGCTTCTTTACCACATCAATACCTGTATGAAGATAGGATTTGATTAATAGAACATTATGTCTATTAAAATAATTCATACATTCTACTATTTGCTGTCAGAACCTTCAACTAAATTATTTTTAAAATCACAACAGAAAATTACCTTACTGATTAAATAAGAAATATGGAATAAAGCTTTGATTCTGACTTGACTCTGAAATGTCCAATTTTCATTGCCTTAATGCTTTGAATGTTTGACATCAAAGCTTGTAATGATATGCTGGTACTTTCTTGGTTGAAGGAAGCAGGATGAGGGGAGGGCAAAAATAATCAAAGCTTTGAATTGGATTTTACAGCACTGAAATCACAAGGACATTTTATCTCCTCTTCTGTTTTTTCCCTACTTTTAAATTATGAAAATAATGTTGAACTTCAAAGCTACAAGTGGCATATTCATTTCAGCCCAAGCCAGCTTCAAACCAACCTTTTGTGACTTTATCCATTTTCTGGGACATGCTGCTGTAATACACAAACACATTTAAATACTTCCATCATTGAACAATTTTTGTCTCTGACCTTTGCTTTTTTTTAAAAAAAAAGAATATTCATGAGAACATTTCTAGTTTGTTAGTTTTAATTATTTTGAACTCTGTGCTGAGGTAACACTAAGTGCTAATTAAACCACGAATGAACCATTTGCAATCTACCAAACTGACCTTTCCTACACTTAAAACAGTCTTGTTTAAAAAGGAGGTTTGGTGTGGATAAACGGTGTCTGCTTCTAATGACACTGTAATGGAGGAATTTGAAGACTAGGACAAGAAAACTTAAATTTATTAAACACACAATCCTCTAAGGTTATAGAAGCCAATGAAGCTTGTAATTATTGGGTTAATGAATAAAGCTTCTGAATAGGGGATCTAGGGATGCCAGTAAGCAGAGCATTTGAAAAATCAATTCTGAGACATGGATAAGATGGTAAGAGCATAAGGAGTGAGGTAGAGTTGGACCAGATGTTGAGGTTTGAAACTCAGCTCAGTCAACAGAATGCCCAGCACCATTTGGTTCAGCATCAGTGAACAGCGAGAAACATTAATGCGAAATCCGAACCAGAGGCAGGGAGTGGTGGGTAAGAACTAAATAAGATGGTAGGCTGAAATTCCTTGCTGATGTCTACAATGAGCTCTTAGCATAATCCTCAATACATCTTACCTATCAGCAAGGATTCTTCATTTTGGAGTCCACAACCTCAGTGAACAGAACGTTTCAATGCCTTACTTTCAGAGAGAGGCTATGTGCGTCCCAGAACAGTTCAATTAGCTCAACAGGATGAGTGCTTTACTTGTCCTCAGGAACAATCTGAAGCTGCCCAACATTGAGGACATGGTATTATTTGAGAATGGTTCGTGCAGTACCTTCACAAAGCTTTTCCCAGGGTAAGATGACTTCACACTGGCTCCCTAGCCAGCCCATAGGACTTATTCCATTAGTCTAAATTAACTTATTCACAAAGAATCCATCATTGGGAAAACAGAAAGGACTGCTTTCTACAGGAAAAGACTATTTTTCTTCTACCGATAGAGGAGCACACAGAGACACGGCTGTATTTCTGCACTGTCTTGATTTCTCACACTTTCCAGTTTAGTCTCCTGTGGGTAAAAGCCTTAATCAGAAAAAATGACTGCAATTCTGCATGCTCAATTTTAAGCGCTAGATTTTTCCATCATTTATATACTTTGTTATTTGCTAGTTTATGCAAATCATAATCAGAATTACGCAAGCAAAATTCAGTAAATAGCCACAGGGCTGGGAAGATTACGGTTGGTGCAGGTAATGAATGTAACTAAAGTATTCAAAATATAAACTCAGTAAAACAATTTGTTTGATAAACAAACAGATGTCTCCAATTCATCCATTCAAAAAATATCTGATTACCAAATGATTAGTGTTAAATTATATCTTATTGGGCTTTTGGTGAAAACTACATTAATTTTTTTGCATAACGCATTCAGAAAATTCTGGTCTATTAATTTTATAATATTTAACGTTGGCTTAATCCATTTGCCTTAGTATATATAAATATTTAAAGTGCACTGCTTATAAATGTTGTGTAATTGTTTTACAAGACCATATAATAAAGTACTAGCGATATCTAGAAATATATTAATATTACAATGCAAAGTGCAGAGTAACCAAAGGGCAAATCTCAAAGATAAAATTGAGATTCATACTCAAATGGTTAAATAGAAAAAGAAAATTCAGTAAAAGTTGATATAAAATAGTCACCTTTAAGTACAGCACATAGCTGAATTCATGATTTCAAGATTGCAAATACAAATATACACCTGATGTATTATAAATGCTAGGCACACTAGAAGTCAGGAAACGTATCCAAGCTGTTGTAAAGCACACAGAACATACATAAAATCTAAAAATTACCTATTCAAGATTAAAGCTGCAGTTTTAATCTGTAAATCTCCTCAAATCATCTTTGTAGACAATTAGTTAAAATCACAGTATTTTTATTTAGGGTATTTGGTATTCAACATCAGAGGTTTTCAATCTGTATTCAATTCAATCTACGGTTTCACTGGTTTGACTTTACAGTCTTTATAGATCCCAGAATGAATGTTTTAAAAAACGGTATAAATCACAACTTTCCAAAAGAAATAATCCTTTCTTTTTCAACATAGAAAATGTTATTAGGTCAGGTATTAACTTCACAATCTCTTAAATCATACTCAAGAATATCTCACTAAATTGCCAAACCACGCAACTATGACAATTGATGTATGAATGCAAAGGTTTGTTACACATGTCACAATGTTTGCTAATGGCTTTGAAAAACCCTATACTATATTTTATATTAATAATCTCTGCACTGTGTATAGCACTGTATCAGGTCGTTGAGACATCTCATAATGCTTCGCAAAATTTCAATGTGAAATGTAGCGATTGTGAATTTGTCGGTGAACAGATTTTGTACTGAATAGGTTTGTTCTGATTATGTTAAAATACTCCACACAGAGCGAACCATTAAATAAATCTTCAAATGAACGAGAGATTTCCTAGAGACCGATAAGAAACTGAATAAAAATAATCCTTGCATTTGGTATACACATCGGGAGGACATCCCAAAGCTCTTCACAGGATTTATTGTAAAGTGGAGTGACGTATATTTGTGGGTGAATGCGGCAGCCAGTGCACGCACAAGCAATGTCCCAAAACAGCCATGAAGTGAATGACCCGATTTTTTTTGAGGGATTGTTGGTCAGGACATCGGGAGAACCCGCCCTTCTCTTTTCAAACAGGGTCATAGGATATTTAACTTAACGTCTGAAGGTCGGCACCTCCACAACAATGCAAAACCCACCTAGTGCTGCACTGGAGTGTCAGTTCAAACTATGCAAGTTCAAGTCCCGATATGGGGCTTGAAACCACAACCATTGCACTTCAACAGTTATTATCTGATCCTCCTTTTCACACCTAACATTCCTCTTCCTAAGAAGTGGGTTTCTTAAATATTAAACCCAATGTGCTCTGATCTGGTGTGTTAGATAATTATAGAATCATAGACTATTACAGCACAAAAGGAGGCCATTTGGCCCATTATGCCTGTGCCGGCTCTTTGAAAGATGAACTGATCCCACTCCTCAATTCCTACCCCATAGATCTGCAATTTTTTTCCTTTTTAAGTACCTATCTAATTCCTGTTTGAAAGCTATTATTGAATCTGCTTCCACCACGCTTTCAGGCAGTGCATTCCAGGCTGTAACAACTCTTCAGGTAAAAAAAAGTCTCCTCATCTCCCCTCTGGTTCTTTTGCCAATTATCTTAAATCTGTGTCCTCTAGTTATCAACCCATCTGTCAGAGGAAATAGTTTCTCCCTATCTACTCTATCAAAACCCCTCATAATTTTGAACACCTCTATTAAATCTGGACAAGCTTTTTCAAAAAACAATGCCAGAATTTAATTTATCTATATTGAACTCTCTGAGATGAATTCTAATAGCTTCCTACAATAAAATACAACACAACACATAGAATTATTATTGTTGCTGGAGAATGGACCTTACTGAGTTCAATCGGCAAACTTCATAGTCTTGAAACATATGCAAAAAGTTGCCTCTAGAGACAGAATAATGACATTTGTGAGATCAATGCTTTGTCTAACAGTAACTTTTGGATAGATTGAAAACATGTTGTAGGTTATTGAGATATTCCAGCAATGAACCTTAACTGCAAAAATATAAGTCAGCAACAGAAACACAAAGCCAATTTCCTTTGAATACACCGTTTTCTTTAAAAAGTTATCAGCTCATCTTATTAGCTCAATTGAAATCCAAATGCTCTTACTTAAACTACGCACCATCATCGGATGTTTAAAATCCAGATCCAAAACACATTTCAAAAGTTAAACACATCAAAAGATTTAAAATCAGTTTGTCATACTTCCAAATGTAAATAGTGAAATTTGTTAGTGACATAGTAACAATCTGAACAACAACAACAACAAAATTACATTTGTAGAGCGCCTTTCACGTCGGGAGGATGTCCCAAAGCGCTGAACAGTCAGATGTCGGGGCCCGAGTATGGGGTAGGGGTGAGGGAAGGCAGAGAGGTGGGAGGGCAACCAAAGGCACAATCGAGGAGAAGGGTCTTGAGACCAGCCTTGAAGGAGGAAAGGGAGGAAGCAATGCAAAGGGACCATGGGATGGAGTTCCAGAGTGTGGGGGCAGAGAGGCTGAACACCTGGCCACCGACGGAAGGGCGGGTCGGGCGGGAGACATGGAGCAGGCTGGAGCCCACTGAATGGAGGGAGGGAGTCAGCAGGTCAGAGAGGTAGGAGGGGGCAAGACCATGGATGGCCTTAAAGGTGAGGATGAGGAACAGTTAATAATTGAGCGTAATATATGCCCTACCATATCAAAACACATTCCTTACAGCAAGACCTTACATATGTGATAGTTTAAGGTTACTTTCCATTTTGGGGGAAGGTAAGCGGGGTCTCTTTGGAACTGAACTGGCTCCAAGGTGACACGCTTGGCCAAGGAATGTCAGAATAGAGTCAACGCTTTACGAGAGTCTCGGTCGTCCAGTTCCTGAGCTCGGCAGGTCCACAGTACTCCAGGGCACCGCAGATGAAAGCCCAGCCAACCTGTCTCATCTGCAGGATGTCGACGGGCAGATCAGTTTCAGAAAGCTCTTCCCACTCATCTCCTGTTAACCCTGCAAGCCAAAGTTCTAATGGGTAGGGTGGTCATCACTGGACATTCAGCGGGAAAGCTTGCCAGACAGTGCTATCAATGGCAGCTCTGCAGCTTTAGCTGGTTAAACTTCAGTATTACCCCAATGCACACTCTGGGGTTCCCAAGCTTTGGCACTTGCCAGCTTGTGCCTAATACTCGCTGAAATTAAGTAAACAGGATGTGTCCTTCCAGGAGAGAAGGCACATTCCATTCTGATACAAGGCATACGTAGGTGGCATGCATGAAATGTTTTAGCATAGTGATGGGTTTTCCAAATGGGTCAGACATCTGGCTGACTGAAAAAAAGTACAAGATTCAGCAAGAATATGTACTTTCATAATGTAAACATTTGGTAATTTCTTTTTAAGGAGTGGGGGGAAGGGAGAGAGAAGATTACTATTATTCCATGCACCACTATGTCATCACACTTCTCCATCTTTTATATAGAGCAGTTAGCCCATTTCCAAGCAGTAAATAATGAATCTAATCTCCAATCACATTTCTAAATGAATATTTATCATTGGAATGTGTAATCATTTCTTGTTCTGGGAAAGCTTAATGTTGAGATGGGGTAACCTTATCCCAAATGCAGCCGAAACCCTCGTGCATGCATTTGTCACCTCCCGCTTGGATTACTCAAACAAATTCCTTGCCGGTCTCCCCAGCTCCACTATTCAAAAGACCCAGCTCATTCAGAACCCTGCCGCCCGCACACTGACCCGGACCAAACTGCATACCGACATCTCACCAGTTCTGGCCAGGCTCCACTGGCTCCCCATCGCCAAACGGATCGACTGGCACTGGCCTCCTGCTCATCCCTCGCACCCTCTGTCCCACCATTGGAGGTTGTGCTTTCAGCCACTATGCACCGAAACACTCTCCCTCAATCTCTCTACCTTGTCCCCTCTCTCCCCTTTTTTCAAGTCCCGCCTGAAAACCTTCTTCTTCGCCCGTGCTTACTGCCACCTGGCCCCACCCCTTCCCCGGCTCGGAGTCAGGCTCCACCACTGTTAAGTACCCTGAGACACTACCCTGCGTGGAGGGCGCGATATAAGTGCAAGTTGTTATTGTTGTAATTGCTAACAAGAAGTAAATGGCTGCTATTAAGTTTCACTGGTAATGCAAACTCAAGAGCTGCAAACAATCCTTCATTCTTAGTCATTTAGATGCCTCTTGAGTCCTTTCTCATTTTATCACTTGACAATAAATACGAGTTTTAGCCAAGAATAGTGGCCTCATTCTTTTACTTTTAAATGTAATATGCACTTCACTGGTACTGCAGCTCAATCAAATAGCACTGCCTTAGTGACAGTGTAGCCAAACCGATACCTGCAGTGCAGCAGTGAAAGCCACCAAGATGGAGTTTCACTGCAGGATATACACTTTACTCTCCTTAAACAAAGGGATCACTTCAAGTGCAAAAAAGGAATTAGATAAACATTTGAAGAGAAATAATATAATAAAGGGTACAACCAAAGATGAGGGAATCCATAGTCCATTAATACTTGTGTTAAAGCACTACCTTATTTCAAATAATGCTTTTAAAGTATAAATAAGTGAATCATTCTCATGCAGTTCTTTATTGGTAGTAGAGGTACAAGAGCCATATTCTACACAATAACAGCAACAACAAAATTACATTTGTATAGTGCCTTTCTCAAAAGATCCTTTCTTGATATGGCCCAAAATATGCGATGGAAGAGTTCCAGAAGCATTTTATTTCAAATGAACAAAGACTCCCACAAGTACTTGTTTCTTCCCATGAAACTTCAATTCAATTATTTCGGAATTAAAGCTTGTTACCTCATTAATCTACTTCAATTATCTGAGCAAATATACTATTTTCCAGCTGTGTGATAGCAAAGTATGCTACAAAACTAACCTTAATCTATTCCCAGGTTGAGGGTTCTGTTCTTTAGTCCACCATATATCTCAATTTTTACGCTCAAACGGAAACCTAACTAAGTTATTGAATAGGAGTATTCAATTCAAATTCCTTACAGAAACTTAGGAGATCATATATTTTGATTCTATAGGCACCTCTATGTAGAAGTCTGAAGATTGCTCCCCATACATCATCCTATTTGCAAACTGGCCATTTGCAATAAAAATTTCAAGTGGAACTGTTCACAGTAAAAACAGAGGCCTGAAGTGTTTTTTAAGGCAGAACATTTCGACCCTGACTATCCATAAAACATGGGATTGATGTCAGTTGTTCAAAGGCAGCATTACAATTCCAAACTTTAGTGTGCCAAGATGTACCACAAAACTATAGTTTAAAACTACAATTCTGTACTGTAGTGGAAGTAGTGGGGAAAGGGAAAAAAATATTCTTTGGAGAGTGCTAATTTCGATCTCGTAACCTTAAACATTTGTGTTTTATGGGTACAGCAAACTACATCACTGTCAAATCTAAGAATATGAGGCTGCTGCCAACAAATTGTAAGTATGTATGCAACTGGAAGCACGAGCATCATAGTTTGTTCCTTTTTTCAAGTTTTATTTCAGTCACATTGGTGCTGCTAACAGATGATTCTGGTACAAAGAACTATGGACTAGATTCAAATCTGCCCTAAAGTGAAAGTGGTAATCCACTCACCTCATCCTAGGTGTACGATCTCTCACAATGATCTTACGTAGTAATTTGAGGTAGGAAAAAACATCCAATGAATTATCTCACCTGTTCTTTTGATACATTTTATCTCTAAACCAAATAATCAGACTCCAAAATTATAAACATACATAATATTTATACATTATATACTAAACCTTGTGAATAGTGTCCTGAATAATTAAACATTTATCAACTTCCTATTTTGGGCGCCCAGCAACAGAATTAAGAACTCTCAAATCAGGGACAAGGTGGCCACATCTGAATAAGACAGCTACTTGAATTAGGGTAGTATTATTCTACGAGCCCATGACCATTGGGAACTGAGCTAAAAATTAATTTCATATAAAGTGCAGAGAAGACTTTAATCCCATTAGTCTGCATCACAAGTGACAGATCAATGTAAGATCCCGCTATGCCAACTAGTCTCTCCCCATCCCTAAAAATAATTGCTCTTATGAGAACAAGACATTTCAACAATTAGTGGAGATGGTGATACATTTGATATTTGCTTTAACTAACACGGGAGAATCAAATCCAAAGGCACAAAAACATGGAAATAAATGTTTCAAAAGTATTTTTAAAAAGTCGCATTTGGATAAGTATCCAATTATCACAAGTTGAAGATAGTATTACACTTCACTTGCCACCCTGTCCCAATCATGATTTACCCTTTCATTTCTTCAACCCTCTTCCCCCCAACACACTTCCAAATCTATGACAATAAATAATACTGTAAATCTTCCCAATTCTAGTTTTAATCTAACATCAAACTACTTGCACTTGGCATTTCTCTCTGACAAATTCAAGAAATATCATAGAGAGTTCACAACCTACCACTTGATGGCACAATTACCTTAGTGCATAAGTTTGTTTTGGATAAAAATGGAAGAATTTATCATCTACGGAAAATATCACTAGTATTTCTATACTATGAAATATTAACATAGAAAGATGCAGATCACAAATCATGCTGTCATATAAGCCTCACTCTGCTTTCTCCAAGGTGGACTGTAATTTAAAGTGGTAATTTTCTTTCCTTGAAAAAAGTGCTAGAAGGGTCCTAGCACAAATGCAAATAACACATTGCATATGAAATTGGAATTTTAAAATATCTGAAGATATGAATATATTATAAAATTAGGAGTACATTTGTTCCACAAATGTGATCCAATTTCACAAGGATATTCTGACTCAGTGTTAACATGTTCTGTGTGATGCAGCAATAAACAAACCAAACAGGAGGCTAGACTACATTGCCAAGTTGTTTGAGTTTACATCCCCAAGCATCCTTAGATGTATGGTGCTCAGCTGATTAGGTGACACCAAGTTCT
This sequence comes from Callorhinchus milii, assembly GCF_018977255.1. Taxonomy (NCBI): domain Eukaryota; kingdom Metazoa; phylum Chordata; class Chondrichthyes; order Chimaeriformes; family Callorhinchidae; genus Callorhinchus; species Callorhinchus milii. The sequence goes on along the minus strand of NW_024704745.1, from coordinate 65,469,562 downwards.
GTGGACAAATCTGGCAGCACAACATAAGGGAAGAGCTTAGAGAGAGTACAGACGATAACAATGAGACTGTTTCCCAATGATAAAAGAATGCGCCAGGGAGCAAGACAAAATAAACTGGAGCTCTTCATCCTCAAAAAGAGTGGTTTCAGAGGCACCTTCAGCATATAGATACTAAACAGGATAGAGAAAGTACAGCTAGAAGAAAACGTCCAGATATATCAAATAACAAGCAGCAGGACAAGAGCACACAGGTTCAAAGATTGTTATTCACCCTCCCTTTGCCATTCCAGTTGTTAATTATCTACTGGGTAAAGACATACTTCCTGGTGTCTATCCAGAAATTGCTTTTGCCACCTTGAATCTGTGCCATCTCCTAATACTGTCTTGGCATATCAAAGCATTGTTCTGGGGTTACAAATATATTAAGAGAAATAGGCTAGTGAGGGTAAATGTAGGTCCACTTCAGTCAGAGACGGGTGAAGTTGTAATGGGGGACAAGGTCATGGCAGAGTCCCTAAATGGGTACTTTGCATCTGTCTTCACCCAAGAAGACACAACAAGTCTGACAATAATAGAGATGCACCAAAGGGATAAGGACAGGGAGCAACTTAGGGAAATTTTCATAAGCAGAGAATTGGTGCGAGGGAAACTGTTAGCACTAAAAAGTGACAAATCCCCTGGTCCGGATGGCTTGCATCCCAGGGTTTTAAAAGAGGTAGTTTATGAACTAGTGGAGGCCTTGTGTCTGATCTTCCAAAATTCCTTGGATTCTGGAACAGTCCCCATGGATTGGAAGATTGCAAATGTCACACCACTATTTAAAAAAGGTGGAAAGGAAAAGATGGGGAACTATAGGCCAGTTAGTCTCACATCAGTGATAGGAAAAATTTTAGAATCATTGATTAAGGATGTGGTAGTGCGGTATTTAGAGGCACAATATAATTAGGCCAAGTCAACATGGCTTTACAAAAGGGAAGTCATGTTTGACAAATCTCATAGAGTTTTTTGAGGATATTTCCAGTAAACTAAATGAGGGTGAATCAGTGGATGTGGTCTATTTGGACTTCCAGAAGGCATTCGATAAGGTGCCGCATAAAAGGTTAGTCCAAAAGATAAGGGCCCACGGAATTGGGGGGAGCATATTAACGTGGATTGGGGAATGGTTAACGGGTAGGAAACAAAGAGTAGGGATAAACGGGTCCTTTTCAGATTGGCGGGATGTGACTAGTGGAGTGCCACAAGGATCAGTCCTTGGGCCTCAGCTATTTACCATCTACATCAACGATCTAGATGAGGACATCGAAGTTAATATATCTAAATTCACGGATGACACAAAACTAGGAGGAAGTGTCAACACAGAGGATGACATTAAAAAAATGCAGCGAGACATAGATAGGTTAGGTGATTGGGCAGGTAGGTGGCAGATGAAGTATAATGTAGGGAAGTGCAAAGTCATCAACCTCAGTAGCAAAAACAGTAGAGCGGGTTATTTTTTAGAAGGGGAGAGATTGGAATGTATTAGAGTCCAGAGGGACTTGGGTGTCCTTGTACATCAATCATAGAAAGTTAGTCTCAGGTGCAGCAGCAATTAGGAAGGCGAACGTTATGTTAGCATTCATTATGAAAGGATTGGAGTATAAAAGTAGGGAAGTCTTGCTGCAACTGTATAGGGCCCTGGTGAGACCACACCTGGAATACTGTGTGCAGTTTTGGTCTCCTTATTTAAGGAAGGATGTACTTGCCTTGGAGGGGATGCAGTGTAGATTTACTATGTTAGTACCAGGGATGAAGGGGATGAGTTACGAGGATAGGCTGACCAATTTGGACCTATATTCTCTGGAATATAGAAGAATTAGAGGGGATCTTATAGAAACCTATAAGATCATCAAAGGGCATGATAGAGTAGATAGTGGGAGATTGTTTCCCCTGGTTGGAGAAACTAAAACCAGGGTCACAACCTTAAAATCAGAGGCCAGCCCTTTCGCACTGAGTTGAGGAATATCTTCTTCACTCAAAGGGTGGTGAATGTATGGAACTCACTACCCCAAAGGGCTGTTGACGCTCAATTCTTGAACATATTCAAGACTGAGATAGATTTCTTATTGCAAAAGGGATTAAGGGATATGGGGATAAGGCAGGGTTAGGTTATTAGCTGCAGTTAGATTAGAAGATCAGCCATGATTGAATGGCGGGGCAGGCTCGAAGGGCCGAATGGCCTACTCCTGCTCCTTCATGTTATGTTATGGGGTTATTTCCTCAATCCCATTTAAAATCTGACTTCTTTTTACACAGAGGGTAACCAACAATATGTTTGCACTTATATTGCACCTTTCATGCAGGTTAACATTTCAAAGCACTTTAGTGGACGGTGTGGGACACAGGCCAGAGTGGAAAAGGGAGAAATAACAATAATCCTGACATTTGCTACAGCGCCTTTCACGTCAGGACGACCTAAAGTGCTTCAAAGAATATATTTTAAAGTGCAGTAACTTTGTGTTTTGTGGGCAGGTACAGCAGCCATTTTGTGCATAGCAATGTCCCACAAATAGCCATGAAGTAAACATCTAATGTTATTTAATGGATGTTGGCCAGGACACTGGAAGAAACTCTCTTTCTTTCCAAATAGTTACATAGGATCTTTAACATTCACCTGAACAGGCAGACAGAGGTTTGGTTAAACATCACATCCAAAGGACGGCACCTATAACAACACACCCAGCACTACATTAAGAGGGTCAGCTTCGTTCTAAGTCTCGGCTTAGTGCTTGAACCCACAACCTTGCGACGTGGAGGCCCCAGTGCTTCCAACTGAGGCAGCCGGACACAACTTGAGAAAGGTGACCAAAAGCATGGTCGAAGAGATAGGTTTTTAGAAGAGTCCTGAAAACAGGTGGAACAGGTTGCCATTCAGTTCTGACGAAAGGTCATCGACCTGAAACGTTAACTCAATTTCCTCTCTCCAATAGATGCTACCTGACCTGCTAGTATTCCCAGCGACTTCTGTTTTCATGCCATATATGATGATTGAGGCCAGGAGATTAAGAACCAGCTTATGAAGTCATGGGAAGCATTTAGTGAATATTTTTGAAGCATATAATCAAATTGGCAAGGGCAGTCTTCACCCATACCTCTGTGTAATTAATATCCAAGCTTTCTAAGGATTCACTGACTTGAAAATTTGACTAGAGATCAAGAATCTGCTCTACATTTGAGCCTTAAGTAACAGCAGAATGTGGGAATGAATTATTTGATATGTATATTCCCACGGTACTCCAAACTGTCGACATCTTTTTTAAATGGTCTATAAAATAATCTAGCAGTTAGTAAAAGTTTTCCCAAAGAATAAATACATTTCCATTACTAAAATTACCCTTCTATCCATGATCTTCACTTTGTAGTGGAACACAACATTGCTTTCAACAAAGTTCAAGAATATTGGCGACAACGAACAACTCAAGCCATTATGGCACAATAGTTTTTTTAAATGAGGATAGGTGTAGTCAATGTAGCTCCTCTTCTTCCCCCCAGCCTCATCCAAATAGGGATGCATAAGTGTGTAATATTTTGACAGAAGAGATGATTCAGCTGAGATTACAAGATGCTAAAATAGATTTATTCATCTTCTCCATATAAACTTGTTCAATCACTTCACGGCCTTGTGGAATATTTGTGTGCACAAATTGGCAGTAACCTACACAATGCACAACCACTACACTTTACAGTAAAATCCTGTGAAGCATATCAATACATCCATTAGACATGATAACATGCTACATCATCAAACACAAGATTTATTTTATTATTTCCTCACACTGGGAACACAGTTTTATCCGTTGAATTTTAACCAGCACCAAATCATACACTATGTGAAGTCCCTATTGCTTTGACTTCTGTCAACCTGCACCAGTGCATTCTGGTGAAGGAACACTACCTCCGGAATTGGCAAACGAACTCCTCATTAAGTTCTCAGTAACTGAAACTAAAGATTCTCAAGTAACAAAGTAACACAAGAGATGTGTCAGTGTGTATAGACTCCCAGCTAAACCCCTCTCCCCACCCCTAACAAATGTCGAGTTTAGAGTTTAGAGTTTGCTACACATTTCTGGAAGTTGTATGTTAAAAATGAAAGCAAATTGTGGATATTCATAAGTGGGAAGGATCCACCAGATTTTTTTTTATTGATCACCTAATTTATTGTGTTTTCTTCATTCAATATTAATTTTAGGCTAAACAGTGTTTTTTCTCAGTTGCTATTCATTAAGTAAAACTAACAGTGCAGTCATTCAGCACATGGTCCACTATCTAAATACAGAGAGTGGGTGAATGCTGAAAGCCTGATCCACTCTCTGGAACTCCATGCTCTTCGATTCGCCCCTTCCCTCACCTTTTTCAAGGTCCGCCTGAAAATCTTCCTATTTGACCATGTTTTCAGTCACCTTCCCACTCCCCCATCCATTACTATCCTTGGCCCAGCTTGTGTGCAAACCCTGGACTGTCCAGCATTTTTGGACATCCTCACGAAGTGATGGGCGCTATATAAATATAAATTTGTATTGTAGTTATAATGCAGCATTTTGATGACCTTGCTGTTATTGTAATGAATTATGTGCATTGCCTGACTATATTAAACAATTATTCTTAACACTGCATTTTACTTATATCACCCACATATCAAATGTAGTTTTTCTCTGCATGTTTTCCAAACACCCATTAAAACACTACCGTTATGAATACTTGCCACTGAGCAGAGCAGCTTTTTACTTTCAATAATTACATTTGGCTCCACACGCACTGATTATTAAAAATCCCTGGAGTACAAGAATGTCAAGTAGGTTATTAAAAATAATCTTAATTTTAGCATGGTTTCAGACAGATCTAGCTAAATGAAACGTACAAGTGTTTTGCTTCATTTGTTATCAAACAGCTTTGAAGAATAGAAAGTCAATTAGAAGTCATCTGTATTACTTCTGTAAATAAGATTAAAGGAGAGACGTTATGAGAACAGTCTTCCATATGATGAGATAAGAAGAATTAAACAAATATAAATTTAGAATGTCGAAATAGCAGGGAGTCAAAAGAATTAGAATTAGTAGATAAGGTGAATGATTGTTTAAAAGAAAAATCGAACATTGTTGCAACCGCCACGACTGGCAATGTGTACTAAATTTAGTTTGTAACAAGTGAACAACACAACATCCACCAAAGTCTTTCAGGTCAAATGAATAAAGTATGATTTCATTTAATGATTGGAGATACAATAGATGTGATGCTGAGACCCCACAAGAACACATCAGATGCTGAGACTTCACGAACACCTTGGTAGGAAGAAAAGGGATTGTACATCCATATGAGAGAAAGGGGGTCAAAAGCTTGAAATAAAGGGAAACCTCATTATAATAGTATTCTGGATCCAAAGCACAGAAAATTGCTCTTGCAGATGAGTTCAGTGGAACACTAGAAAACAATGAAATTGGAAGCAATGGGGAAAAGATATCAGCAAACAGTCTGCAAAGATAATTGTTTAATGTTCAACTGTGGGTTCTTGATAAAGTGGCAATCCGAAGAAGAAAGTTGTCAGCTAGCTAGCCTCTAATATTGGACACTCTCTTTCCCCTTTATTTCTTTATATTTATATATTTATTTAACCTGAGTTCAATTCCAGGCAGGGCGAAACCTTGGGCAAGTTTCTTTACTCCACACGCCTAATAATAATCCCTTCAAAAACAAAACAACAATAAATTGGTGATTTTTCAATCCATGACTGTTTGTGGGACACTGCTATGCGCAATTGGCTGCCGCGTTTCACCCACAAATATACAGATAAATTACTTTACAGCATATTCTGTGAAGCACTTTGAGACGTCTACAAGTCGTGAAAAGCGCTATATCAAATGCGAGGATTATTATTATTATTATTTATGCATGCTGCCTCTCTCCCACAAAAATAATAACCTCTACCATCCACCTCTAAGAAAATTGGTAGACTGAACCTATAGGCAATGCCACAAATTGTGCAAAAGCAGCCATGTGATAAATCCGCCTGAAATGTGGCTGAATCAAAGTAGGAAAATATACCCCTCAGCCTCAATTTCTGAGAGGCACAAGGCTATACAACACATGGTTTATGTTGAAACTGATATATTGAAACTGAATATGTAAAGCCTTCCATAATCTCTGGTGTGCAGTCCTAAGATATTGATTGCACCCTTACACCTGCATTCATCTTTCAAAGCCACTGACGTCTTCCATACAGCCAGGCATATTCAGTTTCTTTTTTTTGTTAGAGTGCTGTATGTTCACTAAGTTTGAACTTGCACATCACGACAGACTTCATCAAGGGACCCCACGAAATACAGCTAATTATTTTACTCAAGATAGCAACCACAAATGTTTTATGAGATTTCAGTGCAAAAATAAAAGGTCAGCATTTTATAACTACTCCCAGTGGGTTGTCTGCTTTGATACAAACAAAATTGCTGACTTTACATTTTTTGACAATGACTCATTAGGCTGGAATTTTTTGAGATTGCTGGGCAAAACCCATTATTATATGTGGTTATTGTTATTTTTCTGACTTACTGTCAATCGTGATTATATTAAGTTGGTCAGCAGAATAAGTTTAAAATTGAACAATATGGTCATTTGAGAAATGGCCAAAATGGAACAATCTTTACAGCTCTCCAAGATATCACTCTACATGAGGGACGCTAGTGCACAGAAAGAGAAATTCCTTGTAAGAGGAAAGAGAAAATGCTTGGATTAAATGAATTTGATAAAATTGTCCTAAAAGGTCTGATAACAGATGACATTCTGTCCATCCGCGCAGATGACATTCTGTCCATCCGCGCAGATGACATTCTGTCCATCTGCAACTAGGACTCCCACTGCCTCCTTGTCCTCCTTGGCCTCTGCTGCCTTTGATACCGTTCACCACTCTATCCACTTCCATCATCTCTCCTCTCACCTCAACTTTCATGGATCTATCCTTGAATGGTTCAGATCATACCTCTCACACCGTCTCCACCTCATCTCCACAAACGGTTTCTCCTCTAACCCCGCACTGTCACGTGCAGTGTTCCTCAGGGCTCTGTCTTTGGTCCCCTCCTCATTAATATCTATATGCTCCCCCTTGGTGACATTGTCCGCAGACATGGGGTCAACTTCCACATGTATGTGGATGACACCCAACTCTATCTCTCTGCCTCCACCCTTGACTCCAGGACCACTGCTGTCCTGAGAGAATGTCTGTCAGACATAAAGTCCTGGATGAGAGCTAACTTTCTTCAGTTGAACGTCAACAAGACCAAAGATCTCCTGATTGGATCCCTTAGCGCATCCACACTTCAGGCGCTGACAGCATCACTATCCATGGTTACACACTCTGCCTTACTAAGCCAGTCTGGAACCTTGGTGTCTTGTTTGACCTTCAACTATCCTTTCTACCCCACATCCGTGCCATGACCCACTCTGCCTTCCCCCACCTCCGCAACATCATCTGGCTCCGCCACTGCCTCACATCGCAGGCCACCGAAACCCCCATACACGCATTCATTACATCCAGGCTTGACTATGCAAACTCTCCGCTTGTCGGCCTCCCCAATTCCTCCCTCCACATGTTGCAGTTCACCCAGAACTCTGCAGCCCGTGTCCTCTTCTGCACCAGGTTCTGTGACCCTATCAGCCCCATCCTCGCCCGACTCACTGGCTTCCCATCACACAGAGGATACAGTTCAAGATCCTGGTCCTCACCTTCAAAGCCCTCCATGGCCTCACTCCCCCGTACATCTGCGACTTCCTAAGCCCCTACCAACCTGCCCGCTCCCTCCGCTCCAGCCTGCTTCACCTCCCCCGCATCGCCAGCCCCACCATTGGCAGGCAGGCCTTCAGCCAGTCTGCCCGCACCCTGTGGAACTCCACCCCGCAGTCCCTCTACCTCACCCCTTCCCTCGCCTCCTTCAAGACCCATCTCAAGACCCTCCTCTTTGACCGTGCTTTCGATCACCCTCCTCCCCCCCTGCCCTCCACCCTCCCCAATCCTGACCTCCAGCTCGAGTCTGAAACACTGACTGTCCAGCGCCTTGGGACATCCTCCCAACATGAAAGGCGCTATACAAATGTAATTTTGTTGTTGCTGATGATCGGTTTTATACCATTTTCACAAAAGAGAAAAAATGGGCACAGATCATTCAAAAAAGATCATGCATCGTCACCATAGGCTGCTTTAAAAACCACGCCAGCCTGTCTTGTGAAGCATAGAGAAACAATATTGTTTTTCTAAATAAAACAAATGAAAAATATTAAATGCATCACACTGGTCTTTTTAATTCTGTAAATTCCTGTTTCTAAATGTTCTAAAATGGATACGTTACTCACACTGGAAAATATTTATGGAAATCCAGAAAGGCTGGATCTAGTGCAGAGGGAAGCATGAACCTTTTCATCCATTATGTTGTTTTTTGCCTGTTTTGCAACCCATTTATTGTAGTTTGCAACCCATTGTTGAAAATTGTTCCACCCATAGTGGAAAAATATAATAATCATCTTTGCATTGGACACTGCACTTTTCATTTTGAGATCTCAAAGCACTTTGCAGTAAAGTGTGTATTTTACAGATGAATGCAGCGGGCAATTTTGCACACAGCAATGCCCCACAAATAGTCATGAAATGAATGACCATTTTTTTCGACAGGATTGTTGACCAGGATAATGGGAAAAATGGGAGTAACCCTCTTCTCTTTTTGAAAAATTTTAAAGGACGAAACTTGTAAGCGGGAATATTATAAAATTTGTTTTTAAAAAAAAACCCTTGCATTTGATATAGCACCTTATCACGTCTTCGATGAGTCTAAAAGCGCTTCCCAGAATATACTGTAAAGTGAGTTGACTGTATATGTTGTGGGAGAAACACAGCAGTCAATTGCACACAGCAGTGTCCACAAACAGTCATGGATTCCAGTTTTTTTAAGGAATTATTACCCCTGGAAAAGCGATTCACCAGTCAACTAACAACTTGCTAGGTAAACAGAGACATGTGGAGTAAGGAATCTTGCCCAACATTTCACCCTGCCGGGAATTGAACCCAGGTCTCTGGCTTGCGAGGCAAGTGCTCTAACCACTGAGCTACAGGACTCCACTAAATTCTAACAATTAGCAATCTATTTCCTCTCCAAAATAACAAAAGTTTAAGATCCCCAACTATTAACATTCCAAACCACATGTGCAATTTCATCCCAATAATCCCATGAAATGGAATAATTTGTTGGGTACATTAAATGCCTCATAATTCTTTGTGGTAAAGTGCTCTGAAAAACATTTTAAATTTCTGTCTATTATCCACAAAGGAAAAAGCTACCCTAATTACTTATGCCAACTTAACGAAGAACCACCTTTGGGAATAGATTTCTGCTGATAGCACACTATGGCAATGTGTTTATGTACTCCCAGAAGAAAATTAAGCATTCTCTATTACAAGAGTTGTTTGCTCAAAATAGCAGGTCAATTTTATTGAAACTGTTGGGGGGGGTTGGGCGTTAAAACAGAAAAGCTTCTGTAAAATGTTCTATATTATGTACTGCATTTGATTCTGCTTAATAAGAGTATTCACAAGGATGAAGCAGATGCTTCTACATAAAGCATGTATCCTAACATTTTTCATAACCAACACAGCTGTCAAAAATGCATGATAAATATTTTAAACACTATTTTACAAAAGTTCCCTAGTGCACTGATTAATTTTTTATCAACCAAAATACAGAACATTGCGGCTAAAATCTATATTATCTAATGTTCATCCACCTAGTGCTCAGCAGGAACCACTAAATTCCCACACTAAAACAACAACAACAAGATTCCATTTATAAAGCGCCTTTCACGTCAGGAGGACGTCCCAAGGCGCTGCACAGTTGGGTCAGGACCCGAGCAGGGGGGAAATGGTCAGGGTGAGGGGAGGGAAGGGAGGGAGCGAGGAGGGGGTAGAGAGTCAAGAGGGGAGCTGAAGGCTCGGTCAAAGAGAAAGGTTTTGAGACCGGCCTTGAAGGAGGAGAGGGAGGAAGCGGTGAAGGCACTGGGGGATGGAGTTCCAGAGCCTCGGGGCTGAGAGGCTGAAGGCCCGACCACCGATGGTAGGGCGGTTGGGGCGGGGGACGTGGAGCAGACCGGAGCCAGAGGAACGGAGGGTACGGGCAGGTAGGTAGGGGGATAGTAGGTCGGAGAGGTAGGAGGGAGCAAGGCCGTGAATGGCCTTGTAGGTGAGGATGAGGATCTTGAATTCGATCCTCTGGGGGATGGGGAGCCAGTGGAGGCGAGCGAGGGTGGGAGTGATGTGGTCCCGAAGCCTGGTGCGGGACAGTACACGAGCTGCAGAGTTCTGAATGACCTGTAGCTTGTGGAGGGAGGTGGCGGGAAGGCCGGCGAGGAGAGAGTTCCCATAGTCCAGCCTTGAGGTGACAAAGGCGTGAACCAGGGTTTCAGCCGCGTGAGGGGTGAGGTAGTGCCGTAGTCTGGCGATGTTCCGGAGGTGATGGTAGGCGGTGCCAGTTGTGGTGCAGATGTGAGGGAGAAAGGACAGCTCAGGGTCGAACAAAACGCCGAGGTTCCTGACTGGCTTTGAGAGGTGGAGAGTGCAGCCTTGGATGCTGACCAAGAAAATGTTTTCTTTGGAGGAATGAAATGAAATATCACAATGAAAATATCTTCAAGAATGTGGGAAATTTCTATTTTCATTCGAATAAAATTTTACACTCTGCACAGTTCACTGCTTAATAAAGGTCATTATCTTCATGGTATTTGATGCTTGAAGTAAGAACATGATATAGAGCTTATATCCCGCTTCTATAAACAATACCTAGTTTACAAAGTTAAGATATATAAGCAGCAATTGTAAATATACACAACTCTCCCCAAATCAAGTATAGAATTTTTTTTAATATATAGAAAAGCATCATTCAAAGTTTGAAGTCCCTATTCCTAAAGCTGGACTTGCTCTATAACCCAGCAACTTGTGCATATATGTTCAGATTCCACATTATATTGGGTCATCTTATAAAAATGACCACCGGTCACAAGGAAAAAAAATGTGGTCACTCAATCCACTCAGTCCCCAGTTTATGGGACGCTGCTGTGCTCAACTGGCTGCCACATTTCTCCCACAAAATATACGGTCAATACACTTTAGAGTATATTCTGTGAAGAGCTTAGAGATGTCTCGAAGACGTGATAAGGTGCTATAACAAATGCAAGAATTATTATTATTATCACCATCACACAAAATAGCTTCGGATAAAGGAGAACTTTTGGCCTATTTGATCTCATCCTTCCAGAATACCCACCTGACTGTCTGACCATTGCAGCATTAAGCTGCTTTTTAAATGAATCCAGTATACTGGTCTCAACTTCCTCAACTTCCAGACGTCTCAAGGTGCTTCACAGACTATACTGTAAAGCGATTTGAGTGTATATTTTGTGAGCGAATAGTAAGGTGGTTGATGCATAGAATGCAGAAGGTAGGGCTAAGTTGATGTTTCTTTCCAGTTGGCAGAAGGTAATTTCTGCCAACTATGCTTTCAGTGCATTCGCCGAGGTCTGCTGCAGTTTCTGCAAATGTTCAGTTTAGACAAATGGGGTCTGCAAACGAACAGTCATGTACACATATAATTCATGGCCTGTGCTCTATAATGCTGAAAACTGTCACGAGGGAATGCTCCATTGGCCCTCAAGTCTGTTTTTCTTCACTTGACTCAACTAATCTAATCCCTCTCTCGTACTTGCTCCTCTCACAGCCATTAATATTCTTCTTTTCAAGTATTTAAATCCCTTTTAATGGAATTTGTAGATTCTGCCTCAACAATGGCAGAATATTTCACATTCCAACCACTTTCTGTGTAAAGATCACATTGTCAGAAAGGAAGTTATTTTGCTGTCGGTGTATTGTGATATGGAGCCAGGCTTCCATACTTCTTTCAAATAGCAGGAGCAGAGCTCCAACACAAGTCACGTTGTCTGTGCCTCCATTTACACTGTGCTTGGTGAAGAAATTACTGCAAAGACCAAGACATTACATTTGCTGCCAAAAGTGCAGCGGAAATGAAACAGAAAATTCCCAGACAATTTATAGTGCAATTTGGTTCCTAATTTCTACAATATACCTCCAAAATAATTTAGGCATCCAATTTTCTTTAATTACTAACATTACCCCAAAACTAGGTCTGTTCCCCCGCCCCCCCCATTTAAATTTGAGACTGTTTACAATGTAATTTTATTTGTACAGACAACATGCAGGCAAAATTATTAATATCAATTCTCCACATTTCCATAAGCTAATAGAATTTGCTTTCATTTAAGTTTTATTACCTTAGGATATCCCCCTGACTTGAAAAGTGCTGAATAAACACAATTTGTTATCAATGCAATTTGCTGCTGTTTTATCGGGTATGTTCCCATTTTTAAAAACCAACATTAAAAACAGTTACAACAAAAATTAAAGTGCAGTGACTATATTTTATAGACAAATGTAGTAAACAATTTGCACACAGAAATGTTCCACAGCAGCCATGGAGTGAGTGACCACTGCAAGGTCAGGAGAAACTCCTTTCTCTTTTTGAATAGTGCACCGCCTTTTTCCACCTCCATCACATCGCCCGTCTCTGCTAACACCTCTCCCCAAAAGCCACTGAAACTCTGGTCCATGCCTTTGTCACCTCTCGGCTGGATTACTCCAACGCCCTCCTCGCCGGTCTCCCATCAACAACCATCCATAAAATCCAACTCATTCAGAACTCTGCCGCCCGCATTCTCACCCGCACGAAACTCCGCTCCCCACTCACCCCAGTACTCGCCAGACTGCCCTGGCTGCCTCTCCCAGAGAGGACCGACTTCAAGATCCTCACCCTCGTATTCAAGTCCCTGCACTCCTCTACACCCCCCTAGCTCTCTGATCTCTCCTCAAAACAGTACCCTTTACCTTCGTTGCTCTGGGTCTGGCCTCCTCCTTGTCCCCCGAGTGCTCCGCTCCACCCTCGGCGGCCGTGCCTTCAGCCACTATGCCCCGAGGCTCTGGAACTGCCTTCCTCACTCCCTTCGTCTCACTCCCTCTCTCCCCATTTTCAGGTCTCTGTTAAAGACCTTTCTTTTCGACATTGCCTTTGGTCACCTTCCTCCCCCTCCCCCTGGCTCAGTCCCGGGATCCGAAACTGTAAAGTGCTGTGAGACGCCTTCCGGGGTGGAGGGCGCTATATAAATCCAAATTGTTGTTGTTGCCAGATTGGCAGATCCGTCATCAGCAGAGCCTTGGAGTACTGGCAACCCACCTGGCTCAGGAACTGGACTACTGGGACCACCGAAGGGGATGGATTTGATTCTGATAACGTACTGCCAAGTAAATCACCTTGCAGCCAGTGCAGCCCTGAGGAGATCCTGCTTTCCTCTCCATCAAAGAGATAACAGCACCGAATACCCAGGAGGGTCCACAAGGCTGCAATCTCATCCATGGCTCTTTATGACAGGTATAAACTGCTCATGTCTTGCTCTTGCGGTTTATGACAGAATCTGGACCACTCAATGAGACTATTGCCTTGTAATAACTCCAGGCAATTCATTACTTTCAATACAATCAACCAATGATTTGAATATCAGTGGAATTCATGATTAATGGATGCTGTTGATCATGGAATGTTGAAATCTACCCTGTTTCATGTCTTGGAATTGTCTCTGAGACATTACTTCTCACTGAATACCTGTCACTACTATGGAAACGTATCAAGCAGCAAGCTTCTGTCTGACGCTTGCTTGCACATCACATAAAATCTTGTGCTTTTAGGCTAAACAAAATCTCAGTTGCCATACTTTACTATGATCGACTGAGACAGACTATTTCCCGGGACAGAAGTAGTTGAGAGTTTAAGCATATAAATCCTGCAGTTAGGAATACACAAGTCACCATAAGGGGATAATATACTGTTCTTGATTGCCAATGGAGAGAAAGATTTTGAGCATTTTTGTATTCCTCAAACAGATGTGAGTTGCAAATTGGTGCATCCATTTCATCTCACATTCAATTACAGTCAAAGCATACTTACTTTCATGTTTGTACTCAGTGAAAAGACAGATACTGTGCAAATAGGATTGCATATGCTAACTAATGTGATGTAATAAAGAGCCTGTTATCTGCATTAATTGGGATGGGAACCATTGTGGATATGGAAACACTGCAGATTATGGGTCACAATGTAAAATACATATTGGCTACAGTACTAAATCAAAAATGTGCAGTTAGGAATTATGCTGTCACCTTAGTATCACCCTGTGCTAGACCTTCTATCTCTGACACTCCAAATTTCTCTCTCTATGATTCTTACCATCTATAATTATATAATGCAACTGCAAAAAAAATTGCTCAAGGAACACTTAACTTCTTACAATATCAGTTCACAATCGTACAACATTGGTAATTTGGATACCAGGAACCTTGTGTACTTGCACACAACTGCTTTTTTTTAAAAAAAAACCCTGCACTGCAAAATCCAATACAGCTAAACTGACATGTATAATCAGTATGTGTTCCACTGCAATGCAAACGTAAAATTTTCTCAGTGGTAAGCTTTCTAAAAAAAAACTTTGTCGAAAATAAAGCCTGTGAAAACCAGACCATTGAGTGAAAAAGAAAATGACATAAAGAAACCATTATCAAAATGGTGACGTCCTCACACATTCTTATTAAAGTTTCCATTTGCCGTTTTTATAATAATAATTATCCTTGCATTTGATATAGCTCCTTATCACGTCTTGAGACATCTCAAAGCGCTTCCCAGAATATACTCGAAAGTGAATTGACTGTATATTTTGCAAGTGGCTGTTTTCCCACAATAGAATCTGACAATAAGTCAGCAGACTTTAGTCATTATAAGCCAAGGAGAAAAATATGTGCTCACTCTCCAAAGTCAGTAAATGTATTGATCTGTGGAGAATCATCACAAGGAGTCCAGTAACAGAGATGAGGAAATGCAATCCATTATTTTCAAGAGAAGGAAATGTAGTCATGTCAGATGTGATGCAACTTTCACTGTCTTCCACCACACATTGAATCCGGTCTCACTCATTCAGTCTTGTCTTGTTGCAAGTTAATTTCACACTTACATATCACAATGATCTCACAATACTATACTGAACTGCCTTGTTCATGCTGGAATGCAAAGTAAGACTCTAACTGTCTCCATCTCCATAGACTATTGGCTGCTCATGTTTGTTGCGTTATTTTAATAATTATTAGAACACAATTTAATTATTTATTTCTAGATTTCATTCTATTTAATAATTGTGTTATTAATTTCAGCTACTCTTAACAAGCCAGAAAAAAAATGTTTTGCATTGTAGTGAGTGTTTTATTAAACAGAGTTGAAACCAATAATATTAACTATTTGTGAATCAGCTGGAAATAAAAGGCCTATTCAGCCATTATTTCAAATAAACATTATATTATATTCCCTACTCAATCCAAATTTACCCCTAAATTCAAATTAATTGAATGCTTATCTTACTGTTGTCCATAGTACATTGTTGGCATAAAATAGCTGCCACATTTGCTCATGTATAAACTTGCCCATTATTGATATGAATCAAACAAATTTTCAAATTTTCTCCAAATTGACAAATTTGGAGAAAATTTAAATTTAAATTGATTTAACAAATCACAATTTACCAAAAAACTTGATGTTCAGGTCATTTCCTGCATGCTACACATGTGCACAGGCAGCAACATTAATGTCACTTCCTGTATAGTAATGTTAGAGGCGCTACCCCTCGCAGAAACGACACATGTGGCAACATTATGACCCTGAAGTTGCCCAGTTTGAAAACCTTAATGTACATTGAAAAAATCAGAGCAAAATCAAACATCAATAGTATCCAAAGAAATTCAAAACAAAATCAAAAACTGACAAGTCTATCTATCTGCCTCCACTGGCTCTCCATCCCCCAGAGGATTGATTTCAAGATCCTCATCCTCACCTATAAGGCCATCCACGGCCTTGCTCCCTCCTACCTCTCTGACCTACTATCCCCCTACCTACACTCCGTTCCTCCGGCTCCGGTCTGCTCCACGTCCCCCGACCCAATCGCCCTACCATCGGTGGTCGGGCCTTCAGCCTCTCAGCCCCGAGGCTCTGAAACTCTATCCCCCAGTGCCTTCGCCGCTTCCTCCCTCTCCTCCTTCAAGGCCGGTCCCAAAACCTTTCTCTTTGACCGAGTCTTCAGCTCCCCTCTCGACTCTCTACCCCCTCCTCGCTCCCTCCCTTCCCTCCCCTCACCCTGACCATTTCCCCCCTCCTCGCTCCCTCCCTTCCCTCCCATCACCCTGACCATTTCCCCCCTCCTCGCTCCCTCCCTTCCCTCCCCTCACCCTGACCATTTCTCCAATGCTCGGGTCCTGACCCAACTGTGCAGCGCCTTGGGACGTCCTCCTGACGTGAAAGGCGCTTTATAAATGGAATCTTGTTGTTGTTGTTGTTGTTGCCATTCAACTTCATTTATAATCAATTACATTTTGTAAATAAAGCACTTTAGACCCATTTGTTTCTATGTGAAAGAAGCTATATAAATGCAAGAGTTTCACTTGTATATTATACAGTATTATTTAATAACGCTCCCTCTGCAATTCAAAACTTTCACTTTTAAAAAGAAAAACAAGCATGGCTGAAACAGATTGAATGATGCAGTACCACAGAAAAGATTGAAAACTGCAATACATTTCAAGGAAAAAGGTTTCAGGACCAGTGAGAAAGCATATCTAACAAATTGAATAATATGTTGAAAGCAGATGGAGAATCTTTACGCTTCACCAGACTGGAAATACACAAGTGACAGGAGGGGTTCAAATAAATCAAGGCCTGATAGTATGGCAAGACTAGTCAAGAGACACCACACAACAAGGAGAGGCAAGTAACAGTCCACATTACCAAGGATCGAGTCTAGACATCAAAGAAAGTAGTTGCATTATTATAGTACTTCATCATGTCAAAATATCTCCAAATAATTTTATAGTAACTGCCTTTCATAGTAACTAAGTGCAGTGACTTGTTTTCACATTGAAATACTCCTCCCACTTGGAAGATCTCATACTCCAAACGTGCCAATAATTAATATAAAATATATGAACAGCAATCCATACATTTGACTATAGCATCTTATTATGTTGTCACAATGTCTCAAAGCAATTCACAGAAATTCACTGTGAATTGCAATGTATTTGTAGGTGATTGGGGTAGCTAATTTGTATATAGCAATGCCCTACCCAGAGCTGTGAAATGAATGGTCTATTTTACCTGGGGAACTATTGGCCAGGAAAAACACACTTCTCTTTTCGAACAGTGCCATGGGATCTTTAACGTGAAAGGCAGGTAGCACTTCAATTTAACGTCTCATCTGAAGGATATTGTCTCGAACAATGCAGACCTCCCCAAGCAATGCACTGGAGCAGCACCCTAAATTAATTAGATACGCACTCAAATATATAAATATACACAAAAATAGTTAGTTTGGCAATTAACTGTTTGTGGGATACCGCTGTGCGTAACAAACAAAATTAACTATAGAACAACAAAGTACAGAAATGGTCGCTTAAACAACAACAAATTGCATTTGTATAGCATCTTTCATGCTGGAAGAACATCACAAGGCGCTGGACAGTCGAAGGTTTGCGCCAAGTTGGCGTTGGATTCAAGAGGGGTGGGGGCGGGGGGGACAGAAATGGGATGATGACCGAAAGCACAGTCACAGAGGAAGGTTTTGAGATGGACATTGAAGGAGGTCTTCAAACACCACCTTAAAATAAAACATTTTACCTGAGTTTGGCAAATCTGTCTATTTTTGACCAAGAAGCTCAATATTTCCTGCTGCAATCCTTGCTCAATCTATATTCTAGTCTCGGACTAGCTATGCTTCAGTGAACGTTTTTAATCAAAGAATCTGTCCTTTCATTTAAGTTTTTGTGTTTCAGTTTATCACAGCTTACTGTGAACTGTAATGATTTTTTGACCTAGATGTTGAGTACACAGCCAACTCCAATGAGAGCTAGGAGATTAGCCACAGCCTAGTTTGATGCGGACTTCGGTAAATGTTGAATGATTTGGCAATATTTTCAACCAGTCACAACATCAAATCCTGGTGAATAAATTCAGTAGGACAAGAAAAATCTGATCTCTAGTACAGAGTGGCAGTTTTGATCTAGAAGTTATAAATTAATCCCCGACAGGTATAATTCAAAAGGCATGCTCTCTGAAATTCATCCTAAAAATACAACTAGACATGACAGCTCATTTAAGCTGAACTTTTAACTCTCACTTTGTGAATATCCATTCATTTCTGAGGTGGAGGAGGAAAATGAACGTCAGTATTTACAAAAGTTTAAAATCAATGAAATGCCCAATTCTGACTCAAATGCAGAATTTCAGCTCATTAAATATTGTCCATTCACTCATACTTCATAGAAGCATTAATTGATCCCAAATTATCTAGTGTAATTGATTTGGAAACAAAATTACCAAATTGCTCCAAAAGACTGCAGCGTGCTTTGCCACTTGTATTTTACCCGTCCTAATTGACATCCTTTTTTTAAATCAATCATACAATAACCTTTAACATCAGTTGATTTGGCTTTGCAATGTTGCATTCCCGGCCTTGCACCCTCCTACCTCTCCGACCTACTATCCCCCTACTTACCTGCCCGTACTCTCCATTCCTCTGGCTTCGGTCTGCTCCACATCCCCCGCCCTAACCGCCCTACCATTGATGGCCGGGCCTTCAGTCTCTCAGCCCCGAGGCTCTGGAACTCCATCACCTTGCTTCCTCCCTTTCCTCCTTCAAGGCCAGTCTCAAGACCTTTCTCTTCAACCGTGCCTTCAGCCCCCCTCTCGACTCTCTACCCCCTCCTCGCTCCTTCCCTTCCCTCCCCTCACCCTGACCATTTCCCCCTTGCTCGAATCCCGACCCAACTGT
Source organism: Callorhinchus milii (assembly GCF_018977255.1). Taxonomy (NCBI): domain Eukaryota; kingdom Metazoa; phylum Chordata; class Chondrichthyes; order Chimaeriformes; family Callorhinchidae; genus Callorhinchus; species Callorhinchus milii. The sequence continues at coordinate 65,450,578 of NW_024704745.1, read as the reverse complement.
CCAGCGCCTTGGGACGTCCTCCTGACGTGAAAGGCATTCTATAAATGCAATCATGTTGTTGTTGTTCGCATTTAACAAGATACTAGCTCGAATGAGCTACTGTATGAAGGAGTTTAACTAAAGCAAAAACCTCTTGTTTTTAAACTATTTGCGCCGGGTGTAAAACATGACTTTGAAACCCATTATTGGGTCACGTTGCGAACAATATGGGGCCAATTTAGGAATAGTTATCATGTTGAAAGTGCCCATAAGCAGATCTCCCAACATCCAAACAAATTTGTTCTGCATCATTAACACCTCTTTAACCCATCATCCCCTGTTCTCTACCCTATTTTCTCCTTTGTCCTCCTTGCCCTGCCTCCCCCCCTCTCTGTTAGCCCTTAAAAGCCTCTCCCTCCCAACATGCCCCAGTTCTGACGAAGGGTCATGGACCCGAAATGTTGACTCACTTTCTCCATAGATGCTGCCTGACCTGCTGAGTGTTCCCAGCGACTTCTGATTTTGTTTTCAGATTTCCAGCATCTGCAATATTTTGTGTTTTATCCAAACAAATGGTGCCCCCTGTGAAGTCAGGATTGTGGCATTAAGTTTGCAGATTCTACTGCCAGCATATGGTAACAGCTTGGTCCAAGAAGTTTATTTGAGTCATTTCATGCTGTAAGAACAGGAAGACTTTACCCTTTCATTTCACATCAAAAGGCATAATACAAAACATTAATTTTATTTAACAAAAAGTGATTCAAAGCACTTTGCTGTAAGTAGATCCAATGAATATACAGTGGAATCCTGTAGCTCAGTGGTTAGAGCACTCGCCTTGCAAGCGAGACACCTGGGTTCAATTCCAGGCAGAGGGCGAAACCTTGGGCAAGTTTCCTTACTCCACACAGAGCCTAATAATAATCCCTCCAAAAACAAAAAGAATAATAAATTGGTCATTTTCAATCCACGACTGTTTGTGGGACATTGCTATGCGCAATTGGCTGCCACATTCGCCCACAAATATACGGTCAATTCACTTTACAGCATATTCTGTGAAGCACTTTGAGACGTCTAGAAGACGTGAAAAGTGCTGTATCAAATGCAAGGATTATGTTATATTATTATAGTACATTCTGTGAAGCGCTTTGAGACGTCTTGAAAATGCGATAAGGTGCTGTATCAAATGCACGGATTATTATAATAATTTCCATAATATTGAACTTCAAGCATTTTTAAATTTAATTCAGTTCTGATATTTCAAAATACTTACATTTACTGAAATATCAAGTGATCTTGCTACAAAATAGTAAATAACGTTGCTAAGGAATAGCTTAAAAGCTAAGGAAAGTCAATTGGGAGTACTTTCTACTCTCACAATCCAATTCTGCCAAACACAATTGGTAATATTTTAAAAACCTTGAACAAAATACACTATTTATGTATTTGTGGTGTCAAATATTAAATGACAGTTTTACAAAGATCAGTCCTGTAGCCTAGTGATTAGGGCACTCGCCTCGCAACTTAGAGGCCCTGGGTTCGATTCCCAGGCAGGGCGAAACGTTGGCTAAGTTTGCTTAATCCACATGTCTCTGTTTACCTAGCAGTAAGTAGGAACCTGGTTGTTAGTTGATTAGTAGATTGCTTTTCCAGGAGTAATAATCTCTTCAAAAAATAATAATAATTTGGTCACTCAATCCACAACTGTTTGTGGGACACTGCTGGGCACAATTGGCTGTTGCGTTTTGCCTACAAAATATACAGTCAATTCACTTTACAGCATATTCTGTGAAGCGCTTTGAGACTCCTCGAAGACGTGATAAAGTGTTACATCAAATGCAAGGATTATTATGGTTATTATTCAGAAGTGATTGTGTTTTGCAATATGAGCTGACAATGGTTACAACGTTTGAAGAATTATACACATATCCATGTATTTCTCTCAACATATCTCTTTCATTTAAACTGTAAATTAGGAAGTGGTTACTCTGGCAGAGTGGACATATGCTAAAAGGATAACACACAAGGAATACATAAAGGAGGTGCATTTTGAGATCTGCCTTTCAAAAGTGGCATATCTTTGAAGGAGAAGAATAGCAAATCTGAAGCTATAACAAATGCAAGGATTATTATTATTATTATCAGTTATTGCAGTTTTCCTTGCTCCTCTGCCACTTTACAAACAGGAACTATGTGCATTCCAGAACAGCTGCATTCATGCAGTGGGAACCATCAGATCAGCTGGGAATTATAGAATTATACAGCACAGAAGGAGGTCATGCGGCCCATCGTGTCATGACTCTTTAAAAAGAGCTATCAAAATCAATCTCACCCCCGCTCTCTCCCCATAGCCCTGTAAACTTGTCCCCCCCCCCAAATAATTATCTACTTCTCTTAAAAGTTGTTATCGAATCAGCTTCCAGTACGCCTTCAGGCAATGCATTCCAGATCCGAACAACTCGCTGTGTGAAAACGTTCTCCTCACCTCCCCTTTGTTTCTTTTAACAACTATTTTAAATCGGTGTCCTGACCCACCCGCCAGTGGAATAGTTTCTCCTTGTTTACCCTATCAAATCCCCTCATAATTTGAAAACTTCTAAGTCTCCTCTCAACCTTCTCTGCTCCAAGGAGAATAATCCTAACTTCTCTAGCGTCTCCTGATAACTGAGTTCCCTCATTGCTGGTACCATTCTGGTAAATCTCCTTTGCACCCTCTCCAATGCCTTGACATCCTTCCTTAAGTGTGGTGCTGAGGCCTAACCCATGTTTTATAAAGGTTCATCATAACTTCCTGACTTTTGTATTCTATGCCCCTATTTATAAAGCCTAGTATCCCGTATGCTTTTTTAATAGCTTTATCTACCTGTCCTGCCACCTTCAAAGATTTACTTATATGAAACCCCAGGTCTCTCTGTTCCTTCACCCCCTTTAAGATTGTACCATCAGCTTATATTGCCTCTCCTTATTCTTGCTCCCAAAATACATCACTTCGCATTTCTCCACATTAAACTCCATCTGCCACGTGGTTGCCCATTTTACCAGATTGTCCATGACCTCTTGCAGTCTGCTACTGCAAGTAATAATTTGGTATCCTCCTCACCATTTACTACGTTTCCTAGCTCAGTAACCTAGGATGCATCCCATCCAGACCTCTACCTTGAGCACCGTCAACCTAATTCTTTCTCTGAAATAAACTGGTGTTATTGTTATACTTATATATCTGTCATACTTTTCACCCTAGACTAAGTACACAACATCTGGCAGATAGGTGCGTTTTCTGCTTTTTCTCCTTGTAGACTTCCTTTATGCACCTTACATTTCCTTTTAGATTCACTGGAGAAGGCAACTGAAAAAGCTCCAACTAAAATGCTGCATTTTAAAGAGCTAGTATTGCCTTATCTGACTTCATAAAAGGATATCAAAGCTTCAAAAGTAAATACACTCTTCTTTCACTTGAGATTCTAACTAAAATGAGCCCCGACAGTTGATCAAAGTCTCTTCTCTCAAAGGACTTGGTGAATGTCAAAATCTAAATGAATTTGGACAGCTTCAGCCAACACAAACCTTCAGCACAGAAATGCCCACATTTGGTGTAAGTTGGTATTCAATCCTGAGTGCTGAAGCTGGGTCTCAACATCAAAATAAAACACCGTTTTATTTCAGAGAAAAAGCCTAATTAGGAAACAGTTTATAGTTTTGTAGATTGTTCTAATTTCTCCTGCAGACATGCACAGAATTTGACTTTTTAGAAAGATGCAAAAGAAAACACAGTAAATTGTTTTTAAAAAGCACATTTTTAAACTTACTTCATTCAACGAGGTTGCCATTAAAGTGCGCAACTCTAGATTAACACAATAAACCAGCAGCTCAGAAAGCATCTTGCTCACAGAAAAAAATGTGTCCCCTCTGGAAGCATAATGAAAATCCACTTTCAGACACAATGTACCCATATCCCTGGAGACAACAATGGCACCTCCTTTATATTTCAACATGAAGAGTTTCAATCAACATCTGGGAGAAAATTCCCACAGACAGGAGAATGTACTGTGTAAAGCTTTGAATAAATACTTTGGTTTAAGAGGCACACTTTAAAGGAAATATAAGAAATATAAGGTTTAAAATTTAAAATTTAAAATCCTGAAGCAATACAAGGAATTGAAATTCTCCACCTTCGCTCCATTTAGTATTGGACACGTGGAACAAACTCTCAAACAAAAGCAGTTGATGCTACCCCAATATTTCCTTATAGAACAATTCAATAAGGAACAGTTTGAGGATGTAGAATAGTTGTATCCTGAATAAATTCTCCATGCAATATAATGATCTCTTATCTGGAATTTCTCTGTGAAGGGAAGGAGGATGGGACTGAATGGTGGTGTTGAAAAGGTCTACCCCAGGAGATCCGCGGGGAAAGTTTGTGTGGTCTTTGGGGGACTTTTCTGCAGCTTTTTTGCGTCCTATCTCAAAGGTCAACTTATATTACAATGATTGAGTTGGGTTTCCTCAATGCTAAAAGATAGCAAACCGTTTGTCAGTTATCCAATTATTGCTACAGTGACTGTTCTCCCTTGGCTACTGTGTCATTCTGTAGACCACAATCAGCAAACAACATGACTTGATAACATCTATCGAACTGTTGAAATAAGAAATGCTCTTTACTGTGGACCTCTGAATAGAATAGATATTCTTGTAAGATAGCAAACAACCATTTATGACAACTCAATGTTTTTACCCTCTAAGGAAGCGGTATCTCCCAATTCACCAAGTACATGCATGTCACAAGAGACCAGCCTTCCACAGCACTACAATACGACATCCAATTAACGACCACAGAAATGGTAAGCAAGAATTGAGAAGACTAACTAATTTGCTCCGAGACCAAGCTGAAAGCTGATTAGCAGGTTGTCACTATTAAAATATTCTTGTGGCCAACCATCATACACATGGTATATAAAGCATTCCAAGCCGAGAAAACATTTGCACTCGGATGGTAAAGAAATTGTCTTTTCTTCATGTAGAGAAGACCATGTTTTACATGTTTATCCTTTGTTGAACATATATATTAATTTTATCCAAGTACAGAAGAGAAAGTACATAATTTTAAACAGATTATAATTTCTATGAATGTGAATTTTCCAATACAGATATTGTAAAAAATTTAAAACATAGTTTCAGTCAAAGTTTATTTGTAGAGTATATTATTCCAATACACTCCTTTGGCTAAAGGTTTATTACCAGTCTTTTCATTGCATTATAAAATAAATAACTAGACAGCTAATCAGAATGAGAGGGTTTGCTTAAACAAACTTATTTACAAAAAGCATGTTAATCTATTTTATATTAAATTGATGAAAATATTATTCTCCAAAACAATGGAAATCGTAACAGAATACTCGAGTATAGAAGCAGTTTATCAACTTAAATGAAAAAGCCAAAAATGTTAAAAAAATTAAAACAATCATTGAACAAAAAGGCTCCTTTCAAATAACTAGAGCAATTTAGCATTTATGCTTTAGCATTTAAAAAAAAATTCAACTTGCATTACATTTCTGAAGGTAAAGTTTTTTATAGCAGTTCTGTAGCCTGCAGTAGGAAGCCTTATATCAAATTAGGCGTATTTAATTTCCAAAAATGGATACACTTGTAATTACTTTCCTTATATGTAAACCATATAAGCATTTAGGCAATGCAAAATGCAAAACTCTAATCTCACTTTGAAAAGATCTTAATATTTTATTCATGCTCCACTAAAAATACAGTATTTCATTAATTCACTCTTTCCCAAAGGTCAATTAATTGAGTTCAAAGAGCGCAGCACTATCTTTCATTGAAAAATATTCTAGTATATATTTTGACACATGATTTTTTTAAAACATAACTGGTCATGTGCAACACAGATTTGATTCTTTGACAAGTTTTCTCCATTTTAATCAAGTTATAACAAAATCTATCCTAATTCAGATTATCCATTCTAGTAACTGAGCACATGGTAAGACTCTTGACTTTGTTGAAAGTTACCCATGACAATTACATTCATGCAACTTTTGTTCTTTAAAAGTTCAGTTAGCAAAGTAAGTCGAACACAAAATTGACAGTTTGAGTTTCATGAGCTCCCCAAGGGAGTCTGATCTTCCAAAAAAGTTATGAAAAACAATGCCCAGTCGAACACAAAATAATAAGATACAAGATGAAAAATGACACACTTCTAAATCAAAATTTTGACTAATTTACCATATATTATAAAATGCCTGAGCTGATAAAGATGCACATCTCTATTTGTTTTCCATTTGCCAGTTTGCATACACTCACAAGTGTAAGTGAGGGACCAGTTTCCAGACATGCATCTCCAAATCACGCATCTCCTATTTCTCCTGGTCATATATATGGTCATATATAACATATATATTTACAATAGCCCACAATCAGATATCCATTGTAAAAACATTCAGAAAATTCAACTAATTATATCCAATAAAGAAACAAGATTTTTAAAAGAAAAACTGATCACCACGGTTCAAACAGCGCAAAGAACATTCTAACCTCCTTCATAACAACTTGCATTTATACATCATCCTTCCCACAGGATAGCATCTCAGAACACTGCAAAGTGGTTATTGTGGTTGGCCATCAAGAGGGAAGCTGACCGTAGGCGCGATCAATGAGGTAGGTCTTATGGTAAGCTTTAAAAATAAATACTGGGGTTAGCCAGAGGGATTGATACAGGGAGTTTGTTCCATTTGATGATATAGGGCCTATAATGTCTCAAAGTGCTTCATAAAGTTTCTGAAGAGCATAATGACTATTTATGAGCAACTGCAGCCTATTTGCACACAGCAATATCTCACAAACAGCCATGAAATCAATGACCAAACTATATCAGGAGAATTATTGAGAACTCTCTTCTCTTTTTGAATAGTGTCATGAGAATTTGTTATGTTAAGTTTTTTTAAAAAAAACTAGAGAATCAATGATTAAAGTAGGTCAGCACTAACAATACATGGGATTTTTAACATCTACCTGAACAGGCAGATAGGACCTTGATTTAACACCTAAACCAAAGAACAGCATATCTAGCAAAGCAGTGCAACCTAATCACTGCATTAGAGTGTTAGCGTAGACCAGTGTTGGCCAACCTATGGCCCACGGGGACGTCAAGAGTATGTTTGATAGACAGTGTATTTTCAATTTTTTTCTTAACTGATTCCAGCATACATCAAAGAGATATGTAATTAAGAACATTTATTTTGTTGGCCAACCATGAAGATTGTCCACCATTGGCCTAGATTATCAGCTAAAAGTCCCAACGTGGGGCTTGAACATACAACCTTCTGACCAAGAGACAAGAGTGCTACCAACTGAGCTAGGCTGTCACCTGCATACATTTGCTGCTAACTCAACAGTTCAAAGGCATATAGATGGTATACATTTAAGAGGAGAAAACAATTTCAGTCCACTGATGCTCAGTGATGCATGTAGCTTTCCTGATCCTGCCCTTCACTAAAAGCTCCTATGTAATGCATTTAAAGTGGGCAGTTCCCACAGCTGGAAACAAGCTATAATTCATACTTAAAAAAAAACTTACTTCTATTTTTCTGGAAACCTTTTTCGCTTTTTCTTTCAGCCGTCGTTCCTTTAAAAAGAAAATAAATGTTAGGTGAATCACAACAACCAGAATGCAGAAATCCAATAGTTTATTCACATTTGTTCCCCATCTAGAAGCAATTTCAGTAATGCTTCACAGCAATCTTATCAGAATCATTTTATCTGAGCGTCAGGATTTTAAAAAATAATTCCTGAGAAGTGGTCTGAAACCCAGATTAATTGAATGGAAGTCTCCTCTTAATACTGGTTGCAAGGACCCAAAGTGAAATGAAGTCTGGGAGTATCAGTCCAGTTACCAGTAGACATGAGCTCACAGTCCAAAATTACCATGAATTTCTATTAAATCTGGAATCTCACCTAAAATACACAGGATTAAAACCATTGTATATCTGAAGTAATACTATAATTCTGGCCTTTGTTCACATTTGCCTAGGTTTAGTTTTATCTGTCATGCAATGTCTTTCTATGGTTAATGTTCTCATTGAGACACTGTGGCCACATTGTCCTTACCTCTAATTAAGAGTTTTTTTAATAAAACTGAAAGGTCACAAAAGATAATAATAATAACCTTGCATTTGATATAGCACTTTATCACGTCTTCAAGAAATCTCAAAGCGCTTCACCGAATATACTGTAAAGTGAATTGATTGTATATTTTATGTGCCAATTGTGCACAGCAGTGTCCCACAAACAGTTGTGGATTCAAGTGACCAATTCATTATTATTATTTTTTGAAGGAATTATTACCCCCGGAAAAGCGATCCATCAATCATCTGACAACCAGGTTCCTATTTCCTGCTAGGTAAACAGAGGCATATTGAGTAAGGAAACTTGTCCAACGTTTCGCCCTGCCCGGGAATCAAACCCAGGTCTCTCGCTTGAAAGGCAAGTGCTCTCCAGAACAATGGTATTTTCCCCAATCCAGAACACAAAGATTTTCCCAGAGAAAGTTTAAAAAAGTCTTGATGAGAATTTGAAATATAGCCTTTTAATGGAAAAAAACATAATTTGTCAGTAAATTGTGAAGCAGGCAATATTTGTAGACTTTTAATAGGACAACACTAGAATGGAGGCAACAATGGTAAAAGTAAACAAAATAAGGTATTCCTATGGTAATTATTATTATTACTATTAATAATAATATTCATTGCATTTGATATAGCGCTTTATCACATCATTGAGAAGTGTCAAAGTGCTTCACAGAATACACTGCAAAATGAATTGACTTTATACTTTGTCGGAGAAACGAGACAACCATTGCGCATAGCAAGTGCAAGTTGTTGAACATTTCTTCCATTGGGTGCCTATCATAATTTATTTTTGTAGTGCCACCTTATTCTTTTGTTGTCTTGCTACCTCTACTCTGTCCAACAAGGTCAAAATGGCAATCAACAGCAGACATTTTTCAAACAATTGTTCTGTTGCTTCACCACCATCAATACCAGTGCAGTAAAAGTGACAAGCTGATTCACAAAGTGGAACAACGCTCAAACAGCACCAAGGTTTTGCAACAACAGTTGTGAATTTAAATATTCCACCAAACAACCTTAGCTAAACATGGTATTTGTTCGATTATGCTTTTTCTATGGCTCTGCATGCAATTAAGTGTGTCTGAATATTGAATGCTAATTCACTACTCATGATGTAAACTCCTGTTAACTTGACCCTGGCTTAACTTGTCAATACTACTTAAGTCATCATGCTGCCAATATCCTGGTCACATTTATTTATGTATGGAGTCGGGCAAGGATGGGAGTGATAGGTACAAGTTCCGTGAACTTATCACCACCATCCTCGCCTGGCTCCACTGGCTCTCCACCCGTTGGAACTCCATCCCACAGTCCCTTCACCTTGCTCCATCAAAGGCTCGTCTCAAGACCCTCCTCTTCGACTGCTCCTTTGGTCAGATTCCTTCCCAAACCCTCTACCCCTCCTGATCCCATCCCCCAGCTCAAGTGCAAATCATTAACTGTCCAGTCCTTGGGACATTCCTCCCCTCAACCCGATGTGAAAGATGCTGTACAAATGTATTCTTTTTTGTTGGTATACATGTGCCTAACTCACAACTCCTGGAATTTGTCACTGAGCCCTTTTCTCTTTGAGTGACTAGTTATCACGAATTTACTGTAATAATCCTTAATTTGATTTAGCACCTTTCATGCCGGTGGGACATATCAAGTACTTCACAGGATTCATTGTGAAATGTAGTGACTGCATTTTGTAGAAACCAAATTTGTGCACAACTATGTCCAACAAACAATCATGAAATGAAAGATAATACTTTATGTTGCTGGTCAGGACACCGGGGGAAACTCCCTTCTCTTTTTGAGTAATGTCCCGGGATCTTTAACAACCACCTGAACAGGCAGACAAGATTTCAGTTTAATGTCTCACCGAAAGACTAAGTTGATTCTGCTACCTGTTTGAAACAACAGTACTGATGGCTGGCTGGCTTTTTCAACTTATGGATTGCTGCTCTTGGTTATATGAAATTGTACAAAATAATAATACTTGCATTTGATATAGCGCCTTATTACATCATTGAGATGTCTCAAAGTGCTGCAAAGAATATATATTGTAAAAGTGGATTGATTATTTTGGGGCGAAACACTGTAGTCCGTTGTGCACAACAGTGTCCCACAAACAATCGTGGATTGAATGACCAACTTATTTTCTGTTCCCATAGGAACTATTTCCCATTAGGGAAAAAACCTGAATTATTTTTTAAAAGCCACTTTGACCTGCAACTGATAACGAATCAGACAGACAGACAGACAGACAGGCACAGACAGGCACAGACAGGCACAGACAGACAGACAGACAGACAGACAGACAGACAGACAGACAGACAGACAGACAGACAGACAGACAGACAGACAGACAGGCAGACAGACAGGCAGACAGACAGACAGACAGACAGACAGACAGACAGACAGACAGACAGACAGACAGACAGACAGACAGACAGACAGACAGACAGACAGACAGACAGACAGACAGACAGGGACAGACAGACAGACAGACAGACAGACAGACAGACAGACAGACAGACAGACAAGACAGACAGACAGACAGACAGACAGACAGACAGACACAGACAGACAGACAGACAGACAGACAGACAGACAGACAGACAGACAGACAGACAGACAGACAGACAGACAGACAGAAAGGACTATCCTTAAAGATGCCAAACCCTTTAGCAATTCTTCTGTTGCATTTGAATGTAGCATTTGAATGACCAGCAAGTCTCAATTTTGTAACTTTCCAGCAGTAATTGAGTTAAATCGATTAGGTTTTGTATGGAGGGAGCAGGTTTGATGGAGCAAATGGCCTGTTCTCATGCCATGCCTTGTCTTGTATACACAAGTGTTAAATCAGGCAACAAAAATAATGACTCATTAACTTGTCATGCTGATACAAAAATGCGAAGAGTAACAGCTCTAAACTGAGGTAATGAGAGTAAGGTTGAACTCCAGTTCAGAATTTATGTTTCAGAAGGATGAATACAGGAGTCCTAAGTGAAACAAGTTAGGGCAGATTCAAAACAGTAGATTGTGTAAATGCAAAAACTATCCATACATGGCACTAATTGGCAAGTCTCAGAAGAGCAGCAAGTGTGTCAAACTGCACTGCTGTTTTAATAATTGAGTCTTTTGCCATTAATGGTAATTCAAGATTCAAGAAAACAAGTTAATCCTACTTTGTCACATTCATGCAATCTGGCTAAGCACCCAGAATGTTATTTGAAACGGCAACTGTTTGAGTAATGTAATTTTGTTGCTGTTGTTAACTGTCCAAGTTTGAGCCTAATTTATAGCCATTTGTGGGTGGTAGTGGAGTGAAAGGGGAATCAAATGTAATAGGTTAACCTTAATCATCGGACTAGCATATCTTTGCAACATTGATTTTTGCCCTAAAATAAATGAGCAGCTGATCCCAAATACTTATAGGAACATGAATGTTGTCAGAAATTAAGTGCTGTGCTTTTCATCCACAAAATATACAGTCAAATCTCTTTACAGTATATTCCGCAAAGTGCTTTGAGACATCTCGAAGATGTAATAAGGTGCTATATCAAATGTAAGGATTATTATTACTATAAGAACTCAAATTCAAACCAATATATTCACACTGTGGAACACACTTTGACTATAGACGTCAATAGTCTATTTCCTAGTCTAGGAAATAGACTATTGACGGTTTGAGGACTGAAGCTTCCCCCAAAATATTATGGAAGAATTCTGGAGGAAACTTCTGAAATAAACCCCCAAAATGCACTGCTTAAATGGATTAGGTGGAATTCACATCAGATGGTATGAGGAGCTATGAACAAGGATAAGAACAATCCTGCATGTCAAATAAGATCCTTTCACAAATGGATTGGGAAAAAGCACCTGACAAAACGTTGCACCATGGCAGGACTCAGAAACAACAAGTTGCATTTATATAGCACCCTTCATGCAGGGTAGCATCTCAGAGAGCTTCACACTCAGTATTAAGAGATAGTGTCACTTTACAGTATATTCTGTGAAGTGCTTTGAGACATCTCGAAGACGTGATAAGGCGCTATATCAAATGCAAGGATTATTTATTATTGTAGATGTTATTCCCTGCCAGGAATGCGACAGTTCAACAAACAAATGATCAAGTTTTATTCGCAAATCAAACAAACCATTTCTTATTGAATCTGACAATCTGATGAAATTTTAAAAAAAACCTTGAAGACTCAACTTAATAGTCCACCTCATCTTCCATGCAACTAGATATTTTTCAATATTGAGCACAGGTTACATAGCAGGCAATTTGTCACCCTGTCCTCCCTTCACTTTATGTTGGCTAAAAAAAATGACAACTGCCTTCTTCCTTTTGTGAGGAATATTGAATTATTTTGTGGAAAATGAGAGGCTTCTACTAAAAGTCGTGGCATAATTTGAAGAGCTGTCAGTCAATTTGTCATACTATTTAAATCACCTTAGTCAGGTTTGGCCAATCACTTGAGACGGTTTATATTAAATTGCCTATTCTCCAGCTATGTCTGCCAGAAGCTTCAAAGAAATTGGTATTTGAAGTGCAATACTTATCTCTAACATTTTATGCAAATTTCATCCACTTCACTGCTCATCATTTGCAACACATTAGAACCCTTACTAAATCAAAGCCACCTTGAAGCAACTAATATTTCTATAACTTTTACAAACTGTTTTTCTCCAAAATTTCACAATCTACAAATTCTGTACAAAATAATAATAATAATCCTTGCATTTGATATAGTGCTTTTCACATCTTCTAGACGTCTCAAAGCGCTTCCCAGAATATACTGTAAAGTGAATTGATTTTTATGGGCGAAACGCAGCAGACAATTGCGCACAGCAGTGTCCCACAAACAGTCTTGGATTGAATGACTAAATTATTATTGGTTTTTTTTCTTGAGGGATTATTATCAGGCGTGTGGAGTAAGGAAACTTGCCCAAGGTTTTGCTCCATTATGGATCGAACCCAAATCTCTCGCTCGTGAGGCGAGTGAGCCTCACTGAACCACTGAGTTACAGGATTCCTCAAATAAACAAGTGAAACTATCTACAATCAGGGGAGACTAAATGTGTCAAATTAAATGCAACTTAATAATATTATTATTAATGCAACTTAAATGCATAATTTCAAAATTATACCTAAAAGAATCATTTTTTTAAACAAAAAATCACCTATTGAGCTATCCATTAGCTCCATGAGGTGCTGGTACTTGACTCTGTCATGAAACCTACTCTCCAAAGCCTCATTAAAGTGCATAGTTAGCCTTGTATTACATTTTAAACTCCTTGTCCAGAGTTCAATCAGGCCTGCAAGAATTTTCCTGTGCACAAGAAGTGTGTACTCAGCAGTTAGGGAAATAAACAATAACAAATTATATTTGTATAGCGCCTTTCACGTCAGGAGGATGTCCTAAGGCGCTGGACAGTCAGGGATCTCCTTTGTAGTTTAGAATCTTGATTCTCTTTATCTAAAGAGAAAAAAATTGGGAAAAAATCTCGTATTTTATTCTTCAGAATCTGTAGCACTATATAGTTGAACCATGTTATGCGTAAAGGATTTATCCGTTTTCCCTTTACCACAACTAACAAAAAAAAGCGATCGTTAGCAATGATTCTGTACTGGTGGACGCTCAGTCCTTTCCTGGAGCTTGAATGACTACTCTCAGGAGTAGGGGAGAAGGTCTCCAGGAAATTCTTCTCACTCAAATTGGTCATTTTTGGGGGGTTTTCTTTTTTAGCATTCTCTGTTTTTNCACCTTCTCCAGGAAGAGATTGAGAAATAGCAATATAATAATATAGTAACAATCCTTGCATTTGGTATAGTGCCTTCACGAGAGGATATCCCAAAGCTCTTCCCAGGATTTACTGTAAAACATAGTGACTGTGTAGCTTTGTATACAGCCAAGTTATGCACTATCCCACAAACAGTCATGAAGTGAATTTTATTTTGGGGATCGTTGGCTAAGACATCAGGAGAAATTCACATCTCTTTTCAAATAGTTCCTTGGGATCTTTAACATTCACCTGAACCGGCAGATGGACCTTGGTTTAATATCACACCTAAAAGGACTGCACCCAACAATCCCCCAGCACTGCACTGGAGTGTCGTCTTTGATTATATGAGTTCCCGATGTGGGGCTTGAATCCACATCCTTCTGACTCAGGTGAGAGTGGGACCAAATAAGCCTGACTTGCACACACAAAAAAATCCCTGTATTTGTAAGTTAAAGATGCAGCCATGTCTGTTTTGTTTGCAATTTGCCAGCTGTGGAACCTGAACCAAGATTCAAGGAGACTAAAAGTAAGGAATCTGAACAGTACAACAGTCAGATCTTTAATCGTTTTTGGCTATCTGTCAACCTCAATTTGTCAATTTCACATGACCTATTAATGTGATATTAATTAAATCTTAAGCTTTCCATTTTAATAGAAAACTGGAATCAATTTCAGGATTCGCAGTTTTAAACTGCAAGACACAAATAAATACCCTGACCGCTTAAGTGTCAAACACCTCATTCAAAGAATCTGCACATCTGCCATTTTATCAACTGTAGAATCTTGTGAATGAAATGGTTGTGCTCAAAACAAAATATTCAAGATTTACTGCATACATAGCCCTTCAGTTATAGAATGTAGATCCACTTGGACCTAATTATACAATTTCTCAAACTTGGAGTCTGCATAATTTAAAAATTACACTTACTGTACTAGTTCAGGCTTGACTATGCAAACAGCTTGTCTGCTTCATGCAGAACTCTGCAGCCCGTGTTCTCTCCTGCACCAGGCTCCGTGACCCTATCACCCCCATACTCGCCCGACTCCACTGGCTGCTCATCACATAGAGGATACACTTCACGATCCTGCTCCTCACCTTCAAAACCCTCTATGGCCTCACTCGCCCCTACCTCTGCAACCTTCTAACCCCCTACCATCCTGCCCGTTCCCTCCAGTCTGCTAAACGTCCCTCGCCTCGCCCACCCACCATTGGCGGGCAGGGCTTCTGCCAATCTGCCCCCACCCTCTGGAACTCCATCCCGCAGTCCCTCCGCCTCGCCCCCTCCCTCGCCTCCTTCAAGACCCATCTCAAGCCCCTCCTCTTCGACCGTGCTTTCAATCACCCTCCTTCCCCCCTGCTCTCTACCCTCCCCAATCCCGAACCCCAGCTTGGGTCCAAAACACTGACTGTCCAACACCTTGGGACATGCTCCCGAAGTGAAAGGTGCTAGACACGTGTAATTTTGTTGCTGATATTGGTCCAAATTGGAGATTAAAACATGAAAGCTATTATATTACCATACATCATCCCTTCCTATTCAATTATGAAACAGGTCAAGTATGAACAGCCTTCAGCTACAAGATATCTCATTATAAAAGCACTTTTATATATTTTTCAACACAAGTTAGGAAAAATTCAATTCCTCTTGCTTCAATTCAAATAACTACAGGATTAATACTTTCCCAGTAGGTTCCAAATGTTAAAAATTACGTGAATGCTGATAAACATATCTTGAGTTTTTCTATTTCATTATAACATTTTTTATATAGAATAAATAGAATATTACAGCACAGAAGGAGGCCACTTGGTTCATGTTGCTTGTGCCGGCTCTTTGGAAGAGCTACCCAATCAGTCCCACTCCTCCGCTCTTTCCCCATATCCTTGCAAATTTTTCCTTTTCAAGTACCTATCCAATTCCCTTTTCAAAGTTGTTATTCAATCTGATTCCACACCCTTTCATTCCAGACCATTCCAGACCAGACCCTTTCATTCCAGACCATAACAACTCTATGTGTAAAACAATGTCTCCTTACTTGCCCTCTGGTTCTTTTGCCAATTATCTTCAATCTATGTCTCCTGGTTACTGACCCACTGCCAATGGAAACAGTTTCTCCCTATTCAACTCAATCAAAGCCTCTCATAATTTTGAACACCTCTATCAAATCTTCCCTTAACCTACTTTGCCCTAAGGAGAACATTCCCAGCTTCTCTAGTCTCTCCACATAACTAAAGTACCTCATCCATGGTACCATTCTCGTAAATCTCATCTGCACCCTCTTCAAGGCCTTGCTATCTTTCTAATTGTTTGGTGTCTAGCTGAGGCCTAATCTGTGACTTGTAATGGTTTAGCAGAACTTCCTTGCTTTTGTATACCTCTGCCTCTATTTATAAAGCCATAAAGCCAATATGAATATGATCCTTTACACTCCATCATTGCTTCAATTTTGCGTACAGCACAAGAGGGGCAATGCATCTCTGCTTTCATCAACCTGCAATTTCACTAGTACATTGAGACGACTCAGAAATGTGTAATGGTAGTTGTTCAATATGTTTGCAGAATTGTTTGGCAGGTTTCATTTCCTGTTAGGATTTGACTACAATGTCGGACATATGATACATATGATAATTTCAAAAAGCACTCACTTAATAATAATAATCCTTGCATTTGATATAGTGCTTTTCACGTCTTCTGGACGTCTCAAAGCGCTTCACAGAATATGCTGTAAAATGAATTGACCATATATCTGTGGGCGAAACACGGCAGCCAATTGCGCACAGCAGTGTCCCACAAACAGTTGTGGATTGAAAATGACCAATTTATTATTGTTTTTGTTTTTGGAGGGATTATGATTAGGCGTGTGGAGTAAGGAAACTTGCCCAAGGTTTCGCCCTCTGCCTGGAATTGAACCTAGGTGTCTCACTTGCAAGGCGAGGGCTCTAACCACTGAGCTACAGGACTCCACTTAAATGGTGAAAACACTCAGTAGGACAAGTATGGATTTGTCGGTCCAATCTTATATCCAGAGTCTTCTGAGCTCCAGTGTAAGGCATGGATGTTATAAGACTGTCACTTCTAGTAGTTATATTAAAGGTGATGAATTAACACCATCAGATAAAAATATTGGGACAAATACACTAAGTAAACCTAATGGCAATACTGCAGTAACAATACACCTTTTGACATCATCTTATACCGTCTATTTTTATGAACTGAGGCAGCTGAATCAGAGCCAATTCAGCTATATTGTGCATCCGGGGAGATCAACAGATAGATCTCTTAGTCTCAAGTGGATTTTTTAAAAGAAAAATAAAGTATTGAGAACTAGTTTTTTCTCTTCTCACAAAACAAATCTTTTGTTTTATGAGAGCAGGTAACCCTCCCTGGACCTTTCCAAGATCACTCTCAGCCAGCTGAAAGGAGGAGGCACCAACAAAGATTCTGCCTCTACAATTGAGAACTCGGCAGTTGATCTCATTTTGCACCAATTTGTAATGCCAAGCAAAAGAACTAATATAGTTAAGCTGCATAGATACCTTCATAGACAGGAAGACATGAAAGACCAAAAAAGCTCAGAGGCCCATTAAGTCTTTTCTCAGGAGAATCCCTCCACTCCACCTCCCATACAATATTTACCTACATGTCTCCATTGTGCTGGATACTCAATAACAACTTGCACTTACATAGCGTTCCCCACACAGGGTAGCCTCTCAGAGCCCTAAACAGTGGCGGAGCCTGACTCTGAACCGGGGAGAGTGGGGATGTACTCACAGTCGAAGAGGAAAGTTTTCAGGCGGGTCTTGCAATATGGGAGGGGGTAAAGTGGAGGGATTGAGGGAGAATGTTCCGGAGTTTCGGGGCGCAGTCTATTTTTATGAATTAAGACAGAATCGGATGGGAGCCTGTTCCAGATTTTTGCACCATTGTCTGGGTAAAGAAGTGCTTTGTCATATGCAGCCTCAAGTGATTTTTCATCAGATTGATGGCTTGACCTCTACTTCTACACGTATTGACTGTGAAGACATTGTCGTCCATCATTGTGTCAATTGCCTGCTGGATTTTGCAACTCTCAAATAAACCTTAAAGAATCCATGATACTTTTCGGAAAGAGAAGGATCTTCTCCCAGTGTCCTGGCCAACAATCCCCCAGTTATTCACTTCATGGATATTTAGGGGATGTTGCTGTGTATAAATTAGCTGTAGTATTTGCCAACAAAATAACAGTCAATACAAATTACAATAAGAACCTGTGAGATTAAGAACCATTGAGACATCCTCTTACGATCCTCATATTTCCCTTACTCTTCGTAGGGCAGCAGCTCACCTCTGCTCAGTGTCTCCATAGTACAGCATGATAAATATCTAAGACGATTACTTTGGTTTACTGATATCAAGTTATCCGAATTATGAAATACCAATCTTGTAACTGTGTTCCTAACGGGATTTCAGTACCATAAACAATCTGTGTATGAAACTCTCTATTTAAGTTGAAATGAAACAGTTTTACATTTTGGTCATTAGTGTCTGGTTGAGCAGGCACAGAAAAATATTAAAGCAATGATTGTAATAGTCTTTATGTCATAATAACACATTCAGTCAAATATTTTGGTATTCACTGTACTTTTGCTTCTTAATTATCGTGCCAGTTGGAACATTTTGCAGTTCAGCATATTTACTTTAATCTTAGTAAATTTATTTTGGAAAAAAGGATTCCTATAATATACAACTTGATAAGTGTAAATATAGCACTACATCAAAAAATGCAAGGATACTTAGAGAGATATAATGATTACCCTCACTAGAATAGTCTTGATATGTCATAGTTTATGGACCTCAGAGACATAATAGGATGGTTAATGTCAAAACCTCAAATTTCATACACACTGTTGATTTGCAGCACAACATTTTAGAAAGTCAGGTACCATCAAACCTGGCTTCAACAATCTCTCATAACATAACATAACATGTAGGAGCAGGAATAGGCCATTCGGCCCTTCGAGCCTGCCCCGCCAGGCCAAAGTGGACTTGGCCAAAGTGACCTTTGTATAAGGATGGCCTCTAAGTAAGGGTCTGTTAGTATGTGAACGCAGATTGAAGGGGCTGTTTCAGGGTGGTTACTCAAAAGGGGTGGTTGCTGAATGAAGGTGATTACTTGAACAGATTTGACTGTATATTACGAGAGGTTAAAAAGAAACCGAGCAGAGGGTTATTAGAATATGGAATGCTTTACCAGAAATCCCCTGATAAAGTTGGTTACCATATAAAGGAGATTTAATGGAAAAAAACAGGACAATGGTCTTACAGCAGTTTGCTCCAGCAACGAAGATAGTACCAGCAGCAACATATTGTGTCGAGGTCTGCTAAACACTTACCATAATTCAATTCAGTTAAAAAAGAAAAAAAGTTCACAAATTTACTGGGCAAATAAGGTTAGATTTCAGTCATAGGAAACAGATTAATAATTTTCAGGAATGCTACACATTTATTCTAATGGAATGCTTAGTTCAGCCAGTATAACTTCAACAATTCCCACAACTCAGACATCTAGAGAATATTTAGTTACTCAGATGAGAAAGCAAAAACTCCTCCAGGGTTTGTTTTTATATACTGTTTATTTTGTGCATTAGGTGACAAAACTGGTTACAGCCACCAGGCAACTAATGGAGATGTACATCACACAAAATGAATTGCCATGGCTGCTGAGAGCGCAGAAAGCATTTGTTCTGGGGTTTAACCAGACAAGCCATAGCTATATCACTTCTCAGTGGATACTCCAGCAAATCTAAGTTAACTACAGGGTATTTTATGGTTTTTATAACGTTTGAAACAAATCACTGCAAAATAATGTTGATTTGCTGAGAAAACCAAAAAGTCCAACATAAACAAAACAAGATGAAATGTGTTCCACGTTGCATAACATTTTTCATCACTCTTAGAAAATAAACCAAAGTCTCCATTCAGCAAATCTTTGGACTCCAAAAACCAATCCTTGCATCATGTTTAGGGTATTAATATAGAAGGGAAGAGCTTGCATTGGTATAACTTTGAAACTTCTTAAAGTACTTCAGAGGTAATTATTATGAAGTATAATGATACTTTTTGTGGGCAAATGTGGCAGTCAATTTATACACAGCAAAATTCCACAAAGAGCCATGGGGTGAATGACCTGATTAATCTGGAGAATTGTAGGCCAGGACACTTTGTCATATGCAGCCTCAAGTTGAATAGTATCACAGGAGGTTCAACATTCACCTGATGAACAGGCAATATAATAATATGCAACAACCAGAAGCTTGATGAACATGAAAACACTATTATTAGAATAATTAATAAAGATGAACTTCTGTTGTGGGCTTATGAGAAGTGGATAGAAAATACACATGCCGGGAATTCTTAATTTGAATTCTCCCTGTGATCCTGGGACTGGCTGAGGAAATCGAAAATGAGCAAACACACTTCGTGTTTAAACTAGGCCTCTATGATCAGCAAGTTCCAGGTCACATGCCTTCATTTCAGGATACTTCAGAGGTTATTCAGTAAAAAGGAAGCATGACCGCAGAAGAGCATTCTAATGAAGCAAATCCCATTAACACATGAATAACAACTATTTTGAAGGACACTTTGGCCAACAAAATCAAATTTATAATCAAAATCAAACAGATTTTTTAGATTTGCACTAAGACAATGTCTGCCATTACCTGTAGGAATTCCTCTTTCAGGCTTTTCTTTAACAAAAGAAAAAGCTTCAGAATTATTACAGATTTGCAAGGATTTATCTTGCATGAAAAGATCAAAAGCATTTTCTCAAACTAGAATAAACACTTTTATCAGGGTTTAACTTTGAAAGAAGCTGCCAATGTAATATTATTAAGTCCAGTTTACTTCAAGTTGATTAATTAGAAATCCAATTTTCAAGAACAATTACAGATGATACTATGAAAAGCTTGCGCCCTAAGGGATGTGGTTTGCTGATAAGAGCAATTTGCAATAATTTTTGCTCTGCCAATGATACTAATGTAAATCTCCTGCTGAAAGCATTTCTTGCTTGCCTTCACACCCTGATACATTGGTGTTGCTTCTGTTAATTTTGTTCCATGCTGCCTCATTGGAGGTCATTAACTACATTAACAGATCCATCACAGTCTGAAATTATTGCACACCATATACGTTCTAAGCCCCAGAGTCTCATATATCCAGTACCATTCGTTCTTCTTGGTGTAATGAAACTCCAAGATAGAATTCTGAACACATTGGTCTAAAGATTCTCATCCCCCAATGCATTCATTCACAGAATTTATACATTGCAAAAGCAGACATGAGGCATTCCATAAATTCTGTTGCGGAACAAGTTTTGGTTTAGGTTTCTCTTGTGAATGATAATGGAATAGAACTATAAAAATTGTACACTTAATGGCGATTAAATATCCTACATGTGAAAGCATTGCTGATGGGGCAAAAAACAGATTAAATATAAATAGATTAGAGTATCAATCTACAAATGTTGTGCCTAAAATGTACAGTATTTTAGATGTTATCAGCATCTTGCAAAAATAAGTTCTAATAATAATCCTTGCATTTGATATAGCGCCTTATCACGACTTTTAGATTTTGCTGGCTCGATATGCTGTTTAGTGCTGCTCACTTTTCACATGAGCGATTTGGATTAAGAAGGTCCTTCAACCCATATGATCACAGCCTCCCAGAAAACCAACCCTACCATCTTCCCTTCACAGCTTCAAGCTATTTTAATAGTCCAGTATCCTGGCTTAAACGACCCTTACTGGCAACCTATTCCAGTTGTTATTTGCCCTCTGAATAAAGAAATACTTCTGGGTATCCATCCAGGAATTGTGCTTTGGAACGCAAACCCTAGATCCTCTTGTTCTACTTACTACCTCGATGCATCTTAAAATATTCTTCTGGATCTACCGTTTAAGTCTCATTTTAAAGTTTTCTACAGCTTTATAAGCTCTCCTTCTATGGCATCTCCTTTCAAGGCTGAAGAATTCTAGCTTGTCTACTCATTGCTCGTTCCTCTAACTTTATGGATAATCTTCATTGCTCTATTCTACACTGCCTATAGGGCTCAGCAGCCCCCTTATGTGGCAATGACCAGAAATGTTTGTTTGGAGAACTCCAAATCCAATCTGATCAGAGCACTATAGCTTGAGTCTGACCTCTGGGGATCTGAACTCAATTGATTTTTAATATAGCCAAGTAGCATATTCACCTGTTTGTTGCTGGCTCACACTATTTTGACATGGTGAATAATGAGTCAACTACAACAACAATTTGCATTTATATAACGCCCCTCACGCAGGATAACGTCCCAGAGTCCTTAGAATTAACACGCCTTAGATCTCTTTCAGCTTTCACCCCGGCAAGTTCTATCTATCCAACAGAGTATACACATTTCCTATTCTTAGTTCCTACATTAAACTTCACTTGGCATTTATCAGCTTACGTGCATACCTATCAAGTACGCTTTGTAAGACCATTGCTGCTTCTTCTGATTCCATTACTGTGTCATCTGCATATGTAACTACCTTACACACAATCTGCAAATGCAGGTCATTATTATTCAGAAGAACAGGAGGGACAACACAAGTACAGACAACTAGGAATTAATTAGAATATACAGCACAGAAACAGGCCATTCAGCCCAACTGGTCTATGCCGGTGTTTGCACTCCACATGAGCCAAATTTGAAGATTTTGTTTTAAAACCTTCCAGAAACTATGACCTATCATAATTCCATGAGGTAACCTTGACCTCACAAATCTTTTGAAAATAAGAAATAAACTTTCAATTCCAAGAATCACTAAAATGGAAACTTCCAAATTGAAATTATCAGCTGTACATCAGGTGAGAATGAGAGCTGTTCTTGTACATTGGTAGGCTTCTTTAACAAATCTAGGCACTGGCCCCACAGAGTGCTTTCAAAGGAAAATGTCGGCTAAATTAGTTTTGTGAAGTAGAAAAGAAATGCTATCGGGAACATAGATGTTTTATCAACCCTATAAGTGTTGAATTAAAAGAACTGGATATGTATCTGCTTCACAATAGTGTTGGACTGAATTCAGCAGAACAAATATGGTGCAGCTGCATTACGACACACTTCATTACAGGACCGATTTGTTTATGACTCAGATGAACAAGCTCTAATCAGCGTGAATACAGCCAGCTAGCTTGGTATCCATAGACTGATTGGTTCCTGCACATTGACTGGTTCGAAAGTTTACAAAGAACATACATCACGGAAATAAGCCACTTGGCCCAAGCAGTCCATGCCGGTGTTTATTCTCCACATGAGCCTCACCTATTCTTTACCCCCTCCCATACCCTTCTATTCTCCTCTCCTCATGTGAAGGTCTAGCCACAAAGATTTATAGGCAACGTTATTTTCTGAGCACGAGAACCGACTGTCACAATCTCATTATAAAACGAATTGGGATTTTATGGTTCCAGTCACCGCGTTATAACAAGACTCCACTGTACTCAACAACAATAAGATTACATTTGTATACCGCCTTTCACGTCGGGAGGACGTCCCAAGGCACTGGACAGAGTACTCAGAGCTTATGCAGAAACCAAACATTACTTCCTTCCCGTCTTAGCCTGGTGGTGTCATTCACTGTCAAGTTTTGAATCTGCAGTAAGTGTAGTCAGATTTAAGAGAGTTACAGCCTAGCAAACCTTTAAAGAGCATGCCCATTTTTCATATTCATAGTTTCAGCATCTCTAATGAAGTGCTTCGAAACATATCTGGGCTCTTTTAGGGCCCTATGAAAAGTAATGTTGGGAGGGTGAGGGGGAGATTCTTATTGTGTCTTGCATCCAGATTTCCTCTAGAATAGATTCATTGCCTTTTGGATGAGATCTCTTGCAGTGAAGGAACTACTTTCAAGATCTGAGTGATACATTTGACTAAAACAGTACTCTACCATCTGTTGAGATTCACCAATATATAACCCTTTGACTGGTAATTGAGAATCCCATTTCTTAGGAGGAAAAGGAAATCACTAATGACTTTCACTATAAGAGAGAAAGCGGGAAAAGTAAAATTAAGTTTATTCTACCAAGTAACAAAGGAATGAATCCAAGAAAAAAACACATCTCACCTTGAAAATTCATTTTCTAAATGAGTTGTACATCGTATTTCAACATCACTACCACAGCCCTCATCTTTTAATCTTAGCATTGCTCAGGAAAGATGATTTAAAAGAAAATCTAATCCTTCCTTTTCAAAATGTATAAGGTGTTTGGCCCAAAATTGACCTTGTCAAAGCCATAGATATTAGCACTCTCTTTCTGACAGTCTTCCAGAAGATTGCCTAAATCCAAGTTTCTTGGCTACATAAAAAGTGCTTTTTAACTTGTAAGCTTTGAAAAGTTTATCCTGAGATAAAACCTGAAATGTTCACAGCAGTGCATTAGCTTATACGGATGAATCTGTGTTCTGGTATTGAAACAGTATACAAAAACACTAGTATTACTACTTTCGCTGACCTAAGCTATTATTCAGAGTCTAGTGAAATAATTCCTATACAGAATAATCTAAATATACTGAAGAAATTCATGGTGGAAAACAGTGATTGGAAAACATCTAAATTATTACAACAACTTGCATTTATATAGCTCCCCTCACACAGAGTAGTGTTCCAGAGCATTTGACAGTGGCAGAGCACGACGCAGAGACGGGGAGAGGGGAGGTGACCGTAGGCACAGTCGAATACGAAGATTTTCAGGTGCAACCTGAAGATGTGGAAGGAAGGGGCAAGGCGGAGGGATAGAGGTTCCATTTATATAGCGCCCTTCACTGGAGGTAAGGTCCCGGAGCGCTTTACAGTGGTGGAGTCTGGCGCCACTGTAGGGAGAGTGAGGGGGGAAGTGACCGTAAGCATGATCAAAAAGGAAGGTCTTTAGGCGGCTTTGAATTTGGGGAGAGATGGGGCAAGACGAAGGACTGAGGGAGAGAGTTCCAGAGTTTCAGGGCGTAGTGGTTGAAGGAACGGCCACCCATGGTAGAGCAGAGGTGACGAGGGACAAACAGGAGACCGGAGCCACCTGAGTGGAGGCAACAGATGATAGGATAAGAAGGTAGAATAGGAAGGGAGGTGCAAGGGCATGAAGGGATTTGAAAGCAAATGAAAGGATCTTGAAATCGAGGATCTTGAAACAAAGAAGCAACGTACGACCCAGTAGTGAAATACTGTTAAATACTGCAACTGAAAATGTGAGCATCTACACAACTTAAAATTCCATTCAGCAATCATTTGAATGGTAATCTGATGCAAGATGGGGTTTGTTTATGTGTTTGATCTATGACATCTTCCTCATTAGGAGCCAAAAGTAGGAGTAATATAATAATAATAATCCTTCCATTTGATATAATGCTTTTCACGTCTTCTAGAAGTCTCAAAGCGCTTCACAGAATATACTGTAAAGTGAACTGATTGTATATTTGTGGGCGAAACGCGGCAGCCAATTGCGCACAGCAGTGTCCCCACAAACAGTCGTGGATTGAAGTGACTGAGCTACAGGATTCCTAATCAAAAAAAACAAGCTCTAGAAATTGAAAACTTTTTTTAAAAAATTCACAACAGCAAACAATCTTTAATTACTCAATGTAAAGCAATTTTTAACTTCTTAACATAAAATCACTGGTGAATTTTCACATCAGTGAGACCAACATATTGGTGTTCAGAATAAGACAATTATTTAATAAAAAAAGCACGAACCCGCAAAAGAGATCATTATGCAATGTTATCTGAGTCTTCTGCGAAAATCAAAACTTGTGGCACTGGGATGAGTTCTTGGGTAGGAGGAAGATGTAGGAACTGTCTATAGCTAAACAGTGATGGGACTAATATTGTTGTAGAGATTAACTAGAGCTGCAGGAGGGTTTGCTCCACGTTCTTGCTCCCTCCTACCTCTCCAACCTCCTAACCCCCTACCATTCTGTTTGCTCCCTCCACTTGGCGGGCTCCGGCCTACTTCTTGCCCCCTCCCTTGCCACCTTCAAGATTCATCTCAAAACCCTCCTCTTCGACTGTGCTTTCGATCTCCCTACTTCCTCCCCTGCCCTCCACCCTCCCCCACCCTGACCACCAGTTCGAGTCCCTAACTCTGTCTGTCCAGCGCCTTGGGACATCCTCCCGACGTGAAAGGCGCTATCCAAATGTAATTTTTTTATTGTTGTTTAAGCTAATATAGCAGGAGAGGGGGGAAATAAGAGAAAACAGGTGGCAGCTTGAAACCAGATATTGTTGAAGGAGAAATAAGCATTGCCCATAAAATATACAGTTTCACCGAATGAGAGAATGAGAAATCATCCAATCTCCAAAATTAATGTATCGTCAAAGCCTTTCGATGGTTACTAATATCCAAAGATTTTAAAATTTTCACTTTGGCTTTTTTGCTTAAATTGAAGAATATTACTTACCTTGTGTTTTTCTTTTACTTTTTTCCTGTAAGCTTCTTTGTCATATTTGTCCTCCTCGCGCAGTCTCTCGATTGCTTTTTCCACGTTTAGTCCTCCCGAGTCATCATCCTGGTCATCATTCGTTTTGCTTTTCTGTACTGGTGGCCACAGCTGAACCATCTTGAGGATTTAAGAGGTCGTCAAATGTTAAAAGGTGGAAAAAAACAGTATTATTGAACCATTAATTGATATTATATTGAATCAAAACCTCTTACAGTGAAGAGCCACATTGGTAGGAAGTATTTACTTAAAAGCCATGTTCATACTATACATGAATGATATATGGGTGATGAGAAATCTAGGCAGTAAGTAGGTTGACAATACAATATTGTTATATATAACACAGGTCAACCACCACATTTAAAAGGGGCCTGGATAAATATTGTGCATTATGAGTTATACTTCAATCCATGACTGTTTGTGGGACACTGCTGTGCGCAATTGGCTGCCGTGTTTCGCCCATAAATACAGTCAATTCACTTTAGAGTATATTCTGTAAAGCGCTTGGAGATGGCTAGAAGACTTGAAAACGCTGTATCAAACGCAAGGATTATTATCATCATTATTACTGTTTTATAGTATATTATACTATACAGTTTATTGTACTGAGAGTTCTTGGCCCACCCTACCTCTGCAGCCTTCTAAAACCTTACCAGCCTGCTTCACAAGCCAAATTATGAGGATAGGCTGCATACACTTGGTCTGTATTCCCAAGTTTAGAAGGTTGAGGGGTGATCTAAAAGGTTTTTAAAATAATAAGGGGTACAATAGGGTAGAAACAGAGAAACTATTTCTTCTGATGGGGAATCCAAAACAAGGGCATAATCTTAAAATTACCCAAAGGATAGTGGAAATCTGAGCTCTCTCTCCCAAAAGGTTATGGATGCTGCATTCATTCATATTTTCAAGACCGAGGTGGATAGATGATTTTAGAAGGAACAGCCTTGATCTTGTGATAAGATAAATGCCCTTTTGCACATCCATTCTGACTTATGTGTTTAAAATTTTAAAAATACATTTTTATAACATAACCAATGAATATCCTCAGAAAAGGGAGGCTCCAAATTCATTTGGTAATTGGAAGAATTCCCATTTCGCAAGATTTTGATATAGTTAAGGTTTCTACAAAATTTGTACTGCAATATCATCAGCATATGCAACACTACCCAAGGACTGTTTCCTTTCTTATATCTTACTTATCTAGTATTTCAATTGAATTTATTTGAGTTGGAATAAGATGATACAAAATGCATTTGACAAAAATTGTCACACGTTTGATTGGCATGGATAAAATCTATGCAAGTATCTACAGATCTAGATTTTCTCCTTTCAAACTCACCTTTCCAGCTTCATCAAAAGTGACTTTTGTATTCACTATTAACTTTTTCCTTAAGATCTTCTTTGCTTCCTTGATTTTTGGATTTTTGGGAACAGGTTTTGTTTTTGCTTTCTGCATTTCTTCTTTTTCACATTCCTGTGAACAATTAAGCACAATGAGATTTTAATAATAATACAGTTAATAATAATAATCCAGTTAATAATATGGTGCTTCTCATGTCGGGATGATGTCTCACAGCACTTCACAGGATATACTGTGAAGTGTAGTGACTGTGTGTTTGAGCAAACGCGCTTTGCTTTGTGGAATCAAACCCTGCCTGGATTAGGCTCAATGCTCCCAACAACAACAACTTGGATTTATATAGCGCCCCCCCACGCCGGACAGCGTCTCAGAGCGCTTTACAGTAATGGATCCCAGGACTGAGCCAGTCCCAATCTGACAACAACAAGATTACATTTGTATAGCACATTTCACATCGGGAGGACGTCCCAAGATGCTGGACAGCGTTCAGCATTTCAGACCCGAGTTGGGATCAGGGCAGGAGAAGGAGGGGAAGGGGGGTGGCCGATGGTGCGGTCGAAGGGGAGGGTTTTGAGGCGGTACTTGAAGGAGGCTAAGGAGGGGGCGAGGCGGACTGATTGGGAGATGGAATTCCAGAGGTTGGGGACAGAGTGGCTGAAGGCTCTCTCGCCAATGGTGGGGCGGGTGGGTCGGGGGTGGAGCAGGCCAGAGCCGGCTGAGCAGAAGGAGCGGGCGGGTGGTAGGGGGTTAGGAGGTCGCAGAGATAGGATGGGGCGAGGCCATGTAGGGCTTTGTAGGTGAGGACCAGGATCTTGAACTGGATCCTCTGAAGGATAGGGAACCAATGGAGTCGGGCGAGAATGGGGGAGATGGGACACATGCTTTATAAATGTAAACTGAATTCTAATGCGAACTATGGTAACACGCCAATTTATATTTTGCCAGAAGGATGCCTCGAAGAGCTTTATATAGCTGACTGGGGGCCTAAGCATGGCAAAAAGCTCTGTGTGTATTGGGGGTGGGGGGGGGGGGTGAGTGACCGAAGGCTCAGTAGAAAATAGTCTTAAGGTGGGTTTTGAAGAAGGGGACTTGAGTTTCAGAGAAGGGCAGCAGAGTGGCTAAAGGCTCGTCCATATATGGTGAGGAAGAAAACATGAAGGAGACCAGAGTTTTCTGAGTGGAGGGAGTGGCCAGGGGAGTACAAACATGGCCAGGGAAGTAAGAACATGCTAGGTAATGCGGAGCGAGATCATGGTAGCATTTGAAAGTGATAATGGGAATCTTTAATTTGATCGCATGGGGTTTGGGGTGCACATTAAAGTTAAATGGCAATCGTAACATTGGGGTTATAAACCACAGCAAAAATCACCTCTAGACATAAGATGCATAAGAAAAACCTCATGTACTTCACCCTAGCCCTAAGAATTCTATTGTAAGGGTATCTCCGATTGGTGCAGTGATGATCTCATGAGTCGGCGTGAGGGGCATGGGGTTCCAACATTTTCACTGTAGTTTTTCCTATTCAGCTGCCTCGATTCTATTATTTCTTTCAGATCATATTGTGAAAAATACATGTGCATTGCTGCACTGTGTCCTAAATACAAAATTCACTGAAGATCTATGAAGATTTATCATCACATTTCTCTCTGACATCTAATTTTCCCTTCCTCTAACAATCAAAGTGCTTTCAAACCCTGAACCTGGTGTCACAAAAGTGCTACTTCTTGATTTATCTCACTCCTTTCTAATTCTTTTCAACTCTGGTGATATTCAGCACTGTAGTTTATAGCTCTTCACATAAGTTTTTCAATAAGGAAAAAAAGACTTTTTCTGCCCTTTTCATACCTAGTTTCATACGACAGTATTTGAATAACAGGTTATTAATTAGAAATCTCAGAAAAGTTAAAAAAACTACATAATCTAAAATTAATGTTTTGGTCTACACAAAGTAAATAGCTGCATCTCCAATTTAGGATTAAACTGTTAGATAATTATGATGGCATCAACACAATAACAGATAACCATCTTGAATGTCATGGGAACAATACTTGCAAAAAAAATTCATGCAAAATAATGCTAAATTTAGCATATAGTAGTGAACCAAATACAAACCAAAGTTTGCTCAAGCTTGAGTCAATTTTACAATTAGTGAGACAAACAATGCAACTTAAACAAAGCAGAGCTACTAAAATGTCTACATACATAAATGGTACATCCGGTACTAGTGAATCAAATTTAACCTTCCCCAAAATTCAATTAGTATTTGTAAAATTTTGAGATCTAGTTAGTGATCAGAAGACAACTAGCAATCTTTCATATGGTATGGTTGCGGTATGTTATAGTACTCTCTTAGAGTACAAGGAAATATACTGGAAGCATAGGCTCTTGAATAAACTATTCAGATTTGCAATTCGGTTCACATTAAAATGCAATTATTAATGCATCACACATTCCGTAGACAGACGCAGTCTGAGCCAACAGAGACAGATTAGTGCAAAATCCCACAAACTGTATTAGCTTTACCCAAACAGATTATTTTTTAATTAGTCAAATGGCTGAATGTAAACTCCCATATCATACCGTAGCAATGACAAGGACCACTGAGATCTTGCCTCTTATTTTAAAAAAATGTAATTCTTAAACGTAATCCAGTTACTTATCCGATGGGACATTCCCATTGTTCTCCCCTGAAGAATAAATCAGATATTGCACAAAGGGCATCTTTCTTTCTCTTCTATTAGTGATGGGGATTTTACAAGACTCCCTTCGTACCCTTCAATTATATCCTACTCTTCAGTCCTTTATAAATAATTCTGCTTTTGACCGCAAACTTTTTTACAGAAGCTGGTTCCATTCCGAAGAGGTATGGGTGATTGACCTCAATGTACAGATGACTGAAGAAAATTGGTATGCTATCTTGATGTCTGACAATTCTATTTATGCAGATCGCAGGGAAGGCCTGATATATGGCGCAGCACTGCACAATTGTGAATCAGAGGCTCCAAGCTCTCTGTTGTGCATGTATTCAAAATGTTGGTGGGGGTGGAGGCAGGTGTCTTGTAACCTTATAAAATTAAACGTATTGC
This sequence comes from Callorhinchus milii, assembly GCF_018977255.1. Taxonomy (NCBI): domain Eukaryota; kingdom Metazoa; phylum Chordata; class Chondrichthyes; order Chimaeriformes; family Callorhinchidae; genus Callorhinchus; species Callorhinchus milii. The sequence continues at coordinate 65,419,763 of NW_024704745.1, read as the reverse complement.
TTGTATTACAAAAGCACCCAATCCTCCACAATGCATAAAGGAACTCAGGAAAAAAAAGACTGCAGTGCTTTTCCATCTAGGTTACATAACTAACTACCTCTTTCACAATTTATCAATTCACTCTGCTATGAGGACTCCCATTGTAGAAAATCCATTGTAAAAAAAGAATCTTAGCATTTAACATAGATAGCACTTTTCACATCAGGACATCATAAAGCGCTTCCCAGGATTTTTACAGTGAAGTATCACAACTTTATTGTATGAGACATAAGGACAACACTACCAAAATAGTGTTGTCCTTATGTCTAGCTGTTCAAAGAAAAACTAGCCGTAGCAATCTGCCAGGAGATTCATATGCCTCTCAGTGAGACTATTTCTCCCTGCCCCCAAAACCGCGTCTGATATACAGCTATCCTGCTAGATTATCTTGGCTGTGAAGACTGTATTTCCCCCTCGCCCTTTATAATGGATTTGATGGCAGCATTTTCACTTGTTGGTTGTAAAAAAAAATTATATGTACTTGCTTATGGTGTTGTCGTTTCATAAACCATTAAAATAATTTATTACTCATTTATTAATCATAATTTTAAGAAAAGTAAATGTCTGCTTATTGCCTCCTACGGGAGAATAATGTTGACCATTGAATTCAAAATTAATCAGTGAGGCACCAGCATTTTAACCAAGTATAATGTAGTCTAATAATGCCAACAGAGATTAGTATCTAGGAAATGCATAGTCAAGTCATTCATCAATGTGCTAATTGGGGTCTTATCCCAAACGTTAACCTGGTTTTCTATTTAATATCTAATTGCTAGCTTTTGCAATTTAATTGTATTCCTACATTGAGGAACTCCAAACTACTGGAGAATAGTGTTGAAGCAAATGTATGCCAAAAAACTGCAATACAGAGTAGGTTATCCAGTAAACTAGTAAGAAACATTTGCCTCAGGAAAATAAAACAATTGATTGTTAAAAAAAATTTGGTTGCTCTTCAAGTTAGTCATATCAGCGCTACAGAATGGAAAGCTTTGGAATGGAATGAGTATCAGCATTGAGAACTACCTGGTTAAATACAGCAAAAGGCGTGTACTGAGAAAAATCCTCTTTTCACTGCCCTAGCCTCATAAGTCCTGTAGCTCAGTGGTTAGAGCACTCGCTTTGCAAGCGAGAGACCTGAGTTCAATTCCAGGCAGGGTGAAACCTTGGGCAAGTTTCCTTACTCCACACGCCTAATAATCTCTCCAAAAACCCCAAACAATAATAAATTTGTCATTTTCAATTTACGACTGTTTGTGGGACATTGCTGTGCGCAATTGGCTGCCGCAGTCGCCCACAAATATACAGTCAATTCACTTTACAGTGTATTCTGTGAAGCGCTTTGGGACGTCCTCCTGACGTGAAAAGCGCTATATCAAATTCAAGGATTATTATTATTATTAGGACACTATTATTGTACCCATGAGATTTTTTCCCCCATTGCCAAATACTAGTCATCCATATGTCAGATCAGAATGAGATCAGCAATTTGTGGTAATTAAGAGCAGTTTTGTGTTGTAGCCCAAGCTTAAAGGGAACTGATTTGAAATGTTTATCTCAAAATGGCCAGAGCATGAAACATCTCAAATGCAAATACAAAGTGCAAACAGCTGGGCTAGATTCAAATCAAGAATCATGAGGAGAAATAAATTGCCAATCCACCAGGATCATGCAACGTCACGTTTGAAATCAAATTAATTTGCTAAACTATTAAAGTGTTTATCTTACATAACAAATGGATGCCTGATCTGTGATATTAGCTGATCTCAACCACAATGACAGTGGGTAAGCTAGTTTGCTCTAGCAGATTGCTTCAGGCTAAGGGAATAAGGAGGAGAAATGAAAGAAAAAAGATCACTCCAATAAGTATTCAGTGACATCTAGTTGCACATTGGTATCATAGTTTATTAAAACACTGGAAGACCTACTCAGGCTCAAATTTTAAGAGCCTCTTACGCAAGGTGTTGAAGAGCCACTTCTACATACATAGAACTGTAGCACAGCAAACACTGCCAAATTTAGAGGAAGAAAAATACAGTTTCATCAAATGTGTGTCTACTTCGATAAATTTGTATCATTTAAATCATTTTAATTCACTATGTGACAACACAGCATAATTCAGCTAAATTAACGCCTCGTCTGAACTGGCACTGAACACAAACATAATGTTAAAATAAACACTAATGTTCTTTTAGAATCACAGAACGTGAGAGCTCTTAAAATGTGCAGTCACCACTCCCCCCCACCCCCCGCAAGTCAATTGGTGCAACACAAGGTGTTAGAATCATCTGCTGAAAAATTGGACTTTAGTTAGCCATTGATTTATAACAACCAAATATCAACAATGGTAAGCTGTGGCCAGCAATATATTCTCCACGGGTGATAAATTGATTTCACTCTGACATTTTCATAAAGAATCATAATTGGGTACAAGTGAAATTGGAAAATGTGGCTGTTGATGCACTCTAAACACCCAAGAGAACTTGCATTTTTATAAAACATTATCCCATCTCAAAAGGCTTCACAATTACTGTAAATGTAGGGACTGCTTTTATCATCAAACACATCATACATTTGTACCAGCAGAGTCCCACAAACAGCCATGAAGGTCCATCTTCTTCACCTTCCAGTCCCTTGACAGGTCGTGTCCCAAATTACACTATATCTCGAGATATTATTTTCTAGCAGAGATCTATCTAATTTGTTCTTGAAACAATCTTTTCTGCTTCCACTAGGGAGCCTGTTCCATAAGTTTACTGCCCTCTCACTGAAGCAGCGTTACCACAGATTTGTTCTGAACTTACTTCCCTTAACTAGGCCATGTCCTCTGATTCTAAGGTTCAGTACAAGATAAAACAGCTTACCATGGTCTACGTTATCTGTTCCCTTCAGAATCTTAAAAGACCATAATCACAACCTTCTCGTCTCCAGTGTGAACATTCTCTGTTTATCTAATCGCTCCTCGTAATCCAGTCCCTCCAACTCCACAATCATTTTGGCTGCCCTCCTCTGTATCCTCTCATTCACTGCAATATCCTTTTTATATTGTGGTGACCAAAACTGCACACAAAATTCCAAGTGATTTATGAAGTGGCAGGATTACCCCACTATTTTGGCTCAATATTGCCCTTTTTAATACAACCTAGCATCTGGTTTGCCTTACTCACTGCCACCGAGCACTATTGGGATAACTTAATTTTATCATTAATCAGGATCCCCAGGTTCTATATCAAATGCAAGGATTATTATTTTCTGCACAGATTATTTTCTTACCATTTAAATAATAGTCCCCTTCCTGGATTTTTCCCGCCATGCGCTTTGCATTTCTCTACATTAAATTTTATCCGTCATCGATCTGCCCAATTCTCAAGAATGTTTAAGTCCTCCTGTAATCTATCCTGTTCATCTTTGCAGTCTACCACCTTCATTAGCGGCGTGTCATCTGCAAATTTAGCCACTGGGCTTGTGACTCCTAGCTCGAGGTCGTTTATGAAGATGTTAAATAAAAGCAGTCCCAAAACAGACCCATGTGGAACTCCACTGGTCACATTCTCCCAGCCTGATGACATTCCCTGTACCACCACCTTCTGGTGATCTCCAAAGTTAGAGGTATATACTACGAACTTAGGGATTTCAATTTTGAAAGAAGACATTTCAGAGGGGACCTAATAGAGATATAACATTTTAAAGCGAATTGAATAATTTAACCTAAAAAAATACTTTTGGATGCACCAAGACAGTAGAATAAGAGGACATAGGTTCAATGTTGCAAAGGCAAATTTCAGGACAGACACCAGGAAGAGTTTCTTTATCCAAAGGGTAATTAACCACTTAGAACAGATTGCCAGGAAGAATGGTGTAGGCCAGCACTCTGGACACATTTAAAAAAAACTTCTTGATGCTGTAGTGGTCGGTATTCTGTAAGGACGGGAATCAGATGGGCCGATGAGCACTTCTTGCACAAACGGCTTTTCCTCCAGCCCCCGCACTGTCTCGTGCGGTGTCCCTCAAGGCTCTGTCCTTGGTCCCCTCCTCTTCACCCTCTATATGCTCCCCCTTGGTGACATCATCTGCAGACATGGGGTTAACTTCCACATGTATGCAGATGACACCCAACTCTACCTTTCCTCCTCTACCCTCAACTCCACGACCACCGATGTCCTGACAGTCTGCCTGTCCGACATCGAGTCCTGGACGAGAGACAACTTTCTTCAGCTCAAAGTGCGCAAAACTGAGGCCCTCCTGATTGGCTCACGTCAGCGCCTCCGCACCTCAGGCGCTGACACCATCAGCATCCAAGGCTGCACTCTCCACCGCTCAAAGCCAGTCAGGAACCTCGGCGTTTTGTTCGACCCTGAGCTGTCCTTTCTCCCTCATATCCGCACCACAACTGGCACCGCCTTCCATCACCTCCGAAATATCGCCAGACTACGGCACTACCTCACCCCTCACACTGCTGAAACTCTGGTCCACGCCTTTATCACCTCAAGGCTGGACTATGGGAACTCTCTCCTCGCCGGCCTTCCCGCCACCTCCCTCCACAAGCTGCAGGTCATTCAGAACTCTGCAGCTCGTGTACTGTCCCGCACCAGGCTTCGCGACCACATCACTCCCACCCTCGCTCGCCTCCACTGGCTCCCCATCCCAGAGGATCGAATTCAATATCCTCATCCTCACCTACAAGGCCATTCACGGCCTTGCTCCCTCCTACTTCTCCGACCTACTATCCCCCTCCGTTCCTCTGGCTCCGGTCTGCTCCACATACCCCGCCCCAACCGCCCTACCATCGGTGGCCGGGCCTTCAGCCTCTCAGCCCCCAGGCTCTGGAACTCCATCCCCCAGTGCCTTTGCATTGCCTCCTCCCTTTCCTCCTTCAAGGCCAATCTCAAGACCTTTCTCTTTGACTGTGCCTTCAGTTCCCCTCTCGATTCTGTAACCCCTCCTCACTCCCTCCCTCCCTCCCCTCACCCTGACCATTTCCCCCTTGCTCAGGTCCTGACCCAACTGTCCAGCGCCTTGGGACGTCCTCCCGACGTGAAAGGCGCTCTAAAAGTTAAATCTTGTTGTTGTGTTCTTCATCTAAACTAATTTTGTGATCCTGTATACATTTACATTCATTTCCTCGCATCTGTATTCAATGCTTCCCATTCAGTAGAAGTCCACGACTGTATTATGGGACTACCCAATGCCTTAGTGAGTTCTTGATTTTGATCATCATCAGTTTTAAAAAACAAAAATATACCATTATTACTTAGGCTTCAACAAGGCGAGGTTCCACCATACCTGACCCAGAATCCCATTTGAATTTGTGGCCTTCAGTACCTGCAGTCCCTCATGTACCTATAATTCCACAAGTACAGGCAGGACTTTAAGAGTTAAATCCTGTAAAAGTGCGTCTCCAGGCCAATCCGTTCAATTTGGATGAAGGGTTCCACACAAAATGTTAACTTGTGTTTTGCTTTCAGGAGCTGATCCATCTGCTGTGCATTTTCTGTTTATTAATCCAGATATTAATTCTTGCATTTGATATAGTGCCATATTATGCCATTGAGACGTTTCAAAGTGCTTCACTGAATATACTGTAAAGTGATTTGACTGTATATTTTGTGGGAAAATTTCATTACTCTCAATTTTATTTTGCTTTAGTGTTTATTTAACAATACTAAGCTACTAGTAATTTACACTAAAGATTCCTGCCAACTCCGCAATGCAAAACTTTTTGTTGACAATATGATTTTCTGGCTATAACACAGTAATTGAGAAATCACCCAGAAGGAACCTTTACCCATTATTCCGAATCCATTCAATATCCCAGTTGATTATTTTACACAGTTGGACAAATAAAATTATGACTTGTATTATTTCCCTAATGTGGCAACTTTCCAACTTTCATGATCTGAGAATTAGAATACAAAAAATATTGTAACATGAAAACTTTGTTTTTCAGAGATACAACAAAAATAACTTGCATTTATATAGTATCCTTCACGAAGGATAATGTCTTAAGAGAGCTTATCTTGGATACGATGGCATTATTTGCAGTAACTAATATTTATATTATTTATTGTAGTGTTAATTTTATAGCCAGATACTGATCATTTCATTCTGAGATTTCAAGGCAGCATAATAAAAAGAAAATAAAGCCGTACATATTAAACGCATCATTATTAATACTTCCATTTGATGTAGCTCCCTATTGCATCTTCGAGACGTCTCAAAGCACTTCACAGAATAAAGTGAATTGGCTGTATATTTTGTGGGTGAAACATGGCAGCCAACTGCACAAAGCAATGTCCCACAACAGTCACATCTCAAACAGTTTATTTCACTGAACTGAATGGTAAATCAGAGAGAAATGCATCATAGCTTGAGAAGAGACCAATAAGCAGGGACAGCCTTTTGCCATGTTCAAGATTTGGAGTTCTTATGAGAAGACAGTCTGTCGCTAACCTTAAAACAAGTTGACCTAACAGAGCCATTACAAATTTAAGCCCTATAAAACATAGTTAGGGCTTCTGATTTTCAGGGGTTTGTTTTAAGCAATTTCAGTGTTTATACTCAACATTCACTGCTTACTCTCACTGAGCATGTTGACCTCTGGCTCAGTTAAAATTAAGCCAGCTCAACCAGTAGATACCACAGGAACAAAATGTACTCATACCCTGGCAGTATCGAGAAAGCACGACATTATCAGAATTCCCAACCTTTGGATAAGATGTTAAAGTGAGCTCCTGTTCATCGATTCCATGAATAAATGGTAAAAATAGGGGAAAAAATTTGGCAAAAAGACAACCTATTGAATGGTTATCATGGGCATACGATAGCCATTTGGGACCCATAAACTTAGTACAAGCAGCGTTAACACAATTAAAAAAAAACTCATAACATATTCTCATAACACCTGAGTACATCAACATGTCTCAAAGCCATCTACAGTCATTACTCTCAACCTCTACTTCTAGGTAAACAGGGCAAGCATTTTAAGAGCTTTCACAAATGAAAAGGTAATGGCCACTTTATCTGGAGGCTTGTTGAGCAGAGTTGGGAGGAACTTCTTTCTCTTTCTAATCAGTGTCTCGGGACGAGTGGACAGGACTTCAATTTAACATTTGATCCAAGGATCGAACTTTCTTCAGTGCAGTGCTCCTGCAGGACCTCACTCGAGCACAAGGCTGGTATATCAGCTTAAGTCCCGATTTGGGGCCTAAACCCACAACCTTTTGAGGTGAAAGCGCTACCAATTGAGCAACCTATTGCCAGCTAGCTTTCATCAAATATTGAGCGAAACACATGGCCATTTTTATAAACTGCTAAAGTTTCCTAGAACTATTTTGAACTGAATTATTGCACAAGCACATGCTGAACACACACGCACACAAAGAAAACAGTCAAAGGAACATGCACTATTGATCGTTTAATTAACTAGCAAGATAGTCGAGTCCAGTCTCACAAATCTGAGTAAGATGAGATGACATCTATTACCCTGGGGTGTTTCATTAATACAAAGCAAAGCTTTGTGAATGTTCATTTTAAAAAAATCATCTACTTTAAGCTTTAATGTACTTTCAGAGCCATTATGCCCAGAACCAATTGTGGGTGCAGCCCCGTGCAATGGACGCTTCATATGGCAGAAGCAGATGGCTAATGTGAGTATCAGCAGACAGAAAATAATTCCAAGTTTTTTTTTTTGCTGGTGTTTGAGGAGTCGGACAAGACCATTTTAATCGTGCGTGCTCGCTCAGTTGGCACAGGCCACTCCTATTCACTTTGTGCTTCCCCATATGTTCTTCCCATAAAGAATCATAGCACGTGGCATGCTTTTCATTGATTTCAATCCAAGACTGTTTGTGGGACACTGCTGTGTGCAATTGGCTGCCGCGTTTTGCCCACAAATATACAGTCATTTCACTTTACAGCATATTCTGTGAAGTACTTTGAGACGTCTAGAAGACCGTGAAAAGCGCTTTATTAAATGTAAAATTATTATTATCATTTTTTCTTCAGTATGAAAACATGCATTTAGCATAATCAAAACAGCATAAAAGTGTAAGCATAACCACACAGAGCTGCAGAGGTTATGACTGGAGTGAGACACTTTCCAAAACATTATCTTCAAAGGTAGCTGTATGCCATTCATAAGATTTTTTAAAAATAAATTCTAGAGAGCTTAAATAAATCTTTTACTCGTATGGATGAAGTGTGACTGCCAGGTGACACCCGTAAGAATAGGGTCTATCTACAATGCAATATTCAGCAATTTTCCCAACTGGCCTCTGATGGCCTGCGATTTGTCATCCTCACCGTTAATTTACAATCTGATATTCACAAAATGAAACTTTCAATTCATCTTAGTGGGCCGGTACAGTTGACCTTAACTCTCTATAGTTAAGGATGGAACACTAACCAGGATTCCTGCTCCTAAACACTGCAAGGTATGCATATGTGAACATTGGGAGTCAGGACAGGATTGGCCCAATAATTGAAGAGCCTGCTAATATTCACAGTTGAGACTGACAAATAAATAATCCACTTGGCCAATGTAATAAGGGAAAACAGCACCTGCACTCAAGTGAAAGGAAAAGAGATCAAACACGTTCAGGATAGGGAAGGAGAGAAAATTGGGAGCCAAAATGGTTGGTATTAGGACTACTGCTCTTTTTAATATACATTAATGACTTTGACTTACGTATAGGAGAGCAAAATTTTAAAGTTCACAGGTGACCCAAAGAAATGTAGTAAACAGCGAGGAGATAGTAGCAGACTGCAGGAGGACATAGACAGACTGGTGAAATGGACAGACACATGGCAGATTGAATTTAATGAAGAGAAGTGTGAAGTGTTGCATTTCGGGAGGAGGAATGAGAAGAGGCAAAATATGATAAATGATACAAGTTTAAAGGGGAAGCAGGAACAGAGAGACCTCTGGGTTTATATATACAAATCTTTGAAGGTGGCAGGACAAGTTTACAAAACTGTTAAAAAAGCATATGGAATGTGAAGCTCCAAGACGCTGCCCGCAGTGAAGTGTGCTATATAAATGCAAGTTGCTGTTGTTGGCTTTATAAATGGAGACAGAGTACAAGAGCAAGGAAGTTATGTTGAACCTTTACAAGTTGCCGTTTACGCCTCAGCTGTAGCATTGTGTCCAATTCTTGGCACCTCAGTTTAGGACAGATGTCAGGGACGTGGAGAAGGTGCATAGGAGATTTAAAAAAGTGATACAGGGATGAGGGACTACAATTATGTGGAGAGACTAGAGAGGCTGGGATTATTCTCCTTAGAGCAGAGAAGGTTGAGGGGAGCTTTAATATGTGTTCAAAATTATGAGGGGTTTTGATACAGTAGATAGGGAGAAACTGTTTCGTTTGGTGGATGGGTCGGTAACCAGAGGACATAGATTTAAGATAATTGGCAAAAGAACCAGTGAGGAGACGAGGCGACGAGGAGAGTTTTTTTACTCAGGGAGTTGTTACAGTCTACAATGCACTGCCTGAAAGGGTGGAGAAGCAGATTGGATAATAGTTTTTAAAAGGGAATTGGATAGGTACTTAAAAAGGAAAAAACTGCAGGGCTATGGGGTAAGAGTGGGCGAGTGGGACAAGTTAATAGCTCTTTCAAAGAGCCGGCAAAGGCACGATGGACCAATTGGCCTCCTTCTGTGCTGTAATATTCTTGAAAAATGGCAGAGGAGGAAAAATTATATATTATCAGAAATATTATGTAAAAAAAACATGTATATAATATAAAATAAATAATCTGGATTACACTTTACACAAGAGTGTCAAACAGCAGTCACAAAATGCAATTCCCTCAAAGATGAAAGTAGAAAAATACTTCACTTCACCATGAACATGTTCAGAAAAATGAAAAAAAGTTAAAATACAGCTCAAATATGAAAGGAATATTTCTAGCATACTTTAACATACCATTGAAAAAAAATGCCCTACCTTATTAAATCTGACTTTCGCAGTCAAACAGGAGAAATCCTATTTAAATATTGAGTCAAGCAACTTACAGAAGTACTGCCAGCATTTACATAGGGTCAGACTATCCCATTAAATAATTTTTTGAGAGATCCTACTCAACATAATGTATTTTAATGTCAGCACCAACACATTTTCAAATGAAGAGACTTGTTCCAGTGTTATCTATATTAGAATAAAGAGACGAGTTAATTTGGGCAGATAATGCTACAGATCACCTATTTGTGAATAGATCAGCAAAGAAATGTCAGAATCAAGTCAGCCCTCTGTGGCGCCTCAGTAGTCTATTCCTGAGCCAGGTGGATCCGCAGTGTTCCTGAGCACTGCTGATTACAGACCAGCCAGCCCGGCTCTTCAGCAGGAATTGGAGGTCAGTGAGAGCATATATTCTTCCTATTTGACTCCTGTTAGCCCTATAAGGCCTCAATGAGAAGCTATGTGGTTTTAGCTGGTTAGACTCCAGCAGTACCCAACGCACATTCTGGGATCCCAAGGCTTTGGCTTGTGCCAACCTGATCTAATACTCCCTGGAATTAGGAAGCAGGGCGTGTCCATCTCAGGACACTCCTTCCAGACCACACCCTGAGGCCTTGGCTCTTGCCAACACGTGCCTAATAATCTCCGGAAAGACACAGGATTTTCCATGTGTATGTGGTATGCATGGAAAACAAATTCTGGTTTGGATACTCTGGATTACGTATTGTGATGGGTTTCCACATGTATCAGAAACCTTTTAAGAACATAAGAAATGCTAGCCAAAATAGATCAACATCCATCTAGTTCGCCTTCCACCTTCCTGGCAGTCAAATACACATATGTCCCAAACTATCTAGAATCTGGTCAATTTCATCCTCTACAGAGGCTGCAGCTGTACTCCCAATATATGGTCCTCCCATGCACAAAGTCTGCGTGACCTGAGTGGAAAGGCCAGGAGCACCTGCTGGAAAGAGGAACAGCATGTCTCCATATTTTATCCTAAATAAAGAGAGGGCTTTGCTCGATTCTGCACAGATCTCTCCAGTTTTATTTCTGTTAAGGTACACAGAAAATGTTTTAACAACAACAAAAGCAGTTCAAAAGTAATGTTGATTTATTTATTTGGTTCTTAAAATTCTTCTGGAAGATAATGGCCTTCACAATCTATTGGTGCAATCATCTGCACCAGTGATGACCAATCCATGGCTGGAAGTGACTCATGGAACATTTGCACATAGTCTTAAGTGAGGGTTGTAACACAATATTGTGTTTCAAGTTTTTCTTGATTGAATATTTCTTGATTTATGGCATAAATCAAGAAATATTCAATGAAGAAAATGTATTTTATTGGCCAACCAACTAGGTTGATCTGCACTCTTCTTTGTACTATCTACAACTGCTGTGTTTAAGAACCTGCCTTACATTCTGCTGAGGACAAATGAATAAGATTGCCTGTTTTGGGGAACATTAATGCAACCTGATGAATACTTCACTTAAAAAGTGTTGTCATATTAAAATTGATTGTTTAAAAATGACATGTATTCCATTCTAACTACAGTAGTTCAGGTTAATAGTAGTACTTTAATGAGTAAAATTGATTTCACAACCGACTCCAACATTGGTGATAAACGAACACCTAAATATAGACACACGTCAACCTGATTCATTGTAATATGTTCAAAGTTGTTAATTGAAGATCTGTTTATTTCATTCTAAAATATTGGAACATTGATGTGACTAATGAAGCATTCTGCTTCAATTTTTCAGTTCACCTCTGATGAAACTAATGTATTATTATAGTGCAGCATTCCTAATCCTTTTAAGTTTTAAATGCAAAAAAAATTGATCTTCCTTTAGGTCATTTTTCACAATACCTTTGGTTTGCAATTACTTCCGCTGACTCTTCATGATGAAATCTAGGTCTGCTTTTAAAATGAGTATAGCCGCACATTGATCGCTATTCAGTTGAAAACAATTGTAAATAAATATAAAATGCATTTGAAAACAGGTGTTTGCTCTTCATGCATTTAAGTAAATTTTAATTAAATTCAAAGTCCTATTATTTGGAAAAGATGCTGCTTCAACAAGAAAAATGGTAACCACTCTGCTTGGTCAGTAAGGATCACTTTACCCACAGAGATTTTGCTGGTAGGGTTGAAGAAATATCGGCAATTCCGAGTCTCATTGATGAACTTGACAAAGCTGAATGGATTAACAATACACGGATTATTGTTGACCTGACCTGGCTTCACCTGTCTTTTCTTCCCCACATCCAAGCCATGACCCGCTCTGCCTTCCCTTACCTCCGTAACAGCCCAACTCCACCACTACCTCACCCCTCAGGCCGCTGAAACTCTTGTTCATGCCTTCATCACCTCCAGGCTCGACTATGCAAATGCCCTGCTTGTTGGCCTTCCCAACTCCTTCCTCCACAGGCTGCAGATAATCCAGGACTCTGCAGCCCGTGTCCTCTCCCGCACCAAACTCCGTGACCCCATCTCCCCCATTCTCGCCCGACTCCATTGGCTCCCTATCCTTCAGAGGATCCAGTTCAAGATCCTGGTCCTCACCTACAAAGCCCTACATGGCCTCGCTCCACCCTACCTCTGTGACCTCCTAACCCCTTACCAACCCGCCCGCTCCCTCCACTCAGCCGGCTCCGACCTATTTCACGAACCCCACCCACCCACCTCATCATTGGCGGGAGAGCCTTCAGCCACTCTGCCCCCAACCTCTGGAATTCCATCCCCCCCATCACTCCGCCTCACCCCCTCCTTAGCCTCCTTCAAGTCCCGTCCTCCTGACGTGAAAGGCGCTATACAAATGTAATCTTGTTGTTGCTGTTGTTCGGACATTTCTCCTCAGATCTTATTTATTTAGGAATATAAAGGTCACTGACCCATCAAGCCTGTTATGATAGTTTATTAAATTACGGCAGATTTTTTAAAATACCATTTCCCCACCTTTTCCCTATAAGCCTTAATCCTCAAATAACTATCTAATTTGGCTGCTAAAGCTTCCTGGAGCAGAGCATTCTATATTTACACAAATGTTTTGTGATATTTATTGATCTCAGTTCTGTTTGCCCTCTCTCTAATTTTTAAGAATGTGTCCCATTGTTTTGGCTCCCACTACACGAGAGCCAAGTCGAGCTTTCAGCCATCTGAACAACATGAAAAGGTGTTATATCAAATGCAAGGATAATAATAATAATCCTTGCATTTGATATAGCGCTTTTCACGTCGAGAGGACGTCCCAAAGCGCTTCACAGAACACACTGTAAAGTGAATTGACTGTACATTTGTGGGCGAACGCGGCAGCCAATTGCGCACAGCAATGTCCCACAAACAGTCGTAGATTGAAAACGACCAATTTATTATTGTTTTTGGTTTGGGAGGGATTATTATTAGGCGTGTGGAGTAAGGAAACTTGCCCAAGGTTTCGCCCTGCCTGGAATTGAAAAGCGAGTGCTCTAACCACTGAGTTACAGGACTCCACAAATATTATTATTATTAACATGATAAGGTGTTATATCAAATGCAAGGATTATTATCATATTCAGGAATTAATTTGGTCGATCCAAGGGAGATCTTTGAAAAAGCACAGAATGCAGAGTTGGTGTGGACCCAGTGGGATTTGAAGCAAGAATCTTCTGGTGTTAAGTCTGGTGCCCAACCAACAGAAACACCAAGGATATATTAAATGCTGGTTCAGCAACTCTAAAATCAATTTTTAAAATATGGTAAACAATTCATTTCTCACTGAGCTCTGTTATAATACACATTACCCAATTACTACAGAATTTATTGTCCTTTCTGAAGGAGAATAATTCCCTTCCCATTTTCCTATATGCCAGTCATAAAACTGAACAGTCCCATAGGAATAACAATTTGCATGTATATAATGTTTTCACATCAACAGCACGTCTCAAAGGTGACTGTGGGAACCTACATATTCTAAAAGACCATGCTATTTCATATATATGGCATCTTCCTCCCTGTTATTCTGTCTTATAAGGCACTTTATCAAATTTGAGAATTACTATTATTAATATTATTATATTTCTCATCTAATCACATGTATCCATAAATTTTCAAATTAATTAGCTGTCACCTCATTGTCATCTATGAAATATTGTTAGTCCAGATTAGCTATCCAATTTGAATATACATTCACGTTGCTTCTAAGAATTCTAAGTGCATTCAAATGTTTATTGATAACTGAAAGATGCTATAAACTCAAGCTATCATCATGAAATATAGCATTGTTCCAGTGGGGATCAAATAAAACAACAAACTATATAAATCTACTACACGGTAGCTCATTTGCCCCATTATTAATGTCAAACGTTTGCTCCTCCAACGAAGCCGCGTATCCTAATCCATAGTTATTTCCTAGTACCAACTAACACCCCTTCTTGACATATACTTATCCAATTTCCTTTTTAAATACTTAATTTGAGTCAGCTCCAGCATTATTCCAAACTCTGCAATCTCTGAAAGATATTTCTTCCCGAACTTCTCTGTTAACACTCCTGGTTATAATTTTAAATTCATGCCCTCTTGGTCTTGAATCACTTACCAGCAGAAATAGTTCACCATTTATCCTCTCAAACCCTTTCGTTATTTTAAACCCCTCTATCACATTACCCCTGCAACCTTCTCTGCTCCAATGAAATAAATAAGAGTTGGTCATTCATTTCAGGGCTGTGGAACAATGCTATGGTCAAAATTGCCCTCCGGGTTCATTTACAAAAATGGTGTCACTGTAATCCTTCCAACGTTAAGGTCTATATCAAATACAAAGATTATTATTATTTTTAAGTCAAAACCGCTCCAGGCTTATAACTATAACCGCACACCATCATTATCATCTTTGTGAATATACACTGTATCCTCTACCAATCCACTTCACTCAGCCAGTTCTGACCTCCTGCACGTTCCTAGTCCCCTCAACTACTCCATTGGCGGCTGTGTTTTCAGCCACTGCGCCCGAGATTCTGCAACTCTTTAGCCACAAGCGGTAACTAATCAAACACCCACCGAAAGTCAAATAACATATTTATACCATCTCCTCTTTTTGCCACACTCTTGGTTACACCAGGAATTGAAATCTGAAGCCTCCTGGACTGGCTCAATAAAACTGGTGATTTATTTATCCACTGAATCAATTGGGAAGGCGGGAGAAAGAGAAGCACTTCTAAGCTTTTACTAATATAGTTGCAAAGATCACATAATATCACAAAGATGTCTGCCTGTTCAGAAGGACATTAAAGATCTAATGGCACTATTCAAAAAGAAAAAGATTGCAATCTGGCTAACAATCTCTGAGGTAAATTGGTCATTCATTTCATGGCTGTTTATAGGACACTGTTGCTAACAAATTGGCTGCTGCGTTCACCTACTTTACATTTCATGACTATCTGTCATGACTGGATGTTATTGTGCACAAATTGGCTGCCACATTTGCTACAAAATAGTTACGTCACTGCTCATTAAATCTCTAAAACGTCCTCTCAATATGAAAGGCGTTATATCAAATTAAGGGCATATTTCTTACTATATAGGGGATAAAAATAACTGAAGGGACGTTTTTTAAAACAAATGTATTAAACAATGATCTACTTCAAAACTTAGGGTTATACGCCAACGAATCATTAAAAATCTCATCCCGACACCACACATCAAGCTCTGTCACAAATAAGATGGCAGAGTATTCAACAGAACAGATTCTGGTGAATCCCAGTTATATATATATATATATTGTATTCGTCCCCATTATTTTAAATACCAATCCTTAAATCCCCTTTTGAACCTACGCACATTATCCATTACTTTTAATAATAATAATAATCCTTCCATTTGATATAGCTCTTCATCACGCCTTCGAGACGTCTCAAAGCACTTCACAGAATATACTGTAAAGTGAATGGACTGTACATTTTGTGGGCAAAACGCGGCAGCCAATTGCACACAGCAGTGTCCCACAAACAGTCGTGGATTGAGTGACCAATTTATTATTTTTATTATTTTTGAAGCAATTTTTTGCTGTAAATATTATACAGCAAATCTTTGGCGCCAGAACAATTTGTCTTTCAATTTGTTGATTCTACACAAAATATTAAGTAACTTAGCATATTACAGAACAAGGTTCTTTCAATGTCAGAAGGAAAGTCACATTTTAATGCTGCATTTGAAATGATGCATTGTAAATGCAGAATAATGAAAATGATTTAAAATCAACAAGTCGTATAATGGAGTTACCTTAATCAAGATAAGGCATCTGAGTCTTAAAGTGAAACAATGCCCTTCACCGAGCGAAACTAATTGTTATGGGTTGAACCTCTAACCAACTGTGCACATGAACATGAATACCAAAAAGCTCAGAGAATATAAAGTTACTGCACAACATCGCCCAGCACTATAACATGAAACACAAAAAACCTGCAAGTTGACTATAATTGTTACAATAAATATTAACTAAACCATTTTATTCAGAATAATTCCAATTTGTTTTTAAAAGATCAGTGCAGATGTTTGTCGCACGGTTCTGCAGTTGCAGTTCAGCAGTTACAGGAACGTGAAGGATTTGTAAGCATTGGGGATAAAATAATAGAAGAATAGAATACTGTTGAGCGTTGGATTGGCTTTCCCCAAGTTCTTCATAGTCCAGGGAACCATATGTTTTTCAGATCAATTATTGTTTCGCCCACAAAATATATAGCCAATTCACTTTACAGTATATTCTGTGAAGCGCTTTGAGATGTCTCAAAGACGTAATAAGCCATTATATCAAATGCAAGGATTATTATTGTTGAATATTGCAACAATAACATATACTTATATTGTTTGCATTGTTGAGGCTATGCTTAACAGAGCTATTGGAACACTACTGCCATGTTGTGTGTAATATAATACATGAAGTATAGCTTTTCAATCAAAACAAGGAATATTTTCTTGGCCAGATTCCTATCCTTCTCCTAAACCATGGGTCACTGGAGAAGAATCTGCAATCTCAGTTAAATGCCTCACATCTCCCCACCAGAGATACAAAGTTTTGAAATTGAATGATAGTTGACATAATCCAGGTCACCCAGTCCTAAGTGCTGCAGTTTTGCGAATCGATTTTGGCATCTATTGTACCCAGAAAGTAGCATTTATAGGAGTCCAGTAACTCAGTGCTGGAGCACTTGCCTCGCAAGCGAGAGACCTGGGATTGATTCCTGGCAGGGCAAAACATTGGGCAAGTTTCCTTACTCCACACGCCTTGTTTACCCAGCAGTAAGTAGGAACTCGGTTGTTAGTCGATTGTCAAGCACTTTTCCGGGGGTAAGAAATCCTTAAAATATAAGAAGAATTTGGTCACTCAATCTACGACTGTTTGTGGGACACTGGTGTGCAGGATTGGCTGCAACATTTCACCCACAAAATATACATTCAATTCACTTTATAGTATATATTCTGTGATGCGCTTTGATAAGTCTCGAAGACGTGATAAGGCGCTATATAAAATGCAAGGATTATATATTATTATATATTATTATTTCAGAGCAAACCATCAAGGATCCTTATTTGGGAAGACAGTAGTACAGTAGTCCTGTTCCAAAAACACCAATAGAGACATTGTAGATTACTGCAGAACACATCAAGTGCCTCATACAAAGGTAAGCATACAGAAGAAATTATTAACTAGAACTATTGTACAAACGCCACTAGCACTAGATAAAATAAAAACTGTTTCTAATGATGTGCTTTCTAATAATGAACAATTAATTCTGTCTTGCCCTCAGGAGGGCGTGAGAAGAGGATAGAGAAAGACACTAAATCAGTTATTTGGAACCTAATTTTCATAGTAATAAAAGTCCCGATCAGTAAAATGTTTCATTTTGGTTTATTTTAAAGGATATTTTCCACTGATGGAATTCAGAACCCAATTTTCATAGCAACGTGATCCATGATCAGTAAAATGTTTTGTATGGGTTTTTTCCAAAGGGGATTTTCTATTGATGGAATTTAAAATGAAAATTTGGTGTTTCAAATTTCATTTCTTCCACTTCACTATAACCCAAAAAATTCAAATCCACTGTGGCTCATTGCAATGAGGAAGCAACCTTTATTCCTTTTTTTAAAAAAAATTGCTGTTTCAAATGGGAGACTGCAGAGGAAAAACTAAATGCAATAAGCATGAATTACTGCATACATTTAACCTCTCCTTTATCATGAACTACATGAAAGCATTGTTTTCAATTATTTCACATTCATAATCATCTTAGCACTTGTAGCCAAAAGGTAGTTATAAAATTAGAGCACCAATGCATACATATTTATTCCACAATAAGCTTGCAGTGATTACATCATGGTTATTGTTGCTTCAGGCATCAACTAACTGCAATAGATATTGGTAATCACCTACACGTTTCTAGACCAGAAATGCACTCTGACCAACATTTGAAGCAATCATTTATTGATATCTTGGCTCACAGTGAGACCATGAGAATGAGCCAAGAAAGTGCCGTGCACAAATTGAATGTCCTCTAACAGCACTGTACCTTGAGTTGCTGCAGTAATTCTCGAAAAGGCTGGTACATTTGTCCTTAAGAGGAACAGTAATCCTTTCTCAACTAATAGTTGTTTCTCGAGTGTTAATCTGATAAGAATTTCTGTCCATTCATCTTTTCGAAGGGCAAATATTTCTTCCAATTTCTGGAGCTGGACAACTTTGTAAAGATGCTCAAGTATAAAGAAAACTGTGCACAAACATGCAGAGAATATCTAAGAAGAGGATGCGACAGGATTTGTAGGTCAAATGAAGAACTCCTCCTAAAAGGTTTCAGGTTTAATATCAGACAGATTGTTAACAAATCTCAAACTCATCACACTTGGCAGCAGTCGATTCAGACCAGAAAGATGCAAATGTATACTTTACACTAATTGGTCATTCACTTAGTTACTTGAGGTGCTGGGAAAAGCTGCCACACTTGACTACAAATAACAAAAACTTAACAGCAATTACCTATTAAGTACTTCAAGACTTCTACACAATATAAAAATGCAAGTTCGTTCTTTCCTTAGACTTTTACATATTTTGCAACTCAGAGAAATGAATGGCTGAGAATTATCCTGCACATCATAAATCCAGGTATGCTCTCCACATGGTGTTTCACTGTGTTGGACAGACCAAGAAAGTCACTGGTTGAATTTCTTGTCATTGCAGATAATTATTTGGTATATCACCAGTTGGCTGATAATTAGTTTCAACAAACGACTGCAGAGAGGAAAGTCCATGTGTGTGAATAGTGTTATGTTCCTTTATGTTGGCACATGTGGTCAACTGTACAAGAAAAACAGCAATTGAGACAAGATGTGTAAGGTGATTCTACTCTGTGCAATCACACCACATTATAAGGTATCAGCCTGGCTCAGTTGAAAGCACTCCTGCCTTTGAATCAGAAGGCTGTGGGTTCATAACGTGATTAGTTGTCACAAAAGGTCAGTAAACCAACCAACCAACGGTAGCATAACTTCTGTAATACCGCTGGACTATAAAGACGAACATACAGGACTAGTGCTTTAATGTGGAGGCAGACTAAGGAATAATCATTAAATGAACTGAGTTTCACACACGAAAAGTTGGTGAGATTATCAGACGTTAGTTTACATAAGCAGAAAGTTAGCACATGTGCATTTATGTAAATCTTACACAGCAAGGATTAGCAAATCTAAATTAGCTTAGTACTGCTCATAAACGTGCATTAATTTAGCACTGGATCAGAATTGTATCAAACTTAGTCGATAACATTAATCATTCACACAAATTTCAATCTAATTCCCCTCCAAAAAACCTTCGATCATTCAGGGGAAATGCAAATTAGTAAGTTAATAAATACTAACTGTAGAAATTTTGTAATTAGAATTTCAGAAAAAAAATCTGAAAAATGTATACTTTCTATTGCTAATTTGCTCAAGAAAAACCACAGGTTGCAGCTTAGCTGTGGAACTTCCTCCCTCAATCCCTCCGCCTTGACCTCTCCCTCCCCACTTTCATATCCCGCCTAAAGACTTTCCTTTTTGATCGTGCTTACTGGCTCGGGATCAGACTCCACCACTGTCAAGCGCTCCGGAACACTACCACACGTGAAGGGTGCTATATAAATGAGAGTTGTTGTTGTTAAAATCCAGACTAGCAAGGCTCAAACAAATTGAATATTTTCAACTTCAATTAACAAGGGCCTTTATTACCTTTAAAGATACTTTCAGAAATTGTCAGGACAAGAAATTATCACGATAAAATTAAGCAAACTAGAATTTAAATAAACAAAAACAGTATTTTTAGGACATAAAGAGACTGTATGAGCGTAAGTAGCTAAGTTGAATTTCTATTTTTCAAAGTCTCTTTCCTTTAATGAATCCCTTGATTTGCTTTTTAATCCTTTCATGTTGATAAACGATGCCCATAATCCTTGGCATATATGCCTCTCTCCAATGTTTCGAGACCATTTTCATACACAAGGTGAAACATTTATAAGTTAATACAAGTTAAAAATTAAAACAAAGTTATAGATGAATAATAATAATCCTTGCATTTGATGTAGCTTCTTTCCCATTGGGAGGATATCTCAAAAGTGCTTCACAGCATTTACTGTAAAGTGCAGTGACTATATTTTGTAGGTGAAAGTGCAGCCAATTTGCGCAAAGCAATGTCACATAAACAGCCATGAAGTAAATGACCAAATTAATCTGAGGCATTGCTGGACAGGACACTGGGAGAAATCCCCTTCTCCATTCCAGCAATGCCGTAGGATCCTCAACATCCCACCTGAAAAGGCAGATGGGATCTCAGTTTAATGTCTCCTCTGAATACTTGACGAGGCAGGTTCCCACACAGAATATTTTTTGCATGAATCAAAACTGCTCTGTGTTCCAACATTTCAGTCAGATTCAATCGAATAAGACATTTATAGATCTGCTTCCTATCATATCCAATTGTAAGGAGATGAATGACCTGAACGCTTCAGTGATTCCTGAGAGATTATCTAATTGTACAGTATTTCATTTGAAAAACTACTGCAGGTAAAATTAAAAATCTATATTCGTAGCTTAGCCTGAATAATTACATCTGGCAACACAATACAACACAGAACTGTCACCGACAGGTTACCTAATGCTGTCAATCTCCATTTAATGCCTTTAGACTTGAACAATCTATCTGGCGTTGTACAGAATTAAAATCCATATTAAGGTCCACTATCCTACAGATTTCATGCATTCTTGTTGCATTCAAAAATTCTCCAAATCTTCTACACCTCCAATCCTAATTATCTTACTATCTTAAAAATATGTTTTCACACCTCCCACCAATTTATTTTCAAAAAGTTTAAATGGAACAATTTCCTTTCACCTGGGATTTCATAGCACAGAAAGAAGCTATTCTCATCTGGATAAGCTCCCTAAATGAACCTCTGGGTTTGAAACCAGTCTAAACTGCTGCGATGAAAAAAGCTCCAGTCTCTCTCTGGAAGTTGTACGTGAAATGGTCTTAGCCAGTGTCCACCCTGGTGGAGGTCCTGCTGAGCATCATCCCTCAGCACAAACCAATTGTTACAGGCATCATAAAAACTCGTAGTTCAACAACAACTTGCATTTATATAGCGCCCCTCACATAGGGAAGCATCCCAGAACACTTGACAGTGGCAGATTTGTCCTGACACCAAGCCAATGGGAGGAGGGTAACCGTAGGCATGGTTGAATAGGAAGGTCTTCAGGCACGACCTGAAGATGGGGAAGGAAGAAGCAAAGAGATGAAGAGTGTTCCAGAGTTTCAGAGCGTACTGGCTGGAAGCTTGGTCACCAATGGTGGAGCAGAGGGTATGAGGGACGTGCAGAAACCCAGACAGAGCCAGTCGAGCAGAGGCAGCTTGTTGTGGGATGGGGAGTAAGCAAGTCGGAGAGGTACGGTACGAGAATCAGAAAATTTTGCAGTCACAGAGCAGATATTCTCAAAGGTTGAGCTAGAGAAGAATAGAGAGCTATACAATACATCTGGCTTTGCCCACTACAGATACTGGGTATAAAATGTGGATCAATAAGCACACGTCTAAGTATTTGTAAATAAGGTCCAGTTACTACTGCTGAGCGACAAGAAGGGTAAGTGCTAAAATATTGCGGAGTCCTGTAGCTCAGTGATTAGAGCACTTGCCTCTCAAGCGAGAGACCTGGGTTCAATTCCTGGCAGGGCGAAACCTTGGTCAAGTTTCCTTACTCCACACGCCTGACAATAATCCCTCAAGAAAAAAAAAAATTTGGTCACTCAATCCACGACTGTTTGTGGGACACTGCTGTGCACAATTGTCTGCTGCATTTCGTCCACAAATATACAGTCAATTCACTTTACAGTATACTCTGTGAAGCGCTTAGACTCTCGAAGACGTGAAAAGCGCTATATCAAATGCAAGGATTATTATTAATATGAATTTGTTTATAAGGATTATTATTATTATTAAAATTACAGCTTTAAGTTTTGCCACATGAATACGCATAATTTTCTTTACTGAAGAAAAGTATAAGTATGAGAAACAATTTATCAGGTAAAACTTTAAATCTGTAAGGCTTGAAATCCACGTTGTAGAATTACTGGAGCAGCACAGCACTAATAGCAAGAATATGCAAACGTACTGGTATAGGTTTACCATACTCCTGGAGTCACCAGTCTATTGCTAAGCATAATGGTATTAAATCCAACAGACAGAACAGTTTGTCTCTGCCACCACCCTCTGGAACTCCATCTCACGGTCCCTTCGCCTCGCTTCCTCCCTTGCCTCCTTCAAGGCCAGTCTCAAGACCCTTCTCTTTGATCGTGCCTTTGGTCACCATCCCACCTCTCTGCCTTCCCTCACCCCTACACCACCCCTCCCACATGCTCGGGCCCCGACACCTGACTGTTCAGCACTTTGGGACATCCTCCAGGCGCTCTATAAATGTATTTTGTTGTTGGTTTGACCTAGCTTCTTTGGGAATGATCTTCAATGCAGCTGCTAAAGCAGCAGCTATAATTGATGCAGAATAATATCACATTCAATTTATTCAAGTAGTAGGATTGAACACAAGGGCAATGTAAATTTGTACAAGACATAGGAGCAATGGATCCACTTTTGGACACCATTTTATAAAAAGGGCATCATTGGGATGACAACTACCAAAGATGGGAGGTTATAATTATGCTGAGAAACATTGGATAAGTTGGAGTAGAGAATTATCACCAGAAGAGAAAAGGGGGAGGTTAGAAATAAATCTATTTACACAGAGGATTGTTAGTTAGTGAAAATATAGGTCTACAGCAGGGTTTGAAGGGAGGGAGGGAGGGAGGGGCAAGGCAGAAGGACATGAGGCAGGCCAATGTTTGCTGAGTGGAGGGGGCGATGGGGCAGGATATATATTTGTTGAGGTAACATGGGGGGAGGGGGTGTGGGCGCTGCTCTGGCAGGACTTGAACGCGAGAATGAGGATCTTGAATTCAATCTATTGGGAACCAACGGAACCGAGTGAGGACGGGGGCGATGGGCTTGAGTAAAACATGCTGATATCAGTAGATAACGATATGTGTTCTTCAGCACAAGTCAGTAAATTTATTGACAAGGGGAGAAATCGCCACATTTTCTTTCCACACACGCTTTGAAAATGTCTGCCAACAAAAAGTAAATCCTTTGGGAGCAGCTTGGCATTTAGAACTCCAAAAGGATCTCCATCATCTCTTTCCCAAGACATTGGGTTTTGCAAACATGAGTAACAACCAGCAGCTCTCAACCCTTTCAACACCAACTCCCTAGAAGGTCAGAATGCAGTTTAACATATTTTCAAGTCATCCTGACTGGTAAACAGATTTTATTTTAACAAAATGGTGTCATATCTAAACGCATCAATAATATGGAATTTTTTTAAAACTATTAGAAGCGTCACAATGCATCTTGAACCAGTAAAATTATTGATAAAAGTTTTAAGTTTGTAACTCATCTCTACTTGCAAACTGATAAATCAGTTTAAGCTCATTTCAATCATGGCTTCAAAACCAATCAAATAAGAGTGGGATTTAACAACCAGAGTAAGGCATCACATTTTGGTGCAATGCACTCATGACACAAACAAGCAGCTATTTACATGCTGGACACTTCCAGTTTCATTTTCCAATGTATAAAAAGAATAATTTAACATTAAATCCACAAATTGGAGATTCATGTCCCTACCCTATATCACTAAACAATCTAGTTTGGGATCGCAATAAGACTTTACAGACAATGTCACAATGTGCAATTGCTTATTTAACTACTAACAAAATCCATCAGTTACTTGAACAAGTTCCTTTTATCTCTTCAGCCTAGTTTTACACGCTGTCAGCTTTTAGTTCACATTCTGTGGATTTAAGTGGTGGTAAACACTAAACCAGGCTAGAAAACAGTTTAGGGAGGTTCAACATGCTTCAATAGCCCTATCATCCAAGTCATCCAAATTGTCATGTAATCTCATCAACTCCCAGTTCAGCTCCCACACAATGAACCACAACTGTATGACGTAGGAATGCAACCTTACAGGTCAAATTGATGACAGCTGTTACGCTCATTCGCTGCATCCATTTCTGCAATACCAATAAGAAAAACATTAGATAAAAATTATGAAATAACTAAACTTCGCCTTAAATTTGACACATAATGTAGACCAATTCTATTTGATGACATTTAGATATTCAGATAATCTTGGGTTCCTAAATAATACAATAACGGTTACATTTTATATAGCACATACCAACAACAAATTATATTTGTATGGAGCCTTTCACACCAGGAGGACGTTCTAAAGCGCTGGACAGTCAGAGATCCGCACCCGAGCTTGGGAACAGGATGGGTGGAGGGTAGGGGTAGGAGGGTGACCGAAGGCACAGTCAAAGAGAAAGTCAAACATTCCACAAAACTCTGTGAAATGTAGTGCTATTTGTAAGTGAAGACGACAGTCAATTAGCATATAGCAATGTAGTCACCAACTAGCCATGAAGTGAATGGTTAATGTATTGGAAAGGGGGGATTGTTGGCCTGAACACCCAGGAAAAAGTATTTTCTTTTCAAATAATGTAATGAAGTCTTATAACATCCACATGAACAGGGAGATGGGGCCTTGGCTTAAAATCTCATCCAAAGCACAGCACCAATGACAATGCTGCACTCTTCCAGTACTGGAGTATCAAGCTATACATCTCAAAATCCCAATTTAGGGCTTGAAACCATAACCTTTTGACCCAGAGGCAAGCGTACTAACAACTGAGCCAAGCTGATCTTTACCTCAAACAAGTATACAACAGAGCATAGGCTTCTTATGGACAGTTTATATTTTTTTTAAAAAATGGTTTCACATAAATCATCAACGATCGGAAAGCAATTCATTCTAGAGATTAACTACTGAGACACCAAGAAATGGGTTTTCCAGGATTTCAATTTGCACAGCTGCAGTACCCAGATTCCAATCATGAATTGTCCTGTTAATATCTTGTGCAAGTTCCCCCAAGTATAAAAATTATTAGATCACACAAAAGCTGCACATGCTTGTACATCATCCACATTTGATAATGTATGCAACTCCAGATACTTTAACAAAACATTTTACTTAGGTTAAAATATATATAAATTATATTAGATTACAGGACATTGTCAAAACAGATGTGGGAAACACATACGACACACAAACAAAATGGGAAACTAAAATCACCCAGAGGATCCTGCTTGCATTAATGTCACCCATACAGTCTTTTGAAAAATTGCTCAACTTGGTATATTACAGAAAGCATGTATGACCTTTAAAAGCATTTTAAATATTGCAGAATAAGTCAGATAGAAATACTGTAAAAAGCCACCAATGCTTACTATCTAATCAAAAATTAAGTTGTGCCCTGTGGCAACAACGAGAATTGAGAAATCGTGCTATCCAAAATCTATAAAATTAGTGCCAGTGCCATCTTAACAAAGCAAATCAGTACACAACAAATGGCAATTAGAAACATGGAACATGGTATCCTCAGCCAGCGCATTGACTATGCTGAGTCATTTAATTCTTCCATAGTAACTTATCTTTTTAAAATTTCATTTCCACATTTTTTTCCAATCCAATGGTATCGGCCAATGTTTCAGTACTGAAAAACAGCAAAAAAAAAGTCTAACTATGCCCCAAAAAAGGGCAGTTACTGTTCATCATAGGTGGGCATTTATGATTCCATGGCACTTATTTAAAAAGAGAAGGAAGGTTATCCTGGCATTCTGGCCAGCAACCCCCCAAAAAAACTTCAAGGCTATTTTTAGGACACTGAGGTATTCAAGTTTGCGCCCTATAAAATACACATTTACTATACTTTACAGTTAATTCTGTGTAGCACTTTGAGATATCCTCCTCTTATGAAAGGCACTATATCAAATGTAAGGAATATCATTATAGAAAGAAAATGATTCTTGAATGACCCCACAATTTAATTGACCCAAATTACCACCATACCCCGGAAACATTTATAAAACAAAACGATAGACAAGAAAACGGTCAGTGTTTTTCACTAACATTAAAATCAACGAACATTCCGATACCACTTTACTAAAAGTAAGTATTAAGTAGGTCATGTACTGTAAATCAGCAGATATAAAGCAAAAATGCTGGAAATTCACAGCACGTCAGTTAGCATCTGAAAGAGAAATTAATATTTTTGGCACAAACCTTCAGAGGGTTCAGATGAAGTGCCTTGCCTGAAACCCTACCCTTCTCCTTTAGGTGCTAATTGAACCGTTACAAACTTACAGTATTTCTATTTTACTTTCTACCTTAAATTGCACTTTGCCTTGGGTGACAGCGATGTAGAAAGAGCAGTGCAATTCTGATGCTCACTCATGTGACTATACGCCATACAGTATAACTTGGGTATTATGTTGCATAATCTTTCAGGCTCATACCACCACTAATAGCATCTTAAAATAATTTTAATTAAGCTTACAAGCTCCTACAATAAGATCCCAGTTGGTTGCTAAACTGATAATATTATGCCGTTAAGATTAGTAATAAAATACTGCTTTTAGCTCATCTACTCTCCAATCTTCTTTGACCCATTTTATCTTGTTGAGAATGTCCCCAAATTTAGGTGTTGTGCCCGGCCCCAGTCTATCATAAAAATTGAACTGTAGATTCTCTTGGCTAGGAAATTGCAGCTTTAGCGGCCCATGATTTTGTTACTGCACTTCAATGTCCAAATGGCCCAGGCACTACTAAAAGTTCTATTTTGCCTGCTCCTGAGTGCCTCTACCAAACCAATTTGAGATTATGTTGTGTAAATTCATAATAATTTTTACTAAGTAAACAACAACAACTTGCATTTGCACAGTGCCTTTTACGCAGGGTGCCCTTTATGGCTCAGAGTACAGAAGGTGACAATCCATCAATGAAAACTGCATTTGGGTCAAAAAAAAGGCAATATTAAAAACAATTAACCAAAAAGGGAACAAGTAAAGGTCTCTGTATCCGCTGTCAGGGAAAAGTCAAGATGTCAATATCTACCAAGGAAAAAAAATCCTAACTTCTAATGTTAATCGGGAAAATTTTTACAACACATCTATACAGAATTTGGCATCGCCACAATTATAGTATATTTTCCACAGTACAAGGCAATTTTCAGTAACGATACATTATGGTCACCTTCAGTAAATATAAAAGCTCTTTATTCACATTCATTCATAGGAGAAAGAGCACTTAATCCTGGGTCACACCATCACTTGTGATCTGCTTTGACAGTAAATTAGGTTATTAAAAAAAGTGCAAGATTACGCTTTCACAATAAAATTTTTTAAATATATTCAAATCGCATGGCAAACTTACAGCCATGAGGGGAAAAAAATCATACGCAATATTCAACAAGCTATTTATTAGCTACAATTTAAAACTGTAATTCAGTGGGGGTATCACTTAATGCGACCAATTGTCCTGCAGTAAAATAAATTCAGATTACTTGAATGACCCCACCATTTAATTAACACAAATCACCACCTCAAACCGTGGATTTTTTAAAAAAAAGTTAAATGAGCAACGAATTAAACGTTTTAATTTTCTGCAAAACAGATAGCATTTCACCTACTTCTTCCAAATATTCAATACTCAAAATCAAATGTGACAAATTTTGGAATGGATCTCAAGGCATTTTTTAATGTGGAAATCAGACATGCTCAGCTAACTTAGACCACCTAAAATTTGTTACATTTGGTTTTGAGATCATTGAATATAATAGGAAAATTGGAATGTAAAGGATCAAAAATAACTATTGCGGCATTTTGGTCTAGTGTTTAATTCTTTAAACTCACTTGGAAAGCTTCCATCCTTCCTACATCACTGGTTTCTACATTAACCATTACTTCCCTCTCAATTATACCCCTTGCTTTGGTATTTGTAAGGCAATACAGCATTTAGAATCAATAATTACGGCTGCAAAAAAAGGCCATTGATCCCTTTAATTACAGTGTCCCGCAGGAATAGCTTTGTTGTTCCTCTCTACTATCGTCAGACAGCTCCGAGAGGAACACCCTATTCAAGTGGTCAACAAAATAAATGATTCTTGATGGAATACTTCGACTTATGGCATAAATCTATGCAATTGTGTTATTTCTATGATTATTTTGTTGGCCAACCAAAAAAGTTGGCCACCACTGACTGCCCTATTCCAATGTTGATTTCTTCCACCACTATCTTTGTCTGATTCATAGGAATCAATTATTTACAAGGATTGTGAAGAAATTAAACTAAATATCAGCGATAGACTTGTCGAATAACAACTATATATTAAACCATGATTGAATTTAAAAATCATTAACCAATCTGAAGTATAAAGTGGAGTACCACACCAAGTTTTTTTCATTTCATCTCTTAGGTTACCATAGCAACAATCATAAATTTCAATAGGTTTAATGGCCTCGTTAATAGAATCCACCTAAATCCATTTGTATGTTTGAATAAAGATAAATGCAGAAAGCAAGTGGCAGGGTTCAGCCTTCAGAGTAGTGATTAGATAAAGCCGACAGTGAGAATCCTGCACAGTAATGAGCCTGTCAGTAAGACCGAAACAAGATTTTTCTTCTAAAAACGTTACTCTTTTATTTCTACTTATTGATCTTAATACAAATTTAACAACATCTAGGTAACCGAAGATCTTCTCCCTATGAAAAGGAAAGAACAAAAAACACTATTTAATATTGCCTATGGTAAACGGTATACTGGGTTTATTTCCTATTGTTAAAGTGATGCACTTGCTTTGCCAAAACAGGAAATTCTGATAGAACTTTGGCAGCAGAAAATTAAACTTTTCAGCAGCATTCCTACAATTCATTATGCCAAAGTATTTCATTTTTCCCTGACACATATTCCAATTTTTAGCTTGAGATCCTCAAAAAAAACTTTTGAATTGTGTTCTCCTCCTCAGCAAGTCGCAGCACTGGCAGAAAAACCCAAATCCTTCTCTTCCTCTCTCCTCCTTTTCCTTAAATCTCTGGAGATTATAAATGCTGTGCTGCATTAAGCAGATATGCTGTAGGAGGCACCCAAATAATCTCAGAATTAAGTACAACTTGATACACAGACTTCTAATAAAGCATGGGAAATTATTTCTGCAGTGGCATGTACAATCAAGCAGGACTGGTATGAGTAGGAGGTTGACTGGTTTAAAGGAAAACTAGCTGAAAATCCTATGCAATATCATACTTTTTGCCCTCACCACTAGAACACCCAACTGCCTTAAACACATCCTGGAGAAGTTGCAGGTAAAATGGTAATATATGCCATGTCTTTTTGACCTGGCCCATCGATTATGTCATATCTCGCTATGTTTCTCCAAAGAGATGGTCAGCAATGTTATTCTATATTTTTGTACTGCAATTAAAAAACAGAAAGATCTTGTCAATTATGCAGAGGTCTTGGTAAGGCTCCAAGCTAAATGAGCAGGAGCAGCTTGGGAGATTGCAGGAGGCGGCAGATATAAGAGTGCGATGAATGGGGTGAGGCCATAGAGAGATTTCTTTTATAGTTCATTTCATGTCAGGAGGACATCTCAGTTAGCTGTGCATCCAAGGGGAAAGAGAGAAGACTGAAAGTGCGATCCAGGTGTATGAAAAGCCCATAAAATAATTTAATCTAACTTCTGCATTACATCAAAAGAAAAATCACTACATTACTGACAGTATCCTATTGGTATTGATTACCTTCAAAAGGATATTTGCAAACCAATCAAACATAGCTAACAGACTTACTTCAGGTTTGCAAATATTGCACTCAGGACCCCACTGGCTAGTTCATTATTTTTAAAAATAATGAGCTAATGAATTCTCTTAATGAGCTACATCTGGACAAAACGATCTGTTAGATTTGTCCTCTTGAATGGTTGAAAAACTACAGCAATGCTCCATTTAGCAAGTGTGTCTTTCCCAGATTAAACTCCTGACATTTCTGAGAAAATTGGATGTTCTGAAGAATCAAATATAACATTGTACCATTCAATACAAATTTAAACCAAAAATTAACAATGGTAAAAACAAGTATACAAGTATGAGTAGGAGGTTCATGGTGTAAAGAAAAAGCAGCAGAGGGACAAATACTTCCAGAGAATTTAAATATTACAGTAATTGGCATAATAAGGTGTGGGAGCTGTGGGAAAGTAGGTCAAACAACCATCGCTGACAAATGTATGTACAATCCTTTCCATTGCTGGCATTTCAGGCACAAGTTCTTTCCTTCTAATCCTAAGAATTCTCTCCCTCCCTCTCAGGCGTCTTTCCCCACTTTATAATTTATTTTTATTTGCTTCATTTATCTTTGCTTTATTGAGCATTAAGAACATAAGAAATGCTGGACGAAAAANGACCAAGGTCCATCTAGTTTGCCTTCCACCTTCCTGGCAGTCGCATGCACATATGTCCCAAACTATCTATGTACTACATCCCATAATGTTATTTACTAAAAGAAAACTATCTAATCTGTGTTTGAAAGAATTAACACTTCCTGCTTTGACCATCTCCCTGGGGAGTCTATTCCACAGGTTCACTATTCGCTCACTGAAATAGTGTTTGGTAGATTAGTTCTGAATTTACTCCCCTTCAATCGCAGGCCGTGTCCTCTGGTTTTACTATTCTGGACAAGTTGAAACAGCCTGTCATGATCTATATTGTTTTGTCCCTTTAGAATCTTAAAGACAGCAATCACATCATCTCTCAATCTTCTCTTTTCCAGCGTGAACATGCCCAATTTATTTATTCGCTCCTCATAGTCCAGCCCTTCCACTCCCTCAATCATTTTGGTTGCCCTCCTCTGTATCTTCTCGATTTCTCCAATATCCTTTTTGTATTACGGTGACCAGAACTGTACACAGTACTCTAAGTGTGGTCTCACCAATAATTTATACAATGGCAGGATTACCCCACTATTTTGGCTTGCAATTGATCTTTTGATACATCCCAACATCTGGTTTGTTTTATTCACTGACATGGAGCACTGTTGGGAGAGCCTCAATTTATTGTCAATCAGGATCCCCAGGTCCTTTTCATTTTCATAAATATTATTTTCCTTCCATTCAAATAATAGTCCCTTCCAGGATTTTTTGTCCCCATGTGAAGTGGCTTTACATTTCTCCACATTGAATTTCATCTGCCACCGATCTGCCTAATTCTCAAGTATGTTCAATGACAGCATTGAGTAATAACAGATTATAAATTAACAATTATAGCTACAGTATATTCTGTGAAGTGCTTTGAGACGTGTCGAAGACGTGATAAAGCGCTATATCAAATGCAAGGATGATTATTATTTGCTGTGCGCACATTAACTGCCACATTCGTGATCTGAGATGTTTTGACGTAGGTGCTTGTACCAAATTTAAGAGTTATTATTTTCACAACCAAAATTAACCAATGTGCACACTGCCATAGCGGAGTCCTGTAGCTCAGTGGTTAGAGCACTCGCCTCACATGCAAGAGGACATGGGTTCGATTACCAGGCAAGGTGAAACGTTGGACAAGTTTCCTTACTCCACACACCTCTGTTTACCTAGCAGTAAATAGGAACGCGTTTGGCAGATTTCTTTTCTGGGGGTAATAAACCCTTAAAAAAAATGTGGTCACTCAATCCACGACTGTTTGTGGGACACTGCTAGGTGCAATTGGTTGCCACGTTTCACGCACAAAATATACAGTCAATTCACTTAAGAGTATATCCTGTGAAGTGCTTTGAGCCACCTTGAAAACGTGGTAAGGCGCTGTAATCAAATGCAAGGATTATTATATAGAGCAATACATAAAATACACTTTTAAATGTGGGAGTTTTTCAAGATTCTCAGTCCTGTAGTTTAGTGGTTTGAGCACTCGCCTCGCAACCTGGGTTCGATTCCCGACAGGACGAAGCATTGTACAAGTTTCCTTACTCCACACTCCTCTGTTCACCTAGCAGTCAGTAGGAACCCAGTGTTAGTCAAATGGCAGATTACTTTTCCAGGGTTAAAAATCCCTCCAAAAAAAAGTAATAATAATATGGTCATTCAATCCATGACTGTTTGTCAGACATTGCTGTGCGCAATTGGCTGCCGCGTTTTGCCCACAAAATACAGTCACTTCACTTCACAGTATATTGTGTGAAGCGCTTTGAGACGTCTCAATGAAGTGATAAGGCGCTATATCAAATTCAAGGATGATGATGATTATTATTATTAAGATTGCAAAGTGGCCAAAACTCTACTGTTCAATATAAGAACAGAAAAAAGATCAAATCTTATCAAACTGTAAATATGTATAATTGAAACTTGATTGCACACAATTTAATACATTAACCTGGCTGCTTGGGTTTCCATTTCATTAGTCAAGATATATAAAATAATTAAATCTTCGCTTCTGTCAGATATGCTCAACTATATTACCTGGTATTCTTGAGTGAGGAGTAAAGAGAAACAGATTTGATAACCTCAAAAACAATATTGCAACTACACATCACACATAGTTCAGATTAAAAAATAACTCCCAAATTCCAAATGAGATTACTATCAGATTCCTGAACAGAAAACAGAAGAGTCATTTTGTATCTAGGCTGATATAACCAATCATTCCTCAGCTCTGGCACAGATCAGTCTGAACATTAACCTCGCTACCTAATTTCAGCCTTAGCCCCAACTGCAGAAAACTCAGTTCTATCAAACTGATGCTTCAATTGTTCTACTTGTCAGAGTTGTACTTGTCAAGTTAGAAAATCTCTGAGTCATGAACAATTCCATTCAAAATAGTGAAGAGATTTCCAAATACAATTAAACACCATTTGGCAATAGCTGTTTTTTCACCAATTCCTCAACAAAATTTGTTCTGAAATTCACAGGAAATTAAGACAAAATAAATATTTGCTATAATAATCTTTGCATTTGGTATAGAGCCTTATCTCGCTGTCGAGACCTCTCAAAGCACTTCATAAGAACTAAAGTGGTGTGATTGTGTATTTTGTGGATGAACTCAAGAGCCAATGTGCATAAAGCAATGCCCCACAAAATCATGGAGCGAGTGACAAGTGCTGTTGGCCAGGGCACCAGGAGAAACTTTCTTCTCTTTTAAAAAAAAGTGCCAAGGGTTCTTTAACAGGCAGAATGGACCTTGGGTTAAGGTCTCATCTGAAAGATACTGGGATACAATCTGCCATATTTACATGGTTATGGATTTAGCCTTGAACATTGAAGTGAGAGAAGTTGCAGGTTATTATTTTTAAAAAATAGATAACCTGCCAAATTTGAATTTTCCCTCCATTCCTTGTTTGCCACCAATCCCCAGTCAAGAGTGGAGAGCAATATTGTCTTTGCCAAGGTCACTGACCTTAAACCAATTACCTCTCCCTTCAATTTTCCACTTTCTCTCTTCTCCCAGGGGAGAAAAACAAACATATAAACATTCATTTCTTGCTGTGGCAGAAGCAGAAGAAGAATTCAAGTCCAACCAGTCCATAGCACAATCAATTGGGCACCATCATTTGGAAGTCCAACATTCAGAATTGGTTACCCACCCTCCGTCGAGTCATTAATTTAATTGTTGTGTTCCCCACTGCACCAATTAGATTAGCAGTGGACCATCTGGATTATTGACGTCTTCGCCTTCGGTCTCAACATGGGTTGACTGTAAAACAGCTGGTGTTGCAGAAGAAGTGAACTGTCAGCTCCTCTTTTAGTCGTGTCCCTTGCATAGTGATGCACCTAGCAACTAAGCCAGGAATGATCAAAACAATGGCAGGTGGCATCAAGGAACAGGCAGCCCTGGGACTTAAAGCATCTGGTTAGAAAGCATGCTTGTTTTTCCAAGATGTGTAAAGCATCATGTGCACCCTACCTTCGTTTTAAAGTTCCAGGCAACATTAGCAACATTACATGTATATCTTATCTCATGCATTTTGAATCACATTTCATTTAATGTGTCAATCAGTATAACAGAAGCCATTATGGTGTGGAGTCCTGCAGCTCAGTGGTTAGAACACTCGCCTCGAAAGTGAGAGAGCTGGCAGGGCAAATCCCGGCAGGGCGAATGTTGGGCAAGTTTCCTTACTCAACACGCCTCTGTTTACCTAGCTGTAAGCAGGAACATGGTTGTAGTCGATTGGCGGATCACTTTTCCGGGGGTAATAATCCTTAAAAAAAAATAATTTGGTCACTCAATCCACGACTGTTTGTGGGACACTGCTCTGCGCAATTGGCTGCCGTGTTTCGCCCACAAATGTATAGTCAATTCACTTTACAGCATATTCTGTGAAGCGCTTTGAGATTCTAGAAGACATGAAAAGTACTATATTAAATGCAAGGATTATTATTATTAATAATAAACCGTGTTTTACATGCACTGCTGAAAATTATAAAATAGTCATTTCTTTCCTAAAAAGTGTCCCCATTCCCTATAAATCCGACCTCAAAATATGTTGGGCATTCAATATTATAGCTGAACAAAAAATACACATTATATGCAGTTGTAAAGTATGAAATTAAATGACCATTGAACCATGTTTTACATGCACTGGAACACATACTGATGCAGTGCTACGTTTCCCCAATGGTTTAAATCATTTACAATAGTAATCTACTGCCACTGGAGACCACACCACTGAAGACTGTAAAACACAATATGCAATTGTTGATGTGCAAAATAAGTCTACCTGATGTTTTAACTATTTATCACTGGTAATGAAACTTGAAATTATTGTTAGCAAAAATATTCATCTGCCAATGGAGTCTTCTGCTAATAAGAGAGAATTATGCCCCAAAGACAAGATTTGTTACCATACACCCACTCTGACTCCTAAACACAAGTTTTTAAATATCAAGCTTCAGGAAAAGCAACTGCTCCAGGGACACGATATGACTTGGTCAATGCCAGAATCAGTTAAGTCAAAATTCAAAGAGAAGCTTACAAGGGCATAGTGGTCACATGCAGCCCATCAAGCACACCGATCAGAACAGATGGAGAACTATAAATAAACCTTTTGTGGTCACAGGAGATCACAGTGAGAAAAAATAAATCGATATTTTGTGCATCTAGAAATGCAAGACAAAAAAAGTTGTACAGTACATAATGTTTTTCAAACCAATATTACCAATCCTCTACAACATTAAAACCACAGTATGTTACTTCATTTAGAATTTCTCTAGACATTACTGATATATGCATGTTTCAGG
Organism: Callorhinchus milii; assembly: GCF_018977255.1. Lineage (NCBI taxonomy): Eukaryota > Metazoa > Chordata > Chondrichthyes > Chimaeriformes > Callorhinchidae > Callorhinchus > Callorhinchus milii. The sequence goes on along the minus strand of NW_024704745.1, from coordinate 65,384,043 downwards.
AGTGCAGTCAATGTGGTTAACATTGAAGTGGTTGTTCACATTTCTCCACTCAGCAACCCCATAAACTACAATTTACTACATTTTAATAAGTTACTAACTTACTAAAACTATTGAAAACCAACTTAACATACCCAAGGACACAAGGGAGGGGAATGTTACATTATTGGTGTCAATTTAACATTTAAAGGTAATGTGCAGGACAACAAAAAACCCCAACCCTAATTTGCAGAGTTTTACAGGAGATGTAGAACTTGGCTCACTCTATACTTAAGTGAACCCACACTAACATAGCAAGCTATTTGTACAATGCTTCGCAACAGTGGGTAAAAAAAACATTAAATTCTTATCTCTCAAATAGATAGAACAAGCAAAATTTATTTTACGAGCATCTGCTTTTTAAAAACTATAAAATAGATCAAATATAATTGCAAAGTAACTTATGGCAACCACATAATAGAATATCATGGCATCATCTGGGTTTAGTGGTGTAGTTCAGTCCCACAGTACGTGCTCTGGAAAGTTAACAATTGATTAAGTTCATATAAGAGGGTAAAGGGAAGCATTCATACATTTCCCATGACTTTATTAGAAGAAAGCAATCCACATCACCTCCCTAATTGGGTTGTAATTCAAAGCTCTTCAATATTCCTTTCACCTTTCAGCTACATCTTGACAAGTCTTCCACACTTTTCTGTCTTGGTTCAACACCATTTGCTTTTGATATTCCAAGGATTCCTTCCTGCGACTCAATTATATATTTTGTATACAGTAGAGAGCCCGATATTTGCACTAATTCAGTGTGCCCCATTGTCTTGGTATATCTAGTCCCTCACTGTATACCTAACTGAATTAAATCTCTCCACCTCATGCTGCCAATTCAGAGTCCCGATTGAAACCTTATGTTTACATCCAGACAATTTAACATAAATGTATCCAATATCACAGTCCAACTTGAAGTATACAGTCGGACAAGCCGATAACCAGAATTCTACTTTCCAACTTGTAATTTAATTAACAGTTTTATCACCTTACATGTACATTTTTAATTTCTTGCTAAACATTCTTTGCATTTTACGTTGGCAAGGTCAGCTGGGTGTCTGACACATATGGAAGCGTATCACCATGCTTAAAAGTACTCAGACCGAGTTGCACTGCATACTTGCCCCAAACTCAAGGAAATGCTACTTTGTTTGGAATGGGATGCGCTCTGCTAACCTACTGTAAAGTATTAGACTGGCAAGAGCCAAGACTTGGGGAACCCAAGAATGTGTGCTAGGTACTGCTGGAGTTTAACCAGCTAAAACCATAGAACTTACCATGCTGCTTGTCCAGCTAGAGCCACACTACCTGTTAGGAATTTGGTTTGCAGGATTAACTGGAACTACATCTGAAGAAACCTTGCCCCAAGTAACTGGCCTATACCTCCAAGTCTTGCCACAAGGTGTGCTAGACGGTCTGATATTAGCAATGCCTTGGATTCCTGCAGACTCGCATGGCTCAGGAATTGGAATACCAACGATTGTGATTCCAAGTCAACTTACCCCCAAAGAGACCTTACTTACCACCCCATCCCTAGGATACTCATAGTTGGACATCTGACATATGATAAAAGCAGGTTTGAGTCCTCACTGGGTGGATAGGAACTTCCTGTGAGCTTCCTGATGAGCAGCACAACTCAGCATGAAATCATTACCATCATTCTTCTGTTCACAGCTGGGTGGCCTCCTTTTCCTGTTTTCCTATCTACCTATGTTATAATTTTGTTTGCCCGGTCAGGTCATAAATAATGTTTGCCTTCAATGCCAGAAGCAATGTCCTTAAATTGAACTAAACTAGTACTGGAGATTTTCTGGACATAGTTGAAGTTCCAGAGCATGAACCTGGAACACAATGAAATTAGGGAACTTGGAAAATAATTGCAGAATCACTTAAGAACCAATGGGATGATAGCATTTCAGATGAGCACTATTTGCAGCTTTGCTAACACTACAATTCAGCAGGATTCCATTCCTGAACATCATCCAACAACTCCCACTGGAAAATTAATGCATAAATGCACCCTGCCATTAAATGCCCGGCACAGATAAATAATGACCACACTGGCAGGATACCTGCAGCAGCTCAGGAAACTTAGCACCAGAAGGAAAAAAGAGAAGGAAATAAATAACAATGGACAAAAGTTAAGTGACCAGAACATTTCAGCATCAAATCTCACATAATTTCAGACTCTCAAAATGTATTAGTGAAACTATCCATTTACAAGTAGACCATACAATCCTTCATCAATGTTTAACATTTGAAGTGTAAAACTGAAAGAACACACATTTGGATGTAAACACTTATGGTTTTTAACCCTTTTTTAAATCTAGAGGAAAACATATAGTACCATGCATTCCATGCAATAGAAATGTTTCAATGACATATTATTGTAGACTGAATTTTGGCATGAATATATTCTACCATTCTATTCATTCCACTGGTCTGAAATTACTAGTTAGGAGGCCCTCAAACTTAAATCAACAGAAGATTAGGGTGTGAAAACAAACCATTTGTAGATGCTGATCAGATCCATTATAGTCAACGCTAAATACAACACTAAATTTATGCTGGAAGAAAGGTTAAATGACAACACTGGTTTATCATTTGCTAGAATCGCAGTAAAAAGATTTAGAAATTTGATCACATTTTATCACAACTGAACCAAAATAATTATAAGAAAATACTGAGTACAAAAAAAAACCTTCGCGCAACCTACTTGCACATCACTCTGTTTCAAAATGGACATCCTAATGCTAAGAAAGTTCATTGTTGATTCAAACTGGTGCAAATAAATCAAACAAGAGTGAATTTATAGCTCTATAAAGTAAAGACATATTAAAATTTAGTTACGAAATTCATTTGGACTCATAAGAAGCTCACTTGTATTCCTCTCTTCTTTCAAGCTCCTAAATGAATTTGCCCACAAGAAGAAGGTCTTTCAATTCAGCATATTTTATACACTAATGACCAACATGAGAACAGGACAGGAAACTAACAATTTTTATTCAATAATTGCGGACCTAGTGAAGAATGGATTACCACCTTTCTTTGGCTGTAAAACAAGACATCAGTGTGATGAACTGTAATAAATGCACAATGCCACAGAAAAAGGGGCTATAGTTGCCCCCCATTCTTCACATAGCAAACTCTCTATTTCAGTTGAGCATTTTTGAATAACTTCACTTTCAATTCCTCACAAAAGCTAGCCTGTCTAGTGCACATTATTTAACAACATACTTGGTATTTTGAAAAATAATACAGGACGAAAAACAAAATTGAAGAATAGAAGCTAAATTGCAAAAATAATCCAAAATATCTGTCTTTTAAAATGGTCTCCATTTTAGGAACCAAACAGATATCACTGTTATGCAATACAAGAATCATACAACTGCTGCATATGATTAGGTATAATATTGCCGAATTACTCTTAAGTTATAAGTGCCAACCTAAATACAGTATAACCATTATGCTCACCTGATTTAGTCTAATACTCCTGAGATACTACGAAAATATATTCTCTCTGGAACAACATATGCTCTATCAGTGAGAGGGAATAAGTGCCCCTCATGTATACCTTCAGATAATCAAAGATTCCTTTAAATAGCAAATGCAAAAGTCCATCAGTTATGAGGCATCTACAACAGACACTGGTGCAACTGAAAGCAAATAATAAAATCAAGAATGTGGCATTTTTTACATTTACAATAGGTATCCATAGGATCACTAATTCTCATACGATCATAAATACTGAGGCATTAGGATTTGTAATTTGAAATGCTTTCATTGCAACAAGCAATACTTTGCAATTGCAAAGGCAGGAGGAAAAAAATAATGTATTGTGCATGGAGAGGTTTTATGTACAGAAAATAACCATTTACACATGTGCCTACTTCTCTATGTAATAGTTTCCTCCAATTCCAGCTAGATAGGAAACTGAGCTGTTCATTTTACACGGTTCACAACAGGGCAACCGTGAAAAATGGAGTCAGTCAGGCAATGCGCTGCAAACCTACATCACATAGTAGCACTGGTGATGGGAGAGTAGAAATTTCTGCAACGGTAAATATTGGCCCCATTCCCTCTCTTCCTCCTTCCATTGGTATTCCCACAGAGAATTCTGTGGAATATTAGATTTTCTACCATAGAATATCTATTTCCCATTCGTTCTGCTGACAATGGAGACTTTTTAAATTACACTGGGTTTCAAAGAGAAATAGAAGTTAAAGATGTAAATAAACTGATACCTGTACAAAAAATTCAAGAATTTATTTTTAGTCAGCGGGTGTCTAATACACATGCAATCTCAGAGCCACGCTTAAGACTATTAAAGCCAGACAGAGTTCCACACGTTTATGTCTGTGTGTCTGGAATGGAATCCATACTCTCCCTGGAGAGACGCGCTCTGCTTGCCTAATTTCAGAGAGTATTAGACCCCAGGTTGCCAAGAGCCAATGCTTATAAGGGACCCAAGAATGTGCTTCGAGGTGCTCCTAGAGTTTAACCAGCTAAACCTATGTACATTGCAGCCTCAATATTACACTGTGTTTGTCATCTATAAAATCCCAACCCACATTATAAGTGGGTTTGACTGACCTGCATGCAACCAGGCAGTTCCTTCAAAAAGAAAAAAAAGTCCGACTTCAGGCATCAGGTCACTGAAACGTCACTTCCTGCTTGTTCCACAAGCAGGAAACAACACTGGCAGTGACCTGAGGATCCATTAATCGACCATTTTAGCCCCAAAACACAAACTGTACATGAGAGCACAACGAACAAGATCCAGTGAAAATACCTAATAAACAAATCCATAATAATAATAATCCTTGCATTTGATATAGCGCCTTATCACGTCTTCGAGATGCCTCAACTGCTTCACAGAATATACTGTAAAGTGAATTGACTATATATTTTGTGAGAGAAACGCGGCAGCCAATTGCGCACAACGGTGTCCCACAAACAGTTATGGACTGAGTGACCAATCCTACAGTAAAACCACATTAAACAGGCTTATCATGATGAGCACTGTCTGACAAGCCTCCCACCAGGACCACTCTATCTGTTAGGACTTTGGTTTACATGGTATAACGAATACCTACTACCATCACTGGACTGATTAATCTACAAACAAGAATGCCTTGGAGTCCTGGGGACAAGTTGATTCTGAACTTCTGTTGCAAAACAGGTTACCTTACAGCTAACTCAGCCACATGGAGACTCAATGAGCAACCTTTTTTGGATGCAAATTGCATATCTCTTGGTCCGTCCCTCGATGTGTCTGGCTTAATCGGCTTCCATTGAATTCATATAAACGGAGAAAAATAGTGGTCTGAGTGGGCACAACTATTTAAAACTCTGCAATCCTAATAACAACCCTGTACTCCCACCCCATTTCCAACCTTTAACCAATCTTCGATCCACACTGCTACCTTTCCATTATACCATGGAGCCATTATACCAATTTCTAATATTTTGATAGCGGTTTTCAGTGAATTATGTAGATGGTGGGTTGAGCTACACTGAACAGACCAGCCACATTTAATGGCAAAATCTAAATTAATATTAGTATGTTATCTTTTTAAGCCCTTGCTGCAAAAAGGCAGTTCATACTTGGCTAACAGTCTAGCTTTAGTCTCTACATTTCCAATCATACTGGATCGACTTGCCCCATTCGTACACGATACTGTTCTGTGTTTGCACGCATTAATCATTTCAAAAGGGCAGGCCCCAAACTAATGTCTCTCAAACGAGAGACCTGGGTTCAATTCCCGGCAGGGCAAAACCTTGGGCAAATTTCCTGACTCCACATGCCTAATAATAATCCCTCAAAAAAAAACACTAATAAATTGGTCACTTCAATCCATGACTGTTTGTGGGACACTGCTGTGCGCAATTGGCTGCCGCATTTTGCCCACAAGTATACAGTCAATTCACTTTACAGTATTTTTTGTGAAACGCTTTGAGATGTCTAAAAAAAGTGAAAAATGCTATATCAAAATGCAAGGATTATTATTATTATTAATGCACATGCCACACAATTCTCAAAATTTGCAAACAAACAATAGCTCTAATACAATTTCAGATATTGCTCAAAACACTGCAGAAACAATCATCTTAACCAAACAAGCAAGTACAGAAAGGAGATAAATTGAAAACATTTGTGTTCAGCAACAGGTCAAAGCTCATCACGCATAATTAATCAGATACCAACCAGTCTGTTTCCACTAAGGCAGCAAATGTCAAATGATCAAAAGTAGCTATGCTAAATATTAAATCATTAAATCGCAACCATTATGCTGCAAGTCAAACTATTTATTCAAAAGTCTCATTATTGCTTATACTTTGCTGCTTGTTGGCATTCACATGGACACTGTTGCACTCCTGCAGATTGCAGATCTTCAATGAATGAAGTGGCTTGACCCAGTACAGGCAATGGAAGGTTTTACACACAAATTAAAACCTAATCAAAGTATATCGAAGCAAGCTATTGGCACTCTGTGTTTGTAAACAAGTCACTGTCCCATGACTTCACACCATGTCTCCTTATACTTTTCTCACCCTCACTTTTCATCTCTTGCCCCTCTTTATGCCTATCCCATCTCCTGTGGGTTTGTAGTGGCACTTAGAGTCGATCTCTTGTCAGTGTTTCTCTGTGAATCTTTTGTTTCCTCTTCCACTTGGATATTGTCTCTTACACTTACTTGTTCTTTACCATCTATTCTGTTCTCACTCATTTCTCTTTTTCACACACAATGTACATCTGTCTATTCCTTGTGACTTCCTTGTGTGCAACACTTTCTCTGTTCTGCCTTTTATCTCACACACACACCATCACACAGTCACATTCATGAGTCTTCTTACTCAGTCACTCTTTCACCTGGCATACTATGTCTCATTCACTCTCACTCTTCCCTCGGACATGTGCTCAATTGTCAAGATGATGTATGATTACCAAGATGGCTTGCAATTTTGGTGCTCTGACTAGATTTACAAAAATGCCCCTAAAACTCCAGTTTAAAGTAAGGCAGATAGATATCACATCTTTCTAATGTTGTCAAGTATGGGATTGGCAATGGCATGGATGACTAATTAAAAGCAAATTACAGTGTGCAATTTCATTCAGAAGTTCCTGTCTGGAAAAAATTGAACAACAACATGCAGATATATAGCACGCTTCACACGGGGTAGGACCCCGGAGTGCTTAAGATTCAGAGTGAATACAGAAAGCAGTTGCTGCAATTGTTTTTAATTCTCTCTCTGTGTCTGACTCAGTTATTCTTTTCTTTCATCTCAATGTTGCAGTCAACATAGTAGCATTTATTTTATCCCCAAAAAAGGAGTGTGAAATTTGAATAGAACAGTATTGTATATAGTTCCTATGTATGTTCCTTACCCTCGGGATAAATGGTCGATTACTGTACAACTTACCACTTTGCAATCACTTTCAAGGGCGAAAACATTCCGTCGCTTCACAGTGAGCAGATCTCCCTTGTCATCATCATCATCATCATCATCATCAAAAAACTGTCCCGAAAATGCAACTTCATTCTTCTCCACAGTCTCTTCACAGTCATTCGAATCTCCATCTTCATCTGTAGAATTTTCATGATTATCTTGAATGCCTTTTTTGGCAGCTTTACTGCCAGCCTTTATTTGAGAAGAGGATCCGTAGTCCCTTAACTGGCATTTGAAGCTTTCTAATTCATGAACATCTTCCTCAGAACTTTCAACCTCAGTATCTTTAGTAGCAGATGGCTTGATTTGTGCTGAAGGAGCCATTTCTTTTTCTTGCTGTGCTTTCTGAAGGAATCGGATTCGTGGAAGTACAGCAAGACCCAAGGAACTGGAGACAAAAATATTTCCAATTTTAGTAACTTTAATTGAAATAAATTACAAGACGTTGTGACATACCTGATCTAATCTGCATACTTAAATTAGGACTTGTGTTATTCATTAACTTATCACTTCCAGGATGGACTCCAAACTATACAAACAGACCTGGTGCATTTTTAAAAAAAACATAAAAAGTAAATGTGCACTAATACAAAATACTTCCTTAAATTATTATCTTATTTATGAATGGACTTTCAGTTAAAATAAATGTGTCCCATTGGGGATACCTTACACTGTAGATGGGGTTTCAACAACACAGTAAGCAAAAGTTGGTTGGGGTTAGAATCCCAAACACCTTTAATTTATGAGGAAGAAGATCCATTCTTCTCAATGGAAAGGAGAATATATTGTCCGGGATAACAATCTGGTCAAAATACCAAGCTTTCAACGATCAGTAATTTTATCCTCTGTTAATCTTGATTCTCAGTCTTACTGCTCAAAAACTCATGCAGGTATACTATGGCTAATATTTCACCCAGTCACTACCCAAATCAGAAAAGGTAATTTAAGAGTCAGAAAAGGAAGTGAAGGAAGATAAATATTCCTGTGACAGCAGGTCTCTAAATATCCATAGAAAGTATCCTGAGTGGTGCAAAGGGAAAGCACTTGTAAAAACACCCAGCTTTGATGACAAATATAGCTGCTGTTTGCTCCACAGCTGTGACAGAACTATACTGTTACCACATTGGTATCCTTGCCTACCGTGGAAGATTAAACATCAATAACTTGCATTTATAATAATCCTTGCATTTGGTATAGCGCTTTTCCCGTCTTCTAAATGTCTCAAAGCGCTTCACAGAATAGACTGTAAAGTGAATTGACTGTATATTTTTGAGCAAAATGCGGCAGCCAATTGCGCACAGCAGTGTCCCACAAACAGTCGTGGATTGAAATGACCAATTTTTTTTTTTGAGGGATTATTATCAGTCATGTGAAGTAAGGAAACTTGCCCAAGGTTTCACCCTGCCGGGAATCGAATCCACTGAGCTACAGGACTCCATGAATAAATAATAATTTTAATAAAAAATGTTTGCATATTTTAAACAATATCAACGTTAGTTTATTTAATTCAAAAACAAAGAGCCGAGTGCTTCTACAGGACTAAATAAATACTATTTATATAGTATCTTTCACGCCATGAGGATACTCCAAGGTGCTGAAGCAAAATTGACCTACTTACAGAGCATATTCCTTTAATGGTAATGCAAATACATTAAAAACATCTTTGTTCTTCATGAGGTAGACGGACCGCATGTAGGATACAAAACACTGTAAAATAAAACAGTAAACTTTAATAAAAAAAGTTTGCATATTTTAAACAATATCAATGTTAGTTTATTTAATTAAAAAACAAAGAGCCGATTGTTTCTTTGTTAACCACTTAATAAATCAGCAACATTGTATTTCTGAATTATATACACATTACATTTGTTGCTTGTTATTACTTATTTGCTATGTCTGAACTCCTTAGTATTTATTCCTACAAATTTTCTACTTGGATCTGAAATATTCAGTTACCCTGATAGAAACATAGCAGGATAGCCCATCAAGCTGACCCCATCTCACCTTCTCAGAACAAAACCCTTCGAAAACTTCATCAATCATTCAATTGAATCCACACAACATATGTACCAATTCCTGCTGTTAAGTTCCTAGTGCTGCTAACCATAAATGCTGGTATAGCTACTCCAGTTAAGTAAAATAAGTATGATATTGAAAAAAAACACAAAATTAAACCTGTGGTAATCTATCACATAAGACAGAGTCCACAGGAATTTTTTTCTTTCAGTATATTCAGAAATACAAAACAATCACAGTCATAGGCAGACTGACTGCACACAGAACACAAAATACTATACTGCAATAAAACAGTAAATTTAAACAAAAAAATATACAATTTTAAATACGTTTATGCACAAAACACAACTTTTTTACATTATTATTTCTAACCTCGAATATTACTTGCGTACATTTTTTTTTCTCCAACTGGAGTGCTTCCATACATTCTGGACACATTCTTGAATGAATGTCCTAATTATTTGGCCTTGATAGTGAGTGTTAGTGGAGAACAAGAATACCAAGAGCATCGCAGCCAATCCTGTCCTGACCAACACCACACGGGGGGGCAGGGGGTGGAATTGGTTGAACCACCCTGCAATAGGCCATCAGAGGAGCTCCAGCCTTAAATTAATCTCACCAAATAGGCAAAACTCTCAAAATAAAATCAGATCAAAAGCACTGTTAAAATGGCTTCCAATAATAACATAACCTGGACAGTTTGAATAGTCTATCAAGCTGAAAAGAAATATTATAACGTAATAATAATCCTTAAATTTCATGTCACAGGACGCCTCAAAGTGCTTCATAGGATTTACTGTGAAGTACAGTGACTTTGTATTCTATAGGCAAATGTGACAGCCAAATAGTCATGAAGTAAATGAACAATTCTATTTGGGGTTTGTTGGCCGGGATACCAGGAGAAACTCGGTTCTCTTTTCAGTGCCATTGGACCTTTGGTGCACTGGACAGGCAGACAGGACTTTGGGTTTAACATCTTATCTGACGGACAGCACCTCCAACAATGTAGCCCATCCTCAACACTGGATTGAAGTGTCACCCTATACTGTGTCGGGCTTGAACTCACAACTTTCTGATTCAGAAAGAAGAGTACAACCAGCTGAGTCGGGATAATCCTAAAACATTAAGAGATATGGAGTGAGCTAGAAAGTAGAATTAATTGGGGGAGAAAAAAGGAGAATCAGAAAAACAGAAAATATTAGCAATGGCTCAGACATGAAGGGATGAATGATCAACAAACTGAAATCCATAAACACTAGCTGATACAAAGCTCTACCGCCACAACTCTACTCACACCAAACCCCTAATGCCCATCACCTCTGTCTTCACCAGGCTCCACTGGCTCAACTTTAAGGCTCTCACCCTCACCTATAAATCCCTTCATACCTCAGTAAGTCTGTGATCTCCTACCCTACTCTTCTGCTTGGCTAAATCAGACTTGCAACTTGTCCCCTACATGCCGTCATCCATAGCCGAGCCTTCAGCTCCTAAGCTCTGGAAATCTCTCCCTGTTTCACCTTGCCCCTCTCTAATGGTCTTCAAATCCTACCCTCTTCAACTGCTCCTATCCTCATGCCACTCAGCATCCAACCCAGTCTGTGAAGCACTCCAAGACATTATCCCTCATGAAGGGCGATATAAATACAAGTTGTCTAATAAAACATATATTGCTACAAAACTACTGGCTCAATAGAAATATTAATATTCATTACAACATAACAAATCCAAATATATTGAACTCTTTAATTGTGCAGATCAGATATAACCACCTTCTGGCTTTCAGCATGCATCGTCTTTTCTCCCTTCTTCTCTTCACTAAATGCCCAACACATAACCCAAGTTTAGCACCTGCAGGCAACTGAATTGTAAACCGTTGGAATTCTCAGTTTCTATAATCAAATCTAACAAAGTTATTCGACAGGATCACAATTTTTTAGAATCTGAAACTCACCCGCTGAGCTCGTTCCTTCAGCTCCTGTTCCTCAGCTAGAAAAGATTGTAACTTTGGCTGCACATTTGTTAGTTTTCCCGGATTTATTCTGTTTAAAAAGATCAAAAACATTTACAAAACCTCTCTCACTTTCAAATTGCTATAGTGACACATTAATCCTTAACAAGCATTAAGTACTTCAATAATAAGCACATTTGGATCAATAATCAAAACAAGATTCTGTGGAGACCTATAAAAAGGCCACAACATTGGGGATTTCAATTACTTCAATAATGACTAGATTAACAGCATCCTCACATGAAGGGTGTTGTATGATTGCGTTCCTGTTGTTATAAGGAGGAAGAACATGACATATTTACTGTGTGCTATCTGCAGACTTTTAAACTAAATGTTTTAGATATCATCAAAGACCATATTAGTTGGTTTGGTGGGAGGGCTGTCAAATAAAATGACCCATTTTCTTTCTAGCTCCCCCTTTGGGTCTTGGTGAACTTAGATTTGGAAATAACTGAAACATCCTTGAGGGTAAATATATGACCTTTAACAAATCCTATAACCAGAATGGTTACAATCCACATTCCAAAGTCAACCCAGAAGCAATGAGAAGCACCTGGCACATCAGTCCAACCTTGCTGAAATTGGCTCTCCACCCATTACTTTGCATTGTCTTAGCTTTAGATAATAAAAGTCAACTTCTGTTTCTACACCATCAAGATTGTTCTATGCTTTTACCTGATTGGCTTGGGTTATGAATGAAAATGAATGGGTAATGCTTAACTTGACAGGACAAAATTTATGACCATCGGAACACATGATTTCATGGTCAGCATTTATAATAGAAGTGTTAATAAACGTGGACCAGGTGCAAAGCAGATTCCCTGTTCCACATTTATTCAGCTACTTTAGGGTTCATTAATCATTTAGAATACCAGATAGTAATACAATATCCAGAAATGGAGCAAGCAACATCAACATCCAATGAAATATTTTTATGCCTCTTTCAATTATCCATGGGGAGGTGGGGGGATGGGAGATCAGTGGGGGCGTGGAGTGATCTCCTTTATCCTGATAATTGAGGTTTTCCCTATATCTGTGCATTTGGTATAATTGCAATTAAATCATGACAGAAATAAATTAATTGAGATAAGTGATTCTTGTCCAGAATACAGCTCCCTAATTGCAATCGAGCATTCTTGAGGATAGTCTTCCGTGCGCTGATAAATGCATCGATCATTAAGTTATTTATACCACGGCATTCCCAATTTGTTTTCAGTTTACAAAGGGAAAATATTACACAAATTCTGCCTGGGGAATACGTCTTAGCAAAGGATTACATTTTCAACATTTATGCCAGCTAACCAGTTCAAAGACCTTAAAGAAACTAGTTAACAATGTCATTATCTATATATGGTGATTTCAGCAAGTTAAGAGTAATGGGAGAAACTACATATGTAAAACTGCTGTGCGTTTAAATCAGTAATACTGATTGTTTAGGAAAGAAGCAACAATACTGGAAAGTCACATGAATTGTATTTCTTGAGTGTTAGAAAGGAAAAACTTCAGTTTTCAACTAACTTTAATCATTTTACCTTATTCCCTTTAACCAATGGACAGAGAACACTGCCTCTCTGTAACTAGCACAAAGCTTATTGAAGATTAATTCATATTTAATTATATACACTTGGATATTTGAAAGTAGAAATTGACAACTTAGATTTTCAGCCAACATAATTTCCCCAAGGCACATTGCTGGCTAGATAGAAAACAAAAAAAACATATTGCTAGCCTCAGTCTCTGGCAGCTACATAAGGATGATACAAAATTTTAAGAAAAATGCTAACTGTTAAGAGGTTGGTGGCTATAAAATTGAGGAAAAACAAAGACTTTTGATTAGTTTCTATTTATAAATAACTACAGCAAAAGTGTACAAATTAAAACTCTAAATTCACAGCTCACAGCCCGTTAACACCCAGTCTTCCAGTACCATATGTGTGAGCAAAATTTAAGGACTCAGTTATTTCCCAACCTCAATTATTCACTGGAGAGTGTCCATTAAAACAAATTATCAAGATTCAACCTTAGGAACTAGAGCTAAACAAATTCAAGAATAGGAAAGCATTATACTATGTGGAGAAACTGTCTGAAGAAACTGGATGAGTACCAGGTTAAGGGAAAGATCCAAAATGTATTGGGCTGCAGCAAGTGGAAGGAATTAAAAAATGAACCTCAGTGTTTGATATTTAAAATGATGCATTCAAGAGGAGGGATGTAGAACATTCCATGAGTTGGGCGTGTGGCACATGCAGAAACCCATTACCAGTCTTAAGAGGATCCAAGCATCCCACCTATACATGGAAATTCAAGATATTTATTGAAATGGAATGCGCACTCTCTCGCTGGAAGAACGCATTCTGTTTACCTAATTCCGGAAATTATTAGGTGCAGATTGGCAAAAGCAAAGGGTTGGAGACCCCAGATTATGCATTGGATTACTGCTGGAATCTAATCAGCTAAGTTTACTCTTGAAAGTACTTCTTTCCAACACATTATGATCCAGAAGCGTATTTAAAATTTAGAATGTAGAGTCAGAATTTAACTACTTCATAAATGTGCATTCTGTACTGAAACATCCAGAAAATGAAATCAGACCTCCAAGTGTAGACATTGCCACATAGATGCTCACTTTAGGAGGTACATGGTTTTCAACACTCAACATGCAATGATTGCATTTGCCTTCCCAATAGAATCCACAAACAGTAGCAAAATATTGCATTGTGCCATTCTGCTGCTGATTTTGATTAAAAAGTCTTACTCTATTTTGTTGATAGGAACTTTTTTTTCTTCTAGCTGTTTCACCATGCCTTCTTCCTCTGATGGAAGAAGGACTAGCAATGCTTCACCTCCTTCTTTGTACCTAAAAATAAGAGAAGAGCACCTTTTAACAGCAATCTCTGCAGAACAAATCAACATTATTAAAATAGCAAACTATTAAAGCTGCAGTGACTCATGAGTGGAGCCTCATTATCCAGTAGTTGGAATCCATAAAATACTAAACTGCCTATAACTAGGTGTGACGCCCGGTTTCACTGCATACTCACCCAGCCAATTGGGTCACTCCCTGTGCGCCAGTTCCCACAGTAATAAACAGCCACTTTCCAGTTGATCAAGTCACTGCAAACATCACTTTGATTCATGTGCATGCGCAAACAGGAAGCGAATGTTGCAACCTAACCAGAAGGTTGCTATTTTACTGCAAAAAACAGCCAGCAAGTTGGCCAGCTACATGCATTCGCAGTGTATAGCATCCACACAGCAAGAAATTCAAAATCTCCCAAACATTTTAGTAAAATTTTTAGAAAGGGTGAGCTGGTCTGTTGAGTAGGTTGGGTCACATCAGCAAATATATTCCAAATGGAATGAGTGATGCCAGCTCACTCAGCATCCAGAAAATCATTCACAGCTTCAATGGCATTTTATGAGACATCTGCAGTACAGACTAAGGCTGAAGAATCAAGTATTCAGAAAAAATGTTGTTAAACTGATAATCTGTATGGTTGGTGTGCACTAAATATGTTCTACGAGCTTATTATTACTTGCAAGGTACAGTATTGCTGCACAAACTCCCCCTAGAAATTGATAGACCTGATACCATTTTTTAACAGTACTGCAAGTAAACAAATTAACTGTAATGTGGATTTCTTTCAAACCAACTACAGCTTAAAAAGCTAGATTTCATGCTATAAAATTGCTTTTTACCAATGTCAATTTCCTGGTGTACCCATCAATTTCCACGCAGACTGAGATGCCCATCTGATCTGCTAATTCAGGGTCAGTAAAGAATTCTATTTTATAGAACTATTCATAGACAAGAAATATGCAGGATCCTGCAGCAAAGGCAATCATTTGCAAGGTAGAATTTATGGGTTTTGCACACACAAACCGTGACGTTTTCTGAAATGGTTTCAATCAATCAACTTACATCAAGCCTGTATCAAATCAGGTTCCTAGCTGGCCATTCTTGCTTTCTGCTTCAAAAATGAAATGCTTCAATTTACGGTTAGCCCCTTTCAGATTTTGGAAATTTTCTTGCAAAGGCCTTTCTTGCAGAAATAACTGCAATAAGTAGCAAACGCTTGCAGCACAAGCTATGATGCAGCAATACAATGTATTTGTGGGGAGGAGACAATAACGTCTCATATGGTGGTTTCACTGACTGGTATTAGGTAACTGCATAAAGGAACCTTTGCATCAGTCTTTTTTTAAAAATAGGAACAAAAATCTGACACATTTGAAAGTAAAAAGACTCCCAGTCAGAATAGCATAAGCAGTCCATCAAGCCACCTATGGATACAGTAACAAACTACTCTCTTATTGCATCAATTTTTTTAAAAAAAGGATTTTACAAAGGATTTTTGTTAGTTAATGTGAGTCACTAAAACCACCTTATCAGACACTGAGTTTCCTTTGAAATAAACAGCAATGTACAATATTATCAATAACATCTACTCACTGCTTATAGAATAAATGTTCACACTAGGGCGGCTTCTACTTTAGCACACATTATTAATCTTTCTCCAATAAAGATTATCAGTGGAACGTATATATTCAACATTGCATTAAATTTTTAAAAATACACTTATTAGTACTAGGGACTTCACTCTTTATCTATCAAAATGCAGTTTTCCCCAGAGATCTGTCCTAACCCTATGCATGTTATTTAGTTCACAGCCTTGTTTTGGGAATTCAGCATTCAAGGTAATTTACAGACTTGAGAAAATGTGAAATGTTATGAACAGTTTCTAATGCACTACAAATGTAATGCAGTAAAGTTACAGGGGAACAGAGCAGTCAAATCAATCACCTGGAATTTTTCTAGTAATATTCTTCAAGAATGAGTGATGGGAGTACTCTGAATGTACCCGGTCTCCAATCTCATTGATTACATAATTGCAGACAAAGAGCGTGCAGAATTCAATTCAAAGCAAAACACAGCTCTCTAAAGCAGGTTATCTTTTCATTACATCTGATCCTAGCATTTATGATTACACTCACAAGCAGTACAGTATATCAAACCATGAACTAACTTTAATCCCAGTCTATGAAAGCTTTCTATAATCTCTTCACCATTCCAGTAAAATGAACTACAGATTTAAGGCCATTGTGATTCACTAGGAACTATAATTTCCTGTAACAAAAAAGGTGCTTAAAAAAGCTACAAATATATAAACAGCATTATTCTGCATAAGGTAGTCTGTTACTTTTTATAACACACACTACTAGTTCTCCCAGATTTAATTTGTTCGTCTTCACATATTTGACAAAGAATATGTGAGCCAAACACACTGCACGAGGTTTCGAAAAGTTTTTGAAAAGGGAAAAGGACAATTTCCTGTACATCGAAAGGATGTTGAGCTATTAGAGGATGACCGACAGATGTATCAAATGAATCTTGCAGGAAACTGGCTATCTCCATAACTAACCACCAGGAGCTACTGAAGAGTGATCAGATTCATATTTGCCCCCACCCCACCCCCAATTACAAGACATCCCAGGCTCCATGATGCATCAATTTCTGAAACTGTGAGTGTCCCTGCTGAGTATCACTGTATAATCCTCCAAACCACCATACCTTTCAAAAAATTTCAAAACGCTGTTTTATTTATCTCCTTCTCACAACTCTTTTAGGTCAATGGGAATAGGTCATTCAGAGTGCTGAGCCTAACTTGCCATTTTATTAGAGGGTGTAGATTTTTAATTCCATTTTGCTAACTTCTCCATTTCCCTTAATACCCTTACTTGTTGAATGTCCATTTGTCTTTCAAACATCCCAATTGATTCTGCAATCAGATTTGCAAGATCAATAAAAGTTGATCCTCTCTCTCTCTCCACCCACCCACCCCCCCCAACCAATGTTTAACAGAAAACACCTAACTGAATCAGAAATACACAGCTGGGAAAGCAAATTGCAGCAGTGGGGCAGTACACACCACTCAAGTTATTTGTGATCCAAGGACCCAGACCCTGTGCAGGGTTTGGTGCTGAGATTGCTGAAAAAGATTTTGTTCCTGTGCAATCCAAATTCTGGAAACATGGCTCAGCAAAGATAAACAGTTTAGAACACAAGTTTACATAAATAATCCTACGCACTATTTTAATATTTCTGCTCATCTGCCCTGCAATGGAATATAAAATTAATAAAAATAGACAATCTCAAGCATTATGGTCTATAAACATGCAACGGTATTCAATGCTCTAGATTTATCTGATGCACAAACTCATGATTAAATGGATGTAACCAACTAAATTTTCATTCAAACTGCCTCCGAGTCGACTGGCTTTCTGTATAGTATTGCCATCTAGTGGTATAGTGATGCAAGAGTAAGAAAGAAAAATCAACAGATTAGATCATGTTTGGTGGGGTACGCCGGGCTTCCTTGGAGCTGAGCTGCCTCCAATGTGACATGCAAGACAATGGAGTGTTACAATTCAGTGGTCTTGGTAGCCTGGGCCGGTTCCTGAGCCAGGCGGCCATCAGTACCCCAGAGGTGGGGGGGTGGGGTCTCCAAGCCTTGGCTCTCACAATCCTCACCAAAAACAATCTGGAATTAGGTAAACAGAGATGTGTTTCTACAGGGAGAGAGTGCATATTCCATTCCAGACACAGGGAAAGTTCCATGTGAAGCTGGCATACACATGTGCAATTCTCAGGTTCTTGGGTATGCCCCAACATTGTAAAGCACTATGAGATGTTATTCTATGTGTAGAGCACTATACAAATGCAAATTGTTGTTGTTAACTGGTTTTGATACTTTGAATGCTGAGATGGGTTTCCAAATGTGTCAGACATCCAGTTGGCCAAAGCAAAAAATAAATCACATATGTAAAACTATTAAACGTTATTATAAAGAGAATCCACTGAGTAGCTTACACTGAGCAATGTACATCTCAAGTCTGCAATTATAGCAGTTATAGGTGACAGTTTTAAAAAGAGACAGTAGGTCACCATTAACAGTAACAGTAAAGAATAGGCACTAAATCCAGATGGTAACAGATGATGAAAGCCAAATCCCTCATAACTGCTGCACATTTTGATCCTGTTTCTTACATACAAGTGACTCTTCGATTAGTGTTAAGGAATCTTTAAACTTCATTTTAACAGCCAGGTGGTTCCTTATATCTCATCGGAAAGACAAACACTGCACTGAAGTGTCAGCCTAGAGTATGTGAGTTCAAAACCCTGAAGTGGGCCTTGAACCCAAAACTTCTGACTTGGAGGGAGAGTACTACCAACTGAGACAGGCAGATCACTAATGAAAAGAGTGGAAGGGGCTAGGGACTAGATACCGAGTCATGTCCGACAGAATGGAGTCGGGGAGGAGAGGAAAGTTCTATCTGTGGAGGACAGATATGCACAGGAGTACTATTATCTTACAATGTGCTTGTGGAAGGTAAGCAGCTTCACACCCTGAAAATAGCACCCCAGACTGAATTGGAATGGAAAATACTTAATTATTTAGGACTCTTGAGTTTTCTTTGCTCATTAAAAATTACATGTGCTGCCATCGGTATAAATGGTCAGTAAAGCCACCTAGACAAGATTCTAGAAAAAAAGGATTAGTGAAAAGGTAGGGTTAATGGAGTTTTCCTTGTTCCTAAAAGATCTTATGTTCTTATGAATATTTTAGCAAGCCGGTCAACTCAAGGAGACAAGTTTTATGTTTCACCCCTTCCTATACAACTTGCTTAATGTACTTTAAATATACACTGCAGGTACAGTCCAGTCATGTTGCTATAGAAAGAATTTTAAAACCAACTGTGAGAATATCAATACATTTTTGAAACACTTTAAAAATGTTGTGCTCCACTGAATAAAGTATGACAGATTTTAGAAATCATATCACATCCTTTCAAACATTTTCCAGAATTGCCAGATCCAATAGAAATGTACTTAATAAAAAAATTTAAACCTTAACCTGCTGCTCAGTACTGATATTCTTTTCCACAGGTTATTTCCACTTAAAATGTTCTTACCACAGCAGCAGATATGTACTGGACCAAAGATCTACTGCTCACTTCAATGAACTGCATTCAAACTGCATATTGTTCATTGCAACAATTCCTTCATGGCAGTGCTTTGCAAACCCTTTTCTGTTTGTTTTCACCTTTTTTGGTAGTAAAGAAATGCATCTCAATAATAATAATCCTTGCATTTGATTATAGCCCCTTATCATGTCATTTAGAAGGCTCTAAGCGCTTCACAGAATTTATTGTAAAGTGGATTGACTGTATTTTTGGGCAAAACGCGACAACCAATTGTGCACAGCAGCGTCCTACAAACAGTTGTGGATTGAGTGACCAATTTTTTTTGATTGATCATTACCTCCAGAAAGTGATCCACCAATCAACTAACAATCTGGTTCCTACTAACTGCTCGGTTAACAGAGGCGTGCTGTGGAATAAGAAAACGTGTCTAAACAATGCCGTATCCCGCATTTCTTCCGCTCCAATTAAATTGTTGTTTTAAATTCCGAACCAATCTGATGAATTCACAATTCTGTTATCAAACAGGAACCAAATTTTAAAATCAGATTTATTTAAAGCATAAAGCGAATAGAACTACAAGTGATAGGAATCATCCCCAAAGTCTTTAATAATGAAAAAACTGCAGCCCGAAGAGATAGTTTCAATGATGTTCCATATGTCATGAGAACAGAACCACATTTTCCAATCTGAAAAATCAGAGAGGGGCAGAAATCAAGGTGAGTAGCACAAGCGGTACATTACAGCTAATGTAACCATTATGCAAGATTTATAGTTTTTGATTTACCAAGCAGCTCTTTGCAGTGAACTGAATGGAAATTGGAATCTTGGCATCTACCAAAAAAAAGTTTCTCTCTCCTGGTGTCCTGGCTGGCCAACAATCCCCGGAATAAAATTTTTCATTCACTTCATGGCTGTTTGTGGGGTCACAAATTGGCTGTCGCATTTGCCCACAAAATACACAGTCACACCACTTTACAGTATATCCTGTGGAGCACTTTGGAAACTTCCAAAACCAAATGTAAGGACTATTAATATTATATTATTGTTATTATTACCGGCAAAAATCAGCAGAGCACAAGGATCACTGAGTCACAATAGTTAAGGGCATAGGCGCCAGCACGACTATCTCACATCTGCAACTCAGTCTGACGAATATGCTTGTAAATAAAAAAGTTTTGCAAAAGCACATAGGTAAAACTTAAATGCTTGAAATTTGAAATAAAACCGAAAAATTAATGTTTTGGGTGTTGCCCTTGTATCTGAATGGAAAGATTTGATAAACAAGTTTCATAAAGGCAACACCTCAAAATAGACTCAGGGCAGTCGTAGTAGAATTTGTAATATAATTTGATACAAATCATGGGTGCGTTAGTAGCCTCTTTATTTGTCAATCCAAACTCTCAATAATCCACCACTCAAAAAACACACTCTTTGTCTCACTCCCAGCGTCCCTTTTGTACTTCCTGCCCTTCTTCTTATTGGCCCTATTGTTGTTTGTCATTTACTCTTGAAGGAGTATCCAACAGAATTCACAACTTCACAAGCAGATTGATCAAGTGTGTGCGCATGAAATCCTGGCTCAATTGGTAAAACCCTTGCTCTGTGAGTTCAAGCTCCACGTCAAGACTTTGAACTCTCAGTCTAGGTTGACACTTCAGTGGAGGTGTACTTCATTTATGGAGGTGCTGTCCTTCAGATTGAGGGGAAATTTGTAAATTCAGAATAAATATGCATAAACACTGCTTCAGTGAGAGAGCAGTAAACTTATGGAACAGGCTCCCTTGAGGGATAGTGGAAGCAGAAAAGGTTGTTGTTTCAAAAACAAATTAGACAAGATTTCTGCTAGAAAATAATATCTCGAGATACAGTATATAGTTTGGCACACAACATATCAAGCAACTGCCAGGATGGCGAACTAGATGGCCTAGCAAATTCTTATGTTGTTATGTGGAAGAGGGAGGGGGTTCCATACGTAAGGGAGTCCTGTAGCCCAGTGGTTAGAGCACTCGCTTTGCAAGCGAGAGACCTGAGTTCAATTCCAGGCAGAGGGCGAAACCTTGGGCAAGTTTCCTTACTCCACACAGAGCCTAATAATAATCCCTCCAAAACCAAAAACAATAATAAATTGGTCATTTTCAATCTACGACTGTTTGTGGGACATTGCTGTGCGCAATTGGCTGCCGCGTTCGCCCACAAATATACAGTCAATTCACTTTACAGTGTGTTCTGTGAAGCGCTTTGGGACGTCCTCCCGACGTGAAAAGCGCTATATCAAATGCAAGGATTATTATTATAAGGGACAGATGGCTCAGGCAACAATGGGGATGCCCAGAAATAGATGCGTGTACGTAGAAGAAATAAGGAGATGCCAAGGAGTGGATAGATTTATAGATGAGAGTGAGGCCTTGAATTCGATCTGCTGGTACACAGGGATCCAGTGGAGACTGATAAGAACTGGGGTGTTGGGCTTTGAGAGTTTGTTGCAGATGAGGATGCAGGCAGCAAAGTTAAACTCAACAATCAAAACACAAAACTGTAGAAATTTAAAGCACAGGACTTTTGACCCATCATGGCTGCGTCAGCTACTTTAAGAGCAATTTATCCTGTCACATTTACCTATCTGTTCCATATCCTTTGTAGTTGATTCCTTTTAAAGGATCCAGTTCCCTTTTGATAACTAATATGGATTCTGCCTCAACCACTGCCTTCCATTTCCCAACTATCCTGTGTGTGAAAAACTCTCCTAAGCTCTCCATTTACTCACTATCTTAAATTGATGGACTCTAGTCACTGATTCACCAATTAATTAATTATTAATTTATTGACAGTGGAGCAACATCAACCAAAGATTCTACGTAGCAAATACATGAACGATAGAGAGCTTGAGTAATGATACCATTGGCAGTCCAAATCCAAATTCAAATCCAATTTGAAGTCTGATATTTTACCAATTAACTGCAAATAAACCTACTGAATGAACACAGATTTACATATTCATACAATTAATCCTTTAGCAAATGCACAATTAATTTTTGAACATTCATTTATGAAAAATGAGTTGTGATACAGTTATTAAATCTCAATGGAAGATTACAAGACACACAACACAATTGTGAAATAAAACCTGCATACATGAAACCACAATCAAAATTAGAATTAAATCTATTCAATTGAAAAAAAATTGAAATCAAGATTTGTAATTGGTAAGGTCATTTTAGGAACCAGTGAAATGTAAGCGCTCAGCTAATGCAACATTCATGTACTTGCATGCAAAATACAGTCCTCTGGCCCCTTTTACTGTTTCCAGGCCCCTCAGCATAATGCAGAAAATGTTAAAGGCATTAACATTTTCTAGAGGGAGCTCAAATAAAAACTGAAGGAAAATAAATTTGTCTGCTGGAATAAAAATGGAAATTTATATTTTTTTAAATTTTCTATTTAACATTCATCAATGTTTTTAGAGTAATCCCAATTGTAAAAAAATTCCCAAGTTCGATTTTTTTTGTATTAGAAGACCATTTTGATATGCACAGCAATACACTATTACAATACCTGGCTGTCCTTCCTGCTCTGTGAATGTAAGTATTGGCATCCTCTGGACAATCCAACTGAAGAACCCAATTCACAGCAGGGAAATCTGCAAGAAAAAATAATTGTCAAACTAATGATTCCACACTCTCACAATTTAGGTGTCAGCCTGGATGAGTTGATAGCACTCTCACTTCTGAGCCTAAATAATAATAATCCTTGCATTTGATAGAGGGCCTTTGAGATGTTTCAAAGCGCTTCACAGAATATACTGCGTGGGTTCAAACCCCATATCAGGATTTGAGCTTATAGCTTGGCTGCCACTCTAATTCATTGCTGGAGATGTACTGAATTGTTCAAGGAGCTATCCTTTGGATGGGACATTAAAACAAGGTGGCGTCTCCCCATTCAGGTGGGTATTAAAGATCCCATGGTATTATTTGAAAAGAAAAGGAATTTTCTCCTGCTGTCCTGGTCAATAATCCCCTGAATAAAATTCATCATTTTCTTCACGATAGTATATGGGATATTGCTGTGTGGAAATTGGGTGTCGGTATCACCTACAAAAAATAGTCACTATACTTTATTGTATATCCTTTATTGGATAATTCTTTGAGACATCCTTCCAATGTGAAAGGCCCCTTATTAAATGTAAAATGTATTATTCAATAAATATGCATCTTATATCTGCAGTGTACATACCAAGTCCTCGAGCAGCTATGTCAGTTGCAAATAATACAGCTGCTTTTTTCCGGCAAAAATCATCGTACATCTGCATTCGCTTCATCTGTTGCTGCTTGCCATGAAGTAGCAAGACCGGGACGCCAGGCCGAAGACGGCAGAATGCACGAAACAAGTATTGTATCTGAAACACAGAAAAAAAGGAAAAAGTCCAATAACTTTTTTTGCATTAATTCCACAACATGCAAGTCCCAAGGTTTGAATTTTCTGTTTGAGGAGAGTTCATTAAAATTTGGCGAGGAAGGTGCAACAAACTAAATCCATTTATTTACTGCTAGGTTTCCTTCTAGAAAATAGAAGTTTCCTTCCATTTCAGTGTAGAAATTGTGCTGTATAAAAAAACTTTACCTGTGGTATATTTTATCATATCCAATTGTATCTCATCTAACATTATATCAAGACTATACATCCACCCAAAGTCTTCTCACCCTCATGTTATAACCAAATAACCATTCCATTATTTTGTGCAACCAGCTCATTAGCAAAAAAAATCCCAAATTATAACTCAGCTCATGTCTTAGTTTCATATCTCTAAAATCCGATAAACAACCCATGTCAAATTTGACATGGAATGGAAAGTTTAAAAAAAGCTTCATACTTAACATCTTTCTACCCTGGTAGTGGTAGAGCTCAACTTTAACCAGTGTTAACAGAGTATGTACAACAAAGGCAGACAACAACTGCTGCCAATCAGGACTCAATTTATAACCACCTTGAACCCACAGCTTCCTGTGACTGTAGCAACTACAAAGAGCAATGTTAATTGGCAAATTCAGCATAAAATAATAGATTTCAGGACCCAAGGGCTTCTGGAATATAACCTCTCCAAGATATTGTTTAACCTCTTAATGATCCATGTATCAAGTGGCTATCGAGGCTCAGATTGTGATTCTTAATTACCACATAAATATTCCTAACCACACTTCGATTTCCTAAATATTTCGGTGAATGTCACAGAACTTCATATATAATTCAGTCTCCCTCTCAGTCAGTTGTTTTTAGTGTTACTCACCAGTGGCTAATCATGCTCCTAATTTCTAGCCTAGATTTAAGCCCATATACCATTATAATAGCAAGACATTTGCTTCATGGAAATACTGCTAGTGTGAATAACTTGAATTTTATTCAGTACTTACAAAAAACTTTAAAATATTTACACACTGAAACTGATTCTCCCAGGACATTTTGCCGAAAGAGGAGGGGAGAAGTGGTTGCATACCATGAGCATTTTAAATATAAAATACCAACCTCTTTGCAGCTTGAAAAAAAGACAATTATCTTCTTACTCAGATGGTTTTTCAGAAAAGAGTACAGCATGTTAACTTTCTGGTGCAGCTCACAGACAATGTAATTTTGTTCCAGGGTTCCTGGGGTGCTGAAATAGAAAACATTTTTAAAAAGTTTTCTTTAGGTGGAGGGAAACAATAAGGAGCAATGTGTAATGTACAGAACAATTAAAGAAGACCTTAAGTATGGAATGACCAAATTCCTCAGTTTCTTGGACACTGAAACAATAGATGACTTCAAAATAACAAAATTAAATTTGGTTACAATACATTTATATTGCACAAAGACGGACAGGCCACATATTCACATAACCCAATTACTGCCTTATTACTGAGGCATAGTAAGTCTGAGTTAATCTTACAGATATGAGAAGGAATTAATTTGGTCACTCAATCCACAACTCTTTGTGGGACAATGTTGTGCACAATTGGCTGCCGCATTTCGCCCAAAATATTTATAGTCAATTCACTTAGCAAGTGTGTTCTGTGAAGCGCTTTGAGACGTCTAAAACATGTGATAATGCACTATATCAAATGCAAGTATTATTATTATTTCAATTTGCCGAAGAATCTTTTAATCCTGTGAGAATTTATTTAGAACTAACCCTCAGGAGAATAAATGGCTTGGGTGGAATCTGTGGGAAGATACCTTGCAACAATTTCGGGGAAGGGATTAGCTGGGTTGTGGACTTTTCTCATTCCTTGTTTGGATGAAAGTTAATTAAATATAATTGCAATTACTTTCCACAGGGCACAAGAAAAATTCTGACAAGTCAAGTTACAAAACATTTAAGGTATTTGATCACTCGTCTGCTTTATTTCCTCCTAAAATTGTCATATTGTAATACTGCTTTCTCACAATGTAAAGATTGTATTACTCACAAATATCTTTTTGTGTTGTAATTTTTTCAAAAGATTACCATTGCTATGTTTCTAGGCAAAATTATCTTCCCTTTCCCCTTCCATTTAAATGGCTACATTTTTTAAAAAAAAACAAATCTTCATACTTATTAACCCTTTCCAGCATTCACCAATAAGAATTTTTTTTGAATATAAAGTGAAGTGTTCAACCCCTAACCCACCTTTTGGATCAGCAGATCAGCTGACAAGTATAACAGACAACACAAGAACAATTAACACGTTTCACGTCAGGAGGATGTCTCAAAGCATTTCCCATTGCCTGATTTGGGAGTGGGGGAAGGAAAAGGTTACCAAAAGCGCAGTCAAAAAGATAGTTCTCAAGGTGGGGAGAGATGGGTGAGAGGAGGAACTCCAAGTTGGAGTTCCATAGAGTGGGAGTAGAACAGCTGAAAGCTCACCCGTTGAGGATATGTAGATCGGCAGGGAGATATAAAACAAAAGGGCGCACAGTTAGGGTGGGGTGTGACAAAGGCATGGATGAGGGTCTTGGCAACGTAGAAGGGAGAGATAGTGGCAGAGGCAGGCAATGTTGCAGAGATAAGGAAAAGTCAAGTGAGTGAGAGTCCGAACATACGGCTTGAAGGACGAACAAAAGAGATTCCACATTGGTTCTGTGAGGTGAAGACCTGAGGAGAGGAAATGTAGCCCAGAGCGAAGCAAGAGAGGCTTAGGCCACTTAGTCAAATGAAAAAAGTTAGAGCTCATCCAGTACTTGTGTCTGACAGACAATCAGTCACAACAGCATTGGTATTCAAATCACGAGTAGAGGCAAAGGGATAGAGCTGGGTGCAATTCCTTCATGCCTGCAGATGATGTTACCAAGTGAGAGCAGCATTTCTCAAATGCGGCCACTGCTATTGACCAGCTTTAGTGTCAATATAGCATGGGGTGGACCCTACAACCTACTGACTGAGAGGTGAACCATTACCAACAGAGCCAGACTGACACATATATTCACACTAAACACAGATATCAGGTTCTCTACCATCCATACCACATCCAATGATGGATAATAATAATAATAATCCTTGCATTTGATATAGCGCTTTTCACGTCGGGAGGACATCCCAAAGCGCTTCACAGAACACACTGTAAAGTGAATTGACTTTTTGTGGGCGAACGCGGCAGCCAATTGCGCACAGCAATGTCCCACAAACAGTCGTAGATTGAAAATGACCAATTTATTATTGTTTTTGGTTTTTGGAGATGTTTAGCACACAATGTTGTCAAATCAGGGAAAGTCTTAAGTATCTTGGGAGTCCTGTAGCTCAGTGGTTAGAGTGCTCGCCTTGCAAGTGAGAGACCTGGGTTCGATTCCCGGCAGGGTAAAAGCTTGGGCAAGTTTCCTTACTCCACATGCCTGATAATAATCACTCAACAAAAAAATAATAATTTGGTCACTTCAATCCATGACTGTTTGTGGGACACTGCTGTGCACAATTGGCTGCCGCATTTCACCCACAAAATATACAGTCAATTCACTTTACAGTATATCCTGTGAAGCGCTTTGAGACGTCTAGAAGATGTGAAAAGCGCGATATCAAATGCAAAGATTATTATTATTATGCAAAGGGCAAAGAAAACAATACCAATGTCACAATTTTACTTCTACAATGCTTATAAATTGCCTACCTCCCCCACATAATTGAGAGCAAATTCCCATATTGAATGGAAACTTTAGAAGGAAATGAAACTTTAAAAACATTGCCTTCATGCACTGCCTAATTGGTTACTATAGCTGCTGGGCAAAAATGCTACTGAACACAAAGACCATTAAAAGCTAAACACATCTACTGTGCAGTGAAAATAACTTATCTCAATGGCTCATTCACTGGATAGATCCCAGTGTGGTGATATTGATCTATAACAGACATGCTTGGAAAGACGATCAGGTTTACTCTGAAAGAAACTAAGTATGAGTTCCCGAACCTAACCTAATGAATAAGCATGTGCATGTGCGTGTTCTCGCGCGTGTGGGGGCCGGAGGAATGTGGTGTGTTAAAAAAAATTGTCTCTTCTGGGCACTGTTTTTTTTTGGGGGGTATAGCTCCACAAACACCAGGTGTCCTCCTAAAAATTAATTCTTCATACATGAAGCAAAGCAGTGAGGTTAATGTGCATTTTAACAATCCCAGTTATCACATCAAAGCTATTGCTTAGTCATTCACCCAAGAGGATAATTAAGGGAAAGAGTCTAACTGGAGAGCAATTGGAAGTTGGAACCTTGGTCGGCATCCTTTCTAAATCTCTGCAACCCCCTGCTTCAATCCCTCCAAATCACCCCCTCATCTATAGATTTTTAAATCCCTTTTGAAAATCTACTTCTTTGACCACACCTATGCCCATCTCCTCTCCTTGTTTGGCATCCAACCTTCGACTGCATGAAGAGGAGGATCTTCAGATGAGTCTTGAGATGGGTCTTGAAGGAGGCAAGGGAGGGGGCGAGGCAGAAGGACTGCGGGACGGAGTTCCAGAGGGTGAGAATAGTGGCAGAAGACCTGCCCGCCAATGTGGGGTGGGCAAGGCGGGGAACATGAAGCAGGCCGGAGCCCACTGAGTGCAGGGAGCGGGCAGGATAGTAGGGGGTTAGGAGGTTGCAGAGGTAGGGGGGAGCAAGACCATGGAGGGCTTTGACGGTGAAGACCAGGATCTTGAACTATATTCTCTGTGTGATGAGAAGCCAGTGGAGTCGGGCAAGGATAGGGGCGATAGGGTCCCGGACCTGGTCCGGGAGAGGACACAGGCTGCAGAGTTCTGGAAGATCTGCAGCCTATGGAGGGAGGAGTTGGGGAGGCTGACAAACAAGGAGTTTGGATATTATGAATGCGTGTATGAGGGTTTTGGCGGCCTGCATTGTGAGGCAGTGGCAGAGCCGGGCGATGGAGGAAGGCAGAGCGGTTCATGGCACGGGTGTGGGGTAGGAAGTATAGTTGAGGGTCAAACAGGACGCCAAGGTTCCAGACTGGCTTAGTTAGGCAGAGTGTGCATCCACGGATGGTGATGCTGTTAGCGCCTGAGGTGTGGAGGCGCTGACGGGAGCCAATCAGGAGAGCCTTGGTCTTGTTGACGTTCAACTGAAGAAAGTCCTCTCATCCAGGACTTGATGTCCGACCGACATTCTGTCAGGACAGCAGTTATTCTGGAGTCAAGGGTGGAGGCAGAGAGGTACATGTGGAAGTTGATTCCATGTCTGCGAATGATGTCACCAAGAGGGAGCATATAGATAATGAAGAGGAGGGGACCAAGGATAGAGCCCTGAGGAACGCCGAATGAGATGGTGCGGGGGCTAGAGGAGAAACCTTTTGTGGAGATGAAGTGGAGACGGTGTGAGAGGGAATGATATGAACCATTCAAGGACAGAACCAAGAAGGTTGAGGTGAGTGGAGAGGTGGTGGATGAGGATAGAGTGGTCAACGGAGGCAGCAGAGAGGTCAAAACAACAGATGAGCGTCGCAGAGGACGAAGGTGCAGTGGGTCATGGAGCAGGGGGGGGGGGGGGGGGGGGGGGGGGGGGGGGGGGGGGGGGGGGGGGGGGGGGGGGGGGGGGGGGGGGGGGGGGGGGGGGGGGGGGGGGGGGGGGGGGGGGGGGGGGGGGGGGGGGGGGGGGGGGGGGGGGGGGGGGGGGGGGGGGGGGGGGGGGGGGGGGGGGGGGGGGGGGGGGGAGGCAGATGGAGCCTTGGTCGCAGATGGACAGAATGTCATTTGTCACTTTGACCAGGGCAGTTATCTATGTTGTGGGTGGCAAGGAAACCTGATTGGAGAGGTTCGTGAAGGGAGTCGCGGAAGGGGAAGGAGCGAAGCTGGGAATTAACGACTTGTTCATATAAATGCAATTTGTTGTTGATTTTTCTCTACCTAGCCCAAGGGTGCAAAGGTATAAAGGAAAAAACCTAAAGGGGTATAGGCAAGGGTATCAGGGGGGTGCGGAGGCTCATGTGGAGTAAACAAATGGCCCATTCCCATGCTACAGTGATCAATGTAATATATGTAAAGATCAAATAGAGCGAGCTAACTAGATCAGATCAGCTCTTCCCAGAAATTAAACCTGCATCTACACCCTGAAGAGCCTTTATCATCTTAGATAATGAGAAGTTAACTTATTTACATTTAAAAATGTCAAGCAGAACAGCTCATAAAACTTTTCAAAAGAAGTGCTTGGCACACAAGATAGAGCCATTCTCTCAATTGACAACTTTCCAATTTTGCATCACTGAAGTTATAGAAATTTACTGTTCTCCAAAAATGTATACTTTTTTGATCCATATGATGGAGGACTTACAGGAGTAGACGAAACGTAATCCGAATGCAGGGAATGTCTACAAATCAACAAGCCCAGCATCAACTTCAGAAAATAAAAGCGATTCCGTATCATCCATTTATATTAAGGAACAATATTAGTTCAAGCACAGAAACATTTAAAAAGGGCAATCAGTAAATACACCAGAACAAAAGTGACTGAATTAAAAAGCAGAATTAAGGACCTTCTACATCTATACAATGTAGCCATAATAGATTATTAAAAAAAAAGCAACCAACCTGAATTTAGCATTTTCATGAACTGAAACATATTCTGGGTCTTTTAGGCTTAGCCGGGCGAGGTCCTTGACACATTTAGTTTGAGTGGCTGAGAAAAGTAGGGTCTGGCGCTTCTTAGGCAAGTTTTCCACAATGGCGTTCATTGTTTGAGCAAAACCCATGTCCAAAATTCTATCAGCTTCATCCAAGACTGAAATCAGAGGAAAAAGAGATAAAAGTCCCAATGAAAGGATATGATTAATTACATAAATCATCTCGGTTCTCCTGAAATGCACAATCCACAAACTGTACAATAGATTTTGTGGAAATCATGACAGTGCCAACAATAGAAATAAAGATTTTCAACAAAAAGACCATTCAACTCATTGTGGCTGCTTTTCTTCCACCTCCGACACTTTCTTCCACCTCCGACACATCTCCGTTCTCCGCCAATAACTCACTCCAAAAGCCGCTGAAACCCGAGTCCATGCCTTTGTCACCTCTCGGCTGGACTATTCAAATGCCCTCCTCGACGGTCTCCCCTCCACTACCATCCATAAAATCCAGGTCATACAAAACTCTGCCACCCGCATTCTCACCCGCACCAAACTCCACTCCCCAATCACTCCAGTCCTTGCCAGACTGCACTGGCTGCCTATCCCAGTGAAGATCGACTTCAGGATCCTCACCCTTGTCTTCAAATCCCTCCATTCCTCTGCACCCCCCTATCTCTCTGACCTCTTCTCTCTTCACAACAGTGCCCGTTGCCTTCATTCCACTGGGTCTGGCCTCCTCCTTCCTCAGCGGCCGTGCCTTCAGCCACTATGCCCCAAGGCTCTGGAACTCCCTTCCTCACTCCCTTCGCCTCACCCCCTCTCTTCCTATTTTCAGGTCTCTGCTGAAGACCTTTCTTTTCGACCGTGCCTTTGGTCACCTTCCTCCCCCCCTCTATGGCTCGACCCCAGGATCCGTTACTGTGAAGCGCTCTGAGATGCCGTCCAGCACGGAGGGCGCTGTATAAATCCAAGTTGTTGTTGTTGCTTTTAGTATTAATTCCACATTCCATATCTTTCCCCATATTCCTTAATCTGTTATTATTCAGATACTTATTCAGTTCCTGTTTGAATGACTAATGACCCAACCTCATTGCAGGTTTGTAGTAATGAACTACACACCTTAAAAACCCTCTCGGGCAAAAAAAAGAACTAACTAGATGGGCCGAATGACCTGTGTCCACACCACATCATTTCGTATAATTCCAACTGTATGTTTTTTGCTAATAATCCTACCTCCTTGTGAATAATTCCCAAATAGAGGAATCAGTTTTCTCTGTTTGCCTTGGCATGCCTCTTCAGAATCTTAAACATCGTCATATACTCTCAGACTCCTCTCCTTCATCTTTAAGTGGTTGCTGATCCCCGACTGTTCAGCGCCTTGGTACGTCCTCCCGACGTGAAAGGCACTTTACAAATGTAGTTTTGTTGTTGTTAAGCAAATTCATTTAAACTGCTATTTAATCCATAAAAAAAAATCATAAGAACATAATAAATGCTAGACGAAAACAGACCAAGGTCCATCTAGTTTGCCTTCCACCTTCCAGGCGTTCACATGCACTTATGTCCCAAACTATCTGTGTACTATATCCCATAATGTTATTTCCTCAAAGAAAACTATCTAATCTGTGTTTGAAAGAATTAACACTTCCTGCTTTGACCATCTCCCTGGGGAGTCTATTCCACAGGTTCACTATTCGCTCACTGAAATAGTGTTTGGTAGATTAGTTCTGAATTTACTCCCCTTCAATCGCAGGCCGTGTCCTCTGGTTTTACTATTCTGGACAAGTTGAAACAGCCTGTCATGATCTATATTGTTTTGTCCCTTTAGAATCTTAAAGACAGCAATCACATCATCTCTCAATCTTCTCTTTTCCAGCGTGAACATGCCCAATTTATTTAGTCGCTCCTCATAGTCCAGTCCTTCCACTCCCTCAATCATTTTGGTTGCCCTCCTCTGTATCTTTTTGATTTTTCCAATATCCTTTTTGTATTACGGTGACCAGAACTGTACACAGTACTCTAAGTGTGGTCTCATCAATAATTTATACAGTGGCAGGATTAAGGGATATGGGGATAAGGCAGGATCAGGTTATTAGCTGGAGTTAGATTAGAAGATTAGCCATGATTGAATGGCGGGGCAGGCTCGAAGGGCTGAATGGCCTACTCCTGCTCCTACATGTTATGTTAGGATTACCCCACTATTTCAGCTTGCTATTGATCTTTTAATATATCCCAAAATCTGTTTTTTCTTTACTCACTGACAAAGCATTGTTGGGAGTGCTTCAATTTATTGTCAATCAGGACCCCCAGGTCCTTTTCATTGTCCATACATATTATTTTCCTTCCGTTCAAATAATAGTCCCTTCCAGGATTTTTTGTCCCCACGCGAAGTATTTTTAATAAGAATTCAGACCAGGTACACCCAGGGTTCACCATTCTGTAGGTTGAGTTTACTGATCTCAACAAGGTTAGGGAGTGAGCCACGGTTTTACACGTCTAAAGCTTACCAAGCATCTGGAGGTCAGAAGCATGAAAGTAACAGGTCTCATCCATATGTTGCAGAAGACGCCCGGGAGTACAGATGATAATATTGGTGCGATGGATCCTGTCAGACTCCACGTCCAAAAACTATTATAAGCAAATAATGCATGGCAAGTTATTCACAAATTCTTTATCAAACAGATAATAATAATAGTGATTCGTAAAGTATTATTCTTTAAATCAGAGGTCTCCAACCAGTTGATCGCCACTGTGTGGCGCTGTCGATCAAAAACACAAGCGGCAGCAGCGATAGAATGGCATCATTACTGAGTCAAATTGAAAAAGAAGCCAGACGCACAAAGCATTTCATCGAAATAAAAATATAAACTTTAATGTTAAAACTGCTGTAAATATCACTTCTGCCTCCTCTTGTTTTTATTAAACATGCGTGAGATGCCACCTAGCAACGATCGACCGGTTGGAAACAACTTCCTTAAATATTTATTCAGCTTGTCAAAAAATTGGCAATAGTACAGGATATGTGAATCCAGCCCTTTGCAAAATGTTACCAGCTCAACTTTACAGTTTTGCTGCATAGGTCAAACCAAATTAAACAGAAACTCAAACTGAACCGATCAATGTCAGGCAATTGACTTGTAACACTTGTCCTATAATAAAGCAAAAGAGGAGGATGCAGAGAATGACACAGCATCAGAGGAGAGGGTAGAGAAATTGGACAAGAATAAACCAAGAGGAGGTACTGCAAAGGTTGACGGTGCTCAAGGTAGATAAGTCACCCGGTTCGGATGGGATGTATCCTTGGTTACTGAGGGAAGTAAGGATGGAAATAACGAGGCTCTGGCCACGATCTTTCAATCCTCCTTGGACACCAGGATGGTGCCAGAGGACTGGAGGGTTGCAAATGTTACTCCGCTGTACAAAAAGGGGCAGAAGGATAAACCCGGGAACTACAGGCCAGTCAGCCTAACTTCAGTAGTAGGGAAACTCCTACAGACTATAATACAGGACAAAATAAATTTTCACTTAGAAAAATATGGGTTAATAAAGGACAACCAACACAGATTTGTTAAAGGCAAATCATGTCAACAAACCTGATAAGAGTTTTTGATGAAGTAACGGAGTGAGTGGATGAAGGTAGTGCAGTTGATGTAGTTTATATGGATTTTCAAAAGACATTTGATAAAGTGCCACATAAGAGACTTGTAAGCGAAATAGAAGCCCACAGTATCAAAGGGATAGTGGCAGCATGGATACAGAACTGACTGGGAGACAGAAAGCAGAGAGTGGTGGTGAACGGTTGTTTTTCTGACTGGAGGGAAGAGTGCAGTGATGTTCCCCAGGGGTCGGTATTGGGACCACTGCTGTTTTTAATCTATATAAATGACCTGGACTTGGGTATAAAGAGTACAATTTCCAAGTTTGCAGATGATACTAAGCTAGGAAAAGTAGTAAATGGTGAGGAGAATAGTAGCAGATTGCAAGAAGACATAGACAGACTGGTAAAATGGGCAGACACATGGCAGATATAATTTAATGTGGAGAAATGCAAAGTATTTGATGTGATGTATTTTGGGAAGAAGAACGAGGAGAGGCAATATAAGCTAATGGTAGAATCTTAAAGGGGGTGAAAGAAGAGAGACCTGGGGGTTCGTATAAATAAAATCTTTGAAGGTGGCAGAACAGGCAGATAAAGCTATTAAAAAAAGCATACGGGATACTAAGCTTTATAAATAGGCATATAGAATACAAAAGTCAGGAAGTTATGATGAACCTTTATAAAACACTGGTTAGGCCTCAGCTAGAGACTGTGTTCAGTTCTGGGCACCACACTTTAGGAAGGATGTCAAGACATTGGAGAGGGTGCAAAGGAGATTTACCAGAATGGTACCAGAAATTAGGGACTTTAGTTATGAGGAGAGGTGAGAGAAGCTGGGATTGATTTGGATAGCTCTTTTGAAAGAGCTGGCACAGACACGATGAGCCGAATGGCCTCCTTCTGTGCTGTATAATTCTATGATTCTGAAGACAAATTTATGTTTTTTTTGTACAAATAGGATTTACAAACCTAACTTTTTTAATATATAAAACAATACAAAGGAAAAACACATCCTCTCACAGAATCGTTTAGATTTCACCAACCCATTTTGATAAGACTGCAGGCTGAATAAAATTCATTTACAAATTTAGCAATAAAAAAGTCGGTTTCAGACAAAAAAAAGTTTTTTTTTAAAAAAAACCTCAGGACCTACCTTCCCTCCTATAATAAGGCCAGCAGAAAAGTCATGATTTTTCCCCACTTTTCGCAGGGTCTCAAATGTCTGATATGCAAGTTCTCTGGTGGGAGAAATGATGAGAGCACCCATTCCATCGTCAGATGTCCACTGCTGGCGGTATAAGCATTCTAGTATCTGCAGATAGGTACACATTTAGTCGCAAGCAGAATAATTTATTGACTACGGTTTGTTAAACCGGTTATTAATCAGCCATAAAACAGTACTAATCTACTGGATCAATCTATTACTTGGTTACATTTAAATCACTTACAGGAATAAGAAATGCCAATGTCTTTCCAGATCCAGTCTTTGCAGCTCCGAGAATATCCTTCCCTTGCAATGCCAAGCCAATTGCTTGCTTTTGGATTTCAGTAGGCATACGATACTGAGCTTGCACCAAGCCTTAAAAGAAAAGAGAATGTCTAAAAATTGAACCTTTTATTCAAACACAAGCAGCATTTTAATCATAAAAACCATTACTTCACTTTGCTGCTCAAATAATTTAAAAATGCTGTTCTGAAACAAATGCGAATAAAAGTATCACCAACAGTTAACTAACTTACTTGTCTTAAGTAAGCTGAACTCTCACTGAAGTTGTATTGGTGTCGAGCAATATTATTTTAACTGGAAGTTATTACAGGACAGTTTCAAGATTCATATTCTATAATAGCTCTACAACTTAAAATGATAGTGCTTTCAAAAAGTTATTTTCTCAAATTTGATTTGTCATTTTGCATACACCACACAAAGGAAACCAGATTTCCTTAAGTTTTCAGCACCGTTGTTATTTCAGAAGCTTTAATTTTTTTGCTTAAAAAATACAATGAAATAGTATTATAGTACACTCTGATTATGCAGATTCGCTTACAGAGCAATTGGAGTGTGGACCTAGACATTCCCTCTCAAAAAACTATGCACAGAAAGCCACTTCAAAATGCAGCCAAATTCTCTCATGTTAAAATAGC
Organism: Callorhinchus milii; assembly: GCF_018977255.1. NCBI lineage: Eukaryota > Metazoa > Chordata > Chondrichthyes > Chimaeriformes > Callorhinchidae > Callorhinchus > Callorhinchus milii. The sequence goes on along the minus strand of NW_024704745.1, from coordinate 65,347,755 downwards.
CAGGTTCCAGATCATCAGACCACCACCAGCATCACTTTCTGTGTGCACAGGTACTGAATGTGGAAGCGCTGAATGGAAATTACACCACGCAAAATACTGGTTGGCATTTTATCGACCCTCAACTGACAGGCCGTACGGTAGATAACAATAATCATCCTTGCATTTGATATACAGTAGAAACCCGGTTTGCAGTCACCTCGGTAATCTAGCCACCTCATAATTGCAGGCACATTTCCACAGTCTTGTTCATCGTCAATGTTAAAAGATAGTCTATCTGCTTCAGTCACAAGACATTGTGAGGGTGTTAAGAAAATATACTGCTTTGCTTTTAAACTAGTACTAAACCAATTGCCAGGGGTGTCAGGAAAATACAGTAGCTCATTAACCTCTGCAGTTAAGGTTTTCTTGTGCTTCAATGCTGAAAAGCAAGTGAATAAGAAAAGTGATCAATTACAATGAGGGGAAGGGGGGGGACAAGATTATGGGTGTACTAAAATCCATACCATTTTAAAAATCCAATTACATTTTAGCCCATTTAGATATTGTCCTTACACTTATTCAGAGCACTGAGCGTTTCAAGAGGACAGAAAGAATTAATTATGACCAACAGCGAACAGTGTCACAGTAATACCTCCATTCTTTCCAATTGTACAATTTCCAATTGTACAATTAACACCTCCCCATTATGATAGGCCCTTTGCTGTTGAGATGAAGGAAAAGTCAGCTTCTGAAGAAACAACAACTTGCACTTATATTGCACCTTCCACGCAGGGTGGCGTCTCAGAGTGCTTAACAGTGACTCTGAGCCGGGGGAGGGTGAGGAGGTGACGATAAGCACGGTTGAAGAGGAAGGTTTTCAGGCGGGTCTTGAAAAGGGGGAGAGAGCGGGCAAGGCTGAGGGATTAAGGGAGAGTGTTCCAGAGTTTTGGGGCATAGTGGTTGAAAGCACAACCTCCAATGGTGGAGGGGAAGGGCTTGAGCGACAAGCAGGAGGCCAATGGCAGTCGAATGGTGGATTGTGAAGTGAGGAGGTCAGCGAGGTAGGGAGGCGCCAGGGAGTGAAGGGTTTTGGCTGCTAACAAAAAAATGGAATTGAACATTATTTCAAAATATAGACATCAGCATAATAACACATTATGCTGTAGAGGCAGATTTTTTGCATGGATTACAAATAGAATTCCCTTTTGAACTGAACCAGAAATTGCATCAATTTTCTCTTGCAGACAGATGAAACAGGTTTGCCCTACCAGTCCTTAATAGGAGTGACTTTCGAGTTCTCTGACTGACTGCTGTATTAATCAACGATCCTTGGCAGGACAAGAAAGAGAACAACAAACCTTCACCAAGGAGTCAATCACAAAGCATTTTGCCAAAGTGAGACTCAGTCTCTCCCAACCTTACCTTCCAGCTGAAGTAGGTGACATTTTTTTTCCAAAAATGAAATATTGAAGGGAACGGAGGTTAAAAGTACATTTAGAAAATTGCACTTACCTTTTGAAGTCTTTTTAGATATAGGAAAGTCGAAAAATGTTGTGATCTTGCTGGAATTTATCTAGAGAGGAAAGAATTTGTACGTGCAACACATTACACTCAAGATTTTCACAGCTCAACAAAGTAGAATTCCTTACATTCAGTACAACCCTCCCTCAGCACCCCCTACATTCAGAGCAGTCCTTGCCTTGTCTTGGAGACGGAATGTGAGCTGGGGTACTCCTGGAGTTTATCCAATTCTCTATTAAGGACATTTAATATATTAGTCGACTTAGCCTTATTAGTGAGTTTGGGTATCAATTAGAAAAAGGAAAAAAGGCCCGGAAACAGCAGTGTATTGTCTAATCAATGAGGAGCCCACAGGATTAGGTAGTATTATACTAGTTTGAGTCCCAAGTTTTGTGAAATGTTCACCACATTTAGATTGAACTATTTTTACACACAAGATTCAACCTGTGGTCAGGATTTAGTTGAATTCTGAAGCTGAATTAGTTAACAAATCAGCATTGATAAACAAGATCAGGTATAGACAAACCAGAAGAAATATTACAAACCAAGTTCCACTTAAGTAAATATTCCTGAGAAGCAAAAAAAAGTGTTCTGCAGGTGAGATATCCACTTATATTTTGTTCCATTCACACAATGGCTTCCTCACTTACCATATATATACAAATGCATAATTCACGAAGCATGCATTATTTATGAATACAAAGTACTTTCTTCAAATGCAATGAAGCATTTGATTGATGAAAACTAACAGAACAGACTAATATCCCTGTTACTGTACATCTCCTTTTCTATTATATCACATGCACCACAGAACCCAATTCCTGTTCTGGATCAGTAAAAGCAGAAACTAACTCCATTCTATGTTATTGCTATTAATTTTATTTTTGATAAAGAGTTGTGTATATTCTCGTACAGATTACCTTTTGTGTCTACCAATCAGCAAAACCTTTGGCACGTCCAAAAAGCAGGATCACTCATCTTAACCTCTTTATTTTTATTTGGAAGGGTTGAAAGGATGCTACCCTAAGAGGAGGAGTAATTTGTGCAAAACTAATCTCTGCTCCTCATAGTTACCCATCAGCCACTCCAGACACTTCAGAACAGATTACTTGCAAAATCTTCTCCAGGTTGGTTAAGAGTGTAGATAGTGCAGTGAAGCAACAAAAAAAGGAATTACATTTAAAATGGGTGTCAAAAAATAGTTATCAAAGAGAGATTCAGGCAAGAAAATATGAAGCAGTTCAGGCATCAGATAAGTATCAAAGAGACGGGCAACAAAGAAAGCATTTAGGAAAAATGCAAGCGGGTCTTAGATAGGGTGTGAAGGGAAAGATTATTTCCTGTAGTCAGGGATTCCAGAACTAGAGTACATAGTGTATAACCATCACAGGGAGGTACAGAACAGAACTGTTTCCACAGTGCCGATCACCTGGCTCTTAGGTGACATATTTGGTAATGAAATGTCAGAATCAAGCCAGCCTTTTGTAGCGGATTATGGAGTCCTGTAGCATAGTAGACACAGCACTCGCCTCGTGAGCGAGAGGACCTGGGTTCAATTTCTATGCAGGGCAAAACATTTCCTTCGTCCACACATTTTCAAATAAACAAATTATGGAGTTTAAAGTTATGTAAATTTTAAGATATTTATTAACAAGTTCAGTTGTACAGTCCAGTACTTCATATTATTTCATGATGAGAAACATTCAACTCTTTCTAAAAAAAAGTCAAACCCTTCAATCACGGAAACGCAGTGGGAAGAATTGCTGAGCAGGAATAATTACTGAGCTAGACTGTCAGCAAATGGAAATTCTGCTACAATTAATGTTACAATTAAATTACAATTAAGATTACAATTAAGATGCCAATGGTACAAATATAGTTCAGGTCTTTGTATAGTCTGCGCAAACCTGTGACAAGCTAATTGTCCCATTGAGCTAACCATTAACTTGCACTTCAAATTAAAAATTCTAAAGTAAAATAAGGAAATTTGGTATTTTCCTTATTTTATTTTCCGTATGTCCCAAAAAGGTATTTTGCAGACATACGTATTAATGGTGAAATTCCCTATTTCACTTGACCCCTATTTATACTGCATGACTTTCAAAACCTTTGTTTTGTTTGTTGCAAAATACAGTATAAAGCAATGTTCAAACATGGTCTTATGGATCATCAAGAACATTGAAGGAACCACTTTGAACATTCCCAAATAACTGATCATGTAATTAACAGTTTAATATCATTAAAAATGCTGGTCAGCCCATATCAAAGGAGCTATAAAAATCAGGTTCCGGCTCCCAATCTCTCTTCTTCTAGAATTAATCTGACATTTAAAAAAATCATATAAAGAACTACAACAACAATAACAAAATGACATTTGTATAGCACCTTTCACGTCGGGAGGACGTCCCAAGGCGCTGGACAAAGTTTCGGCCCGAGCTGGGGGTCGGGGAGGGTGGAGGGCAGGGGGGGAATCAGGGAGATCGAAAGCACGGTCGAAGAGGGGGGGTCTTGAAGATGGTGAGGCGGAGGGACTGTGGGATGGAGTTCCAGAGGGTGGGGACAGAGTGGCGGAAGGCCCGCCCACCAATAGTGAGGCGTGTGAGGCAGAAGACGTGAAGCAGGCCGAAGCCCACTGAGCGGAAGGAGCGAGCAGGATGGTAGAGGGTTAGGAGGTCGCAGAGGTAGGGGGAAGGAAGACCGTGGAGGGCTCTGAAAGTGAGGACCAGGATCTTGAACTGTATCCTCTGTGTGATGGGAAGCCAGTAGAGTTGGGCAAGGATGGGGGTGATAGGGTCGCGGAACCTAGTGCAGGAGATTGCACCTCTAGAACCAGGAATTGAATGTAGCCCAAAGTGCTATTCTCTATTCTCTTTTCAATAAAGAACATTTATTTTGTTGGCGGACCAAGAAGGTTGGCCACCACTGGTCTAAGTGTTCCATTCCCAGGATCAATATTTTTAAATTTTTGGAATGTGCTGATTCCTCAATGAAACTTCTTATAGCTGAAAACAACGTTGGCTTCTTCAGTGGAAAGTACAACAACTTGCATTAAATACTGTACAACAACAACTTGCATTTATACAGCGCCTCACAAGCAGGGTAGTGTCCCAGAGCACTTAACAGTGGCAGAGCACGATGCCGAGCCGGGGGGAGGTGAACGTAGGCACGGTCGAAGAGGAAGATCTTCGGGCGTAACCTTAAGATGGGGAAGGAGAGGGCAAGGTGGAGGCATTGAGGGAGATGTTCCAGAGTTTCGGGGTTTGGTGGCTGGAATAACTATAGATAGATAACACCTCATAACTATAGACCCTCATCCATGGCATCATTTTCTCAAATCTCCTCAGTAGAGTGTCCATGAAGGATACCCGTGTTCCCTAAATCAACACAGACCAGCGATCATGCCTGGGACCTTTCCTGGTCTGTACTGCTCAACTTCATAATAGGCAGTGCCTTTTACCAACTGTGTCAAGGAAAGTACTCTTGCTCTGTGCTAAGTAAGTATTTGTGATGTGTGCTGGAGGGAAAAAAATTCTTCTGAGAAAATCTTGCATTCTGTACTTTGGCCTTTACCTCAGCCTTGATCCCAGGATTTGACCCAATCCCCCTGTACTCACCGCCCATTCTCAGCCCCTGCTCCTTATTCCCCCACTGTCACCCGCAGTTCCCCTGCTGTCGTTCCCTGCCCCCTGTGTCCTCCCTGTGTCCCCTGCCCCCCCTCGTGTCCCCCGTCTTCCCCCGTGTTCCCTGCCCCGTGTCCCCCCCGTGTTCCCTGCCCCCTGTGTCCCTCCCTGTGTTCCCCACCCCCCCGTATTCCCCGTGTTCCCCCGTGTTCCCTGCCCCCGTGTTCCCTGCCCCCTGTGTCCCCTGCCCCCTGTGTCCCCTGCCTCCTGTGTTCCCCGCCCCCCCCCCCGTGTTCCCCCTGTGTTCCCTGCCCCCTGTGTCCCCCCTGTGTTCCCTGCCCCCTGTGTTCCCCGTGTTCCCCGCCCCCCCCCTGTGTTCCCTGCCCCGTGTCCCTCACTGTGTTCCCTGCCTCCTGTGTTCCCCGCCCCCCCCCGTGTTCCCCTGTGTTCCCTGCCCCCTGTGTTCCCCCTGTGTTCCCTGCCTCCTGTGTTCCCCGCCTCCTGTGTTCCCCGCCCCCCCCCCGTGTTCCCCCTGTGTTCCCTGCCCCCTGTGTTCCCTGTGTTCCCTCCCTGTGTTCCCTGCCCCCTGTGTTCCCTGCCCCCTGTGTTCCCTGCCCCCTGTGTTCCCCGCCCCCCCTGTGTTCCCCTGTATTCCCCGCCCCCCCCTGTGTTCCCGCCCCCTATATTCCCTGCCCCCCCTGTGTTCCCCGCCCCCCCCTGTGTTCCCCCTGTGTTCCCCGCCCCCCCTGTGTTCCCCCTGTGTTCCCTGCCCCCTGTGTTCCCCGCCCCCCCCCCCCCCCGCCCCCCTGTGTTCCCCCTGTGCTCCCTGCCCCCTGTGTTCCCCGCCCCCCCCCCCTGTGTTCCCCCTGTGCTCCCCCCCCTGTGTTCCCCGCCCCCCCCCCTGTGTTCCCCTGTGTTCCCCGACCCCCCCACTGCGTTCCCCCTGTGTTCCCCGCCCCCCCCCCCACTGCGTTCCCCCTGTGTTCCCCCTGTGTTCCCTGCCCCGTGTTCCCCCTGTGTTCCCGCCCCTGTGTTCCCCGCCCCCTGTGTTCCCCCTGTGTCCCTCAGTGTTCCCTGCCCCCTGTGTCCCCCCTGTGTCCCTCAGTGTTCCCTGCCCCCTGTGTCCCCCCTGTGTCCCTCAGTGTTCCCTGCCCCCTGTGTCCCCCCTGTGTCCCTCCCTGTGTTCCCCCTGTGTTCCCTGCCCCCTGTGTTCCCCCTGTGTCCCTCCCTGTGTTCCCCCCCTGTGTTCCCCCTGTGTTCCCTGCCCCCTGTGTCCCCCCTGTGTCCCTCCCTGTGTTCCCTGCCCACTGTGTTCCCCCTGTGTCCCTCCCTGTGTTCCCTGCCCACTGTGTTCCCCCTGTGTCCCTCCCTGTGTTCCCTGCCCCCTGTGTGTCCCCTGTGTTCCCCGTATCCCTCCCTGTGTTCCCTGCCCCCTGTGTCCCTCCCTGTTTCCCCCTGTGTCCCTCCCTGTGTCCCTCCCTGTGTTCCCCGTGTCCCTCCCTGTGTTCCCCCTGTGTTCCCCCTGTGTCCCTCCCTGTGTCCCTCCCTGTGTTCCCCCTGTGTCCCTCCCTGTGTTCCCCCTGTGTCCCTCCCTGTGTTCCCCCTGTGTCCCTCCCTGTGTTCCCTGCCCCTGTGTTCCCCCTGTGTTCCCTGCCCCGTGTCCCCCCTGTGTCCCTCCCTGTGTTCCCCCTGTGTCCCCCCTGTGTTCCCCCTGTGTCCCTCCCTGTGTTCCCTGCCCCCTGTGTCCCTCCCTGTGTCCCCCCTGTGTCCCTCCCTGTGTCCCTCCCTGTGTTCCCCCTGTGTCCCTCCCTGTGTTCCCCCTGTGTCCCTCCCTGTGTTCCCTGCCCTCTGTGTTCCCCCTGTGTTCCCGCTGTGTCCCCCCTGTGTCCCTCCCTGTGTCCCTCCCTGTGTTCCCCCTGTGTTCCCCGTATCCCTCCCTGTGTTCCTCCCTGTGTTCCCCCTGTGTTCCCCGCCCCGTGTCCCTCCCTGTGTTCCCCCTGTGTCCCTCCCTGTGTTCCTGCCTGTGTTCCCCGTGTCCCTCCCTGTGTCCCCCCTGTGTTCCCTGCCCCCTGTGTCCCCCCTGTGTCCCTCCCTGTGTGTCCCGTGTCCCCCCTGTGTTCCCTGCCCCCCCTGTGTCCCCCTGTGTCCCCCCCCCGTGTCCCCCTGTGTCCCCCCCGTGTCCCCCTGTGTCCCTGCCCCCTGTCCCCCCTGTGTCCCCTGTGTTCCCCCCCCTGTGTCCCCCCCTGTGTCCCCCCTGTATTCCCCGCCCCCCGTGTCCCCCGCTGTCCCCGGGCCCGGGCCCTCGCTCAGACCTACCTCCGAATACTTCTGCACCATCCGGGCGATGTCGTCCCGCTCCTGCTGCCAGCCCGGCTTCTTCTTGCGCTGCCTCCTCAGCTGTTTGCTCTGCTCCTTCCTCTTCCCGGACTTCTTCTTCCACCTCTGGTAGTTGGACACGGGATCCTCCGGTCCGCCGCCGCCTCCGGCCCCGCGCGCGCCCATCATTAACCGACGAGCTCGAGACACGCCGCCTCCGCCGCGCACTGATGACGAAACCACCCCGACTCGAAAAACAGTCGCGCATTGATGACGCGTAAAAGTCACCTGATGTCGATGGATACCATGGCCCTGGGGAGCACGTGGAGGGGACAGGCGTGAGCACTTGCCACGTGGCCCAGATTGGGAGGAGGGAGGGAGGGTGGTTGGGTGGCGGTGGTGGTGGTTTTTGTTGTCAACGGCTTTGAGCGACGGTCTAATTTTTCACATTTTAATTTAATTCAACGCCGCGAAACGCGCTCTGGAGCCCTACCCTGCGTGAGGTGCGCTGGATAAATTACAATTGTCGTCGTGCTTTTCCCCCCCCCTCCTTCGAAGACCTTTTCCCAAGCACCAGGCTAAATTGGTTGCTCCGCTGCCCTTCGGAGGCAACGCAATGGGGTTTATATTGCAGGTCAACGTTCAACCTGGAGTCCTGTGGCTCAGTGGTTAGAGCACTCGCCTCGCAAGCGAAGACACCTGGGTTCAATTCCAGGCAGAGGGCGAAACCTTGGGCAAGTTTCCTTACTCCACACAGAGCCTAATAATAATCCCTCCAAAACCAAAAAAACAATAATAAATTGGTCATTTCAATCCACGACTGTTTGTGGGACATTGCTGTGCGCAATTGGCTGCCGCGTTTTTCCCACAAATATACGATCAATTCACTTTACAGTCTATTCTGTGAAGCGCTTTGAGACATTGAGAAGACGTGAAACGCATTATATCAAATGCAAAGATTATTATTATAAACCCAACACATGAGATCTACTGTCTGTGTATTTTAAAGAGTCCAGCCAAGCTAGCTCTTCTGTAAAGGTCCTCCCACCACTCTTGACAGAGGATCAGCTAGCTGATGAAGTTTGGGCAGCAGATGCTGAAAGACGTTACCTGGCGTCCGAGTTTGTGAACATGCACTCATACATGCAGCGCCTGGAATCCAGCTTGATTGGTTTACAGAGATAAGCAGCTACTGCTTAAACACCGCACCTCCAATTGGTGGAACCATCGCTCAATGTGTGCCCGAGCTGCGGACAGGAAGATGGTGTCAATGCACTCACAGATTTCATGTTGACATGTGTTTCCCACCAGAAAGCTTGTAAGGAGTTCCTGGTACCATCCATCTAGTGAGGGATCAAAGGTCCCAAGCAGATAAATAAAATACAATAAAAAAAATATCTGCTAGGGACCTTACAGCCCTCTGGCCTCAATATTGATATCAACAATTTCAGACCATAACAGCTCACATTCTCCCTCCCCCTCCTTGTGACCATTACCACATCATCGGTCTCAGACACACCTTTTCTCTCTCTGTCTGCTGCTTTGTTGCAATCCTTCCACCCCTCCCCATTTTGTTCTGCATCATCAACGTCTCTTTAATTCATCATCCCCTATCCTCTACCTCATTTTCTCCTTTGTCTTCCTTGCCCTACCTTCACCCTCTCTGTTAGCTCTTAAAAGCCTCTCCCTCCCAACATGCCCCAGTTCTGATGAAGGGTTGTGGAACCGAAATGTTGACTCACTTTCCTTTCTCCATAGTTGCTGCCTGACCTGCTGAATGTTCCCAGCAACTTCTGTTTTTGTTTTAAAAACAAATACGTGGCAATTCGCTTAAATGCTGCATGTTCCAACATTTACTTATTTTATTCTCTGCACTTGATTGATGTGTTCCTGTCCTATTAAGTAAAGACTACTATTGGTAGAGCAGCTGTTAGATAGCTTCACTGCTGAATAGTTCAAATGCAGTGATTGTTTTTGTTGGCAAACGTGTTTCATATCAAGGACCCACAAATATCCATAAGGTGAATGAGCAAATTATCTGGTGGCTACCAAAATACCGCGAAAACCCTTCTCTTTTTCAATAGTGTTGTGTGATCTTTTACAGTTCACCGGTTACGTGGACCTTGATTTAATGCTTCATCCAAAAATTGACACCGACAAATATTTAACCTGACCCTAACATTCAGTGCTCCGAGACACTCCACCACATGAAGGATGCTTTATAAATGAAAGTTGTAGTGTCACACTGGAGTGTCAAGTGGACAGTAACATATGGCTTGAACCTATACATTTCTGACGTAGCGTAAGAGTGAGGAATACCTGATAACATGTCAGTCTTTCTTGGAAAGAGAATATGCATTTAGTCTCAAACAGCCCAAATCCTATTTAAGATCTGGCTTTCAAGATGAAACCAAGGGGATTTTAAAATGGAGCACAATAGCCTGGGTTTGCCATTACCTCATGTTCAGTTGCAGTTTATTGGTAAAGAAAAAAAACTGTAGAAAATCTCACTTAAAACAATTCACTTTCATGCTGTGTCAATACCTCATTGTGTGATCTTCCTCATATCAGGATTCTGAACTGAGGAACTAAGCTGGCAGTCCAGTGTTGCGGACTGCTGCGTTGTAAGGAGGAGTTCTTTGGATGAGATGTAAAACTGTGGCATTTGTCTATGCAAATAAATGTTAAAGATCTCATGGAACAATTCGAAAAGAGGAGTTTCTCATGGAGATCTTGCCAACAATGCCCAAGGTAAAATGAGTCATTCATTTCACAAAATTACAAGATTGTTTCGAATGAAGTAAGTACTTCGGTCTATTTGACCTCATCCTTCCAGAACGCCAACACTACTCTCCCCCCATCACGGCATCAAGCTGTTTTTCAAACGAGTCCAACATTGTGGTTTCCCCACCCTTCCTGGCAACATGTTCTCATAGATGGTAGGTGAAAATATTTTTGGGAAGGGGCTGAATGGTAGGTGCCCTTTAAGACAGTTGCAGACTCTGTACCAGTGTTAAAGATGGCTGCTTACCCTTCCATTCCCCCCACGGCCCACATTCATTGGAGTCTGAACAGAAGAGGGTGGGGGCGACTATCTTTAAGGCTGGCAAGGAGCCTGCATGGTGAAGAGGAGGGGAAGAGAAGCAGCCATCTATCTATAGCTCACCTCACCTTAAGAGGTGAACTATAGATAGATTTGGGGGGGCTGAGCCCCCTCTAGTCACTTGTCACCAATGCGTGTTCTAATTGTTAATTACTTTCGGCATAAAAAGACCTTCCAGGTATCTGTTCTGAAATTGCCCTTTAAACCTATGTCCTCTTATTCTGCTATCTTGATGCATGCCAAAGTTTTCTGGGTGTCATTTTGAATCCCATTTAAAACGTTACACATCTCTTTCTATAAGGTTGCTTCTGAGATGTTGGCTGTTAAGACTGGAGAGCCTGAGTGTGGAGAGTTTAACCCTATCTTGTCGAATGGTTGCTCATAGCTCATTCCTTGTGCAAATTGTCTGCAGCATTTTATATTATTATTAAATTGGTTGCAGTATTTGCCTTCAAAGTACACAGTTACAAAACTCTACAGTAAATCCTCTGAAGCGCTTTTCATGGCGGTTTGCGGGACATTGCTGTATCAATTACAATCAGAAACTGGCAAACTGTGTATAATACAATACAAATTTACATTTATATAGCACGTTTCAAGTCGGGAGAACATCCCAAGGTGCTTAGCAGTCCTAGTTTGACACCTAAGCTGAGGAGTAGAGCCAAGAGAAGTGTGGAAGGGAAAGATGATCGAACGTATGTCAAAGAAGTATGTCTTGAGATGGACCTTGAACAAGGCGAGAGGGGGAGCAAGTCGGAGGGACTGTAAGATGGGGTTCCAAAGAGTGGGGACAGATAGGCTGAAGCCCAACTGTTGATAGTGGAGTGAGTAATGCAGGGAACATGAAGCAGGCCAGTGGTGCCCACTGAGTGAAGGAAGCAACCAAATCGGTACAGTTTGAACAGGTCACAGAGGGAGGGTGGACAAGACCACGGAGTGATATAAAGGATGAGTATCTTGAACTCAATATGGGGAGCCAGTGGAGCTGGTGGAGGTTGTGGGCGATAGGCTCGCGGAGCCTAGTGCAGGAAAGGATACAGGCTGCACAATCCTGAATAATCTGCATCTTGTGCAGAGAAGATTTTGGATAGTCTGGCAAACAGAGCATTGGTGTAGTTAACTCTGAAGCTGATAAGGATGGATTAGGATCTTGGTGGCCCAAGGGGAGAGGTAGTGGTGAAGGTGTGCAATATTTCGGAGGTGGGGGAAAGCTGAACAGGTCAGAGCATGGATGTAGGGATCAACTGCTGTTCAGTCACATGTTATAAATTGCAGCTTCTCATTCCAGGTGAGATATTGTTAGGCATGGGGTCCAAGCATGACATCTTCTCCTTATTTTCTCTGATCCTTAGGTACATGGTAAGATACTGGAGTGTCGTAAGGCCGTTCAATGCTATTATAATCTGTTCAGCATTGGAATAGTACATAATTTCTTCAAAACAGTTTTAATTATCCAATTTAAGCGGACTTTTGTGTTGCATCTCGCTCACAGGAATACTGCATAATTCTTCTCTTTACAAAAGTTTTCTGTGTCCCTCTGATCTGCTGTAAATTGCAATAATAATAATAATAATCCTTGCATTTGATATAGCACTCTTCACGTCGGGAGGATGTCCCAAAGCGCTTCACAGAACACACTGTAAAGTGAATTGACTGTATATTTGTGGGCGAACGCGACAGCCAATTGCGCACAGCAATGTCCCACAAACAGTCATAGATTGAAAATGACCAATTTATTATTCTTTTTGGTTTTGGAGGGATTATTATTAGGCATGTGGAGTAAGGAAACTTGCCCAAGGTTTCGCCCTCTGCCTGGAATTGAACTCAGGTCTCTCGCTTGCAAAGCGAGTGCTCTAACCAGGACTCATGAATAATAGTTTATTCACAGTCCTTTTCTGAGTGCTAGGATAGAAGAAAAGTCAAGAGTCCAAGCAAATCGTGTCCCTTTACTAACCTGTCTTACTCATGCAATATCCATTTTTTCCTCAATGTCATAAACGTTTTTGCCTTTGGTACTCCATCCCACATTCCCTTCACCTGTTGCCTCCCTTGCTCCTTCAAGGCATGTCTTAAGACAAAAACAGAGAGAGCTGGGAAAACTCAGCAGGTCGGGCAGCATCTACGGAGAAAGGAAAGTGAGTCAACGTTTCAGGTCCACGACCCTTCATCAGAACTGGAACATCAGTCTTAAGAACTACCTCTTTGACCACGCCTTCAGCCACCCTCCCTATCCTCCACCCTCTCTGATCTTAACTCCCCTGCTCAGGTCCAAATCCCTGACTGTCCAGTGCCTTGGGACGTCTTCCCAACATGAAAGGTGCTAAACAAATGTAATTTTGTATTGTATTGCCTCTTCTACCTCTCCTGGCTGATTGTTCCAAGTGTGAAGCTATGTTTTTTGCTGCATGATTGGTGGTGAATCACAGCAAGTTTGATGTTGATTCACAGCCAAACGGGGAGGGATGAATGGTGAATTGCGCTGTTGTTGGGTTCTTTAATATAGATTAGAAATAATGGAAGTCCAAGCAATGATCCTTATGAGATTCCACTTAGCACTCCCCCCCCCACCCACTTCTTGGGGGGAGGTAAGTGGGGTATCCTTATGGCTGAGCTGGCTTCTAGGTGATGTACATGGCACTGGAATGTCAGAATCAAGCCGATTCTCTGTAGCGGTCTCCATAGTCCGGTTCCTGAGTCAGGCGGGTCCACAGTATACATCAGCCCAGGATTTGGAGGAGCAGACCAGTTACTGGGAACAGGGATTCTTCCCACTCAGCTCCTGTTAACCCTACAAGCCAAGGGTCTAATGGGTAGGTTGGTCCTAACTGGAAAAGCAGCAGAAGTTTTGTCATATGCAGTTTTAGCCGATTAAACTCCAGCAGTATTTAATACATCCTCTGAGATCCCCAAGCCTTGGCTCATGCCAACCTGCATTTAGTACTCTTCAGAATTAGGTAAGTAGGGTGTGTCCCTCAAATTGTTTTTGAAAAAGTTGGAGTGTATGCAACTTGGCAGCTCATTCATAGGCATTTGAAGTACAGGGGTGTTGTGCTTCCATACTTGCCGACTGCTACCCCCACTTTCATACCTCCCGCTCACGAACTGTAGCACCTCACCTCCAGATCCTCTTTACTTCAACCACTGTTTAGAAGCTGACTTCAGCAGCCCCAATAACAAATTATTCCAGCACCACTGAGTTCATCTATTTTTCGATTTATTTTGTTGCTCAATTGACCAGTTTCCTCTGTTTTCTTAATTTCATAAAATATGTTTCTATGTGGTCAACTGCACTATTTGTCTTTATTATTTAGTTATTAGGGTTGTTTTAATCTCAGATTTAATTTCTTTGATACAACTAAGGTTGCTGTTAACGTTCCTGTTGTACTAAATTAACAACTTCACTTTTCAACCATTTCACTGTATTGCAAACAGCATTGCATTCATATTTTTATGCACTTATTGTAATTGCCCACAACAAACACGGTTCACTCCATTTTACAGCATATCCTGTGAAGAATTTTGAGATGTCTTCCTTACATGAAAGGTGATATATCAAACATAAGGATTATTATTATTTAATACTATCTGTCAGAAAGTGATAGACTAGGGCTGAGGATTGTTAACTAAATACAACTGAATGAGAATGTTTGAAGCAAAAAGCATTAATGAATTCAAGAGAAAACTTGATGCACACCTGAGGAACAATAGAGCAGAGTGCTCTAAGAGAGGTGATTAGAAGGGTTGGGAGCTTGCGAGAACACAAACACCAACATGGACTATTTTGAGCCGAATAGACTGTTTCGGTGCCATATCACTCTAGATAATTCTGTGTAACTATGAGAATTAAGTCTCTTGCAATAGGCCATTTTGCAAAACGTGACGTTCAGAAAAAATCAACAGAGCTTGACCTGAAGATCAAATATCTTCTCATTACCTTCAGTTGCTTTGACTAAAAGGGTTTCTTATCACATTTCTTGTGTTAATTAATACCAACAAACTTTATCTCACTGTCTGACTCCACTCAGGATGCTCAGCAAATCAAAGAATTCAGACACCACTACAAAAGCCAAAATAGAAGATTAAGAACAACATTTGGCATACAAGAATCTCCATTATAACAAAAACAAATCTTTTCCTTTTTCAGTTAAAATGGTTGGCTGAATATTTGTGGTCATTATAGTGAAGAATCATATCAGTGAACTTAAGGGAACCTGATATCATCAGCAAACACTTCTAGGTTGGATACATCACAGGATATTCCTACTATAATGCTCTCCGTACTTTGTTCCAACGTATCTTTTTTCTCCTGTGAATCTCATGCCCTAAAGGCAAGGGATATTGATACCAAAAAGTAGATTGTTTGCAATCCAAATTAAAAGATTCCTTAAACGTTGACTATAAATACCCAGATCTACTGTAGGTGGACCCTCGCCTACTCTCCCCACTGCCGCTCTAAATACAAATACAAACTAAATGTCCTGAAATCCATTTGAATCTTGATCGTTCAACTGTCTATTAGTGGGATCACAGTTTTACTCCATTTTGGAAATCCAGTGTCCTGCTAACCACAAACCACAATCCACAAGGGAAATTGAACGCATCAGGATTTCAGCAGGAGGGGGAAGGGGATTTGTTTCCTGGATATCCACATGTCATTTATTGCTTAATATCTCTTAATTAATTGGCTACTGTATTTGCCCACAAAGTACACAGTCACTACACTTTACAGTATATTCTGTGAAGCGATTTGAGACGTCTAAACAACGTGATAAGGTGCTATAACAACAACAACAACAAAATTACATTTAGATAGCGCCTTTCACATCGGGAGGAGTCCCAAGGCGCTGGACAGAGTTTCGGACTCGAGCTGGGGGTTGGAATCGGGGAGGGCGGATGGGCAAGCGGGGATATCGAAAGCACAGTCGAAGAGAAGGGTCTTGAGATGGGTCTTGAAGGAGGCAAGGGAGGGAGCAAGGTGGAGGGAGAGAGTGGGAGCAAAGTGGCAGAAGGCCTGCCCGCCAATAGTGGGGCGAACGGGGTGGGGGACATGAAGCAGGCTGGAGCTCGCTGAGCGGAGGGAACAGGCAGGATGGTAGAGGGTTAGGAGGTTGCAGAGGTAGGGGGGAGCAAGACCGTGGGGTTTGAAGGTGAGGACCAGGATCTTGAACTGTATCCTCTGTGTGATGGAGTCTGGCAAGGATGGAGGTGATAGGGTCACGGAGTCTGGTGCGGGAGAGGACACGGGCTGCAGAGTTCTGGATGATCTGCAGCCTATGGAGGGAGGAGTTGGGAAGGCCATAATGAGTTTTCATAGTCAAGCCTGGATGTTATGAATGCGTGTATGAGGGTTTCAGCGGTGTGAGACAGTGGCAGAACCAAACGATGTTGTGGAGGTTGGGGAAGGCAGAGTGGGTCATGGCATGGATGTAGAGTAGAAAGGATAGTTGAGGGTCAAACAAGATCCTAAGGTTCCGGACTGGCTTAGTAAGGTGGAGTGCGCAACCATGGATGGTGATGCTGTCAGCACCTGAGGTGTGGAGGCGCTGATGGGAGCCAATCAGGAGAGCCTTGATCTTGTTGACGTTCAACTGAAGAAAATTAGCAAATGCAAGGATTATTATTATTA
Source organism: Callorhinchus milii (assembly GCF_018977255.1). NCBI lineage: Eukaryota > Metazoa > Chordata > Chondrichthyes > Chimaeriformes > Callorhinchidae > Callorhinchus > Callorhinchus milii. The sequence continues at coordinate 65,331,590 of NW_024704745.1, read as the reverse complement.
TTGACATCTTTATTTAGTTGACTTAGATAAAGCAAATATAACTTGAATGTTTAGTGACCTTTGAGTTCCTCAAGTTAGGGTGTATCTGCATGTTACATCTTTTTTATACAGTATTTGTTCACAACTTTTAATGTCACACCTCTGCACTGTTGGCTTTTAGACCACATTTTACCAGGGAGCAGTATTAGTTATTGTTTGAGCTAACCGCTGTACTTACTGAACTTCAAAGGGTTTCTGGCTGACATGTTTTGACAAGTCGCATTTGTCAAGACTTTTTCATGAATAAGCAAAGTAGCTGTCATAAAAATAAATCACTATCTGAACTCCTCCTTTATTGTCAGGAGTCATAGCGCTCCTCCTAGTTACAGTTTCTCAGAATAGTTTAGTCGGGTGTCTTCCTCTTCAAAGGCCATCACGGAATGGGAGATCTGTTTGCTTTGAAACATTTTCTACAGATTTAAATCCATGCAAGTTATCTGAGGTGTGCGGAGTAGAGCCTCTGATGAGTGCAGCGAACATGGAACAGAACTCCTTAATTAAAGGACGACAATTTGGATCTCTGATGTGCTGTCTGTAAGGCGAGATCCAGCGCCTGTGAGGAACCAGAAAGGAGTGACAGTGAGTTATTGTTACATTAGACATGAAATGATCAATAAATCTTTAAATGAACAACAATAAGCGATAAGGTTTATTAAACTGATGGATAACCACTGTTTTATTAAGCTAATGGATAACAGCTGTTTTCCTGGTTGTGTCAGAAAGCAAAGGTTTCTTCTGGAAAAGACATGCTATTTTGTTAAGTTGTGAATAGGTCAGGCAGTTTACTTGTGCTGCAACATTTTTAGAAGCCTGTAAGAACCAACTTTGAATATTTTTACAAGGTGGAGTCAGGAAATGCCTGTATTAACCCCCATGAATTGGGTCAGTTTGTATTGAAACCTCTGTTACTTAAACTCAAATGTAGAAAAATTTTACCATTTTACACTTGGGTCACAAGACTTGTGATTTGCTTTGACGGAGGTTTATGTCTCGTGGAGGGGAGGAGGGAGTCTGCCTCTTGTTAACTGCTATGCGGGTAAAGAAAACCAGGTCCACAATTCTACCTATTCTTAGCCTGTAAAAAACATTTTATCTTAAAATTTAAGATTACACAAGATTGTAGAAAATGATTTGATTCAGTCTCAATTCGGAAGCCATTTTCCCACAGCTTTTAAAAAGAACCAGCCACTCTCAAATTAAACCTGAATTGAAGGATAAAAAAACAAACAAATAAATATTCTGTTTATTTGAGGTGAGACATCAAACCGAGGTCGCATCTGTGTTCAGGCAGAAGTCAAAAATCCCATGGCATTATTCGAATAAAGAAAGCAGTTTCTTTCTTCCAGTGTCCTGGCCAACAATCCCCCAAATTAAAATTAGTTACTCACTCCACGGCTATTTGTGGGACATTGCTGTGCATATAATACACAGTCAAATCCACTTTACAATATTCTACGAAGTGCTTTGAGACATCTTGATGATGTGATAAGAAGCTATATCAAATGTAAGAATTATTGTGGAGTCTTGTAATACAATACTTGGACAAGTTTCCTTACTCCACATGCCTCTGTTTACCTAGCAGTAATTAGTAGTAATAATAATCCTTGCATTTGATATAGCGTTTTTCATGTCTTGTAGACATCTCAAAGCGCTTCACAGAATACGCTGTAAAGTGAAATTGACTGTATATTTGTGGGCGAAACGCAGCAGCCAATTGCGCACAGCAGCGTCCCACAAACAATCGTGGATTAAAAATGACCAATTTGTTATTGTTTCGTTTTTTGGAGGGATTATTATTAGGCGTGTGGAGTAAGGAAACTTGCCTTAAAAAAAGAAAAAAGTAAGAACCTGATTGTTAGTCAATTGGCGGATTGCTTTTCCGGGGGTAATAATCCCTTCAACAATTTTTTTAAAATAATAATTTGGTCATTCAATCCACAACTGTTTGTGGGACACTGTTGGGTGCAATTGGCTGCTGCGTTTCATCCACAAAACACACAATCAATCCACTTTGCAATATATTTTGAGATGTGCTTTGAGATGCCTCAATGATGTGAAAAGGCACTTTATTGAATGCAGCTATTATTATTATTATTATTAAAAGTCCTGATGTGATGCAAGAATTCTCCAAATGCAGCAAAAAGGTGGTTGCATTTTTGAAGAAAATTTATTTAGTGCTGCAGGAGTTCTGTGCAAAGAGAAAAGTTAAATCAGATAAAGAGTGAAGACTGGCATCCCACACCCTGCTTGTTTCTCCAAACCCCACCTGCTCTCCGCTCAGAACTGTTTACAGATCCACTTACTTGGATCCACAACTTGGATATCAGGTTTCTTTAGAAAATTCCTAGGTACTGAACTTTGATAACATGCGCTCTACACTTGACTAACCATCCGGAATTAGTAACCAGAAAAATCAGAAAAGGTTCCAGCTCCTGAGGCCCCAATGCCATAAAAATAATCCTTGCATTTGATAGCGCCTTACCACGCAATTGAGGTGTCTCAAAGCGGTTCGCAGAATATACTGTAAAATGAACTGACTGTGTATTTTGAGGGCGAAAATTGCACTGTATATTTTGAGGGCAGCCAATTGCACACAGCAATGTTCCTCAAGCGGTCGTGGATTGAAGTGACCAATTCCACAAACACTCGTGGATTGAGTGATCAAATTTGTTTCATATATATATAAAGGGATTATTATAAAGGGAAAGCAACTTGCCATAGACTAATAACCAAGTTCTATTTTGGAGTAAGGAAACTTAAGTCTGGACTTAAGTTCAGTTTTATTATTTAGTCTTAATTTGGATGCCAGTTTTCCAGTGCACTAGTGGGAGATCGCTGCATTACTGGTAGACATTAAAGATCCCAATTTCTCCCAATAATCTGGCCAACAATCCCCTAAATAAAAATTGGTCATGAACTTCAGGGCAGTTTGTTGGGTGTAAATTGGCTGCTATATACACAATCACTTTATAGTAAATCCTGTGAAACGCTTTGAGACTTTGCAACAACATGATAAGGCACTACTTTCAAAAGCAAGGATTGTTATTTTGGAATTTTACAAAATCCTACATACATTTTAAGATAGCGATTTTAAAGTCAAGAACATGAGAAATTTTGGGCGACTGATCTTTCTTTGTCAGTGATCCTGCTGGAGATGTGATCAGGTGAAGCCTGCATTAGGTTTGGCTGCAGTATCCAATATACGTCAATGATCGTCACAAAGCCAGATATAAAACCAGGTTCATCCAGCATTATTCAGGAGAGGAGTAATTTGGAGGGAAAAATAAATCACTCTATGGGATCTATATTGTTGCCATATTTTCAAACTCTGCAGACAATTTACTAAATTGACATAGTTAAAATGGTATGTGATATTTCAGCATTGATTGCTACATTGAAGTTGCCCTTTAATATATCACAATGGATTCAAACAAGAAGGCCCTCGGGTTATACAAAGACTGGCGTTTCTCCATCAGCAAGTGGGGGAGGATTCTGTCACTGCTGAAGGTATTCTGATGGCGGTTCTACCGGGTTCTGTCCTCCCTATCTGGCCATCATTGATGTTTCAGCCTTGAGAGTGGGCTATTACAGTGTGGCAGATATTACAATGCAGTGCAGCCTGAGTTCATGTTGTAATCTGGGTATCACATGCTCAGATAGGCAGATGTTGCATATGTGACATGTCCACACGTTTATCATGGGGGTGATGTGGTATAAACGCATCTGAGGGGTGATTTACATGTTGGAATGGGAGGAAGGGACATTCTTGCTGCTAGAAGTCAGAACTGAATAAGAAATCTAATGTGTTTATTTAAATTTCCAAAAATATGTACGGGCAGCAACTGTAAACAGAGCAGGCAGCTGATTGCATGCAGCTCTGCCTCAGAAGAACAGGCGGCCTTGATCTAATTTAATGTCTCATCTGAAAGACAGCACCTCTAACAATGCAGCGCACCTCCAATTGCATTAGACCCTCAGCCTAGGTTATGTGAGTTCAAAGTCCTGTCATGGGGCTTAAACTCATGACCTACAGACTTAGAGACAAGAGTGCTACCACATGAGCCAGGCTGACATGCTCAAAACAGTCACTACTCTCGCCAGTAACTACTGTAAAGCATGTTAAATGTTTTTACAGGATAAAACACATATAGAGTCATTTCATTTTACAGTGTATCCTGTGAAGCACTTTAAGACGTTCTCCCAATGTGGAGGGTACTATATCAAATGTAAGGATTATTTTTAATAAGATTCTATAAGAATGCAAAGTTAGCCTTTGTAGAGCTTTCTCTCCCCAATAGTCAGCTATTCCATTTCTTTAAATCTGTTAATCTGCTGAGAGGAAGGGGTGTTTGGACATGTTTAAAGTTGGAATGTCAACATTATACTTAATGCCGTCTGTGTCCCTGTTTCTTGTATATTTTTGTAATGTCCTGGACAAAAACCATGCCTTCTATTTTTGGAGCTTGCAGCATGAGATTTGGCTGAAACCCCAATGACTTGAAAATGCTGATGAGGCAGATAGTCAGTTATGTAATGAATAATAATAATCCTTGCATTTGATATAGTGCTTTATCACATTTTCTGGACGTCTCAAAGCGTTTCACAGAATATACTGTAAAGTGAATTGACTGTGTATTTTGTTGGCGAAATGTGGCAGCCAATTGCGCACAGCAGTGTCCCACAAACATTCGTGGATTGAAGTGACCAATTTATTATTTTTATTTTGAAGGGATTATTACTCCCGGAAAAGCAATCCGTCAATCGACTAACAACTGGGTTCTTACTTACTGCTAGGTAAGTAGAGGTGTGTGGAGTAAGAAAACTTGCCCAACATTTCACCCTACCGGGAATCAAACCCAGGTCTCTTGGGGGGCGAGTGCTCTAACCACTGAGCTACAGGATCTCAGTTTATGAGGTACAGCAAAGTATCAGCCGATTAATATGGTGTTTCATATATAGTATTCTTCTGTGACTTATATGCCAAAGATACGTGTGTTAGTTATGACCATTTCCATGGTTCTGCAGTTCAGGAATACAGGTAGGCAGACAGGGGGAAATCCCTGCCTTGTTCCACTATGGATGGGGAAGGTGGGGAAAGCATTCACTGAGGAGGAAGGCCGGAACCAAAAGATTTTAATCCAGTATTTAAAAGATTACATTGGGAAGTTGCTCAAATGCCGACTCTATTCACAGGCAGCCCCAGGGCACGTGGAGCAATGGTAACAACAACAACAACAAATTACATTTATATAGCGCTTTTCACATCGGACGGATGTCCCAAGTGGTTGGCAATGCTGGTAGCATTGATGTAGTACATTGAGTTATTGCCTGTTCCCTGACAGCGTTTTTTTTGGTCAGCCAGGTGTCTGACACGCAGAAACCCATCCATCATCATGCTTAAGAGTATTTAAACCAAGCTGAGAATTCCATGCATCCAAGGTACTGTTAGAGTCCAGCCAACTAAAACAGCTTGTCCAGCTAGGACTACTGTACCCGTTAGGGCTTTGGCTTCTAGGGGGATGATCTCCTGCCCTCAGTGACTGGTCTACACTTCCTGCCAATGAGCCATGCTGGCTATGCTGTTATCATCAGTGCGCTGGAGTACTGTGGACCCACCTAGCTCAGGAACCAAACAACCGAGACTGCCACAGAGGGCTGACTCAATTCTGACATTCTGTTGCCAAATATGTCACCTTACAGTATGAAGGCGAAGATTTTGTATACCTGAGGAAGCCGAAAAATGAGAGAGAGGATTAAGGTGGGTGGAGATTCATGCTGAGTATAAACATTAAGTCGAATGCCTATTTCAATGGTGTAACCATCTACGTTATTCTTTGTAACTATATATTTTTGGTTGAAATTTTACAATCACAGTTGTGAGGGATATTGGCTGATAGGATTTTGCAGACAGTGGTCCACATTTCATACTATTATTTCAGACAGTCTCTGAAATTGAACAGCGCTCTCTCTCTAGGACTAAACCAAAGCTAATAACTCGGGGAGAAACATTGCATTGACTGCAAATTCAGCAAGTCAACAAAAGTCCAAAGTTCCTGGAATACATTAGAATTCCATGGAAGGGATTAACGATCGAATGGATAGTGATAAAGTGAAAAGCAAAGGTGCAAAGTACATCAACAGATTTTCTATCAACAGTTATAGCATCAACAGTTATAGCTAGTATACAATATACAGTATTATCAAATATTATATCAAATATATAACATATAGTATTCTCAAATACTATATATAATAATATATGAATAATATTTGATATATTAGGTCATTGAAATGTTTCAAATCGCTTTACAGGATTTTAGTGTGAAGTGTAAAGACTATATTTGCAGGTGAATGCTAATTTGTAGAGCGATTTCCCACAAATGTCCTTGGAAGTGAATGGCCAATCATTGACACAGATTACTGAGGAAATTCCCTCCTCTTTTCAAATAATACCATGGGAGCTTTAACCTCTAACTGAACAGCAGACAGGGCCCCAGGTTAACGTCTCATCCAAAGGACTGCACCTCCGTCAATGCAGCATTTCCCTGGCAATGCATTTGATTTAAATACAATTCCTTGATATTTTTTTGCTCCTCTCTTCGGTATCTTTTATCTCTTCCCCTAAGACAATTTTTTCCTGCATAATACACTTTGTATTATGTACTGTGAAATGCTTTGAGAAATCCCCCTGATGTGAAAGGTGCTATATCAAATGTAAGGATTATTATTATGATTATAGTTTTCTATCAGTTGCAGACTGGACCTTTCAGTATAGTGCTGGATAACCTTTGTGAAATGCTTCATGGCATATAATGTTTATTTTGTATCTTTCAGACCCTCCTCTTCGACTGTACCTTCGGTCATCTTCCTACCCCTATCCTCCCTGCCCCACCCATCCTGATCCCAACCACTAGCTCGGATGTGGATCCCTAACTGTCCAGCGTCTTTGTTATGTCCTCCTGACATGAAAGATGCTATACAAATGTAATTTGTTGTTGTAGGTCATATATTCATGTGGAAACTGCCTTGACTGAGTCAGTTACAGCAGAGAAATTATTGTACATGCTCCACATTAATATTGTACTCGCACTATTGTCCAATATTTGCATTCAGAATAATGCATCTATACAATGCAATGGGGGGGGAGAGGGATTTGCACATACTGCAGTCCGGAAGATTGTTGGTCAATCTACACTTATATCTTTATCTAATTCCCTGTCAAAGTTACTGACACAGTCTGACTCCTCTTGTATTTACATTTGATTTAGCACCTTTCACATCAGGAGGACAACTCAAGCACTTCACAGGATTACTTCAAAGTGTAGTGATTGTATATTTTGCAGACAAACACAGCAGCCAATTTGCACATTGCATTAATTCATAAACATCCATGAAGTGAATGATTAATTTTATCTAGAAGAATGTAGGGGGGCAGGACACCCTGAGAAGCTCCTTTCTCTTTAAAGAGCCATGCGATCTTTAACAACAACAAAATTACATTTGTATAGAGCCTTTCAAGTCAAGAGGATGTCCCAAGACGCTGGACAGTGTACAGCATTTCAGGTCGGGGGACATGGAGCAGGCCAGAGCCGGCTGAGCGGAGGCAGCAGGCGGGTTGGTAGGGGGTTAGGAGGTCGCATAGGTAGGGTGGGGCAAGGCCATGGAGAGCTTTGTATGTGAGGACCAGGATCTTGAACTGGATCATCTGAAGGATAGGGAGCCAATGGAGTCAGGCGAGAATGGGGGAGATGGAGTCACGGAGTTTCGTGCGGGAGAGGACACGGGCTGCAGAGTTCTGGATTATCTGCAGCCTGTGGAGGGAGGAAGGCCGACAAGCAGGGCGTTTGCATAGTTGAGCCTGGAGGTGATGAAGGCATGAACAAGAGTTTCAGTGGCCTGAGGAGTGAGGTAGTGGCAGAGTCGGGCGCTATTACGGAGATGAAGAAAGGCAGAGTGGGTCATGGCTTGGATGTGGGGAAGAAGACAGTTGAGGGTCGAACAAGACACCGAGGTTCCTGGCTGACTTGGTGAGTTGAAGTGTGCAACCATGGAGGTTGATGCTGCCAGTGTCTGAGGTGCTAAGGCGCTGGCGCGAGCCAATCAGGAGGGCCTCAGTCTTGTTCACATTCAACTGTAGGAAATTTCTTAACAGACAGGTTGGACCTCATTTTAACATCTTGTCTGAAAGATACTGCCTCTAACTATGCAGCACTCCTCCAACACTGCTCTGAGGTGTCAGCCTAGACTGTGAATGCAAAGCCCCGACATGGGGCTTGAACCCACAACCTTCCGACTCGGAGGTGAGATTGCTATCAACTGAGCCAGGCTGACACCCAAGGTGCAACTTATGTTCTATTTGATGCGTCCTTTTACTTAATCAATTGTAGCTAAATTCAGAACAAATTACTTTTAAATAACTAAAATAGCTTTGTGCTGTCTTCATAGTGAATGATAATTACTCCCTAAACTATGTAGTCATAGCAAGTTGACATTTAGAAGATAGGGTAGATTTGTGAATAATATAACACAGGATACTAAACATACTTCGGATTCAACTTGTAGTGCACTTGGTAAACACACATCAAAAATGTGGAAGTGTCGCTTTGTCTTATTTTAGCAGAGTTATTCAGATTTATAAACTGACAGTTTAATCCAGGGAAAGCAAATTTAAAGATGGTGTAAAATTTATGAAAGAGGGTCATTTGTTTCAGGATCAAAACACAACTTTGCAGACTGTATATTATATATTATTATATATCTAACAGAGAACTTATAACTATTGTTTCAGTTTTGATTCCACTGTGCACCTAGCATCTCTACAAATAATTTCAGTAGAGACCACACCCATTTTGCAGATTTCTCTCTTTCCTGTCAACAAAAATATAAATTATACCCCATAGCCTGTTTTGCAACAACTTTAGGTGTTGACAGGTACATGTCTGTAGCACTCACTTTTCAATGAGTGACGATTGTGGTTCACAGCTGGACCTTGAAACTCCAGGCTGGGCTGACACTCCAATACTGTCCCCAATAAAGTAAGAATCTACTGAGGAATGTAGGTCTTTATAAATAACTAGATGTACTAGTTGCAGCTATGCTTGCAACCAAAGGATCCAATATGGAAGGTAGATTGAAACACTTCATCTTCATCTATACTCATTTGGGAGGACTCCTGTGTGAAGATGCCTTTTGGGTGGACTCAGTGGGAGGACTCGGTGCTTTAAAAATGTAATTTTGTTGTTGTTGCCATGGCTTAGCTTCATCTGTGTTCTTTATTTTGTTCCCAAACTTGGCTATTTGCGCAAGTGACGCAAGATGCCACAGCGCCACGGTCAGCCAGTGCGGCCATCAGGTGTAACTGCAGAGAAAAACGCAAAACTGAAATAAGTTTTAGATCATAACTCATGGATGATAGGAGATACCCGAAAACAAATATGCCCATGTCATTCCCAGATGCAAGACCTTTCCAATGAATGTAAATCACGTCTCTATGTCATTCGGTTATTGAGATCCTTCTTGAAGCGCAGACAGACATTGTCGTTGTATTAGTATATATATAATAATCCTTGCATTTGATATAGTGCCTTATCACATCTTCAAAATGTCTCAAAGCACTTCACAGAATATACTGTAATAATAATAATCCTTACAGTATATTCTCTTGCTGTGCATTGCTAGAGTTGTCATCCTTCAAATGAGACATTATACCCAGGTCCTGTCTGCCTGTTCAGGTGGATGTTAAAGATCCCATGACAATACCGCAATGCTTTGTGTAGCAGCCATTTGTTATTTAAGGTATTAAGGAACGTGCATGTTATGAACAATGTTATTTTAATATAGAAGTGAGGACTAATTAGCACAGTTCATTAAGGTTGATGTCAATAGCACAGAAACTATTCCCTTCACATTTCAGAAGGTCAAAGATAAGATTTTGAGGTATTGGGACCAGTGCTTCTGAAATCCTTACACAAATTTTAGTTAATTATGATACTGTATTAACATATTACTTTCAGATATGCCCTTTAATTTTCATAAACAAATAACTTGCTGTTTGCTGGTTGCTATGAAAATTTTATCGTATAACTAATTAGCATATTTTATTAGTTTTTTCATCCTATGAGTATAATGGATATTGTGCTGAGCGTCACAATTTTTTTGAGAAAATCTAATTTGTAATTAACTCAGTGTGCATAGCACACCACAAATAGCGTGATTCACCAGATCACAAGATTGATTTGGATGAAGAAGGCCCTTCAGGCTATCTGATCTGTCCAGAATACCCATCTTCCCATCACAGCATCAAGCTTTTTTTTAAAACGAGTCCAGCAACCAGGTCCTTAACCACCGTTCCTTGCAACGTATTCCAGTTTGGATAACAACAACAACTTGCATTTATATATCATCCTATAAAAATTAAGTCTTGTAGCTCAGTAGTTAGAGCACTCACCTTGCAAGCAAGAAGACCTGAGTTTGATTCCCCGCAGGGCAAAACGTTAGGCAAGTTTCCTTCTCCACACGCCTCTGTTTGCCTTGCAGTAAGTAGGAACCTGGTTATTAGTCGATTGGCGGATCGATTTTCTGGGGGTAATAATTCCTTAAAAAAAATTGGTAACTTCAATCCACGTCTGTTTGTGGGACACTGCTGTACACAATTGGCTGTCACGTTTACCCACAAAATATACATTCAATTCACTTTACAGTGTATTCTGTGAAGCGCTTTGAGACGCCTCAAAGACTTGATAATGTGCTATATCAAATATAAAGATTATTATTATTATCCTTCACTCGTGGCAGTGTCTCGGAGCGCTTAACGGTGTTGGAGCCTGCTGGCAAGCCGCGGAGAGGGCGGAGGTGACCAGAATTACGGTGGAAGAGGAAGGTCTTCACTTGTGATCTAAAAGAAGGGAGGGAGGGGCCAAGGCGATGGGATTGGTGAGAGAGTTCTGAAGTCTTGGGGCATAGTGGCTGAATATGCGGCTGACAATGGTGGAGCAGATGGAACGAGGGACAAACAGGAGGCCAGAGCCAGCGAGTGGAGGCAGCGGGTAGTAGAGTGTGGAGAAAGTAGGTCACAAAAGTAGGGAGGTGCCAGGGTATGAAGGGATTTGTAGACGAGTGAGGGGATCCTGAAATCGATAAAAGAAATTCTGGTCATATTTAGTTGTGAAGCACAGTTGTGATGGGGATTAAATACCATGAATGCCTTTGTGAATTAAAACCACTTATATTCCCAGAGATGTATAAGATATTTATTGCATTTAACATGCAATCATCAAGCAATCTGATTGTACCAGATATGTTATAAAATATGTAAATTACTACGTTTTAGGAAAAGCCGGTTTTTAAGATTCATTCCCTATAATTGGGTGTGTCTGGTTGAGATCTTCTCTTCAATCTTTTAAACATGCTTTCATGATGGGGTGTGTCATTTTTAATGATCATGAGATGTTAAACCAAGGTTCCGCCCATCAGGAAGGGTAGAAATTAAAGATCCCATGGCACTATTCTGAGAAGAGGTTTTCTCCTATTTTACTGGCTAAAAAAACCCGAGATAAAATTGATCAATCCCCTCATGGCTGTTTGTGAGCCATTACTGCGGGCAAAATTGGCTGCCACATTCACCTACAAATACACAGTCACTTCACTTTACGATTCTTCTTTCGTATGGTAAGAGAGGTGATTAGCAACATGGAAATAATGAAGTCCAGATTGGTAGCTTCAAAATTGGCTTGGTGTACGACTAAGATGCAGCTGGCAAATGATCGAAGCTGGCACTGATTTACACTGTGGTGAATAATTCACGACTGGTATCTGCAGTCGCATTATCCATTGCCTCTCACCTTCCAGAGGTGTAAGAAATGACCATCTCTGCCATGCCATGTACTGAAAAGTGGCTATATCAAATGCAAGGATTATTATATTATTTTATTATTATTGATAAAACCTAAACAAGTTTCAACCTTTTTTCGAACTGGCAGTAAGTAAAGATCTCTGCAATTAATAACAGAATGGGAAGCGGCTGGTGCCTGTGAATGAGGACGCTTAACTATAAATCCTATGGAGAACTTTGAGATGTTCCGAGGACGTGAAAGACATTATATCAAATGCATGCATTAGTTATTATAATATTAGGCCCCTTAAATAAACCACTAGGTGGTGCACAAGACAGGGTAACTCCTGTCATCATTGAACCTCAGAATGGAACTGAGGATTTACAGAATGTAAATATAGGTATTGCAGAATATAAACCTACATCCTTATTATGGTTGTAAAGCAAATGCAACATCCTGCATTGACGGTCAAACCTTTTTTAATCATTTAATTTTAAAAAGAAACAGATTTATCTTATTTGATTGCTAAAAATAGCAATACAAATAATACTCCTTGTACAGATCCATTTGCATTGGGAACACACCTCAAAGGGAGTCACGGGATTAACTGTAAAATGTAGTGATTATATTTTTGTAGGCAAATGCAACAGCTAATTTTATGCTCAGCAGTATCCCATAATCAGACAGAAAGTGAATGACCAATTGAGAAACTGCACAAAATTAGCTGCTGCATTTACCTACGAAAATATATTCACCACACGTTAATCATTTGGCTGATATCCAAACCGCCTTGGGATTTGGGTATCTTTTGACACTCAAATTCCAAATCTTCATTGTCGTTAATGGTAATCAAAATTGTAAGTCGTAAAAGGCGCTGTATAAATGGAAATTGTATTTCATTAAAGATAGATTCTCATTATAAGAACAAAGAGAATCTTAATATTCACCGCATTATTAGGTAAGGCAGTAGTAATATCATCCCTATTGTAGTCCTATTTTGAATCTTGAAAGTCCTATTTTGAATCTTGAAAGTCCTATTTTGAATATCATTTGAATTGCATTGCATTCAAATGTAAATTCCCAATTGCACATATGAAGTCAATGGAAAGGATAGTTTTCACAGTTCACTGTTGCACACTTTTAGGATCTAACAAATATATGGTATCGCCAGAAGCACGGGAGGTTTTGCAATCTATCTTTAGACCATGTGCAGACTAGTAGAGGAATAATTGAGTATTATTGCTCTTGTTATTTAAGGTGTGGATTGGTTGATTTCAAGTAACAGCAACACCTTGTTGTGACAGAGGGAATGTAGCAAATGAATCTCCACTGTTGTGGTGGTTCAGTTCTACAGACCTGATTTACAAGTCTTTAAGTATTGCCTTAATTGCAGGCCACAACTCTTATATAATTCTTTTGGCAATGTTGTACTCGTGGTGTTATATTTCGACTTACTCAGCAATTTACAAAAGAAAACATAAATTTATTTATCAGTGTTAAGAATACAAGCAGGATAAGCAATTTTGAGTGGACAACAATCCACCAGCAACTTGCATTTGTAGAGCATAATAATAATAATAATAATAATCCTTACATTTGATATAGCGCTTTTCACGTCGAGAGGACGTCCCAAAGCGCTTCACAGAACACACTGTAAAGTGAATTGACTGTATATTTGTGGGTGAACGTGGCAGCCAATTGCGCACAGCAATGTCCCACAAACAGTCGTAGATTGAAAATGACCAATTTATTATTGTTTTTGGTTTTGGAGGGATTATTATTAGGCTCTTATTATTAAGCATCCTTCAAATAGAGCAATGTCTCGGAGCGCTTTACAGAGGCAGTGTCAGAAACCGAGCAGGGAGGAGAAGACAAGAAGTGACCTTAGGCACGACCAAAGAAGTAGTTTTTTAAGCTTCTTTTTGTAAAGTGAGAGGAGCCAAGACAGAGGGGTTGAGGGAGGGAGTTCCATAGGGTGGAGTGTAGTGGCTGAAGACTCTGCCACTCGTCTTGAGATGAAAGGTTTGCCGAGTGGAAAGAACGAGCAGAAAAATGAGGTTGGAGAAGATCACAGTGGGCGGTCTGAGTCTGTGAAGGGATTTATAAGTGCGGATCTTGAAGATGATTCCTTGGAGCCAGGGAAATAGTAGAACTCGAGGATGATGGACCTGAGGAGGTTGGTGAGGAGGGCAGCTGAAAATTCAAGTGAGGAGGTGAGGACTGTGTTGTTTAGGGTTCTGGCCATATTAAGCATGAGAAAGCAATAGATGTGGGCAACGTGGTGAAGATGTGTTCTAGATCATCGACCGGATGTGAGAAATGATAAAGCTGAGGATCGAACCAAACGCTGAGGTTGTGCACTGATTCAGTGATTTGGAGACAGAAGACTGGAAACTTTGAGAAAATCAGAGGCAGAAGTAAGGGAGTGTTAGCAGAAGCCAAGAGAGAAGGCTGTCTATATTTGGCTGATTGAAGGTGACTCTTATGCAGGATTTGATGTCTCATGGCAGGCGATCAGAACATCAGTGGACCTGAAATCAAGGATAAAAGTAGAAAGGTGTTTTTTGGGGTCATCAATGTATATGTGGAAACTAATCTCATGCCTGTGGATGATATCACCAAGAGAGAGCATGTAGATAAGGAAAAGAAGCGGATTGAGGATAGAGCCCTGAGGTATACCCCAAGAGACCATGCAAGGGAGGAAAAGCAATTAATAATAATAATATTAGTAGTAGTAGTATTAACAATTGGAGGAAATAAAGTGGAGGTGATGGGTCAAGTAGGATAGGAAGCAGGAATGTGTGGTCCCATGGAGGCAGATGGAGAGTAGAGGCAATCAAGGCAATTAGGGAGGAAATTATCCTTTAAACTGCTTGACTAAACTGTGTTCAGCCTCAGTAGCATTCCAAAGAAAATCAGGTTGTGACATGACCATGTTCATACCTGTACTCAGATCGTAGCATAAACATTCAACAAGAGTCGTTGAACAAAACTGAATTTTAGCTTGGAGTTGTCTTTGATATCGGAGTTACAACCAGGACAGATTCCCAGATAACAATAATAGTAGAGATGATTATGTAGGCATTTAAATCTCTACAAACCCTCACACACACCCTCTCACACACAATCACACACTCCCATGCACACCCTTACACACCCACACACGCTCACCAACACCCTCACACACACCCAAACACACCCTCACACACACACCCAGATACACGCCGACACACACCCTCACACACATCCTCACAGACACATATGCAAACACACCCTCACTCCCCACAAACACACGCCCTCTCACACACACACGCACACACCCACACACACACACCTTCACACGACTGGCTTCTGATCTGTTGGAGTCCTGTAGCTCAGTGGTTAGAGCTCTTATCTCAAAAGCAAGAGGACTTGGATTTGTTGCCAGGCATGGCGAAACAATAAGTAGGAACCCGGTTGTTAGTCAATCGGTAGATCGCTTTTCTGGGGGTAAAAATCCCTTTATTACCCCCAGGAACGACTGGTTGTGGGACACTGCTGTATGCAATTGGCTGCCGTATTTCTTTCCACAAAATACACTGTCAATTCACTTTACAGTATATTCTGTGAAGCGCTTTGAGACGTCTCAAAGACATGAGCCTCAGACAAATGTAGCTTTTCTAGGATTAGAGTAGATTGCTCCAGAGGGGGAAGCTGGCACCAGACCTGATGTTTAGAATAAAGGTAATTTTTATTAAATATACCCCCAGTTAAACTACTGTACCTAGAAACAACTTTTATTTCAATATAATTTTATTAATTTTAATTTCTCCTTTTGGAAGAATATTTTTCAAAGTATACAATTTTTGGGTCAGAAAGGTCTGACAGGCACGGAAATCCATCATTACGCTTAAGAGTATCCGAGTCAGACTGAGAGTTCCATCTAAACATATTTTAAGCCTGATTATTCTGACTCACAATTATTTTAAAAAAAGCTCAATGAACATTAGTAATTAACACACTCAGTTGAATACTGGGGGTAAAACATGCAGTGTTTCTTAACCCAGTAATTAACATAATGAATAAACACCACAAATTTTACCCCATTGGTTCAAAAACGATCAGAGCCTATGACAAGTCACTTAAAACTTGAACTTCCTAGCACTGCACACCAGGTGGCACAACAACAGTAAAATCTGTAATATTGTTCTTTATCTGAGCAATAGAAGAGAAACCAAATCAATTAATATAGTCCACTAAGATGACAGCTGGTACAAAAGTAGACCAAAAAGCTGAATAAACACTTGCTTAAAAAAGACACCCAAGATGATTTTAAGACCGTTAAAAGAAAGCTAGATAAATGCTTCAAAAGGAAGATTAAAGAATGTGTGTAGCAAGCACGAGAATGGGATTAAACTCAAGTGTTTTATGTGGAGAAAAACAGCATTGCTACCTTTATGTACCAAATGGTATGTTTCTCTACTGCAAATAATAATAATAATAATCCTTGCATTTGATATAGCGCTTTCACATCTTCTAGACGTCTCAAAGCGCTTCACAGAATAGACTGTAAAGTGAATTGACCGTATAGTTGTGGGCGAAATGCAGCAGCCAATTGCACACAGCAGTGTCTCACAAACAGTCGTGGATTGAAATGACTAATTTATTATTTTTTTTGAGGGATTATTATCAGGCGTGTGGAGTACTCTTTCCAATTTACATTTCTAGTATTCTCCATTTAATTTAATAGGAAGCCCTTTCTGTGCCAAAATTGAGTTTATTTAATTTATTTGCTCTTGACAAAATTAAGTGTTTTTCTAAGATGCATTACATTCAGTGTGTTCTACCAAGCCAATATTTATCAATTGTTGTCATAAGTTATAAATACCGAGCTCCACCTCCCTTAAAACTGTTGCACGCAACTCCTCTTTCATATCTGACAAACGCACATACCTAACTCATGCATGTTTGAACAAGGCGTCATTTCACAGGTGTGGTGAAATTGTGGCCAGAATATTTTAAACTGCACTATTACTTGAATGGATCTACATCATCAACTAGCATTTTTACAACACATTATTATAGCATCTTGGAACATTGAAAGCCAATTTATTTTTCCCAAGAGGGTTTAATACCCTTATTTTACGTGTCACCTTGGAGCCAGTTTATTTTTGTCTTCTCCTTGGGGTGAGGGCATCATAATTTCAGGAACTTACAACATAGAGGTCTGATTAAGCTTTTTATGTAAATCAACATTACAGTACATGACTTTCAAGAAAGCTTAAAATGTTTAGTAATCTTGGTAATCTAGTTTTCTTTAAGAATTACAGTACTATGTCTTAAATAAGAATAATTTCTATTTGAGTTTAAAATCCTCTTATCCCTGCATTATAGGAGGTATTTGAATGTGTTAAATAGGAACTACTTATAATAATAATAATAATCCTTGCATTTGATATAGCGCTTTTCACATCGGGAGGACGTCCCAAAGCGCTTCACAGAACACACTGTAAAGTGAATTGATTGTATATTTGTACTTAATTGCTAAGAAGCAAAAAACACCAAAATGACCACAGTTCACTTCTGTTAGTATAACAACAACAAAATTACATTTGTATAGCGCCTTACACGTTGGGAGGGCATCCCAAGGTGCTGGAATAACTTTTCAGTCAAAGAAGCTTTAATAATAATAATAATCCTTGCATTTGATAAAGCACTTTTCATGTCTTCTTGATGTCTCAAACCGCTTCACAGAATATACTGTAAAGAGAATTGACTGTATATTTTGTGGGCGAAATCGGCAGCCAATTGCGCACAGCAATGTCCCACAAACAGTCATGGATTGAGTGGCCAAATTATTATCACTTATTTTTAAAGGAATTATTACCCCCAGAAAAGAGAGCAGGATGCATTCCTCCAGGGAGAGTGTGCATTCCATTCCAATAAATGTCTCTGGAATTTCCATGTGTCAGTGGGATGCATGCTGATGGGTTTCTGTGCCCGGCTGACAAAAAAAACAAGACTTTTGAAAAGCCATCTTTCAGTGCAAATTATATTTTTTGAAATTCTTAATTTGACTTCAGGTAATTTTTAAGTTTTTAAGGCAGTAAGGTTAAATGTTCAGTTGCAATCACTGCATTGGGTTTGTTGCAAAAAAAATTCAAATATAATAAGATCATTATTATAGCATAATGACCTAAGCAAGGTCAGAAGTTAAGTACTGTATAATATCTAGTTGACTACTTCAGCTGTGCTTTTCTGTTCTCTTAAGAAAAACAGATGACCAATAGTGTACATGACTCATACTGGGTACACGTATTTACTTTTGGATCTTGGTCAGTTTACGACATCTTGTATATACAGTATTGTATGTAACTCGCAATAGTGAATTGTGTGCAATGGATTAACATTGGCTTAACTTGTTATAAGCCATTTACCTTGTGTTAAAGAAATGTCACAAACTACAACAAACGGTTAGATAAATCACACACAACCTACAGTTATTTGTTCAAAAAGAAATTCAGCAATTAAAGTGAAAGGAGGAAAAAGTGGCAAAAATACATTAAACAAAGCGAATAAAATAGGAATGTTGGATTCTCTTCGGTAGTATGTGCATCAACAATGGAAATAATAATAACTTTTTTTTCCTGGAGATTGAAGCGCTCCGAGACGCTATCCCACGTGAACCGTAGAATATCATAGCACAGGAGGCCATTCGGCCCATGGTGTTGACTGTGTTGGCTCTTTGACGGAGCTACCAACTAGTTCCATTCCACCGCTCTTACCCCAGAGCGCCCTGTAAATTCTTCCTTTTCAAGTGCTTGGCTAACTCCCTTTAAAGGGAAGGGCTGTGCAGAAATGCAACTGGTTGTTTTGTGGTTGTTCAAAGTAAACGTGAGCAAAGATCATTTTCGCTTTCCCAGTTAATATTAAGTGTCATTTCCCCTAATAAACGGCAGTAACAAGGCTAGTCACTGGTGTTGTCCTGATCAAGGTGAACTAAGGCACACACTACACTACACTACACCACACCTACGCTCTGCTCTGGGCGGTGCTGCCCTAACTCTGGTCGCTCAGTCAGTGGAGCCGTCGGTCGGGAGGCAGCAGCTGCTGGTTTACAGTCAGTCCCTGGGATCCCCAGGCTGGCGGTTTGCCCACAAACGCCATGTTTTCCCGCAGGACATCAGAGCTCAGGCGGTCAGTGGATCTGAGCTTTTTGAGCGACAAAGAAAGGAATTTGATCAGGAATGTGCTGGAGAGAAACAAGCAACTGAACAAAGTGGATGAGGAGCGAGTGAAGTGAGTGACACTGTGGGCTGTCTGTCTGTGTGTGTGTGTGTGTGTCTGTCTGTGTGTCTGTCTGTGTGTGTCTGTCTGCTCTAGTTACTGTGCTCTCTGTCTGTCTGTCTGCTCTAGTTACTGTGCTCTCTATCTGTCTGTCTGTCTGCTCTAGTTACTGTGCTCTCTATCTGTCTGCTCTAGTTACTGTGCTCTCTATCTGTCTGCTCTAGTTACTGTGCTCTCTATCTGTCTGTCTACTCTAGTTACTGTGCTCTCTGTCTGTCTGCTCTAGTTACTGTGCTCTCTTTCTGTCTGCTCTAGTTACTGTGCTCTCTGTCTGTCTGCTCTAGTTACTGTGCTCTCTGTCTGTCTGCTCTAGTTACTGTGCTCTCTGTCTGCCTGCTCTAGTTACTGTGCTCTCTGTCTGTCTGTCTATCTGCTCGAGTTACTCACTGTGTGTCTAGTGGAGTCCTGTAGCTCAGTGGTTAGAGCACTCGCTTTGCAAGTGAGAGACCCGAGTTCAATTCCAGGCAGGACGAAACCTTGGGCAAGTTTCCTTACTCCACACGCCTAATAATAATCCCTCCAAAACTAAAAACAATAATTAAATTGGTCATTTTCAATCTACGACTATTTGTGGGACATTGCTGTGCGCAATTGGCTGCCGCGTTCGCCCACAAATATACAGTCAATTCACTTTACAGTGTGTTCTGTGAAGCACTTTGGGACGTCCTCCCGACGTGAAAAGCGCTATATCAAATGCAAGGATTATTATTAGCTATAACCGCCTTCAGAACTTTTTAACTGGGACCTTTTCAGTGCGAGAGACTCGGCTTGTAACACAGTGTAGCCATGCTTAGATAGGTAGATGTCTACTGTATTGTTTTGATGTTTGTTACCTAAGGCAGGACTGTTCAGATAGATGGTGGATGTTAAAGATCCCAATATACTATTCAAATAGATAGGAGTTAGTTTCTCCCTGTGTCCTGGCCAATAGCAAAATTGATCATTCACTTCATGGCTGTTTGTGGGACATTGTTGTGCACAGATTGGCTGCTGGTTGGCCTGCTAACACAAAGTCCAAGATAATTCCATGAAGTGCCTTGAGACCCTTTGACATAATAGGGCACTATATCAAATACAAGCATTGTTATTGTTATTAAAACGGTCAAACATTATTTTTGCTTCAACATTACCTTTAGTACTCTCATCACGTAGTTAGGTTTTCTGATCCACTTAAATGTCCACAAGTCAGTGCAGTGAGTCGCAACAAACTGCTTACAGTCTGGCAAGCTTTCACGCTACTTGTCCAGCTCGGACCACCCTACCATTAGGGCTTTGGCATACAGGGTTAACAGGAGACGAGTGGTACGATTCCCTGCCCCCAGTGACTGGTCTGCCCTTGAAGTCGCACTGATGAGCCAGGCTGGCTGTGCTGTCATCAGTAGTGTCTTGTGAACCCGCCTGGCTCAGGAACCGGACGGACTAGACACCATCACAAAGGGCTGGTTCGATTCCAACATTTTGTTGGAGCCAGTTCAGCTCCAAGGAGACCCCACTTAACTCTTTCCCAGGAGGATAACTGCTTACATTTTGCTGGTAAAAAGAAAAACAAATAGCAATTTGAAGGAAAAAAAAGAGTAGAAATGTTGGCAATCTCTAAACGTTAATGTCTCGTTTACTTTCGGATGTTGCCCGACTTTCTATGTATTTTGAGCATATGTTTAACTTGCACGGTACCTCTTGCAATATAAAGCTGGGAAATAGAATCCATCATTGGTAATTTGCAATGAGGCTAAATAAGAAGATAAACGTTTTATTGTGTTGCAACAGTGTGGTGGTTAGTTTATTTCGATGAATGTGTTTATTGACGCTCTGAGTTGTAAAGAACAATACTGACTATTTCAATTTAAGACATTACCAAATTGCTATTTGTTACAGAAAGTTAATGCAGGAATATTTGTGGTTAACAGGTTATAGACACATTTCCGGAAACAGGTGTCTTCCAACATCTAAGTTGTAGATGTCAACAAAGATATTGCACAGCAAAACTCTTGTATATTTTCAGCTAATTAATTACCTAAACTAATTCCCACACCCAGAATGACAGATGTTGCATATCCAGTAGTTTGTATTCAATGATATAGGGTTGCCACTACTTCCAGTTCTGTCAATACTTCCACCTTCACTTGAAAAAACTGTACCTTTAGTAATAATATCCAAACTCTGCACCCCAATCACCCAGTCTTTGCTTGGCTACAATGGCTCCCTGTCATAGAACAGATCAATTTCAAGATCCTCACACTCGCCTACAAATACCTTCACGCCCCAGTACCTCCCTATCTCTCCAACCTGGTCCCACCACACCACTCCTTTATCCATCCCCTTCGCTCAGCCGGTTTGGGCCTTCTGCATGTCTACCGACCCTTCTGTTCCACCATCAGTATCCGTGTTTTCAGCCACTAAACCCAGAACCTCTGGATCTCCCTCCTTCCGACTTGCCATGTTTACCAGTCTTCAGATAGCACCTGAAAACATTCTTCTTCAACCATGTCTATTGTCACATTCCCTTTTTTGCAAATAGCCTGTCATGTAAAATACCCAGTCACTACACTATACAGTATAATCTTGTGAAGATGCTTTGATGATGAGAAAAAGTGATATATCAAATGCAATATAACAATCAAGTGTGTTACAACAAAACCTTTGGATTCCTATTCTGCTGACCCACATATCTGTGTAATAGCAGGTCAGGGTTTAATAACATAGGTTGAAATATTAGATTAAGTTTTAGGAATTGAACTAGATTACAATTAAGAGTATTTTTCCCTTGTGATTTGAATCAGAGATTAAATAAACCGAGAATCATAATAATAATCCTTGCATTTGATATAGCGCCTTATCAAGCCTTCAAGATTTCTCAAAGCGCTTCACAGAATACATTGTAAAGCGAATTGGCTGTATATTTTCTGGGCGAAACCTGACCAATTGTGCACAGCAGTGTCATGGATTGAGTGACCAAATAATTATTATTATTTTGATACTTAGAATCATATGATCATAGACTATTACAGAACAGGAGGATGCCCATCATGCCTGTATTTCCTCTTTGGAAGAGCTACCCAATCAGTCCCACTCCGCTGCTCTTTTCCCATAACCTTGCAAATTTGTTTTTCATGCCGTACTTTTTATATTAAATATTTGGTTTATATCCTGGAATGTTGGGGTTTTGAACAGTACATTATATTACCCACAACGACGTGTGTTAACTGGGGAAATATCTAGTTACAAAATGCCCAACCAATCTAACCTGGGAGTTTTGAAGGAGGAGTCAGAGAATGCAGGTTCTACTTGTCTGCTTTCCTTACATCACCAATTTGCACTCTTTTTTTATTACATTTACACCCTGTATTTGTGTTGCACAGCGGTAAACAAATCGGCTGTCTCGTCAGCCTACAAATTAGACGCTACTACACTTTACAGTAAATCCTGAGAAACGCTTTGAGATGTTCTCTCGATATGAAAGGCACTATATCAATTGCAACTTGGTTGTTTGTCAATTGTCAGATCACTTTCCTGGGGTAATAATACTTTCAATTATTTTTTTTAAAAAATAATGATTCGGTCACTCAATCCACTACTCTTTGTGAGACACTGCTATACACAATTGGCTGCCGCGTCTCAATGGTGTGATAAAGCGCTATATCAAATGCAAGGATTAATATATTATTACTGGAACAAACTGGAGTTGTTCCTGTTTCACAGCTAGTCAAAGTTTAGATTTTCTGTGTTTATTTTTCGATCACCCATAAAATAGAAAATAGCTTGACAGTATCTGCTAACATTGTAAATGTAATTATCTTTCACCCCCTCCCTCTTTAAATCTAATGCCATAAATGTATTGTCGGATTCCTGATTCAGAAGCCTTAGGCAAACAGCATGTGTACAGTCTGCTTAAAGAGCTTAAAACAGATCATCCATTGATCATTCACTGTGAAATTGTTTGGAACAAATCTATTCAACTATTAATTGTTTCAGTTTGGTTCAATTGTTAATCCTTTTATCGCTGGATTAGAAGGCTGTAGGTTGACGATCGGGATCACGATTTGAGCTCCTAATCTGGGCTGATACTGCAGTGGAGTGTCTTAATGTCAAAAGAGTACATTGAATGATATACATTAGAATACATTAGAATATGCATTCTAATATGTGGAGTCCTGTAGCTCAGTGATTAGAGCACTCACTTTGCAAGCGAAAGACCTGGTTTCAATTCCCGGCAAGGTGAAACCTTGGGCAAGTTTCCTTACTCCACATGCCTGATAATAACCCCTCAAGAAAAAAAATAATAAATTGGTCACTTCAATCCACAACTGTTTGTGGGACACTTCTGTGCGCAATTGGCTACTGCATTTCACCCACAATTATACAGTCAATTCACTTTACAGTCTATTCTGTAAAGCGTTTTGAGATGTCTAGAAGAAGTGAAAAGCGCTATATCAAATGCAAGAATTGTTATTATTATTATACAGCCAGAAACAGGCCATTCGGCCCAACTGGTCTATGTCGGTGTTTATGCTCCACATGAGCCTCCCCTTGCCTTTCCTCAATCAAGCCTTCAAGCATGTTTAAACTATGTTAAAACTCAAAATCATCTGACTGATCTGATGATGGTTCAAGTGACAATAAAGATTGGTTAGGATTAAATGCTGCAAGACTCCATCCCGAATGAAGGGTGCTTCATAAATGCAAGTTGTTGTTCTAGTTATAGGATAATATTGAAGAAGGGAATTTCCTCAAACAATATTGAAATTCAAATTAATTAACTACATCATTGATTTGTGTTGTTTCTGTGTCATCATTAATCAAACAAGTTAACTGACAGGTTTGGTTACATAACAGTCACTGCAGTTCAAAAAGTAACTCACTTGCTGAGTTCTTTTAATAATAATCCTGCATTTGATGCAGTGCCTTATCACGTCTTCAAAACGTCTCAATGCGCTTCACAGGATATACTGTAAAGTGAATTGACTGTATATTTCGTGGGCGAAACACAGCAGCCAATTTCGCACAGCAGTGTCATGGATTGAGTGACCAAATAATTATTATTGTTTTGATACTTAGAATAATAGAACCATCGTGCCTGTGCAGGCTCTTTTGGAAGAGTTACCCAATCAGTCCCACTCCCTCGTTCTTTCCTCATATCCGTGCAATTTTCTTTATTCAAGTACCTATCCAGTTCCCTTTTAAAAGTTGTTATTGAATCTGTTTCCACCATATTTTCAGACAGGGCATTCCAAATCGTAACAACTCTCTGTGAAAAAAAAATATCTCTTCTTCTGCCCTCTGGTTCTTTGGCCAATTATTTTGAATCTATGTCCCCAGGTTACTGACCCACCTGTCAGTGGAAATAGTTTCTCCCTATCTACCCTATCAAAACCCCTCATAATTTTGAATATAAACTAGTAATTCTGCAAAATGCCATTGAAATCCTGGTTGAGCAGATTTGGGCATAACCATTTGAACAAAGTTGGACAAATTTGCTTGCCACAGCCATTGACCTGGCCAGGACCCCTCTGAATGTGCCAGTCATTGCCTGAAACAACAAGATAGGAATGTCCCTCAATGTGCTGATCCTCACATAGCACATCTTATAGCAAATAGAAATACTATTATCTAGATTTTACTGAGGAACATAGGAATGTATGACATATTGAGGGCATTTGACCATAAGTGAAGTTATTTTAATCTGCAGATCACCAATGAGATCATAGTTCTATTGTGCGTAATTTATGTTAATTGATTATTGATGAACAATAATAAATTGGTCACTTCAATCCACAACTGTTTGTGGGACACTGCTGTGCGCAATTGGCTGCTGCATTTCGCCCACAAATATACAGTCAATTCACTTTACAGTATATTTTATGAAGCGCTTTGAGATGCCTAGAAGATGCGAAAAGCGCTATATCAAATGCAAGGATTATTATTATTACTTTTTATTAATTTGGGGCACATTTCCTTCAGACGAATACTGTCCATTAAAGTGGGTTCAGACAAGAGCCACCAGGATGATTTAGGGTTTGAGGGTATGAGGCATAACAGCGCAATTGGCTGCCATCTTCACCCATAAATCACACAGTCACGCCACTTACACTATATCCTGTGAAGCGTTTTGAGACATCCCCCTGATGTAAAAGGCGCTATATCAAATGTAAGGATTATTATTTTATTATTGTCTTTTTTGTAATCAATTTTCAATCAAGATTTGTATGTTAATCATAGCAAAACTTGACCTATCTAATCAGATCATTTCCAGCCTACTGGAGGTCACCGTTACTGTTTTTGAAAGGAAGTAATTTTGCTCATGTTTGATATCGTTACATATTTTAGGAAACTTAAGGAGAAGAATCAAGACAATTTTTGGTTGAAGCGAGCAACAGGCCAATGGTTTGAAGAAATAAGGAAAGATCAGACGGACTTAAACAAGATTGTCAATGAGCCTCTATTCTCCCGTCTGAAAAAGAAAACTTGGACAGGTTAGTCAATGTTACAGGTTTGTCAGTGTAATAGAGAAGTAAACAATTTATTACTTAGTTACAGATTCACAACTCAATTTATAATGATAATTATGTGTTAAATGATATAAGCTGTGGGACACGCTATGAGATGTATTCTTGACATGAAAGGTGATTTATAAATCTAAATTATTGTTATTGATAAATGTTACAATTTTTGCAAATATTTAAAAATCATTTATTCAGATCTTATTGAAGCCTGGAATTAGCCTGGCTGAGTTGTTAGAACTCTCGCCTCTGACTCAGCAGGTTGGTTCAAGCCCCATGTCGGGACTTTGAACTCACAGTCTAGGCTGGTAACTCCACTGCAGAGCTGGTAGAGTGCTGCATTGGCAGAGGTGCCATCCTTCAGGTGAGATGTTAACTCGAGGTCTTGTCTACCTGATATTATTTGAATACTTCAGTTGTACATTTAAATAACAATGATAATAATCCTTGCATTTGATATAGCGCTTTTCACGTCTTCTAGACGTCTCAAAGCGCTTCACAGAATATGCTGCAAAGTGAATTGACCTTATATTTGTGGGCGAACGCGGCAGCCAATTGCGCACAGCAGTGTCCCACAAACAGTAGTGGATTGAAAATGACCAATCTATTATTGTTTTGTTTTGGAGGGAGTATTATTAGGCTTGTGAAGTAAGGAAACTTGCCCAAGGTTTCGACCTGCCTGGAATTGAACGCGGGTGTCTCGCTTGCAAGGCAAGTGCTCTAACCACTGAGCTACAGTGATATTCTTAGCAATGGAATATGAGAATTGACTTGATCATTTGTGACAGTCATGGTATTGTCCTGTTGAGCACGGTGTGGAGACAGAGTCCATTGTAACTTTCAAGACGGAAGTAGATACAGTTGTAAAAAAGAGGGGCTCGAAGCAGCATGTGGATAAGGTAGGCCAGTGGGACTGAAGTGATCTCCTTGCTCTGTGAGCCGGTGAGAACTTGATGGGTCAAATGGCCTCCTTCTGAGCTGTAGATTTCTATGTTTCTATAAGAGGATCTCCAGTACTCCAAGACATTGTTGAAATGCCTTGGAGAAATGAGCTGGAACAATCAGCCTGGCTTGTCAGCAGGACTTCGAGGCACAGACAGCAACAACAGCAACTTGCATTTAAACAGCACCCTTCATGTGGAGTGACGGAGCCTGACACTAAGCTGGGGAGAGGGGGAGGTTACTGTAGGCAGAGTCGAAAAGGAAGGTCTTCTGGTGCGATCTGAAGATGGGGGAGGAGAGACAAGGAAGAGCGATTGAGGCATGGCCATAGTTTCAGGGCTTAGAGGCTGGAGCAGAGGGGACGAGGAATGGAGCAGAGGTGACGAGAGATGAGCAGGAGGCCGGAACTAGATGAGTGCAGGTAGCAGGTGGAGTGGGGTGTACGCAAGTCAGAGAGATAGGGAGTCCGGGGCATAAAGTAGTTTGTACACAGGTGCGAGGATTTTGAATTCGATCCGTTCTGTAATAGGGAAGCCAATGGAACCTGGCAAGGACTGGGGTGATGGGGGTACAGAGTTTGGTGTGGGTGAGGATATGGGCAGGAGTTTTCAAAGGTGGGCATGGATACTTCCCCCTTGCTCCTGTTAATTCTGCAAATCAAAGCTCTCATGGAAAAGATGATCCTAACTGGACCAGCAGCAGTAATCTTGGCAGTCAATGTTTACAATGGCAACCTACACATTGAGCTGGTTAAATTCCAGCAGTGCACAATCTGGGGTCCCCAAGCCTTGGCTTTTACCAACCTACAGCTATCTTTTCCATGATGAGGTGAGCAGTGCATCCCTCTGTAAAGAAAATGCGCACTTGATTCCAGGTGGAGTGTAATTTGCATGCATACGTGGAACTGTCAGAAGTTTATTTCAAATCTCTGAAGCATGGTGATAGGTTTCTCTGGATGTCAGATAATCAACTGACCAAAACAAAATTATTTTACTGCTTGGAATTTACCCCTTAGTATCAATCAGTTACATAAATTATTGCAGTCGTGTGACTAAAAAACCAAGTAAACAAACACGTTGCATTTATATTGCAACCTTTACATCGGCTGGGCAGTGAAGGGTTTGCACTCAAGCTGGGAGTTAGAGTCAAGAGGGAGAGCAAGAGGGGTGGAGGGCAAGTGGGGTGGAGGTGGGAGGATGACCAAAGGCACGGTCAAAGAGGAAGGTCTTGAGATGGGCTTTAAAAGGAGGTGAGAGAGGGGTCGAGGCAGAGGAGCTCCAGGATGTAGCTCCAGAGTGTGGGGACGGAATGGCTGAAGACTTGACCACCGATGGTCAGGACGGGGGTCATGGAGCAGATCAGTGCCCGCCAAGAGTAGAGAGCCACCAAATTGGTCATGGTTAAGTAGGTTGCAGAGGTAGGGAGGAGTAAGACTATGGAGAGCTTTAAAATAATAATAATAATAATCCTTGTATACATTTTGTGGGTGAATCGTGGCAGCCAATTGCGCACAGTGATGTCGTGGATTGAAGTGACCAATTTTTTTTTGAAGGAATTATTACCCCCAGAAAAGCGATCTGCCAATCAACTAACAACCGGGGTCCTACTTACTGCTAGATGAACAAAGGCGTGTGGAGTAAGGAAACTTGCCCAAGGTTTTTCCCTGCCGGGAATCAAACCCAGGTCTCTCGCTTGCGAGGCGAGTGCTCCAAGCTACAGTACTGATTTATATTATGGGAAATCCAGCTGAATATCTGATACATGTGGAAACCCATCATTATGCTTAACAGGAGGGTTAACAGGAGCCAAGTAGAAATCCTTGTCACCAGTGACCGACTAGTCTGCCCTTCCAAGTCCTGCTGACAAGCCAGATTGGCTAGATTCTCATCAGCAGTGCCTTGAAGTACTGTGGACCCACCTGGCTCAGGAACCAGACTACTGGAGTCCTGTAGCTCAGTGGTTAGAGCACTCGCTTCGCAAACAAGAGGACCTGAGTTTGGTTCCCAGGCAGGGCGAAACATTGGGGAAGTTTCCTTACTCCACACGCCTCTGTTTACCTAGCAGTAAGTAGGTTGTTAGCCGATTAGCGGATCGCTTTTCTGGTGATAATAATCCCTTCAAAAAAATTTTAAATAATAATAAGTCGGTCACTCAATCCATGACTGTTTGTGAGACACTGCTGTGCACAATTGGCTGCCGCATTTCGCCCACAAAATATACAGTCAATTCACTTTGCAGAATATTCTGTGAAGCACTTTGAGACGTCTCAAAGACATGATAAGGTGCTATATCAAATCCAAGGTTTATTATTATTATCACAGAAGGTTGGCTAGAATCTGACACACTAAGCAGGTTACCTTGGAGCCAGTGTTTCAATTTATGAAATTATACAGACTCGGAAAACGGTTGCCTATAAATGCAAGTTGTTGTTGTTGATGTATATTTTCTCATATAGAAAAGCAGCTGAAACACTAACTTGACAATTACAATACAAAATTACATTTGTAAAGGGCCTTTCACGTCTGGAGGATATCCCAAGGTGAGGGGGGCGGGGGTGGGTTGGGATCGGTGGGGTGGAGGGCAGAGGGCAGAAAGGGTAGGAGGATGGGCGAAGGCCCAGTCAAAGAGTAAGGTATTGAGGAATGCCTTGAAGGAGGCAATGGGATATATACGGAGATAAGAATTTCCTAAGGAGAATAGGCAGAAATAAACGAATCACAGTGGTAATGTGCTGGCCTCAGCAAGGCTCTCCCTTTCAAATTTCACAGTGTTGTTATGCAGAAAAGTAGAAAGCTGCTCTATATTAAAATTGATGGCTCTTTGATAATGGGTTGTAGGAACAGGCTAGAACATCCTGCATGGCACAGAAGGTAAACCTGCCTGATAGTCCTGTCAGCAAATATAAACATGTTTAAAAGCCTTTGAGAATCATTCGAGACTTGAGATGAAACAAACCAGAGTGCCTCAGGATAAAAAAGGAAGGAACATGTCTGGATAAGTTTGGCTAGCCCATTGCTCATATCATATTCCTCAGGACAACCTTAAATTGATTTTCCCCAGAAACATCTTAATAATTATGGCTCCACATCCCTCAGAGGATTGAATAGTTGTTAAAATAATGTAATTATTATTATTATTAATTATTATTATAAATACAAAAAACACCACACTTCACAGTAAATCCCCGTTGAGAAATTCTAATGACAAGTTGAAAAGGAGCTGTTATCCAATGCAAAGATTATTAGTATTTTTTGGGAGGTAACAGAGATTCCGTCTTTCTGATTAGATATAAAATCAAGGTCCAATTAGCTTGTACAGCTGGACATTGCTCAAAAAAGAGAAGGGAATTTTTCCTGGTCACCACTTCTCCAGATAAATGGCTCATTCACTTCAGGACTGTTTATGGAATCTAGCCTTAGTTGCCACATTTCCCTACAGAAAAGGCACTTTGAAATATTTTGACATTATAAGCACTATAAATGTGCACTTTCTTGAATCAAATGCAAGGATGATTACAGTTTTATGTTTTTATACAGTCACCTCTCAAGCGCAGGTAAACTGCTGAAAGTTTCGCTCACACCGTAACATCAATAACTATCCTGGTTTTCTGAGCAGCTTTGATAAAGTGCTTTAAAAATGTAAATTATTTTTCATTAGTGGTAAACTTGGTACACCAAGGTTAGGAATCCCCCACGCCCCGCTTTTGCTGTGACTCAAAACTATAATTTAACTGCAATCGTAGAAGCCTCTTACACACACTACATTTTCCTCAGCTGCCGATCTTATACTGATGAGGTGCCAAATTTACAGGAAGTTTTGTGATGGGAACTAAGTGGTTGCGTCCTCCTATCTCAAACAATCACTACATCACAGACATGGAATGTTTCTATAGTTACTGTATATGACAGTGTGTATGGCACCACACCCAGGACGCTTACACTGCACCACTGAGCAATAGATAATAAACTATGCCTTCGGTTTTGCAATTCACAACAACTTAAGAGTATAGTTGATTTTAAATAAATCTTATGTGCTAGTTTTTATTCTTTTTAACTGGCTTCCTGCCTCAATTCAGGCAAAACTTGGGTCGCTTTAATTGGGCTCAGTGCCTCATGGCTCGGGAGCAGAAATCAGCCTAGGTTACTGTTCCTGTTGTTATCCAACAGCCACTGATAAGGGAGTGGGTGTATTGACATTGAGGGACGTGGACTCCGCACTGCTTCACCTTGCAGTGGACAGGGTACTCTCAGGTGTAACCTTTGGTCACCTCCTCCTCTCCCCCTCTCCGGCATCTGACCCCATCATTGTAAAGCACTCTGAGACGTTATCCTACATGAAGGCCGCTATATACAACAACAACAAAATTACATTATTAAACTGCCTTTCACGTCGGGAGGACGTCCCAAGGTGCAAAACAGTCAGGAATCAGGACCTGAGCGTAGGGAGTAGGGTTGGGATGAGGGAGGGCAGAGGGGGTCGGAGGGTAGCTGAAGGCACAGTCAAAAAGGAGGATCTTGAGTCATGTCTTGAAGGAGGCAAGAGAGGGAGCAAGGCAAAGGGATTGTGGTTTGGAGTTCCAAAGAGTGGGGGCAGAGAGGCTGAAAGCGTGGCCGCTGATGGTTGGGCGGGAGACCTGGAGCAGGCCGGAGACTGTTGAGCAGAGGGAGCAGACAGGTTGATAGGGGGTCAGCAGGTCAGAGAAGTAGGAGGGGGCAAGGCCATGGAGAGCCTTGAAAGTGAGGATGAGGATTTTGTCATTACCCAATATGGGAGAGAAGGGGCAGTTGAGGGTCTAACAAGACCCCCAGGTTCCTAACTGGCTTGGTGAAGTGGAGTGTGAAACCGTGGATGCTGATGCAGCCAGTGCCTGAGGTGCTTAGGTCTTTGCTGACATTCAGCTGTAGAAAGTTAGCTCTCATCTAGGACTTGATGTCAAACAGATAATCTGTCAGGATATCAGTTGTCCTGGAATTGAGGATGGAGGCAGAGAGATAGAGTTGCGTGTCATCTGCAGTACATGTGGAAGTTGACCTCATGTCTATGGATGATGTCATCAAGGGAGAGCATGTAGACGTTGAAGAGGAGCGGACAGGTCCCTGAGGAACACTGCACAAGACTGTGCCGGGGCTGGAAGAGAAACTGTTGGCGGAAGTAAGTTGGAGACAGTGTGAGAGATAAGACCTGAACCATTCAAGGACAGAACCTTGAAGGTTGAGGTGAGAGGAGAGGCGGTGAAGGAGGATGGAGTGGTCCATGGTATCGAAAGCAGCAGAGGTCGAGGAGGACAAGGAGGAAGACGGAGCCCTGGTCACAGACGGAAACGAGTAATTTTAAGATCCAGAAAGATCCTCTCGGTAACTTCCATCTTTATCAAAGGAAAACTATAATTACTCTTTTGCTTGTCGTTTCCAAACATATTTCAGTGTAATAATAATAATAATAATCCTTGCACTTGATATAGCGCTTTTCACGTCGGGAGGACGTCCCAAAGTGCTTCACAGAACACACTGTAAAGTGAATTGACTGTATATTTGTGGGCGAACGTGGCAGCCAATTGCGCACAGCAATGTCCCACAAACAGTCGTAGATTGAAAATTACCAATTTATTATTGTTTTTTTGTTTTGGAGGGATTATTATTTCAGTGTAACTTGAATACCCATGTGAAATTGCTGGCAGTGCCCACACAGGAAGAGAACTAAGACTCCAGAGACTCGTGTCCATGATAGAATGGATTAACTGAAACAAAGCAGGTTTCACTAGCGGAAACAGTGATCCAGCTTGTTTTTCCTCCTTGTGATGAAGTACTTCTCAGAAATCTAAGTTTTGACTGACTGATAGGTTTCACCCATGGGAATGTTACTGAGTTTCAGGCACAGCCTAGGTTGGGATTTGAAATCAGTACCACCCAAATATGTTTCAAGTTCACAGACTGGGTTGCACCAAGCATAGTCTTTGTATAAACATAGCTTGAAGGTAAAGGTGGGTCTTGCTCTCAGGAAATCAAGGTAACTTCTTGTGTATGAAATTTGCCTACGTAGGCGGTAGAGCAGACAAATTACCAGCCCAAACAAACTACTTTTAAAATTTTGGAGAATCGAGGTTTTCACAAAGCTATTTGATGCGAACATTTTTATCGTTGCTTTCCCTAGACAACTTTTCTATCAAAAGATGACACAACTTTTATTTGTCTTACTCTCTGTGTAACCTTGCTGAAGGTCGTTTTCTAATTTCTCATTCTCTCTCTGTCTCTTTCTCTCCCTCCATCTTCCTCCACCAATGGCATAGCTAAGGATCAAAGCTTACTCAGTGATTAAGTATGTGTGAGCCCACAATCTACCACTGTGTGTGTCACTTTCCAAAACTGGTCTTTGCTCCATCGCAGTCTGTCATAATGAAATCTAGATGTTATAAATATTGACTTCTGCACTGACATTTCATGTGTGTTGGTTCAATAAAGATGTTATATTTTGAATCGCTGATAAATGAATGTGTATGTATAAACTTTCACTTTCAGAGTGCTTGTAACGTCAAAACACATATCATGGTAACTACTGTCTTATGTAGTGACTCTTTTTTTGGTGGCCAAATGCACCAGCTGTTTTGCTGCTAAAAGCTGACGACCCACAACACCCAATGGGATTAATGATGAATTGATCAGATAATTGACAGAGCTTCCTTCTTTCTGGAATATTGCCATCACACGTTTAATTTCCACCGTAACAGGCAGACAGAAACTCAGTTTAATATCTCATCCAAAGGAAGCATCCTCTAATAATATACTTGTCCACTAGTACTGCAATGTTAGCCATTGTGAGCTCAAGTTCCAACTTTGAGCTCGATCCCCAAATCCTTTTCATCCAGACGGTAAGTGTGCTACCAATTGAGCTAGGCTAACACCTATGTGCATCTTACACTTAATGTTGTAAGTGTTTTAGTACTTTGAGATGTCCTCCTGACATAAATGACTCTATACAAATGTAATTTTGTATTGTTTTCTAACAGGCCAGATATTTTAATTTAAAGCCAGTCAACCACTTTGCATTGCAAGTTGTGCTACTCCATAAATTAATCATTACTATCATATATGTAATATTCATTTGCAGACAGTGAGGTCAAGCAGCAGTTGGCTTGAATTAAGAGTTAAATCTGTCTACAAAAGATGTATTTAATATTTGTTGCATTTTATATAGAGCATTGAGACATCGCAAAACACATCACAAATGTAATGTTTAGGTGAACGCAACAGTCAATTTGCAATGTGCGATAAGAACATAAGAACATCAGCAATGTCCCACAAACAGCCATGAAGTAAATGATCAATTTATCTGGAGGATTGTTGGCCAAGACACCAGGAGAAACTGTCTTCTCTTTTTGAATAGTGCCAACAACAACAACAACATACATTTATGTAGCGCCCCTCATGTAGTCCCAGAGCGTCCCAGAGCGCATAACAGTGGTAGACCATGATGCTGAGCTGAGGGAAGGGGTGGGAGGTGACCATAGGCACAGTCGAAGAGGAAGATCTTCAGGCTAAAAGATGGGAAAGGATGGGGTAAGGTGAAGGAGGGTGGGTGTTCCATAGTTTCAGGGTGTAGCGGCTGAATCCGAAGTGCCAAGCGATCATCCAAAGAAAGTCACCTCTGACAGGCTCTCCCCCACCTCTGCAGTGAACCAAGGCAGTGTTGTAACACGTGAATGTGAAAGTCTCTTCTCTTAGTCCTCTGAATTTCTGCTTGCTGTTTATATCCCAGCTTTAGGTGAGTTCAACCTGAGACGAGCGAACAGCTGTCCTCCAAGCAAAAATGACATCAGTCATATAAGATCCTCAGACGATTTCAGCGGAGGCCATAAACAAATTGCCCTTCCCTGTCCTTTTAAACAAGAGCCTCTTTCGGAACTAAGCCAGTGAGTTTGAACAATGCATCTTAATTAATTTAAAAACTGCTGGTCATGCAATTGATTCCTGACACAGCTTTGTGGCTTGACGGATCGCAACTTTACTTTTACTTTATTTGCCTTGGATAAAAGTCGCATTCCTGCTGACTTGGGACAAAGATTCCATCTTGTACAGAATAATCAAAACTACAGGATAGGAATTCTTTCAGCTCAGCAAGCCTACGCTGGTGATACTCCTCCACTAGAGCTAATTACTCTGATCCCAATTCCCTGCTCTTTCCTTATTTACCCCTTTCTATAAGCGGCGTCTCCTTGGAGCTGAACTGGCTCCAAGGTGACATGGCTGCCAATGGAATGTTGGAATTGAGCCTCTGTGGCGGTCTTGGTAGTCCAATTCCTGAGGCAGGCGGGTCCACAGTATTCCAGGGCACTGCTGATGACAGCACACCCAACCTGGTTCATCGACAGGACCTGGAAGGGCAGACCAGTGACTGGGGGCAGGGAGTTATCCCACTCAGCTTCTGTTAACGTGCAAGCCAAAGCCCTAACAGGTAGGGTGTTCCTGTTAATAAGCAGTGGGAAAGTTTGCCAGATAGTGATATCAATGATTTTAGCTGGTTAGACTCCAGCAGTACCCCAGTGTCCACTTTGAGAACCCCAAAACTTCTGCCAACCTGCGCCTAATTAGGAAAGCAGGATGCGTCCCTCTTGAGAGAGCGCATTCTACTCCAACAATCCATCTCTGGGATTTCCATGTCCTGGTGGGATACATGGGAACTTCAGTGTGGTTTGGATACTCTTAAGCATGGTGATGGGTTTCTGCATATATCAGACACCCGGCTGACCCCCCCAAAAAAAACTCTTCTATTGCTCCTATTCAATGCTTATTCACTTTCCTTTTTAAATGCTGCAGTCTCAGCAATAATGATTTGCAGCTTCATGTTCTATCGCTGTAACTATTTGCATTGCCTATTCTGATATGACTTTATTTTGACAGATACATTGATAATAATTTATTGCTACTAGATTCATCAGACATGGCTTATGAACTCCAGGTGAGAGCAAGTTTTATCTTACTACATTACAATATTAAACAAGCTCAAAAGCCAATCCTGTTTCATTCTTCCATAACCTTTCCAGTGTTCACAAGTGGATATGGGTAGGGTAATCCTAGCTGGACAAGCAGCAGGCAGTTTGCAAACTCTGGGGTCCTAAGCCATTGTTCTTGCCAACGTCTGCCTAATACTCTCCGGTAATCAAGTAATCAGGGTGCGTTCATCTCTCATTCAAGGAGAGAATGCACATTCCATTCCAGATACAGGGAAATACACATTAACTCACACTACTTTGACTCCAAGGCGATCTTGGGTCACAGTTGAGATCGTCTGAGTTAGAATGATGCATACATATGTGGAACTTTCAGTCTGGATTGATTACTCTTAAGAATGGTGATGGGTTTCTGCAAGTTTCAGATACATGTCTGACCAATAACAATGTTCACATAGAAGGCCTGAAATTCCAGTCTTAGCCTGTCAGACTATTAAAATCATTCAGAATAGTTATCACAAGGAATGCATAATACGTGATAATTATCGTGTTCTAATCATCAGCCACGAGAAACACATTAGAACATGAACATGAAGCACAATTTGTCCCTCAGGGAGAGAGTAGGCTTTTCACTTCCAGACACAGGGAAGTTTCCACATGTAGGTGGCATACAATTTTGGCTACTTCAGTCTGGTTTGAATACTCTTTAGTATGGTGTGTTTTTTTTCTGTTTATCAAACACGTAGCTGATCAAAACAGAAGTTTATTTATCAAACATCACATTCCCCTACCCTCCTTTACCAACCAGTTTTTATTCTGTCACTTAAATAGCAGCCTGTGTAAATAAATGCACTGTGTGTTAAATGGCATGTAATTATATGAATGTGTTTTAACTCAGATTCAGTTGAAGACTTCACTAGTCCCTCACACTGAAAGGAAAGTATTTGTCCACCGTGCAGCTAAAGAAAAGTCTAAAAGGGACAACTTGAAACTTTTTGTCAAAGAATTTGAGATAAAGACTATTAGTGGTAAGGAAAGGTTACTTTGACCTGTTGTTTCTAACTGATTTTTTTTCTTGCATTCAGACCACATACAATTCATATAAGTTGAGAAAAAGCACTTCATGGTGTAACCTTCACCTCCATCAGAGAAATCCACGTTTGTCACACAAATTCACAAGACCTCAGCTCCGAGGAAATCTTGGGTCAGAGCTGAGGTCTGATTTAGAATGACGCAGGTGAGGGGCTCCCTGCTGGAGATGTAGTTTATGCCATGAGGTGTTTCCCCAGACCAGTAAACCCAACCCGAGGAGTTCAATCCCAGTAATTCTTCCAATTGATCAACCATTTTAACTAGTGACTAACAACAACAACAACTTGCATTTGTATAGCAGCCTTCACGTGGGGCCCGACACCGAGCCAGAGGGAGGGAGGAGGTGACCGTAAGCATGGACGAAGAGGGAGGAAGGTGTGATCTAAAAGAGGGGAAGGAGGGGGTAAGGTGGACGGATTGAGGAAAAGACCTCCGATATTTCGGGGCATAGTGGATAAAAGCACGAACAGCGATGGTGGAGCGGAGGCGATGAGGGACGAGCAAGAGGCCAGAGCCAGCCAAATGGAGGCAGCAGGTGGCTGGCCGTGGGATTTTGTGGTGCGCAAATTGGCTGCTGTGTTCAACTACAAAATACATGGTCACTGTACTTTACAGAAAAGCCAGTGAAATCCTTTGAGATGTGTGTGTGTCATGTGAAAGTTGCTATGTCAAATACAAGGATTATTATTATTTTCAGACCTCCTGTCATAATTAGGCCCTATTTGACAGCCAGCATGTATTGGTTTGGTTTGACTGATTATTTGGTTTGACTGGTTTTATATGGATAATTTCAATTATTATTTTCTGTGTTTCCTTCCGTTGCCTTTGTTCCTCTGGGTCTGGCCTCCTCCTCATCCCCCAAGTCCTCCGCTCCACCCTCGGCGGCCATGCCGTCAGCCACAATGCCCCGAGGCTCTGGAACTGCATTCCTCACTCCCTTCATTTCCCTCCCTTCCACTTTCAGGTCTCTGCTGAAGACCTTTCTTTTCGACTGCGCCTTTGGTTCCCCTCCCCCGGCTCGGTCCCCGGATCCGTTACTGTAAAGCGCTCTGAGACACCGTCCGGCGTGGAGGGAGCTATATAAATCCAAGTTGTTGTTGGTGGTGTTGTTTCCTGCACACTGATATTTATCGGTTACTAAGACTTTTTTTCTTCATAGCCGTTGTAGATCAACTTAAAGAAAACTTGGAGACTGAAAGTCTTGAGACCTCTGTAATAAATGAAGGAAATCTGAATCAAGAAAATGTTGGAAGTCACAATTTTGCAAGATTGCATGGAGCTGACAATGAAATGAACAAATTGCCACCTGCAACTGAATTCAAGGATAACTTTGGGCCACTGTTTTCTGTCAGACGCAAGGTTGAACATGAGGTGCAAATTCCTTGTTTAAACAGTGTTCACATCACCTCACAGCAAGGGAACAGGGATGGCTATGTTAAAGCAAGTCATTGCAAAACAGACCGAGCAACGTTGTCAAACTCAGCAACTGGCCTGCAGTCTAATGCTAACGTACCTACTGCTGCTGCTATTTTGATAAGAAATCGTAGCAACAGTAAACATGAAACCACCAGAACATTAACAATGAGCAATCTGACAAGTAATTCACAGGATTCCTCCATTGTTGCCTTTAGCGCTGAAAATACATTGCAAAGCTTCTCAACAGAAAATATTTATGAGACTTCAGAAAGAGATGTAAGCTATTTGGAGCCTTCCCTGTCAGCTGGGGGTCCAAGAAATCATCCTCTTACCATTAACAGCAAAACAAGTATTTTTCAGAGAAACATACCTGCTCATTCAGTCACTGAATACGACAGTGGTTCCCTTGTTTTTCTACAAGGGAGGAACTCTGAAACCAGACATGGACTTCAAACACTTCCAGTAAACATCCAACAATCTTCTTTGTGTCCAAGACACAGTACAGTCAGTTGGCATATCAGTTCAGTACATCCTCATAAAGCCACTTCAGAAAATTACAGCAGTAATGATTCTTTACAGAGCAGTCAGAGTCAACCCAGTAATCCATTTACTTCATCACGTGCAGCCAGTTCACCAAGGATTGCACCATACACCACGACTGGCAACAAAGGCAAACTGCGGTGTTCTTTATCAGAAGACAGTAACGTACCTTTTCTAAACCAAGATAATATTGGTTCTTTACAAAACTCTAGTGACAGAAGAAAAAGCTTATCTTTCTTAACAACCTCTGTGACGAGTAAACGCTTTCTCCCCACTATTGGGTTCAATAAAAGCAGGGTGAAAACTCCCACATTGGGGGACACTTATGCTCCCTTATGGAAGAGTAACAATGACAATTTGAACCAGAATGTTACATCTTCTCCACTAAATGAGACAATTGGCTCAGCGTTTCCATGTAGGATGCAGAATGATACTGTGTCATCAAATGGACCAGATGCAACCCTGCAATCAGGTGGTGCTGGTTGTGCACAGAAAGATAAAACAGCGAATGAATTTTCAACAGATAGATCCACTGAAGCACAGCCTCTGACAAATGCCACAAACCCAACAATGCAATGAGGAGGCATCTTCCAAGGACTGTTGGTGTCTCTTTAGAAACAGAAAGTAGCAATGACACCGGAAAAATTGGAAGATGTGGCGAGCCTCAATTTTGCACCAAAAGTCTAATTCTACCATCAGATTCCCGAGAACCACCTCCAAATGCCACATCTGGCAAGAAAGATAATTTAGAGATTAGGGCGCCAAAGAAAATTAAACTCGCTTTAGACAAAAGCCCTAGTGCTGAAAATATTAAAAATCAGATGGCTGATTTGACCAGAACCTCCTCGACCGCAGTTCCCGAGGTGAAGCAGTGTTTACCTACCAATCTCAAACATTGCACTTACAGCAAGAGAAACACATCACTAAGTCATTCCTCATTCAGTGATGATATGAGTGAAGGAGGTAACAATTGTCTGGAAACTTCCCAGTCTAGAAACAACAATGAACATTCATCCCATGTTCCACTCACTGGTGAACATTCTGCTACGGATGACCCAGGTATGAATAAAAATGCATCACAAGACTATTCCTCGAAGGTTAATAGAATCTATTCCTCCCAGAGACCACCTGAACAACACCGATTTAGAGTTTTCAGTGAAACAAATAGTGCCCCCTCATCACCTCCTCCGAATAGATGGAAACCCTCACCCGGCACAAGACCTAACACACTGAGTCATTCCCTATACAGAAGTGGCATCAGTGTAGACAGTGAATTTCATAATGATCTCATGGAACAGGATGAAGCTGCAACCAGCCTTGCATCTTCATCACCCGAATCAGTAACTAGCCAGCAGTCACCCACACCTGTCACAGAGGGCAGTAAATCCACATCAGCAGGTTATTCACTCAGCAGTTCTACTATTGCTATGAACAGAGGAGATGATGCATATTTACAAAAAGACAAACCTGAGGTGACCAGTGAATCCCCATCACCAGATGCACTCACTGAACAAGAGTCTGCTGTAAATAACAGCAGTGCTTGGAAAAGCACATCACAGAATCATTCATCAAAATTGATCTACATCTATCGCGATAGGAAGCTTAGCACCAGATTCAACTATAAATTTCTGCGTAAAACAAATAGCGCCCCCTCATCATCACATCTAGGCAATAGACATCACTTTGTTACAGATGTAAAGCACAACATTGAAAATGAGTCACTTAGACACTCACCAGTCAGTGATCATATCACAATGGACAGAGGAAACAGCAATTATTTCCCCAGATATAAGGTTGAAACCAACAGTGAATGTTCATTACCAGAGTCACTGACTGGCCAGCAGTCTCAGATCAACAGAGATAAGTCACTGAGTCAGTCCCCAGTCAGTGGTGGCATCACAAACCCCAACGAAAGTATCAAGTGCATAGAAAAGTCACAGTATGAAAACATTAGTGCAGTTTTATCATCAGACAGAGAGCCTGGGCAGTGGTCTCCTACAAATACCACCCAAGGCAACATAAGTCCATCTCAGAATAGTGAAGCAGAGAGTGATGTCATAACGGTGGACAGAGTTATCACTAAAGATTATGTACAACAGGATACCCATTCACCTCCATCACTGGATTGTGTATCCAGTTGTTTGTTTCCCACAAAGAGCGCTGACATTAATGAAGCTAAGCCACCAGCTCATGCCTTAAACAGGGCTGGCTTTGCCATGGTCAGAGAGAGTCCTGGCTACTTCCAACTGAGCAAATCCAAAACACAACATGTGCTTTTGGCACCATTTGAAGTTAGTGCCCAGCTCTGTGCTACAAATATCTCGTCAAACAACAAGACCAGCACACTGAGTCATTCCCTAAACATCAATATGGGCACTGGAGTTAATACAAATCATGTGCAACACGACAAAGCTGGGACTAGCCATGCACCATTATTACCTGATCCAGTAACAAGGTCATCACCCACACCTGTCACAGAGGGCAGTAAATCCACATCAGCAGGTTATTCACTCAGCAGTTCTACTGTTGCTGTGAACAGAGGAGATGATGAGTATTTACAAAAAGACAAATCTGAGGTGACCAGTGAATCCCCATCATCAGATCCACTCACTGAACAAGAGTCTGCTGCAAATAACAGCAGTGCTTGGAAAAGCACATCACAGAATCATTCATCAAAATTGATCTACATCTATCGCGATAGGAAGCCTAGCACCAGATTCAACTATAAATTGCTGTGTAAAACAAATAGCGCCCCCTCATCATCACATCTCGGCAATAGACATCACTTTGTTACAGATGTAAAGCACAACATTAAAGATGAGTCACTTAGACACTCACCTGTCAGTGATCACATCACAATGGACAGAGAAAACAGCGATTATTTCCCCAGAAATAAGGTTGAAACCAATAGTGAATGTTCATCACCAGAGTCACTGACTGGCCAGCAGTCTCAGAGCAACAGAGATAAGTCACTGAGTCAGTCCCCAGTCAGTGGTGGCATCACAAACCCCAACGAAAGTATCAAGTGCATAGAAAAGTCACAGTATGAAAACATTAGTGCAGTTTTATCATCAGACAGAGAGCCTGGGCAGTGGTCTCCTACAAATACCACCCAAGGCAACATAAGTCCATCTCAGAATAGTGAAGCAGAGAGTGATGTCATAACGGTGGACAGAGTTATCACTAAAGATTATGTACAACAGGATACCCATTCACCTCCATCACTGGATCGTGTAACTAGTTGTTTGTTTCCCACAAAGAGCGCTGACATTAATGAAGCTAAGCCACCAGCTCATGCCTTAAACAGGGCTGGCTTTGCCATGGTCAGAGAGAGTCCTGGCTACTTCCAACTGAGCAAATCCAAAACACAACATGTGCTTTTGGCACCATTTGAAGTTAGTGCCCAGCTCTGTGCTACAAATATCTTGTCAAACAACAAGACCAGCACTCTGAGTCATTCCCTAAACATCAATATGGGCAGTGGAGTTAATACAAATCATGTGCAACACGACAAAGCTGGGACTAGCCATGCACCATTATTACCTGATCCAGTAACAAGGTCATCACCCACACCTGTCACAGAGGGCAGTAAACCCACATCAGCAGGTTATTCACTCAGCAGTTCTACTGTTGCTGTGAACAGAGGAGATGATGAGTATTTACAAAAAGACAAATCTGAGGTGACCAGTGAATCCCCATCATCAGATCCACTCACTGAACAAGAGTCTGCTGTAAATAACAGCAGTGCTTGGAAAAGCACATCACAGAATCATTCATCAAAACTTTCAGACATCTATCACTATAAGTATCCTCATAATAGATTCAACTTTCAATTTCTGCATAAAACAAATAGTGCCCCTACATTTCCAGTCAGGGAACACTTTTCCACAGATATTGGACACAGCAATACAGATGAGTCACCAAGTTCCTTGCCAGTAAGAGATCATGTTACACTGTACAGAACAACAGGTGACTATTTACACCGATACCAGACCAAAGCCCACAGCGAACCTTCATCTCCAGAGTCACCGACTGGCCAAAAGTCTCCTATAGACAGCACACACAAGAACAATGGTAGGCCATTGAGTCATCCACCAAATAGTGCGGTCTCATCACCACCTTCAGGGAAATGTCTTACAGGCATCAGGCACAGCAATAAATATGAGACGCTGGGTCTCACACCAGTCAATGATCACATTGCAAAGTACAAAGGAACCAGTGATTATTTACAAAGATGTGAGCCTGAAACTAACAGTGAACTTTCACCACCAGGTTTATTGCTTGCCCAATGTCCTGATGATGCCATACATAGCACTGAAGATACGTCACAGAATCATTCACCAAAGAGTCCTGACATAACTTTGGGAAGCAATAAATATTTACAAAAGGAACATAATGAAATCAGCAGTCTTCCCCCATCACCAGGCCCACTGACTGGCCAAGACTCCATTGCAAATAGTGGCAACATTATAAAAACTGTGTCCCAGAATTATTCATCGAAACTTAAAAATATCTATCGCGACAGGCCACCTCGGGAAAAATTAAATTTTAACATGTTCCAGAGAAGTTATTGTCCATCTTTGTCACCGCCGACGAGAACTAACCAATGGCCTTCGATTGATAACAGAGAGCAAAACAGAGATCAAGCACTTCCTCATTCCCCATTCAGTGATCAACTTACAAGGGACAAAACAAGCAGTG
Organism: Callorhinchus milii; assembly: GCF_018977255.1. Lineage (NCBI taxonomy): Eukaryota > Metazoa > Chordata > Chondrichthyes > Chimaeriformes > Callorhinchidae > Callorhinchus > Callorhinchus milii. Next base: position 65,288,262 of record NW_024704745.1, on the reverse strand, counting down.
ATTATATACCATGGCACAAAGCTGAAACCAAGAGTGAATCTTCATCACCAAAATCACCAACAGACCAACACTCTCCTATGATTTGCACCCAGAGTAACAGAGATGTGTTGCTTAGTCAATCCCCAGTCAGTGGTGGCATCGCGATGGGCAATCGAGGCAACAATTATGCAAGGAAGATACAGTATGGAAACAGCAAAGCACTTTTATCAACAGATTCAGGAACTGGCCCTTGGTCTCCTACAAATAAAATTCCTAGCAAGAAATTTACATTTCAAAATTGGGAGCGCAGCAATGATCTGGAAAGAAGTAATTTGAGTCACATGAAACAATACAGCTCAGAAGCTGACATTAGCCTCTTATTTCCGGATCTATTGACTGATCATACAGCTGTCTCAAACAACATGAAAAAGAAGGAATTGAGAAAGACCCCAAAGATTGGTGGTTTTACATTTGATAGTGAGTCTGATGATGGTTATGTACAAAACTATAGCAATGCAATCAACAGTGCTCGGTTACCATCTAATTCAAGAACTCTTCCTCTGTCTCGTACCAATATTACATATTTCAATAGAAATAGATCATTGAATAGTCAGCCAAAGAACATTGAAATCTCTTCACAAGACTATCACCAGAGCAGAAAATCTGATAACATCTTGAGACATGGAAGGACACTAGGCTCTGCAGAAACATATCGGAATGAGATCTCGTCACTGAGGGCAAAAGACACAGACTTTGATAACTCTCTGCAGCAAAGTTCTGAAGATGTGGAGAAAATCAATTCAAATATAATGATTAATAACTTTCATAATAGGTTTAACACTTATAATCCTCGATACAGAAGAGAATCCTCCAAGAATGATGAAAATAGCAACTCGCTGGTAACCAATGACTACTCCAGGCTTAAGGGTTCCTTTGTGGTGAATCTACAGGATGAACAAACTAGGTGTAGCAACATTTACAGATCAAAGAGTTTGAAAAATATAAATTTGGATTACGACCAAATAAATTATTTTCATGATGATCCTCGTATCCCTTCACATTCATCTTCCTCAAACAGTTTTCAGAAGTCCACACAGCCTGTACAAAATGAACAAGCAAAGACCAGTCACCAGTTTTGCAACCTTAGAAAATTTAGCAAACTTAACAAATCTTGCTCTCAACTGTCCATTTCCAATGACTCTCAAAATAGCATACGGTCTTCATATCGTGAGCCTAGTCTGGACAAGTTGGAGCCAATAATTAGAAATAAAGACGCAACACGTCTTTCTGACAGTTCATCAAAAAAGAAGAAAGAAACCGATCAAGATAATATCAAGAGTTTGTCAGCAGGAAGATTGTGGAAACATGGATCTATTCACAACGACACCTCTTTTTCAGTGAGCAATGATGATTTCAGCACACTTTCCACAGAAACAAACCAGGAAAAGGAGGTGTACGATGAGATTGATTATGTACCTAACAATGAGTATTTCCCTGTAGATATTAAAACATTCTGGCCAAAAGAAAATCCCGCGGACATAATGAGGCTGTTAAGTTCCTCTTCTACAGGGAGCAAAAAGTCAGAGGAGAGTATTTCACCACGACACCTTCGATCACCAGCAGTGGTTTATAAAGACATGTGTGTTTTTTCAGACACCACCTCGGACACAACTACTGATGATGAATACATCCTGGAAGCCAATGAGCCTGTAAAAGAATCTTCATTATGAATACAACTTACCACATGCTAGAATGAATGTTGGTATCTCTTACTGATTTGTAACAAATCGTGTCTTTATAAATCTCCTGTTCTTAAAGTTGACCATGTAATATCTCTTGAGGTGTTCATGTATAATGCTAAGGAACTTTGTAAATATTTGTATCAGTTATTCGTTTAGATGTTTTAAAGTTTCTATATTTTTCCAGTCCTATCTGTCAGTTATGCAACAGGTTTCCCAGATTTACTATCGTATTAGATTCATTTATATTTAGCTTTCTGAAAGCTCATGGGTTGAACCATAATCAGAGTGCATGTTTGGTTCTGTTATATGCCTTTTCTGCAGTATTTACAAGTTATCTGTTTTCAAAACAGAGATAAAATCAAATATAAAAACCTACAAATATAAAAATTCTTATTAAATGCAGTCAGGATCTGAAAGAGAAATATTGGTTAATGTTTCAAGTTTGATACAGAAGAGTGCACAACACACACTTCTTTATACAGCAGAGTGCACAATTACTGCTAATCTGGGACTTCCTTACTAGTTGCGGCTTTAGCTTGCAGGTTTAAAGACTTCATTACCTGGTGTTGTGCCAGACAGGCTGGTAAACCATCAACAATACTTGGACTATTGCTTTGTCAGGAGAGTTCCTCAGAGACAGTGTAGGCACCATTTATCTCCCTAGGAATATATTTGTAAACATTTTATCGACCTCAAAAGCACAAAAGGTAAGTGGATCCATGCTACATATCAAAATTCATATCCGGTTTGTACTTCAGGGTTGTTTGTGAGACCTTGTGTGCGCAAATTGGCTGCCACACTTGCCTATATATATATACAGACAGGACAGTTTACAGAAAACTCTGTGAAACATTTTGAGATGTTTTGACGTGGTAAGGCTCTACATCAAATGCAAGAATTATTATTTTCCATTACTTAATTTATTTTGTGATACTGAGAAAACTTACTGAACTTACCGAACTGAACTCAGAGAAACTTACTCCCTTATCTTCTCCTCAATCTCTCCCTCCGCATCCACTCCACCACCCACGTCAACAGTCATCCGCTCGACGTGGTGATCACTCAGGGCCTCACCATCTTGGACCTCATAATCATCAACAAAGCGATCTCGGACCATCACTTCATCTCCCTTAACACCTCAATCCCTCTCCCCACCGCCACCCAACCCACCTCTCATACCACCCCTGGAAAAAAATCCCCCCCCTCCCTCTCAGATGCTTTGGAGTCATCTGAATTCATTCCCCTCTGGGCTTCCTCCCGCAATGACCTAACTTCCTCGGTCACTCTTCGCCACAGCTCCCTCTCCTCCACTCTCGATTCCCTCGCTCCCCTCTCATCCCGAACCGTCTCCTACTCACGCAAATCACCTTGGTACAACAACAACAACAACAAGATTCCATTTATAAAGGTGGCTGGTACACCAGCCACCTCTGCTCCCTTAAAGCCCAGGCGCATTCCACTGAGAGCATCTGGCTTAAATCAAACTAACTGTCCATCGGCAGATCTGGCTGGACCATATCAAATTCTACCGCTCCGCCCTCGCCTCCGCTAAATTGTTACACTACTCCAAGACAATCTTGGAGGCTAAAGACAAACCCAGGCACCTCTTCTCCATCACAAACCAGCTCCTCCGTCCACCCTCTCACTCCTCGCCCATCCTCACCTCAAATGCCAACTGAGAGGTGATGCTGGACCTCCTCGAATTCAAAGTCGAGGGAATCCACTCAGCTGCCTCTGCCACTGCATCTGCTACCCCCTCCCCATCTCCTCCTCCCACCTTGGTCCCTACCCATCCCTCCCTCCATACCTTTGAACCTGTTACCCCTCCTCTCTCATCACCACCATAACCCGTATGAAACCCACCACTTGCTCCCTCGACCCCATCCCTACCCCTCTCCTTACCTCCCAACTCCACCTCCTTGCAGCATCCATCTCTCCCTGTTCTCTGGTACTGTTCCCACCACTTTAAAAAACCCTGTCATCACTCCTATCCTTAAAAAACCCTCCCTGGACCCTTCTCTACTCCCTAACTACCACCCCATCTCCAACCTCCCCTTCCTCTCCAAGGTCCTGGAACAAGTCGTTGTTTCTCAGCTTCACTCTCAGGTTGACAATGTAATTTTGTTGTCGTTGTTGAACAAAATCCATTTTTATACTTTGGTCTAAAAATATACCTGCAATAATTGCCTGGAATTTGAATTGCGGCAAATTGCATTATCAGTTGACATCTTTAAATGTGAGCTTATATAACTAGTCAAACCTCTTTGTTATAAAACTTTAAAATATTCCTGCAATCCATAATGGAAGTAATGAAGAGGTGACTTGTGGTTTTGCACTTGTACACAATTGTGAATGACTGGCCCTTGAATATAGAATTTGCTTGATTTTTCAGGGATGTTTGCACTTCTTCATTGGAATTATTCCAAAAAACACCCACAGAAAGAGAGAAAGTGAATTAATACTGTTGAATTGCTGAGACTATTGTTAGTACAATACAATTTATATTTACCCAGCGCCTTTTTTGGTGGGAGGACGCCTCAAAGCACTTCACGCAGCTGAATGTAATCACATAGTGACTGCAATATATATACATATATATAGACAGCATGTTTGGGAGATTTGTATCATATACAATATGTGGGATTTGGGGTGCTTTATTTAATTTGATCTCCTTAATAAACTGGAGGATGAAAATCAATAAATGACGCTAGTGACATTTATTCTGTTTGCAGAATTTAGTGGCTAGAACTCTCAATCTACATCTCTGTATTTCTTGCACCATCCCTCTACGCTTTCAAAAGCCTTCTAAAAGTTTAGCTCCTTGCCTGCATCATCAGTCATATCCTTCCTAACGATTCCATACCCCTCCCTCCTCAGGTTCCCACACCATCTCTGGCAGTGCTTTGAGATATTTAAATACATGAAAGGTGTTATATATGTGCACGTTATTTTTGTTGTTGATCTATCCTTTTAGCTGCACACCCAAGCTCTTTTTGTTCTCCCTCTTCCTGCTACATTTCACTTATTCAGTTATCTAGTAATTCCAAATCTCTCTCCTTCTTTCATTGTGCATTGATATAATTTATCTAATATTTCCACTGTTATTTTCCTTCCTCAATCTCATCACTTTACATATTAAATGATATTTCCTTTTCCTATTATGGAAACTTCTGGGCCAACATTCTGTTGAGCTTTACAAGCAGCACCTTTGGCAAAAACGATTATTTCTTTTGCCCAATTGAGTCTAAATACAACACCTCTCACTAACACTTGGCTTACATTAAATAGCAGAGAACATTTATGTTAATATTTCTTTTGCCCAATTGAGTCTAAATACAGCACCTCTCACGAACACTTGGCTTACATTAAATAGCAGAGAACATTTATGTTAATATATTGCCCTAAGAAAAACAATATGTGTCAGTCTGGCTCAATTGAGTCAGAAGTCTATGGATTCAAACCCCCATCAGGACTTTGAATTCATATAATCTAAGATGACACTGCAAAGCATTCCTGGAGGGAGGGGGTGCTACATTGTTGGAGGTGCTGTCCTTCAGATGAAATAGAGATCCTCATCCTCACCTACAAGGCCATTCACGGCCTTGCTCCCTCCTACCTCTCCGACCTACTATCCCCCTACCTACCTGCCCGTACCCTCCGTTCCTCTGGCTCCAGTCTGCTCCACGTCCCCCGCCCCAACCGCCCTACCATCGGTGGTCGGGCCTTCAGCCTCTCAGCCCCCAGGCTCTGGAACTCCATCCCCCAGTGCCTTCGCCTTGCTTCCTCCCTTTCCTCCTTCAAGGCCGGTCTCAAAACCTTTCTCTTTGACCGAGCCTTCAGCTCCCCTCTCGACTGTCTTCCCCCTCCTCGCTCCCTCCCTTCCCTCCCCTCACCCTGACCATTTCCCCCCTCCTCGCTCCCTCCCTTCCCTCCCCTCACCCTGACCATTTCCCCCCTGCTCGGGTCATGACCCAACTGTGCAGCGCCTTGGGACGTCCTCCTGACGTGAAAGGCGCTTTATAAATGGAATCTTGTTGTTGTTGTTGTCTAGTCTTCCTGTTCAATTAGATATTAAAGATCCCATGGCACTGTTCAAAAAAGAAGGGAGTTTCTCCCAATGTCCTGGCCAACAATCCCCCAAATAAAATTGGCCATTCATTTCTTGGCTGTCTGTGAGACATTACTAATTGGCTGCCACATTTAACCTACAAAATATGCGGTCAATGCAGTTGACAGTATATCCTATCAAGTACCTTGAGACGTCCTCCTGACATGATAGGTGCTACACGAAATCTGTGAATAAAAGAGATAACAGTACAAATGTAGGTGAAATGCAGGATTAGTGGTAAATGTATCAAGCAATGATGTGCTATTGTTAAATAATGTCTGCTGAGTTATTAAAATGTGGGAATCTTTTAAATATGTTGATAATGACAGTGCTTCTTGGAAATGACCACTTATGATCTTATGACTGGAATTTGTTAAATATTATTTCAGCGTTAAACACATTTACATTTCTCCACTGCTGATAGCAATAAAATGACATGTTTTACAACATTACAATCACTTCAACAGATGAACAAGCAATTCTTATTAGATCCGTTGTGAGTTACACATGTAAGTGTGTGTATTGTTAATAACTATAGCAACAGGGTGCAGTCACAGCGACAACTGTAAGAAGAGCAGCTGTCTGACAGCATTGACCTTTATGAATGCTGGGAGTGCATAGTGACTTGTAGAAATGTCACAGATTTCTCATAGTGTCATGAACACTCCCAACAAATCTGGTTCACTAAATGATGGTTAACTCTGTATCTAAACCAGTACAGTGGTATTTGCTGGGAGAGATCTCCAGAAGTTGAAGCTGGTGTGATGCTGCATCATTGCCTCTCTTGCATTAATTATGGGTTGAGTTACTGCCTCTCTTCCTCATAGTTCCCTTCCTTGTAACTGAATGTAAGTCTTATTGTATCCGTTTAATGACTCTCTTTCCCTATGGTGTGAAAGAATATCTTTTGATGCAACCACTCCTTAACTCTCTCACAATGCAGATGCACTCTGGATTGTATTAGGTAGTATTTGGTTTTAGATGCCTTTGATTTCCTCTAAATACTTGTAATTGTTTTATATACAATTCTATTGTTAGACTTCTATTGCATTACAACATGTTGCATACCATTCACAAGGTCCCATAGGTGCAAAGTTTCAGTAGCGAAACAATATTACAAAGAGAACATTGGAAACAGAAATATTGTGTGATAATATCTTGGTTTAGTACGTATTTATGTTGATTTGTAGTGTAGTACAACATTCTTTCTGAAAAACTTGTTTTTTCACAGTCCGACTGACTTTTCTAGTATATCAACAAAAACAACAACAAGATTGCATTTATAGAGCGCCTTTCACGTCGTGAGGACGTCCCAAGGCGCTGGAGAGTTGAGTTGGGACCCGAGCATTGGGGGGAACTGGTCAGGGTGAGGGGAGAGAAGGGAGGGAGCGAGGAGGGGGAAGAGAATCGAGAGGGGGGGGCTGAAGGCACAGTTGAAAAGAACCGTGTTGTGGATCAACTTCTCCCTAGTCATCTGGATCATTTACACAGTTGGCACATGCTTCAGTGATCAGTAAATACCTGTAAAGAGTAAATAGGTCACTATATCTAGGTTTATGCATGTATCACTGCAGCATAATTTATATAATGTAATATGTCCAGTCCAATACAATAGTGTTGGAGCCGTTGTCCTTAAATTAAAGATTCAATGCTCCTGATCCAAACCAGGAGAGAGTTAAGCAACCAGCACAAATGAAATTCATATTCACCCAGACAAAGTATTATGACGAGAAGAAGGAATAACATGCTTAGGAATTTCCTTGCACACTCCCTGAATTAAACAAACACAGAGCAGAGATATTGACAAATAAATAAAATAAACATGGCAGAGAATACATGAGTCAATTTTATCAATCTAACAAAAATATTCCCTGAATAGTTCAGTTTAGACCACAAGAATAAATGTCTGAGATGGGAATTGCAAGCAGTTTTTATTATTAATTATTCAACAAAATATTAATAAATAATTCTTGTATTTGATAGAGTGTTTATAACATCAGCTTATCAAAGCACTTCTCAGGTAATTGCTGACAAAGTAGTGGCTGTGTACTTGAAGGGGAAATTCACACTCATTCAGGAAGGCAATCTGAGAGATCCTATTCGCAGAATACCACAGAAAATCACCATTTTTTAAAAAATTATTAATACTTTTAGGAGACATTAAATAACTGTTAATAATAATAATAATCCTTGCATTTGATATAGCGCTTTTCACATCGGGAAGACGTCCCAAAGCGCTTCACAGAACACACTGTAAAGTGAATTCACTGTATATTTGTGGGCGAACGCGGCAGCCAAATGCGCACAGCAATGTCCCACAAACAGTCGTAAATTGAAAATGACCAATTTTTATTATTGTTTTTGTTTTTTGGAGGGATTATTATCAGGTTTGTGGAGTAAGGAGTAAGGAAACTTGCCCAAGGTTTCACCCTCTGCCTGGAATTGAACTCAGGTCTCTCACTTGCAAAGCGAATGCTCTAACCACTGAGCTACAGGACTCCACAAATGTTCTCTCTATGATTTCAGTTCTGATCCACCCCATCATTTTCAGTGAAGCACATCAGGGTGACTGATGGTTGGGTCCCGATATTAGTGTTGGTGTCCATCTGCACTGAGTGTGAAGAAGGTCATACTGTTACACTGAGTGATGCAGCATTGTTTCATTGAAGTTAGGAGTGAAGCTGACAGGAATTTTTTAACCTTGTGCAGCTATTTTTTAAAAATATGATACGTAAATCAAATAACCAGTACAATTTTCGAGTTTTCTTATGTATAACAAGGATGGGAGTTGGCAATTGCCTAGCTAAAACCAAAAAAATCCGCATATAGACAATTACATTGGAAAAATAAAACAACTGCTTTATATAGGCCTTCCCACGTGAATTCTGTCAATATTCATCAGACTACAAACACAAATGTGTCACTCACTGGGATGAGAGGAGATTAGGAGGAAGCCAGCAAGATTCCGAGATTTCCAGGAAACAAACGGCTACAGAGGAAGAAAGAGAAATACAATCGAAACCATGCAATAAATTACATAATATAAATGTCTTTGCAATTATTATGTCAATTTAATATCAAAATGCAGAGTAATTAATTATTTCGGATCAATGACCTAAACATGGAGAATCAGTAAAACTAAAGTGGGAATCTTTATCTATTGACAAGAGCTTGCATTTTATGTAAAAGAACATCCCAAAGTCCTTGACAAATGTAGCCGTAGCAGGAAAATAAGATCTTTAAAGATGTTAATCAAATGTTACATTCAAAAAGGTCAGCAACCTGAAACGTTAACTCTCTCCTTAGATGCTGCCTGACCTGCTGAGTGTTCCCAGTAATGACTTCTGCTTTTATTTCAGATTTACAGCATCTGCAGTATTTTGCCTATTATTCAAAGTGATCATTTTAGGAGGTTTTTGAAGGCAGGGAGAACAGTAACATCGCAGACAGTCACCAACTGAGACATCTGATTACGGAGTATGGTTGGAGGAGTCCTGTAGCTCAGTGGTTAGAGCACTCGCTTTGCAAGCGAGAGACCTGAGTTCAATTCCAGGCAGAGGGCGAAACCTTGGACAAGTTTCCTTACTCCACACAGAGCCTAATAATAATCCTCCAAAACCAAAAACAATAATAAATTGGTCATTTTCAATCTACGACTGTTTGTGGGACATTGCTGTGCGCAATTGGCTGCCGCGTTCGCCCACAAATATACAGTCAATTCACTTTACAGTGTGTTCTGTGAAGCGCTTTGGGATGTCCTCCTGACATGAAAAGCGCTATATCAAATGCAAGGATTATTATTATTATTATTATTAATGTTGTTTGCGACTTTGACCAGGGCAGTCTGAGTATTGTGGACTGGGCAGAAGCTTGGGATACGGTATATAGTTTGAGACATGGCATGTGCATGCGACCTCCAGGATGGCGAAGGCGAACTGGACGGACCTTGGTCTTCCTTCATCTCACAATTCTCATTGCTATGTTCTTCTGAAGCTGAATTTGGAGGGTTTCACGAAGAGAGACCTGAGGTCAGGGCTGTTCTCACTCCAACTGACTTGATAGTGAAGGGAATGAAGGTTTATTATTATTATTATTATTATTATTATTATTATCATCAATAGATTCTCTCCAATCACCTTCCAATCCCATTCTCACCAACACGGACATCTGATTGGTCACCAGCTTAGGCAGCTGATTGGTCAGTGCCCGACAGAGATCTGATTGGTTAACATCCCAGGTATCTGATTGGTCACTAACCCAGACATCTGATTGGTCACTGCCCGACAGCGATCTGATTGGTCACCACCACAACCTGACTGTCCAGTCCCATCACTGACCCTCAGCACCTCAGTGACTTCCCTGTGTCACAGCCACAGCGGCTGCTCCGCCCTCTCCCTCTCCCTGTGCGGGGACAGTGAGGATGCGGGGCCGGGGCTGGGGTCGGGGTCGGCCGGTGCTGGCGGCGCTGTGGGCTCTGTGCTCGGCGGCCGCTCTGTGCCAGGGAGCGGCGGGGGAGGCAGTGAGCGCGGCGAGGAGCCTGGCGTGGGGGCCGGGGCTCAGGGCCGACCTGGTGGTGCCCGTCAGGTACTTCTACATCCAGGCCGTCAGCCCCGCGGGGGACAACTTCACCCACTCCCCAGGTAACCGCTGGGCCCTGCCCGGCCCTGCCCTGCCCGGCCCTGCCCTGCCCTGCCCTGCCCGGCTCTGCCCTGCCCGGCCCTGCCCTGCCCGACTCGGCCCTGCCTTGCCTGGCCCTGCCCTGCCCTGCCCGGCCCTGCCCTACCCGGCCCTGCCCTGCCCGGCTCTGCCCTGCCCGGCCCTGCCCTGCCCGACTCGGCCCTGCCTTGCCTGGCCCTGCCTGGCCCTGCCCGGCCCTGCCCTACCCGGCCCTGCCCTGCCCGGCCCTGCCCTGCCCGGCTCTGCCCTGCCCGGCCCTGCCCTGCCCGACTCGGCCCTGCCTTGCCTGGCCCTGCCCTGCCCTGCCCTGCCCTGCCCGGCCAGGCTGAGCAGCTTCTATCCGCTGTAAAGCGTTCTTGTCCAGGTGTGGGTGGGTCAGTGAGGGGCTTGTGCTGATGTTCAGCAATCCCTGTGTGTTATTATTTATTATCATTAATAATAATAATACTGCATTTTGATATCCAACCCCTTGCATTTGTGTAGCGCCTGTCACGCGGGGTAGCGCCCAATGCAGCGCCCGAGAGCCCCTCATAGAGTCGTCGAGACGTCTCAAAAGCGCTCCACGGTCTGGACTGTAAAGTGGAGTGACTATTTTGCGGGCGAAACGCTGTTTAACGGGGACACGGTGTTAAAGCTATCCTGAGAGCGTTATCGTAGTAATAATAGTAATACTATGCCTTGATGGAGCGCCTCATCACGTCGTTGAGGCGTCTCAAAGCGTTTCACAGAATACGCTGTAAAGTGGATTGACTGTATTTTGTGGGCGAAACGAAGTGCACGTGTCCAGGCACTGAGTAAGACGGAAGATCCTGTCCTCTGAGGCCAGGCTGGAGGCACAAGTAATGGGATATAATCCTCCTTCATTTACAACTTGGAGATGGTTCCAGTGAAGCTCGTGTACTTTTTTGGGGGTAGTTTTAAATCACGCAAACCTCAGTCTATGATCTATTTGGAACCTCAGAAATTAATGTCCATATGACTGACCATGGTAAGGCGCTATATCAACTGCAAGGATTATGAGGATTGCGTAACTCCTATGACTAAATAAGTCCTGTAGCCAGTTGCTTAGATCTTCAAATCTTTGTTGTGCTACAGTATTTACCTCCTGGAGTTCATCTACCTATCCCTCTTGCTCCACTTTTAAAGATGTTTTTCTTTCCCCGCCCCCATTTACCCAATCAGCTGTACGAAGCGCTTTGCAACATCATCCTGACATGAGAGGCACTATCTAAATATAAATTATTGGTGCAATGTTTAAATCTTGTACTGTACATCACATTTTGATAATTACTTGTGGTGTGCATTCAGCTAAACTTGGAGCAGAGAGCCCAGCAACGTGAGGAGGGAACTGAGTGAGGTGGAACAGAGTGAGAATTCTGTTAAGGAATTTGGTGAGAGTGGGAATTCTTCAGCCAGAGAGATACCAGAGAACAAGAGTTAACTCTTTCATTCAGCAGAAGAGTGGAAAATCTTTCTTGAGGTAGAGGCAACCTTATATGTAAGCAGGCAAACAAGTCAGTTAGCAGTTAATCATAGGCCAGGTGTTGGGGATTAATAAATTTGCTGACCAGTTGAAACTGGGTGATTTTGTTTAAGGTCTATATAAAGGAGAAGGCTTGCAAGAGCCTTACTTGAGCAGGGAGCCCAGCAGCATGAGGTGGAACGGAGTGAGAATTCTGTTTAGGAATTTGGTGAGAGTGGGAATTTGGTGCAGTGGGGTAAGAGGTGCATAATTATAAAAATATATAATAGTTATATTAAAATAATATGAAACATGACTGGGAATACGGCAGGGCAGCTGAGACTGGTTGCATGCACAATGTTTGCCATGCGGGAGCTCCAGGATGCTTTGTGTGCCCTGGACAGACACTTGTGTAGGGTGCCGCCGGCTGCATGAGCCCAAGGTTTCTGAGCTCGAGGAGAGGCTGGTGTCACTACATAGCACACAAGAGGCTGAAGAGTTCATGGATTGAACGTTTCAGGAGGGAGTCACCCCAAAGCCACGGAGAGTTCAGGAGAGTGATGAATGACCACCTGGCATGGTAGGAAGAGGGGACGGGCAGTGCACAAATCTCCTGAGAGTGTGGCGTTCACAAATTGTACTGAATACCGGTCAGGGTGATGAGACTCTGGGAAGGGGAGTCAAAAGCTAATGGATGCACTGGGGGACACAGGGAAGAATGTCAATGCAATTGTCATTGGGAACACAATGGTGAAAGGAAATGTTGAGAAGATGGGGCTTAATTTGATTAAAGATGCATTATTTGGAAGTTTTGGAAGGAGAATGTGTGTCAGAGTAGGTTGGCATTGATGTATCTAGTTACCAGCAGATTTAATATTTACAAATTTTATTTGAATCCTGTTGGGAATGCCACATTTTCAACCACAATATAAGGTACAATTTACTTAGCAAATGACTGAAAAGTGCAACAGTTCCTCAAATAACGTTGCTGCTTATTCTCTGTTCTACATGCTCCTGATTTTCAAATCGGTAGAAATCTGGATTCATTGTTATTTAAACCTGAAATCTATTTTGTGTAAATTGAAAATTGCTGTGAAAATGTGCTTTATTGCAGTGGAAAGAACCTACCTAAACTATAAAAAAAGATTATACATTACTTTACACTTTTCTTTGGGGACAGTTAATTGATGTCCCCAAAAGGAAGTGGATCTTTCACTTTATTCTTTCTACTTTTATTCCCAAACATTCTGTAATGGGAGAAATGGATAAGAGACTTAATGTGTTTACTCTCTGCATTTAGGAAGCAGTACTTTCAGTGTGACAGTCCTTGTCCTGTCACCCAGAGAACATGTTCGGCGGTATGTCCCCACACCTTTGGATAGAAATGATGGGACGTTCCTTATGCGGTATCGAATGTATGGAAGCGCCAATGAGGGGCTAAAGATTGAAATATTTCATCGAGGGCAACATGTCGCCCAGTCCCCCTACATTCTCGAAGGTAAGATCAAACAAATCCAAAACTACTGTTGCTTATAATCTGAAGCCTTAAGAAAGTGTTTGTGTTTCGTAAAGATACAAGACATCCCCTCTAGATTGGTTTTCTCAAGACTTTCTTTGGAAGATCCTCATATTGAATTAATGGTGTACAGACCTCAAAAGACCAAGTCAACATATAGGTCATTCCCCCTATATTATATGTCCCCTGTTTGCATTCATAATAATAATAATCCTTGCATTTGGTAACATTTGTTGAGACGTCTCAAAGCGCTTCACAGCATATACTGTAAAGTGAATTGAACCGGCAGCCAATTGCGCACAGCAGTTTCCCGCAAACAATTGTGGATTGAGTGACCAAATTATTTTGTTTTTTTTGGAAGGCATTATTACCCATGGAAAGCGATCCGCCAATCGACTAAAATTTAATTTCTACTTACCTCTAGGTAAATAGAGCTGTGAAGATTTATGTAGTAAAAGTTTCTCTGGAAGGAAGATTATAGGTCAAACATCTCTGCAGAGGGCAGCTGCTGAAAATATATTCTGTTTGTAATTATAGTTCTTACCTCTTTCCAATATAGTGTATATTTTTAATAATAATAAATAATAATAATCCTTGCATTTGATATAGCGCTTTTCACGTCTTCAAAGACATCTCAAAGTGCTTCACAGAATAGACTGTAAAGTGAATTGACAATATATTTGTGGGCGAAATGCGGCAACCAAATGCACACAGCAGTGTCCCACAAACAGTCGTGGATTGAAATGACCAATTTATTACTTTTTTTGAGGGATCATTATCAGGGGTGTGGGGTAGGGAAACTTGCCCAAGGTTTCACCCTGCCGGGAATCAAACCCAGGTCTCTCACTTGCAAAGCGAGTGCTCTAACCACTGAGCTAAAGGGCTCCATGATGAAATCCATAGGCACCTCCAGTTAAGTGGGTGACTTCCTGCTAGGCTACAGATTACGCCTACAACTGAAATAGGCCAGCAGGAAGTGAACTGACTGGAGAAAGAGTTATTTTTCCTTTTGTTTCTTCCCACTTCTCCATTGACTATCTCACAATAGAGACAGAGGGGAGGGACATTGGCTATTTGCCCATGTTTCAGTATTTATTGGCTGATTGTTCTTTGCACTGAGGGATATCGGTTACTCTATCTTTAGGGTGATTGTGTTGAAAATTGAACATTTTAACAATCTGTTGGCTGGTGTTTCATCTTTCTAACTAGTCTGGGCAAATTACTTCAATTTTGATAAACTGAAAATTGTTTCCAAACTGATCATTTATCATCTTTTCTGACAAAGTTTTGTGAGCACACGTAGCAGCCAATTTGTGCAATATCTCACAAACAGCCATTGAGTGAATGCCCAATTTTATTTGGTGTATTATTGGCTAAGACACCAGGAGAAACTCCCTTCTCTTTTCGAATATCACCATGGGATCTGTAATGTCTATCTGAACAGGTAGATAGAGCCTTGGTTTAATTTTTTATCCGATGGACAGTACCTCTAACAATGCCGCATACTGCCTCGATACTGCATTGGAGTGTCATCTTAGATCAGATGATTTCCAAGTTCCGATGTAGAGCTTGAACCCACAACTTTCTGATTCAGAGGTGACAGTGCAAACTGTGCCCCAGGCTGACATATGAATGTCAAAAGTAGCTAGCTCCACTCAGCTCAGTTAGAAAGTGTGTCCCATTTACAATACTATTATTACTGCTATTATTAAATGCAAAGATTGTTATTACAGTAGTAATAACAATATAGTGCCTTATCACATTGCCAACATCTTCACAGGACATACTCTAAAGTGGTGCAACTGTATGCTTTGGAGTAATAACAACTTGCAATTATTTGCACCCTTCATGTAGGATAACATCTCAAAGTGCTAGTTTAATGTGTGATTGTGTCTCACACAAGTTCCTGTTTGTTTCAGGGCCAGTTTATCATGAATACTGTGACTGTCCAGAGAAGGACTTTGAGGCATGGAAAGATAAGATGTCTTGTCCTACCAAAGAAGATCAAATTTCCAGAGATTTCACTAATTTTCCAACGATAGACCTCAAACTCCTGCAGGAGCAAGTACCAACCAGATTTGGTGATCGAGGTGTTATTCACTATACTATTCTAAACAATCAGATTCATCGACGGAGCATGGGAAGATACACTGACTTCAAAATGTTTTCAGATGAAATGCTGCTTTCCTTGGCAAGAAAGGTATGTGTCTTATTTTATTATAAAACGATCATCGGGGACTGCAATAATATTTTTCTTAGTAGTTTATTGCTAACCAGGGGACATGAGTGTAAGTTAGTGATTGCGGGATCCAAAAGATAATTTAGGAGGAACTACTTCATGTAGAGGGTTAGTGAGATTGTGAAATTTGTTGCCTGAAGCGGTAGTTGAATCAAAAAGTATAGATGCATATACAAAAACAACTTGCCTTTATATAAAACGTAAAATACTGTAGATGCTGAAAATCTGAAATAAATCTGACTTGCATTTATATAGCGCCTTTACGTGGGGTAGCACCCGGAGTGCATATAATAGGAATCTAGATGTTCACATGAGGGAGAAGGGAATAGAAAGCTAAGGGAGGGAGTAAGGAGTGGGTGGAGACTGAAGTGGAGTATAAATACCAGCACAGACGAGTTGGGACAAATAGCCTGTACATTCAACATAAAGAGTACTGTTCACATGGAATGTTAATATCCTATGACACAATTCAAGAAGAACAGTTTCTTTCTGGCCAATGTTCCTCAGATAAAATAATGATTTACATCTCATGGCTATTAGTGCCCAAAATAGCTGCTTTGTTTGCCTATATTATTATTAAACGCTCTTTAACTCTTGAGATAATTTAATGTGACAAGGCTCTATAAAAATTTAATTTCTTTCTATTAGATAGTAACAACTTGCTCGCATTTGTTTACCTGAATTCATTTTTTTCCAGGTTCATCTGCCTGATGTTGAAATCTATATAAATGTTGGAGATTGGCCACTGGAAACTCGCCAGATAAAGGACAACCCTTTGCCTATCATTTCCTGGTGTGGCTCAGAGGACACGAGAGATATTGTCCTTCCAACCTACGATATAACGCGATCTACATTAGAAACGCTGCGAGGTGTAACAAACGACCTCCTTTCAATTCAAGGACACACAGGTAAGGTTGAAAGAAAAGCAGAAATACTATAAATCTGCAGGAGGTTATTTAGTATTAGTTAGTGGAAAATATGTAAATAATTTGGATATGACCTTTTATGTCCTTCATTCAAGCTGTCCTTCCTATCTCTAGTATAAGCATTCCTCTTGTAGATTTTTCCCACAAAACACAGTCAATCCACTTTACAATGTATTCTAAGAAGCACTTTGAGATGCCTCAACATCAATAAAATTGCCTCAACAACAATAAATGCAAGGATTATTATTATAAGGTGCTATATCTGTGCCGTGCCCAGCTCTGCCTTAATGTGCCTTGGTCCTTCAACTGCCTGAAAGGGTGGTGAAGGCCGTTTCGATAACTACTTTTAAAAACGCGGTGGACGGGTATTTGAGGAGGACGGGTTTGCAGGGTTATAGGGAAAGGGCTGGGGAGTGGGATTGACATTACATTGCTCTATTCAAAGAGCCGGCACAAACTCGATGGGCCGAATGGCCTCTTTTTGTGCTGTATGATTCTGTGATTCTGTGAACTAAATTATTATTTTAAAAAGACCAGATAAAAAACAGTAAATGCACATTTAATGTAAATGTGTTTATTGTGTTTATAATTGGAAGGAACAGAAATGAGTTGGCATTGTTCCAATATCCCGACTACTATTCTGTTCTTGGACACATCTTCATTTGAATTAAAGTTTTTATTTTTATATTTGAAACATCAGTGAATGTAGAACCCAAAACCAGGCTGAATGAAACATCGCTCCCCAAAGCAATATTTCTTGGAGAGAAACTATTATAAAACTTGCCTGATTCCAAACTTGCAACTTAAAATGTTTGCGGTGTAATTTGCAAAGCATTTTAGTGGTTTTCATGTGAAATCTGGATTTATTCTGTACTTTAATACTTAATGCCAGAAAATGTACAATGCCCCTTTTTTTCCAAAGTGCTTTCCTTCAATACAAATTCAGTTTGTAAACTGAAATTCTTCTGCATCAAATATGCAGCACTCAAGGCATTTTCTGCTCTATTTCTCTTCTGGTTCAACCCTGGCCTTTACCTTCAGAGAGTGGACTGCAACTTACGCTATGAATGATCTCTTGGGTGCTTGCAAAACTATTCTGTAAATACTATGAATAGCTGTATTATCTTGAACTGGGAATGATCCAGCCTATTCCTCTCTACTTCTCCTCCTGCCCCCCCCCACTCCCCCTGAGCACTGAAGGCACATTGCATGCCTGTCAGTGACTCAAACTAGCAACCTTTTGATTTTAGAATCCAGTTTTAAAATCCTGATCCCTAGTAGTTTAATACAATAAAAACTTTATATAGTGCTTTTCATGTCGGGGGATGTCCCAAGGCACTTAACAATCCTGGCTTGGCATCTGAGCTGAAGTGGGTGGGGTCAAACAGGTTGGTCTTGAGGTTGATCCTAAATGAGGGAGGGAGTGATCCTGGGATGGAGTTCCAAACAGCGGGGACTAGGCTGAATGCTGAAAGTCCTGCCGCCAACGAGGAGGGTAGGGCGGGGGAAATGAAGCAGACCGGTGTCTGCCAAGTAATGCAATACAATATTTACAAGTTTTAACTCTGACCTTGGCATACAAACTGTTTTCTAATACTTGGCTAATGTTGTTCCAATTGTATCCTCATCTCGGGTCCGTAACTGTCTGTCCAGCGCCTTGGGACGTCCTCCCAACGTGAAAGGCGCTATACAAATGTAATTTTGTTGTTGTTGTTTTTCCCAAACCAAGGACCTGCCTGGAGCAATAAAACCGAGCAGGCTATTTGGAGAGGCAGGGATAGCCGTGAGGAGCGGTTACATTTGGTGAAGCTTTCCAAAACCAATCCAGACCTGTTGGACGCTGGAATAACTGCATACTTCTTTTTTCGTGAAAAAGAGAAAGATCTTGGAAAAGCTCAACTAATTAGTTTCTTTGACTTCTTTAAGGTATGGTTTAGTTCTTCAAGGTCCCGTGACATTATTAGAAAAGGTAAAAGAGTTTCTCCCAGTGTAGTGTCCTGGCCAACAGTCTTCCAGATTAATTGGTAGTGACTGGTTGTGGGTACTTGCTGTGCATGTGCAAAATGGCTGTGTTTTCTTACATAAACAGTCACTAGACTTGATAGTCATTATCTGTGAAGCTTTTGGAAATGCTTTGATATGTCAAAGTGCTGTATAGAGATGCAAATTAGAAAGTTCAACAAATATATAAAAACAAAAACAAAAAAACTCAATTAGCCACGCGGTCATCTCTTGCAGTCCCCATATAATCACTTGTGATGCTGATCAGGGCTTTATTTTTGGTCTTTCCTTTCCCTTTTCTACATGCTTCTCTGAGGGATGTACTCTGCATGTATGGGGTCCACTTCATATATATACTGATGACTCCCAACTCTACTTCTCTGCCTCCGCTCTTCATTCCAGGACCATTTCTGTCTTGACAAAATTCTCAT
Source organism: Callorhinchus milii (assembly GCF_018977255.1). Taxonomy (NCBI): domain Eukaryota; kingdom Metazoa; phylum Chordata; class Chondrichthyes; order Chimaeriformes; family Callorhinchidae; genus Callorhinchus; species Callorhinchus milii. Next base: position 65,269,181 of record NW_024704745.1, on the reverse strand, counting down.
TAGCCATGAAGTGCTGAGGCTAAACTCTCTTCAGATGAATGTCAACAAAGCCAAAGCACATCCTGCTTGGCTCCCACCAGCACCTCTGACTGAATCTACCTCTCTCGCTGCTCACTACAACTTATGGAGCCTGTGTGCAATGTTGGTATTTTGTTCAGCATCAAAACTGCTTAAAGACCTTCATCCTATCTTTGACCAATCCCTTTGCTCCATCTCACAATATTGCCTGCTTCCTTCCCTACCTTGCCTCCAAATGCAGCTGAAATAATTTGTTCCTTTTTCACCTCCAGTTCTTATTTTGCCAATGCTTTCCTTACCAGCCTTTCTAGCTCACACAAGCTCTAGTTTATCTAGAATCTGCAGCCTGTAGCGTTTCCTGCATTAAACATTGTGCTCAGCAGCCCATCCTCGCCAGCCACCACTGATTCCCTAATACCCAATGTAAACTTAAGGATGTTGCTCTTATTAATATAACATTTTTAAAGTTGTTTGTGGATGACAAGGTGATGTCGTGCACAAGTGTATTTTTTGTTTCTGTGAATCTTGCAATGTTTGAATTGTGTTTCTTAACCCCTCATAGTATAAGTTCCAAGTTAACGTGGATGGTACAGTGGCAGCTTACAGGTTCCCATACCTTATGATGGGTGATAGCCTTGTGCTGAAGCAGGATTCTCAGTACTACGAGCACTTTTACAGATCTCTGAAACCATTGGAGCACTACATCCCATTCAAAAGGGATCTGAGTGACCTCATTGAAAGGATTAAATGGGTTAAGGTAGGTAAGTGAGCTGAGATGTTGTTAGCTATGTTCCTATAGAAACTTTTTTCCTGCCCCTTCCCCCCCCCCACCATGCTCCTACAGATCCTTCCTACTCTTCTGCCCCCCCCCTCCCCGTTCCATTGATTTGCTCATTAAGCACCTCCCCTCTTTTCCCCTTGAATTGGTACTAAGACAAGATTGTTAATTGCCTTGGGATGTCCTCCTGACATGAAAGGCACTATGTAAATTTGTACTCATAGAATTATACAACACAGAAGGAGGCCATTCGGCCCATTGTGTCCGTGCCAACTCTTTGAAAGAGCTATCCAAATGAATCCCACCACCTCGCGCTCTCCCCATAGCCCTACAAATTTGTCCTCCGCAAATATCTATCTTCTCTTGAGAGTTGGTATTGAATCGACTTCCACCCCCTTTCAGGTAATGAGGTCCAGATCTAAACAACTCTCATTGTATTGAAGTTAATAAGTTATATTGGAATGTTATGATAACACACTGGAGAAAACTAAAGTTTATGAATAAATGTAACAGTAGAACAAATAAATCCCAAATCTAATTCTCAGAGTTAGAAACCACTATAAGTAATGGCCACTTGGTGAAGTTGCTGGAGTTTATCTGATGTTTATCTAAAGGAATGAGCCCCAATTGGAGGAAAAATGAGTCAAATTACCCAAGAGAGAAACAAAAACGTTAAGTTCTAATGAAATTCCCTCAAAGCAAATCAAAAATAACTCAAGATTTGATCTAAAATTCTGTTTGCATGATTTTAAATTAAACATCTGTTCATGGAACTGTGACCACAATCTCTTCAGTGCAGCGTGCCCTTTTTCTTTTATATGTAACACAGCTCTGTAGAGCTAATTTATCCCCCCAGCAAGATATCTTAATAATTATTTGATCAGAATGTCTTATTGATTTCACGTATGGAAGTTTATAATGGACCCAATAATCTCTGTGTCCTGCAAGAGAAATGAATTAGCATCAATCCGTGCAGCTCAAAATAAGGTAGAGATGTGCCTTGGAACCTAGCAATGAGTTTCTCTTGAATGTTAAACATGGGAATAGTCCAACCCTTTTTTGTAAAGCTTTATTTTTCATGATTTGACATAAATTCTGATAATTTTGCAGGAAGAAGCAAGTATCTTACTAGCAAAAATATGAATTAACTGAGTAAAATAGCAGCTTTAGTTGAAGAGAGATCAGATTTCTCTTCCAAAGTATGATTGCAATATTTGATAGCTTAGAGAAAGTTCTTTTTTAAATGCAAGTTGTGAAGAGGGTAATAATTTCTTCAAAAAAAAATGATAATTGGGTCACTCAATCCACGACGGTTTGTGGGACACTGCTGTGCGCAATTGGCTGTCATGTTTTGTCCACAAATATACAGTCAATTCACTTTACATTATATTCTGTGAAGCGCTTTGAGACGTCTTGAAGACATGATAAGGTGCTATATCAAATGCAAGGATTATTATCTTGCTGGAACCTAATTTTTTTTATTCCCCCAGGATAATGATGCTGAAGCTCAGAAAATTGCCAGAGCAGGACAAGCTCTTGCCAGGGAGCTCCTACAGCCCTCTAGGCTTTATTGTTATTATTATCTATTTTTGCAGGTTTGTAAGACTATTTTTCACTCGTTAGATTATATCTTGATCAATAAGATTTGTGTGCAGAACTGCCTTGAGATCTTAAAAGTTCACCTAAACAGGCAGACATTACATCTGTTTAAAATTTCATGTAGGATGGCACCTCCAACAATGCAGTGTACTCTCAGCATTGCATTGAAATGTCAGCTTAAACTGTGGGAGTTCAAAGTCCTGACCTAGAACTTAAACCCACAGCCTTCTGACTCAGAATACTAAGAACTGGCACAGTAAACCAAAGTTAATAAAGTCACTTATTTACTAAATGTTGTGATATAATGGGGAGATAGCATTATGTGGTTTCTGATTACCAAGAAGCCTGTCATTGCAAGAGGATCACATTACACAAGACAAGTAATTATTATTTTATAGCTTTTAATTGGGCTGTAAAGTTCCAAGGAAAGGTTGTTTAAATTTATGCTGTAGCGGACACAATTATTTGGATAAACTGAACCTTTATTTCCTTGATTGTTTTGCTCAAAAAAAATCGAATTCTTCAAGAGCTGATGGGAGGAATAAAGAATAAAATACTCTTCTAAGAAGTCTGAATTTCTCTGGATCTCATTAACGTTATTGAACATCTGTCACCCTTCTACTCATTTACTGTATGGAAGCATAGAAACTCGAGAATTTCTAATTAAATTTGTCATTTTGTGATTGAGCAATATGATTGTTTTTGTTCTTTATGAAATGTTAAACGTTCAGCTTCTCCTCTGAAACAATTGACTGATTACAATGATTGCAGATGTCACTAAGCTTTTTCAAATGATTAATGTTATTTACTACAAACTGCATTCACCTAAAAGGTGAGTCAAAACACAGCATATCAAACACTATAGGTAGATTTGTACTCTGCTTAGTAACCAATCCCCCTCTGACTGGAAGTGGCTCACACTGGGCATGAGGTGTGTCTGGAAATGTTTGTTGAGAGATAAAGGAAGACTGATTCAGAGTTTCAGGGCGTAGTGGCTGAAAGCCCGACCACCGATGTTAATGTTCTCTATTGTAATTGTCCATCAGGTTTCAGTAGATTTTTCTGTAGCATTTGCTGAACTGAAAATATGCAATATAACACTAGCAGCATGTCTTAATTGAAAACATTTTGAATGTTTTAGGAATACGCTAAACGACAGACCAGAAAGCCAGAAATTTATGAGGGAATGGAACATGTGCCTCAGCCAACTGATCATGAATCTATTTGTGACTGCGAGAGAACGGCCAATATAAGGGATGAACTTTAACACAATCCACATGGATCCTTCTGTGGGTTTTTTGGACTCATTGCTTATTCTACTTGAAAAATCTGTTTCTCTTTCAGTTTATTAAATGTTTGGCAGGAAGCACTAGAACTGTTCCCAATTGTGAACAAGGACTTTAATTTTCAGTAATTACAGTCCACCACATATATGACTATTGGTGCTTTTGTGTCACATCTTCCACTTGACCAATTTTTTTTAATATACAGGTGTGTAGTTATAAAAATCTGTTACGTCTGAAGCATATAGTGCTGGAAGGATTCATGTGAATGTTTCTCCTATTTAGAAGTTAGGCTTACTTTACTTAAAATATAATCTTCAGTGGTATAATATGCAATTTGAACTTGTTTTTAGATGGTTTCTATTTGTTAGCTGTGTTGCATGTAATCTTCTAGTGGAGGTAATGCTAGGAATGAAATCAGTTAGAGATGACAAATATATGTGATATTTAAAGATGACAAACCTATATTTTTTAAAATTTCAGTGTTTAAATATTTCTTAAATCAATCCTAAAAAATAAGTGTTCTACTTGACTGAACTCAATCATTAGTAGTTATTTTCTTCTCGTAAAACTCTTGTTAAATAGCAGGAATCTGCAGTGAAAAATCATAGCTTTCAACAAGATTAGAGGTTTATGTACGGTACTCATCTGCTCCAACAAGATTATCTGAGTCATAGGTGTAGAATGATTTTGTAGTTCAAAAAAAAGATTTTGAACATGATTTGTTGTTTGCTTGACTGGGTAACAGTGAACAAAGTCATGTATGGTACCAGGCTGCACACCATGGCAATGCGATTTTACATAAGTGCACCATCTCCAACTCTTTAATTCATAAAAATGTCATGATGATGGTAGTCCAACTTTCAGTCTTTAGAGGCTGAGGAAGGTCACTTTTTTTAATCCGTCACTGTCTTGGACCCAGAAATGCTGCTTTCATTATGATACGTTTGTCAATTTGTCTTTTTGGGTGTTTTTGTAATTTGATTTGATCTCCTCGTCTCAACTATGGCTTTCTGCTTTTTAAAGGGAACCACTACATGGTGTTATTTATGGCAGCCAGCCAGCTATTCTACATATTGAGCAGTTTTCAGCTCAAATCAATAACAAAGTATAAGACGAGATTTTTTTTTGCTCTGAGAACGGGCATCCAGTGAAGTTGATGGGGTACTGCTAATGAAGAACCATAGACTGAATTGTGCAGTAGCAGGTGTGTGATCCTGTTCCCGCTCTGTCAGCACAATGTACACTTTGGAGCAGGGGTCACTGCTCAGCAATAAGGTAGTGAACTGCGCCTAATATTTTCCACAATTAGGTAAGTAGGATACGTCCCTCCAGGGAGAGAGTGCACATTCCATTCCAACAATCTGTCGCTGGAATTCCCATGTGTAAGTGGGATGCGTGGAATTCTCAGTTTGGTTTGGATACTCTTCAGCAACGTTATGGGTTTCTGCATGTGTTAGACACCCGGCTGACCAAAACAAAAATAGTGGGAAACCTAGGTAATTTTCTTTTCACTAGCTCAGTGGGAATGAATGTCCACTGTTAGGAACTCCGTTTGCTGCCCTGCCTTCTCTGCTACTAAATGACAATATTGATTTTAGGTTGAACTTTCTGTTCTATAAGTTAAGCCCTACGTGCTACATAGTGCCTTTGTTCATTAAGCTACTGAGGAAGCCTTGGTAATATAAATTTAGATTTTAGTTTTTGAAAAATGTTCAACCACTCCCATCGGTATGAAATGTAATACCTTCAAGAAAATGTTTACCAGTAAATGTATTTATTAAGAAATATTTGTATTTTGTATTTATATGGCTTTTATACACTGTTTGTGATGCATTAAACCTTACTTTACATCAACAACTTGCATTTATCTAGAAGCCTTGCCATAGGATGGCAATGTGTCATGGTGCTTTTCAATGACTGGGGTTGTCACTGAGCAAGGGAGAAGGGAGGTGAAACTAAGTTTGGTCAAAGAGGTAGGTTTTCAAGTGGGATTTAAAGACCGATAGAGGGTGGAAGTTCCAGAGGTTGGGGCATATTAGCTGAGGGTGCGGGAGATGCACATTAACGCTGATTTAGCCAAGTGAAGGGAGTGAGCAGAGTGGTTTACGAGATCACAAATAGGGAAGTGCTGAGGAGTGAAGGGATTTATAGGTGAGTGTGAGGACTTAGAAGTCAAGCTGAAGGGAGTCAATGGAGCCTTATACCTAAGTAAAGGCTGCAGCAAAGCCACTGGATGTTTTGGCTGCCAAGTTTATCGAGGTGAAAGTGAAGCTGATAGCACAGCCTGACCCAACAAGCCGGGAATTACTAGCCTGTGGAGACCTTCTTGGGAATTGGTGAAACTTTGGCTAGTTGCAACTTCAAAAATTAAAATTTCCACCTAGCCAATTAGTAGGACAGAATTCCAAGTATTAGCAGCTTCAGATATTCAAGCTGAATCACGTATAAATTGTGAATAGAGCTTGGATAATGCAGGAAGTCGGATCATTTAAATTGATTTGGGTAATCATTTTCTTATTTCTGGAGCCTGGATGTTGTCTCTTGTCTTCGGTGCAGCTAGTTAGGATCTAACATGCCAATTCCTGGAGGAGGGAGCCTGTTTCTCAATAACAGAAAAGATGAAGAAACTTAAACATGCATGAAACTGGAATTTGTTCCAAAAGTAACAGCTTATGCACCAAATTCTTGACATAAACGAGTAGTTTCTAGTGTCTCCTAACAGTTTCTTGCCTTCCCCCCCCCCACCCCATGAAGGTATACATACATTCAGTTTAATACATCGATATATCTGAAAATACTAACTATGAACATGATTTTCAGGATTGACCTTTCTCAACAAGTGGTTTTCACATAGAAAAGGGTTTGAAAACACGGAGAGGGTAAGGGAAAGCAATGTTTTTTTAGAAGGGAGCACCAGAACACACGACAATTGTGGCTAAAAACGCAACGGCTGATGGTGTGTTGGAAGGACCAAGGCTTGTGCAAGAAACCCAAGTTTGTAGAGAGAAGGGAGTGAGACTGGAGGAGGTTTAAGAGATAAGTGGAGCAAGGACATTAAGAGATTTGAAGACAAAGCCCTGGAGTCTGACAAGGGATAAGTGATGGACATATGGAGCTTAGTGTAGGAAAGAATATGGGCTGCAGAGTTCTGGTTGACCTGGCATTTTTGGAGGGTAGAGCTGGAGAGAAGAAGTACATTAGACAATTCTAGCTGACAAAGGTCTAAATGATTATTTTGACATTGGAGGAAGGGCAGTGAGGACAGATAAAGGAAATGTTCTGGAGGTGGAGAAACGCAGTCTTAATCAAAGACCGGATATAATAATAATCCTTGCATTTGATATAGTGCCTTTTCACGTCTTTGAGATATTTCAAAGCGCTTCACAGAATATACTGTAAAGTGAATTATCATCCCTTTCTGTTGGTCTGAACTTTCCTGTTTCAAATCCTAGCTGCCCATCACCTTCACTTGTCCAGTGGATTCTCCTCCTGTCCCACGCAGTTACATCTATCCTCAGAACCTCAACTTTTCCTCATTTACAATTTCCAAATCTACCTCTCTGTTTTCATCCTTGATTCTAGATCCACTTATGTTAAAAAAAAAGCATACGGAATACTAGGCTTTATAAAATAGGGGCGTAGAATACAAAAGTCAGGAAGTTATGATGAACCTATAAAACATGGGTTAGGCCTCAACACACATTGCCTCTCCCCTGATGGATAAGCTACAATAGCTTCTAACAATAATTGCCCTTTCTTACTTACCCAATTTTATTTTTACTGCTTCATTACTGCTGTAATTATTTCCAACGAACTAAACTGTAATTGCAAGGAACTATTTTGGTAACTTTGGCTGCCACTGCAGATTTATCGTTTCCTCATTTACAATTTCCACATGAATGCTGATAAGACCCAAATCTACCTCTCTGTTTCCACCCTTGATTCTAGATCCACTAATGTTAAAAAAAATACATACAGGATACTAGGATTTATAAATAGGAGCATAGAGTACAAAAGTCAGGAAGTTATGATAAAACATGGGTTAGGCCTCAGCTGGAGAATTGTGTTCAGTTCTGAGTACCACACTTTAGGAAAGATGTCAAGGCATTGATGAGGGTGCAAAGGAGATTTACCAGAATGGTACCAGCAATGAGGGAACTCAGTTATCAGGCGACGCTAGAGAAGTTAGGATTATTCTCCTTGGAGCAGAGAAGGTTAAGAGGAGACTTAGAAGTTTTCAAATTATGGAGGGATTTGATAGGGTGAACAAGGAGAAACTATTCCACTGGCAGGTGGGTCAGGACACCAATTTAAAATAGTTGTTAAAAGAAACAAAGGGGAGGTGAGGAGAACGTTTTCACACAGCGAGTTGTTCAGATCTGGAATGCATTACCTGAAAGGCTGGTGGAAGCTGATTCCATAACAACCTTTAACAGAAGTAGATGATTATTTAGGGAGAACACGTTTGCAGGGCTATGGGGAGAGAGCAGGGGAGCGGGATTGAATTGAATAGCTCTTTTCAAAGAGCCAACACAGACACGATGGACCTTCTGTGCGGTATGATTCTATGTTCTAACCACTTGTTTGTCAGATTTGAAGTCCTCAATGAGCCTCAACTTCCTTCAGTTCAAAATAAACAAAATGGAAGCCACCCACCTCAGCTCCCACCATCACCTCCTTTCTTCTAACTCTGAAGACTTGAACCACCCTGGTGCCCTCTCCACCTCACTAAGCCTGTGCACAATCTTGGTGTTCTGTTTGACCTTCAGCTTTCTCTCCTTCTTGACATCCAGTCCCCTAATCAACACCGCTTTTCTTCATCTTTGGCCCACCCCCTGCCTCTGTCTTTAACTGATGTCCAGGGCAATCGCTAGCCTTATCCTGGCATTCATTACATCTTCCAATTCCTCCTCACCACCTTCCCCATCCATGAGCTCTAGCTCATCCAAATTTCATCTCTTCGCATCAAGCTTCAAATGCCCATCACCTTCACTGTGGAGTCCTGTAGCTCAGTGGTTAGAGCACTCGCTTTGCAAGTGAGAGACCTGAGTTCAATTCCAGGCAGGGCGAAACCTTGGGCAAGTTTCCTTACTCCACACGCCTAATAATAATCCCTCCAAAACCAAAAAAAACAATAATAAATTGGTCATTTTCAATCTACGACTGTTTGTGGGACACTGCTGTGCGCAATTGGCTGCCGCGTACGCCTACAAATATAGTCAATTCACTTTACAGTGTGTTCTGTGAAGCGCTTTGGGACGTCCTCCCGACGTGAAAAGCGCTATATCAAATGCAAAAATTAAAGATTACTGTCGCCAGACTCCACTATTGCCTCTGGAGAACTTTGGTGAATAATAATAATAATCCTTGCATTTGTTATAGTGCCTTATCATGTCGGAACGACGTCTCAAAGCGCTTCATAGGAATTGCTGCGAAATGGAGTGACTGTGTATTTGCAGACAAACCCGGCCCCACAATTGCGCACAGCAATGTCCCACAAACAGTAAAAGCACAATCAGCCATGAGATGAATCAAAACACAAAATACTGCAGATGCTGGAAATCTGAAAACAAAAACAGATGTCGCTGGGAACACTCAGCAGGTCAGGCGGCATCTGAGGAGAAAGGAAAGTGAGAACGCAAAATACTGCTGATGCTGGAAATCTGAAAACCCCATCCACGAGCTCCAGCTCCAGCTTCTGACGAAGGGTCGCGGACCCGAAATGTTGACTCAATTTTCTTTCTCCGTAGATGCTGCCGACCTGCTGAGTGTTCCCAGCGACTTCTGTTTTTGTTTTCATGAGATGAATACCTCTGGTTTGCTTCCACTCTGCTTTCAAAGCCTCTCCATCACCTGTGATGGTGAATCATTCAGAATTGCAAACCCCAGCGGCCCTGGTCAGAGGTCAGAGGGAATCGTGTTCCTGGATTGCACAATAATAATAATAATAATAATAATCCTTGCATTTGATATAGCGCTTTTCACGTCAGGAGGACGTCCCAAAGCGCTTCACAGAACACACTGTAAAGTGAATTGACTGTATATTTGTGGGCGAACGCGGCAGCCAATTGCGCACAGCAATGTCCCACAAACAGTCGTAGATTGAAAATGACCATTTTAATTATTGTTTTTGGTTTTTTGGAGGGATTATTATTAGGCTCTGTGTGGAGTAAGGAAACTTGCCCAAGGTTTCGCCCTCTGCCTGGAATTTAACTCAGGTCTCTCACTTGCAAAGCGAGTGCTCTAACCACTGAGCTACAGGACTCCACACAAGTATTTTCCCCTCCAGCTGCACACATTGCCCTTTCCCCGCAGTGCTGACTTTGCCCCCACATTCCTGACATCCTCCCATTTGCAAACATTCTCCTCTCCCCTGACACACAGCCCTCTCCCCCGACACACAGCCCTCTCCCCTGACACACTGCCCTCTCCCCTGACACACTGCCCTCTCCCCTGACACACTGCCCTCTCCCCTGACACCGCCCTCCCCCGACACACTGCCCTCTCCCCTGACACACTGCCCTCTCCCCTGACACACTGCCCTCTCCCCTGACACACTGCCCTCTCCCCTGACACACTGCCCTCTCCCCTGACACACTGCCCTCTCCCCTGACACACTGCCCTCTCCCCTGACACACTGCCCTCTCCCCTGACACACTGCCCTCTCCCCTGACACACTGCCCTCTCCCCTGACACACAGCCCTCTCCCCTGACACACAGCCCTCTCCCCTGACACACTGCCCTCTCCCCTGACACACTGCCCTCTCCCCTGACACACTGCCCTCTCCCCTGACACACTGCCCTCTCCCCTGACACACTGCCCTCTCCCTGACACACTGCCCTCTCCCCTGACACACAGCCCTCTCCCCTGACACACTGCCCTCTCCCCTGACACACAGCCCTCTCCCCGACACACTGCCCTCTCCCCTGACACACGCCCTCTCCCCTGACACACTGCCCTCTCCCCTGACACACTGCCCTCTCCCCTGACACACTGCCCTCTCCCCCGACACACTGCCCTCTCCCCTGACACACTGCCCTCTCCCCTGACACACCTGCCCTCTCCCCTGACACACTGCCCTCTCCCCTGACACACTGCCCTCTCCCCTGACACACTGCCCTCTCCCCTGACACACAGCCCTCTCCCCTGACACACAGCCCTCTCCCCTGACACACTGCCCTCTCCCCTGACACACTGCCCTCTCCCCTGACACACTGCCCTCTCCCCCTGACATACTGCCCTCTCCCCCTGACACACTGCCCTCTCCCCTGACACACTGCCCTCTCCCCCGACACACTGCCCTCTCCCCTGACACACTGCCCTCTCCCCTGACACACAGCCCTCTCCCCCTGACACACTGCCCTCTCCCCTGACACACTGCCCTCTCCCCCCGACACTCAGCCCTCTCCCCTGACACCAGCCTGCCCTCTCCCCCTGACACACTGCCCTCTCCCCCGACACACTGCCCTCTCCCCCGACACACTGCCCTCTCCCCCGACACACTGCCCTCTCCCCTGACACACTGCCCTCTCCCCCTGACACACTGCCCTCTCCCCCGACACACTGCCCTCTCCCCACTGCCCTCCCCCGACACACTGCCCTCTCCCCTGACACACTGCCCTCTCCCCTGACACACTGCCTCTCCCCCCGACACACTGCCCTCTCCCCGACACACTGCCCTCTCCCCTGACACACTGCCCTCTCCCCCGACACACTGCCCTCTCCCCCGACACACTGCCCTCTCCCCCGACACACTGCCCTCTCCCCTGACACACTGCCCTCTCCCCCACCCCTCTCCCCCTGACACACGCCTCTCCCCCTGACACACTGCCCTCTCCCCTGACACACTGCCCTCTCCCCCTGACACACTGCCCTCTCCCCTGACACACTGCCCTCTCCCCTGACACACTGCCCTCTCCCCTGACACACTGCCCTCTCCCCCGACACACAGCCCTCTCCCCTGACACACTGCTGTTGCTGTGACAGGGCGGCGCAGGCGCGGTGAGCCCGCGCTGTGAATGGTGACCATGGCAACAGGGACGCGGAACCCGAGCAACCGGAGGAGGGGAGAGAGGCCCGAGAGGCCCCGAGCTCAGGTACAGGGGGGCAGGGGGGCGGGGGGCAGGGCAGTGACTGTGTGAGGGGGGGTCAGGGCGGGTCAGTGCTGGTAACTGTGTGTGTGGGGGGGGGTCAGGGCGGGTCAGTGCTGGTAACTGTGTGTGTGGGGGTCAGGGCGGGTCAGTGCTGGTAACTGTGTGTGTGTGTGTGGGGGGGGGGGGTCAGGGTGGATCAGTGCTGGAACTGTGTGTGTGGGTCAGGGTGGATCAGTGCTGGAAACTGTGTGTGTGGGGGTCAGGGCGGGTCAGTGCTGGTAACTGTGTGTGTGTGGGGGGGGGGGTCAGGGCGGGTCAGTGCTGGTAACTGTGTGTGTGGGGGGGGGGGTCAGGGCGGGTCAGTGCTGGTAACTGTGTGTGTGGGGGGGGGGTCAGGGCGGGTCAGTGCTGGTAACTGTGTGTGTGTGGGGGGGGGTCAGGGCGGGTCAGTGTTGGTAACTGTGGTGGATGTGGGAGAGTGATTGAAGACCCACAGCACTGAGGGCAGTTGCAGAGCTCTCTCCTCTGTGACCTGTCTTTTCCTATCTCTAACCGCACACCAGGCTCAGACAGCATCCATCACCCACAGTGTGTCCAGCCACTTGCCCCTTTATTCTGGACCCGCCTGCGTACTCGTCCCCTCTCATGCAAGCTATGCCCGGTGGCGGGCCGGGCCGGGGCGGGCCGGGTGGGGTACGTGGCGCAGGCCAGAGCCTGCTGAGCGGAGGGAGCGGACAAGTTGATATGGGGTCAGCAGGTCGCAGAGGTAGGGAGGGGCAAGGCCGTGGAGGGCCATGAAGGTGAGGACAAGGATTTTGAACTCTATCCTCTGAGGGATGGGGAGCCAGTGGAGTCAGGCAAGGGTAGGGGTGATGGGGTCACTCGTGTCCTCTCCCTAGTGCGGGAGGGGTCACGAGCTGTAGAGTTCTGGATGACCTGCAGCTTGTGGTGGGAAGAGTTGGGAAATCTATACAACTGCAGCAAAAGCTGCAAAATTAGAGACAGAACAAAGTCCCCAGTCTGGCTAAACCAGAGTCGTGACCTCCATTGTGACTGGTACTTTTGGAAGTAAATCAGTCACAACCATATGCTCGGGTAATGTGATGACATAGCCTACAGCTGGGCCATCAGTGTGCTGTGCAATGGACAGGAAATCAACGTGCCTACATTGCTGTGTTCCCTATTTCATGCTTATTTTACCCACCCTTCCATGATATATCACTATGGGAAAGCAATTAAGCACCAGATGGAGGTGAGCAGCTACCCCAGAGTTGAATGTATCTCTCAATAAATCGTGCACATCTAACCGCAGGTCCAGAGTGATGCTTGCCTTTAATAAGCAAGCTGTCCCTAAATCCTCTCAGATTTATTTGGTGTGCGGTCTAAGGGCACCCAAGCTAAAGAGCATACAGCAACTTGATAAGAAAAGGGTTTGCACTCTGACCAAGGACATACACATATGGGGAGGGGACAGAGTAAGGGCAGGTCAGTGTGTGTGGGTGGGGGGGCATTGCTGAAGGATAGCCTTTTGTTTCATGTCTGGAATATGATGTTGGGCAAGTGACACACTAAACTTTAATTCTCATTATTTAATAATTTATCTTCTGGTTGCTTTGTGTCAGAAGAGAACATTTGTATTTGTATTGGAGTCCTCTGCTTATTTTATCTATTTGTTTGAAAACAAATTGGGTTCTTGGCTCAGTTCAGTTTATCAATTTGAGCAAATGTGGTCTGAAAATCACAATTATTTATGATCTGTAAATACTTTGATGGGTTTGTAAAATACTTAACGGTTCCTCAAATGAGCAGTAACTTTCATCTTTTCATGGTTGGCAGTAGAACTGGTAACATTGAAAACCCTGCTTTGACTGTCAAATCAAAATATTTTCAATAATTTTTAAAATTTATCGAAGAAAAATGTCAGTTTCTGTATTGGAGGGCTGAGGCAATGGAAGGACTATATTTGTCAGGCAGTGTCTGGTATGGAAGCTGATGGCATCAGTTTCCTATTCAGTTAATTCACTCAAGCTGATTTAAGAGGAAGGAAGCTCACATGAGAGCGTGTGTTAGCTGAAGACCAATGTGTTAATGTAAGTTTGCCACTCTCTTCTCACTACAACTCCTTCAGAAGAGATAGTTTACAAGATAAGCAAACCATGCTTGCTGTATTTCAAAATGCGTATTCAAACATTGCCTTGCATACTCAGTGCAATACTTTTGTCACCTGAAAAAAATTGCTGGAAATTTTATACAACTAAATACAAAAAAATTGTAAAATAGGAACCCACTAGCAATATTTCTTTTTAACATCCAGGACCCTGAAAAACAATAGTATGTTTGAGTGTTATATTTAGAACATAATTTGCATGATTAGAAACAAATACAATTTCATAAAATGATACATGATTTATATTCCAAGAACATCAGACAGAAAGAGATCATTTAGCTTGTGTCAGTCCACGCAGGCTATTTTTATCTCCTTCCTGCATGGTGACAGACAGGTCTATTATCTGTCAACACCCTGTTGAATCAGGAACGTCAATTTTCTTTTTGGATGCTTGAACCAAATACAAAGGCCTGCAGAAGTAATTGCATCTCTTTATATTTAATAGAACGTCTTGAAAAATGTTTGAGCCCTGAGCTGATAGAGCTCATCTCTGTTAGAGCAATGGTTATTGCAGTTGACTACTTGAAATACATCAGCATGGTTCTGTCTATGGAGTAGATTCAAGTTATTTTTATTAGAATAAAAATTATAGTTGATGCAGATTTGATAATCATTAATCATAATAATAATTGATATATGGTTAGAAGTTCCGCTCAGGTTCTAGATTCACTCTATTTACTTAGCAATAAAAACAAGCCATTGAATTAGATATGGCGTGGAGTCCTGTGGCTCAGTAGTTGGAGCACTCACCCCGGAAGAGAGAGACCTGGGTTTGATTGCCGGCAGGGCGAAATGTTGGGCAAGTTCCCTTACTCCACACACCTCCGTTTACCCAGCAGTAAGTAGGAACCCAGTTGTTCGTCAACTGGCGGATCGCTTTTCTGAGGGTAATAATTCCTTCCAATTCCTTCCTTCAATCCACATCTGTTTGTGGGACGCTGCTGTGCGTAATTGGCTGCCGCATTTCGGCCACAAAATATACAGTCAATTCACTTTACATTATATTCTGTGAAGTGCTTTGAGACGTCTCAAAGACGTGATAAGGCGCTATATAAAATTCAAGGATTATTATTTTATTATAGAGCCTTTCACAAGAGGAGGATGACTCAAAGCATTTCACAGAATTTACTGTAAAGTGCAGTGACTGGATTTTGCAGGCAAATGCGGCAACCAATTTGAGCACAGCAGTATCCCACAGACACAGCCTTCAAGTGAATATCCAATTTTATCTGGAGGATTTCATGGCAGGATACTTGGAGAAACTCCCTTCTCTTTTTGAACAGTGTATTGGGATCGTAAACATCCATTTGAACAGACAGTTAAGACTTTGATTCAACATCTCATCTGAAATAAGGCATTTCCGACAATGCAGCAGAGCTTTCCCGCAGTACTGCACTGGACTGTCAACCGAGACAATGCGCTTTACCATTCAGAATAACCAACACATCAAAATTAGTAGCCCATAGGAAATGTATATAGTTCAAGTTTAGTAACGTAGGTTGGGAACTATACAATGCTTCTAAAACATGCAACAGTGCAGCCTGCACTGGTCTAAAAAATGACTTTTAGGAGATTCAATGTCAAAGTGAAAATTGTCCCATTATAAAAACAGACAACCTATGACAATGTTTTAATCTATTGCTTGTGCTCTGGTTGCTTACACAATCGAGCAACTAAGAATTTTGACCCATTCTACTTTTGAGGGAAACAAGCTCGTGCCACAGTTTGGCTCATCTGCTAACATTCTCGCTTGTGTATTGAAAGGTGGCTTTGAATCCAGGAAGATTTGAGTTTATAACCTGGATTGACACTCTATTGTTGAACTGATGGTAATGCTCTATTGTTGGAGATGCCATCCTTTTGGTGAAATGGTGATCTGAGGTCCCTTCAAGTGGACATTAAAAATCATGCGTCATTGTTTAAAAGAAAGCACTATTTGTGTCGAGGCCTTCCTAATTCCTTCCTATTTCATGAAAATATTGGTCATTCATTCCACTGCAGTTGGTGGGATGTTAGTGGCACACCATAGATGTATTGTTTGCCTACACAATAATCGCCATTCTTTAAAGTAACTTGTTGTGTGAAGTGTTAAAGGATTTCTCCTGAATGACTGATGTGATTTGGCACAGTCTTGCAACAGAGAATCCCATTGAGCATTGGTCAGGAGTTCATTCATTAAATTCTGTTACTGCACTTTTTTGTTATCTTCTTGAGCCTCACCAATTCATGTTGTTGTAATTTTTGAAACTTTTATAGATTTTCACTAGAACTGAGGGTTCCCTACATTGAGGAGTCATCAGAATGCAAAGAAACAGCCTATCAGAGCAATTGGGAAGCATTGGAGATCTTCCAGGTAGGTGGGGTCATTTGAAAATTGAAAAAAGATTGTACAAACAGATTTGTTTAATAAATAAAGCAGATTGCAAAACACCTTTATGTTAGTGATATGAGCTGTTGCTATTGGCACCTCTCTTGTTTATAACCATGATTTGGCCAGATCATCCAGATACTGTTTATCACTATCTCACTAGGTATATGCTGAATCTAGGAGTGCAACTTGCCGCTGTGAATGGCCCATCATTTAGGAATCGCAAACTCTTGCATGGGCAATGAATGACTGAACATTGCCTTAGTTTTCACAAAAATGTGGCAATCCTAGACAAAAATCAAAAACACATTTTGGAAAAATTTTACTCAGCAAAAAACTTAGTATGTTAAACATACAATTATTATATTATATTTTAGTGATGGGTGAAGTAATGGTCAGAAGTTTCATTAGCAACTTATTTTAACACTGTTGACATCTGTGATATACATTGACTCAAAGAAGACACACAAATCTGGAGTCCTGTAGCTCAGTGGTTAGAGCACCCGCTTTGCAAGTGAGAGACCTGAGTTCAATTCCAGGCAGAGGGCGAAACCTTGGGCAAGTTTCCTTACTCCACACAGAGCCTAATAATAATCCCTCCAAAACAAAACAATAATAAATTGGTCATTTTCAATCTACGACTGTTTGTGGGACATTGCTGTGCGCAATTGGCTGCCGCGTTCGCCCACAAATATACAGTCAATTCACTTTGCAGTGTGTTCTGTGAAGCACTTTGGGATGTCCTCCCGACGTGAAAAGCGCTATGTCAAATGCAAGGATTATTATTATTATTAAATTGCATATAACTGGTCTAATGGTTACTGATTGTATAAAGAAAATATTTGGGACATGCATTTGCAGGTGGATTTATAATAAATGTTAATACTTTATAACAAATCTGTATTAAAACAATAAAAAAGCGTTTAATGCTGAAGTAGCACCAGTATTATTAGCACAAATACTGTATAAGAGACAGAATTTTTCTGAAAAACGTATTTAATATCTTAACAATATTTATCTTAAATTTCTTACAGATACATTACATCTATCAGAAGATAGGGATGAAGGATATTCACGGAATGTATTCCAAAGGGTAATTGAGTTCCTTGTTTGTATTTTGTAAATGACTACTGAGTACAAATTCCACCCGGGTCTCTGTGAAGCCTTTCAGAGCATCCGGAAGTTGGCATATTCTTAAATACAGCATTAATTTTTGAAGCCCGTTTCCTGTAACTTCTGTAGAGAATTACAGAAAAAAAGTTTCAAAGTTAGAATTGAATAAAAAAATTGCCAAATTCTGGACACTGAAATGCCATATAATTAGAGCACATCTAGACCCAGGTAGAATTTTTACTCATAATATTCAATTCATTTTTTGTTATTAGAACATAAGAAATGCTAGACGGACAAAAGACCAAGGTCTATCTAGTTTGCCTTCCACCTTCCTGGTGGTCGCATACACATATGTCCTGAACTACCTATGTACTATATCCCATAATGTTATTTTCTAAAAGAAAACTATCTAATCTGTGTTAGAAGGAATTAACATTTCCTGCTTCAACTATCTTCCTAGGGGGCCTGTTCCACAGGTTTACTGTTCACTCACTGAAATAGTGTTTCGTTAGATTCGTTCTGGACTTTATCTGAATATTTCATCCACACAGGAAAGACTGTGTGGTTTCTACTTAATGATAACATTTTTTAGTGGCTTCATAGAGATTGCAACTGTTCATGCCACAGTGTTATTACTTGATAATGTTAGCTAAAATAAACCAACTGGAATAAAATAAAACAACTAGAGGTACTTGAATGATTGAAGCATAGGAGGTTTATAGCACAAAAGGAGGACATTCAGCACATTGTGTCTGCTGGTGATATTAATAACATTAATAATCCTTACATTTCCTATAGTGCTTTTCACATTGGAGGACTTCTCAAAGTGCTTCACAGGATGTACTGTAACGTGTAATGAATGAGTGTCATTTCCCCCCTTATTTCTCGTATCCTTCTATACAATTTGACCAATTTTATTTGGGGATTGTTGACCAGCACAGGGGGAGAAACTCCCTTCTCTTTTCAAATAGTGTCATAGGCTCTTTAATGTCTAGCTGGATTGGAAAGCATTTTGTTGGAAAATGCCAGTTGACCCGTTTGTTGCTAAATATAATAGCTGAATGTTGCTTTTCATTTTCACAGAAACTTATTGGTAAGAATGAAGAAGAGAGAAAGGCAGTAGCAGCAGCTGAAATCCAGAAAGTTTGGAGATCTTATTTATCCAGGTAATTCAAATGAAGAGCATCCCTTATGTACAACATTACATTTGTAAAGCGTCAGGAGAACATTCAGGAATTAGGACCCGGGGTGGGGGCGGAGGGTTGGGATCAGGGAGGGTGGAGGGTAGGATAAGGCACAGTCAAAGGGGAGGATCTTGAGGTGTGCCTTGAAGGAGGTGAGGAAGGGAGTGAGGTGAAGGGAATATGGGATGGAGTTCCAGAGGGTGGGGGCAGAGAGGCTGAAGGCCTGACCGCCGATTGTGGGGCGGGGCGAGTGGGGGACATGGAACAGGCGGACAGGTTGATAAGGGGTTAGCAAGTCGGAGAGATAGGAGGGGGCAAGGCTATGGAGGGCCTTGAAGGTGAGGACAAAGATTTTGAACTCAATCCTCTGAGGGATGGGGACCCAGTGGAGCCAGACGAAGGTGGGTGTGATGGGGTCACATAGCCTGGTAAGGGGGCGGACATGAGCTGCAGAGTTCTGGATGATCTACAGTTTGTGGAGGGAAAAGTTGGGAAAGCTGACAAGGAAGGCGTTGGCATAGTCAAGCCTGGATGAAATGAAGGCATGTATGAGGGTTTCGGCGGCCTGAGAGGTGAGGCAGTGACGGAGTCGGGCAATGTTGCGGAGGTGGGGGAAGGAAGAGCGGGTCGTGGTATGGATGTGGGGGAGAAAGGATAGTTGAGGGTCGAACAAGATGCCACGGTTCCTGACTGGCTTAGTGAGGTAGAGTGTGCATCCATGGATTGCTGATGCTGCCAGTGCAGCAGCGCTGGCGTGAGCCAATCAGGGTAGTCTCAGTCTAACTGACATTCAACTGTGGAAAGTTGGCTCTCGTCCAGGACTTGATGTCTGACAGACAGTCTATCAGAGCAGTGGTCCTGGAGTCAAAGGTGGAGGCAGAGAAACAGAGTTGGGTGTCATCCACATACATGTGGAAGCTAACCCCATGTCTGCGGATGATGTCACCAAGAGGGAGCATGTACAGGTTGAAGAAGAGAGGACCGAGGATAGAGCCCTGAGGAACACACCGGTGTGGAGGCTGAAAGAGAAGCCGTTTGTGGAGACAAAGTGGAGCTGGTGTGAGAAATAGTATCTGAACCATTCAAAGACAGAACATTGAAGATTGAGGTGAGAAGAGAGGCAGTGGAGGAGGTTAGAGTGGTCCACAGTGTCAAAGGTAGGAGAGAGATCAAGGAGGAACAGGAGACAGAGGGAGCCCTGGTCACAAATGTACAGAATGTCATTTGTCACCTTGACCAGGGCTGTTTCTGTGCTGTGGGAGCCACGGAAATCTGACTGGAGGGGTTCGTAAAGGAAGTGGCAGCAGAAGAAGGAGTGAAATTGGGCAACAACAACTCTTTCAAGGACCGTGGAAAGGAAAGATAGATTGGAGATGGGGCAGTAGTTAGTGAGCAGGGATGGGTCCAGGGAAGGGTAGAGGGTCGAAGGAGGAGCCGGTTGATAGTAGAGAAGAGGAGCCTTGGGTTGTCCTTGGCCTCCAAGATTATCATGGAATAGAAGGACGATTTAGAGAGGAGAGGGTGGAGCAGTACGTTTTTATGTGGTCCAGCCAGATCTGCCGGTGGACCGTTAAATCAGATTTGAGCCAGGTGTGTTCAGAGGCATGCACCTGACCCTTGAATGAGTGCAGGTGGCTGGTGTACCAGGGTGACTTGTGTGAGTAGGAGGTGGTTTGGGAAGTGAGGGTGTAAGGCCATTGAGAATGGTAGCGAGGGAGTTGTGGAGGAAAGTGATCGAGGAGGATAGATGGGTGCGGGAGGTAGTTCAGAGGGGGAGGAGTTCGGACAATTCCAGGGCAGCGGAGAGGGAGTGCGGGGAAATTCTTTTCCAGGGGGGGGTAGGAGATGGGGGTGGGCTGGGTGGCAATGGGGAGAGGGATTGAGGAGTTAAGGGGATGAAATGGTGATCTGAGATGGCTTTATCGGTGATTGTGAGGTCTGAGATACTGAGGCCACGGTCGAGTAGGTGGCCATGAACGTGGGTGGCAGAGTGGATGTGGAGGGAGAGGTTGTGAGTGGAGAAGTTGGTGTAGATAGAGCAAGAGGGAGTGAAGTGCAGGTTGAAGTCGCCTAGGATGAGGACTTTATGATGGAAGCACTATCAGATGTTAAATGTTTAATGGATGCTTTGTGTTTCGAAGAACAGTGTCAGCCTGACTCGATTTCATCCCAACCCCTCTCCTGACCACCAGCTCCACCACCTTGCCCCTCACTAACAGACCGCCAACCTCTCTTTGTCCACCGGTACAGTTTCTGTCCCCTTCAAAACAGCTGTCATCAATCACCCCCATCCTCAAAAGCCTTCTCTCGACCAATCCCTGTTCCCCAACTACCGCCCCATCTCCAACCTCCTTTTCTTCTCCAAGGTATTGGAATGAGTGATTGCTTCCCATCTTTGCTCTTTCCTCTCCTTCATTCACTGTATGAACGCCTCCAATCCAGCTCCACACTGCTCACAGTATGGAAACTACCCTGGTCAAAGTCACAAATGACATTTTCTCTATCTGTGACCAGGGCTGACTCTACCTCCTGTCCTTCTTGACCTTTCTACCGCCTTCAACCATTCTATTCAATTCCACCGCCTTTCTGCTCAGCACCACCCTTATTGTTCTACCTTCATCTGGTTTCATTCTTACCTATTCCCAATATTTCCACTTCATTATCTGCCAACAGCTTCTCCTCCTGCCCCCGAAACCTCGATCCATGGAATTGTGTGAATTCAGTTATAACGCAGTGTCAGCGAAGCCCATATCGCTGGTGCGTGTACACAGCCATGTGCTGAATGGACAGTTCTTATCGCTTGTCGGCCTCCCCAACTCCTCCCTCCACAGGCTGCAGATCATCCAGAACTCTGCAGCCCGTGTCCTCTCCCGTACCAGGCTCCGCGACCCTGTCACCCCCATCCTTGCCCAATTCCACTGGCTTCTCATCACATAGAGGATGCAGTTCAAGATCCTGGTCCTCATCTTCAAAGCCCTCCACGGTCTTGCTCCCCCCTACCTCTCCAACCTCCTAACCCTCTACCATCCTGTTCGTTCCCTCTGCTCAGAAGTTTCCGGTCTGCTTTACGTCCCCCGCCTTTGCTCTCCCCACTATTGGCGGGCGGGCCTTCTGCCACTCTGCACCCACCCTCTGGAACTCCATCCCGCAGTCCCTCCATCTCGCCTCCTCCGTTGCTACCTTCAAGACCCATCTCAAGACCCTCCTCTTTAACCGTGCTTTTGATCTCCCTGCTTCCCCCCTTGCCCTCCATCCTCCCCCACCCTGACCCCCAGCTCGGGTCTGTAACTCTGTCTGCCCAGCACCTTGGGACGTCCTCCTGATGTGAAGGGTGCTATACAAATGTAAGTTTGTTGTTGTTCTTGTGCTAAAATGGCCAACTTTGTGGTGTTTAGGTCACAGCCAGAGGTGCACAGGAAGTTGCATCAATGGAGATCCGATGACCCATAAGTCAGATATTTTAGCTTCCTGGGCTAAAAAGAATGGCCAAGTCATCAGATCATTGCTAACGTCACTTCCTGTTGTGAGCAGATGTAGCACACATGAAGTGACAGCAACGGTGACCTATTGACCCAGAAGTCTGCCACTTTGTTAGCATCAGAAACATGCAGGGAGTGAGTGGGCTGGCATGCCCAGTGAAACTGACTATCGCACCTGTTTGTAGCATGGGTTGGATTTTTGGATGCAAACCACCTTATAATGGGGAATCCCTGTACATGCAAACTGTAGTTGCTGTTGAGCGGTAAGACTGACCATATTTCCCCCACAAATACACAGTCAATCTAATCGACTTTACATGTGATACAGCACTATATCAAATGCAAGGATTATTATTATACTATTATACATGGCAGGAACTCAGCTTCTTTAAAGTGGGTGTCATATAGCCCAGCACCTGGTAATTTGCCTGAAATGTTTGCTAGCTACATGCGCTCTTGAAATGCTCTTGAGGGCACAACTGGTTTGTGACGCAAGTTTCCCACACCTGATTTCTTTTGTGAGAGACATACTTCTGGCCCATTTGTGAAAAAACCTGCTACCTTCTGGGGTGTGGCAAGCTCCTGCATACCGCATCACTGAGGCACACCTCTGTTGAGTGCGGTATTTGGTAAAGAGCATCATAACTAATAATACTAGTAGTAGTACTAATCCTTGTATTTGATATTTTCCCTTATCATGTCGTTCAGAAATCTCAAAGCGCTTCACAGAATATACTGTAAAATGAATTGACGGTATATTTTGTGGGCGAAACGCAGCAGCCAATTGCACACAGCAGTGTCCCACAAACACTCACGACCAAATTATTATTTTTTTATGTAAAGAACAATCACTCTCAGTCCCATCTGAATTCTCCTTAAAAATACACCCTCGATCCTTCCAACTTCACAAACTTGAGACCAATCTCAAACCTGCCTTTCCTGGTCAAAGTTTTGGAACGCATGGTTGTCAATCAACTTCACTCACACCTCTCCCTCTCCCTCCACTTCCTACTACAACCCCTCCAGTCCAGTTTTCGCCCTGTCCACAGCACAGAGACAGCGCTCGTCCAAGTAACAAATAATACCCTCTCTCTCTGTGACCAGGGCTCCCTCTGCCTCCTTGTTCTCCTCGGCCTTTCCGCTTTCTTCGACACAGTCGATCATGCCATCCTCCTCCACTGCCTCGCCTCCCTCATCCACCTTAGTGGGACCACACTCGCAAGGTTTGAGTCCTACTTGACAAATCACCAATTTATCTCAGGAAAAGTGTTGTCCACCTGCCCCCGCCCAGTCACCTGCAGGGTACCCCAAGGCTCCATGTTTGGCCCCCTTCTTTTCATAATTTACACGCTCTCTCTCAAAGATGTCATCCGCAAACGCGGGGTCAACTTCCGCAAGTATGCGGATGACTCCAAAATCTACTTCCCATCCTCCTCCAGCTGCGTCTCACTGATGTCCTGTCAGCTTGCCTGAGGGACATCAAGGCCTGGATGAGTGCAAATTTCCTGCAGCTGAATGTTGGTAAGACGGAAGCCATACTCTTTGGCTCCCGTCAATATCTTCTTGGGTGTTCAAACTCCTCAACCTCCCCGGGCTCTCCCTCAGACTCACCAAACCTATGGGGAATCTTGGCAGTTTCGATCCACAGCTTTTCTTTTTCCTTCACATCCATTCCCTGACCAGGATTATCTTTTTCCACCTCCGTCACGTTGCCCACCTCTGTCCATACCTCACAACTAACACAGCCGAAACCTTTGTCTCTTCCCGGCTGGACTTTTCAAATGCCCTCCTTCCTGGGCTCCCCAGTTCCACCATACATAAATTACAATTAATTCAGAACTCTGCCAGCCGGATACTATTCCGAACAAAACTTAGGACCCCATCACACCAGTCCTTGCCAGGCTCACTAGCTCCCAATTACCAAATGGATTGATTTCAAGATCCTCTCTTTAGTTTTCAATTCCCTTCATGCCCTCGCACTTCCTTACCTTTCCAACGTGCTCACCCACCACTCCACCACCTGCTGCCTCCGCTCGGCCAGCTCCGGCCTCATGTTCGTCCCTTGCCGCTTCTCCACCATCGATGGCCATGCTTTCAGTCACTATGCCCCAAAAATCCGTGATTCTCTCCCCTGATCCCTCCTCCTTGACCCCTCCCTCCCCACTTTCAAATCCTGTCCAAAGACCTTCCTTTTTGATAGTGCTTATGGTCACCTCCTCCCCTCCCTCTCCCCTTGCCTCCGGGTCAGACTCCACTACTGTTAAGCTCTCCGAGACGCTACCGAGCATGAAGGGAGCTACATAAATGCAAGTTGTTGTTGAATAAAATAATGCTAAATCTAGGTAGCATCATTTTCACAAAAGGTTTTCAGAAAGTTAACTTCCAATCCTTAGAGATCGATCCAAAGTTGTAAATGCTTTGTCTTTCAAACACTCAGCTTGCACTTCGAACAACTTCTATTTGAGGTGTATTGACATACAGGAATAACAATAATAATAATAATCCTTGCATTTGATATAGCGCTTTTCACGTCGGGAGGATATCCCAAAGCGCTTCACAGAATACACTGTAAAGTGAATTGACTGTATATTTGTGGGCAAACGCGGCAGCCAATTGCGCACAGCAATGTCCCACAAACAGTCGTAGATTGAAAATGACCAATTTATTATTGTTTTTGGTTTTGGAGAGATTATTATTAGGCGTGTGGAGTAAGGAAATTTGCCCAAGGTTTTGCCCTGCCTGGAATTGGACTAATGTCTCTCGCTTGCAAAGTGAGTGCTCTAACCACTGAGCCACAGGACTCACTGTAGCTCAGTGGTTAGAGCACTCGCCTAGCAAGCAAGAGGCTTGGGTGCGATTCCCGGCAGGGCAAAACCTTGTGCAAGTTTCCTTACTCCACATGCCTGATAATAATCTCTCAAGAAATAAAATAATAATTTAGTTTCTCAATCCACAACTGTTTGTGGGACACTGCTGTACGCAATTGGCTGCTGTGTTTCGTCCACAAATATACAGTCAATTCAATTTACAGTATATTCTGTGAAGCGCTTTGAGACGTCTACAAGACGGAATATTATTATTTGTCACATACACAGAAGATGTGGTGTCATCGCATAAGTGATCCTGTAATCTCAGAATTTGCATTTGCAAAGCCTTTAGAAACTTATTTACGTCATTGCTTGATTGAAATAACAATAGCAGAGGGCAGGAGATGTGCACGAATATCAAACAACTTGATAATATCAGATACAATTGGTAATTCACTTCATGGTTATTAATGGAACATTGCTATGTACAAATTGGCTGCCCACAAAATACAGTCACTACACTTCCCAGAAACATTGTGCAGGGCTTTGAGATGTTTTTAATGTGATAAGTACTATGTCAAATACAAGGAGTATTATTATTTATTTATACTTGTTCCCAACCTTTTTCCCCGTTCCGGTTTCTTTAATTTGGTGGCAGTGATCAGCAAATAACCTTCTAAAGTGTTTACATAGGAACAATGCGTTTGACATCTTTGTGCCTCTCAAACCATTGTTTTTTTTCAATTGCAGGTGTCAGAATCTAGGGCTCTTTTCCGATCGAATACAACCAAGGCACCTCAAAATTAGTTCTGGAATAAAGGCAGCACTTGGTACGAGACTATCACTGACTTCAGAAATAGCACGAGTAAGAACCAACAGGTAGGAAATAATTTTGCAATTACACAAATCTTGCTACAATATCATGTTAACAGATTCCCTTGATGGCTCAATAGTTAAAAGTAATGTGATGCAGTGCCAAACATCTGTTTCTATAAACCTGCCTTCCTTATTCCTTGCCGTAAATGTAAACCGATCACACTGTCCTCTGGAACTCATTCTTTCCCAAGACCTCAAGACTATGGAGCTCCTGTTTTCCTTTTCTGCCACAGTCCAGAGTCTTTCATGATCCAAGCTTCACATTGCCTTCATTTACTTTGTCCTCTTTTCAACTTTGCTTATGTTGTCTTGTCTTACTGACCTTGGCCCGTCATTTCAGCTTCTCAGTGAAATAAATTACTTTCTCTTAGCAAATACTGGTTTCTGTCATTTGTCAGCATGCTGCCCATTCATACATTCATTCCTAAATATGATTTAGCAACTTTAATAATGGTTATATTTGAAGAAGCATTGTGTTTACAGAAAGCTGTTTTGTTAATAATGGCTCAGCAGGGAAATGTGTTGACTGGTGCTTTGCTAACCATAGAAAATTACGGCACAAAAAGTCATTGTGCTTTGAAATAGCTATCTATTTCATCCCATGATCCTGATATTTTCCCATGTCCTTTTTTTTCTCCATTTCTGTTATATTGTGTTTCCAATTCCCTCTTAGCATATCATTTGAAATCCTTCTCAATTGCTGTTCTATGTAGGCATTACATTGCCTAACAACGCTTCGTGTGTAAAAACATTCTGCCCCAAACCCCTGCAACCCTCCCAACCCGGCCACTCCTGCCACAAACACTGGCCTGCTTAAGTCCCCTTTGACCAGTCACTCGGGAGGTAGGATTTCTTCCTCCTGTTAACTTTGCAAGCTAAGACCCTAATGGGTAGGGTGATCCTATCTGTAATAGTGATAGATTTGCCAGACAGTGCTTTCAATGGCAAGCTTTGCAGTTTTATCTGTTTAGACTCCAGCAGTATTTCACTCCACACGCTGGGGGTCCCTTAGCCTTATTCTTGCCAAGTTTTGCCTATAGCCTCTGGAATTAGGTAAGCAGATTGTGTCCCTCCAGTTAGAGTGTGTGTATTCCGTTCCACACGCATATGTGGCATGTGGCATGGAATACACACTCTAACTGGAGGGACACATTCTGCTTGGTTTTATATGCCTAAGTATGCTAATGGTTAACCACATATGGTAGACACCTAGCTGACCAAAAAAAATCCAAAAAGTAACTAGACTTAACAGTAATTACCTATGAAGTGCTTTGAGACTTTGAGATATCAGACATTGATAAAGACAATAAAAAGGAACAGTGTTCTTTAATATCTATAAGGGGGTGAGCTTTTAGCTATTCTGCCTCCAATCCCTGGAACTCCATCCTAGAATCCCTCTCTCACCACCATCAAAACCCACCTTAAGACCTAGCTTTTCAACTGTGTTTTTATTCACCTCTCCTCCCCCACCCATCCCCAGCTCACGCTATGTGAAGCACTTTGAGGTGTCATCTCTATGTGAAAGACTCTTTATAAATGTATATTGTACAATGTATATTATATATTCAATGATCCCTGGTGGACTTCAGTCCGTGTGTGGAAGTTAGAAGGGAATAGTCGCATTTAATTGTGATGCAATCTTCCCCTCCCTTTGCTGAACTATCCACTAAGACATACTGCCTTCTCTGATACATGAAGAATAACCCCCATGAGGCAGTAATATACTAGCAGTCGTCAGGTAAGGAAAAGGTAAGGAGAAATATTGAAAAACGAATTTGCATAACTATTTAGGTAATTATGGCATCATCATACTGTAACACATGTTTTCAGAGACTGTGACAATACAATTATGAAAATGATGTGACTTTGCTGCCAAGATCTTTACTTAGAGACAAATGCTCCTGTAAGCCAGACTGAAATATTTTCTCCTCGCTGAAAGCCATTGGATTAATTTGGTAGTGAGAATGGAGATCACTGGGCACACAATCTTCAAAGTCAGGTAGCAGGTTTTGTCTATGCATTTGGGTTCCAAATTGGTTACTCTACCTTCCTTTCTCTTTGGCATTAATTAATACATTAATCATTCTTGCATTTGATATATTACTAAAACAACTCAAAGCGCATCACAGGACTTACTATAGAAACCGTGTGTATTTTGTATGCAAACTCAGCAGTCAATTTGCACACAGAAATGTCTGACTAACAGCCATGAGTGAATGACCAATTTTATCTGGGGAATTGTTGACTAGGACATTGGGGGAACTCCCATTTTTGTTTGAATATTGCCACAAGATCGTTGAAGTCCCCCAGAACAGCCAGACAGGACTTTGGTTTAAAGTTCCGTCCAAACCACATCACCCCCAACAATGCAGCGCTCTTCCCTGCTTTCCATTGATTATCAGCCTAGATTATAAGATTTGAACCCACAATAATCTGACTGAGAAGTGAGAATGCTACCATTGATACCATTATTGAAACCATTGAGCCAGGCTGACATTCGCGCTAAAATTGCTGTGTGCAAAGAAGCTTGTATTGCATTAGTGTGATGGAAGCTGTGTTTCTACTTCTACTACTTACTTCAGAATGGATCTTTATTAACCAATTGGGTGAGATATCTGTGCAATCATACCTCAGTTGAAGAGGTATGATATTGTACTTCCAGGAAAGGAAGAGAAGAAGGACATTCCAAAAGTTTAAAAAAAAATTCATTTGACCTCAGCAATCTGCACACAGTTTTGTTAAGTGACAGGTAGCTCTCATTAAGGCATTAAGGCAGCTCAATGCAACTTCTGATAAATAAAACTAACGTGAATACATAGTGTTCTTAGGGTAAGTGTTCAACTCTGAGTGTTAAATTGTTCAGATTGAGCATAGGCTGAATGAAGGAGGGTTCTTCTCTTAGTTATTGAATGATCAACGTATTATTGAAGCAGCTAAAAGTTATTTTTCGTAACTTAGAGCGTAGTTTAAACTATGAAGAAACTTCCACAAACGTCACAAAAATTTTGCATGCTCATAAATACACATTTTTCATGGCCACATCTCAGCTGCTAGTCACATCTCTGCACCTGCTTCTCTCGGGTATGTGGAGCATTGCACACATTTCTACAGAGTTTCTCCAACCTTACAACTGGGAGGCAAAAACTCACAAGGCAGGAACACTTGGTAGATACCTAATTACAGTGGCAAATGCTTTGTTTGTGACATCAGTTTGCCTGTAATTTTAACTGTTGAGCTTAGTTGCACTTGTTTACTTAGTTGTACTTGTTTCAGAGCAATCTGTCCAATTTTTTACTTGCTCCATTGGAATTTGCATTTCCTTGTTACTTAAACAAATGAAGTGTACACCTACAAACCATTTTTCAATCCCAGACCAAGGAGGTATTGTGTTATAGAGCTCCATCTGCACACCTCCACCTGTACCTGTTAGTTGGAGGAGGATGACAACAACAACAACAATAAAATTACATTTGTATAGCGCCTTTCAAGTCAGGAGAATGTCCCAAGGTGCTGGATCCTCTCGGCTAGGATGATATGTACACACAGTAGAAGCAACAGAGAAGCAGGGAGAAAATACCTTAAAAGAGGTTTTAGTCTTACAAAAAAAATCACGTTACAGAGCAAAGGCAACCTCATTGTGGGAACACCATCACCTCCAAGTTCCCTTCCAAGTCACACCTGGACATATATCACTGCACCTTCTATTGTTGCTTAACTATAGTTATATAACTTAACTATAGTTGGACTACAGACCAAATCATGGGAGCACCACTATATGGATTGCAGCAGTTTACAAAAAGACCGATCACTTCCTTCTCAAGTTATCTAGAAATGGGCAATAAATACTCCCCTGGCAATCTTGGCCACATCCAAAATTGAGTAAAAAAATTGTTTTAATCATATAACGTAACGGATTAGCACCACCTCAAGTGAGAATTTGCTTTGGTTGTAACTGCAAACTCATAGAGATATTTCTAGTTATTTATAATGCAAATCTCCAATCATTAATGGGATTTATCCCTTTAACTTGAGCTTGAATCTCATGATAAATAACAAAAACAACTACAACTTGCATTTATAGAGTACCCTTCACCTGTGGTAGCATCTCAGAGAGCTTAAGAGGCTAAAGTATAATTCTTATGACAGCCAGTAAAACAAACTGCTGATGCATGTGGCAGCTCCCCATAACTAATACCTTCCACATCTTCTACAAGTTAACACTTTTATGATATTATATTCTGTGTACAGAATGTCTCAGAACATTGTGATTTTATGTCATATGCATAACAGAAGAAAACATGAACACAAAATGCTTCTTGGCTGCACACCAAGCCAGATAATTCATCTCTCAACAAGTAATTGGGGTGTACATTGTTACTGTACACAGTGTCCTTTAAAGGCGAAAGTTGATATGTCTGAGAAATTTGATCAGTACAGGGCAATATTTGATAGTCAGTGAGCAGCAACTTTTCACTTCTATCTGGAGACCTGTACAAAATCTACCTATTAATGTTGTTCTAAGGACCTCACGTTAGCTCCCACTATCAGTAACTGAGGATTTTTCTACTTACAATTGGATGTGTACAACTCATTCTGCAATTGCTCTTTGACCTGGGGAGGATATGAAGCAGTTGTATCCAACTTATAGAAAAAATAATTATTTATCATTATTATTGTATTTTTTTTAGTCCTTTTATTGAAATGGTAGACTATGATGATGCCGCAGATGAAGTCTTAGAAGTGCAACAAGCGGAAACGGAAGTAGACAACGCAGCGAGAATAATACAGAAGGCATGGAGAAGATTTATTGTAAGTCTAAATTTTTTACTTATTTATCTACTCAGTTATAATTTTTTTCACTGGTGCAGAGGAAGTTAAGGAGAATGGGGATAAACTAGTAGAGATTTTTGAAGTTCTTAGTCGTAAGTAGGAACCTGGTTGTTAGTCGATTGGTGGATCGCTTTGCTGGGGATAATAATTGCTTCAAAAAAATAAGTTGATCACTTCAATCCACGAATGCTTATGGGACATTGCTGTGCAGAATTGGCTGTTGTGTTTCACCCACAAAATATACAGTCAATTCACTTTACAGTATATTCTGTAAAACGCTTTGAGACGTATCGAAGACATGATAAGGCGCTATGTCAAATGCAACGATTATTTATATTTATTATTATAGAGGTTTTTGAGACATTGAAGGGTTATGAAGGGGTAGATATTGTAGCATTATTTTCACTGGTCGGCGAATCAGTAATGTATGAGTAAGATAATTACAAAAGTAATTAAAGGCGGGTTTAGAAAAAATGCTTAACATTTCGCCCACAAAACAACCACAACAATTTGAACTTATATAGCACCTCCATGCAGGGTAATGTCTCAGAGCTCTTAACAGTGACGGACTCTGACTCCGAGCCTGGGGGGCAGTGGGGAGGTGGCCTTTAAGCACGGTCGAAGAGGAAGGTTTTCAGGTGGGACTTGAAAAAGGGGAGAGAGGGGCAAGGCGGAGGGATTGAGGGAGAGTGTTCCAGAGTTTTGGGGCATTATGGTTGAAAGTGCGACCTCCGATGGTGGGGTGGAGGGTGCGAAGGACGGGCAGGAGGCCGGTGCCGGTCAAGTGGAGTCCCCGGGTGGTGGAATGGGCACTGAGGAGGTCGGAGAGGTAGGGAGGTGCCAGGGAGTGAAGGGATTTGAACACGAGTGTGAGGATCTTGAAGTTGATCTGTTCGGTAATGGGGAGGCAGTGAAGCCTGGCCAGAACAGGTGAGATGTGGGTACGGAGTTTGGTCCGGCTCAGTATGCAGGCGGCAGAGTTCTGAATAAGCTGGATTTTTTGAATAGTGGAGCTGGGGAGACCGGCGAGGAGTGTGTTTGAGCAATACATACAGTCACTGCACTTTACAGTATATCCTGTGAAGCGCTTTGAGATGTCTCAATGATGTGATAAGGCGCTATATCAAATACAAGGATTATTATTACAGGTGGTTGGAATCTGGAATTCTCTGTCACAACTACAGGTGAAGTAGAGTCCATAAATTATTTTAAAAGGGAATTAGATTAATTCTGAAAAATGAAAATAATGGGTAATAGGGAGGTTGGGGGTAAGGGGGAGGTGTTGAAAATAGTGGGATTTGATTAGGTGACTCACATGGAGGAAAACACAGTGTGGGCTGACTGGCCAGTTTCTGTGCTGTAACATTTCTTGCCCAACGGCTTAAAACGCAGCGTCTGGGTGAAACACTGTTCCTATTGCCGGCAATTATGAAGGTCAAGCTCCTAGTATTCACTTCCAACCCTGATACTAGGGATAGGTCTTAAGGATACATTTTAACCACGTATTTTGACCGCCTGATAACCATCATGGGTCATAATATAGCCAGTGATAGCACATCACTCACCAGGTTTTCCACCTTCTGTCATAGTTTTAGACCCAGGTAAACATCATCTCTGAATACTTCAGCAATTTATGGACCTCAATATTGCTGAGATATTTACATCTGAGGAATAAGTTGAAACATGGACTGATACTTTTAAAAGAATGCAGACTTATCTTTTAATTGGAAAAGAGGCTGTTGAGTGTTGATATTACAGTAATTTTTTTTATTTTAACTCTGGATAACTCGTCAGGGAAAAGGGTTCAGTGACAAGTTATCAGACATGGTAAGTCAGTGTGCATTGGTACACGTACACTACACCTGAGTGGAGCGAGCTGTTAGTGTGACATCCTCACGATTGTCAAGTTATTTGTTAAAACTTATTGCACTCCCAGAGAGCCCTCGGCTCCGCTCTCTCTCTCTTGTACTCAGCCAGCACCCACTCGCCTCAGGCACCCCATCTGAGCATGCACGCCCAACTTCCGTCAAGCACCCACACCCTGTTAAGCATAAACAACACATGTTACAGAATAGCCTCAGAAGGAGCAAAGTCAAATGTAGATTGAATTGATAGTAGCTACGAAAGGCTACCGAGGACATTTGATAAATGTAAGCCAAATAGAATCCAAATTGCATGCATGAGATGAAGGAATTAGAGGGCTATAGGAGAGGGAAAGGGAAATACAATAACATGCATTCACATGGCACCCTTCACACGGGATAGCATCTCGGAGCACTGATGGCGGAGTGGTGTGATTTGAAGATAGATGGGGGTGGGGGGTGAGGCGAGGCAGGGAGTTCCAGAGGTGAATAGTTGGAGTGGGGGTTTGTGTGGAGTATAAACATTGGCACGGATTAGTTGGGCCAAAGAGCCTGCTTTAATGCTGTATCACTCTGTGTTACTTTATGTAACTCTATACAGATATGTGATGCCCTATAATAGGGAAGAATCATAACAATCCTACCATTCTTAAGGAAATTCTTATTACACTGAAAAACAGGAGGGGTTACATTAGCAAACTGCTAGAAACAATTCCCACGTAGCAGCTTTGATGATAAACAGTCAGTGAATAACTCTAAATTACAAGCATTGCTGAATAACTTCCATTACAATGATAGGATTGTTGAGGTTCCTCTCTATCGAATAACATGTTTTGATGTTTAAGATGGTTTAACAGAAACAGGTTGGACAAATATCCGCAAAACAACATCTGAGTTTTATTATATGCACTTTCTTCCCCTCTGCTCCAACCCCAAGAAAATACAAAGGTTGTGAGTGTGAAAGGACTTATTTTACAGCACAAGCTTAGATGTTTTGAGAGAATTAGCCATAAGCTTAAACTTTCAGTTACTTTCACAGCCTGTCCACTTGCTCCTTAATTGAACAATTTATATGCCAATTAATGGCAATAATAAATAGTGAAATAAATAATAAAGAAATGAGCAGTTTTGTGATTGTGAATTTCAAGCCCTATTAATGCAACAATGATGAACTGTTGTGGATCTTTAGGTATTTGTTCGTGGGAAAGCATAATTGTTACATGTGCTTCTTGAAATTTTAGGGCAGGAAATCTAATAAACTGCCCTAAATGGCTTCTTATGTTTTCCTATGATTTCCTTGATTTTTGTCATCATTTAACTATAAAATGTTCTAAAGTCTTTACAGAAGTTGTTCAGCTATCACTGGAATCTCTCTTTTTGACATATTTATTTTCATTTTTCGAGTGTTTATCTATTCTTGGGAGTGCATTGTCATCTATTTTGGTTTCCAATGAAATCTAGTGAAATCTACAAGCTGACTAGTCACAGGAGTCAGCCAGCTGGAACCATCTGTTTGCAGAGCAGAAGGTGCTGTGACAGTCGTGCGTGATTTGTTGCTGAAGATTATGATCTCCAAGTCTTGAAACATCACAGGGTGTGGTCACATACACACCTTTCTTTGATTGAGCCCTTATGTGATTTGAAGGAATTAATTCTAGTCAAACCAGTCCTTTAAATATCCTCCAATATGCAAAATGTCAGATGTTTAATAGAAAATTGAAGCTCTGAATAGCTCAAAACTAGTTCATCAACAACTCCCTCCGGGCACATCAATGGTCATTCTCGAACTGGCAGTAACTTTGCTGACTTAAAGGTGTAGACCTGCTCCATGTTCACTGCCCACTCAGCCCCATCAACAGTGGGCCTGTCTACATCTTGTCCCTGCTCCCTGGAGCTCTCTCTTGAAATCCCTCCGCCTTGCACTCTGCCTCCATTTTCAAAACACTTTAAAGCCCTACCTCATCTCCACCTCTTTGTTAAATCAGATCCGTGCTTTGTAATTAGTTAGACATCCTTTCTTTAATCTTGTGTTTTTTGAAGGCATGAAATACATGAACACTAGCAATTTTACAGTAAATTTACAGGACTTTAAAAAAAAAGTTACTCCCTCCAATTTTCTCCCTACTAAAGATGCTGACTAACAACATATAGCACCTTTCACATCAAGAGAACACATCAAAAGAATCTAATCCCAGTCTCCTGCTCGCTTTCCATTAACCTTCAATATTTTTCTTCAAGCACAGTACCCTGAAAAAAGCAAATGGCAGAAACAATACACTGTGCCTGGTACACAAAATATGAACTACTAAAATGTGCATATGGTAGTACAGTAAAAGTCACATAAGTCTGATCTGTATAAATCATATAATCGCCAAAGTACATCTCCCCAAGTCCCATTGAATTTCCTATTACTGATAAGCTTCACGTAACTCATACCTTGCACTAAGTCATATTCAATGTATGGTCCCAACTGATACAACTTATGTGAAATTTACAGTATCCTGTGATATTCATCAGCATCTTCAAAGCAGCTCCATGTTGGGTAATAATCCAGTGCAGTCCTGGGCGATCACTGTATTGTTGGAGATGCCTTCCTTTGAGACATTAAACTGAGGTCCTAACTGCCTCTTAGAGTGCTGTTAAAGATCTCATGGCACCATTTGGAAGGAGAAAGGATTTTCTCCTGGTATTTGAGCTAACAACCTCCAGATAAAACTGATCATTTGGGTACAATTTTGGCTGCTATGTTCACCTACAAATACACTGTCACTCCACGTTTCATTAAAGCCTGTAAAGTGCTTTGAGGCAGCTCAACGACAAGATAAAGTGTTATAGCGCTCTGGGACGCTACCTTGCGTGAAGGGCACTATATAAATGTATGTTCTTGTTATATAAATGCAAGGATTATTATTCTTATTTAACAATTAACCTGTCATGTTCATTTGCCTGTTTAGGTGCATGTTAATGATCCCATGGCAATATCTGAAAATAGAAGGCAGTTTCTCCCAGTGTCTTGGCCAATAAACCCTCAGATAAAAATTGGTTATTGCTGTTTATAAATTGGCTGCAGGGTTCGCCTACGAATACACAGTCACTACACTTTACAGTAAAATCCAATGAAGTACGTTGAGACAATTCAACGACATGATAAGTTACTACACCAAATGCAAGGATTAGGCATCTAGGAGACGTGAAAAGCGTTATATCAAATGCAAGGATTATTATTATTATTGTATCATTGTGTCTATCACAACATCGTCTGCTCTATAAACAAGCTATGCTTACTGACTCGCCCATGGGCCATGCAAATAGCTCTGCTTTCAATGGATTTCAATAGATCTCCAAATTCTGCTGATGATCACGAACAGGAAACCAAACTGTTCTTTAGATACAATGAACAAACTTGCAAGAACAAGATGAAGAACAGCTTCAAAGTTTCCCTGAATACTAGTACTCGCTCTAGGCTGGATAATAATTTGTAAATACTCATCCACTGCCTCGCCCTAACTCCTAATGCTTTCTATTTGTGGTAAGGCATCAGGTATTCAACCTTCCAAAACTGCGTTGACAAGTAAACCACCCACTGACAGATAGACAGATCATGACCAATTCAGGTCTTGTACACATAGTTTTAACTGTGATTAAGAAAGTTACAAGGCTTAAGGATGTACCAAGACAATAGAACAAAAGCAACTTGCAATTATATAACGTCTCGGAGCGCAAAGCTTTAGGGTTGCAAATTCAGGATAGACACAAGGAAGTTTTTCTTTACCCATGGAATAATTAAAGACTGGAACAGGTTACCAGGAATAGTGGTTGGGCCAGGTTGCAGGACGCATTCAAAAAAAACAGCTTGATGCTGTGAAGCGTGAGGCAAAATGAGTCAAAGGGCTTCTTCATCCGAACCTCTCTGGTGATCTCAATAATTTGGTGTCAGCCTGGCTCAGTGGTAGCCCTCTTGCTTCTGAATTAGAAGGTTGTTGGTTCACCCCAGGACTTGGGTTCACATAGTCTAAGCTGACACTCCAATGCAGTGCTAAAGATGTGTTGCATTGTTAAAGGTCCTGGTCCTGTCCTTCAGTTGAGACATTAAACTGAGGATCCCATCTGACTTTTCAAATGGACTTTAAAGATGCCAAGACTCTCTTCATAAAGAGAAAGCAGTTTCTCCCTGACCAACAATCCCTTAATTAAAATTATCCATTCACTTCATGGCTGTTTGTGGGACATTACTGCGTGCAAACTGCCTGCCGTGTTTCACCTACAAAATACACAGTCAATCTACTTTACTTTATCATGTGAAGCGCTTTGAAACGTCTCAACAGCATGATAAGGCTCTGTATCAAATGCAAGGATTAGATTATTATTTCAAGGAGAATGCTGAGAAACATTGCCATCTAGTGGACACACACAGGTACAGTGTTCCCTGCTGTAGTTAATCCAATTCTTTCTGCCATTCAGGCAATTGCACTTTTTATGGTGCCAGGAATAGGTTTTATTACATTAAACTTAAGATATCGTAATAATTTTTAAAACTTTTTTTGTATTAAGTATGAACAAAATATGTGCTTCAGCCTTGAACTCTCCTAACTTAAATGCACTCACTTGCTGGGTACGGTTTGGTAGGTGTCGATAGTTTTATGTCGATAGTCCCCTACCTACCTGCCCGTACCCTCCGTTCCTCTGGCTCTGGTCTGCTCCACGTCCCCCGCCCCAACCGCCCTACCATCGGTGGTCGGGCCTTCAGCCTCTCAGCCCCCAGGCTCTGGAACTCCATCCCCCAGTGCCTTCGCCTTGCTTCCTCCCTTTCCTCCTTCAAGGCCGGTCTCAAAACCTTTCTCTTTGACCGTGCCTTCAGCTCCCTCTCGACTCTCTTCCCCCTCCTCGCTCCCTCCCTTCCCTCCCCTCACCCTGACCATTTCCCCCTCCTTGCTCCCTCCCTTCCCTCACCCTGACCATTTCCCCCCTCCTCGCTCCCTCCCTTCCCTCCCCTCACCCTGACCATTTCCCCCCTCCTCGCTCCATCCCTCCCCTCACCCTGACCATTTCCCCCCTCCTCGCTCCATCCCTTCCCTCCCCTCACCCTGACCATTTCCCCCTGCTCGGGTCATGACCCAACTGTGCAGCGCCTTGGGACGTCCTCCTGACGTGAAAGGCGCTTTATAAATGGAATCTTGTTGTTGTTGTTGTTGTTGTTGTTTTCTTCTGCTACTTTGAGCAAGTAAGGGATCATTCTTTAGTTGTTACCATAACATTGACTCACCACACTATTCAACTGTGTATGTGTGTGGGAGGGGGAAAATCACAATCAGGAACAGAAGCCCCGGCTGATTCCCCCACGTCCACCCTGGAATAGCGCAGTGACATTCAGGTCAGTTGTAATTATTTTATCAGTTGACAAATTAGCATCAGTTCACATTTTCACAAACTGGGCATGGTGCTTCTGGTGGCGATCATTTTTCATGTTCCATCAATCACTGGTTACACAAAAAAGAGTTTGTGATGGGTATTATACTACCTACAGGATCCAAAAGTCACAGAGAGAAAAAAAAAATCAGAAATGATGACTCTTG
Source organism: Callorhinchus milii (assembly GCF_018977255.1). Taxonomy (NCBI): domain Eukaryota; kingdom Metazoa; phylum Chordata; class Chondrichthyes; order Chimaeriformes; family Callorhinchidae; genus Callorhinchus; species Callorhinchus milii. The sequence goes on along the minus strand of NW_024704745.1, from coordinate 65,231,147 downwards.
TGCACTAAACAGCACTTGACATTAGTCAAGGTGACTGACGGTGTGGAATTTATTTACAGGCTCAGTTAATGTTCTACCAGGAGCTGTGCATCTACTGAACAACGCTTCTCACCAGCAGCATGGATTTCTAGGCTTTCTGTCATCTATGGAAAACAATGTTGTAAATCACCTGTAGTCAAGAAACATTTCGCTTTTCCACCACCACCATCACCACCACCACTCTATATTAATGCTAATACAATTTTATGTAGAAAGCAACTATATATATATAAATCATGGTGCACTGTTGGGAAGCAATACAATTGGCTATCAATGTTTTCCTGACTAGGAAGTAGAATATGTATCAACACAGTAGTATGCAGCCGGATCAGTATCAGAAACCTGCTTGGAATATTTCTGTGTGTGAATGTCATCCAAGGGCACGATCAGTCTAAGCTGTAACTCTTCCTCCTCCCTCCCACCCACTGCTCCCACATGGTGAGAACTGTACCTTGACAACATTCACTGTGTAACTTCACACATGAAGGATGGATCTCATGTCAGGTACCAGAGGACAGTTGTTGTGCACAGGACTGTATCCCAGCACACATCAGTGTCTTCTGGCAAGGAGAGAAAATACTGTATAAAGTTCCTCATTGTGTGAGAGAGAGAAACTGCCTGGATCTTGGGCTGATAAATAAATCTCATATTTTTTCTTGCTTGAATTAAATCAACCAACACTGAGGTTAGATGGGCAGGATTCGCAAACTAGAGAATGAAATTGCAAAACTCATTACAAAATCTGATATGAAAAAAATTGGAGAAGCATAAATCCAATCCCAAAGGACTATTTTGCTGCCAGCATTTTGCTTTTTGACCTTTTATTTTATTTTATCCCAGCTCGGGTTTGAAATGCTGTACACTGTCCAGCGCCTTGGGACGTCCTCCCAACATGAAAGGCGCTATACAAATGTAATATTGTTGTTGTTATCTAAGTTTTAGGGCTTTTTGTTTTTTTTGGTCAGCCAGGTGTCTGACTCATGTGAAAACCTATCACCGTGTTTAAGACTATCCATACCAGACTGAAGATTCCACATATGACAGCCACGTAAAAATTCTGTGTCTAGAATGGAATGTGCACTCTCTCCCCAAAGTGCTCCACCCTGCTACCTAAATACAGAGAACATTATAATAATAATCCTTGCATTTGATATAGCAACATATCACATCGAGAAGTCTCAAAGTGCTTCATAGAAGTGACTGTACATTTTGGTCAAAACACCCATTAAAGCCAAAGAGCATTAGTCGCAGATTGGCAAGAGCCAAGACTTAGGGACCCCAGATATTTGGGGTACTGCTTGAATTTAACCAGTTATAATCATATAGCTTGCCATTGGACAACCATATAGCTTGCCACACTAGATAAGCAGCGGGAAGCTTGGTAGAGAAATAACCCCAGTGCAAAATCTCAGCCATAATTTTGGCTGCCGCAATTTATGGGTTGTAAATATCACATTTTGAACCAAGTATTTTTGTAGAATTTGTGTCACTTTGTCACAGATGTAATTTTGAACTGGTATTTGCAGGACAAGCTCCTATTTCGGTATTACAAGGAATTGATTAATTTTAAAGGGAAAGGAGAGCCTCGAATCCTAATGAAATCTATCAATCCCATCGAGGTAAGGGTTCATTTTCTTCTGATAAAATAATTTTTTCTGACAAATTATCTGGGCTGACACATGAATACTCATCGTCTGGGCGAGGTACCAAGGGGCTTCTTAGGCTTGTGGAACTATCGAAATAGAAAGACAAAGGAGCTGGACACCTTCAGAAGGGGATAGGAGAAATTAGTGTCGGGAAAGCACACCACAAATGATGTTATGCTGCCTCCTGGTGGAAACAATATTCTTATTTGTGACTTAGGTGCAGCCACCAGCTTGCAGCTTCCCTCAGAGTAACTTGGAAACAACGTGACAATGTTTGTGTGTTTGTGTGTGCATGTTTGTGTGGATGTATGACTAAGATTCTGGTCTTATTTCTGTGGAATGTACAAAATGCAGAATCTTTTCAATTCTCCATACAATCCTATTTTCTGCATATTGGACCATTTTATTTACTGCTTTCGTCTTTATACTACTTCCTTCAACTTTGAGGGGAAAATTAACTTCTAGGCAACATGCCAACATTCATTTAACTTCAATCAGGACTCCCTCTGAATTGATTGTTTGATTTTCCTATCACAGCTAGTCACTAACAGTCAAGTGACCTGAATCTATTTATGTGCAACCAATGCAGCTGTAAGTAAAGACTGCTTTCCTCTCCCACACATGGGCAACATAACTTGGTGATTCATTGCTCTCAGCATCGGAGCTGACAATGCTTTGGGCTGAGAGGATGGTTGGTGGAGAGCACATGCCAGTTGAAAGTTTTCCAATAACTTTGTATGTTGCTGTGTTGCACAATTCAATGAAAATCTCCCCAGTTTCCCTTGTAATTGACAGATTTCCTATGTATCTGATAAAAAAGTGAAATCTAGTCACCAATTTGTATCAGACACATTAGGATCTGTCATTTGCAATACATTGTAATATTTTCATTGCTCATTAAAATGTTCTTGAAAATGCAAGTTGTTGATAGATTCCAGCACTGGGCTATCCTACATAATAAGATAAAAGGATACAACAGGGATATTGATAAGGTTCTTTGAATAGACCAATTTAATACAGTTTTGATAAAGCATAAAATGAAGTAATGCAGAGACAATCTAAGTACATTTTGTTGCATATCCACAGGCTGCGTACCTGGATGCAGCTGCTGGAGTTCACATCCGATTCAGACTGGGAGGAGTAAGTGTTCTTTCACTGCTTTTGTCAATCTCGATAAGATCACAAGATTGGCCTGGATGAAAAAGTCCCTTCAGCCCATTCAATCTCATCAGAAAACCCAACCTACTGTCCCCACATCATTGCATCAAGTGGCTTTTTAAATGAGCCATTACGCCCTGAACTCTGGAACATTCTCCCTCAATCCCTCCACCTTGCCCCCTCGCTCCCCTTTTTCAAGTCCCGCCTGAAAACCTTCCTCTTCGACCGTGATTACGGCCACCTCCCCACCAGCAAAGAGTCAGGCTCCACCACTGTTAAGCGCTCTGAGACTCTACCTTGCATGGAGGGGGCTATATAAGTTGCTGTTGTTGTTGATCACCCTCTGCGTAAAGAAAAACTTCCTGGTGTCTGTACGGAAATTGCCCTTGGCAACATAAATCGATTTGTTTTTGTTCTACTGTCTTGTTGCATCCTATAGTATTGATCTTAGTTACTTTTTCAATCCCATTTAAAATTTTAGAACCAGAACCTCTACCCTATCCTGTCCTGTGTACCCTTCACCCCTATGCTCCCGCCACCCCCCCAACTCCCACCTCAGCAGATATCTTTAAGATCTATTTGGATTCAAGATCTTTATTTCTTGGCAAAAGAAAATTGCATGGACTTATAGAATATTAGTAGAATTTATCTGCAATTTATCCAGCATCTGATAAAATCAAAGCTAATCCAAAGTGGAAAGTCAGTTTATTGGGGGTTCAATAACAATTTTAGGGTATATTTGTTTGCCATGATACAGATAATAAATAAAAGCAGAATTATTCAGTTTAACTAGCTATAAAAATAAATCTATTTAAATGTGTTAAGTGTTTTAAATCTATTCACTTTGTGTAGGATGTTATAATTAATGGTGCATATGTTTCTTTGGCTGCAGACTTACTAGACTTATTTGTCAAATTTGCTTAATTTTCCCCCTTGTCAAGAGGACGAGGTGATGGTGAAGGGTTATGAAAGCCCATTTTAGGTCAGACAACCAGGCATTTCTTTAACAGAGGGTGGCAAAAGATGGAATGGGTTAGCAGGATGAGTGATAGAGGACTGCTTCATATAAGAAACAGCTTAGTGCTGTACAGGGAAGTTGGAAGGGTTGATGGTTTTAAAACATTAGATCTAATGGGCCAGTAGGGATTCATCATGCCCACCTCTCTTTTGACCTCTTGTCATTTTGTGACCGGCTTGCATTTCAGTTTATCCTTATCTAATTTACATGCAGAAGGTATATTCCTGTCTCTACAAAATGTTTTGTGTGGAGCCAGGCCTTTTCGAAAAGATTGTAATTTCTTGGTCACATAACATTTTTCTGCAGATTAAGTAGTCTTCTCTTCTATTAGAACATTCATTTGCAATGATCATCAATAGAAGCCTAGATAATTTAGATTAATTAACTTGATTAATTTGCATTAACAGGATTAATTATTTAATTAATAATTATCAATTAATTAATTCTTTCTGTTTTGGCTGTAGGAATCATTTCCCCCAGACATCTACTACAAGATATTTACTCACCGACCCATTGTGGATATTTGTGCAAATAGCCCTAAAAATTATACCAATCCTGCTGCGAAACAACAAGTACCCAGGCAACTTCATAACCGTTGGGAAATCATGGAAGATGATCAGAGCGGATGGTATAAACGAGTGGAGATGAATGGCTGGAGACGTCTTTCACACAGGGTATAGTGCATAAGTTTCCAATGGCTCATATTAGCAATCTGTATATTGGGGCAGGGAGGCCAGGGACCTTACTGAGAGGTTTCTATTGGTGAGACTCTTGTTCTGGCCATTATGAACAGTGAGTCTGTGGCCTGGGGTGACTTAGTCTTTGATGGACGATACTAATCTAAAGACCCACTGTGTTTGTAAGTTTGTGTAGGATTTTAGTTGAATGTATTGTAGTTAGCTTTCTGAGTTGAAAGCTTGCCTATTTTAGAGTTTTGGAGGATGGTACTGGCGTGAGAGGGTGACTGGTGATAGGTGACTAAACCTCATATACAGCTGAGTGAGAGACAGTTTTTGGGGGGGACGGGAGTGTTGGTTGAGAACCGAACAGGATCATAATTTTCCAAAATCCTGGAGAAAGGAAAATCATACCAGATGACTGGAGAGTGACAAATGTGATGCCCCTCTTTCAAACAAAAATGCATCATGTACAAGACAGGAAATTATAAAACAGTCTTATTTGAGTGGTTAGTAAATTACTGGAGAGCTATAATATGGAACAACATTTTTGGTAGTAGAGTGGTGATTTTTATTTGTTGTTTTATTCCTGGAGAAACACAATCTAATCAGGGCTAATGAGTGTGGAGTTCTAAAATGTAGGATATGCTTGACTAACCGTATAAACTTCTTTGAAGAGATAACAGAGAGAATAAATGATGGAAATATAATAATAATCTTTGCATTTGATATAGCGCTTGATCACATCTTTGAGGCGTCTCAAAGCACTTCACAGAATATACTGTAAAGTGAATTGACTGTATATTTTATGGGTGAAATGTGGCAGCCAATTGCGCACAGCAATGTCCCATAAACAGTCGTGGATTAAAGTGACCAATTTATTATCTTTTTTTAAAGGAATTATTACCCCTGTAAACATGATCCGCCAATCAACTAACAAATGGGTTTCTACTTACTACTAGGTAAATAGAGGCATGTGGAGTAAGAGAACTTGCCCAACATTTCGCCCTGCTGGGAATCAAACTCAGGTCTCTCGCTTGCGAGGCGAGAGCTCTAACCACTGAGCTACAGGACTCTGTTAGATGTGGTCCATATGGATTTAAATAAAACCTTTTATAACATACAGCATAAGAGGCTGATAGCAAACATTATGGCATGTGGGATTAAGAGAAGTGTGAGAATACGGATAGAGGGTTGGCTGGAGTGCAGAAAGCAATGAGTACAGTTAAACAAATGTTTTTCAGACTGGGAAGATGCAGTGTGTTGTTTCTACAGAGATCTGTGTTGGGGCCGGTCTTATGAAATAATTGCACATAAATGATCTGGATTTAGGAATTGAATTAGGAATTATCATAATACAACAGTATAAATAGGGAGCAGTAATACACTTTAAAGGGTGAGGTTTTAGAGTAGTGCAGCAGGATGAAAGAAAAAACTTGCATTTATATTGCATCTTATATGTATCAAGTAAATACTGTCAAATAGAAAGTCATTTGATTGTTTATGTAGGCAAACACTATTGCTAAATTTTGCTCAGCAAGGGTCAGAGCCTCCAAGAGAAGTGGAGAGAAAATGTGTGTAAAAAAATACCTACATACATTTAGGTGTATTTAAACAATGTATCTTTTATTTAGATCATATTAAAGTCAGTGTACCTGCAGTCTAAAGAAAATGCAATAGAGTTCCACCACTCTAAGCGCCACAGGAGAGAAGAAATGCAAAAGCAACGAAAAGACAAAAAAATTAAATGGATGCAAATGATGTGAGTTTCAGTGAGACTGATATGAGAATAGACATTATCAAGAGGCAGGCTGGCAGCTATGGCTGAGAATTCCAGTGTTGTTTCTCTAACACAGCCACTCTGCTGCTGGGTTTGCTGATGTCTTTTGGTGACACTGTGATAAAGGACAGGATATTGAGGGCAATCGCTGCCTCTTCACTTGGGGCCTCACAACACTTGGGGCCTCACAAGGCCAGAGAGCAGAGTAGAAGAGAAGCCACTCATTCTGTGTGGGCTCCAGCACCGACTGCTTGTCCACAAGGCACCTTCATTGTGCACAATGTGGTGGCATCACGTGCTCTGTGTAGGTGGTCTTGACTCACGCTGGGGTGGGCAGCCCAAGGCCGAGAGAGCCATGGGAGTTTGGAATTTTTAAAATTCAGACTTAATTAGTAAGGCAATTTTGCTCCGTGCTTAAAACAATCCTGCAAAAAACGACTGACTTATTTAACAGTTAATTTAAGATTTTTTCTAAAATTCTGTACAATTATCATTTTTAAGACTTATGTTCTTAGCTTTTAAGGCTAAGAACATGAGTCATTTCAGGCCTCTGGATGTCTGAAATCCTGCTGTAGAACCAGTATTACAAGTTTCTTGGACCAACCCCAATAGATTTTGCTTCGATAAAGCTAATAAACGCTCTGCTTGTCGGCCTTCCCAACGCCTCTCTCTACAGGCTGCAGATAATCCAGAACTCTGCAGCCCGTGTCCTCTCCCGCACCAAACTCCATGACCCCATCTCCCCCACTCTCGCCCGACTCCATTGGCTTCCTATCCTTCAGAGGATCCAGTTCAAGATCCTGGTCCTCACATACAAAGCACTCCATGGCCTCGCCCCACCCTACCTCTGCGACCTCCTAACCCTCTACCAACCCGCCCGCTCCCTCTGCTCAGCTGGCTCTGGCCTGCTCCACGTCCCCCGATCTACCCACCCCACCACTGGTGGGAAAGCCTTCAGCTACTCTGCCCCAAACTTCTGGAATTCCATCCCCCAGTCACTCCGCCTCGCCCCCTCCTTAGCCTCCTTCAAGTCCCGCCTCAAAACCCTCCTCTTCAACAATGCCATCGGCCACCCCCCTTCCCCTCCCCTCTACCCCCTGACCCCAGCTCGGGTCTGAAATGCTGTACACTGTCCAGCACCTTGGGACATCCTCCTGACGTGAAAGCCGCTATACAAATGGAATCTTGTTGTTGTTGTAAACCTGGCTTTATTGTTGTATTTGCTTCTTGAATATTTAGGTACCATGGAAATATGCTGGAGGCTCAAACAACAGATCCTTTCATAGTTGATCTGGTGCAGAACGCAACAATTGGATTAATGAATATGGTAGAAAAGGAGGGTTACGACACTGCCCTGGAGTGGGAGGTGGATGAGTTGCTGGAATGGACCAATGCACTGAATTTCGAAGAGTAAGTCAGCATTTTTAAAATTTCATTTCAAAGGTGTCAATTAACACTTTTTATGGCTCGATAATGACTTATTGAGTAAGGCACAGCCATGGTGGAACATTAGGGTTTAACTAGTTGTACATCAATGCTGAGTCAGCTGATCTCAGCCAGGGTTCTGGGTTGGGTTCAGCACACCCCCGAGTCAAGCAGGAAAGATCAGCCAAGGTTTCCATTGTTATCCGTAGACTGCTCGTGGGTGTGGCATTGATTGAAGACAGCTTCGAGCTGGGCATTGATGTCAACAGCTGAATAGCTTGCCAACACTCGATGTCTAGGCTCACATATAATAATAGCCACTTGGACGTTATTGTTGGAGCACTCGGCTCGCAAACAAGAGGACCCGGTTCGATTCCCGGGCAGGGCGAAACCTTAGGCAATTTTCTTACTCCACACACCTCTGTTTACCTAGTAGTAAGTAGGAATCCGGTTCTTAGGGAATTTCTTAGGGAATCCAGGGGTAATAATCCCTTCAAAAGTAAATAAGGGAGTGAGTGAGCGAGCAAGCAAGCAAGTGTGGGAGGTAGGGAGGGAGGGAGGTAAGTAAGTAATTTGGTCACTCAATCCACAAATGTTTGTGGACACTGCTGTGCACAATTGGCTGCCACGTTTCACCCACAAAATATGCAGTCAATTCACTTTATAGTACATTCTGTGAAGCGCTTTGAGACGTCTCAATGATGTGATAAAGGCGCTATATCAAATACAAGGATGGAACCATGCACTTGTAGAAGGTAAATTGAAAGTGTGCTAAACATAGCACCACATGGAGCATTGATGGTTGTTGTGTGAGTTATAATGAAAAAGGAGATTGGGGTTCTGGAAATGTGGAAAAACATATAGGTTCATAGAATGTGAAAGACCTTCTGGAATCGAGAATTCCCACATGTCGAGTCTTGGACGTCACTCAGCTGTTCAATGTTTTTGATGTTTTAAAAAGGCACAGCTCATCAACAGCTGAGCTGCTGTTATCAGTAGGTCTCAATCTTTTTCTTTTGACTCAGGCCTCCAAGATGGCTCACCTATGGCGATTATATTCACCTGTCTGCCAGGCAGCTCTACATTTCTCCTCAGGGACCCACCAATCTGTTCCTCTCTCTTCTCTTCCAGGTCATCGTCGCTCCTAGCATTAGCTTACTTTAAAGACAATTGCTTGCTGTCAAGCCACAAGAAGCTTTTGAAATAGATATTATGTCTGTTGCTAACGATGTTTCACAGCCGTGTTGGCATGACAGTGATGGCTGATGGGTGATGGCGCACATACCCACAATGGGCACAGTAACTGGGAAGTGCTAAAGTAAGAGGAGAGCCCAGAATTCAGTCTCCAAATATACTAGTAAAATCCTGGAAACCATTGTTATAAAAAGATAATTTCATTTATTTGGTCCCAATAAAACAGATGATAAAATAGAAATTGGATTTTGATTTAAACTCTGAACGTGAAGCATTGTCCATCCCATCCCATGCAACAATAACAACAACTTACATTTATATAGCGCCTCTCACACAGGGTAGTATCCCAGAATGCTTGACAGTGGCGGAGCACAACTCCGAGCTGGGGGGTGGTGACCGTAGGCACGATCGAAGAAAAAGGTCTTCATGAGCAACCTGAAGATGGGGAAGAAGGTGACAAGGTGGAGAGATAGAGGAAGAGTGTTCCAGAGTTTCATCTGAAAGCGATGGTTGAATAGAGGGCACGGGAGACAAGCTGGAGGCTAGAGCCAGTCGACCAGAGGCAGTGGGTAGTGGGTTGGGGAGTAAGCAAGTCGGAGAGGTAGGGAGGTGCCAGTCGATGGAAGGATTTGAAGACAAGTGTGAGGATTCAGCGCTGATAGAGCACCAGACAAAATGATCCGAACAAACTGGATTTTTTTATCTATTCATTTTCAGATATTTGAAGGGCTGGAAGGACATTGGAAGAAGCAATAAGTCTGAAAACTTTAAAGGTAACCATTTTAAGGAACAATGTAAATTATCACATAAATATACCAAATATACAAATAGATACACTTGGGGTGATATTCCACCTGGTACTAGGAAGGTTTACTCCATTTATGTAGCATTTTACAGCGTCCACAGTTTGTCAAATTATAGAATTTAGTCTTATTTTTATTTAAAGGAACCCATAAAACCAAGGCTGTATTTAAGAATTTGCTAAATGCTGGATGCTCAGAAATGCTATATATAATAATAATCCTTGCATTTGATATAGCACCTTTAACACATCGTTGAGATGTCTCAAAGCGCTCCACAAAATATATTGTAAAGTGTCTATTTTTTCTATATTAAAAAATAGCAATTAAAATTTTTAAAGATAAAACTATATCAATAGAATAAATCATGACCCAAGTAGAATTTCTACTCCCAAATTAGAAAAGTAAAATTGCATAGAAAAATTACTAACAAAACTTTTATTATATCAGCCGCTCCGAAATGCTTCCCCGCTTGAAGGGCACTATAATATATATAAATGAAGTTGTTTTTATGTTGGAAGAAATGACAACAAAAAGATGATTTTATCTGTGATTATTAGGCCCATAGATTACAGTAAAAATCTTAATTAACTGTGAGAACTAGGTACAGGGTCATTCACGTTACAGCTGTTTGTGAGACATTGCTTGATGCAAATTGCCTGCCGCATTTGGCTACAGTCACTACATTTCCGCAGTAAAATCATGTGAAGCACTTTGAGATATTTGAACCACATGATAAGGCATTATAGCAAGTGTAAGGATTATTGAATTATCTACATTGGATATATTGTTTGTTTTGTTGTACAGGTTTGTCCCTTGGCACCTCCCTACCTCTCCAATCTCCTCACTCCCCACCATCAGTGGTCGGGCTTTCAGCCACTATGCCCCAAAACTCTGGAACGCTCTTCCTCAGTCCCTCCACGTTGCCCCCTCTCTCCCCTTTTTCAAGTCCCGCCTGAAAACCTTCCTCTTCGGCCGTACTTACAGCCACTCCCACCCCCAGCCGGTTCGGAGTCAGGCTCTGCCACTGTTAAGTGCTCTGAGATGCTACCCTGGGTGGAGAGCGCTATATAAGTGCAAGATGTTGTTGTTGTCTGTGGCTTGGTGTACTACAACTGGAAGCAATGCAAATACTAATTAATGGAATAATTACAACAATGATATCTTCTCCCAGGCTATTGCAATGGCTATGAGGTTAAAATATTTAGATTTGAGGTTTAAATTGCAAATATTCTCAAATTAAATATGTTGCATTAATTGCAACTTCTGAATTTACAAATATAGGATTTCAAAAACTCATAGCCTACAAATTCTTAATACTAAATTCACAAAGTCTGAAGTAATAATAATAATAATCCTTGCATTTGGTACAGCACTTGATCATATCGTTGAGACATCTCAAAGCACTTTACAGGATATGCTGTAAAGTGAATTGACTGTATATTTTGTGGGCAAAACAGTGAAGGAAGCTTAGAACTGGTGAGCAAAATGCTAATTCTAGCTCTGAGATCTGATATTCCAAGTAAATCTGCAGCTTCTCAGTGTAATTATAGGTGTTGTACATCAGACTATATATAAGGTTCTAGGCAGTCTTTCAAGGTTTGTGGTCTGAACAATACTAATAAGTAGTTTGAACGGCTTTCAAGCTGAAAGGCTTTTGTTACAGTGAACCCCAGCTGAAAGTTACTGTTAATGCTGCCAACTGATTTTATGTGTGTAATTACTAATTCAAAGCTTCACCTCAAAAAGACATTTTCTTTGACAACCGTGATATCTGTGCAAGTATTTGAATAGATGACGATTAGGCTTTGTCAGGAAACTGGGACTCTGATTTATACTAGAACTACAGACATCTGATAAGTTGTTTTGAGTTTTCAGCACCTTGAGGGGGACATAAATTATATCTCAATGTGAACCAATTTTTTCTCACAATGTTAACTCCGGCCAAAATTTAAAATAAATGAATTTTTGAAGGAAAAAATATAGCTCTGACAATAAGAATGTGATCTGATGTAGCTTCATAAAATGTGAATCATATTTTATGCCAATGATCACTTGTAAGCTGGTTGTGTTAAATGACAGTCGGATGTTGAGGGTTGAGATGAAGCTATAAATCACAAAATAACAAGGGGCAGAAAACATGAGTGGGAGTAGTTTATAGACCCCCAAAGAGTGATCACAGCATAGCACAGGTTATTAATCAGGAAATTAGAGCAGCATGTAGCAAAGGTAATACAATAATAGTGGGTGATTTCAATCTTCACATAGATTGGGAAAACCAAATCGGCAAAAGTAGGGTAGAAGAGTAGTTTATAGAGTGTATGAGAGATAGCTTTCTGGAACAGTATGTTGAGGAACCAATTAGGGGACAGGCCATACTAGACCTTGTTTTGTGTAATGAAGCAGGGCTAGTCAGTAATATAGATATTAAGGCTCCTCTAGGGCAGAGTGATCATAACACAATAGAATTTAGTATTAAGTTAGAGAGCAATGTAGTTAAATCCGAAGCAAGGGTCTTAAATTTAAATAAAGCTAACTTTGCAGGTATGAGGGAGGAATTAGCTAAAATAGACTGGGGAATTAGATTAATGGATATGACAATAGACCAACAGTAGCAAACGTTTAAAGAAGTAGTGCAAAATTCTCAGTAGTCACATAGTGGAGTCCTGTAGCTCAGTGGTTAGAGCACTCGCTTTGCAAGCGAGAGACCTGAGTTCAATTCCAGGCAGAGGGCGAAACCTTGGGCAAGTTTCCTTACTCCACACAGAGCCTAATAATAATCCCTCCAAAACCAAAAACAATAATAAATTGGTCATTTTCAATCCACGACTGTTTGTGGGACATTGCTGTGCGCAATTGGCTGCCGCGTTCGCCCACAAATATACAGTCAATTCACTTTACAGTATATTCTGTGAAGCGCTTTGGGACGTCCTCCCGACGTGAAAAGCGCTATATCAAATGCAAGGATTATTATTATTATTATTATTATATTCCCCTGAGAAATAAGAGTACCACAGGGAAAGCTGTTCATCCATGGCTAACTAGAGCAGTTAGAGAAAGTATAAAACTAAAAGAAAAGACCTATAAAACTGTCAAAAAGAGTAGCAAACCTGAGGACTGGGAGTGTTTTAGGGACCAACAAAAGAAAACCAAAAAGCTCATTAAGAGTGAGAAAATGGATTGTGAGGCCAAGCTAGCAAGGAACATTAAGCCAGATTGTAAGAGTTTTTATAAATACATTAAGAGGAATAGGCTCACAAAAGTAAATGTGGATCCATTACAGGCAGAGACAGGAGGAATTATAATGGGGGATAAGGATATGGTAGAGTCCCTAAATAAATACTTTGCTTCTGTCTTCACGTTAGAAGACACAAGAAGTTTACCAAAAAATAGAGATGAACCAAGGGCTAATGATAGAGAGCAACTTAAGGAAATTTACATTAGCAAAGAATTGGTGCTAGGGAAATTGTTGGCATTAAAAAGTGATAGCGGAGGCCTTGTATCTGATCTTCCAAAATTCTTTGGATTCTGGAACGGTTCCCATTGATTGGAAGATTGCAAACGTCAAACCACTATTTAAGAAGGGTGGGAGAGAAAAGATGGGGAACTATAGACCAGTTAGTCTGAGATCGGTCGTAGGGAAAATTCTAGAATCCTTAATTAAGGATGTCGTATTGGGATACTTAGAGGATCACAATATGATTAGACAGAGTCAACATGGCTTTACAAAAGGGAAGTCATGCTTAACAAATCTTTTAGAATTTTTTGAGGACATATGAAGTAAATTAGATAGGGAGGAATCAGTGGATGTAGTGTATATAGGTTTCCAAAAGGCATTCGTTAAGGTGCCGCATAAAAGGTTGATCCACAAGATTAGGGCCCATGGAATTAAGGGGAATATATTAGCATGGATTGAAGAATGGCTAACAGGAAGAATCCAAAGAGTAGGGATAAATGGGTCCTTCCCAGATTGGTGGGATGTGACTAGTGGAGTGCCACAAGGATCAGTGCTTGGGCCTCAACTTTTTACAATTTACATCAACGATCTAGATGAGCACATCAAACTTAATGTATCCAAATTCACGGATGACACTAAACTAGGAGGGAGAGTAAACACCGAGGATGATATTTAAAAAAATGCAACGAGAAATAGATAGGCTAGGTGAGTGGGCAAATAGATGGCAGATGAAGTATACTGTAAGGAAGTGTGAAGTCATCCACCTAGGTGGCAAAAACAGTAGAGCAGATTATTTTTTAGAAGGGTAGAGACTAGATAGTGTTAGCGTTCAGAGGGACTTGGGTGTCCTTGTACACCAGTCACAAAAAGTTAGTCTTCAGGTGCAGCGAGCAATTAGGAAGGCTAACGGTATGTTGGCATTTGTTACAAAAGGGTTAGAATATAAGAGTAGGGAAGTTTTGCCTCAACTGTATAGGGCCCTGGTGAGACTGCACCTAGAGTATTGTGTGCAGTTTTGATCTCCTTATTTAAGAAAGGATGTACTCGCCTTGGAGGGGGTACAACATAGATTCACTAGGTTGGTACCAGGGATGAAGGGGATGAGTTATGAGGATAGGTTGAGCAATTTAGGCCTATATTCTCTAGAATATAGAAGAATGAGAGGTGATCTTTTAGAAACTTATAAGATTATTAAGGGGCACGACAGAATAGATAGTGGGATACTTTTTCCCCTGGTTGGAGAAACTATAACCAGGGGTCAGTCTTAAAATTAGGGGTAAGCCCTTTTGCACTGAGTTGAGGAAAAACTTCTTCACTCAGAGGGTAGTGAATTTATGGAATTCTCTACCCCAAAGGGCTGTAGATGCTCAGTCCTTGAACATATTCAAGACTGAGATTGATAGATTTCTTGTGGATAAAGGGATTAAGGGATATGGGGATAAGGTGGGTAGGTGGTGTTAGAATAGATCAGCCATGATCTTACTGAATGGCAGGGCAGGCTAGAGGGGCCGAATGGCCTACTCCTGCTCCTAATTTTTATGTTCTTATGTTCTAAGAGCAAAACTCAAACAATTCAGTTGGTGTTATTTCAAGCCCATTGTCTAGATCTACCCCAATTATGTAACATTTTAGGACATCCAGAATCCAGGCCTATTGTTTAATTCATTATTAACTCTGAATTCAGTTTGAATAATAACAATCCTTGCATTTGATATGTCGCCTTATCGCACATCGGGATGTCCTCCTGACGTGAAAGGCGCTATACAAATGTAATTTGTTGTTGTCGTCTCAAAACACATCACAAAATATACAGTCAACAACAACAACAAAATTATATTTGTGTAGCGTCTTTCAAGTCGGCAGGACCTTCCAAGGCGCTGGGCAATCAGTATTTCAGACCTGAGCTGGGGGCCGGGATCGGGGAGGGTGGAGGGCAGTGAGGGTGACCGAAGGCACGGTCAAAGAGGAGGGTCTTGAGATGGGTCTTGAAGCAGGCAAGGGAGGGGACACGCCAGAGGGACTGCGGGATGGAGTTCCAGGGCGGGTGAGGCGGGGGACGTGAAGCGGGCTGGAGCCCACTGAGCAATCAAATGCAAGATTGGTTATTAAATTCTGGAAGCTCTAAATGCTACATAAATAGATTAAATCTAGACACAGGTGGAACTTTTCCCTTTTAATATATGTGTTTATTTCCTAATATTAAATAGATGAGAACAACCCTACATGTGCTATTGGCTGAGCAAAGCAAATCATTCTGAAGGAACAAAGGCCAATCTGTTTTGTAAAATGACACAGTTGGTAACTTCAACTTTGGAAGTTTTTTTTATTTTTCTCTTGTTTTTAAATTTTGAACAATTTATTCCAACAGTGCATTAAGTCAGATTGTAAAAATCTTTACAAATACATTAAGAGGAATAGGCGAGTGAGGGTAAATGTAGGTCCATTTCAGTCTGAGACGGGAGAAGTTGTAATGGGGGATAAGGACATGGCAGAGTCCCTAAATGGATACTTTGCATCTGTCTTCACCCGAGAAGACACAAGTCTGCCAACAATAGGGATGGATGCAGCAAAGGGATAAGGACAGGGAGTGACTTAGGGAATTTTCGTTAGTAGAGAATTGGTGCGAGGGAAACTGTTAGCACTAAAAAGTGACAAATCTCCTGGTCCGGATGGCTTGCATCCCAGGGTATTAAAAGAGGTAGCTTATGAGATAGTGGAGGCCTTGTGTCTGATCTTCTAAAATTCCTTGGATTCTGGAACAGTCCCCATGGATTGGAAGATCGCAAATGTCACACCACTATTTAAAAAAGGTGGAAAGGAAAAGATGGGGAACTATAGGCCAGTTAGTCTCACATCAGTGATAGGAAAAATTTTAGAATCATTGATTAAGGATGTGGTAGTGCGGTATTTAGAGGACACAATATAATTAGGCCAAGTCAACATGGCTTTACAAAAGGGAAGTCATGTTTGACAAATCTCATAGAATTTTTTGAGAATATTTCGAGTAAACTAGATAAGGGTGAATCAGTGGATGTGGTCTATTTGGACTTCCAGAAGGCATTCGATAAGGTGCCGCATAAAAGATTAGTCCAAAAGATAGAGGCCCACGGAATTGGGGGGAGCATATTAACGTGGATTGGGGAATGGTTAATGGGTAGGAAACAAAGAGAAGGGATAAACGGGTCCTTTTCAGATTGGCGGGATGTGACTAGTGGAGTCTCAGCTATTTACCATCTACATCAACGATCTTGATGAGGACATCGAAGTTAATATATCTAAATTCGCGGATGACACAAAACTAGGAGGAAGTGTCAACACAGAGGATGACATTTAAAAAAATGCAGCGAGACATAGATAGGTTAGATGATGGGCAGGTAGGTGGCAGATGACGTATAATGTAGGGAAGTGCAAAGTCATCAACCTAGGTAGCAAAAACAGTAGAGCGGGTTATTTTTTAGAAGGGGAGAGATTGGAATGTGTTAGCGTCCAGAGGGACTTGGGTGTCCTTGAACACCAATTACAGAAAGTTAGTCTGCAGGTGCAGCAGCAATTAGGAAGGCGAACGGTATGTTAGCATTCATTATGAAAGGATTAGAGTATAAGAGTAGGGAAGTCTTGCTGCAACTGTATAGGGCCCTGGTGAGACCACACCTGGAATGAATACTGTGTGCAGTTAAAGGAAGGATGTACTTGCCTTGGAGGGGATGCAGAGTCGATTTGCTAGGTTAGTACCAGGGATGAAGGGGATGAGTTACGAGGATAGGCTGACCAATGTGGGCCTATATTCTCTGGAATATAGAAGAATTAGAGGGGATCTTATAAAAACCTATAAGATCATCAAAGGGCATGATAGAGTAGATAGTGGGAGATTGTTTCCCCTGGTTGGAGAAAATAAAACCAGGGTCACAACCTTAAAATCAGAGGCCAGTCCTTTCACACTGAGTTGAGGAAGAAGTTCTTCACTCAAAGGGTGGTGAATGTATGGCACTCGCGACCCCAAAGGGCTGTTGACGCTCAGTCCTTGAACATATTCAAGACTGAGATAGATATATTTCTTATTGCAAAAGGGATTAAGGGATATGGGGATAAGGCAGGGTTATGGTATTAGCTGGAGTTAGATCAGAAGATCAGCCATGATTGAATGGCGGGTCAGGCTCGAAGGGCCGACTCCTGCTGCTACATGTCATGTTAAATGTCACCTAAAGCTAACACTAACATTTGTATTGAAGCCATTTCTGAAGTATGGTTGCATCTGACAATTTTTAAATTTGTTTTCTGCAGAATCCTGCTTGGATCAGCACCTCTGTGCTTTGTTTAGAATTATACTTGAGTAAGCAATATGTTTATATGCTAAACTGTATTTGCATTAACTGTACCAACCAGTTCCCCAAACCCACCCAAAAACCTCAAAACAATCAGGACTGTCTAATGCACTGAGTTAAACAGATCTCCTGTGTTGGAAGGTGTAATCTTTATCCTTCAGATTTGCACAAAAACATTCATATTTCAAGGCAAACATTAATTCGCTCAAGTAGCTTAAACTCTGTTTTGCATTTCTCCATTTAGGTTCAAGGTATGGCCCAATAAAGAATGACCCCGATGTAATTATAAAACAAGCAAATCCCAACTTTAAGATATAAAGAGCTGCTGAAATACAAGAAGATTTGTTATGCTTCACACAATTACTGAAAAACTTAGAAAAAACAATATCCAACACGATAAAGGATTATTAGTTCTTAGTTTATTTTTTACAGCAAAATTATCAATGTACCTTTTTTAATAGTACTCTGATATACTATAGTATGTCATGCATAATATTTAATGCATTGACTTGAAAAAGTTCTATCCTGGAAGAAATTCAGGGCTATTTACTTGATTCTTTATATTTAATCTCCATGTACAAATAATCTTCTTGTGGATGATCCCTGTAACAGTTAAAAAGCTTAACTTGATAGATATTTTTGTGGTACATGTAAAAGATCTTGTATGTGAAAATAGTGGAATATAATATATGTCTTATTATTCGGATGTACTTGTGGGGTCGAAGTTTACTATTTGCGTAATAAACTCAAAATACACAAACCAATAAAATAGCAATGCATTTTGTTAACTCTGACTTTTAGAAAGATTTAGGGCATTACTTTTAATTAACTGTTACCAGCCATTCCTAATAATTAAAATACATTATTAATGTATTGTCTTGTTTATTAATTTATAACATTAATTATTAATGCTTTCAAATTGTGAGAAGTGGGTGACAATTACTGCGCATTTTATTTTAAAAAGCAGTGTGTACTCTCTTATCTTTCAGTTTCACGTTTAAGAAATTTCCAAGCAGCCCAGTAAAATATATTGGTTGTGCAGACCAGCCGTAAATTGTACTTGATGAGTCAGGTTGTGTATATGTACACATGCACTTTTGATTTAATGTGAAACACAGCTAAGTGGGATTGTTTATGCTGCATGAGAGAACACAACAGAAAAATAAACAACCGGTGACAACAATTTTACATTTATATAATACCTCTCATGTCTGGAAAACGTTTATAGCACCTTTCACACGTCGCAGAGCCCTTAACAGCACTTCATAGAGCTGACTGGGAGCCTGAGCAGGATATAAGAGGGCGCTGAGGAAGGTGGGTATGTGTGCCCGGGTGGGGGGAATGTGGCAGGAATGATGAGCAAAAGCAGTCAGAAAGATCTTAAAGTGGGTAAGGAAGAGGCTGGGGGTTGCAAGAGGTCACAGAGTTAGAGCAAAGTGAGGCCATGTAAGGAAATGAATGTGAGGATTGCTTGTCCAGCTAGAACCACTCTCACCTTCATGGCTTTGTTCGCAGGATTAATAGAAGCAGAGAAGGAAGTACCCCGTCACCAATGTCCTTCCAAGTCCTGCTGACAAGCCAGGCTGGCTGTACTCTCAGCAGCCTGGCTTGGGAACGGGACTACCAAGACAGTCAGAGAGGGCTGGTTCAATTCCGTTGCCTGGTCACCTTGGAGCCAGTTCAGTCTCAGCCAACTCCCCCCATCGAGAATAGTCACATTTAATATATTTGTACAATATGTATAGTGTAAACTTTTTTTGATTATTTAATGTTACTACTTTATTTAATGCTACTACATCCTATCTCTGTGACCTCCTAAACCCTACCAACCCGCCGGCTCCCTCCGCTCAGCCGGCTCTGGTCTTCTCCACATCCTCCGACCCACCCTCCCCCCCATTGGCGGGACAGCCTTCAGCCACTCTGCCCCCAACCTCTGGAATTCCATACCCCAATCACTCCGCCTCTCCCCCTCCTTAGCCTCCTACAAATCCTGCCTCAAAACCCTCCTCTTTGACCATGCCATCGGTCACCCCCTTCCCCTCCTTCTCCCCCCCGACCCCAGCTCGGGTCTGAAATGTTGTCCAGCACCTTGGGATGTCCTCCCGAAGTGCACTATATATTTATATATATATTTGCACTATACAGATGTAATCTTGTTGTTACAACTTGTAATCAAAAATAAATAGTAACTCATTTTAATAAATTCAAAAACTTAACATCCCAAGAGAAATCTTCTACAAGACCCCACATGGATTATCGTTATGCACAAAATTGGCTGCTACGTTTGTCTACAAAGTACCTCCTATGAAGACATTCTCCTGAGGGGATTTTTTTTTACTGTACATTAGTTTCACTTTCGTATTGATCAATGTGTTGGATTGTTGAATATCCCTTTTGTGTGTAATAAAAATACCATCTTTTCAGATCAATTTATGAATGAATGTGGAATTAAGGGAGTTACCCCAGACTGGTGCGTTGAGTGGAGCTGCACTGCCCCTTGGATCCTTAAGAGAGCAGTTGAAGCCTATGGAATCCTACAAACCAAAAACAAATTACCAAGTCCTGTACTGTACTGGTTACTTACCCGGACCAAACTCCGTACCCACATCTCACCAGTTCTGGCCAGGCTCCACTGGCTCCCCATCACCAAACGGATCAAGTTCAAGATCCTTACACTCATGTTCAAATCCCTTCACTCCCTGGCACCTCCCTACTTTCCAACCTCCTCACTCTCCAATCCACCACCCGGCACCTCCGCTCGACTGGCACCGGCCTCCTGCCCATTCCTCGCACCCTACTCACCATCGGAAGTCGCACTTTCAGCCACTACGTCCCGAAACTCTAGAACACTCTCCCTCAATCTTCCCCCTTCTCTCCTTTTTCAAGTCCTACCTGAAAACCTTCAACTGTGTTTACAGCCATCTCTCCCCCACCCCCAGCTTTGAGTCAGGCTCCTCCACTGTTAAACGCTCTGGAGACGTTACTCTGAGTGGAGGGCGCTATATAAGTGCAAGTTGGTGGTGGCGTTAGTTAGAGCACTCGCCTCAAAAGGGAGAGGACTTGTGTTCGATTCCAGGGTGGGGTGAAATCTTAGGCAAGTTTCCTTACTCCACACGCCTGTTTACATAGCAGTAAATAGGAACAGTTTTGGTCGATTAGGAGATTGCTTTTCTAGGGGTAATAAATCCTTCAAAAATAATGTCACTCAATCCACAACTGTTTGTGGGACACTGATGTATGCAATTGGCTGCCACGTTTCACCCACAAAATATAATCAATTCACTTTACAGTGTATTCTGTGAAATGTTTTGAGGCATCTCATTGAGGTGATAAGGTGCTATATGAAATGCACGGATTATTATTACCAAATGCTTAGAAAAGCAGGAAGTAAAAATCACAGCAGAAAATGGTGCAAGTATTGGAGTCGACAATAGGTATACCGTTCAGGTCTTGGGTCTCTCTGGGACTACTTGAAAAAATAAATTCACGAAGTCTGATCCATTGATTTGCTCTCTATTCCATCTGTCACACTTGCTCCGAAAGCACATTGCTTTGGTGAAGATCTAGAATTCATTGTGTGAGGAATTTCAAGGCGGAGGAAACATTGCACATTTAAACAAAAGCATAAAATGGCATCTGTCAAGGACATCCAACAAAATTAAAAAGTACACAAGGTTTAATATATTTTTTTCTTTGTGTATATCCAATGAAATCAAACATTAATTTTAACAATTTTGACAACATAAATTTTAAGGTGCTTGACCATCAGAATTACAGCTGGTCTAATCATACATCTTTCATTTACGAATACAGTAGTTTTCTACTCTCAGTTCAGCCTATTGAGGGCAGTGCTGACTATAAAACAAGAATCAGCAGTACAAATGGTACGGTAACAAAATGTCAAACCTGTAATTGAATGGTGTTTTTAAGGTTTGTTTAATAAAAAGATTTAAGAACAAAAAAAGCAAGTGATTCAATTATTGATGCATATGATTGATACTATAACTCAGTAGCAAAAATAAATATATACAATCTGTATAAACATGCCACTGTTTCTGGAATATAAGGGAATCCACTTAAAATCATGTCTAGCTAACCAGAAGGAAATACAACAACAAAATACTCCCATCAAATGCTGATATCATGTTTTGCATATACAACACAGTACATGTACTGTATTTCAAATATTCAACAGAGCCTGACTTAACATTTCTTTGTTAAGGAAGGCTTTTTCTGGCTATCCATTCATTTTAAGTTTCAAACAGGCACATTAGCAAAAGTTAAGCAATGTATACTTTCACTTATGTTCAAGTGAATGCAAAATGTAGAGAACCTGATGTACACCAATTCTACAAAAGATCACAAAAAAAATCAATCTGTAAGAACTGAGTCGACTATCATCTGTTCAATATTGCATCAATTTGCAGTGTTGAAAAGCAAAATAGGTACACAGCTCGATACGTAAACCTGCAGATCTGAATTGCCTGCTGTTGTACATTCACAAGCACACGCAATAAAAATACTTTGTTTACTCTGTTCTGCTAGTCTCTCTGCAAGAGCCAAAGGAAGGAAGGAGAAATATCACTGCAGAAAAGCAGACGTTAAGAGTAGCTGTGTATAGTTGCACTCTTTTCTCCCCTAAGTCACTACATGAAATTATCCCCACTATAAAGCAGATATTTTATGAGCCTGGATAAACACTCCTAGCAAATTCATCCAATGTCTAACAAAAATAAAATATTAGTTACAGGGAAGGAGGGTACGGAATTACTGGAAGATTTAAATGGCTTTCCTTTCAAAGCATGTACATGTGATTTTATAAAAGGGTTTGTTACAGAAGATAAACCACTTTACTGTCAGTCTCAAATATGAAGCCAGGAGGGTTCATTTCTTTGAACGAAGCAGGATTCTCTAAAGCTGAAAAGATGCATTGTAACGATTCAAATTGGAGGAATATAATTTAGTTAAAGCTATATAGGGAATTCACAGTATATTACAATGGTGAGATTTATTACACCTATAATGTTTACTAGATTCAGAAACAACCAAGCTCTCTACTTCCATCTGATATTAAGTTGCATTTAGAAAGACTGAAAACAATTCTGCTCTACATCCACTTAGTATAAATTTATTAAATGTCGTAAATTAACTCTTGGTTATTTCAAATGTAACATAAAACTATATAAAGGCGTCCACCATTTGCAATAATAGTGCTGAAATATTGTTATCTCTTTCAGAAGAGTTAATAATGGATGATGTTTGAGAAAGATTTTGGGTTATCAGTATCTATGTCTGGTGACTCTAGGAATACAAGTGTATCTATGCAGATACTCTACTGGATTTTTAATTATCCATTGCATTATATTATTGGGTACAAGTATGAACAACAATTACAATGTTACATGGACTGAAAGTAAGCCAAAGTACTCATAGCTCAGTGACAGTGAATAAGTGCAGCAGCTTTAAACAATCATGCTTTACCTTTCATTTTCAAATCAATTCCGATAACTAAGACATGAGATTGATAATAATACTTGCATTTGATATAGTGTCTTTATCACATTTTCGAGACACCTCAATGCACTGAGATATACTGTGAAGTGTTTGGTGGATGAATTCACTGTTGACTATGATATTCTTAAAAGCCCAATGGTAGCATTAGGAGCTCTACAATTGACCTTTGGGCAAGGGAGTGAAAACCACCAAGTCCTAGTATTTAATTTTTGTGCACTTGACTTTCAGATATACATAAACCCTGCCATGGATGTTGAAATGCTGCATGCTGTTCTGCTGTCTCATAATTCTCATTAATTTTTTGGCCATTAATACATTTGTTTCACTTTTTATGTAAATCCGATAAAACCAAACATTCATTTTAACAATTTCCTTTCCCTTTTCTGAAGATGCTGAATTACAATAGCACAGCCCTTCTCCACTCAGTCCTGGTATTCGCCCAAGTGATGCTGATCAAGGAAGGCTTCACATCTGAGTCTGATGCATTCTTACTTATGATCCATGTAAATAAGGATAATTGTCTACTCTCTAATCCTGGGCCCTAAAGCTAACTGCTACAAGTTGAGAAAATCAGCTAACTCAGGCCAAACGGAATCAAACCTATGGCATTTGAGTCTAGATGGCTTACTGTTTCACAACAGACAGTACCTGTTAGCTCAGTGGTTAAAGCACTCGCCTCGCAAACGAGAGACCTGGGATAGATTCCCAGCAGGATGAAACCGTGGGCAAGTTTCCTTACTCCACACGCCTGATAATAATTCAAGAAAAAAAAATTAGTCACTTCACTCCATGACTGTTTGTGGGACAGTGCTGTGCACAATTGGCTGTTGCGTCTCACCTACAAATATACAGTGAATTCACTTGACAGTATATTCTGTGAAGCGCTTTGACATGTCTAGAAGATGTGAAAAGCGCTATATCAAATGCAAGGATTATTATTACCTTTATTTTCTAGGATCCAGGTCATCGAGAATTCTACCTCATTTCTTTCAGAAGAAGGTTCGACAGCCATGAACTTTATATCATATGACTATATCTTAACAAGGGTCATACAGGATTCTAATCCAAACATATAATACACCAAATGCAAACGTATGTACAGTTTTTGTATTTAAGCTATGAATTTAACAGATGTTGTCTTTTGCACCAAATGGGCATTTTCTTCCTTTGTGATTCATACCCAGGGCTGCCAGCCCGGGAAGAGGCGGCTGAGATTTTTGGGATCTCTGGCCTGCTGTATGAGGAGATTCACCTGCCCTCCCACACTGAGGACTGCACGCTCCTCAACTCCCTTGAGCTTCTCCTGCAGTCTCAGAAGCACGCGCTCTGCCACTTTGTTGATGCTCTGGACATCGCTGTTGAAAGAAAACGCAGCAGGTAAGCACATTCCTGAATATAAATATACCTCTGTATAGAACAGCTCTATTTTACAGACAGTCTTTTCACATTCTTGAAGTGTTCTGAACAATTGGCTTGGTTTGTCCTTCGCTCACAACAGTACCCAAACAGCTATAACGTTAAGAGACCTTCCTGACGTGAAAGGCGCTATACAAATGTAATTTGTTGTTGATTGTGCTGTAAATACGTCTCTGATTTGGAAGCCTGTTCCTTAACCAAGCCCTGTTTTCCTTCATCTCCACAGCATCACCGCCTTCAACGTCACCCTCATGGCTGTCGAAACCTTCATTAACGCGTGTCGCCTCCAGACTGGCTTTATCCAATGCCTTTCTCACTGGCTTTCCCAGTTCAACCCTTCAAAAGCTCCAGATCATCCAGAACTCCTTATTCTTTTCATAAAAGACTCCGAAAAGACCCAGAACCACCACTTCCATTCTTGCCATGCTCTACTGACTCCATATTCTCTTGTGGGTTGATTTTAAGATCTTCATTCTAACCTTCAAATGCCTTCATTCCCTCTAAAATATCCTGCAGTCTTACTTCCACAGTCTTACCCACTTCCTCTATTTTGCTAACTCAGGCCTGCTTCACATCCCATCCCCTTTTCACCCACCACCAGTAGCAAGCTTTTAGCCACTTTGATTCTTGCTTTCTAGAATTGTCTCCCTGCATCTCTCCACCTTGTACCATGCCTCTCCGCTTTTAAAACCTTTCTAAAAACCTACCTCTTTCCCTATGCCTTCACCAACCCCCCCTAACCTGGCTCCCACCCTGCTTGTGCCTCTGTTCTCTTTCTCTGTGGAGAGTGCAAGTTGTTTGTTACAATACAGACTTTTGGAATATAGTATGAATTATATTCCCCATTTTTAGGTCACACCTGAAGACCTTCCTCTTTGACCGTGCTTACGGTCACCTCTCCCCTCCCTCCAGCTCGGCGTTGTGCTTTACCACTGTTAAGCACTCTAGGATACTACCCTTCATGAGGAGCGATACACAAGTTGATGTTGTTGTTCTTGTTATGGATGATTTGAGAGGGATAGTGTAGATTTTCAAACTGTTCTGGAAATTATAGTTTGGAAGTATGGTATAGATTATTTTCAGAAGTATTGTATAATGTTTGGAAGTAAGATCTTACGTGATGTTTGGGTCACATTCAGTGTCATCTCCAGACATAGTGGTGTGCAGTGTCGAATGGATGTCTGCATCCTCTTCAGGTCTCTGCTGCAAATTAAGTGCTTTCAAAGGATTCATGGTCCAGTCAAAGAGAGGGTCGTATAACAGGACCTGTGTGAGGAGCAAAGTTTAAGAGAGGCATCTGCACGACTGGAGGCTACAAGAAATCTTAATAAACCTTTCCTCCAATGTCTCGCTCTGCTGAATTGAGCCAGAGCAACAAGTGTCAGTGCACATGGTCTGGAAGGGTAGGAGAGAAGTTAGTTATTAGAAACTTTTCCTGGAAAGTGAATGTATATGGACTCTGGTTGATGCCAATTTTGGGCTCAACGGTGATTCCATTTCAGGCTTTTGACATTTATTATCCAGATTCACTTGGATGAGACACTGAACGGCATTTGTGAAACTGCACTGCAGTAAGTTAATGCATTCAGGAGAAAGGGAAGATGCAATAAATATTGTAGCTGAACAAGTCATTTCATTATCAATGTGAAATTCACACTCAACATGCAGTATGCATTGCAGAAATTGTTATTGTAATTAAGTTAAAACCAAACTTACGATAAATCAAAGTGCATAGCCCGATTATAATTAGCTAACACTGGTTTAATGGGACAGCCAAGGCAACAGTTGATAAAGAGAAGTTACCTCTACAATGGTTAGTAAAGCTTCCTGGGAATTTCTCATAACCTCCATTGTCTTCTCACAACACCTGAATAACAGAATATTGAAAGTATTATTAATCAGAGCTGGGTTACCAGCAATCAATATTTCTCAATTCATCTCCAGGAATGATACCCACAGGTGACTGGTGGAAATATTTTTGGGGGTTGTGGAGCTGAATAAAACTCAGTTAAAGAGTCAGTTCCCATTAAAACAAACGAGTAGTTGGCTTTACTGACAGATCCACTGTCCCTCCCTTTCCAGATTCCACATTGCAAACTCTCTTTGGTTGACTGTTGTGCGTTACTGGCTGCCACGTTTCGCCCTCAACATATACAGTCAATTCACTTTAGAGCATATTCTATGAACTGCTTTGATATATCTCAAAGACGTGATAAGGCACTATATCAAATGCAAGGATTATTATTGATTGGGGGAATAGAGTTTAGATCTCTCTAATTGTTTGACCATTACATACATAACAATAACAATAAAAATAATCCTTCCATATGATATTGCACCGTTCACATCAGGAGAATGTCTCAAAGTGCTGCACTGGATATACTGTAAAGTGTAATGACTGTATATTTTGTAGCTGGGCAAAAATTTGAGGACATGGGGGGAAGCCATAGTGCAAAACATGCAATGGGTCTTCAGAGTCCTATAGGCAGTCACATTATTCACCCCCTCACAGTTTATAATTTTACCCTATTCATAACACTAAAAAAAGTCAGACATTCATTGTAATACATGTTACATTAAATCCAAAAGTGATCACAGATGCAGTTTAGCCTATCCTTTAGTTCAGTATTTGAGCCACTGAAAAAGAATTGTGATATAATTGTGCATTATTTACTGAGATGCTCTGAAGAAAATACAATTTCATTTCTTTATCAGAGTTGGATAAGTGTTTACTTCCTGAACTGGAGATGTGTGCAGTGACGAACAGAGTCGATACAGAAACAAGTCTCATTTAAACCACCTACCTTCTGAAAACACCTTCCACACCAGTGATGCCCATTCCATCCACAATGTCTCTGGTTAATCGGAATGGGACGGTCTCCGGAGTAGGAAGGATTTTTCCTTGCTCAAATGCAACTCCTAAAAGTGGTAAATGTACAAGAAGTTGCTTATTCAAGTAAAAGGAAAGCTGAGGTGATCATTTAAAACAGTATTTTCAGGGGTTTGAACGAAGGCAAGTGTGGTCTCAATGGCTCCAAGTTGACATAAATAGGAAAGGGTGAAACAGAGCTAATTCTCTAGATACAAAAACAGAAGTTGCTGGGAACACTCAGCAGGTCAGGCAGCACCTATGGAGAAAGGAAAGTGAATCAACATTTCAGGTCCACGACCCTTCATCAGAACCAAGTGTTCTGAAACATCGACACACTTTCCTTTCTCCATAGATGCTGCCTGACCTGCTGAGTGTTTCCAGCGACTTCTGTTTTTGTTTTCAGATTTCCAGCATCTGCAGTATTTTGTGTTTTGTCTAATTCTCTAGATGTTCAGTACCTGAGCCAGGCAGATCTGTAGTACACTGTTGACAACAGACCAACATGATCTAGAAAGTTCAGTCACTAGGGATTGCAACTCTTCCCACTTAGCTTCTGATAACCTTGCAAACCAAAGCCCAAACAAGTATGATGGCCCTAGATGGACAAGCAGCAAGAAGCATACCATTGGGTCCCTTTTGGGTTCTGGAAATCTACACTTGTGCTTTCCAGGCACGTGTAAGTGGTATGTGCTCCCCCCACCCTCGCCCCGGAACTAGAACTGAAGACTGAAACTCTAGAAGGGGGTTTGTGTGAATCTCAAGACTCCCAGCTGACTTAAAAAGCAGTGTTCTAGTTAGCTTGTGTCATCTCTCAGTCACTCCAGAACATGGTCTATGCCAGCCTTGTACAGGTTAAGAATTTATGGACATTTGATCACAGTTTCTAAAGCTGCTGGTGTTTTCGGAGCTCACGCTGGCCTCCATCGGGACATTAATGTAAAGCTATAGCTACATCAAGCCATCAACATAATGTAAATACATTTAACAGATAAGAATTGTAGAGGTAAATGGGAATATTGAAGCTTGCGTTATCGGTGTGTAATTGGGAACTTGCACTCACCTAAATCAATATGCACAAGCTCAGCTGATTCTTCATCAATAAGGATGTTTTGTACGTGTCGGTCACCAAGACCAACAATGTAGCAAACTGAAAATATCAAAGCAGGCTCAGTAAACAAACGCAACATACGTTCCGATTATATAAAGATTCAATGGAAGAGCATTTATTTTCTCTAAGTGTTTAAAATAAATACATTAATTCAAAAATACTACTCCTTCAGCATTCGGTACTTTGGGAAAAGGAGTCCATGATGGACAAGAATGCACTTGAAATGTGAAAGAGATTTATCTTTTTGTTTCCCAGCTCAACATTGTAACATCTTCCCTCCCCCTATGTGTATTCATAAATCCTTCCTATAAGGTGATTTAAGATTCTTAACTTTCTCAGAGAAGTAGCTTTCTTGAGTGGTGTGCAGGCACTATGCCCAATGAAAGAACCTGCTGCAAATACATTTTATATATATATATACACACACATATACATACAAACACACACACACAATATACATATAGGTGATTGGAGTCAGAGCATATGATGTGGTGGGAAAGGGTGAATGAAAAAACAAAATTCAATGTGGAGTGAACTATGTGGAGTCTATGGTAATTTGGGGAGAATACCAATTACACAAATACTGCATTTGTGTAATAATTGGGATTCTCCCCATTTTACATTAAATATTACTCAAATTAAAACCAAATTAAACTACATAGAATAAATATTGAGGATCAGAATATTTTTGAAAGAAGAAAACTAAATGTTAAATCTAAAATGTAGCGTCACTTGAATGTGGAGTCAAGAAAACTGATGCTGCCCTTGCATTTACTTTATGTTCAAAATTCATCCAATTAGAAGTTATTAAAAGTTAGAAGAAATTTCTTCACTGTTAGGGTGACAAATTCATTCCCACAAGTGGCTGCTGAGGCTGTTCAATGGAAATCATTCAAAGAGACATATGAAAAAGCAGAAGAATGGGATTAATAAACTGATTACAAAAACGGAGGCAGAACTTCACTGACACGATGGGCTAAATGGCCTTCTTGCTGCAAATGTATTTTTCTGTTAGTTCAGAAAGTGTATTCATTACTTTCCAATCATTGCTTAAAATATAATATTTAATGTTTTATTCGCATTAAAAGGAAAAGCCATGCAAATCCATCTTGAATTATCTGTAATTGTAGAATTTTTCGTAATTATTTTTCATTAGATACGCCATTCCGTCTTTTCAATAAATAGCTACAATTTTACACAAGTACACTGACAAAATGATTAGGTAATATAATGCAACACAATGGCGATATTACACAATGACATACCTATCGAAGAAGTGGCCACACTTCGAGTATAAGCAAGGCGTTTTTCAAACCAAACAGCTGGATCCAGGAATTTTTCCATACAGAAATGTCGGAATACTGGCCGGAAGTTCTTGCAAACACTCATGAAGGCCTTATATTTCCCTTCAAAGCTCAGTTTCTGTACATCCTACAAAGAGAGTTTGAGTACTAAATTACTGAGAATGACACGTTTAGAAATCCAGTGTCTTGCTTAAGAGTATCCAAACTCAATTCCACATCCTCATGCCACCTACATATGAAGATTTCCCTTTATCTGGAATGAAGTCTGCACTGTTTGAGGAAACTACAAATTCAGCTTCACCCCTCTCACAAATCTTTTCCTGGAACAAGGTAACATTTATGCTGCCATTTTCCTGATTGCTTTTTCAACCCCAGTGTGGTTTAAGATAACACTTGTACCAAGATTTAAGGCAGCCAATTCCACAAACCAGGTATTATTGAAAGTTACAATCTTTTCTTTCTAAATAATCGGTTAAAACCACAAGAATTTATAACAACAAAAAATTGTATTTAAATAGTGCCTTTCATGTGGTAGGATGTCCCAAGGCGCTGGACAATGAGTCTTGCACCCGAGGCTGCGAGTTGGGAATCAGAGGGTGGAAGGGCAGGGGGTTGAAGGAGGGAAGATGACTGAAGGTACAGTTGAAAAGGTGGGCCTTGAAGGAGGTATTGTATTGGAGGGGGTGAGGTGGAGGGGCTCCAGGATGGAGTTCCAGAGGATGGGGGCAGAAAGGCTGAAGGCCCGACCGCCAATAATCGAGCAGGCGGGAGGGGGGGTGGGGGGACATAGGAACTGTAATATCCTGTGACTCACAGTCATTCGTTTCCTGCACTCCATGCTGCTCCAATCATTTGGTCGATACCTCTTGTGAGCTCCTTCTGTTGCATTGACGAGGTATTCTCCAATGGGCACGGTGCCTGCACACCATTCGAGAAAGCCACTTCTCTGAGAAAGAGGAATAACCTGGCCAAGAGAAAATGAACATCTTAAAACTGTAAAATTAATTACTTGAGTATGTGCAAGGTGCAGCAAGACATACAAACAACAGCAAAGGCATGTGATATGAGAGCTGTCATTTTGTAGTAACTTCCTTAATAGCAATTTCTGTGCTGCTACATGTACACGCTATATAGGAAACTAAAGTTCTGCATTGTGCATCAAATAAACTGATTGTTAGGAAGAAACTCTGTAGGAAGCTATATCTGGTTCCATGTACATCTCCAAGGCCAAACTAGATTTCATCTCTCCAATGGAAACAAGTAACAGGAAATGCTTAAAGTATTCTTAATCCACACCACCCTCTCCCCCTTATCCCAAACATATAATGTAGAATTAATTCAAAATGATCACTCAACCAATTCCATAGAATCCCCTCTGCCAACAAAAAAAATGAACTTCATAAAAGGATTGCTTAAATATTGGTTTTAGAAATAACAATGAGATCTTCTCTGCCTTGTAACATACTGATAGCAGGTAGGAGCTCAAAATGCATAGAAATAAAAGTCAATCTCTTCAAATTCAATTGCACAAACAAAATTTTTTGTATATCTAACCTCAAATCTCTCCTGAGAATTGCTATGGGTTTAAAAAAGGGAATTAGAAGGAAAAAAATATAAAGCGAAGCTTTCATTGTGCTATCACACACCCAAGCAAGTAGGGCTTTCAAAGTACTACCAGAAGTCCTGTGTATGTATTGGAGGTGTGAGCCTGGCTCAGTTGATAGCATTCTCGTCTCGGAATCAGACGGTTGTGGGTTCCAGCCTCAGTTGGGTCTTTGAACCCATGTCGCTGATATTCCAGGGCAATAATTGGGGGGGGGGGGTGGCGGAGGAGAAGAGTTGCATTGTCAGAGGTTCTGTCATTCAGATGAGATGTTAAACTAAGGTCGTATTTGATGGTTCAGGTGGACGTTAAATATCCCACGGCAGTAGCTAACAATCCTGAGATAAAATTGCTCATTCACTTCATTTCTGTTTGTATGACATTTCTATGCGCATATTAGCTATTGTATTTGGGAATGTGGGATGGAGTTCTAGCGGGTGGGGGTAGAGAGGCTGAAGGCCTGAATGGTGATCGTGGGGCGGGCCAGGGACATGGAGCAGCCCTGAGCCTGTTGAGAAGAGGGAGCAGAAATCCTTTTATCGCCAGAAAGCGGTGCACCAATCGACTAACAACCGGGTTTCTACTTACTGCGAGGTAAACAGAGGAGTGTAGAGTAAGGAAACTTGCCAAAGATTTTGCCCTGCCCAGGAATCAAACTGGGAGTCCTCTCGTTTGCGAAGCGAGTGTGCTTACCAATACGCTAATAATTTACTATCATAAACTTAGGGTGGGGAGGCCTTAAAATATAGTATCTTGAGATTGGGATTTCTTTTTATAAAGGCTTTTCATTGAAAAATAGTATGTACTGAATTATTTTCAAATCATTGTGAAAATTGAAGTTTAACAAAATTGAACAGAAATAGAGGTATAGGCCTCCTTGTAGAGGAGCACAACTTTGTGTTTGAAGACACTCCTTATGATTCACTGCTAAGAACCTCCCAATTTTCCACCAGTTCATTCAAGCCCGTGATTCTGTCTTACCTTGTATGTACGGATAGTCAGCTTCCTCTTTCTAGTATCTGTGTTCTTTTTCAAAAGTGCATTACACATCTGGAAAACCTGTTGCATCACAGCATCCTGGCGCAGGTCATCACGACCCTGGAGAAAGCAGGGAAACAACTATATCAGCGGCAGCATAATTTCAACAACAATCCAACAAATTACATTTGTAAACAACCTTTCACGTCGGGAGGACTTCCCAAGGCACTGGACAGTCAGGGATTTGGACCCGAGTAGGGGGTTGGGATCAGGAAGGGTGCAGGGCAGGGAGGGTACGGATAGGAGGGTGACCGAAGGCGCGATTGAAGAGGAGGTTCTTGAGACGTACCTTGAAGGAGGCAAGGCAGGGAGCGAGGCGAAGAGAGAGTGGGATGGAGTTCCAAAGGGTGGTTTGAAGCCAACGTGTAATGAAAATCAGTGTGTGACGTATAAGGATTTCCCTTCAGAAAATGCAGTTTACGTTGTGCCTGCTCTCCAAATGAGGCTCTGCAATACTCACGCTTTGCAACCCCATTGTGTACCTCCAGTCACTCCTAGTCTAGTGACTCAGTTCACTTCAGGAAAGACACCATATTTACTTCAATTTGCACGGACTGCACATCATTGCACTTTTCGTGCTATTTTTGTGGATTTACTACCTATATCACCTTACCTTGACCAGCTGCCGTCTTTCCCTTCCATCTGACCCCACACAATCGATGATTTTGGGGAGATTCATTCCTCCTGCTAAGCGAAACTGAGACTTGAATGATTTCACAGTTACCAGATTTTCATACTTTCCAGATGGATCCACCTAAAGTCATTCAAGAAAAAAAAAGTTTGAAGTAACTTAAGAGAGTTACTTTGCAAGAGTTTACTTATCCACTAACTGAGCTGGTAAAGCCATTATTTAGAGTTAAACTGAGTTTGAAAGTGTTTAAATTCAATGAGAATAGCTGTGGGCTTGCCTCCAACCCCTCTTCCCTCTCCCCAATAGGAACAGAATCAGGCCTTTGATAGCAGCCAGCGTGAAGTGGTGCAATGTTTAGGCAATGCCACATAAAGTGAGAAATGTGCTTATGCCTATGGCTTTTAACATGGAAATTTCCAATCCAAGCTGTCTGCTACCAGGAAATGCTTAACAAAGTCCCTGGTGAGAAGTTAGTGGAAGGAGGGGCGAAGTCAAGCTAACGTCATCTTGGGCAATTCTTCCACAAGGTTATGAAGAGGCGTTGGCAGAGGACTGCTTATACTGGTATTGCCAAAGGGACTGAAGATCTACAGCTTGGTAAGATTACACTTAGAAGCCCCTATTATAAGCTCACAGAGGTAACCTTATTAACCAGCAGAATTTCAGGCTCCAGTTCCAAGTGAAGTCTATTTCCACTACCACCTATATAGTCCTCATTTTCACAAGTTATGGAACTAGAGTGACCCCTAATAAGGTACTTATTCATCTTACCTTGATCTCCATGGTTGGAATAACAACATCATCAAGATTCTTTAGTTTTGTGATGGGCTGCGATGGAGGAATGTCAATGCCTTCTGGAATATGAAGGGAAAAATTACTAAGGAATAAATAAAAAAATTTGCCCTTAAGAAATTCATAACTTGAGTAAGAAGCTGTAATAATATAAAAAAAAGCATGGGACGAGATAAAAGGCTTTACAGACTTTCAGTTTTTAATCACTTGACAATCAAAAAAATTTAATTTGCTTATCACTTACTCCTTTCCTGCTTCCATTTGCTGGCGTCCATGTTTGCCAGGGTAATGTAGGCATCACACAGTCTCTCAAGGTCCTTCACCATTTTCCCTTTAGATTTTCGGACTATGTTTATAATTTTGCTGGCAGCATAAATTCTCTCCTAGAGAAGCAATGTAACAAAATGGAACTAAATATTTGCCCACAAATTATTGTCTATTCACTTTACAGTACATTCTATGAAACTCTTTGAGACTTCTCAAAGACGTGATAAGTCGTTATATTAAATGCAAGAATTATTATTATTAAATATCTTAGTTGGAAATGCAGGCTCTATACCTAGGAACGAGGTTATCAGCATTTTCTAAGCTTAGAAGGGCAGTTAAGATTTAACTGTGATGGTCTGTCTCGCCTTGGGCTAATTGACCATCGGGGAAAACCATCAGTGACTCACTGGCGCCAGAGAGATGAGCTATGAGGAATAACTAAAGATATGTATTCAATCAGGCTTGAAAGGTAAGCACCCTATTGAGGAATAAAATATCTGAAATGGCATGGAGTAGGCTCAGCACAAGGCTTTCAGACATGCTAGGCAGAGAGAACATAGTTTTATGAAGAGCATATTTAGGACAGACGACAGGAAGCATTTCTTTACATCAATTTCAATCAAGAGCTGAAACACGTCACTGAAAGAATTGAATCAAATGGGTTGAGGCACCTTCTTTATTTGAATCTCTCTTATGAGTACTCAGTGTTAACTGGACAGCCTATCACAAGTGCAATTTTCTTTAAACATCATATATTTTGCAAACATTTGACAATTAGATATTTTCTTGTTGAACAAACCTGATCCAGGTTGGAGATATCCTTAGGCAAGGATTTCCCTAATCTGCTCCTCGTCGGTACTTCAGGTTTTCCTAGGATGTCGTCTTTGTTTGCGTTGGACAAGGCCAGGATAATGAATAAAGTGTGATGAGGGTGATCCAGTGAAGTTTTGACAATTAGCTGCAAGAAATTAATAGGTGTAAAACTGTAAGAGCACAAACTATTAAATCATTAAAGTGTGTGGAGGTGATGCAAATATAAAAATTGAAGTTTTTATAGGATTCTGTTTAATAAAGATATTTAATTTTTTCCCATAACATTTCCTTCCTACCCCCTTCTGAATTCTACACAGCAATCTTCTTAGTATTCTGATTGCCAACTAGTAAGTCCAACTGGGCTGACTTGACATCCCTACCAGGAAGCTATAGCAGCTCTGCTCCCTTTTCCCTGAAAACCCAATAGAAGCTAAACATTTATTACGGGTGGGCGGGTGTGGGGGGAAGAAAGAGGGCGCAATTGACCGTTATATTAAAAGAAACACTAGAGTGAGTTACTACAGTGGATTGTTGAAGCAAAACTAGTGTCTGTGGAACTAAACCGCATGACAAAGAAAAGTCAAAACACTTTCAGAAAAGAGGAAAAAATTAAAGGTTAAAAAAAGTACATCTGCACAACACTGACAATAACCACATTAGGGAAACAGAGCTAAAAATTGTTATCTAAATTCCCGTTTTCTTTCCCTTGGTTTCTAACCATAGGGTTGTGCTTCATTATTTGAATAAATAGAATACCATATTCAGAACATCGTGAAATACATCTCCTCCTGGCATTTTTGTCCCCATTCGAGCAGCCAGCTGGTACATCAAAGGTAAAAACTTGTAAGATGGAATCTTTTCTATACCTTTCTGTGAAAAATAAAGCCCAAAGTGAAACATTATACTGCAACGGTATTACTGAACATTAATAATAATCCTTGCATTTGATATAGCCCCTTATCATGTTGTTGAGACGTCTCAAAGCACTTCACAGAATATACTGTAAAGTGAATTGTCTGTACATTTTGTGTGCGAAACATGGTAGCCACAGCCATGTACCACAAACAGTCTTGGATTGAGTGACCAAATTATAATTTATTTAGTTAGAAGGGATTATTACCCCCATAAAATTATTATCTGCTAATCAACTAATATATATCAGCTGTATATTGAAACACAGTATTAACCCTAACCTTAAAAAAAAGTAGAATTTTAAATAAAACATTAATCCCATTAATCCTGGGCAGTCTTCTTTTTCTCCATTTCCCAAATCTCTCTCCCTCTCATTTTAATATTTTTTTAACCATTTCTACCTCTTACTAACTTTAATCGTTTTTGTGTTTCTTTTCCTTCCATCTTCTGTCCGTCTGTCATTGGGAACAATTTCTTTTAAATAGTCATTTTCACTGGCTTAAATTTGGTTTCAAAGGATAGTTTTGCAGCCAAAGAAAACCTGCTAGTGAGAAGATTGAGAACAGTATCACAGATGCGACAGCTCAACCTTAGTGTGTGAAACAGGACTGGGGATGAGTAAGCCTATCGTTGCCAACCACCACAGCCCTTCAGTGGCTGAAAAATGAATTCCTCTGTTAAATTGTGGGGACCTGTAGCTTAGTGGTTAGAGCACTCGCCTCGCAAGAGGACTCAGGTTTGATTCCCGGCAAGTTGAAACATTGGGTAAGTTTGCTTACTCCACACACTTGTTTACCGAGCAGTAAGTAGAAACCTGGTTGTTAGTTGATTGGTGGATCGCTTTTTTTGGGGTAATAATTCCTTCAAAGTAAATAAAAATAATTTGGTCACTCAATCCACGACTGTTTGTGGAACGCTGCTGTGCGCAATTGGCTGCTGTGTTTCGCCCACAAAATAGAGTCAATTCACCTTACAGTATATTCTGAGAAGCACTTTGAGACGTCTTGAAGATGTGATAAGGAACTATATCAAATGCAAGGATGATTATTAAATTAGCCTTTGAAAAGAATAAATCTCCAAATGTGAGAAAAGTCTAGCAATTTGTTTACCTATCCGCACAAAGAGGAACGAATATGAAACAATGAATGAGGGAAGTTAGTGTAGTATTTTAAAGAGAATCCATAATGTTTTTAAAAGAGAACTAAATTGGTACTTCAACAATAAATATTAAAGGGTACGGGGATCAAGCAGGAAACAGAGATTAGAATAGATGCACATGTAGAGAAAAACACTGGGCAGATTTGATGCACTGAATAGCTGGTTTCTGTGCTGTAACATTTGATGAAATACTGTATAACATCCACTATTTTCTCTCCCCTATCCCCCCAAAAATAGGTTTAACCTACTTACTATGAATACAGAACTTGATTAGAAGGTGCCCCTTTATAACAGTGATTCACTTACAAGGCTGGCTGGTTTCTTGTGTGCTAAACAATGGCCGATTTCTGGGTCAACAGGCAGTTGTGTAATCAGTGACATGATGGTGCAAAAGAAGAGCTAACTCCCATTATAAAGTGGGTTGAGATTTTATGAACCCTGACTACTGCCATATAATGAACCTCTACTGTCATTTGCTTTTACCTTCATCATGCTATTGACTTCAGGAACAGCAGAGTTTTCTAACCACAGGGAGCACAGCCGGAAAACGCGCATGTCATGCTCCTCTCCACTTTGTAAGCAGCTGATGTAATTCTCCACTGCTTTGCAAAGGAACTTTTTACGATCTTCCTGCAGTGCGCAAATTGCACGTTCATCTATCTCAAATTCCCGCTGCACCTTCACCACATACCTGTCCAACAGAAAACATTTCAGAAGGTGTCCAACAGTAACTCTCCAATGAAGAATGGTTGACAAAGTCTTTCATACTATCAAAACAGTCAGCAACTTGGATTTACAAAGTCTGCATAAACATGAAAGGTCGTCTTGAAGCACATGACAAATATAGTGGAGGATCAACAGGAAAATAAGAGAATTAACGACGCTGACTGAGGGCACGGTCACAGGGATATGTTGTTAGGAGGTTTCTGGTGACTGAGAGTGTCAGCGGGGCATTCTGGAAGTGATTTCCAAACGACACTGGTAGCTAAAAGCTCAGACTGGAGTGGTGAAGTAAAGGGAGTGTGGAGAGAGTATTGGATCAGAGCTGCAGGAGCGGAGGCCATTGGGGTGGAATGCAGGATATCGGCTGGAATGGAGGACATCGGCTAGAAAGGAGAGTTGACGATGACTGACTAGGTAGGGCGGAGTGAAAATATGAATGGATTAGAGAAGCAGTATAAGGATTTGAACTTCAATCCTCTGATACTGGAAGCCAATGTGTTTGGCAAGGAAGGGAATAACAGGTGTGGAACTTTGTGTAAGAAATGGACTGCAGAGTTCCAGATTAGTTGAAGCTTCTCTCGAATGGAGATAGGAAGACTAGTGAGATTAGAATTGCAAAAAAAAAAACCCCAAACAACTATCTTTGAGGTGGTGAAAGCATGGATAAGGGATACAGCAGCATGATAGGAACATAGGAACAGGAGAAGGTCTTTCAGCGCCTCAAGCCTGTTCCACCATTCTATTAGATTATGGCTGATCTGTACCTCAACTCCATTTATCTGCTTTTGTTCCATATCCCTTTATTTCAGATCATAAGGGTGGTTCTTCAAGAACTCGGATAATTCTTCACCCTTCTGGGCAGTTAATGTTGTAGAGGTAAAAGAAGGGATTCCTGGTGACGGGGGTTTGAAATTCAGCTATTTCAGCCTGAGCAAGCAGCCAAGGAGATTAATGGGCTGTGGCAGAGTCAGAATTATGTGTGTTAATGTGAACAAACAAGTTAACGGAATAGCCTATTTCTGTTCCTATGTTCTCAGTATTGTGAATTTGATGTACCCACATGTCAATGGGAGAATGTAAACAATTGATATTTTCCTTCAGCTAGATTTCTACAGCCACTCACCGGTTTGCTTGAACTTTGTGCTCTCTCATCAGACGGATTTCTTTCTTGGTATTTTTGAGGAGGGCACGCTTGTTTTCAAACTCAGACGATTTCATATAATTATCAATACTCTGATACTGGGCATCTGAAAAACGTGCCAGAGATAAGAATGCTTCCATCCTGCCACTCTGAACAGCGTCCTTGTGTTGTTCACTGTGACTCAGAGCAATTTCCACAGCCTGAATAATGGAACATTATCAGAAGGTCAGATAGGAATATCTTGCAGACTTTCATTCTAAGTGCTCTAGATCAGAAGAGTATATGATAAAACTGGCTCGTTTACAAAGACAAAAGCTGGCATGGCCAAGGGCCACATGAGTTTCCTAAAGGAGAAGTGTCCAAATCTTGATGGACCTAACTCTACGGTTTATAGAGAATATGAGAATAATGATAAACACGGATCAGAGAATAGATGCTACAAGTCTCTAATTAATTAAACATTATAAGCATTTACAAGCAACATATTGAGGACACTATATCAAATGAAAGGATTGTATTATTAATTAGCCTTTTGTAGATTAATTACATTTAAATGGTGTGTAAAAAAAATCATATTGAGTCAATTAAATTTCCCTTTTTAAGAAACCAACACGAGTTTGGATTTTGTGGTCACCATGTGCTTAGGTTCGAGGCCAGGCCACACAAATCAACACTGTTCTCTGTGCAGCCAGTAGATTTCTGTAGGATGCAGTCTTTCTCCAAGAAGCTCTCCTCAGGAGGAAGCACTTGGTCATCTCCAGTGCAGCTGAGAGAAGATGAGTGGACTTTAGTGTCTGTGGAATCTGGGAATCAGACTCATGACTATGACAATTGAGTACCCAACACTATACCAATAGGTCAGCAAATTAGAATGAAACAGTAGCAAATTGATGTGATGGGAATTCCAGATTCTCCTGTGAGTGTACCTACAACAGTGCTCTACTTTGCTGTTTGATGGATCTACTGAACAGAATAAAGGACCCCTTCCTTGGTTTGCCTCAGATCCATTATCTTAGATTTTAAAGGTAAATGTTTCTCAAACATGAAAACTGTATACAAGTATGCTGGTTAAATCAATCTAACCTTTTCTAAGTACTTCTGCATGATGGTCCCAGGACTTTCCAAACAGGTCTCTGCCAACCAGTTTCCACACAGTCGCAGACACTCCACATACAGCGGGACATCAGAGCTGAACTGAGGGCAGAAAAGGTGGAAAGAAAAAAATGAAAAGGTGCAAAAATGTCTGAGAAGGAAGATAGTGAGGCTGAACGAGCAATTCTCAGAAAAGTGGTAATGAAAAAAAACACTGGAAAAAATGCCGTGACAAAAGTACAAAAGTTTCAGGGGGTGGTATTGTACATCAGATTCCCAAGATGATTCTGCTCTGAGGTGCCTTGTACATCTGATTCCCTGCTGGAGATTCAGTTTATATCACAAGATGCTTTTTCTAGGAGTAAGGTGCCAGTAATATTGCTGCTTTCCTGAGGAGCACTGTTCCAATTCTATTGTCACTGAATGCTTAAGAACTAAATACAAGGTACATTCAATTTAATTGACACAAAATTATCCGAAGCATTTTCTTCCCCATTGCCAACTTAAAAAGGATTATTGTTGTGACATGTTTTGACCATAATGAAATCTATATGGCTTTGCTTTTACTTTGCCTATTATTAACTAAGATAGTTTCTCCAGTGAATTAAAGTAATACGGGTGTGGAATGTGCCAAATTAGCCGGTTTTATCTGGGTCAGCAGCTTGGGGTGTTATAATTAGCCTCAGCTTCCCTGAGATACAGTGTAACCACGTTCGACTACAATATACATAAGTCACAACATTCTACCGTCAATTCTGTGAAGAGGTTTGACACCTTTCAATGATGCTACAAGGCGCTATATCACATGCAAGCATTATTATTTAAACAACAACTGTTCATAGGATTATTATTCAGTCTTAAATTGGAAACTAGTCTCCGATGTTAAACCCAACTGTGGCCATCTGGATTTTAATTAAAGAATTTTCCAAAATTCTGCATGATTTTAAAATTTAAGACACTGGTCTTAAGGTTGAGACCGTGAAGTGTTTCGGGCCTCTGATGGGTAATTGTTGATCCCTGCCTGCAGGAGGTGCAGGTATGTAGATGTCAAGCGAGGATTGGGCTTGTCTGTGATGCTTCCTGAAGTTGAATAGCCTGCCATCAGAAGGTTATACATTAATGATAACCACATGAGCATGTTAGTGGAACGTTTCTGGCACCCTGTTTGAGAAGATTGGAAAGATTTTATTATATGGAAGAACACTTTTAAAGACATTTTATCACGGCAAACGCGGATCAGAGAATGTACCTCCAGCTCAGCAATCATCTGTTTGAGAATGTCAAGGGATTGATTCTGCTCCCGTTTAGCCCAAATAACCTGGGCTTCTTCCAGTTGCCAGGTGGAGATGCCAAACCCAATGGGATTGTGTTGCTTGATCTGGAAGATGGCTTTCTCTGCCAGCTGGAACCACCAAAAAAATTCTAGGAAGACTGCTGTACAACTGTATCAAGAGACAGCCCTGTTTTCAAAGCATCTATCTAATTCCCTTTTAAAATAAAGTTTATGGACTCTGCTTGTTGTAGAGAATATTTTCTAACTTCCCCTTTAGTTACATTTGAATTAAGATTAAAATTTGTGCTCAATTGGTTTCCGCACATTATTTAAAAAGAGACTGTACCTGTGTATTCCTTGCTGCACGTGCTAATTTTGCCATTTCAAGCAAATGTTCCATCAAAATTTCTTGAATAAGTTCTTTCCGTGAAGCATTCACTTCCATTTTGATGAGCATCTCCTGAACCACTGTCCTTAGGGCCAGAATAGGCTCCTGGAAGGTAAAGTCACTGTCTTTCAGAAGCTGTTGCTGTGTCTGCCACCTTCTGCGAGCCTCGTTCAAAGTCTCAACGGTCATAGGCCTATAAAGCCAGCAGAAACAATTTGGTTAGCAAATTATAATAATATTCCTTGCATTTAATATAGCGCCTTATCACGTTGTTGTCTCAAAGAATATATTTTAAAGTGAATTGACTGTATATTTTTGGGGCAAAACTTAAAGCTGGATACAAATAAACTTACTTTTATCAGCTCAAATTGCAGCATGTAATGAAATGTGAAGTAATATCCGAATAAAATGGGAAGAAACCCAAAATTCTATTTTTTTAGATGTCAACATCACAATTCTGGAAAAAGATTTAAACTTTTCCGAAGTTCCAGAAGTGTTTACAAGAATAAATTTAAGTTTGGAAATAGTGTAAAGAGACTTCGTCCCCTCATCCCTTACAGGTTCACTTCTATTAAATTAAAAATAAGTTTTGCAAAATTAGCTTCTTATTTCTATAAATTTCTGAAAATTAATAAAAAGTGTCACGGCAGTTTCCTGATCAGAATCAAGCTATTTGGGAGAAAGGTACTACACAAAAAAAAACACTTGGTATGGTAGGCTGATTACTGGTAAATTTAGCTTGAAGCAAAGATGCTAACCATATCCAAACAGTGTGAGGTGGCAATAAACAATAACAATACTCCTTGTATTTGATATAACGCTTTATCATGTCTTCGAGAA
The DNA here is from genome assembly GCF_018977255.1 of Callorhinchus milii. Classification (NCBI taxonomy): domain Eukaryota; kingdom Metazoa; phylum Chordata; class Chondrichthyes; order Chimaeriformes; family Callorhinchidae; genus Callorhinchus; species Callorhinchus milii. Next base: position 65,188,746 of record NW_024704745.1, on the reverse strand, counting down.
GTCTCAACAAATGCATGATATGGATAAAAAAGTGGGCTGGGGCCATACAATAAATTACACCAAAGCCCCCAGCTAGCCAGACAAATGGGGGGTGGGGGGAGTTTTGCAAATGGGGGGTGGTCTGACGAGCCAGCCTAAGTATAATTATAATTACACCGTTACTAACTATAATTATACATTTCACCCACAAAATATTCAGTCAATTTTTTTACAGTATATTCTGTGAAGCCCTTTGAGATGTATCAAAGACGTGATAAGGCACTGCATCAAATGCAAGGATTATTACTGTTACTATGCTATTACTGGCATTTAACCACTTTTTTTGGCGTTGGCTTTTTTCAGTGCTGAAAAAATTCCGGTACCGACAATGTACTTGTTTGAATCCCATGTGCAGAAGATAACGAATCAACTATCTTCTGCTTACGGATCAAAGTCGATATCCCTGAACGCCAGCATGGATGGTGTGGTGGGGGCTCATGCTTGGAGAGTGGGATGACCAGAGCATACACGTGCGCAGGCCTGCCAAAAAATGTTTTTATTTTTAAATTTTGCTTTCTGACTCGGTCCGGCTATGTCTGAATTCTGAGCACACATAGTCTGGTAAGCTGGGTTTATTGTATGTTTCAGGTTATTACTGGCATAACAAATATTTGCACTAGATATAGTGCCTTATCATGTTGTCACAAAGAACTTGACGGGATTTTTCGTTAAGCAGTGACTGTGTATTTTGCAGGTCATTTGGTGTATTTCGTATTCTCTTGAATGAAGCCTCGCGAAGTCTGACACAGACCGTGTGTACATTGTCTGGTTACCTGGGCAGTATCTTTCCAATGGTTTCTAATTCGCCCAGCATCTGCAGTCTACACAGTGCAGGGTACAGAGAGTAAACTGATTCCAGGCTTCCCTTGCTTAATTCTTCAACTTCCTTCATCCTATTGGCAAAATAAATTGTTACAGAATTCAGTGCTAATACTCCGTTGCCCAGAAGTGACAAACTGGTACAGAACACAGAATCCTCCATTTGAAAAACTATTAGAAACAATCAGTTTTACAGCTGGAGGAATTGATCTATTAGTAACACAAGAAAGAAGATTGAAAATCAAACAGAAGTATAGAAACAAAATTGGCAAAACAGCCATGTATAGGGCAGATAACATCAATCATCTTTATTAATTACTAGACAAAGCAGGGCAGCAGTTTAGTCACAAATGAAAAGGCAGCCTTGGCTTTTGGCATTTGCCAAAGGCAGATTAAACACTTGATGATTATGGAGTTACCTGGCAAATTTCAAGCCTTCATAGAAAGCATAGAATTCTCGGTCTTTTAGAGATTGAAAAGCATGGTACACAGATTCATGATACCCGGGGCCTGTGGTCTCATCTCTAGAACAGACAAAACAAGTGGGTCATTCAACAGCAAACAGCATAAGCAGCAAAGCACATTTGCAATTTGAAACAGAATTTAATCATAAAAAAAGTGGATTTCATTGGACTCTGAACTTAGTAGTGACATTTGAAAACTGATCTTGGACAAGCAGTAACATTACTGATAAATTTACTGATCAGGTGATAAGGTGGCAACATATAATAAGACAAACAGTTCATACCAAAAATTAATTGCTAGAATATTAAAAGCTGAGTAGGTTGGGATCAGGGGGAGCGAGGTTACCTATTGGAAAACATACAGTCCCACTGCATGTTTCTCCAGGCAGCTTGAAAGCGGATTTCTTGTAGCTCTTCACACCACTCTGAATTTTCAGCTTCAAGTCCCTTTAGATAGGTAGTAAGAGTATGGCAGAGTCCGAAGTTCTGCAGTGCCTAGATTCAATACAATTAAATCATTTATACATATCCATTTGTAATATATATATTTATACATCATATCTCTATATATTATATGTATACATCATATCCCTATCACATATTTATATATCTATATATTTGTATATTAATTCATTCATTTGTAGCTTATCAGCAGTCTTCTCATTCTATGGTCACAGTTTAATTGATATTGAGACACAGGTACAATGTTGCAGGACAGCAGAATGAATAAGCAACATATTGTATCTGTACTTGAATGCCAATGGATTGTTATATTCCTTTCTGTAGAATTTTGCTAAGGTTGCGCTTCCCTGTACTGGATATTTGGTTGGATAAGAACAGAATTGGACTTAGCTGTTTGGCCCCTACATTCGTGAAATAAGCTTTATTATATTGGGCAACTGCTATGGTTCAATTTTACACTAAGGAAACAATGGACAGAAAATCTACCTGTATAATCCCAGCCTGTCTAGTGTAGTCAGGGAGATTCATCTCAATGTCATACGTCACAAGGGCTTTGTCCCACAGTGCTTCATGTTCATATGTTCGAATTCTGTTGAAAGGCAGATTGAATTGATGATGTGGTACAAAGTGGAGGTCAATAAAGGTTGTACATACATTTCCAAATTTAAAGAAAAATGAAATAGTAGAAATCTGGGGGAAATATTTTAACGTGTAATTTTCCAATCAGTGTATAGTGCCCCATGCGGAGTAGTACCACTACTTCCTTTTTACACTGTTCAGATTGAAGCATCCTCCATGCAGTGGGGTGTTGTGTCAGGGAGTCTTTGAAAGGGCTTTTGCAAAGGATGTATTGGATTCCTACAATGAAGAAAACTCTAGAAATGAACAATTTTACTTCTTTTGTCAAAATCCAACAGAGATTCATTGGAACACTTATTGTGATATTTGTATTTGAATGTCTAGTCTCTCACATACCCACACATGCGTATTGAGGTAGAGGATCCCACACACTAGGCGTACAAAAGAATCATAGGTATAAACCCATGTCCTATCACTTTGTGCCAAATGTAAAGTCAGGAACTCTGCCATGTGTAGGAGGTCAGTTCTTTTTTTTAATTACTCAAGAAGCAGCCTCAATAACTCAAGTGTAAATACACCATGTAGAAGGTCCTAGGATAGATTTCTGGTCTGTGCTTCATAAAGAATCTCAGCAGGGTGGCAGCGGGACACTATAATTAGCCTCAACCAGATGAGTTTCTGTTCCCAATCACTTCCTGCTGGATTTAAGGGGACACTAATTAAGCCTAGGATGGGGCTTAGCTTTGGTCAAACAATCTAGTGACACTCAACAACAACAAATTACATTTATAAAGCGTCTTTCACGCCAGGAGGATGTCCTAAGGTGCTGACACTCGCATAAAAAGACCAATTAGAGAGGTTATGTCACTACCTATAGGAATACATGGATTCCCTGCTCCTGGAGAGTATAAACAGTCCAGCAATACAGATACGTCAAGAGATACAACACTGGAAATGTTACTTTACCTGGCGAGAGGCTGCAACATCTTCCCTCCACCGCAACCGTACAAACTATCGGGTTCTCCTATACTTCTGTACACATCAATCAGGAGCTCCTGTTACAATATACATGTTAATTGAGTCTTCATCAAAGCTTTGCTTATTGTGTCACTATTTAAAGCTTTCAAACAGATAAATTCATGCCACCCAGATCCTGTGTGCTAATAACTGTTAGCTAAAAATGGAAAGGTTAAAATCAAATTGATATAATTTAAACTCGGTCTGAACGTCACTATAGCATAGAAAGAACTGATTTAGTACTCTTACTGCTCTACTAACAGATAGGCACACACAAAGACAAACAGTAAAGAGACCAAAGTACCATTTACACCTGTGGAGTGCAGGGCTATACTTAGTCTGAATACACTTAACCAACACTCTGACTGTCCAACACCTTGGTACATCTGCCTGACATGAAAGAAGCTATACAAATGTCATCTGTTGCTGAGTGTACAATATAATACAATTTACATTTATATAGCGCCTTTCACGTCAAAAGGACATCTCAAAGGACATTTCACAGTGCTGAATAGCCATCTGAGCTGGAATGGGAGCCAAGGAGGTGGGGTAAAATGACTGAAGGAAGGGGGTAAAATGACTGAAAGCCCAGTCAAATGCAGAATCCGAACAATACTTTGATCAATAAGACTTCACCCAACTAAGTAGAGTTGAGAGCCAAATCACAATGTGGTGCCCTCAACATTCACTAGCACAAAGTTATAATGGCTTGCAATTGGCCATTCTTTTCAAACAACAAATCATTCAGTTAAGGAAATGTTGGATCTGGTGCAAAGTAGAAGCAGGAGGTTAATCGCTGCCACAGGGTCATACCAATCAGTTGTTTCTATACCTGTAAACCGATTCCTGTTTCTTCCTTGCTTTTGCTGCTCAGACTAGATACAGTCAACTCTTGGCTGGCCTCATCAAATGTTATTCTATGCGACGCTTTGAAGGCAGTCCTGACAAAAGCAGAAGTACAAGATAGCTATTTGTAGTGACGCTGTAGCACAATCAGATATAAAGTATTTGTGACTATAAATGGTTAATCAGAGACTCTAGTTTCTCTAGATAGTCAGGGCTCATCTGACACCCAACATTTAACATTCAGATTATTGAGTGTATCCAGGATGCATGCCTCATTTTAAACTAAGCATTCAAAGATGTGGTTTTAAAACAACAGACAGACATCTACAGAAAGTTATTCAAGATCCTGAGTTTATGATGAGGTTTCAGCACAAACCCGAGTACCAGTCTTCTTGGTAACCAGTTGTGAATTACCCTCTCCATTGACCTACCACAGACTTGTGGAGTTCCTTTATATCGCAAAGACCAGAACTATATGCAGTACTCCAGGTACAGCCTGACCAGCGCAATGTACATTTTGAATATGAGCTCAAGGAATTTTTACTGAACAAGATTAAAGCTCATCAGTCTTTGCTTCTTTATTGCTACCTGACACTTTTGGGAAAAAGGCCACAGTTCTAATTCATAAGAGATCCATTCTGAAAATTATGGACATAACCCTAAGAAAAGTTCCTGAAAGCAGACTGACACCAGTCTTTCAGGCAGTTTTCTGTCGTATAGAATCTATTTTTACACTACCATTTTACAGCATTGATGACACATCTCTGCATATATTAAATAAAATATTTGGAAATAGTTTGATAAAAACATTACCTTTTAAACTCTTCTTCTTCTTCTGACCTAACCTTATCCGTATAGATTTCAGCATAAAGCAGGGCTGTAAAATGTGCAGCACACGTCTGGGCTGTCAAAGCAACCTCCACGTAATTCAACTCCAGCCAGAAGTTGTTGTCCCATTCAGTATTGAGCTGTTGCCTAGTATGAGAAAGGTGCAGACAATCAATTAATAATAAACAACTTATTTTAGACATTCAAAATCAATGTGATCGAAGGAACATCAAAGTACAAATCGCAGTCTCACTGAGGTGAAAAAAGATTAGTGAATTTTTGTGGTGATCAAAGGGAGAAATGGCAGTGGAGAAAAATATATACTTTGGAAATTGAGACAACTAGTGATGGCACCAAGCACAACCAGGTCAAGTATCGAATGAGAATATACATAGTAAAACTCCCTCTATTCTGCCCCAACAAAGAACTTGCAGAACCACATCTCCCACTACACCAATGCAATGTTCCCACTTCCCTAATAATAATCCCTCCAAAACAAAAAATAATAAATTGGTCATTTTCAATCTACGACTGTTTGTGGGACATTGCTGTGCGCAATTGGCTGCCGCGTTCGCCCACAAATATACAGTCAATTCACTTTACAGTATATTCTGTGAAGCGCTTTGGGACGTCCTCCTGACGTGAAAAGCGCTATATCAAATGCAAGGATTATTATTATTATTATTATTATTCCCTACCAGCCAGAGTGAATCTGGCAGCTTGGGCACTTGGTGCTCCATTTGTGGCATATTTGTCCAATAACAAACGGTTAGAGCCTGCCCATTGCAGCCAAGAAAGACATTTTCTGCAGCAAGATTTTACCAACCCTTCTTGAGGCCTTTTTTGTCTTCGCAAGTAATCGACCACAGCCAGCATGGTGCGCCGAGATATTTTGTCCAAATGCCCATGGGGGAGGCTATCAGTTTCTGGTTAAAGCAAAAGCAACTCTTAGGAAACTGATCAACAAAAGAAAGAGAACATTAATGCTTAAATGCAGGGTTGCATAATGCAACAGTTAGAAACATTTCTGGTATATACAATGATTTATGATCAACTGTGTACAAAGAACAACTTGTCAAAATTATGAGACTGGACTAGTCATTTCAATAAATAAACACGTTAGGCCAGACAGGAACCTCAAATCTCAAAGACGTTTCTCGTAAAAACAACTTTCAAATGAACAATTACCTGAGTCAACAATGGCTGGTGTAGTGGACCGGCTGGAGCTCGATCCCATTCGGCAGCAGGCATTAAAAAAGCCTTGAATGTGCTTAGACAGCAGCACTCTCCAGGAGCTATGGCTGTCATGAAGGAGAATATCATGGATCAAATACGGAAGAACCAGCTGGCAGAAATCAGTCTTCACCTGGTGGAGAGAGAGAGAGAGACACACACACACACACACACACACACACACACACACACACACACACACACGGTAATCAATTGAAGACCAATTTCAATCTTACAATCAAGTCAATTACATTAATGATAAAAAAATTGGACAAGTCAGAAACCACTTTCTCTACTAAATGCTCATGATTTTTAATACTGTAGTTAAAGCAGCTGCTCTACTATCAAACTAAACTATCATTCACATTTCTACACTGGTTTGATCAATATTTAATCTATCTTCAGTGTTACTCAGATGGCTGGTGCACTTTTGGTATGTGGTAATACCACCACATTTATCCCCCAACCTCTATATAGATCCCAGCACAGTTTAGTATTGAACCTATTACTGTAAAACAAATGGAGCAAAACTAGCATGCTCCTCCACAGAAAGCCAATGATTAAGTGAAACTTTGTGCATAGCATATAACAGGTTAACATTTGTTGCATGACATGTACCATCACACTGGATCACAGCAATGCCCAATCACAGACATTGATGAATGAACAGTTGCTGCATAGTTATGTTCTGACGGTTTCTCCTTTCCTATTTTGTTTCATGGAGAGCTTTCCTCCCCTGCCCACCTCACCTTGAATTTAAATATTTTCTCTGACTGAGAATCAAAACTGCAATTGAAGTGGTGTGAAGCGGGGACTTATTTAGTAATTACAAATTTCAAAGCTGCATTATTAGGAGTGGCCAAATCTAACTGGGGACATTCACATTCCTCATTTTGCAGGTTACTAAGGAGCCGGTAATGGGATGAGAATTTCACAAAGGACCAAGTAAAATAAATGACCACAGTATCCTCACTAAACACAATAATGTCAACGTTTACCTCACACATTGGCTTGATTAACCTCAGACCTTCACTTATTACACCTCCGCTGTCCAGCAGGGAGCAAGTCAATGTTTTTAGCCAGCTCTCATGGCACCCACTCTGCGGTATCCACAAAGTGCTGTCGTCAAGGGTATGTGGAGGCTCAGGACTTTCCGCTGATGGCAAGTTGTGAACCTGGAACAAGGAAAAAAAAATCCAATTTTAGAAAAAGGTTTATGTTGTGAAACACATCTGAAATGGTTTATTCCCACCGCGTGATAATTATCAATCTAATTAAACAAAACCAAAATATAACTGCACTCCTGCATGCAGCAATAGTAAGAAATGAAGTCATCATTTAAAGTCAGTCTGTCTTAATAATAATCCTTGCATTTGATATACAGTAGCACCTTATCAAACCGGCAAGAGGATATCTCAAAGTGCTTCACAGGATTTTACCATGAAGTGTAGGCCAGTGCAGCAGCCAATTTGTTCACAAATAGCCATGAACTGAGTGACTGATTTTATTTGGGGATTGTTGGCCAGGACACCAGGAAAATCTCCCTTCTCTTTTCGAATAGCGCCATGGGATCCTTAAAGTTCACTTGAACAGGCAGACAGGACCTCAACAATACACACTCTCAGTTTCAGTTGTAGCCAAAGGGATTCATCAACTTTTTCTTAATTGATTCCTCAAGTTATCTTACACTTTAGCAAGCTTTAATGAGAAGGTACTCAATATTAATGCACCAGAGGTAACTCAGCAAAAAAAATTGTAACTCACATCTTTTAAATTACTCCACTTTATACACACACACATACACTATATACACACATATGTTATATACACACACATTTGGTTATCTAACATCTAATAACATTTATCTGGGTAAAAACATGCATTGCTTATTAAAATTTCACTGAGTTTACAGGACACAAGTTACTGTTCATTCATAATCAAAATAGAATTAAAATGGAACACACCTTCTTTTTGGCTGTTCGGAATGGCTGTAAATACATTAACATTGGATCTGGACCATTGGGATCCGTTTTACTCTGATCCCAAAATTGGTGACCAGACTGGGTAGCGAGAATATTCTTTGCACATGTAGCTGCCGCAAAGCGAACTTCAATACTGACGGAGAAAACACATGGGAGACACATATTGCTAAACCAAATAGGATTTTCCTGTCTCAACGTAGGCTTCGTACAATCAAGGCTTCTTCAAGTAATTATATTTCCCTGCACCCAGCCTCTTACCCACCTCACCTCTTACCCACCCAACCCTGGTTTCTGACCTTTTTTCCTTTAGTCAACAATTTTTAGACAGTTTAGCAGGCTTTAATGAGAAGGAACTCAATCAGGTTTTTTAAAAAAAAACACATCCAGAGCTTTTTTTTAAAACCACGTGGCCTATTGTACCTCTTTTACACTATTTTATTAAGGTTTACTTTTTGAGAACACTGACTGGTATCCTATCATTTTCCCGAATTACATGCTGCATGAAAGTACATTCATACATCAATGAGCAACACCACTAGAAAAATCTTTATTTATAAGTGAGTTCTAGACTACGGGATGCAGGTTTTAATGCACCTACTTTTAAACATATCTGCAATATTCTGTATCGGTTTGCATTCAGATGGTTCACAAATTTCCTCCACACTCACCCCTGATCTATCAGTGCATTATTAATGACGTTTAGGAGAATGAAAATCAATTGAAATTTATTTTCTTTGAAGACTTCCATTGCCTTGGAATGAAGCTCATCCTTCTTGTGCTGTAAAGCGATTGTGGAAAAGTCAACTGGACCCACTTCTCCCAAACAACTTCCAGCAGCCTCTGAAACAACAGCATAGCTCAGGTTTAAGCTCTGGCAATCTCAGGCTCAAGCCCCATCACATTCACATTCTGGGATGTTTGACAACGTGCATTGGTCAAACATCTCAGAGAAAGCAACAATGAACACATCTGCAGACTTCATACAACACCAAAAAATGTACAGGACATGGTAATGCAAAATCCAATATTGTAACAAATACAAGTGGAAGTCAATTTGAACTCCCACTAAACTTTACATGCTAGTTATTTTAATGCCTTACAAGGTGGAATACAATAGAAAATTGCATTTGTAAAGTGCCTTTCATCCGGGAGAACGTCCCAAGGTGCTGAACAGTCAGGGATTAGGACCCCAGCGAGATCAGGGAAGGTAGAGGGCAGAGAGAGTGGTCGAAGGCACGGTTGAAGAGAAGGATCTTGAGGTGTGCCTTGAAGGAAACAAGGAGGGAGCGAGGCAAAGGGAATATGGGATGGAGTTCCACAGGGTGGGGCAAAGAGGCTCAAGGCTTGACCGCCAATGGTGGGGAGGGTCAGGCAGGGGACACGAAGAAGGCTGGAGCCTGCTGAATAAAGGAGCAGACAGGCTGATAAGGGGTCAGCAGGTTGCAGAGGTAGGGGGTGGGTTTGAAGGCAAGGATTTTGAACTCTATCCTCTGAGGCATGGGGAGCCAGTGGAGCCGAGCGAGGATGGGTGGGTGGGGTCACAGAACCTGGTGCGGGAGAGGACACGGGCTGCAGAGTTCTGGATGATCTGCAGCTTGTGGAGGGAAGAGTTGGGAATGCCGACAACAACAACTTGGATTTATATAGAGCCCTCCACACCGGAAGGCATCTCAGAGTGCTTCAAGCAGGGAGTTGGCTTAGTTGAGCCTTAGATGTGATGAATGCGTGGATGAAGGTTTCGACGGCCTGGGGGGTGAGGCAACGGCAGAGCCGGGCAATGTTAGGAGGTGGGGGAAGGCAGAGTGGGTCATGGCACAGATGTGGTGATTTACCAACTTATTACATCAAGATGTCTCAATTATTTTCTAATTTTCTCCCTTGACATCTGCCTCTATTCCTGGTCTCCACATGCTGGGGTGAGGTTCCATGACTGCTGTTACCCTCTAGTATCCTGCCCAAGTGATCATCATTAATGTGTGAGTCTTGCTGGTGAGTGTCAGCAGGCCATGACTATAGAGGGAATCACAGCTTAATCTGACCTCTCCTCACTCAGATGCCATAATGTGAACACAGCAGTAGTGTAGATGTACCATGAAAATTGTACATTCCCCTCCTTAACCATGGGAAGGCTGGGGCCCCTTTAGGCTTCCCACAAAACCCGGTAGCAAACTCAGCATGAACGGAGTTACAAACCAGTGAGCTCCAGGTCTGTAAGCTACAGCTCCATCCACTACACCCTTAACGCAGCCTATGCTGTGCAATGTTACATCAAGACCCCCCAGTTCAACAGGAAGCTGTAGTATAGGAGCCCATTGATTAAGTTGGTTATAATGCTCACCTAGTATGTCTTTTCCGGCTGGGTGATTGATAGCAGATTTGCACAACTGCAACAGATTCACAACTAGTCTCACCAGGATGCTGGATTCTGGGTTATCTATTGATAGAGCATTTTTAAAATGTTTTGCAAGAGTTCATTTTCAGTCAAAACAATATAGCAATTTATGGGGTCTTTTGCTTTCTGACATGTGGATTACAACCCTGCCAGAAGTTGATAAATAATTTCAAAAGCAGTTAACTTTCACACACATGGTGCATTGGAATTAAATGAAATCTGCAGTTTTATGTGACATTTAGCATATTGAATGGACTGCAACCATTCAAAAGAATAGGAGGGAAGACAACATTGGGTTTTAAACGACACAGATTGTAGGAGGTAGGAATACTGAGAGGGATAAAGAATTCCCATGTCTTGAGGGTCTGGTAAAATAACCAGGAAGAGCTGGAGGCAGTGATTTCAACAGAAAGATTGAAGGAAGAGGATGTGGATCAACTCATTAGATAAAGAACAATAAATAGGAAATGTTGGAGGAGCATGCTGATGAGTATGAAGTTCTGATACAGTTGATTTAATAGAATACAACTCTGCCAGCCTACCTTGACACTCTTTCAACAACTGTTTAATATCTTGTTTGTGTTGTTCCAGTTGCTTTTTCAGATCATTTAATCCTTCAAGTCTAGTCAATGGTAAGGAATCACATGAGCTGACTGAAAGGAAATGACAGATCTCCTGAAACAGAAAACAAGAAGTCCATTAAGTAAGGAAATTCACAGCAAACAAAAAGCAACAATTCATCGAAGATTCATAGAATGTTACGGCATAGAAGGAGGCCATTCGGCCCATCGAGTCTGTGCCGGCTCTTTGACAGAGCAAGTCACTTTCACTAACTCCAATCACCAGCTTTCTCCCCATAACCCCGCAAACCCGTCTTCCCCAGATACCTATCCAGTTTTCTCTTAAAAGCTGTTATCGAATCGGACTTCACTACCCTTTCAGGCAGATCATTCCAAATTCGAACAACTCGCTGAGTGAAAAAATTTCTTCTAACCTCCCCTCTGCTTCTTTTGGTAGATATCTTAAGACTGTGACCACGGGTCACAGACACACCTACCAGCGGAAACAGCTTTTCCTTATCTAGCCTGTCGAAACCTTTCATGATCTTGAAGACCTCTATCAGGTCCCCGCGTAACCTTCTCTAATGGGAAAAGTCCTAACTTCTCCAGCCTGTCCTCATAGTTAAGGTTCCCCATTCCTGGTATCATTGACTTCAATTAATTATTTATCTGTCTACTTCCATTTTCTCATTCAGTTCTCAGAGTGTGTCTTCTTCAAGTCCGGCATTAAATTTCTGTCCTGATATTTCGTATAGTCTTAGCCTCATGACTAATACCTTAAAATGTAAGATTTGCAAAACTGTAAAATTCTTAAACCAGTTCTTAATTTGGAAGGTGGTTTTCTCAGTTTTTCAAAAGAAACAAAAACAGCTGCCAAATTAAGATTGAATAAGAGAATTTCCAAAACTTGAATGATCTTAAATTGTAGGCTGAGATTATCATGATGGTCAAGTATAAGCCAAATGGAGGTTGACTTCCACAGGATACAACATACTCTAATATAAAATATCAGCCTAGACAAGATAGTTGATACTAGACTCAAACTCGGCTGTCAAACAGAGTTTCAAACCCTCCACCGCAGGAGTTACCAATGGAGATATATTCTTCACATCAAATGCTTAGCAACATCCAGCAATTTTTAAATGATAGGATTTCTTACTTTCAACAAGGTGAACCGTCCCTTGCTGTACTTGATCTTCTCCTGAGTGAAACGCAGCTCACGAAACTCAGGCAGGTCAGGAAAGGGATCCAACCGCTTGATAGCATGGTGGAGGTTCTCATTGTCTTGGTTTGTTATCACTAGGTACCTCAGCAACTCGAGGGCCTGAAAGAACCAATACACAAACCATAACTATAATTCATTGCACTTTTAAATCCAAACAAATTCAGGAAAGCACCAAAAGTGTTTCAAGCAGCAAAACACAGATACTCCAAATGGGAATAAATGTAGTAACGTTCATACTCTTTTCTGATCTGAGTCACCACTGAGTGAGAAGAATCTTAATAGAGACTGAAACATCTCCTTGCTAGGGAAAGGGAAGATTGAAGGTGAAGTGCAACGCGTTGGCGAATGTCTAGTTTTCTCCCCTCAACGAGCACGCTCCAACCATTCGCACCTTCAACAGCATAGGTGCAAAAGAGTGGGATGAGGAGGAAAAAATTCTCGTCATTAATTACCTTCTGGGTATAGAAATACTTCCTGGTATCTACCTTGAGATTGCTCCTCGCAAGCCTAAACCTGAGTCCTCTTCTGCTGTCTCGGTTCATCCAAAAGTAGAAGCAGTTACAGTTTAATGATGGTTTGATGTTAAACCCACCTGCTGCCGAACCTCTGCTTGCTCTTGGACCAGAGGTGCAAGTGTGGCCACAATAACATGAAGGTGACTCTCAAGAGCATCTCCACAGTGTTCCACTGCAGTATGACAGGTGACATTTAGAAGGTCACAACACAAAGAAAAGCTACGTGCAGATACATCATCCATGTGTGATGGCCTAGGATGGAAACAAAGTTCAAGACAAATGAATCAAACCACCAATATCAAAATAAAAGCATCCTTCTCCAATAAACTTTGTTTACTGGGCAGATTTACGACACTGTGATTCCATTTCACAAGATAATGTTTGATTCAAGATGAATAACCTAATGGTTATTGTAACCTTAAAACAAATGCTCGTGCCCAAGCTACTATCACTCTCCCTCATCCAAATTCACCAAATTAAATTCTGCCATTCGCCTAATTACTGTCTGTGGGACACTGCTTGTGCAGGTTAGTTGGGAGGTTTTCCACCATAACAGTCACCACATAAAGTAACTCTGTGTATGAAATTCAATCACTACTAACACAAAGGGCCCCCAGCCGGCCGGCCCCACCATGGACAGTCGGGCCTTCAGCCTCCCTGCGCCCTCCAAGGCAAGTCTCAAGATTCTCCTCTTCGACTGCGCCTTCAGCCACCCACCTATCCCTACCCTCCCTCCCGATCCCAACCCCATACTTGGGTCCAAATCCCTGTCTGTCCAGCACCTTGGGACATCCTCCCGACGTGAAAGGCCCTATACAAATGTAATTTGTTGTTGTTTCACAAAACCTCCTCATTGGAGTCTAAAAAGTGTAATTGTTACAAGTACCAGAATAGGTGCCTTGGGATATGAAGTGTGCCTCAGGCAAAAACCCGAAGTATATCACACCAACTCTTGTAAACTCTGCTCCTACTGAGAAAACACCGGGAAAAGTTCTCATGGGCCAGGGTAATGTATGTGGGGTTCCTTCAGTAAGCGCGGCACGCGTGCACACACGCACGCGTTTTTTCTGCTCAAGCCCTTTTCAACCCTTTTGTTGTCCGCACTAACACTGTGGAGTGACATCTAAATGAAAAAGAAAACTGACCGGCTGTTGATGTGGTGGATAAGTGTGTAGATAACATCTCGCAGAACAAATGCCCAGGTTCCTCCCAGCCCCCCGTACTTTATCGCCTTCAGCAGCAAGTTCACAAACAAGCGATACATCCTCAATATCCGGTGCTTTTCATAGGCACTGCTCGTTTCCACTGCCTTCCTACAAATTGCTAGCAAGATCTTCTGGATCGAATCCTGCAGCAACATAAATATCTCAGAGACTTTTCAGACAGTTTATGTTCATTATTTTCATGTCCACACGTACTAGAGTAAGATTTAACAACTCCAGTGTGATGACCGTAATGATCATAAAACACAGTACACATTACACAAGATGCACGTAAATAGCACCACAAAGAAAAAAATGCCCTTTTATTACAGTTTGCAGATAGAGTAAATTGAAAATATCAAGCTTACTGGAGTTTTTGAAATAATTGCAACAAGTGACTTCAGCTTTTCTTTATGGCAGCCACTGATGTAATCAAACGCAGCTAAGATCACGGAGGACGGAAAGTAAGGTGGATTGGGAGCAGGATCCAGTGCCCTACATTAAGGGGAAAAAAAAAATCAGCTACAGCTTCTTTTCATCAATGTTTTAGAAAATCTGCTATTTGAAATGCCAATGTAACACACATAATTTGGATCCCAGTAATTCAAATAGCAGACTCTTCATTCCGTCAACTTTCAGGGCTGTCATGCGAGAACAAGTTGAGATACTGAGACGCCAGAGGAGAAACTGACATTGTTGCAGCAAATCCAGTACAAATTCATCTCATCAATCAAAAATACAACTACCTGCGTTGTTATGGCAAACATACATTCAGGTTTACATGAACCCATCCATCCATACCCTGCTGGCAAACAAATGCTGTAATCTCGTTATGTTTGAACCTCAAAATCTCCTTTAAGGTTTTCATCTCGTCCCCGACCTCCCAAACATCAGCTGCTTCAGGCTCTATACTCTTACCCTCTGGAACTCCCTCCCTAAATCCCTCTGCTTCATCCACTCTCTGTCTGTAAATATCTACTGAAAAGCTACCTCTTTAACTGTGCTAATGGCCACCTCTCTATACTCCACTTGACTTGGCGTCCAGCAGCTTTATTGATTCTCTTACCCAGCAAACCTCACCAGCTCCGCATCTTCTGCTGCCTCTTGGTCAGGAGAGTCATACAAGGTGTTGAGCAGCTCCACCACAATCTCTGGTAGGTTGTTGTGACTCAATTGGTCAATGTTCTTCAAGATAAATGATTGAAAAAACAACTTCTCATAAAAAGGCCTTTTATCTGAACCTATTTTGGGCAAATTAGGTACGTTTGCCAATGAAAGATAATAATAATAATAATAATAATAATAATCCTTGCATTTGATATAGCGCTTTTCACGTCAGGAGGACGTCCCAAAGCGCTTCACAGAACACACTGTAAAGTGAACTGATTGTATATTTGTGAGCGAACGCGGCAGCCAATTGCGTACAGCAATGTCCCACAAACAGTCATAGATTGAAAATGACCAATTTATTATTGTTTTTGATTTTGGAGGGATTATTATTAGGCTCTGTGTGGAGTAAGGAAACTTGCCCAAGGTTTCGCCCTGCCTGGAATTGAACTCAGGTCTCTCGCTTGCAAAGCAAGTGCTCTAACCAGTGCTCTAAGATAAGGGAGAGGGACAGAATACAGTTTTAACTATGACTTCAAGTGAAATGCTTCCTGCACCATTAAGATTTACTTCAGTTTGCTGCAGATGGAAAAAAAGACTGAATCTGTGCAATTCATGAAACTATATTGGTGTACAAAATTTACTTAGAAATAATTTATATCTAAATTAAATGCAGGGCAATGGTTGACACTATAAACTCTTAAGATTTAGTGCTGTTCAATAGCTCAGTGCTGGCTGGTCTGGCTCAATCACATCACCACAAAGTGGTAGGTTATGTATTATGGTCAGATGCAGGAGACCAGAGTTGAGCCAATTCTGAGAGGTTTCTTGCTTGTGGTTAAAAGGAATGGAGATCAGATTGCCCAGACTTTTGAAGAGAAAGGATCAGGAAAGAAAAAGAAAACATGCAACGAAGAGAAAGAATAAAACTCATTAAACTGACTGTATTCAAATCAATGTTCAAGAGATAGAAATATAGAATAACAGATTGTGCACTACAGTCGCTCCTATGTACCCTCCTGGCTGAGATTATAAACCCACATGAAATCAGTTTTTCTTTTAGCAACATGGATTGAACTTTCTTAGGCCTCGACGCTACTAGGAAATGTACAGTTAATGTCAGACAAAATGCAGGAACATCTTTATGTGATCTCACCTGCTTCCCTAAGCAATGGTCGTCATTTAGCATGTCGAAAACCTTGGATGCATTTTCTCTTTGCTGAGCCGTGTAAGTGTCATTCCCAGATCCATCTCTACCTTGGTACGCAAAGCAAGGTAGGATGTTAACCATGATCTTTGGAAGGCAATCAGCCAGCATTTCTTTCCATTCCCTCTTGATCTGCACACCAATGGACTTCACTTCCTCCAAATTACCAACAATTGTCAGGTGTGGGACAAGGATCTTGTAGTAGGACCTAAAATACATCAATATTTATGTTATACCAGTAACACTGAGTAATAGCGCTTCAAACAGTTTGAAAATCTCATTAAAAAATGTTAATAATAAAACAGCTGATTGGTACAGAAACATTTCAAAGAATGTCACACATGCTTGTGACCTATGTAGACAAACCTGGCAGCTAACCTACACAAACATCACAAAATCAGCAATCAGATCGATCATTACATTTCAATTCACTTTTTGGGGTGAACATGAATGAGGAAGAAATATTGGCAGAGTTGTTGAGATAAACTGTGAAGAGATTATTGAGATAAACTGGTTTAGGTAAAAATTAATGATTCCCTAGCATTAATTTTTAAGGGGATTCATTTTTTTTAACCTAAACCACCAGACAGTTAAGACTTCAATTTAACATCTCAGCCAAAGGACATTACCTCCAAAAATGCAACACTCTCTATACTTTACTAAACACTGCACTGTTCCAGACTGAAGACAAAGAGCATGCAAATTAAATTTTCTTGGTCACCTTTAGCTAATGAAAATGGCAATAGAAGCAGGTAGAACAATTTTCATGTAGATTCCCATATGTCAACTACATTCAACCGACAACAATAACCTTTACCAGAAGACTTTCTCTGAAGGCTCCTGCTTTATTGAAACTACATTATATCAGTACTGTCCTAAACAAGATCACTTCAATCAAATAGAATTGTAATGGCACAAGATGTCGGCTGGTTGACATTACCAGATTAAAATGATAGGGTCCCAGGGAATGGTCTTGTCACCAACATATCAACATGAAAATTCAGCTGATTTTTTGTTACAGTCTGGAGTTCATTTAATTCCTAATAATAATCCTTGCATTTGATACAGCACCTTATCACATCGTCTAGACATCTCAAAGCGCTTCACAGAATATACTGTGAATTGACTGTATAGTTTGTGGGTGATAACCATAAATTAAATCTTTTTAATAATTTTGTGCTAAGAAACCAGCTGTACAACTTGCATGAGGAAAGAAGAAGGGAAAGCAAGTGATCGTACGGCTTAAGATGATCAATGCTCTATGAGGGAAAATAGTAATTTTTTTAAATTTCAGGTAAATTGATAACAGCAAATGGTATGGTACAGCAGGGTAAGATACAACGGGACGCTCCCTCTATACTTTGCCCCGATAATGTGCTTCACATCCAAGACAAGAAGCAAGCTCAACTGAAAAGCACCAGTGACATTTTCTACTTCCCCCCACATCCTTTCTCTCGCCTTCCTGAGTGAATTACTAACTTATGCCAAGTGACACAATATCCACTACAACAACAACAACAAGATTCCATTTATAAAGCGCCTTTCACGTCAGGAGGATGTCCCACTAGGAACTGGGTTAAGCGTGCCTAAAACTCACGTCACATAGGAGCCTTGCAGCAAACAGAGAATGAGTATTTGACAAAACAGGCAATAAATTGTATGATCTGTAAGGACGGCGGTGCTTATTTTACCTGTAAAATTCCTTCAGACTGGAACAGTTCAGCAAGACATAAGGGAATGTAGGCAAGCTGTAGCCCATTTTCAGCCATTCATGAATAAGATAATCCAAATGGGAAACTATGAAATTTTCCAAACTCCTATAGGTCAAACGTGTGGACAACGTCTCAAGAACCTGAAAGACAAGCAGTTAGAACATGGGTGTATGGTACAGGCAAGTAGATATAAACAAACTAAAATTATAATCTGCTTGTGTTCAACTTCTTATGCTATATTATAAACTGAAAGATTTTGAGTGAAATCATGGTCCATTGATAAAATTACATTACCAATGTTTGAGCATTATTGATTGATAAACTTTATAAAACTGAGATACTGGAAAGTTTAATTTTGTTAGATTAGTCAGTTCAACATGAAACTGCCACATTTGGCATCAATTTAAAGGTGCCTCAAGTCTCAAAAGAATGCTTGTATAGGTTACAATGGCAAGCTACGTGGTTTTAGCTGGTTAGACTCCAGCAGTACCCCAACATACCCTCTGGGGTCCCCAAGCCTCCAACTGCGCCTATTACTCACTGGAATTAGGTAAGCAGGGTGCATCCCTCCAGGGAGAGAATGCACATTCCATTCCAATAAATATCTCCTAAATTTCCAAGTATGGAATGCATGGAACACAGATACCACTCTTAAGCATAATGATGGGTTTCCACATGTGTCAAACACCCGGTTGACCCCCCAAAATAATCCCAACTGAATCATTTTATCTGAATTTAGTTTATGGAATGCAATTCAGCTACAACCATTAATTCATGCAAACAAAACAACAGAATAATCCTATGCAGACGTAAATCTCTAAACTGTACTGGTCTGAGCTGATGAAAGGACTAATGTGCAACGATCAAATGCAAAACTTAACACAATTATTTCCTCTTCCAAGTAGAAACACAAAATGAATACTGCATGCTGTCATTACCTTTTTAACAAGTTTAGGGTCCAGTTTGTTCTCCTTTAGTGACTGACAGATAGCAAACAAAGCTTGTTTTTCACAAACAGGACTGCAGCAGATGATGGATGAAATTAGCACCAGCAAAGTAGCTCTTCTGTTACATTCTTCATCCTGAAACTCTTCTTGGGTCGCATAATTCTAAAGGATGATTCAAACCATCAATGGAGGAAAGGCTTTGGGCCATAAGCAACAGTTATAAACAACACAACACTGTTATAATGTCCTTTAATTTATCCCATTAGCACAAAAAGGTTAGGTTTTTGCATCACAAGAGCAGCCAGGCGTTTTTCTGTGTGCGTGCGCAGCATACTCTGATGATATGAATGAAAGTGCTAACCTTCGTCAAGTGGTTTGTGCCCTTGTTTATAACGCAGGTTGAGATTATCTGAATCCTAACAATCATTTTATAAGAGGGTTCCTCTTTATGATGCTTATCATATTCAGGAGCAATATTAGAAAGAGGTACAGATAATGCACTCACCGATGAGCCATACTTCATCAGTGAGTCCACTGCAACCAAAATCACTGGTGACATTATGATGTCTCTGACAACTTTCATTTATATAGTGTCTTTCGTGGAGTAGAACATCATTGTTTTACAGAGTGTAAGTTTAGCCATAAATCATTATCTTCAAATTAAGAATTTGCACATAGAGTACATGCCTGGTTTTCGCAGTTCTTTTTAAGAATTTAAATTTTAAGACTATGGTTTCAAAGCTTAGACCATGAGATATTTTGGGTATCAGATTTTTTGAAATTGAGAATCGATGGCATATGACACAAGAACAACAACTTGCTCATCACACAGGGTAACGCCCCAGAGCACTTGACAGTGGCGGAGCACAATGATGAGCCGGGGGAGGTGACTGTAGGCGTTTAATGCAAGTGAGTATGCGGGTGGTAGAGTTTTGAATTAACTGGATTTTGTGGATAGTGGAGCTAGGGAGACCGACGAGGAGGGCATTTGAGTAGTCAACACAAGAAGGGGCACAATGAGCTAGCAGTGGAAGGGAGTAAGGAGGGAAGATAAGAGCTTGGTGCTATAGAATAACCCAATTGTTCCAAGAGGATTTAGGAGGTAAGCACCTGGACTAAACTAAATGGCAAACGCAGTATTTTGTTTTTATAAATCATCCTAAAAAACAACATGCAGTACCTGGAGTTTCATTCCTTCTTGCACCTTCAGATACACATTTTCAAAGGCTTTTTGCTGCAGCTTGATAGGAAGTGCCTTCAGCTGCACTGAGTCACGCAACTGGACTTCCTGAAAAAGCCTAAAGAGAAAGAAATTGAAAGAAAAATATTACAGGATGGCATCACAAGGTCACCTAAAGGGATGTTTGGCATTTGCGATGCTACAAGGTAACCATATATGACTTTGTATTAACAAGCCTTAATTTGTGAAATACACAAATACACAGTGACCCCACTTTGCAGTACACCTTTCTGGACTCTGGGTATCCGGAATTTATACCTAGCTAGAACAGGCTTGAATCAGAAATTTAAAAAAAATTCTGCAAGTCTGATGTAGATTCCTGATGTAGATATCCACTTTGACTCAGATTGAATCTTGTGAGCAGAAGACAGCTTATTCGCTATCTTCTGCTCTCGGGAAAACAAACAATTATAATGCCAGTACCAACATTTTTCTGCTCTGAAAAAAAAATGGTAAATGCCGGTAATGGTATTGCGATTACACTTAGCAATTTCCACTCAAAAATTTCGGCTAGCCGGACCAGATTTCCACCCCATTCGTCTGGCCAGCTGGAGTTTTAGTGTATATTCTGTGAAGTGCTTGGGAAGTCCTCCAATATGAAAAGTGCTGCACCAAATGTAAGGCTAATTATTAATTATTATAATAAAGTTTGATTTGGAATTCTTAATTGCGAATCAAAATCTTTTCTTCCCACAAGTAACTGTTACCACCCGGAGAGATTACCTGTTGACGGACATGGCAGCGAGCATCCGAACCTGGTGATGTGAGTCTGCCAAAAACTCTGAATAGACTTCAGATACAGACAGTTCTTCATTTCGGACGAGAAGTGTGGTCCACTTGGAATGTGGATCGGTCTGGAGGAGCAACCCAAAAATAAAGTATTGCAAAGACTTGTCTATGCATCAGCTAAAGCCATGCAACTGCATCATGACAGAGGAACAAAGATAACAGGTTTTGCAAAATATATTTACACAGTCAGTACACAAGAGAAATTACTGTATTTATGAAGCGCTTTGAGATGTTTCAATGTGAAAAGGTACTATATCAAATGCATAATTTTTAAAAACAGAAAAATGTTGGAAATGCACAGTAGATCAATTGGCATTGAAAAGAAAGAAACGGGAGAATATTTCAAGAGAGACCCTTAGTCAGGACTCGCATGCTAATCAACGTGTTTTGGGTTTCCTGGAGATTACTATCACTGGGGGCAGGGATTCTCACTTTACTATTTTTATTTCAGAACTTCAAAGGATTGTTCGCTTCATGTTAATTGTACCATGTGCATACTGAACTCATACTCTAAGTCTTAAGATATCAACATTCATATTCATGATATAAGTGAAGCATCCACTAAGTTAGTTACATGATCAGGAAATAACACAAACCAAACATCTCAATTCTCATGAATATTAAAAGATGTAAATTTTGAACAAACAAAAAGTGATCTAAATATGGGTTCGTTAATATTTATTTAATTTGGTTAGCCAACTGGGTGACTGACATGATAGAGAAACCCATCACCATGCTTAAGAGTATCCAAACAAGACAGTTTCACATATTATAGATACACACACACACACACTTTCTTTGCATGATGATTTTCTAATGACAAGCTATACTATTTTAACTGGTTAAACCTCAGCAGTATGCCCAACAAATGCTCTGGGATCCCCAAGCCTTAGCTCTTGCCAATTTGCATCTAATACTCATCAGAATTTGATGCAAATTGGCAAGAGCTAAGGCTTGGGGATCCCAGAGCATTTGTTGGGCATACTGCTGAGGTTTAACCAGTTAAAACAGTATAGCTTGTCATTGCAAATATTGACTGGCAAGCTTCCTGCTGCTTGTTTAGTTAAGACCACCCTATCCACTAGGGATTTGGCTCACTGGGTTAACAGGATCCAAGGATCCCTGCTCCCAGTGACTGGTCAGCGCATCCACATCCTCCTGATAGGACAGCATATCTAGTCTGCCATCAATAGTGCCTTGGGAGTACTGCGGACTGGTCTGGCTCAGGAACCGAACTTTAGAAGTTGCCACAGAGGGTAGACTCAATTCTGATATTCCATTTGCCAGGCACATCACCTTGAATCCAGCTCAACCTCAAGATAACCCTATTTGCCCCCACCCCCCCCCCCCCACCCCAGGAGAACCTAATTTCACTGGCTGATTCTATGAAGTTATATAGTGCATTGTTAGTTATTGAAACCAGTCAACAAACAAAGTTATTGATTCTATCACTGTATACAATAATCAGTGCATTGACTGCAACAACACTACATATAACAATTAATGCAAATGCATTTGAAAATTAGGACAAGAACAAATTGCATTTATATAGCACCTTTCACTTCGGGAGGATGTCCCAAGGCGCCAGCCAGACAGTCGAGGGTTGACACCAAAGCTGGGAGTTGGATGTGAGAGGGCTGGGGAATAATGGGGTTGGTGTGTGGGAAGATGACTGAAGGCACTGTCAAAGAGGAAGGTCTTCAGACGAACCCTGAAGGAGGTGAGGGAAGGGTTCGAGGGGGTGGGATTGGAAAGGTTGAAGGCCTGACTGCCATTGGAGGGGAGGGCTGGGCAGGGTAAACAGTGCCTGACAAGCGGAGGGGTTAGGCAGGATGGGGATGGCAGTGTTGTTCCAGTGCACTGAAAAGAACAGCACTGCATCCAATATGATGATGATATTCAAATATAATTGTCAAATTCCTTTAGTCAGCTACTGAATATTAGAGCAAAAATTATAGATGACTCACCTCCAGTAATGCCGTCATGCATCTGACTAGAGCAGCTCTCACTTGTGCATTACATTTGCCTTCCTTGCTTAGATGACTACAATATATAGAAATGCACAAAAGAAGTTAGCTTTGAAAACTATGTAACCAAGTAAAAATCACCTGTAATATACAGTCATTACACTTTAAAGCAATTCCTATGAAGCGCATAGAGATGTCCTCTTGACGTGAAAGGCGATGTATCAAATGGAAAGATTGTATTATTATATGAAACCTTTGCTTTCAATGAAAAGTATGATCACCAGCAGTGAGAAGTGCAAATTAAGATAAAATAATAATAATGCCTGCATTTGATATAGCGCTTATCACGTCATTGAGACGCCTCAAAGCGCTTCATGGGATATACTGTAAATTGGATTGTGTACTTTGGGGATGAAACACCCCCAATTGTGCACAGCAGTGTCCCACAAACAGCCATGGAGTAAGTAATTAATTTTATTTGGGGGAATTGTTGGCCAGGTCACTGGGAAAAACTCCCTTCTCTTTTCGAGTAGTGCCATGGGATCTTTAACGTCCATATGAAAAAACTTTTAATATCTCATCCGAAGGACTGCATCTCTGACAGTGCAACACATCCCCAGCGCTAGATTGAAGTGTCAGCTTAGACAATGTGATTTAAAGTTGGATTTGAACCCACAACCTTTTGACTAAGAGGTGAGAATGCTACCTCTGCGTCAGGTTAAAATGAACTTTTTAAAAAATATTTGCAAAACATAAATGGTAAAATGAGGTCTTAAAGTAGCATTTGGAACTACTGTGCTATGGAAGACTAGAAAATCACACAGCTATCCTTTGTACATTAAGACAGGCACAATAGTAAAAGCAGTCAGATTATGAAGGGGCACATACCAAAATGCTCCTATTGCCTTCAGTAATTTTCCCTGAACATCAGCCATTTCATCAGAATCGATACCCTGTGCTTTTAGCAATGGAAGAAGGTGCGTCAAAACCGCTGAACAAACCTCCTGATCAGAACGATAGAAAGAACACACATCCCTGTACAGAACACAATCAATGGTTAGCAAATCTCTCCAATCAGATAGAAACAAGCTATTTGGTTGAACAAGTGCGGCACATTCTGTTCACATTTAAAGTCAACAACAAAATTACATTTATAGAGCGCCTTTCATGTCGGGAAGATGTCCCAAAATGCTGAACAGTCAGGTATCGGGGCCCGAGCATGGGGGAGGGGTGGTGTAGGGGTGAGGAAAGGCAGTGAGGTGGGAGGGCGACCAAAGGCACAATCGAAGAGAAGGGTTTTGAGACCGGCCTTGAAGGATGCGAGGGAGGAAGCGAGGCGAAGGGAACGTGGGATAGAGTTCCAGAGTGTGGGGGCAGAGAGGCTGAAAGCCCGGCCACCGATAGCGGGTCGGGTGGGAGACATGGAGCAGACTGGAGCCCGCTGAACGGAGGGAGCGGGCAGGTTGGTAGAGAGTCAGCAGGTCAGAGAGGTAGGAGGGAGCAAGGCCATGGATGGCCTTGAAAATGAGGATGAGGATCTTTAACTCGATCCTCTGGGGGATGGGGAGCCAGTGGAGTCGGGCGAGGGTGGGAAGTCCTCTAAAAAGAGCAGAAATAATATTTGAAATGTGTATGAAGGATTCAGTGAAACAATTAAATCTGCATTGAAAATAAAAGCAATAGAATCACAAAACTGACTGTTCACAGCAGGATTCACTAATAGTCTCAGAGTCGCTAACAGAGAATCCTGCTGGTAAGTGGTACTGTGCCACGCTCACTAATAGACACTCTGATTTGCTAACAGACAACCCTGCTGGTATCATGACAAACTCACAGGATCCTGATGATCCACAAGTGAAGCTTCAGAACATAGATTGCATGAGTTGGCCATGACGTACAGCAAAATACCAGCAAGATTTCCCCTTGTGACCGAGTTTTTAATTAATGAACCCTGTTGTGAGTTGCCAATTTATCAAGTGCACCAAATGTGGGTAAAAAACGTGACTTACAAGAGTTGTTTCAGAAGCATTGAGATGTCGTTCACAGGTATGATGCTTTCTTCAGAAGGGAGCTCTTGCAGAAGTATTAAGTACTGTAAAGTAAAATAGAAATAAGGCAGAGAGTCATTAAAAAAAGTTGCACAGATATCATTCAACAAATTAAAACTACACATTTTTTTGAGAAATTCTTTAAAAATTAAATCACACATTACTAGTCCACCACAATCACAAAGGTTTTGGCCTGTAAGGTTGAAGGCATGTCTATATCAGCACATTTCATTGATACGCTGGACAGTCTGGTCAACCATGAATAGGGAGGAGTTTCCCCATCTCAGCCCCAAGACTGTGGAGAAAAGTGGAAAAAATATCTATAAAAGGGGATTTACGCCTAGTCCAGCCATAGGGATATTCGTCATGAAAACACCACTTAAGATCTTTATTCACATCTACCAATTTCCCTTTCCAAGATAATGTCATTGCAAAGCAAAAGATCCTCTGTCTGAGCAGGTCCTGGATGAGGGCAAATTTCCTACAGTTGAATGTGAACAAGACTGAAGCCCTCCTGATTGGTTCGCGCCAGCGCCTCAGCACCTCAGGCTCTCTGGCAGCATCAACCTCCATGGTTGCACAATACAACTCACCAAGCCAGTCAGGAACCCAGGTGTCTTGTTCAACACTCAACTGTCTTTTCTTCCCCACATGCAAGCCATGACCCACTCTGCCTTCCCTCACCTCCGTAACATCACCCAACTCTGCCACTACTTCACCCCTCAGGCCGCTGAAACTCTTGTTCGTGCCTTCATCACCTCCAGGCTCGACTATGCAAATGCCCTGCTTGTCGGCCTTCCCAACTCCTCCCTCCACAGGCTGCAGATAATCCAGAACTCTGCAGCCGGTGTCCTCTCCCGTACCAAGCTCTGTGATCCCATCTCCCCCATTCTCGCCCGACTGCACTGGCTCCCTATCTTTCAGAGGATCCAGTTCAAGATCCTGGTCCTCACCTACAAAGCCCTACATGGCCTCGCCCCACCCTACCTCTGCGACCTCCTAACCCCCTACCAACCCGCCCACTCCCTCCGCTCAGCCGGCTCTGGCCTGCTCCACGTCCCCCGACCCACCCACCCCACCATTGGCGGGAGAGCCTTCAATCACTCTGCCCCCAACCTCTGGAATTCCATCCCCCAGTCACTCCGCCTCGCCCCCTCCTTAGCCTCCTTCAAGTCCCGTCTCAAGACCCTCTTCTTCGACCATGCCATCGGCCACCCCCCTTCCTCTCCCCTCCTTCTCCCCCCGAGCCAAGCTCGGGTCTGAAATGCTGTACACTGTCCAGCGCCTTGGGACGTCCTCCCGACGTGAAAGGCGCTATACAAATGTAATCTTGTTGTTATTGTAATTATGGGTTTCCGCCATTCTGTATTGTAATACCCAGGCTTATACTATATTCACTGGAGATGAGTGGTACTCACCATGTGCAAGTACAAAGACTTTGGGGCCTGGAGATCATGCTCCTGAATCAATACCAGCAGCTTTCTCTGTATATCACCAGGGCGGAAAGACAAAACATACTTCTGTCCCGCTGCAGTGCAACAGCAAAGAAACCGGACAGCATCAAGCAGGAGGACATCATGCTTAGTTAGATTCTCTTCAGCTAAAATGCTCTTTGCTCCTAGAACACATTAGAAATTTATGACTATACTCTAACATTACAACTAACATTTTACTTAACTACCTGAAAACCAGGCTCTTCAAGCACCTTGCATGCTCACTGTTGAAATCTAAACTCATTGCACCATCTTGTACTCTGACTCTTTCCCAGGAACTCAAGAGTGTGGAACTCATCAGGAGCTGTTTACCCCGCCTGGGCCTCCCCTCCATCAGCAGTTAGGACTTCAACTTTTCTGCTCCCACCCTCTCAAACCCTCACTTCACTCCTTCCCTCACTTCCTTCAGGGTTCGTGTCAAGACCTTCCTCTTTGACAGTGCCTTCGGTCATCTTCCCACGCTCCACGCACAAGAGTGTGGAACTCACTTTCCCCTACTTCCTACAAGGTTTTTAAAATAAAAGTTTGATGTCACCTAACCACTTCTTAATGTAATAATAATCCTTGCATTTGATATAGCGCCTTATAATGTCTTCGAGATGTCTCAAAGCACTTCACAGAATATACTGCAATGTGAATTGCATATTTTGTGCGCGAAACACAGCAGCCAATTGCGTACAGCAGTGTACCACAAACAGTCGTGAATTGCGCAACCAAATTATTATTAATTATTGAAGGAATGATTACCCCAGAAAAGCGATCCGCCAATCAACTAACAACCAGGTTCCTTCTTACTGCTAGGTAAACAGAGCTGTGTGGAGTAAGGAAACTTGCCCAACATTTCACCCTCCCGGGAATCAAACCCAGATCTCTCGCTTGCGAGGCGAGTGCTCGAACCACTGAGCTATAGGACTCCACTGCAGGATTTATCTCATCCTCTCCCCTATCCTTTGGAGATGATCCTTGGTGGTGTCCTGAACTATTGGCCTTGATTTCTTCGCCTCAATAAAAAGAAATTCTGAGATTAATCTTGAAAGGTTATTAGAACCAATTAGCTCACAACTACACTTAGCGACTTGTGTACAATTACCCCATGCTACTCTCATTCATTTATTTTTTGTTGCTATTTATAACGAGAGTATGGAATGCCCCACACAGCTTTCATCAGGCAACACCACTCCAGGGGTGAGAAAGCAAGAGCTGAACCACACCCAGGCTTCAGCTGGAAGATAACCTGGCAGTTGCCTGGCAATGTGACTCTTTCTATTCTCATACCATATACAACAACAACAACAAGATTCCATTTATAGAGCGCTTTTCAGGTCGGGAGGACGTCCCAAGGCGCTGTACAGTTGGGTCAGGACCCGAGCAGGGGGGAAATGGTCAGGGGGAGGGAAGGGAGGGAGCGAGGAGGGGGTAGAGAGTCGAGAGGGGAGCTGAACGCACGGTCAAAGAGAAAGGTCTTGAGACCGGCCTTGAAGGAGGAAAGGGAGGAGGCGGCGAAGGCACTGGGGGATAGAGTTCCAGAGCCTAGGGGCTGAGAGGCTGAAGGCCCGGCCACCGATGGTAGGGCGGTTGGGGCGGGGGATGTGGAGCAGACCGGAGCCAGAGGAACGGAGGGTACGGGCAGGTAGGTAGGGGGATAGTAGGTCAGAGAGGTAGGAGGGAGCAAGGCCGTGAATGGCCTTGTAGGTGAGGATGAGGATCTTGAATTCGATTCTCTGGGGGATGGGGAGCCAGTGGAGGCGAGCGAGGGTGGGAGTGATGTGGTCCCGAAGCCTGGTGCGGGACAGTACACGAGCTGCAGAGTTCTGAATGACCTGCAGCTTGTGGAGGGAGGTGGCGGGAAGGCCGGCGAGGAGAGAGTTCCCATAGTCCAGCCTTGAGGTGATAAAGGCGTGGACCAGAGTTTCAGCAGCGTGAGGGGTGAGGTAGTGCCGTAGTCTGGCGACATTCCGGAGGTGATGGAAGGCGGTGCCAGTTGTGGCGCGGATATGAGGGAGAAAGGACAGCTCAGGGTCGAACAGAACCCGAGGTTCCTGACTGGCTTTGAGAGGTGGAGAGTGCAGCCTTGGATGCTAATGTTGTCAGCGCCTGAGGTGCGGAGGCGCTGACGTGAGCCAATCAGGAGGGCCTCAATTTTGTGCACGTTGAGCTGAAGAAAGTTGTCTCTCGTCCAGGACTCGATGTCGGACAGGCAGGCTGTCAGGACATCGGTGGTCGTGGAGTTGAGGGTAGAGGAGGAAAGGTAGAGTTGGGTGTCATCCGCATACATGTGGATGATGTCACCAAGGGGGAGCATGTAGAGGGTGAAGAGGAGGGGACCAAGGACAGAGCCTTGAGGGACACCGCACGAGACAGTGCGGGGGCTGGAGGAAAAACCATTCGTGGAAACAAAGTGAAGACGGTGGGAGAGGTACGGCCTAAAACACTCAAGGACAGGGCCTTGAAGGTTTAGGTGGGAGGTCAAGCGGTGGAGGATAGCAAGGTCGACCGTATCGAATTCTGCCGATAGGTCGAGGAGGACGAGGAGGCAGAGGGAGCCCAGGTCACAGATGATCAGGATGTCATTGGTGACCTTGACCAGGGCAGTTTCTGTGCTATGGGCAGCACGGAAACCCGACTGAAGGGGTTCGAATAATGAATGGGTGGAGAGGAAAGAGCGCAGCTGGGAGGCGACAACTCGTTCCAGGACCTTGGACAGGAAGGGGAGGTTGGAGATGGGCCGGTAGCTTGATAGCTGCGACGCATCAAGGGAGGGTTTTTTCAAGGTGGGAGTGATGGTGGCAGTTTTTAAGGGAATGGGAACAGAGCCAGAGGAGAGGGACAGGTTGACGATGTCTGTGATATGTGGGGCAAGGAGGTGGAGCTGGGAGATAAGGAGTGGAGTGGGGATGGGGTCAAGGGAGCAGGTGGTGGGTTTCAGGGATAGGATGAGTTTGGTGACAGAGGGTGGGGAAACGGGTACGAAAGTGTGTAGGGGAGGATGGGTAGGAGTCGGAGTGTGGGAGGGAGGGGGTGGGGGGTGGGTGGATGTTGGAGGGGAAGTGACCGCGGAGCGAATTCCCTTGATTTTGGATTCAAGGAAATCCAGCATCTCCTCGCAGTGAAGGTTGGAGGAGATGACCTGCGCGGGGTGGCGGGGGGGACGGAGGAGTCGGGATGTGGTAGAAAACAGTAGCCTGGGGTTGTTCTTCGCCTCCAGGATTATCCTGGAATAGAAGGACGATTTGGCCGAGGCTAGAGTGGAGCGGTAGATTTTGAGGAGGTCCAGCCAGATTTGTCGGTGGACCGTTAGGCCATATAGAAGCATCACCGTCGACATCTCAGCAGCAGCCTGGTTGAGTTTGGGAAGTTAGAGGTGTGGACAAAATTGAATCTGCATCCCTCCATTTAGACATCACAGAAACTGCTTATCAGTTACTAAAAAGGACAACTCCTACCTATTCCAACCGTGGAATCTGCCGTGTCACCATAATCACCAGCTTCAAGGTTTCTTCTGTGATCATCACTGAAGATATCCCGGGATCCTTGTTCATTCACTTCCATGAAACTCTCTTCAAAATCATCCCTTGTCTCACTGTCATCATTAGATTTTCTAGAGTGGGCTGCCTGTAAGGAGGACACAATTATTTATCCCCACTTGATCAAGAAATGATCTTTGTGCTTCTAGTTCAGGGAGACTTAGGGAATAATCAAAAATTCACATTGGCTGCTAAAAGAATTCATTTAATTTCTTACCAGTTGTTTGCAAACATCCACAAGGTTATTCATGAAACTTGCAGGGAATAATTGAAGGAAAAGGGAAGCTGAGGTCCTTTTCATCCAGTACTGCTCAAAATACATAGTTATTTGGTTACTTTAAAAGGAAACTTGGCATTTCAAATAATGATTTAGGCTCTTATGAACCGAGTAACAACTTTATGCAAATATTCATTTATTTTGATCTAATCCAAATATAATGAGTGTGATTCTAATGTTTTATCTCATAAACTCTGTGATTCAACAAAACCAAAAAGAAACATTTAGCTAAATTGCACAAAACAATTATAAATTTACAGTTTAGATTCTCAGTACAGCAGTACACTCGTGCTTTCTGACCCACTGAAAAATCTATCTTTCTGGCCCACTGAAACATTGCTCCTGATAAAAATGTGAAGTAAACTAAGTTAAGGATACACACACAAGATGTATTTGCAACATTTACTTTTTTATATTTACTTCTCTTTGTAGTTTATTTAGAATGTAGTTTAAATTTATTTAGAATGTAGTTTAAATACCTTGGAGTGAGAGTGCAAACAGTTTGTGCACAATGTAACCAAGATTCTCAGAGAGGCCAGCTTTGATTCTTCATTGAATTTATTTCTAGCTGTAGAAATGCATTCGCCAGCATCCAGCATAAGAGACTGCAGAGAAGGGAAAAAGAACCAAAGTCTAATCAAAACCATTTAAAGTCAAAGAAAGAGGAAATGTCTGACAAAATGAGAGACGGAGATGGAAATAAAGCCACAGAGACGAACAAAATTGGTCACTCAATCCACGACTATTTGTGGAACACTGCTGTGCGCGATTGGCTGCCTTGTTCCACCCACAAAATATAGTCAATCCACTTTACAATACATTCTGAGAAGCACTTTGAGACGTCTCAATGGCCTGATAAGGCGCTATATCAAATGCAAGAATTATTATTATTATTATGAGAGTCAAAAGAAAGAGAATGGCAGAGAGAGAGGACTCGCATTCTGGTACTATATTGGCAGTATAATGGCTTCTGATGAAACAATGTTTTGGTTAGCACTGGAGCCAATTTGTATTTGCTTGATTATTTACACTGTTTCCTTATCCACAATGGGGCTCATCCCAATTAGTGCAGGTAAGCAGCACAGTACAGTAGCTTTTTGTTGTGAACCACATCAATCGGGAGCTGGCAAAAAGACTCCTCAAACTCACTTCACAGGCAAGGGCCACAGGAGGAAACTTCTGTCAAATCACAATATTCAAATTCAACTCAATGCCAGTGCGCTGACCCACTGCACCATCCACCATTATTATTAAACATCAACTGATTCTTTAAAATGATTTCCCGTATGGATCCAGCAGTGAGATTCTGTTTATGGGAGTTTCACAGCTTATAATAATAATTCTTGTATTTGATGTAGCGCCTTATCACGTTTTCGAGACATCTCAAAGCACTTCACAGAATATACAGTAAAGTGAATTGACTGTATATTTTGTGGGTGAAACGCAAAGAGCCAATTGCCTACAGCAATGTCCCATAAACGGCTGTAGATTGAATGAACAAATTATTATTACTCTTATTTTTTTTCCTACATATTGCTAGGTGAACAGAGGCATGTGGAGTAAGGAAACTTGGCCAGCATTTCATCCTGCTCGGGAATCGCACCCAGATCCCCTCGCTTGTGAAGCGGTGCTCGACTCACTAAAAACTATCAACTATCACACTCGACTATCAAGTTGGAAGTGAACTGGGTTATTCAAGAAATTATATCATTAGAATGCAATCAGCAGAATCAACTTCATTTTCCACCACAAGGACAAGTAATTAAATCCAAACTAGCTGCTCAGGTTCAAAGTGTGTCAGGACACAGAATGCAGTAGCAGACCATAACCCTGAAACAGCATTTTTATACTTTTTTTCTTAAACAGCATACTTTATCTTTCTGATACAGGGTGCATCTACATACCTTAGCTTTCTGAAATAGTGCTGATGTGCACACATCTTCATCGGCAATCACATCAATGTCACAGTAATAGCGGAGGACACCGGTGATGAGGTCTGCACAGCGAACCAGACACTCTGGAGGCACCGCCTGAAAGCAGTATTAGAGCCATCAACCTCAGGTAAGAGCAGCATAGAAATCGAAAGCACTAAACATTCACATCTTATTTCCTCTTCTACCCTGTCCACGCACTTGACTGGATTCTCCATCCTTCGGATGAGATGTTAAACTGGGGTCCATTGTGCCTGTAAAGTGGATTTTAAATATCGCATGGCACTATTCAAAAAGAGAAGGGAGTTTCTCTTGGTGTCCTGGCCCACAATCCCCCAAATGTGCACAACTGGCTGCCACGCTTCTCCCACAAAATACACAGTCACTGCACTTTACAGCGCTTTGAGGCGTCTCAACAACATGATAAAGCGGTATATCAATTACAAGGATCATTGTTAAGTAATTGATTGAAGTTGTGACTCGCAGAAAGTTATTTTCCACTTGAACATGCAGCCACTAATATGACCCAGTGGAAATGAAACCAATTTAGCAACATCCCCCAGATTCTCTCTTTACTCGCCGAGCCTCTTTTGGATTTTTATTTATATCTCCTAGCTTGGATCTGTGAATACATTCAGTCTCATGCAAGACAAGCTTGTTACAAGTTATATTACTCACCTCAGTGGAATGGAGTCGTTCAACCAGGGCTAAGAGATATTCTTCTAGTTTTTCCTTCAATACATGTTTCACGCTTATCCTTGATGTCACAGTTCCCTTGCCCCTAACAGCCACCGCACTACTTGCATAGTTTGGAGTGGCATCGAATGTGGTTTGTAGGAAAAGATGTTCAATCTCCGAGAAGATGATGCCTCCTCGGCTGTCTCGAGCAGGACCCTCTCCTGGTGGCACACTTGGGAAGACAGAAACAGAATCCTAGTTCATTCAAAATGGGAAACAGTAGGACTAACATGATCTGAAAAAAAAATTTATACAGCACCATGATGTTACATCAGCTTAGACAGCAATCCCAGGTGCTGTTTCTCCCTGAAGAAATAACGAGGAGTTTCCTTATCTTTCCGTTTTCCATTCTCTCTCATTGATGGCTTTACATCCTAGGCATTTGTTTCAACATTGCATCAGGTCATGGATATTGAGGCCTATTTTTTCCCATGTGAAAACCAAGTGCAAACCATATGAAGAGACCAAATTACGGGCGCCCTTAAATAAATAATAATAGATAATAATCCTTGCATTTGATATCGCGCTTTTCACGTCTTCTAGACGTCCCAAAGCGCTTCACAGAATATACTGTAAAGTGAATTGACTGTATATTTGTGGGCGAACGCGGCAGCCAATTGCGCACAGCAGTATCCCACAAACAGTCGTAGATTGAAAATGACCAATTTATTATTGTTTTTTGTTTTTGGAGGGATTATTATTAGGCGTGTGGAGTAAGGAAACTTGCCCAAGGTTTTGTCCTGCCTGGAATTGAACTCAGGTCTCTCGCCTGCTTGCAAAGCGAGTGCTCTAAACGCTGAGCTACAGGAAATGTCATTGACTAATGAAAATTGAATCCTTTTTATTGGTTAAGTTCATGACTAAAGGGATCAGTAATCGTTTGCAACTTTGAAATGTCCTCCTGACGTGAAAGGCACTGTTTTTTGGGTCAGCCAGGTGTTTGACACATACAGAAACCCATCACTATGCTTAAGAGTATCCAAACCAAACTGAGAATTCCATGCATCCCACCTACACATGGAAATTCCAGAGATATATTGTTGGAACACACTCACTCCCTGGGGGACGAAACTGCAGACTCGTTCGGCTCAGGAACTTCACTCCCGAGACCGCCAGAGGGTTGGCTTGATTTTGACATCCCGTTTCCAAATACGTCCCCACCCCCCCACCCCATAACGTGCCTGATATGATTCTATCATATATTCCAAATAAAGTGCCTGATATGATTCTATCAGTATGAGGCATGTTATACATCAAATGAAGACTAACAGATCCCACTTGAAACTGGATGAGAAGGTTTTGGTGAGGTTTGAAATTTGTTTGATCTGTTCCACAAGGTCTATAATAAGCAGTTTGTCTCACATAAAGGGAAGATTATCAGTCCATCCTGGGACATCTGAAGGACTTAATGCCCTGTCTATTCTGAGCTCAATGAATACCAGGCGGCTGTACTGCATTAGAGAGAGGGTGCAATATTAAACACATTTGAGCTCCTTAAGCAGCTTACAGTTTTACATTACTCCAGGTTTACCTCTCTGCAGATGAAGACTGAAGGAAAGCCATTCCAATTCTACAATCCTTTAGTGTGAGCCCGACCAGGATCTGCGAGACCAGCTGATTTGGAAAATCCCTATGAAAGTATTTGAGAATTAAGATCATTAAAACAAACAATATTAATAGTAAACAATATGTAATGGAGTTTTCTCCCCCGATTTGTCACTAGTTTTCTCTCCTAAAGTCACTGACTCTCTTTACTGTGTGCATTACCATAAATACTATCAGCATAGAGTTCTTCACTGTAGTGACTATTATTTACATATCAACCTTGAACTCCATCCCCCAGTGCCTTCGCCTTGCTTCCTCCCTTTCCTCCTTCAAGGCCAGTCTCAAAACCTTTCTCTTTGACCGAGCCTTCAGCTCCCCTCTCGACTCTTTTCCCCCTCCTCGCTCCCTCCCTTCCCTCCCCTCACCCTGACCATCTCCCCCCTGCTCGGGTCATGACCCAACTGAGCAGCGCCTTGGGACGTCCTCCTGACGTGAAAGGCGCTTTATAAATGGAAGCTTGTTGTTGTTGTTGTTGTTGATTGTGAGCATATTTAACTGTTGGAAGGGAGGAGCAAAGAGAGGAAATTGTAGTTGAATCAACTGTATATTTACTCCAAATCCATCTCCAGTAAGGTAACAAACTGGAGAAAATCATTGCTAACTTTCCAATTCCTAAATTAAGAGGCAGGAGTCAATCGTAGTGCATGCGGAATAGACTCGAAGAGTTTGGGGGAGGGGTGGGGAGGAGAAAAGAGATCAAGTCAGCATCTTTTCTGATCTGTATGACTCAACGTTTGACTGAATACACTTAATGAGCTTTGCGGGGAGCCTGATGAACACTTTGTTAGTTTGATTCAGTGACATTTAGCAAGGGATAATAATAATAATCCTTGCATTTGATATAGCGCCTTATCATGTCTTCGAAATGTCTCAAAGCACTTCATAGAATATACTACAAAGTGAACTGACGTGTATTTTGTAGGCAAAACGAATTAACATCTCAGATAAAAGC
The DNA here is from genome assembly GCF_018977255.1 of Callorhinchus milii. Taxonomy (NCBI): domain Eukaryota; kingdom Metazoa; phylum Chordata; class Chondrichthyes; order Chimaeriformes; family Callorhinchidae; genus Callorhinchus; species Callorhinchus milii. The sequence continues at coordinate 65,153,046 of NW_024704745.1, read as the reverse complement.
TGTTCAACATGAGAAAATTGGCACTTATTTAAAATCCTCTTATAGAATGCTTTCTAACAGTAGGTTTAAAAAGCATAACAACAACCCTTGCATAAACTGGATATAGTTCAGCACATAGGCAACGGTAAATTTTAATCATAGGTAAAGCTGTTATTTTGTGAAGTTATGGATAAAGTGCTGGGATAAAGCAATATTCTTGATTCATTTTACTGTAGGGCGAAATTCACGTTGCTCTGCTTAAACAATCGTAAACTCAGAATAGCACTCCCTCCATATCAATTATAAAGTTGAGTTACACCCATTAGGAATTTGGTTGGCTGGACCCCAAACTCACTTCATTTAGGAATCTTACAGCTGCAGAGGAAGCTCCCACAACATCCCTGATTCTGCATTTCAAACCAGGCCCTACAGTAAAAGGACAGTCTGCCATCATAAACACCAACATTAATTCAAAAAAACTGAACAAGCTGGGCTTGTATTTCTTGCCGATGCCAACTAGAGAATTGTTATTTAGTAGGTAGGACCCCAGCCTCGCGTTTTCAACACCATTGCATACCAACCTGCTGACAACAGACGGAAGCTCTGCATTTTCCTCCATGTCCTCCTCTGGGCAATACGTCAATAACCACCTCATTATTGCCTCACGGAGAGGTTGTGTCCCATTATCATCTGCACTGTACTCGCCAATTCCTTCCATCAGTTCCGGCAGGGTGTATTTTATCAATGCCTGCAAGAGGCATTCAGCCGCAGCACTGAAGAATACAAAAGGAGCATGAGCCAAAAATATTCATTTGCCAGCAGTCTATCACATTGACAACCTACATTCCAAACAAGCTAAATCTTCCAAAGCCATACTTGTTTCCAGACAGTTCTCAATATTTGTGATTTGATGTGAACTCTTTTTCAGTTCATTCACTGTAGAAAAAACAACAGCAAAACGTTGTACCCACTGCATTCCATCCTCTCCCTCCCCATTCAATGTGCACAAGGAAAGAACTACAGAAAGTACTCACCATCTGGAATACATTAAACACCGGATAACTCGTCACTCTAAGAGGCGCTCAGTGGCAAGTTATCCAGAGTGGTGAGGTAGGCATATATTATATATGTATATATATATCTATAATACATAAAAATAAATGCAGCTGGGATATTGACAGCATGATGACTTAAATGGTAGTGACAAGTTAAGCCAGGGTTGAATTATCAGGAATTTCTTGTAGCTTTCAATTTAAATACCCAAAGCCAGCTTCAAGTATTCACAGTCAGGCTAGATACTGGTCTTGGCCTTTCAGCTACCCTATTCTTTCATCCTTATGCTGGTGTTTAGTTTAAGCAGAAGCCCGAGAACAATTAGGCTCCCTATACTTCAGGCGTAAAATGGGAGAAAGGAGGGAAAATCATTTGAAATATTAATATATAAATAATTTACCTACAAAACAATCACTCCATTTGGCAATAAACTCTAAGATGTATAGACATTATAAGCCGTATATCCAATGCAAGGATTAGAATTCCCGTAGGTTGCTGAGAACACTGAATTGTTCTAGTTTTGAAGGAAGTGCGACTCACCTGGATGGTTTACATGTGGATCCTGAAAAGATTTTCCAGAAATCTTTGTCTGGGACAGTCAGGCCTCCCTGAAGAATGGCCCCCAACAGCCAAAAGCCACGAATCTCAGTCTGTTGGGAGCTAATGCACCGAAGTGTAATGATCCAGATCTTGGCCCAGAGTTTCTGCAGGTCGAGCCTCTGTGCAGGTCTCAGGTCTGACTTGAGTTGCTGGCATGTGGCCATTTCACTGAGACACCACAGCACATAAGGAGTCCTTTCTCCACGTCTCTGCTGGGAAAGGATCTGGTGCAATACAGTCAGAATGGGAACAAGCTCGCAGGATGGCACCCCTGAGGGATACTTTGCAATCAAAGTTGTGGTGATCTGTAACCTTGAAAATAACCCATAAAGATATTCAGTGCATTAAATTTCTGTGTGCTTTTAAATCAAAATATTTGATCAAATAAACATTAGATTAAATAAAATGAAAAGTAACCAAGTTCAATGTGAAACCACCGATCAGATTTTCTTACCGATACCTTCAGAGTTTAATATGCTCTTATTATTAAATGCAAGGATTAGCTTTAGCTTGTTAAACTTCAGTAGCAACCCAAAGAACCATTATATTTCGGGCTTGCAAGCTCTTGCCAACCTACACCTAATACCGTACTCCCTCGCAAAAAGTAAGTATGATCAGTCCCTCAAGGGAGAGTTCACATTCCATTCCAGACACAGGGAACTTTCCATGTGTTGATGGCATACATATGTGGAACTCTCAGTCTACGTTTAGATACTCTTAAGCATGGGGATAGGTTTCCACATGTGTCATACATCTGGCTGGCCAACAAAATAAATTGGTGGAAACGAGAAATGGAGTTTTTGGATAAGCTCCTTATAACCAAAAAAAACAGTACTGGGGAAGTTTCTATTTTTTTTAAACAAATCGAACCTACCACGGTATCATATCAAAGTCACTTTGGGATTTTTGTAGATTTTCTCGTATCACTTCCCATCCCAGTTCAATACGCCGACGCTTGCTTGGTGTCCCCTGAGGAGAGGCGCTTTGAGTAGAATCAATCTCCATTACTGACTGCACAAAGACTCTGGTGTCCTGATTGAACAACTGAAAAGCAAAAGGAAAGTCATTTCATTATAGTGCAGTGTGGAAAGATTTCACTTAAGTCATCTACGGAAAAGCATAAAAATGATTGCTTGATCAAGGAGTTAGAATTTTAATTTTATTTGGACAGCCTGGTGTCTGACACATGTGGAAACCCATTGCCATAACTTAAGAATATCCAAACCAGACTGAGTTCCACATTCGCCCACAAAATAAAGTCAATCTACTTTATGGTGTATTCTGTGATCACCCAGAACTCTGCACTCGTGTCCTCTCCCGCACCAGGCTCCGTGACCCCATTACCCTCACCCTCGTCTGGCTCCACATTCCTCAAAGGATAGAATTCAAAATCCTCTTCCTCACTTTCAAGACCCTCCACAGACCTTGCCCCCTCCGACCTTACCACTCTGACTTGCTAACTCCCTATCAACCTGTCCACTCCCTCCGTTCACCAAGCTCCGGCCTGCTCCATTACTCCCGCCCGACCTACCATCAGCGGCCAGGCTTTCAGCCTCTCTGCCCCCACCCTTTGGAACTCCATCCCAATCCCCGTTTAGAAGGTTTCTGAAAGCAGGAAGAGAGGAAGCAGGTAAAATTATTTTGGAAAAGAATTCTGGAAGGCAGGATATGAATCAACTAAAGCTTCAGTTTCCAATGGTAGTGAGAGTAAGAATGAACAGCAAACTGCAGTCAAAAGACCAGAGGATGCAGGCAGGTGAAGATTGTTTACTTGGCGTGGAATGAAGCTGTTGAACAAGATAACAATAATAATTACATTTGATAGAGTGCCTTTCACATTGAACGTTGATCTCAAAGAGCTTCACAGGAATCATGGTAAAGTGTAATCACTGTGCATTTTGTACGTGAATGCAGCAGCCAACTTGTGGTGTAACACAAGCAGCTATGAAGTGATTTTTAAAAAAATGTTTTAACTGGATATGCATAAAGCATTGCCAAGTAAGTGAATACTCCCAGCAATAATGAATAGAAAGGTGAAGCAGCCAAGTATTTCCAAATTAATATAATTCTGGATTTTCAAATAGTAGGGGAACAGTCAAAGAAGCTAAGAATTGTTATGCCAAGTTACTTTAAGGTCAATACTGGTTTCCAATATAAACATAACACAGTAGAAGTCAGAGACTTCAGGGAGAAGGGAAGAGGAAAAAATGAGTAAATGGTTTACATACATATCAGGAATAATCTTTCAGGTTCAGATTTGAACGATCCTGAACTCTACCCCGTCTAAAGGACACTATATAAAATGCAAGTTGTTCTTGTACTTGTTATTAATCATGGCAGAGATATCAGGGCTACAAATCCTCTTGATGTTTAATAGCTGCTTTACCTGATGGCAGATATCAGCAGCCAGATCGATCAAGTTGTCCTTGACAGCCACATGGCGCGATCCCGCGGAGTACTTGCCTCTGCTCCCTATGTGGTTCACTTCACTGACCAGAGTATCATATAGATTGTAAAGCAGGGACTGCCACTTTGGCCAGTCAGCTGCAAAGGCACCTGTTACAGTAGGCAAACCACAGAACACATTTCAAAAAGGCATATTTTGCAGATGAGAAACTTTGTACCAATTGATGTATAAAACACTGAGACCCTTCTAGGTCTTGCTTGATAAACATGCCAAAGATTCTCAGCAAAAATATACCATTTACAGTGGGAGAAATCCAATTATGCAATCAGAATATTAATCAGAATAATCAATACAGAGACTAATGACAGACCAGTGGAGCATGAGATATCACTCACTAAAGCTCCATCCTAATTTTAAACTTTGAAGAGAAGGCTTGTTTCTATTTTTACTGGGGCCATTTTGAGGGCTCTCAGCCATTCTGGGCCCTCTGCAGTGGATGATTCTCCTAATCACTGTTCAGGAGAATGGTCTCTGGAAATCTGACAAAAATCTGAATGCGCGAAATGCAAAGCAGATTGATCAGACATCTGAAAAAAAGGAAAATGTAGGTGTGATCCTTCATGGGGTCAGACTCAACTCCTATCTTGCTCATTCAGCTGCTGATCAACCTGCTGTAGATTTCCAGGAGAATGCTAAAAATTGGCACATATTCTGCATAACCTGAGCACAAGTACAATATAAACGGAAAATCTAGTTCAAGACAGGACAGGGATGAGGGCATTTAGGAGGAAAAACAGCCTGGGTTGGGAGTAGCAGGCAGTGTGCAAACAGAGACTGAGTGGACAATCAGGGAGTCAGCGGGGCTTGGTCAGTCCCCTGGCATGGGTCGTGGAAAAGAAAGAGGCTGCAACAGCCAACTGAGGATTCCTGCTAATCCATCTACATACCTTTCTCCTGACTTCTGGCTCCTTTTGGGTGATGGGCATGAAGTTGCAATCGAAAAAATTCAACGATTTCCTCCTTCAGTGAATCCTGGGGCCGCTTCTGGGTCCAAATATACAGCAATGTTGGGAAGATCTCCTCCCCCAGTTTGCACAAACGGATACGACAGTTCATAGCACACACGTTCAGAAAGACATTGAGGGCTGCCATGATGTGCTCCAAAACAGCGAAAACCTGCTCCTGCCTGTATTACAAAATAGCAAAATTACATTTGTATAGGGTCTTTCATGTCAGGTGGACGTCCCAAGGCACTGGACAGACAGAGTTTCGGAACCGAGCTGGGTGTCAGGGAGTGTGGAGGGCAGGGGCGGAAACAACATATGGAAAGGTACTGAAATGTTCTCTTCCAGCTCTTATCCACTACAGGAAAACCTTTTATTTTTATGTGTGAACATTCTTGGTGGACGCCATCATACTACGTGCCCACAGCTTCCTTTACCAAAGTTTCCTAATCATTAGTTTTGTTACGAGGATGCATGCACACAAAACACATAGTCACTGCACCTTACAGTCTGGGATGTCCTCTCAACATGAAAGGCGCTACACCAAATGTAAGGTTTATTATTATTATGCTTGTTTGCTCCTCTATGCTAATCAACCAATGGACTCACATTAAGCTGGGCTATATCCAAGACCCTTTTCAATGTTGTCAAATCAAGTTGTAACAAATTGGAAAATTCGGAATACAGATTGGAACTGGAAATCATCTTCAAACTGAATAGTCAACACACAGAAATGAAGGCAAGGAAATCCCCCCTTCCCACTATCCAAAACTGGGCACTTTTCTATTGAACTTTTCACAAAGATGAATGCATTCTACAGAGATTATTAGTTTGTTCAATGTTTACAAAGAATAATTTCAACATAAATCTTAAGCAGGAATTTTTTTACTACTTTAAATAAAGTTAAAGCTAAAAAATACTTAAATAAAGCTAAAAATATTTGAAAATAAAGAGGCATTATTACATTTATAAAAAAATGTTGAGAGATAAAAGGTATGCAGCATCAAATTTGTGTTAATAATTGATCTATGGACGAATACTCTACCTTGCACTTTGCATTGCTTTTGAAAAAAACTCAAACAGTTTGGACGTCAGGCCCTTGGACTGGATACAGCAGCCTCTGACGAGAGTATGAATTATTCTGGCCACAAGGACGCGGTTGGTATTTCCAGATGGCTTCAGATGCATCTTGAAGTATAAGGTTATTAAATCTGGAAGTCAAATGGAGATTGCTTTTCAATAAATTCCACAGCACATTTTATTGATTTATTCTAACTATTTATATCTGCACAGTGGTATGTTGGTTCATGTTGTTAAGCTACACTAGAGTTTTTTTACAACAACAAATTATATTTCTATAGTGCCTTTCACGTCAGGAGGACATCCCAAGGTGCTAGACAGTTAGGGACCTGCACCCAAGCTAGTGGGTGGGACCAGGAGGGGTGAAGGGCGGGGAGGGTAGGGGTAAGAGGGTGACCGAAGGCACGGTCGAAGAGGAGGGTCTTGAGACGGATCTTCATTTTGTTTCCACAAACGGCTTTTCCTCCAGCCCCCGCACTGTCTCGTGCGGTGTCCCTCAGGGCTCTGTCCTCGGTCCCCTCCTCTTCACCCTCTATACGCTCCCGCTTGGTGACATCATCCGCAGACATGGGGTTAACTTCCACATGTATGCGGATGACACCCAACTCTACCTTTCCTCCTCTACCCTCAACTCCACGACCACCGATGTCCTGACAGCCTGCCTGTCCGACATCGAGTCCTGGACGAGAGATAACTTTCTTCAGCTCAACGTGCGCAAAACTGAGGCCCTCCTGATTGGCTCACGTCAGCGCCTCCGCACCTCAGGCGCTGGCAGCATCAGCATCCAAGGCTGCACTCTCCACCTCTCAAAGCCGTCAGGAACCTCGGGGTTCTGTTCGACCCTGAGCTGTCCTTTCTTCCTCATATCCGTACCACAACTGGCACCGCCTTCCATCACCTCCGGAATATCACCAGACTACGGCACTACCTCACCCCTCACGCTGCTGAAACTCTGGTGCACACCTTTATCACCTCAAGGCTGGACTATGGGAACTCTCTCCTCGCCGGCCTTCCCGGCACCTCCCTCCACAAGCTGCAGGTCATTCAGAACTCTGCAGCTCGTGTACTGTCCCGCACCAGGCATCGCGACCATATCACTCCCACCCTCGCTCGCCTCCACTGGCTCCCCATCCCCCAGAGGATCAAATTCAAGATCCTCATTTACAAGGCCATTCACGGCCTTGCTCCCTCCTACCTCTCCGACCTACTATCCCCCTACCTACCTGCCCGTACCCTCCGTTCCTCTGGCTCCGGTCTGCTCCACATCCCCCGCCCCAACCGCCCTACCATCGGTGGCCGGGCCTTCAGCCTCTCAGCCCCGAGGCTCTGGAACTCCATCCCCCAGTGCCTTCGCCGCCTCCTCCCTTTCCTCCTTCAAGGCCGGTCTCAAGACCTTTCTCTTTGACTGTGCCTTCAGCTCCCCTCTCGAGTCTCTACCCCCTCCTCGCTCCCTCCCTTCCCTTCCCCCACCCTGACCATTTCCCCTTTGCTCGGGTCCCAACCCAACTGTCCAGTGCCTTGGGACGTCCTCCCAACGTGAAAGGCGCTCTATAAATTAAATCTTGTTGTTGTTGTTGTTAAAGGAGGCAAGGAAGGGGGTGAGGCAGAGAGTCTGGGGAAGGAGTTCCAAAGGGTGGGGGCAGGGAGGCTGAAGGCCCATCCAGCAATGGTAGGGCGGGCAAGGAGGGGGACATGGAGCAGGCTGGAGCTCGCAGGCAGATTGGTAGGGGGTTAGGAAGTCACAGAAGTAGAGAGGAGCGAGGCCATGGAGGGCTTTGAAGGTGAGGACTAGGATCTTGAATTGTATAGTCTGAATCATGGGAGGATGGGGGTGATAGGGTCGCAGCGCCTGGTGCAGGAGAGGACACAGGCAGCAGAATTCTGGATGATCTGCAGCCTGTGGAGGGAGGAGTTGGTGAGGCTGACAAGCAGGCAGTTTGCGTAGTCGAGCCTGGATGTGATGAATGCGTGGATGAGGGTCTCGGCGGCGTGGGGTGAGAGACATTAGTGGAACCGGGCAATGTTACGGAGGTGGGGAAAGGTGGAGCGGGTCATGGCATGGATGTGGGGGATGAAGGACATTTGAGGGTCGAACAGGACCCCGAAGTTCCGTCTTGGCTCTGTGAGGTGTAGAGTGCGTCCACGAAGGGTGGTCCTGTCAGTGGCCAAGGCATATTCAAATACACCCACAGCTTTCTAACCCAGAAGGCAAAAGTACCACCAACTAAGCCTGATCAACACTTGTGGTCTAACCACTACTAGACTCCAGCAGTACTGCAACACACACTCTGGGGTCCCCAAACCTTGGCTCTTGCCAACCTGAGCCTAATACTTTCCAGAATTAGGTAAGCAGGATGCGTCGCTCCAGGGAGAGAGTGCGCATTCCATTCCAACAATCTTTTTCTGGAATTTCAATGTGTGTGTGAGATGTATGGAATTCTCAGCTTGGTTTGATACTCATAAACATGGGTTTCTGCGTGTGTCAGACACCTGGCTGACCAAACATAAATCATTAAGATAATTTCCTGATCAAGGGTACACCTGTAGCTTTCCAGCCCAGAGGCAAAAGGACCACCAATTTAGCCTGATCAACACTTGTGATCTAACATTACTAGTTATTTTTGACATCCTCCCTCCTATTTCGATCAGCCTTGGATCTCCACCTTTCGATTAATTTGCGCAATAATAACACAAGAGTTCCATAAATTCAGTAAAATTAAAAGACATGTACCTGACCACTGTTCTTGGGAAATTTCACACCAATATTTTCTGACAGAGAGCATATCCTTCAGCAGAATGCTACTATAGTCTGTTCCATAGGCAGCACAGCTAAATTTATCCTGCAGAATATCCATGATGTGTTTCAACAGGTCCTGGCATTTCAGCCGTGGTCCTCCTATGTAAGACAATTTGGTGAGTGAATAGCAGTAAATAAGACCAAGACCAAAAAATAATTTCTTAACATTCTCTCCTGACGGCACAAGTTAAATTAAGTAAAATTCTACAGGTACCATCAGCTCTGATACCCCAAATGCATCCAGAATCTAGCAAATTCTTGAATTTAGCCTTAATTTTTAGAGCCAGTTTTCTGTTAAATTCTTTTGTAGAGCTAATCAAACCGTAAACAAAAATAAAATAACCTGTTTTCTGACTGAGAGAATATTCTTCAACATATAATAATAATAATCCTTGCATTTGATATAGCGCTTTTCACGTCTTCTAGACGTCTCAAAGCGCTTCACAGAATAAGAATAATAATCCTTGCATTTGATATAGCGCTTTTCACGTCGGGAGGACGTCCCAAAGCGCTTCACAGAACACACTGTAAAGTGAATTGACTGTATATATGTGGGCGAACGCGGCAGCCAACTGCGCACAGCAATGTCCCACAAACAGTCATAGATTGAAAATGACCAATTTATTATTCTTTTTGTTTTTTTGGAGGGATTATTAGGTGTGTGGAGTAAGGAAACTTGCCCATGGTTTCGCCCTGCCTGGAATAGACTGTAAAGTTAATTGACGATACATTTGTGGGCGAAATGGGGCAGCCAATTGGGCACAGCAGTGTCCCACAAACAATCGTGGATTGAAAATGACCAATTTTTTTTTGAGGGATTATTATCAGGCGTGTGGAGTAAGAAAACTTGCCTAAGGTTTCACCCTGCCGGGTATCAAACCCAGGTTTCTCGCTTGCAAACCGAGCGCTCTAACCACTGAGCTACAGGACTCCACATTGTGGCAGTCTGTTCCATAGGCAGCATATCTAAATTTATCTTGCACAGAAGGGCCGAGAGTACAACAAAAATAAAGCTGAAACATATGAAGTGTCACATATGTGCATTTTGGAGACTAGCCGGTCAGCCCAATGGGTAAAGGCACTGCTGTTGTGACATTAAGTTATTCAGAATTATGGTTTTGTTGTTAGTTGATACAACAAGTGGTTAAGAATTGGTCTTTGTCCTACTGAATTTTGGAGAGGGAAATATTATCAGCCAAGGTTCCCGCATCAGTGAACCTGCTGCAAAATATATTTGTTTGTGTACAGTGCTACATTAAATGCAAGGATTATTACTTATTGGATTTGGATAGAATCAAGCCCGCCTGTGTTGAAGCAGTTGGCATTTAATGTTTTCGCAGCATAATGAAATTACTGCACTGAGCTCCCCATTAGCCTGTTCTGATGCAGAATTAGGGCACACAGACCAGACGATCGCAGATTTTTTTGGCTTTTTTTTAAAAAGGAATTATTTTAAAAAAAGCCTCAGTCTTGTTGCAGTTCAATTGTAGAAAGTTAGCTCTCATCCAGGACTCATCCAGATAGACATTCTGTCAGGACAGCAGTGGTCCTGGTGTCAAGGGTAGAAGCTGAGAGATAAAATTGGGTGTCATCCGCATACATGTGGAGATTGACCCCATGTCCGCAGATGATGTCACCAAGTGGGAGAATCTAGATATTGAAAAGGAGGGGACCAATGACAGAGCCCTGAGGAACTCCGCACGAGATAGTGCGGGGGCTAGAGAAGCTGTTTGTGTAGATGAAGTGGAGACTGTGTGAGAGGTAGGATCTGAACCATTTAAGGACAGAACCATGAAGGTTGAGGTGAGGAGAGGCGTTGGAGGAGGATAGAGTGGTCAACGTCACAGTGCGGGGGGCTAGAGGAAAAGCCATTGGTGGCCACAAAATGCAGATGGTGAGGAAGGTAGGATTGGAACCAGGTAAGAATAAAACCAGTTAGTAGGGGGTAAGGAGGTGGAGCTGGGAGGCGAGTAGGGATGGGGTCAAGAGATCAGGTGGTGGGTTTCATACAGGAAATGATGGAGTGAACAGAGGTCAAAAATGTGGGGGGGGGGGGGGGGAAACAGGGTGCCGGTAGAGGGGCTAGAGATTGCAGAGCCGAGCCCCTCGACTTTGGACTCAAGAAAATCCATCATCTCCTCGCATTTGGTGTTGGAGAAGAGGATAGCAGAGGCATAGGAGAGTGGATGGAGGAGTTGGTTTATGGTAGAAAAGAGGAGTTTGTGGTTGTCCTTAGTTTACACAATGATTTTGAATAGAAAAAGGATAGCAAGAAATTTGAGTAAAAAAATACTGTATTTATAAACGGTCTAGTTGTATCCGTTGCTGCTACACTTGCATCCAAAGGATCCAATGCGGAATGTAGATGGACAGACAGACACACATTTCATCTTTACCTATACTGATCTGAGAGGACTACTTTTGGGAGGACTCAGTGGGAGGACTCAGAGCTTTAAAAATGTAATTTTGTTTTTGTTGCCATGGCTTAGCTTCATCTGTGTTCTTTACTTTTTCCCGCCGCCGCTTGGCTACGTGCGTTCTCTGTGACGCAGGATGTCGCAGTGCCACCGTCAGCCGGCACCAGATATAACTGCAATGTGTGCATACATACATAGGTGGTCTGTGATACACGATACCGCAGCGCCACTTTGACTCGGCGGCCACCAGGTGTAACTGCAGTGAAAAACGCAAAACTGATAATAACTCATGAATGATAGGAGATACCCGAAAACAAATATGCCCATGTCACTCCCAGTTGCAAGACCTTTCCAATGAGATATAAATCATGTCTCTATGTCAATCGGTTATTGAAATCCTTCTTGAAGCACAGACAGACATTGTTGTTTTATTAAGTATAGAAAATACAAGATTACTCAGTAACAAAAACTTCCAAAACTTCACTCAATACTCACTTTTATTCGCCCATCTGATAAAGTATTTTAACAGACTGCTGATCTCCTGCATCTTCTTCTGCCGGTTGGCTTGGGTAGCAGCTGACAAGCTGACTTTGGCTGCCTGAAGACATTCCGTCTCTTTTTGGATATACCTCTGTAAAGACCTGGAACACAAGCATTTTGTGGAATAGAAAGAAAAATTCTAGAACTGTAGAAAATACATTAGTACAGTGAAATTATTTAAAAAAAACATTAAAATATTTAACAGATATTTAAAATATTTGTCAGATAAATATTTGACAAACTGCTTAACCAGACAACTCTTGAAAATAAAATAATATTTTGCCATATGAAAGTTAGAGCATTGGACCAATTAATTTGATATTTCCAAAAAGGGGCAAAGGAAATGATAACGCCATGTTTTGTTTTAACATGGAGGTATGAGGTACGCATTGCAATGGGGTTGCTCCGTACTATAATACAGCACTTGTAGCCAAAGAATCTTAAAAGGGCATTGATAAGGAGAGCACACAACTACAAATTGCAGTACTTAATTAGGCACTTTTGCACTGAGGGTATTTGAGAACTTTTACCTAAAAACAGTATCCCAGTTTAACTGCTTTGAATGTCTCGACTCAGAATTTCGATCCAACTGCTCTATCGTTTCCGGTGTCCGAATAAGTCGTCTGAATTTATCAACTTCTTTCTAGAAATCAAAGAAAGTTGAATAGATGAGAATGGTAGAAATCTGACATTTCCAATCTACAAAGTACACTTGCATTAAACCTTTAGGACAACTACTACTGGGATGTTCGTCTTAATATTTAGAAGATTGACACAGTGAAACAAGATCAAAAGACATGTGAGAGAAACGTTTTGGTTTCAAGCAGTGCGAGCGACAGACCATATAACAATCATTTCATTTGATATAGTTCCTTTTCACAATATTATGTCTCAGGATTCACTGAAGTGTCGTGACCATCTATTTGCAGGCATGTGTCAACTATATTTCAATAGCAGTTTTTTTTAAGGATATTTGTTTTGCCACTCTCTAAAGTTGGTTGACTTTTAAAAAAATGTCAAATCCTGTCTCCAGCAGTAAGTTGCTGAATAGCGATCTATTACCTGGTTATTGTTTTCCAACCCAGTGATATGAAGACCAATATTTTCCAACCCAGAGATAATGAGGCCAATTATAATAATCCTTGCATTTGATATAGCAACTTATCACGTCTTCGAGAAGTCTCATAGCACTTCAGAATAATAATAATAATCCTTGCATTTGATATAGCGCTTTTCACGTCAGGAGGACGTCCCAAAGCACTTCACAGAACACACTGTAAAGTGATTTAACTGTATATTCTGTGGGCAAAATGCAACAGCCAATTGTGCACAGCAGTGTCCCACATACAGTCGTAGATTGAGCAACCAAATTATTTTTATAATTTATTTTGAAGGAATCATTACTCCCAGAAAAGCAATCCGCCAATCAAATAACAACTGGGTTCCTACTCACTGCTAGGTAAACGGAGACGTGTGGAGTAAGGAAACTTGTCCAAAGTTTCGCCCTGCCTGGAATCGAACCCAGGTCCTCGCTTGCGAGGCGAGCGCTCTAACCACTAAGCTACAGGACTCCACTACTCAGTTTACTGCTATCCAAGCAGAGATCAGCTAACTCAGCACAGATCAGGGATCAAATCTGGAACTGAAGATGCTTAAACACTCATTAGGTATACTTGTTAAACCTAAGAGAGTAAGTTACATGAAGCACCAGGGCAACTTAAATAGGAGCTTAGGCCAAACCAGGAATATAACTGCTGACCCTCCCAATAGGATGACCTGCTTTTTTAAAACATTAAGAAACAAAAGTTGAATAATAGAAAGAACCTAGCAATGATGTTGATAAATAACTAAAGGTTTCTGCGCTTTTTATTTCCCTTAACTTATGAATGGCTCCTGTGCTGGTCAGTAAGTTTTGGTAAGTCATATGAATTGCAACATTTGTTTTATTATTACCTTTCTCTCTGCAGCTTTTTCACTTTCAAACTGCCGACAGCATAGGAGGAGCTCATGAAGAACAAGGCTCATGGTTCCTACAGAAATTTGCTGTTAATTCTGCAAAATGAAAATTAGATACAGTAAAGACTGTGTACAATTACATGGATTTTTTAACAGTCTTTGGCACAGTTCTTTTGTGATGGTGGCATGCAGGTTTGAACTTATGATTCTTTCTCAAACCAAGCGCTTCCTCATTGAAAGACAGGAGACAGTAGCGTCTGATTCGACAGACAGCAGCTCTGACAATGCAACACCGCATTGAATATTGAACTCTCAAATCTTCTGATTTAGATGCGAGATTGTTACCAGTTGATCCAAGTTGACACAACATAAGTGTTTATCAACAGCACTTCGTCAGCGACAGCTGCCATTCTACACTGAGCTCAACGCCCAACATAGGCCTTGAACCCACAACTGTCTGACCCAAGCCAAATGTGAATCTGGCTGACGTAATAGTGTCCACCAAAATGAAATTCAATTTGAATGATTGAAATTGATAAAAACAACAACTTGCATCTATGTAGCACCTGCATGCGGGGTAGCGTCCCGGAGCACTTGACAGTGGCGGAGTCTGACCCAGAGCCAGCGGGAAAGGGAGGGGGGAGATGACCGTAAGCCTGATCCAAAAGGAAGGTCTTCAGGCAGGATTTGAAAATGGGGAAGGAGGGGGCAATGCGGAGGAACTGAGGGAAAGTTCCAGAGTTTTGGTGCGTTGTGGCCAAAGGCACAGCATCATCAACCTCTTCTTACAGACTGGGCTGGTTAGCAGTCCAGTGGTTACTACTGCTCCTCCTTCTCCCCCGAGTCCTCCGCTCCACCCTCGGCGGCCGTGCCTTCAGCCACTACGCCCCGAGGCTCTGGAACTCCCTTCCTCACTCCCTTCGCCTCGCCCCCTCTCTTCCTATTTTCAGATCTCGGCTGAAGACCTTTCTTTTCGACTGTGCCTTTGGTCACCTTCCTCCCCCTCCCCCTTGGCTCGGCCCCGGGATCCGTTACTGTGAAGCGCTCTGAGACGCCGCCCGGCGTGGAGGGCGCTACGTAAATCCAAGTTGTTGCTCAATTACAGACTAGGATGGTTATAGTAATATTAATAATAATCCTTGCATTTGCTACAGCACTATGTACGTCTTTGAGACGTCTCAAAGCGCTTCGCGGAACATACTGTAAAGTGAATTGACTGCAAATTTTGCGGGCGAAACACTCAGCAGCCAATTGCGCACAGCAAGTGTCCCACAAACCGTCGCGGACTGAGTGACCAAATTGTGAGTGTTGTTTTCATTCAGGGATTATCAGCCCCGGAAAAGCGATCCGCCAACCGGCTAACAACCGGGTTCCTACCTACAGCGAAGGCAAACGGAGAAGTGCGGAGTAAGGAAACGCGCCCAACGTTTGGCCCTGTGGGCGGGAAATCGAACCCGGGTGTCTCGCTTGCGACCGCTGAGCTGCAGGACTCCGCCAGTACAGAGTCCAGTGTTCACTCAGTTACAGATGTTAGCATTAACGCATTAAAATCAAGAATTATGATTGTTGTTGTTGTTGTTGTTGTGCAGACCCGGGCTCTGACCCGCTGCTGCTGCTGCTGCTGCTGTCGGTGCACAGTCAGACACGCACTGGGGGCGTGGCCTATGCCGCCCACGCGCTCCGGGCCGCGCGGCCGTTAACCGTCACCCCCCCACCACCCCCTCCCCCGCGGGTGCCTCGCGCCGCACGTGCGCGCGGGAGTCGCGGGTCGTTCCCTCAACTCGCACCGCGAACACTCTCTCTCTCTGCCGTAGACGCATATGTTAGCGTTGTAATCCCGCAGCGCCCTCAGAAAATCCACCAAACTTCCTGTCCAATTCGTCCCCCGTCCCCTCCCGTCTCCACGAGCGCTTTTTGTTCCATCGTCGGCGAAAACAAAACCGCAAACATAACGAGACCCCTCCCCACCCCCCACCCGGGCTCGTCACCGAACAAACGTTAAACGTCCATAAACACTGTTGTTGTTGTGTGTGAGTGTGCGCGCGCGTGTTTATAAACGGTAAAGAAACCAACCCACCTGCGAACGGTTGGTCTCGGCTTCACCCCGACCGCCCGCCCGCCCCCTTAAAGCGACGCGCCTGCGCCAAATAACGCCATGCCCGCCGGGAGCTGTAGTCTCTGTCTGACCCGCCGGCAGTTCCAACGGTTCGGGCGAGTCTCCTACAAGTCCCAGAGGTCACCGCGCGCTCCCCTCGGAAGTGGAATGCAGGGCGAGTCGTAACGCGATTTTCACGCGCCATTTTTCGGGGTCAGTGACGGCGGCTCCGGGGATGTGTTTGTGACGAGAGATAAGGCACCGCGGGGCCGAGAGACCAGCGCTCGGGACCTGAGGTGGAGGCGGCGGCTCGGGCGGTGCGCGGCGGTTTGATGAGGAGATCATGTTGCTGCCGTCCGACATCGCGAGGCTCGTCTTGGGTAAGTGGCCTTCGGTGCCCCGACGCTGGACCTGGCAACGGTTTCCAGGCACCGGGCGGCCCCCGGAGCGCGGGGTCACCTGCCGCAACAGCCACCAACCGCCAGCCCTGAGGAGCCGCTGCTCGTGCTTGTGTTAAAGCTGCACCTCTGGAAGGGGAACTTGCTCAGAGTCTCCCCCTCCCTTCCCCCCCCACACCCCCCCCCCCCACCGCCCTGCTCCCCTTTTCAAAGAAAATGTTCAAAACATTTGAACCCTCGGGGGTGGGTTGGGCAGCGCCGGCTCCATCCTGCACAGGACTACGTTCTCTCCATATAAGAAGTCCCAGGTCAGGATGTGCAACTGACGCTCCCATTGCACTCGATGCCTCGCTTTTGTTCATACGTTGAGTTTACAAGCATTTGTTTTTATGTTTGGCCCCACGCAATATACAGTCGATTGACTTTACAGTACGTTCCGCGGAAAGCTTTTGAGGCGTCTCAACGACGCGATAATAATAGTAATAATAATAATAATCCTCGCATTTGATATAGCGTCGGGAGGACGTCCCAAAGCGCTTCACAGAACACACTGTAAAGTGAATCGACTGTATATTTGTGGGCGAACGCTATATATATTATATATATTATATATATAGAAGGCGCTATATCAAATGCAAGGATTATTATAATACTGTTAAGTACTCTTTGGCTCTCGTCAGCGTTTAAAATCACACGGTTCCCATCTCCTCCACCCACCCAATCTCCCCCTAAAACTCTCCGAACGCATACGTAACTTACGCGTCAGGTTCGACCCCCAATTATCCTCCCCCCCCCCCCCACGTCCGGTCCCTCACCAGCAACAACAACAGCAACAAGATTCCATTTATAAAGCGCCTTTCACGTCAGGAGGACGTCCCAAAGCACCACTTTCTTCCACCTCCGACACATCACCAATCTCCGCAGATCCCTCACTCCAAAAGCCACTGAAACCCTGGTCCATGCCTTTGTCACTTCTCGGCTGCACTATTCAAATGCCCTCCTCGCTGGTCTCCCATCCACTGCCATCCATAAAATCCGGATCATTCAAAACTCTGTCACCCGCACCAAACTCCGCTCCCCGACTACCTCAGTCCTTGCCAGACTGCGCTGGCTGGCTGTCCCAGAGAGGATCGATATTTTCCACGTTAGAATGGTGTCCCAAAGTGCTTCACGGGATTTGTTTTGTCGGGAGAATGTGGTAGTCAGTTTGTGCAGCTTATTTGGGGCATTCTTGGCCAGGATACCGGGAGATCAACAACAACAATATTACATTTGAATAGCGCCTTTCAAGTCGGGAGGACGTCCCAAGGCGTCCCAGTGTACAGCATTTCAGACCTGCGCTGGAGTCGAGGGGAGGGGGGGTGATAGGGGGGTGGCCAATGGCATGGGTGAAGACAAGGGTCTTGAGGCGGGAATTGAAGGAGGATAAGGAAAGGGCGAGACGGAGTAACTGGGGGATGGAATTCCAGAGTTTGGGGGCAGAGTGACTGAAGGCTCTCCTGATAATGGTGGGGTGGGTGGGTCGGGGGACGTGGAGCAGGCCGGAGCCGGCTGAGCGGAGGGAGCGGGCGGATTGGTAGTGGGTTAGGAGGTCGCAGAAGTAGGGTGGGGCGAGGCCACGGAGGGCTTTGTATGTGAGGACCAGGATCTTGAACTGGATCCCCTGAAGGATAGGGAGCCAATGGAGTTGGGTGAGATGGGGTCACGGAGTTTAGTGCGGGAGAGGACATGGGCTGCAGAGTTCTGGATTATCTGCAGCCTGTAGAACGAGGAGTTCAGAAGGCAAACAAGCAGGGAGTTAGAAAGTGAAAGGCGCTATACAAATGTAATCTTGTTGTTGTAGTTAACATTGGTATTATGTTGATACTATTAGTATAAAACATACAAATATGGAGCACATCAATTATAGGAAACATAAGTCGTATAATAAACTTGATTTTTTTATATTTCAGGTTATTTGCAGCAGGAAAAACTTTCTAACACTTACAGAGCCTTTATACTGGAGAGTGCTGATCTAAAGGAGTATGCAGAGCACAGTACAGAGGATGGAGTGGTTCCTGCTTGTTTGCTGGTACTGTATACATTTTATATTTATCTGAACAGTTAATTACATAAGTGTATAGGCCTGAAAAAAATTGTTGCATCATTTGGGCCACAGTTAAAAAGTAAATAATAATAATGCTTCCATTTGATATAGCACCTTATCGCGTCTTTGAGACGTCTCAAAGCGCTTCACAGAATATACTGTAAAGTGGATTGACTGTATACTTTGCAGGTGAAACGCGGCAGCCATTTGCGCACAGCACAAATTGGGCACACTATACAATAGTGGATTGAGTGACTAAATTATTATTAATTAACTAAATTTAAAAAAACTGTATAAAATAAATCCAACATTCTTTCATCCCTCTCAATTGAATTATGGCCCAAATAGATATCTAATTCGCTCTTGGATTTGTTGATATTATCGCCCCTCTCTGCCAGTCCAATTAAATACAACAACAAGATTCCATATATAGAGCGCCTTTCACGTCGGGAGGACATCCCAAAGCGCTGGACAGTTGGGTCAGGACCCGAGCAGGGGGGAAATGGTCAGGGTGAGGGGAGGGAAGGGAGGGAGCAAGGAGGGGGGAAATGGTCAGGGTGAGGGGAAGGGAGGGAGCGAGGAGGGGGTAGAGAGATTCGAGAGGGGAGCTGAAGGCTCGGTCAAAGAGAAAGGTCTTGAGACCGGCCTTGAAGGAGGAAAGGGAGGAGGCAGCGAAGGCACTGGAGGATAGAGTTCCAGAGCCTCGGGGCTGAGAGGCTGAAGGCCCGGCCACCGATGGTAGGGCGGTTGGGGCGGGGGATGTGGAGCAGACCGGAGCCAGAGGAACGGAGGGTACGGGCAGGTAGGTAGGGGGATAGTAGGTCGGAGAGGTAGGAGGGAGCGAGGCCGTGAATGGCCTTGTAGGTGAGGATCTTGAATTCGATCCTCTGGGGGATGGGGAGCCAGTGGAGGCGAGCGAGGGTGGGAGTAATGTGGTCCCGAAGCCTGGTGCGGGACAGTACACGAGCTGCAGAGTTCTGAATGACCTGCAGCTTGTGGAGGGAGGTGCCGGGAAGGCCGGCGAGGAGAGAGTTCCCATAGTCCAGCCTTGAGGTGATAAAGGCGTGGACCAGAGTTTCAGCAGCGTGAGGGGTGAGGTAGTGCCGTAGTCTGGCGATGTTCCGGAGGTGATGGAAGGCGGTGCCAGTTGTGGCGCGGATGTGAGGGAGAAAGGACAGCTCAGGGTCGAACAAAACGCCGAGGTTCCTGATTGGCTTTGAGAGGTGGAGAGTGCAGCCTTGGATGCTGATGGTGTCAGCGCCTGAGGTGCGGAGGCGCTGACGTGAGCCAATCAGGAGGGCCTCAGTTTTTCGCACGTTGAGCTGAAGAAAGTTGTCTCTCGTCCAGGACTCGATGTCGGACAGGCAGGCTGTCAGGACATCGGTGGTCGTGGAGTTGAGAGTAGAGGAGGAAAGGTAGAGTTGGGTGTCATCCGCATATATGTGGAAGTTAACCCCATGTCTGCGGATGATGTCACCAAGGGGGAGCGTATAGAGGGTGAAGAGGAGGGGACCGAGGACAGCCCTGAGGGACACCGCACGAGACAGTGCGGGGGTGGAGGAAAAGCCATTTGTGGCTTCATTAAATACTTCATTAATAATTGGCAAATTTTTGTGAAGATGACAGGCGTTGCTGTAAACTAATATATATATTTGAGATGGGTGGTGAGATGGTTCTATCACCCTTATATGTACACCCATGATACGGCCACTCTACCTCGGTGCGCTGGGTGGTCTGTGATGAATACTTACTAATGAATGTAAGTCCCTATAATTAGGTGTAACTTGACTAATGAGTTCTTCCATGACAACAGGTACTACCAATTACTATTTCAATTAAAGCAAATTGGGAAGCAGCCAATCAGAGGTTTATTATACACCTCGTGTGACCTAAGCTGAACCCGTTTGTGTATTCCCTCCCTCTTTGAGTTACACAGAACGCTCAAGTTAAAGCACAGTTAAGTTAGCTCAACAGAATTTTATTGTAGCTTCAATGAAATCCTCACCTCTTGGCATTAAATATTAAGCAACAAAATAAATATCAACAAACACAAGTATGAGATAACAAACATAAATCACACTTAAACTACACACGCTAGCAGCCACTTGTAATCAAATTAGTGTAAAAGTGCACAAAGATACAACCTCTTGACTATTACTCGTCAATAGTCAGAGCACATACCTTTGTTGTTATCAGGTATAAAAATAGTGACCACGAGGACATGGTGTTGGTTCTTTTATGGGCATTGAGCCCCTCCCCAAATTAAGATACCCAATGGTTATTGTATTGCACCAATTACTTGTTGTAATTTTTTNATGGTCCAATGAGATCCTCCCCTCAGTTGCCCAATAGGGGAGTACACTTCCAATCCTTCAGTTTGCATATTTGAATGGTAAGTTACTCCTCCAAATTGTTGCAATTGACGCTAGAGTCAGACTTGATGGCACCATAAGTATCAAAAATGTTAAATATATATAAAAAATGTATTTAAAGCGCTACTCAATATATTTAAACAACAGACGGGCATAGAGAACAAAAGGTGTGACTGTGACAGTGGTCATAAGCCTGAGCTCTGATCACTAAGGCTGACCTAGTTGCACAGTGTAAATCTATTTTGTATTGGCATAATTGTGCACGTGGAAACTTTGATCTCAGGAATCTTGTGTGTGTTTCCTACTGAGGGCCAGCATTTATATGCATATAAACATTTCAAATCTTATGTGAGGGGCTTATTGTGGTGATGCTGAGAAAGTGGTTTCGTTTATTACTACCAATCTAAATCTGCAGAACCAGCAACAGTTAAGGCACCATTGTGAAGTTTTTTTTCTTCAAAAATTGACATTGGTGTGACAGGAAGATTTCCACTTAAAGGGATAATGGATTCTCAAAACTCAGTCTGTCAAAATGCATGGTCTTGTAAACACTGTGTGGAGTTCCAAATACAAAGTTGTGTAGCCACTAGAGAGCAACTATTCCATGTAGGTACTTAGCATATTTTAGTATGTACCATTTGCAGTTTTAATAATTTAGTTGCTCAATCCACAACTGTTTTGGACACTGCTGTGCACAATTAGGTGCCCCGTTTCGCCCACAAAATACAGTCAACCTTACAATATATTCAGTGAAGCGCTTTGACACGTCTCAATGATGTAATAAAACACTATATCAAATGCAAGAATTCTTATTTTACTATTGTATAAAGACCCCTAATTGGATAAATATTACATAAAGATCCCTAATTGGATAAATACATTTAAATGTAAATTTCTGTTACAATATAATTTCAAATCATTCTCTTTTGAAACCTTTGGACATTTTACTGTGATCCTGCACCATTGAAAAGGTAATCTGCCAACTGATGTTCTGTATCTGGTTTTTTTCAGTCGCTTTTTGGGAAAAATTTGAAAACTATCCTCAATGAATATGTTGTTATGAAAGCGAAGGGTAAGTAATGTATGGTTATTAGCCTTCTGTGATTTGATAGAAAACTTTTCTGTGCAGAGCCAGCTATTGAACTTGTTGCCTGTGGGTAACAACGCAAAAGTAACTAGGACGTTACTGGGAAGTAAGACACACCACAAAAATGCAGGGAAAATGTAGGTGAGAGAAGGATTAGGGAGGGGGAGTTGCCAAGTACCTTAGAAAAGAAAATTGTGTTGGTAATTTGGCACAATCCAGGTATCGTGAGCAAACGTTGACCTTGTAGAGTTAATGAACAATCTGGATTGATTTGGGCTAATGTGTAAAACTACTTGAGGATAGGGGGTGCTTAAACTTAGTTTGTTTAATGCTCCTAGTAAGAGCGCTGTGCTGGAAGGTAGTGAATTCCATTCTGTCAGCACTCCACAAACAGATCTGGTAGAACAACAACAAGATTGCATTTATAGAGCGCCTTTCACGTCGGGAGGACGTCCCAAGGCGCTGGAGAGTTGGGTCAGGACCCGAGCAGGGGGGAACTGGTCAGGGTGAGGGGAGGGAAGGGAGGGAGCGAGGAGGGGTAGAGAGTCGAGAGAGGAGGTAAAGGCACGGTTGAAGAGAACTAGACCCGTTCCTCCGGGAATTATTGCAACAGATTTTAATGATAGCAATCTTTCTTGCCTTATTATGGAGGCATGGGTGATGGTACTAAAGTGAGAGTATCAAGTTAACCCTTTCCTCTTGGATGTCTCAATTTTTTGCTGAAGCATGGTTCTTAGGACTGACAACCTCTTTAATACATTGCTCAGCTTGTCATTCTTCATGTGAGGGCTCCGATGTTGAGAATTTATAGGTTGTTCAGCTGGTGAGGGCGACAAACTAGTCAGTTCTGTTCTTGTCTGACTACATGCTTTTTAGGAGGGGCTGGTGTTTGTTATTCAGAACTCATGAACCAACCATTTTCTCTCCTTGCTGTGTAGATTCGATGCCAGAAGCTCCTGCAGTGCTGCCATCCTTATGGAGAAAGTTGGAGTACACACTTTCTCAAATTAGGTAATTAAGTCTTTTAGATAAGCTCAAGTTAGTCTCCCAGTGTTCTATGCAGACTAAACTATATCTGGTAGGGTAAAGTTCTTTGTTGTCCTCTATCTCTTTCTCCGAACATCCCCTGCCCATATTGTTTTATAATGTAAATAAAATAAATGCCTTTCTTTGTCACATTTGTTATCCTGGAGATCCACAGTATCAGATCATGTACTCAGGCGGGAACCAGTGCCGTACTTAGGGCTGTTCATGAACGAATTGACCTCTTCAGCTTCAGAATTGCCGATGCCATAGTTAACAATTGAGCCCTGTTTGGGAATAGTATTTTGTCTTGTTTCTGGGCTGCAATTGTCTCTAATCCCTGTCATTTCTCTTCACAGGAACTTGCAGCAAAGTTCCCTGACGATCGCTTCAAATCAAAGAGGTATATCTTATTTGCATGTATCTTCATTAAAAAAACCTTTTAAATTTTGTTCTCTACCGCTTCCCACCCCCCCACCCCAAGAAAAGTGAACGGTTTTGTGCATTGTACTTTAAGGTTAAATAGTTCTCATGATGGTTTAGTGGGTATATGCATTGCCCAGTAAAATGCTAATCAGGAATGTCCCAGCTTCAGTTCTTCCCCTCTGTTAGCTGCAAAACGTGTCAGAAATTCCACAAGTTCAGCCTTGGCTGTAATGTTCTCCATAGCTGAATTTTCAGTGGATATTATCTGTTCAAAAAGAATCATAGACATTTACAGCACAGAATGAGGTCACTTGACCCCTTGTACTTCACAAGGTTGAAGGTGAAGTACTGGAGGTTGTTGGTGGTGGCAAAATCATACTCCAGGCTGGGTCTCCTGGTGCCTGTGATATTATGCTCCGTTTTGGGTCTGCTGATATACTCCAGGATGGATCAATAATTTTGGGCTGATTGAGGTACAGTAGTTTCTATGTAGATGAATTCTATATTTTAATTTTGATTGCTTATGCCACAGGAATTATGCCTTGAATGTTTAATTTCCTCGAAGGAGTCCTTGGATTTTAAAAAAAAACTGTTTTTCACAGCTCGCACAAAGAATTCTTTAACAGAATTAAGACGTCGAGGGGCCTGTTCTTCAAGAACAATCTCCACAGCTAATTCCAGCCTATTGTCCATTTCGCCACAAATCGAGCCAATGATTATTACACCGCTGGCAGCAAACCCGGTCATGATAATGCCGAGCTCTGGAGTCAACCCAGTTATCTCACAACCTCAGCCTGATCTTTGTAGTCGCCAGTCCCACTCACAAGATCTCATTCAGCCTACAACTAACCTGAGTGGTAAGTGGGTTATTGTCATCTAACTTCTAGCAATGAAGATTTATCAGGAGTAGAAGTCACAGAACAGCTTGGATAAAACATTCGCAGTCCTTCCCAGTGTTCGTGTTTTCATTTTTAACGCCACTATGTTTGGTGCATCTAAACAAGAAACACTAAAAGAGTGTCTTTGTTACTACAATTAATGTGTCATTTTGGTGCTATAAATAATGTTTGCATCATTTGAAACAAGTATGCACTTTTTATTCCAATTAGGTCAAAGTTTGCACATGTGCAGGAAAGATAGTAATTGCCACACAGGAAGAAGACTGACTGACTTAACTAAAATAAAAATCCTTTTGGCTTGAAAACAAACAAGAGAGATGTGGGTTGATGAATGTTTTCTGACTACTTTATTAGCAAAATCCACCTTGCTTAATTCATTGAGCCACGATTTACTATTTCCAAAATGTAACACAACCTGAATCAAGTGGATGAAACCAAATTTTCCAAGGGGAGAAGGGGCAAGAATGAAATAAATCGGTGTTGTAATGAACCATTTCATTTTCTTTGTTTAGCTGATGTCCTCCACATCATTGTCCCTGGATCTAATGATCGAAGAATACACGCTGAGCACATTTCCCCAGCAAAACGAAAATGGTAACTGATCGCAATGGGAACTAGATTGTTTTAAAGCTGCAGTCCCGATGGGTTATGTTTTCATCTTGTATTTTACTTGAGTATCGTTGTCATTTCAATATTTGAAACTCAAATCTGTTCAAATGCAGTTTTCTATTTTGCATTTGTAGTAGTTTTAACCCATCATTTGTTTATTTTGGTTACAAAGTCTCAGATGTTCCCTTTCTGCTGCTAATCCTAATATTCGCAGAGCCAGGATCTAGCGTCAATGAGGTCAATTGTGTTGAGGTCGTGCTTCCATTTCCTCGTCAACTAGATTATGCTTTAAAATCCAGGATCGGTTTGTTGCAGTGTTTATAGCAGTGGTGGCCAACATGTGGCTCACTTGATGTCAAGAAGCAGCCCCCCCCCCCCCAAACATTTGCATGAGTCTAGGTTCAATGGGTAGTGTGTTTTTATTTTTTTCTTGATTGAATATTTCTTGATTTATGGCATAAATCAAGAAATATTCAATCATGAAAATTTTTAAAGGGTGGCCACCACTGGTATCCTTGTCATTGATGTTCTCAGCAGGTGTTCTTGGCAAGTAGTCAGTATTCCTTTGTATAAGGCTTATTGACTGCATCAGATTATAGAAATAACTTGAAGTCAATCTGTTCTTCATGGTCAAAACACAAAATACTGCAGATGCTGGAAATCTGAAACAAAAACAGAGAGCTGGGAAAAATCAGAAGGTCAGGCAGCATCTATGGAGAAAAGAAAGTGAGTCAACGTTTCGGGTCCACCATCAATGGTCCATGGTTCTGACGAAGGGTCGTGGACCCGAGACGTTGACTCACTTTTCTTTCTCCATAGATGCTGCCTAACCTGCTGAGTTTTCCCAGCTCTCTCTGTTTTTGTTTCTGTTCTTCATGGTTTCTTTTATTAACATTGAGTATTGCTTTTGGTGTGTCAAAAAACTTGCATTATTTTTATGCCTTACAGCACAACAGCATTATGCTTATATTTATTTCAATGGGACTGATTGCAATCAACTTTTCCAAATAAATGGAACAGATGTGATTGAAAATTAACATTGTGACTTTAGCTTGTTTTAAAACTAAAGAGATTGGGTGATTTTATTAAAAAGTGCTTTGAAAATTATTTTAAGTAGGAAGTGGAAAGTAGTATTATTGGTGACATGTTTTTGAGAAAGGGACAGAAAAAGATATAACGTTTGTATATGGGGAGAAATTCCACTTGGCTTACTCTCAACTATGTGACATTTTAGAATGTACGCAATTTGGGAAATTGTGGAATTCAGTCTTAACTTTGTAATTCTTAAAAGAATGTCCAGCCTTTGAAGGTGGGCGAAAGAGAGAGGAAGTGAGACCAAAGAGGCCTTAAAAGAGAGTTCCAGGGGTCGGATTCTGGCTTCACCATCAATGGTAGAGTGGAGGGGGTAAGAAGTAAGCAACAGACCAGAATCTGGAGCAAAGGATTTGGGCAAGTGAGAAGGACTAAATATAGAATTAATTCCATGCCAGACTACATTGGAAAAAATATATTCTAAATACCTCGTGAATAATTTTCTGTTAGTTTTAAAGAATATTTTATTTGCTGTTTTTTGATTTTAGTGACTCTCCGCGAAAGCGAAGCGGCCTAGTGTCAGGGCAGAATTCAGCTGCTAAAGCTGCAGAAAATGAAGGGGAGGAAAGTCAAGTGGAAATTGCTGTAGAAAACTTTCCAGTAAGTATTGCTTATACAGGCACTAACTCAGAATTATCACTCACTCCCCCTAGCTAAGACTTCTTCAGTAGATACTAACAGAAAATCGGTCATGTCTGTGCCACTACAATCTGATCTAACTATGCATCCCCCACCCCCCCCCCCCCCCCCCGCCTTATTAACACCCACTTGATTTCACAGTTAGCTCTTCAAAGACGATAGTGGATATTTGGACTGAAACATAACTTCAGCTTAGAAGGAAGGAAAGCCTGGGGTAGTATATTTCTGTTCAAAGGCTTTCCCTACCTCTCCCGAGTTTATTCAAAACAAATGTTAACACATTTTTCAATACAATATATAAAGTTTATTCTGTTTGATGTCTAAAGTGTAGGCTTCAGATATAAAGATTTGCTGTTTAGGTGAGATAGTTGAAGACTCCTGGAACTCGTGGAACATCTGCATGTGTCAGCACCTTTAAGAGCAGATGGGAATTATAAAATATTAACGGGCTGTGTTCAACAACAGCAACTTGCATTTATGTAGTGCCCTTCACGTAGGGCAGCCTGTCGGAGCGCTTAACAGAGATGGAACGTTATCCCGAGCTGTGGGGGGGTGTGGGCGTTAGTGTCTAGGTATGGTTGAAAAGGAAAATCTTCAGGTGTGATCTGAAGACTGGCAAGGAGGGGACAATATGCAGAGAGTTTCTTGATTGACTCGAGAAAGAGTTTCAGAGTCTCGGGCTCGGAAGTTGTAGCGAACCCTAGACTTCTAAAACATCTCGCATCTGAGCAAATCAACTAATTTAAAGGAAGTTCTGTTGCTCCTATCCCCATCTTACATACAGCTTCCCCAAAATGAAGAATTTTACTGGAGGGAGTGAATTGAAAAGTTCTACATCTGGATCAGATATACCTCTGTTCTACAAACAGGCTAAGTCGACTAGTTCTTTTAAATGTCACTGTTTAGATTGAGTGTTTTCATCGAGGGTAGTAGTTGACTTGGCATGATGTTTAGTTGAATTGACTTTTTTTTTCAGCAAAGGGTAATTGAAAATGCCAGGGAGAAAATCTTGAAAGACCGCTCCCTGCTGGAGAAACTTGCAGAAAACATCAATAAAGTCATGTTCAGGTAATGTACACTGTAACAAACTGATGTGGTGTCTGATACAGAAGTTTCTACTGTTCATGCTTTGTATCCTTCCCACTTTATTGAGTGAGATTAAAAATGTCTATAGAATTAAATTGTCTGTGTTCTGGACTTGAAATTATTTAACTGAACTAAAACTGCCTATAGTAATACAACGTAGAATTTTTTTAAATTCTGAAATCTGAAATTTGTCTTGTAATAAGTAAAGCATGAATTGGTGAATATTGAAAGTAAAAGGAAAGTACACAATGACTGTTTAATAATGTGCGCAAGACTTTTCTAAATGGAACAGAAGACATTTGGAATAATTTGTGCTTGCATTTAGAGTAACAATGATCTGTATTTAAGTTCTGAACCTAAACTAAATGTATTAAAATCTTTTACAGTGAAAGTAATACACACACCTCAAAGCCACCAGACAGCAGTACATCTTTACCAGATCAGTCGATTGATGAAATCCTTGGCCTGGGGGTAAAGTGGTTATATCTCTTTAGCATAAATTTTAATTCTTCTCAGAATCCTGTGACTTCCAATGCTAAATGTTAAATATAGTTTTATGGATTCAGAAATTAAGATGTGGAAAGAGGTCTTTGGCCCATCATGTTCATAGCTAATGTACAGTTTGAACTGGATGGATATTTTCTGGAATAATTCTGTGCATAAAATTGGATTAATCAACCTGAAAGAAATGGATACACCCTTATCTTGTAGGATAAAGAGTGCAGGGGATAATGACTACGATTTCTGAGCACGGTGAGTTTCAGGGGGTTTCAGTTTATGACAGTGCAGAGAATGCATGTGCCTCCAACACCAATAGAAATTTACACATGGTATGGAGTCCGCACTTTCCCAGATGGAAGCAGCATTCTTGCATAAACTCCAGAGAGTTTAGGGGTGGGTTGGCAAGAGCCAAGGCTTGGGATGTGTTTGTTGGGGTACTGCTGGAATTTGACTAGCTAAAACCATGCAGCTTACCATAACTGACACTGGCAAGCTTCTCACATCTTGTGCTACTAGGACCAACCTTGCATGTTAGGGCTTTATCTTGTGAGGTTATCAGGAGCACAGTGGGAAGGAAGAATCTCTGTGAGTGGTTTGCTCCTCCAGGTACTCCTGTTGAGCCAGCTGCCTGGTCTGTCATCAGCATTTCCTTGGAGTACTCTGTATTTTGCTGACTCTGGAACTTTATCACCGAGACCATCCCAGAGGATAGACTTTTGATATTCCATTGCCAGGCATGTCACCTTGAACCCTTACCTACCCCAACTGATTGATCTTGTGTGAACATGAAATCTGCAGATAGAAATACAATTAAAGTTTATAACATAAAAAACCTCTTGCCTTTTGTAGGATGAAGTTCACATGTCTGATGAAGCTATCCAGGACATCTTGGAGCAGACTGAGTCAGACCCAGCCTTTCAGGCACTTTATGATCTCTTTGATTATGGTTCGTAAAGGAATGCTGCTTTTTATTTATCTATTGCGGATTTACTGACATATAGACAATGTCTGGTTCACCTCTTTTAAATGGGTTCTCGTGCATTTTAACATTGAGAAATGCCTGGGTGAAAATGGGATATATATATTCGGCATTGCAGCCAACAAAAATTACCCAAATAAAGGTATGGAGGGATGATTAAAATCTAAAGTACGTTAAAGTATGCAAACTTTGTGTGCAAGTTAGATTTAGAAATGCTTTGTGCGATGAAGTTATGGCACAAAAATCAATATTCTGTTGCTCATTCTAGAAATGTGATGGAAGATAATTGAGATGGATGTTCTCTTAAAACTGTACCAAAGACACAAGGTTTGGGCAATGTAGCACTGCACTACTTTACTTTCATGTCTTCAAAACCTTTATCTGTGAATGCTATGAGCTAAGATTTTCACCGATATTTTTTTTAAACTTAATTTCTAGGAAAATTGTGCTTTTTTGGTTTGAATTTGGAATCTGAAAATATTTGGATATTCAGTTAGTTCAATGTTGCTGATCTAGATTTTTATTTGCAATTTTGTGTGTTTATGGATTTATTTTATCCATTGCTTTGTATTCTGACTAATGTAGGTAAATCCAAAAAAGATGAGGATATTGATTATGGACTCTCTGGGCAAGATGATTCACAAATGATAGAAAGTAGTACAACTTCAGCCTTCACTGAAGATATGGAGACCCGTAACTCCTTACAAACAGAAGAATTGGGTTAGTTTTCATTTCATTATTGTTTGCTACTTTTCTACCCTCAAAATTTTTAGCAAATTCTTAACTTAGGCTCCGCTCCGTACGCCTAATCTTTACCAAGCTCCACTGGCTCCCAGCACACCATCGGATCAACTTTATAACTAGTTCTTGTCTTTCATTTCCTTCACGGTCTTGTCTTCCCTTTAACTATTTAATCTCTACCAGTTCCATCCCCTGCTAATATTCTATACTCTTCTAATCTCGATTTCAAGATCCTCACCCACGTATTCAAATCCCTGCACTCCCCTACCTCTCTGACCTCTCTCCTCAAAACAGTACCTGTTGCCTTCATTCCTCCAGGTCTGGCCTCCTCCTCATCCCCCATATGATATGGGGATAAGGCAGGGTTAGGTTATTAGCTGGAGTTAGATTAGAAGATTGGCCATGATTGAATGGCGGGGCAAAACCTTTTCTTTCCTCTCTAGAATCATAGAATATTACAGCCCAGAAGGCCATTCAGCTCATTGTGCCTGCGCCAGCTCTTTGGAAGAGCTACCCATTCAGTCCCACTACCCCGCTCTTTCCCCTATCCCTGTAAATTTTTTCTTTCTGATTGGTGTAGGTAAATCCAAAAAAGA
This sequence comes from Callorhinchus milii, assembly GCF_018977255.1. Taxonomy (NCBI): domain Eukaryota; kingdom Metazoa; phylum Chordata; class Chondrichthyes; order Chimaeriformes; family Callorhinchidae; genus Callorhinchus; species Callorhinchus milii. Next base: position 65,122,584 of record NW_024704745.1, on the reverse strand, counting down.
TGAGGATACTGATCATGGACTCTCTCGCCAAGATGATTTACAAGTAATAGAAAGTAGTACAACTTCAGCCTTCACTGAAGATGTGGAGACCTTTAACTCTTTTCAAACAGAAGAATTGGGTTAGTTTTCATTTCATTATGGTTTGCTTCGATCTTTAAAGCCCTTTGCGAAACAGATCTCTAACCATGCTTTTGGTCAGCATCTTTAAATCTCCCCCTTCCATGCTTGGTTCTCAATTATGTCAGTAATGTGCTTCAAGCTATTCGCCCTACATGAAAGGCTAAGTACAAGTTGCTGTGGTACCTTAATGGGTAATTCTTGAATGTATATGATATTCAAGAGCAAAAAATATAAGAATTGCCCATTAAGGTACAACAACAAATTGCACTTGATTAGTGTCTTTCACATAGGATGATCACATCAAAGCACTTTCTAAACTTAATGCTTTAGGTGCTACCTGTAAAAATTGTGCAACTTTCTTAATTGTTTTTCTAGATGAGAAGCTGGAGGACTTTCCTTCAACAGTCCTTGATGAGAATGTGCAAAATGGTTCCAAAAGCAAAGCTGACAGCACAGTAACTGTAACTCAGAAAACCTTACAGGAGTCAAGTTCCAGTTCAGAATCCAAGAAACAAGAGAATCTCTTCCAAGAGATCAGTCCAGTTGATGCAGCACTTTCTACGGACAATCTTACCTTCCCCATCCAGGCAAATGAATGTAACCACTGTACAGCAGAAGTTGCCAATTCTGCACCTTCCCTTTCTTCTACTGTTGCTGATCATCCAACTGAGTCAGCTGTGTGTGAGCCTCATGATCCTGAAGATGTAGCTGAAATGGAAGTTGAAGACCAGTCTCCATCCACTAATCATGAAAGTGCAGATGAATCTGTGATCCTGCAACAGGATATGAGTGAGGAGCCTGCTGGCATTCAACAGCTTACTGATCCCAATGAGAAAGCTCAAGACAATTCTCAAATAACCCAGCAAAGTGAATGTCTTGTTACATTTAATGAGCAACATTCAGTTTGTGATGATGCTGCATCCGAGATTACAAGTCCGGGCAAGCTCAAAGAGCCAGTGCCCCCAAACGTCTTGGATAAAAGGATAGATGGTGAGAGTGCGGTTGAAGTTTGTGAAATGACTCCTTCAACTAGTAGTGAAAGCTTGTTTCAGTCATCTCTCCAAGGTCAGAACAGCTGTGAGATGGTGCTTGGTGATCACGATGGAAGCAAACTGTTGTTGGTTGAGCCTAATAGTTCCTCAATAGAAACAGTGTCAGAGCAGCCAACAGTTTCACATTCACCTGTAATCGACCCAAGCTCCTCTTTAATCAATGCACAGCCTTCACAAGATGAAGATAGTTCCCTTGTTTCAACTGTAAATTCCAGTTCAGTGAACTCTATTAATTCCAGCACACCTGTAAAGGACGACATTTCAGAGGGTGTGGAATTACCTGACCAAATGGAACCAGTGTCTTCCTCTGTATCTTCCAGATCAAACACTGAGGCCAAGGCTACATCCCTGCACCTGGACTCCGAGGTTTCTGGGTTGAAACCTGTTCCCGAAGGAAACAATCTTTCATCGAACACAATCTCCACGTTCTCTCCAGCCACCACCTCTGCAACATCTGATGTTATTCCCACATCTGAAGCTTTGAACCCTGAGCCTTCCAGTACAGTAGAAGTGGATCCCAAAGATATAGTAAATCTCAAGATCGTCATTTGTGATGATCCCAAACAGCCTTCATCGGACACTGAATTAACCAGTGCAGTGTCCAGTATTACAAATGAAAATAATGAAAATATGCCCACAATTGTATTATCCTCTCCAGGTGGGACGTCTTTACAAGGCAAAGGTGTAACCCAGCCTTCAACAAGTGGAAAGGGTGGGGCTGTTACAGTCTCTAGCCACAGTCGGAGGGTTAGTAATAAAGAAATTGAAAATGCTGTAAATATTCTGGGAGTGGCAGAGGAGCCTGAAAGCACTGTGCAGAATCTTGCCCTAGTCAGTGTTCAATCGGCACCAACACAAAGTATAACTACCTGTACACTTACAGTGAGTTCACCACAGAGAGACAGGGTTGTATTTTCCACCCAGAAGCCAATTGGTCTGTCAAACAATACTGGTTACATACAGCTGTTACCTGCAGGTGCCACCTTTGGGCAATCCAATAGTGTTTTGATTGCAACTTGCGTGCCAGACTCTCCCTCCTTTTGTAGTTCTCCAGGACGATCTCTGAACCAAAGAGTTGAGCCAAATAACAGGAATCCATTTGTTTTGGGCGGCCGAGGGAGCTCTGCAAACGTCTTAATGTTACCAAATAGCTGTGGTGCTGCAACGTTCTCCACATCTGTTCCACAAGCATTGTCGACCCCTCCGAGGCCAAGCACTATTTTGACTATGGGACAGCCTGTATCTTCAAGTTTTCCACAAGGTATTAGTGCAGCTGATGATCCTATAGAATATTGAACTTATAAGTAATAATAATCCTGTCATTTGATATAGTGCCTTTCACCCCCGGGGGACATCTAAATTGCCTCACCTGATACATTGTAAAATTGTACGTTAAGTGTGACAGCCAATTTATAACCATTTTCTTGCCACAAACAGCCGTGAAGTGATTGGCCAATTTTATTTGGGAGGGTTGTTGACCAGGACACTGGGAGAAATTTGCTTCTATTTTTGAATAGTGCCATGGGATCTTTATCTTCCATCTGAACAGGCAAATGATTTGACGTCTTATCTATTTATTTAGAAATAATAGATTGCAATGGTTTTTGTCTCCAAATGTTATTATATGACATTGTCAACATACTTTATTTCAAGGGAGGGAGCCGAGCGTACAATGCTTGTACTTACCAATTTTACCAATTGGTAAAGTGTTTAGTAACCAGGTAGCATTGAAGTAGAGTGACTTGTGCAGATAGCACTTTTGTCACAAAAACAGAAGTCGCTGGGCATACTCAGCAGGTCAGGCAGCATCTATGGAGAAAGGAAAGTGAGTCAACGTTGGAAAGTGAGCACTTTTGTCACGTTGTTAAAACCTTCCTCTTCGACCTCATGTTTCACGTTACTTCCTCCCTGTCCCAGGCTCGGGGTCAGGTTCTGCCACTATTAAGCGCTCCACGACGCTACCCTGCATGAAGCACACTATTATAAATATAAGTTGTTGATGATTGAGTGTTGCAGACAATCTGTGTGAAAGCTTGTAATAAGATTATTGTAACTAATTAGAAATTTAGATGGTACAATTGACTTTCCTGATTTTGCTTTGGTCCCCTGTAAGAAAGGGGAGGAGGGATAAGGGGATAGCAGCCAGTACCTCATCTAGTGGTCGGTGTTCTTCGTATGTCAGGCTGGCCCTGAATGTTGACCAGATAAACCTCTCTGCTAACTCAGCCCAGACCATAAATCAAGTCTGGTGTTTAGCTACGTGCTCCCCACATAGTTCATTAACTCCATTCAGCCTTGTAGAACACAAATCTTAAAAACTGATCTGAATTTGTATTTTAATCACCTAACTCAACTAAATAGGATTTTGTGTCTTTGCTATTGCAGTAAATAGTGGAAGCAAAAATAAGCAAAGAGAAATTTGATTTTCATTCGGAGGCATAAGGCCTTTTCTACACAGTGGAGTTTAACACAGGTTTAAAAAGGGCTCATGGCAAAATCACCAGAGTAAATGATGTGTCAACCTGGAAAAACTGCCTGGAACTGCACTTCCCTATCCCTCCAGTGGATCAGTTACAAGATCTTCCTTTGTATGGTAAAATACAAATCTCAAAGTCTGGTGAAGTTTGCTATTTAATTGTTGTTGTCTCACGCTCTGCTTTGGGAGTCATTAGGTTTGAATCTTTACGTGACCATGATTTGATATTTCTAAACTGTAGTTACTAACCAATGTGCCTTGAATCCTCAGGATCGACTTTTTACATCACTTCCCCCATTCAACCGGTGCTGCAAGGAATGGTGGGAGTGATTCCAGTTTCAGTAATGGGTCAGAACAGCCCAACTCCATTCACAGTGTCCACCCAACAGGTGAGTTCAGATGAACTCTTTATTGGAATATAATAGCAGTGACTGAGAAAAAGGGTTTGGTTTACCTTAAGCTTGTGGCTTTACTGCATCTGTAAAAGAAGGGTATAAAATATTTGGATTTTATGAGGAGGCTGTTTGTGTATTATGGTGGAATCTTGTTACAGAATACTTTGTTGTAGCATGGGTTTGCTTATAAGGCTGGTGTCTTGTGGACCCATGGCCAGCTCTATGCTGTGCATGTACAGAAAGTGATGATGCACAACCAAACCTACTCACACTAGTAGATTTGATTGACCATTGTAAAATACAATTTAAACTATTAGTATGAGCAGGTTGGGTTGTGTATTGCAGGACTGATGGCTTTCTAGACCCCTGTACAGCACAGAGAAAGTGAAATTGGTGGTTACTCAATATTGGCCATTTTGGCCTCCGAAGCGCGAGCAAAAGGCTGGTTTCCAGGACATTAAGTCGCCTCAATGTCGGTGCATAGCAAGTGACATCAAGGGAACCCAATGATCAATGACGTTGACTATTTTGGCTTCTTGCGCCAGCTGGCATTTGACGTTCTGCAGACATGCACAGCGAATGTGCAAATGTTCACCACCAATTATAGTGGTATAGTGAACACTGTTATAGTGGTGGAAGGAATTTTTTGAACCTCAACAATTTTGTTATAATCGGGTATCACTGTATTTGGGCACAGAGCTTTGATGCACAGTAGCAAGTAAGCTTTTCCCTGATTATTATTCAGATCATTATGAATGGACCAGTACGCTTGAATATTAGTGAAAACATTTGGAAGTGTTTGTCGTATAATAATCCTTGCATTTGTTATAGCGCCTTATCACATCTTAGAAACACCTCAAATTGCTTCACAGAATATATTGTAAAGTGTATATTTTGTGGGCAAAATGCGGCAGCCTTTTGCGCACAGCAGTGTTCCACAAACAGTTGTGGATTGAATGACCAAATTATTTATTTTTGAAAGGACTGCCCTCCAGAAAAGCGATCCGCCATAGAAGGTCTAGACCCCAGTTATTTTTTCTGTTCAATGCATTAGTTATGTTTTGTGTGTTTAGCCTCGTGTCACAGAAGGGTGAGATGAGACTTGCATCCTACCATTCGCCACACAGTGAGCCCTGATCATAAAATGGAAGGACATGGGGCTGGAGCTTGCCTTGAGCCTTGGTATCACAGAATGGGAGGACACAGGGTACAAGTCTGCAATACTGTCAATCTAGGCTGTTTCACTGCAGGGAGAACCAAGAGGAAGCTTTACTGTTACCTGCAGAAAGGGAAGGGCAATGTAAAGTGCTTGGCATTCCTAAAGTCCCACTGAGCCCCAAGAAGTGCATGTCATATTGAATGGTCTTCATCAAACCAAGAAGGACTTTGGGAGGTTAGAAGCAAATTGATTGAAATGCATCTTTCAAGTTTATTTGATACACGGTACTCTGAATGTTTACCAAAATCTGCACAAAATCTTTAACTTGAAAACTTATTCTCAAACACTGGTGGCACAAAGCTGGCATTGTGTTCAATCACTAAATCGAGCTTGACACCTCCAAATTGTCACTTTTCCATCTCCAGCGTGAAAACCTTGTAACACAGGGTTATCCTGAAGGATGAGGTCCACCACTTATTGCTGCTTCCTCAAGCCCCCTCCATCTGCACCTCTCTCTCCATTTGCAAGGAGATCATGGATTTCCTTATGACCAATATCTGCCTGGTTGCATCTTGCCCCTCTCCCTACTAGCTATACCTTGCACTCTTTTCCCCCCATTTCTCCTTTATCCTGCTCCATTGTCATTTCTCACTTCAACTCCAACAAATTGTTGTTATAAAATCTGAAATCCATGGGTAATTAATATTTCTCACACAAACTGTGTGAGAATTTTCATGCAGAATGATGGGCTCGAGGTACAGAAAATATCACCCAGGCCTGGGGTTTTCAAGTTACATTTATTGAGCTTACAATGATTGCTTGAAAATAGTGAAATAAAACTTGTCGTGGGTTAAAACATGCAATAATTAATGGTAGATTTATTTCACTTAGGTTTTCCAACCTCCCGCTTCATCTCCACTTCGCAAACAATGTCCCAGGTTTAGTAAACTTCCCATTTCACGGAAACAGCCACAGATAACAGTTAGTCCGGGCACTGCCAAAGCAGGTGAGTACCTGTTTCGAGCCGTTTCCTGGCATATTTACTTATATTTAATCTGTAAGCTGTTTTGAAAACAAATGCAACTGTTTAAATATTACATTAAATCTGCTTGCTGCTTCCTTGTTTTCATGTCTTTCTATGATCAGATGATGGTTGAATAGCACCATATCCAGCATTCCCTGTATATAATGATCATGATAAATCTTTAAGCTTAATAGTGATCTTGTACAGTGTCTCAGTAATACTAGTACTGGAGTGAAGAAGAATATTTATATTCTCTATCTCCATTTGTGTATGCTGGGCTCTGCTATTTGCTCAATTGCTTAATGATTTGGTCTGTAATGTACTCAAATGGTACAATTTGTGGTTCTTGTTTTCTAGGGCAATCTTCTGTTGGCACTTTCATTTCATTGGATTCATCAGTTGTAAAAAGTAGCTGCCAGCCACAGAGGTAAGGTCTTAAACTGGCTGGGAGAAATCCTTCTGTGTTGTTTTGGGGATGTTCTTTGCCTGTGCAGCTTTCTTTTTCCTTTTAGTTATGATGTAAAATGTTTTTTGTAGGACCCCTGTTCAAATTGTGGTCAATTGACATTTATGTTTTGGCTTCTCCAGTGGGCGAGTTTTGCCAGGGCTTTGTGGAGGGAGTAAAGCAGGAGAGAGATAGAGAGGAACCCATAATAATAATTGCATTTGATATAAATAATTCCTTCACTGTACAATTCAAATGCAGCTACTAGTATAAGGTGCAGATGTATTTCCATAGTAATAAACACTTGATGACATGACAAGACGCTATATTAAATAGAAGGATTATTATTACACATCCCATCAGGTTATGTTGGTGCAGACAAATGTTAAAAACTAATTTGATTTTCGCTGTAAATCAGAGAAAAAAATGCACTTCCATTTTGTGGGAGTGGGAGCAGAATATCAATTGGTATAATCTTTTCCGGATTAGGAAGTATACCATTAGAATACTTTGCATTACTGTGCCAGTAGTTTTTCACTGCAGTTCATGAGGTTGATTTTCTTATTAATTACAAACATCTGCCTTTCTCTGTTTGACCATTTTTGCTTAACCTGGAGTTCCTCTGTTTGTGTCTACCACGGGAGGCCTGAGGGAGGCTTCCCTTTCTCTGCGATTTTCCAAGTCTTTGCTTGTGTTATTTAATCTCTCAGTATTGGAAATATGAGACTGAGATTGACTCAGCCCCAAGTTTAATTTTGTCTCTACCTTTCTCTCTTCCCTGTTGCATTTCTCCCACTCTGTCACCACCAGTGGATCTCAGACAAGACACTATGGGAAGAAAAATAGTGGAAGTGAGACACCAACCTAGTAAGAAGGGGTTCATCGGTGTTAAGCAGCCATAAATGCTTTCTAAAACTAATGTGCTATTTGATGGAGTCTGAAACCACTTATATAATTTCCATTCTTTTACAGGAGTAGAAATGAAGACCAGAGAATTACTTTGGACCAAATTGGAAAACCAGGCAATCCACTGTTGAAATGTGACACACCAAGTTTAAAATCACCAGCAAATGAAAGGCACAGAAGAGTGCTGTGCTTTGACAATACTGTTTCCACTGATACCAATCCATCCACGGTGGAATCCAGCACAGGTCAAGATGATAAACAAACAAACAATGTGAAATCATAAAGATCAAACAGACAGTGTCTGTCTTTCTGGTGCTCAAAGCACTTCAGAACAGAACAAAGAGAGGTCTGAAAGGACAGATACAAGTCTTAGTAAAGGAAGGGAAATACAGGGGAAGTTGGAGAAGAACAAAAGCACATCTTCAAGCCTGAGCCAAGGTACATTCCACAAAGCAACAGCAAATAAGGAAAATGAGAAGAGCAGGGTTCAAGTCAGGCAGAGATGTAGAGAAGTGTCAGACCTTTCAAGTGTGCAACAGCAAAAAAACGGTTCTCAAGATGAAAGGCCGAGTTCTCAAGCAAGTGGTCTTGACAAGGAGGGCACAAGCCGTAAAATTTCAGATTCTCAGCAAGAAGGTAAGAAAGGGAGCACTGCTTTAAAAGCCTCCCAAGACAGGTCTTCTAAAAGGAATCAGGATAAAAGTGCAAATGAAAGTTTCAGTCTGACCGGTACACTGACTAAGCAAGCGGCCGAGATGCTCCAAGACATTCAGAGGCAAAGTCCTGTCCCCAAACAAGGCATTAACAGTGAGCTGCCTGTGCCCAGGACGCCTGGCTCCAATGTACATGAAGGGCAGTACGACTGCTCAGACTTTCAACGGACTCCACAAAGTAAGTGTGTTCGAGATGATCGAGCATCTCCTCGTGTAATGGCTCCACCTACAACCCCAGACCTGCCCTCATGCAGTCCAGCAAGTGAAGCAGGGAGTGAAAACAGTGTTAATATGGCTGCACACACACTCATGATCCTTTCGAGGGCAGCCAGTGCAAGAACTGGTGCAACACCCCTGAAGGACAGTACCTGTCAAATCAGGTCCTCACTTAGCCAGGCAAAGAAAAGAAAATTAGATGAACTGGAGGAAGATTGTAGACAGCAGTCCTTATCTAACAAGACAGATGTTCAGAATTCCAGCTCACCTGGAAGGAAAAGAAAATCAAAATCACATGTAAGTACAACAACATCCCTGTTTATACAGCAGAAATGTCCCCAAGTGCTTAAGAAAAATGATTTAAAGGGTAGCAAATATTATAAACGCAGCAGCCAATCCATGACAGCAACATGAGACAAATAAGTCAGTTGAAATTTAAAATGAAGTCTGTATATTAACTTGGTCTAGCTGGAATAGTACCATTTTAAGGCAGTTGTTGGGGTTCATAAATCCTAGCCAGCAATACAAGTTACTTGATACGACAGTTGATACAACAGCTCTTCCTCGTTTATTGTAGCAGCCAGTGTTGGGGAAACCAAAATGACAACTTTCAGATCAGTGCGTTACCATTGGGGTAGCTTCCTGCACACCGAGCAGCGGCATCTGTAGTGACTACAGGACCGTTTAGATCAGTCATATTGGCCTCCCTTGCCAGCTGTTTTGTTTTTCTGAATGCAATAAACAGCTTGTGCATTTTAGATGTTTTGAGAAAATAAATGTCCTGGTCCAAATGATAAAAATACATTTTAATGGGTTAGACTATATATGCTTTACAAGAAAAAAATTACAAAATTCAATTTGGATACCTTTATAATAAAAAATGTTGACTGGAATTCGGCTAGAATTAGTAGCTTGCTAAATAATTGTTCAGCATTCACTTGAATGCATCAGGTTAAAAAGTATGTTTGGTGCATTTCCAGCAGAACTTATCCTTTCAGCAGCCTTATATTTGATTGTTTTAAAATAAAAATCCATTTGCTATTTGTACTGAACCAAGTAATATTTTACAAGGGAGTGTTTATTAAATGTTACAACCAATATTTCCTAAACAAACTTACCTTTTGTAGTTTGGTATAGCTTAATACTGTAGACAATGACATAACATTTTATGTAATATTATGCTATTGAAATGTTTTTTCCTTAACATTTTATGATAAATCTGGTATAGAACAGTTTGAATAGCACTTAATATTAAAACAATTTGAGGATGTGTAACATTCAGAATGGAGATCTAATAAAAAGGTTCTGCAGTGATCTATTGCAAAGAATCTGCACTTTTATAGCAGCTTTCACATAAAGTCTGAAGGTGCTTGGTGAACAGTGATGGACAGAGTGAACAAATGAGATGTGAAGATATCAACCAAAATGGCTTGTGGCTATTCATCAGCTGTATTTGCTCTGTGCAAATTGGCTGCTGTCTTGCATACAAATACACAATGACTACACTTTACTGTGAACCATCCTCCTGACATGAAAAGTGCTAAAACAAATGCAAGGATTGTTATTGATTATTCATTATTCTACCTTAAAATCAGTCATTTTTTTCATTCCACAGAAATACAAGAAAAAGAAGCACCTGGACTCTTTTCCTGTGGAAATGGATGTAGAGAAGTTTTTGAATTCACTGAAGTATGATGAGTGATTGCTCTCGATTGTCCAGTAACAGAATTCTTAAATGGCCTTAATCTCGGAAATGAGGGTGACGAATGGAACTCTTTATAGGTCCTGCTGTTGAATACGTCTGTCCATGATCACCGACTCCTGCCGTTGTATTATTGATATACAATATTATAAATAATTTAATCTCCCCAATTAACCTGGAGTGTAAATTTTACAGTACTTTATTACAAGAACCATCATTGAGAAGTTGTGGTAAGCACTTGCCACCTTCTTCCTAAGGTTAAATGGCAAGGTTTGTAAATAATTGGGACTGATGAATTGTTTTTCAAATAAATAAGACACTCGTTTGGGATTTAGGTCTTGTATTTTTGATTTATAGTTGATCATAAAAAATGACTGTCAAATTGTACATACTGTAACTTTAAAGCTTGCTTATAAAGCTTGATATAAATCTGCCTTGTGCAATGAGTATCTGGTATTGTTTATAGATTTCATTTACCCAAGTTCTGCCCTCATTGAATCCTCGTTCCTATCATTATTCTTTATTGAAGTAATCCACTATGGTTCAACCATTCTGCTTTAACAGGAGTTTATAATTGTATAACAACAGTAATTAAACTGGAGTTTGATGCAAAGATTATCTTGGAATAACGCCTTACAGGAATCACAGGTGCAAGACAACCTAAGTTGTTACAGCTAATTTGATTAATTTCTGGTTAGGAGCAGTTATCAGTTGCTATCAGTGACCATGTTATAATTTGCCATGTATTCCATCCTTTGTAATCCGTACAAGAGAAATTGTTTGAGCAGCAAACTACAGTTCAGATACTGTAGCCAAGTTTTCTTATTGATCGATCCACATCACCAAATCCAGGTTGTTTAACAGATCTACTTTTTAAGAATGCAATAGTTTTCCTCCCCCAGCATGCCACTAAGGTATCTTGTATTGTTCTATTGGGCTCTCTTCTCAATTCCCCCCCAGCCCTTTCAGAACAAATGGGCTCGTTCTGATAGATGTTAACAGTCCTCTGGCAGTCTCGTAGCTATACCTCAAAGCCAAACTAGATCCTGTCTTCACTTGACTGTTAACAAAGAAAATGCATTTTGTTAAGAGACAAGATTTTCATTCATTGTTGACCTCTTCCTCCCCACCAAAAAACACAATTGGTACTTTGCTGCCCTGCTCAGTCCAACACAGCACAGACTAGGAATCCAATCTCACATGTTCCAGCTCTTTGCTCCTGAGCCAGAAAAGAAAGCACTTATTTGAGTTTAGCAAAATGCACCAACATGTTTTCTTCAGAAATTGATCTACATGCTTCTGTCATAATATGGGGGTGGATAACAAACATACAGAAAAATATAGTATAAATATTAAGGTTCATTGGAAAGTTTTACAAAATGGGATGGTAGTTATATTTCCAATCCAATTATTATTGGGGGCATGCATAGTGTAGTTGCATTGTCTGTTAACACCAGCAAGCAACAGCTTCTATTTAATCTGATTTTTGACCATTGGGTACTGGGAGTTTTTCTCATTACGCCAATACACATTCATTTGTATGAGTCACTGTTACATTTTCTGTAAGTATGGAGCCTCTTAAAACTGAGCAAGCCGGAACTCATTGGTTTTCATTGTATAGATGGTTTAGGAATTTTGTTTCGTTTAAAAAAGATTGTTTCAATAAAGACAACTAAACATACAGACCAAAATGAACTATTGAATGTGAAGCTTTATACTGTATATTTTATCATATTCCAGGACATTTAAAAAAAATTGTAAGACTTCATGTTGTGCCTTGCAAAGAATCACTTGCGTGGTTTACAGAGTTGGTATTGAAACACTATTTCAGTGAGCGAATAGGAGATGTGTGGAAGAGGCTTCTGAACAAGACGGTTGAAGCAGGAAATGTTGATTCGTTGAAAGACAGATTAGATGAGTTTTCTTTGATGAAATAACATTATGGGATATAGTACATTGGTAGTTTGGGACATATGTGCATGCGACCAACAGAAAGGGGAACGGCAAACTAGATGGACCTTTGTAACATAAGAAATGCTGGACGAAAAAAAGACCAAGTGAGACAATCTCTCCCAGTTACAAACTTTCTCAGTGATGAGAGGCTGAGATCAAGCTTCGTGTTGATGAAGAATACACCAGAATAAGAGAAAATATAGTGTTGCAGGTTTGCATTTGGGTTGAATGCAGGGCACTGTATAACTAGGGAGGGTCAAACCCACAGAAAGGGAAAAGCCCTACACCAGTTCAGCTACATTACGTGTGTATTGCGCCTTTCACCTCGGGAGGACATCCCAAAGAGCTGGACAGAGTTTTGGATCCGAGCTGGGGGTCGGGGAGTGTGGAGGGCCGGGGGGGAAGCAGGGCGATCGAAAGCACGGTCGAAGAAGGTCTTGAGGTGGGTCGAAGAAGGCAAGGGACTGTGGGATGGAGTTCCAGAATGGCGGAAGGCCCGCCCGCCAATACTGAGGCAAGCGAGGCGGGGGACGTGAAGCAGGCTGGAGCTCATTGAGCGGAGGGAGCGGGCAGGATTGTAGGGGGTTAGGAGGTCGCAAAGGTAGTGGGGAGCAAGACCATGGAGGGCTTTGAAGGTGAGGAACAAGATCTTGAACTGTATCTTCTGTGATGGGAAGCCAGTGGAGTCAGGCGAGGATGGGGGTGATAGGGTCATGGAGCCTGGTGCGGGAGAGGGCGCAGGCTGCAGAGTTCCATGTTACGATTGGAAAAGAAATACCATTGTAATCGTATCAAACATTCCTTCTGCCAAGATTTAAGCTTATAAAGTAGAGGAAAAAACAGCACATTTCATAAAAAGTTAAATTTTTCTTTCAAATCCTAGAAATGCATTTAATAATCCTGATGTATTTCAGTTTCATCAGTATTTAAAATATAAATGTTCAGAGCTTAATTGAGAATACACTACCTAATGGGTTGATAACATGACCAATGTTAAAGTAACCATTTGCATTAAGCTCAACTAAGCCAAATCCACAATTTCTATTCACAATTGTAATATATTATTTTAGAAAGGAACATTTTAAAGCTCATCCAATGTGTCTAACCAACAGAGTGAAGGGAACCATTTCACAAAATATTTTGTTTGTTTTTAGAAGATCGTGTGTAAACAGGTACTCAAAAATGGGAATTATGTCAAGGTTAACATTATTTTAGAGGCATTAGTTAACCAGCACCAGATAGTTTCTATTTGGTTTAGATGAGTGAAGGAGACTATAATGTCCAAACAGTTTGAATTGGATTAATGCTTTTGAATACTTGTCAGTACAATCAAAAAGTTCATTTAAAAAAANGCCTTTACTCCATACATAATTTTTGTGAGTTTAAAACAGTTTGTAACAGCTGAAATTTTCTGCCCTACAGAAGCAAGCACTGATATAATTTGTAAATTATAGCTAAATTTGTGTAAAAAGTGTTTGATATTGACCATAATTGTTCAGTTATAAAAAGGCATCTTAACCCTTACATTGTGCAGATATGCCACACTGAAATATGAACACCATTTATATGTAAAAACCAGCCAAGATTTTACAAGCGCTGAATTATTATTGAAGAGGCACCACCCCCTCCATTGCAGATGCCAGCCATGCCATACTCCCCAGGCTTCAGATTATAGGTCAAGTGACCAACAATTCTTGCTCCAGACATTCTAGAATAAAAGAAATGGAAAAAAAAAACTCTTTAGAAATGCAATAGTTAACAAATCAATCTTGAATTTCTAAGCATTGTTTAAAAAGATGGAGAGAGTACTTAATCTTCCTTCACTGAACATCACAAAGAATAAAATAACAGCTGAGGTATGTGGTGTGGGATTGTATTATCAGGCTGCAGTTAGTCATGGCAGAAAATGAAGAGTTCTGAACAAATTGTGAAATTGCTTACATTAAAAGAATTACAGCAAGTACTAAGGCAGGCATATATCTTTTAGAGTACACCATTATGAGCTGTAGGAGCATATTTATAGTTTTCCAAACAGCAATTACAAATCTGAGAAGGCACAATCTTGAGCTGAGTGTAGAAAAACATTAAAGAATGTTGAGACATTGTGTATAACACGGAGGGTGCTATATATAAATCAAAATTGTTAATTCATGAACAAAATTGAGTATTCTAAAAATGCAGAGATACTGATCATGGCTCTCTGACTAGGTAATACAGGATTGAAATATAAAGAAATTAAATATTGTAGAATAGACTGCCAGAAAAAGGTTTGAAGACTGTAAGAATTCAGATGAAATACTCTGGGACAATGTGGTTTGTATGATACCAGAAAAAAAATCTAGAAAGCAGCTGAAAAGGGTTGAATAGTGTTGATGGATGTGAGATTACTACTGTCAACTTATGCTCAGACAATACAAAAATTGGAGATTCTTCATAGTTTGTGAAAAGAGTCATCTTGATGCCATGAATTCTTGTCCTTGGCTTTACGTTCTTACCACATAGTCAGAGAAACCTGGTAATCAATTGGAAAACTATGGTACAAGAAAGGAAGACACTTTTGGGATTAAAAATCTCTATGGGACCAGCAAACCATTTCACCAAGTCATGCATGTTTAAAATCTTACAATGTCAAAGTGTTGCTGTGTGAACTAAATTACAAATTTCAACATGACACTTACCCTATAGGGTGTCCCAGAGAGACTGCTCCACCATTGATATTAACTTTTTGGGGATCAATATCTAGCATTTTGATGTTGGCCAAAACCACTACACTGAAAGCTTCATTGATTTCCCACATTGCAATATCTTCTTTCTTTATACCAGTTGCTTTCAAAAGCTGAAATGTTTAAATACATTAAAACAAAATTAGTTGATATCATTTTCTTTTAGTGTTTACAATAACCACTACCACCACAAGTATTGTCCAAACACCTGAACATAAGACAACAATAAGTGAAGTCACCATATTGAACTGGACACTTTATCAATCAATGTATATTAGCATTGGGAATCTAGCCAAGACAAATAAGTTGAAAGTTTTACATGAAACGTATCAAATAAGTCTTTGAAGACACTGGTAAATATGAAAATTGTCCTGTTTAATGTTCATTTTGAAGAAAAAAGTGAACACAGCAATAGAAATGATTAAATACATTTGGTTTTACATGCCATGCGCTTACCTTTGGTGCAGAAAAAGCAGGAGCAATAGGAAAGTCAATAGGCTCAACAGCTGCATCTGCAAATCCTGTGGAAAAAGAAAATGCAAGAAAAGTTTATCCAATGCAAAATGCAAAGCAACTGGTAGCATTATATTTTTACCAGTCATATCCTCCCTCTTCTGTAGTGAAGCGTTTAATATCCACTGTCATCATACAGACATGATTTCTACTCAAATAAAGCACAAGGAAGCACCAGCAATTTAAACGTACCATCATGGAACTGCATTATGAAGACAGAAAAATTTGACTATTTTAGAGATTTGATTTTATAAGGGATGATAACCACTCATGTTGAGTGGACTGCACTGGACAGTTGGAACAAACAAGCATGTGCTAGATTACAATAGTCTTACGGGGTCAGTTAGACTACTCTTATGGTTTCTCTTCAACCAGGCTATTTCCTTCAACTTCATTACAAGTTGTTGTTAGAACAGAAATAAAGTCTGCACAAATTTAACATCTCCCTGGGAGCATACCTACAATCCTTGCCATTGGTGTAACATTTAATCTCTTAGCAGCCTCCGCAGTCATTAGCACCAAAGCAGCTGCTCCATCATTTAAGGTACTGGCATTGGCAGCTGTAACTGTACCTGAAAACACAAAGTCAACAATACACTATATATGAGCTATGTTTTTTATCCAAAAGAACAAAAAACATGGAACGTTCAGTTACACTACAAATAAATGTTTTAAATCAAACGGCTATTTCAAAATCTTTAACTAAATATTTTAACTCTTTCAAGACCATAGATAAATGTGTTTACTAAGCTGTGAGAGCTGCTGAACATCAAGTAAAAATAGTTGATCTAGAATACAGAATATTTTGCGCTAACAGGGGCCTAACTAAAATTTATCCAAAATAGAATTTGCTCCAAACCCACTCCAGTCTGATCTGCGGTCACAATTTGGTATTAAGATTTGAAATCAGAGCAGTGATAAAACTGCTCCTGGCAGTTGCGTAGCTTCACTTGGTTTTCCTTCAACTTCATTACGTGTGAGCTAAAAACTGAAGCAACTGATTCCCAGGAACCAGCTTTCTAAGAGTTAAACACATGATTCAATTCAATACTCTTTACTCGCTTATTCAGCCAAACAACAAAAACTGCTCAGATATCTTTACTTACCATTTTCCTTCTGGAAAACTGCCTTAACCTTTGGTACTTTACTGAAGTCAACACGTTTGAACTCTTCATCCTCGCTGACCACAAGATCTGGTTTGCCTGTGTTGGGAGAAGCAACTGAATAGTTTATATCTTTCAACAAAGGCCACAAAAGTCACGGATATTGTTATCCTAACGTTGATGTGTGATACACACCCCCTTCCCAAACACACAAGTTGATATTATTAAAAGAAAACAGGTCATGAACACAGCTTTGCTGAGCATGGAGGTGGCTGACAGGTACATTTGCTGCCAGCATTTCACTTTCTTGTGTAATTTTCAAAAAGCAAAAATTAACCAGATCAATCTTAAGAATCCAGAGTTTTCTTTGATGGATAAAACAGTATTTTTAAAGTCAGTTTTCAGTCAGTAAAAATAAATGTTCTAAAATGGTATTCTTACTTCCAAAATGAAAGATTGGAGTAGGAAGACAAAGTAGTAAGGCAAGTAAATAACTTATATTAAAAAATCTTAACATAGAAAAAAGGTTATAGCGAATACAAGAGACTAAAAGTAAATTATGATTAAAATATAGAATAGAAAGAATAGCAACAAGTTAAAATTGCTACATTTTATAGTTTAGTTGATCATAGTAATAAGGCTATCCTGTGTGAGCAGTTTAGCGCATATTCCTCTCTTAGATCTATGAAGACCACCTTCATGTGGGTTCCAAATTCGAAGATTTGCTTAGATTAAAAAAAACTATCCTTGTAAGTCATGAAGAATGTGTTTGTAATTTGTAGAAGTCTTAGTTAACATAAATGGCCTAAAACAAAAGATGCTAAATCAGAAAAATAGCCAACCAGGTGCCTATAATAATAATAATCCTTGCATTTGATATAGCGCTTTTCACGTCGGGAGGACGTCCCAAAGCACTTCACAGAACACACTGTAAAGTGAATTGACTGTATATTTGTGGGCGAACGCGGCAGCCAATTGCGCACAGCAATGTCCCACAAACAGTCGTAGATTGAAAATGACCAATTTATTATTGTTTTTGGAGGGATTATTATGTACAGCAACATGCCCTTCAAATTTCCCTCTTTCCCTCTGGGTGAATTACCCAAGCACACCTGGTACCTCCTGATGGCTGAGGCCGAGGTGCAGACGAGGAGGGTAATCAATGACTGAACAGGTTGCCAAGTAAGGGTGGTTGAGGTCAGGACACTGGACTCATTTAAAAAAAAGCAGCCTGATATTGTGATGAGAATACAATTTTACATTTATATAACATCTTTCTTTCACGTTGGGAGGATGTCCCAAGAACAACAAAATGCATTTATATAGTGCCCTTCATACTGGTAGCGTCTCAGAGCGTTTAGAGAGAAGATGGTAGGGTGGGTTTTCTGGAATGATGATTTCAAATGGGCTGAAGGACCTTCTTCATCCAAACCAATCTTGTGATCTTGTGTGAAATTGCTTTGAGAAATTGTAGACATGAATCCACGTCCCATTGCTCTTAATGGTTCATTACTGTTGCAGATTGATGCATTATTTACTTTTTATTTACAGATCTCAGGATTACAATACAAACATGGTAGAGTATCTAGTGGGCAAACATGAACTTTGTGGCCAGGCAATAACTTTGTTGATACAAATGTTCTGAAAGCTTTAAAAGGATGACATTTATCTAAAATCTTACAGAAGTACCTCTTTGTGGAATGCTGACAGCAACCACTTCCTTTGCCATAAGCTTTGAATCCCAAGATGCTTTGCTTCTGGTATATGAACTAATTGCATAAGTATCCTGGTCTTCCCGTGAAATATTAAGCTTCTTTGCAGTATTCTCTGCACAGTTGCCCTGTTACAAAACACAACAATTCTGCATAAGACAAAAAAATTGCTTGTGCCAGCTAAGAAAATGGACAATGGGCAAAACAAGCATTTTGTCTTAAGTAGTTTTCAGCCAAATGACACTGCCCTTAAAGTATGCCTAGTATACAAATCAAAAGGCTAGCTAGTTTGCTCATTTTAATAGTTTTACAACTTGCAACTTAGATGAGCCCATGCCAAAGGATGCCTGGTTCAAGAGCTGAATAACTGTCCAGGAACAAGACTGTGACCTGAGGAATGTTTTACAAATCTACCCATGCCAACAGAAATCATAAATTAAGGTTTAAAATATTGTTTTTTTATTTAAATATACATGTGTATTTTGGCTTCCCAATGAAGAATGTCTTAGCATACTCTATGGAAACACTACCATGGCTTAGAAATTAACTTGTCTTCAAATAATTTTTTTCCTATACATCCTGTATTGACCACTTCCAAATTTACTGGCTATCAATGGACACATGTTTAGAGAACACCTGATACATACCATATGAATTTTGTTGTAGACATCTGTTAATCCATCCTTCACTATCAGGTCTTCCAATTTTACACCTCCATAGCCTGGTGTTTCTCTGCTCATTACAAACGGTACATTAGACATACTCTCCATCCCACCAGCAACCATTACATCCTGTGGAGAAAATGGATTGTAAAAAGTACTGTCGTTTAATACCTAATTATATCAAAGGTCATACAACAGATTTCACAACTTAATTTTGATGCTAGGCAATTTTAGTGTTTTACCCCTTGCATTCACTACGTATTCCTGAGCATTAGACTTGACACACGGCTACTTAAAAAGGGCTGAAAGAAATTTTACATTATGCACCAAATTCCAGATCAATCAACAAGAGACATCGAGTGAAGCAATCTTTTGTTTAAAATTCTCCTCGTCTTAAATAAATTGTTCATTTTTATGAGCCAGGTAAGAGTAGCCTTACCCCCACTCCCCCCCATTAATCCGGCTAGCCAAGTTATTGAACTTTACAGCTAAAACCCAAAGTCACGAGCATCTTAAAATCAACAGGGACTCTGTACCTGATGTCCACACATCAGACTTTGTGCTGCCAACATGATGGATTTCATTCCAGAGGCACAGACCTTGTTGACTGTTGTTGCAGGCGTGGACATTGGCAAACCTGAACCAAGCAAAATATAAATTTTTCACCCCCATCTTAACAAATAAGGAAATACTCTGGTAACTCAATTCTTAGATAATTCACTGCCACAAGATAACTATGGGCTACAGATTTACTTATTAACCAAACAAGCTCTCCACATTCTTGCCCTTGTTTGTTCCAGGTTAACTAGAACATTACCTGCACCAAGGACAGCTTGTCGAGTTGGGGCTTGTCCTTCCCCAGCCTGCAGGACATTGCCCATGTACACTTCCTTCACTTCTTCTGGAGAAATCCCTGTTAAGTTAAAACAAAAGATTATGCAATAAATTCCACATTTTGTTTTCGTTAAACCAAAAGACTAACGTGCAATCTCATGTTTGGGATCCATAAAATCACAACCCGGGTTCTAGTGAGCAGGTAAGATTGCTCATGTGTGCAACCAGTCATTAAGTGTCATCCAGTCAGCGCATTTCCTGTTTTCTACACATGCCATCCTTTGGATGAGATAAAGATACCATTTGTCTCTTCCAGTCAATTTAAAGATCCCACACAACTGTTCAAAAAGAAAAGGGAGTTTTTCCTGGCATCCTGGCCAACAATTCCCCAGATAAAATTGGTCATTCATTTCATGGCTGTTCGTAGAAGATTTGTGTAATCTGGTTGCTAGGTTCGCCTCCATAATAGATACTCCACTTTTCAGTAAATTCTTGTGAAGAGCTTTGAGCCATTCTTCTTTTCAAAAGGCGCTATATCAATCGGATTTCAATTTACCCAGCTCCTTACATGTGGGGAGGACATCCCAAAGAATTTGACACTGCTGGCTGTGGACCTGAGCTGGGGTAAGAGCCAAACCATTATATGATGAACAAATTATATACTCATACCTGCTCTTTCAATGGCAGCTTTTATTGCAATTGAGCCAAGCTTTGTGGCCGGTAACGCAGAAAGGCATCCCCTGAATGATCCAATCGGAGTCCTGGCCGCACTAACAATGACCACTTCCTAAATATTGAAATCAGACATTAATAACAAACATCCAAATGAAGATTAAATTGTACAGTATATGTTTAAACATTGCAGATGCACCACAAATCTGTACTTTGGGTTTGATATCTGCATTAAAAATCAAAACCTATTAGCAGAAACCAGAGTAGTTGCCTACAAGTACAGTCACCTACTTATTGATAACAATTTCCTGTGAAGTGCTTGGAGGTGTTACAATATTATACGCACTAGACCAAACATAAGTTTTATTTGTTTCCATGAAATAATTTCCATTAGGCAAAATCCACCAGTATATATATGTAAGAGTATGCATAAAATCATTTTGTATTAAGTAAAATGTCTGTCTGGTAAATTAAGTTAGTTTAGAACTCTTTAGCAGGCAAGAAAATGGCAACGTGGAATAAGTTAGAATATTGCATATGTGCAGGGAATTCCAGATCAGTTCCATATGCTATTACAATATAATAGTTAAATACCACAGTATAATACAACTATAACACAGCACTCAACACCTGGTGCTGAGTAAGCCTAGTATGTGGCATTGCACGTGGACCTTGAGAACATCAAACTGTCCTTTGAAGGTCCTCCTACCACGCTGAAGGGAGATGTTCATCAGATGGCTGATGAGGAAACTCTGAGGCTTGGGGTGACAGCTGCTGCTCAAACTCTTCACTTCCAATTGGAGGAACTGTCGCTCAATGGGAAGGGATTGGTGCTTGAGTTGTTGGCAGGAAGATGAAGATAGTATGGATTTTAAAATAGATTTTTTTTTAAACTATAAAGAGAATATTGTCTGTCCTTGACTTTTTTTTTCCTACCAACATACAGTCTATATTGTCAAAGATATCTTCCAAAGACCTTTAACACTAATTGTCGTATTAACTTACATTTAACGAAGGGCCAGATGAATATCCTCGGTACCTACAATTTGCAGCCTGTGAATAAAAGAGCGTACAATTCATTAAAGGAAACTATAAACTAAAGTTATAAATCAAAATAAAAAGTTAAGTATACAGTGAGTTGGCTTCATTTTGCGATGCACCCAGTGACACAGAGTCACTAAAGCAGTTTAAATTTGTATGGCAGACATCAAGGCATGTCCTTATATGAAAGGCATTATATAAATTATTCTATATAAAATCCAAATAATTGAACAGTGGATTGACATTTTTAACAGTTGGATATTGTTTCTGGAGTCTCATTTTAATCCCTGAGTACTGATTTCAGAAGTAGATAAATAAAAATCACCATTTGTTTAGTTTATTTTTTAAAAATTGTTAAAGCTCCCTTAGAAACAAATTTCTAAGAGGATTTAATTTTTGATTACAACATTTTCTCACTAAAGATCAATTAGGATGTAAGCAACATACACTACATTGTTCCCAGTAACATTTCTGAATGCCAATGCCGGTCAACACACTGTAATCATCTGTTGCAACACTCTAAATAGACCAAAAATAAACATGGAGCCACAGTTTCACTTTGCTCAAAGTACACTAAACCAAATGAACCACTAATCAGATTACCCACAAGTTCAATGAGATCAGTTGGTTCAAGAACAGTGTGCGAAAGATGCTGTGTAAGAAGAATGGAGATGACCGCATAGTTTGTTGAAACAAACTTAATGAAAATGCAACAGTGTTTTTTTAAGGTTTGTGTGGAATTAGCAAAACAAAATCAGTAAATTTAGGTTATGGGTGAGGACTACATTACAATGCATCTTTATACTGGTCACAAGCTATGAAAATGTAAAAACAAATGTACGTTAGGATTAAGTGCTTTGAGACATTTGACATCAGGCACTTTAAAAATGTAAATTCTCTCCAGAAAATATGAGCAAGAGACCCAGTTCAACTTGCACCTTCCAACCTCTCACCCTCTTCACAGTCTGTGCCAAACTCCTGCCTCTGGGATGCTACCAATCAATCTGAATGCCTTTGTGTGTGCGCAGTCAAAACACTTTAAGCATTAGTACGGATCTGTTAAACATAACTCATTCGACCTGGAATAACTCATTTTACTTTAAAACTGCAGTTTGTTTTTGAAGCAATCGCCCTTTTAAAAACATACACGAAAGCATTTGGTACGTTTCCGAATCGCTTAATACTCTGCAGCCGTGAATCTCGCCGTACTTCAAATAAGTAAAACAAGTGAATTAATAATAAATTTGGTCGCTTCAATCCACGGCCGTTTGTGGGACACCGCTGTGCGCAATTGGCTGCTGCTGCGTTTCGCCCACAAAATACACGGGTCAACTCACTTGACAGTGTATTCTGTGAAGCGCTTTTGAGACGTCTCGAGGACGTGATAAGGCGCTATATCAAATGCAAAGATCATTATTATTATTAATAATTATTATTATTATAACTTCTCCACAGTGTCAGCGGAGAGAACAACAACAACTACTTGCATTTATATCGCACCTTTCACATTGGGAGGTCGCAATCTGCTGCAGCTGTAACCTGGGTTTTGGGGGGGGTGAAGGATTTTGGAGCGAATACAACCTCCAGTCCATAACCCGGGGACACAGCCCGGGGTCGGGGTCACAGCCCGGGGACACAGCCCGGGGTCGGGGACACAGCCCGGGGTCGGGGACACAGCCCGGGGTCGGGGTCACAGCCCGGGGTCGGGGACACAGCCCGGGGTCGGGGACACAGCCCGGGGTCGGGGACACAGCCCGGGGTCACAGCCCGGGGTCACAGCCCGGGGTCGGGGACACAGCCCGGGGTCGGGGACACAGCCCGGGGTCGGGGACACAGCCCGGGGTCGGGGACACAGCCCGGGGTCGGGGACACAGCCCGGGGTCGGGGACACAGCCCGGGGTCGGGGACACAGCCCGGGGTCGGGGTCACAGCCCGGGGTCGGGGTCACGGCCCGGGGTCGGGGACACGGCCCGGGGTCGGGGACACGGCCCGGGGTCGGGGTCACAGCCCGGGGTCGGGGTCACGGCCCGGGGTCGGGGTCACGGCCCGGGGCCGGGGACACAGCCCGGGGTCGGGGTCACAGCCCGGGGTCGCGGACACGGCCCGGGGTCGCGGACACGGCCCGGGGTCGGGGTCACAGCCCGGGGTCGGGGTCACAGCCCAGGGTCGGGGACACGGCCCGGGGTCGGGGACACGGCCCGGGGTCGGGGACACAGCCCGGGGTCGGGGACACAGCCCGGGGTCGGGGACACAGCCCGGGGTCGGGGACACAGCCCGGGGACGCCGCTGCCCCACACCCCGGGCTGCGGGTGGTATGGCTCCGGGGAGGGCAGAGATGACCGAAGGTGCGGTGGAAGAGGTCCGGCCTCCCGAAGCGCTAACTCACCAGCGGCCCCAGGACCCCCCCGGGCCTGGCCTGAGAGTGGGAACGCCATCCCCTCAGCAGCGAGTACCGAGCGGCCGCCATCGTCCCCGCTTCACCTTCAGCTGACAGCCGCGCCGCCGCAGCGCCAATAGGAGACCGGCATACTCACTGTCCAATCAGGTGCTTGGGTCAAAGGATCAATGGCGGGCCAGGCGATGACGCCGCCCAATCAAAAGCTGCTCCCAACGACCAATAGCAGGTCAGGGCGCGGCCTGGTCAGCCGGAGAGCAGCCAGAGCACCAATGGGAGAGAAGGTATTTCGCCGTCCAATCAGAGCAGACGGGAGGCGGGGCCGCGCCCGAGCACGTGGCCCGCCTGGGCACTGGGTGTCAATCAGGCAGAGCGTCAGCCCAGAGCAGCGCCACGTGGTGTGTTGCTGACACTGTGACACCTGCTCCAGCCCTCACTCAGCAAAGTCATTGGGTCTCTCCTCTGGCTCTCCCTCTCCCGGTACATCGAGATTCTTCCCCAGTGCCAGCGGCCGCTTAGTTTATTTTATTTTGTTCGTCCGCAAAAAATACAATCAACAACAACAACAAGATTCCATTTATAAAGCACCTTTCACGTCAGGAGGACGTCCCAAGGCGCTGCACAGTTGGGTCATGACCCGAGCAGGGGGGAAATGGTCAGGGTGAGGGGAGGGAAGGGAGGGAGCGAGGAGGGGGAAATGGTCAGGGTGAGGGGAGGGAAGGGAGGGAGCGAGGAGGGGGGAAATGGTGAGGGGAGGGAAGGGAGGGAGCAAGGAGGGGGAAGAGAGTCGAGAGGGGAGCTGAAGGCTCGGTCAAAGAGAATCAATTCACAGGACAAAGCCCTCCCTCCACGGTCTTGCTCCCCGCGACCTCTCCGTCCTCCTAACCCCATATCAGCCTTCAGGTCTCCCGCCCTTCCCACCCCACCATTGGTGGTTGGGCATTCAGCATCTACAGACATGAGGGGTCAACTTCCACATGTGTACGGATGGCACCCAACTCTACCTCTCTGCGTCCACCCGCGATTCCAAGACCACGGCTGTCCTGACAGAATGTCTGTCAGACATCAATTCCTGGATGACAACTAACTTTCTTCAGTTGAACGTCAACAAGACCGAGGCTCTCCGGATTGGCTCCCGTCAGCGCCCCCGCACCTCGGGTGCTGACAACATCACTATCCATGGTTGCACACTCCACCTTACCAGGCAGTCCGGAACCTTGGCGTCTTGTTTGATCCTCAATTATTCTTCCTACCCCATATCTGTGCCATGTCCCGCTCTGCCTTCACCCACCTCCGCAACATCGCCCGACTCCCCCACTGTCATACACCGCAGGCCGCCGAAACCTTTATACACGCCTTCATTACTTCAAGGCTCGACTATGCAAACTCACTGCTTGTCGGTCTCCCCAACTCCTCGCTCCGTAGGCTGCAGATCATCCAGAACTCTGCAGCCTGTGTCCTCTCCCACACCAGGCTCTTACCTCCATCCAATAATCCCTCCAAAACAAAATAATAATAAATTGGTCATTTTCAATCCACAACTGTTTGTGGGACACTGCTGTGCGCAATTGGCTGCCGCATTTTGCCCACAAATATACGGTCAATTCACTTTACAGTCTATTCTGTGAAGCTCTTTGAGACGTCGAGAAGACATGAAAAGCGCTATATTAAATGCAAGGATTATTATTATCATTATTATTATCCTCACTCGATTCCACTGGGTTCCCATTACACAGAGGATACAGTTCAAAATCCTGGTCCTCACCTTCAAAGCCCTCCATGGCCTTGCTCCCCCCTACATCTGCAACCTTCTAACTGCCTACCAACCTGCCCATTCTCTCTGCTCTTCAAGCTCTGGCTGAATCATGTGTCCCGTGCCTTTCCCGCCCCACCATTGGCAGGCAGGCTTTCTGCCACTCTGCCCCCTCCCTCTGGAACTCGAGCCCACAGTCAACAACAACAACTTGGATTTATATAGCGCCCTCCATGCCGGACGGCTTCACCCCCTCCCTTGCCTCCTTTAAGACCTGTGTCAAGACCCTCATCTTCAACCGTGCCTTCGCTCATCTTCCTTCCCCCCTTGCTCTTCACCCTCCCCAAATCCAACACCCAGTTCGGGTCCGAAACACTGATAGTCCAGCATCTTGCGACGTACTCCCGCCATCAAAGGCGCAATACAAATGTAATTTTGTTGTTGTTGTAAGTCACATCTAAAGACCTCTTTGACCGTGCCATCGGCCACCCTCCCACCTCCACCACCCCTGCCTTCCAACCCTCCTGACCCCAACTCCCAGCTCGGATCCAAAAACTGTCCAGCACCCTGGGAGGTCTTTCCGATGTGAAGGGTGCTATACAAGTGTAATTTGTTGTTGTTGTGAAGAGCTTTGAGATGTGATAAGGTGCTATATCAAATGCAAGGATTACTATTACAATATTATTTACTTTCCAGTGCCAGGCAGTAGATCTAAAATTAATCCACCACCTTGCAATAAAATAAAACTGCATACAATACTACAAAACTTCATTGGTTGTTTGTGGCACATTACAAATTAGCTGCCCAGTGCGCCCACAAAACAGTTACTCCCCTTTACAGTAAATTCTTTGAAGCACTTGGGCACATCCCTACATGAAAGTGCTATACCAAATGCAATTATTATTAATAAAACCTGCTGTATTCTATAATACTTTATATGCTGTAATACTGCAGCCCATAATATTTTAATGGACATTATCGTTATTAAATCACAACTTCCATTAGGAATGGCAAACCACTTTAATAAGCTCATACATTTTGCCCACAAAATATAGTCAATTTACTTTACAGTATATTCTGTGAAGCGCTTTGAGACGTCTCAACGACGTGATAAGGCGTTATAAGAGATTCAAGGATTATTATTAATACAAGTTAAGTATTTTCAGACTTTAATATTACAAATGAATTTATGTTGCTCTCAACAGCATTCCAAGAGCAATAAAAAGGCAGTCTAATGTTTAGTGCTGCAGACAATCACCACAGAAGTTTCTGATCCACACCAGACAATAAGGTGTCAAGTAGATACTGATACAGCGCCTTGGAATGAACCGCTATACAAATGTAATTTGTTGTTGTTGATACAAGGAAAATTGGCTGCCAACTCACTGTAGTACACTTCTCTGAAAGTCCTAGTTACCAAGTCCAGACAAGCA
Organism: Callorhinchus milii; assembly: GCF_018977255.1. Classification (NCBI taxonomy): domain Eukaryota; kingdom Metazoa; phylum Chordata; class Chondrichthyes; order Chimaeriformes; family Callorhinchidae; genus Callorhinchus; species Callorhinchus milii. The sequence goes on along the minus strand of NW_024704745.1, from coordinate 65,095,582 downwards.
ACACATTAATCCATGTAGTTGCAAAATTGACATTGAACTCACCATCATATTACTGCATCATAACAATTAGTGGAAATTGAACTAGATGAGGTAAATTCAATCTTTTGTTCTCCGTTCCTACCCCCCATTGATTTTGATTAGCTTGCTTAATACTGGTGTCCGTAACATTTTTCTTTTAATCTGCAACTGCACCGTAGAGTCCTAAGGTTAACATTGCTGGTTATATAAAACGCACATTGAGATTTTATATTGCACTTTTATTTTGCTGGAAAATAAATTATGCAACTTAAAAAATAAAAATTCAAAAAATAATGTAGTACATCAAAATAGTTTGATCAGGCTGCTATGTAGAAACTGCTACCATTCAAAAATTGTACAGCATCATAACCTTGGTATGTAGTGGCACACATTCAACTTTATATTAATTGTTGATAAGGTAAAACCTATCAATTCAACTTAGCGCAACACTCCAGGCTTGACTTATAGTGTATATTACAAGAAAGCTTCTTAAGTCCTCAAGATCTTACAATGATATGTAAATATGAAACAGTTCATATGTATAACTAGGGTAACAACTGTTACAATTTATTGGTGACCTAACACGCACAGATCTATATGTAATTTCATCTGTGTAAGTCCAAGTTGTTTCAACATCTTGTGTACAATAAATCTGCACAAATGAGTAAAAACGTATACCTAACATAATGAAACAAACTTTTAGTCTCTGCAGTTGCTATACTTTTTTTTAAAAAAGGTCATTTCTTGAGTAATACAAACAATTAAATCCAAACAACAACAACAACAACAACAACAACAACAAGATTCCATTTATAGAGCGCCTTTCACGTCAGGAGTACGTCCCAAGGCGCTGCACAGTTGGGTCATGACCCGAGCAGGGGGGAAATGGTCAGGGTGAGGGGAGGGAAGGGAGGGAGAGAGGAGGGGGGAAATGGTCAGGGTGAGGGGAGGGAAGGGAGGGAGGGAGCGAGGAGGGGGGGGAGAGTCGAGAGGGGAGCTGAAGGCACGGTCAAAGAGAAAGGTTTTGAGACCGGCCTTGAAGGGGGGAGGGGGGGAAGCAAGGCGAAGGCACTGGGGGATGGAGTTCCAGAGCCTCGGGGCTGAGAGGCTGAAGGCCCGACCACCGATAGTAGGGCGGTTGGGGCGGGGGACGTGGAGCAGACTTCAATAATACGCTGAAGAATTTGTGAAATAGTCTAACTAGTTATTCAACAAATTCAACCATTTTAATTTACACAAGTTACAATAATAGTTTCATCTTTTGTCTTTTTTTTTAAAATGGGGGAAAAAAAGTAGTCTCAAACCACGCTCAATCACTAATGCTGCAGAGTAAAAGAACACATTTGACAGTTCATACAAATATAAGAAATTAAAAGATTCTGTGGACACAAGGAGAAATGGAAGACTTCATAATGTAATTTTAATGTCCATTGTCATTAAATTGCAGGATTTGGATAAAACAATTTCTATTAAGCCATACAATTCTAAATTGTTGACCAATTCCGTATAAAAAGATTATTTTTCTTCCATTCGAATAAAAGTAGTAATCATTTCCACATGTGTTCTCTACCAGGCAGTGTTGAAGTAAGATCTACACACACACTTTATTTAATGAAGTGAAATTCTGTATGTGCATATATATGGAGCATGCTTTCTGGGGCGTTCATAGTGCATGTAATTCATTTTTATATACCAAGTTATTACTCTGTAGTAAATCACAATAATCTGGTCACATAATTTAAGTTTTCCCTTTTATTAAAATATTTATTCAACTGCCCCAGATCATTGTGATTAGTTATAAGAACAAGCACTAGCTTCGCCCCCATTCTGCATTTGGTGTGCAATCAGGAAGAATTGAATCAGTGTTACCAGGGGTAAACTTTTCAATTTGTACACTCGCTGACAACAGTACTAAACAAAAATGGATCAGCAAAAATATCCATCCCCCTTTCTATCCTTGTTCCTTTTCCTAGACTAATACATTTCTTAGTCACACAATTGCTTACCTTAGCACACAAGATTGGCTTATTGATGACTAAGAATTGATCATTCTCTTATTCAACCACTGTTTATACCAACACATTTTACATTAAAACATTCCCTTTTTAAAAATAAGTCTGTGCATACATATTAATGAAAACACAAGGCTGTAAAGCAGTTTCTTTATTTTACCACCCATAAATAGTGGGGCTGCAAATTTTGCAGAAGAGGGAGAACTGTGCATAGGGTATGTAAATATCACTTGTATAAAGCTTCCTTACACATATTGCAGTAATTTTAGAAACTAGTAGTTAGTCAGATTCTTAACCACCATTTTAAATGCAATTTTAGTGATCAAGAGATTTATCAATTACTCTTTGCAATTAAGATGCAGCATTGTGTAAATTTACACCCAAAAGCTGTTTGGCAGCTCAGTGTCAATGATGCATTTGATGCCAGTTAATTGCCGTTGCTTTTGTTTGAATCTGCAATGTACGAGAGACCTAAAATGAATGGAATTCAAAATCTGAACAAATTGAATTTTAAAATTACATTTTAGCATTAATAACTTCCTCTCATCTTGTTTCTCCTCCCATTGATGGGATGGACACCTGCTACGCAGAATATATAGTTTGGTGAGTTCCAAACTGACCATGACTTTAATTATAATAGAAAACTTCTAATAGGAATATCTGAAACTACAAAATTGTACAGTACCAACGTCTGATTTGAATGAATTTGGCTCTCCCCCTCTTGAATGAATCTCTGTTGTCACTGCTATCCTCCACATTTCAGAGAGCAGCACCATCCAGATTTTGCCAAAGTTATTGGCATTGCATCTCTACAGACAAGTCATCAGGAAGGGAAGGTGCGATTTCAGAGACAGCTTTCCCTCCCTCTTGCAAAACTAAGATGGATAAACACAGGGATAAACACGGTGGAAATACAGCCAGTTCTGGGGACTCGGGACTATGTTCATTATATGGATCAGATTAAGAGACTCCCTCACTATGATGTATAGTTGAAATTGCTTTTTAATTAAAGAAACTGACAAAATAATAATAATCCTTCCATTTGATATAGTGCCTTATCACGTCGTCGAAACGTCTCAAAGCACTTCATACAATATACTGTAAAATGAATTGACTGTATATTTTGTGGCAAAAAACGGCAGACAGTTGCACACAGCAGTGTCCCACAAACAGTCATGGATTGAGTGACCAAATTATTATTAATGTGACTGAAGCCACACACAGCTGCTTTAGGAAAATTGGGTGCTTGACATTTTCAAGGGTTTCTTGTGGCAGAGAGTATTGAAGACAATGTCTGCAGACACAAGATTTAAAATAAAAAAAGTCAACAGTGCCATATGCACATATAAGGGTTGATGCCAACTATAGTTTTTTTATTTAGAAAGGGCCAAAATTTTGGGAAAGATGACCTAACTTTAAAAAACAGTCAAAATCCTGCACGTAATTATCAACTAATTCTGTATAGGAACTGTGTAGCTGCAAGACTTATAATGCAAACATTGTTTTCTTAAAAACAGACCATTTACAGTAGAAAATGTGTATTTACTGTAAGTGATGAAAATTGGGACTAAGCTCTCAGTTAATTCATAACAGCATTAAATGTCATTAACAATATGACCACAATGTTGCCTTTTTTGATGTGAGAAGCACTATGAAGCAAACATTTTGACACCTTAATAATTATGCTCTCTCTCTCCACTGACCTGCCCTTCCCTCCCCCACACCATACACATTTTCTTATATTTCTCCCCATGTGAACTTTTGCCTGGAAAGCAAGGAAGTCGGAACAAAAGCAGGGTACGCATTTCTCCACAGCCATCGTCAACATCGCTGTGATCAATCAACAGGATTGCATGCAATAAGGTGAAACGTACAATAGCTTTTATACTTTTTCTCCTTTCCTCCAGACTGGTTGGAAAATTTCTGCAAATTCAAGGCACTCCACCTGTAACCTGGTAGAGAACTGAAGTAAATTATTCCAGAGGCAATATGGTTATTTGAGGGGCAGGTAACCATCCCTTGGATTTTCCTTCCAAACAACTTGTCAGAAAGCCAATGTGGACTCATTTTAATATCTCCACATTTCTGCACCATCAGCTCAACAATGCACCACTTAACACCATTCACCAAAACTACAGTTATGGCAACATTTTCAAGTTTGTAATATGTTTTTTCAAAAAGAAATCAGACCAGGTCAATGAGCACTAAACGATAGAACCCGGTTCATCCAGGAAAAAGTGAAAGTGCTAGTCCTAATACTTTTTTTTTCTTTTTAATACAAAACCAAGTTTTGAATATTTTCCCAGTGCATGAAAATGTAAGTGTCTATATTCACTGATACAGGTATCGGTGGGAAGAAAAAGTGTATATGCAATCGTGGGACAAGAACAGAATGAGTGAAAAACAGGACTAAAGCTACGAAGAAAGCACAGCAGGCTCTGATGAATGCAGAACTCCCACAAAACAGCATGCTGTCAAAAGTGAGCTACACAAATGCAGGTAACAACATGCTAAAGTGGATGAAACTGGCAAATATTGTCCGGCTGTAGTAAGGTAAGGCAGGGATGTAATATTTATGCAACTGAATACATTTTTGAAGTGTAGTCACTCTTCAGCCACTACTTGCAAAGTCTGCAGGGACAAAACTGGATTCAACCCAAAGTTTGGCACTGTCCTTGTATGCCATCAATTATGCCATGTAAATGAAAGTGTTTATGTCCGACTCATCCCTTCTAATATACTTGTGCTCTATCAGCCATTCAATTTGTTCTTTGATCATTTTTTTCTGTGGCAAAAACATGTTTTTTAGTATTTCTACAAGTTCTGTCTGAAGTTGAGCATTTGTGATTTTCTTTCGCATCTTCATGATTTGTATGATGGCCTCCTGAAAACAAGAAAATAAAGAGAAATGAAACATCAATCTGTCCATAATACAGGATTATTTCAATTTTATATGCTGTAAATTCAATTTTTTTTAAGTAAGCAAGGAGGGTTTAGGTTTTAATTTAAAAAGACTAGGTTAGTTATCAAGCTAGGTTGTTGTAGTTTAAAATTTGGGAGATCTTACATTATTCTACTCCATTCTTTTGCTAAACGCAAACGTGCAAAATCTAATCATAAAGTTAATAGCATTTTGAAGATCACAAATAAACACAGTCACTCCACTTTACAGTATATCCTGTGAAGTGCTTTCATACATCTTCCCAATGTGAAAGGTGCTACACTAAATGCAAGGATTACTATTATTAAACTACAAACAACAAGCTGGGATCAAGGTGATAAGAGTGAAAGCATTATTTGTAATGTTTTAAGAATTAATCTTCTCTCCAAGAACTCCATTCTCTAACTAGGAAGGCATAAAACTTAAAATTGATGTCACAACAATGCCATGGCTGGGATTCTCCCACTCTATGTACAGAAAAATGGAGGGAGATTTATCCATGTACATTCATTCCATGGCATGAGAAACATTGAGAACATTCTTCTTTGTGCAAGTGACCTTATTCTTTTAATATTTGAGCACCATTGGTCTATAGACCCGAGACTCGGTAACCTTTTGCTTACAGTAAAAAGCATTACACTGCAGTATGTTTCAACAATTTAACAATAAGCTAACACATGTTTGTTTAGACAAGTGAAAATAATTGTTGTTAATTAGATTAGTTCTAATTAACAGGACAAATGGATCGATTGGGTGTAGGTGGTGATGGGGGAGTAAGAGGTCACATCTATTACCTGAATGATAAATTGTTCCCGAAACAATCACTTGGATAAACAGATGTCTAGTTATTCCTTTGTAAATGTCAGAACTCCTCAATTGCCTGAATGATTTTTGACTTTATGTCGATAACTCTTATGATAGGGTTAATACACATGGTAGATTAATAAAGTTCTATGTTACTCTGCTCAATTGCATTAGATTTCTCAGATCACAAAATTAGTAGCATGGGGAATCATGATTCTGGCCATGAGATTAATTGCTTCTAACTAGTCCAACATGAGTACAGTTATGAGTCTGTTTGGAAGAATTTTATGCTTGATTTGCAGATTGTATATGCAAAACAAATTCTACTCCAGAGGTTTTATAGGGTTTTCTATTCACCTAAAAATAAAGTTCACAACTGCATGTGTCGTGGAAAAGGGATAAAATATTAACAGGGGAAAGAGCACACAATCTTAAAATTGTGAAGTCCTCAAATTCTTGTCGATTTAACATAATAGTTATGTAAATGTTACATTTCATTTATAATGCAACTTGTAGAGACTACATTCATACCGCTCAGATTTGTAACTTTTAAAAAAAGGTCAAACGTACCTGGGTGCGTAATATTCTCAGTTGGACTATTCCTTCATTTTCTTCTTCCCTCATTCTTTCTGTAGTTAGCTGTAGTCTTCCAATTAAATTAATTTTCCCCCTCTTCTGAACTTTGCTGTTCTTTCTGTAACAGAATTGTGCAGGTCTCAGAAATAAAATCACTGCTAGATTTTTCCCTCAGAGGGGCTGCTCACATTCGTTAGCAGTATATACAATTTTAAATGGGATTGAGAAAATAATAATAATAATCCTTGCATTTGATATAGCGCTTTTCACATCTTCTAGACGTCTCAAAGCGCTTCACAGAATATACCGTAAAGTGAATTGACTGTATATTTGTGGGCGAAACATGGCAGCCAATTGCGCACAGAAGTGTCCCACAAACAGTCGTGGATGAGTGACCAAATTATTATTGTATTTTTTCTTGAGGGATTATTATCCCCAGAAAAGTAATCAGCCAATCGACCAACAATCAGGCTCCCACCCACTGCGAGGTAAACAGAGGCACGTGGAGCAAGGAAACCTGCCCAACATTTCACCCTGCCGGGAATAGAACCCAGGTCTCTCACTTGAGAGGCGAGTGATCTAACCACTGAGCTATAGGACTCCACAATGATGGGTCACCTTTAATATTCAGTAATTATTAGATTCCTAGTGACACCATTCTTCTCCCAACAATGTGGTAGTTGCTTATCATGCAGTAACTATTGAAATAGTCTAAGCTATCCATTTTGCTCAGCATGTTGCCTCTCCACTATTGGCTCTCCTCCTTAGGCCAGTAAAATAAACTCAAGCAAACATTTGGATGCACTGAGATAGCAGAACAGATGACAGATTTAGCATTGCAAAGGGCAATTTCAGGACCGGCATGTAATTTGTTATCCAGAGGGTGATTAATGACTTAAACAGGTTACCAGGAAAGGTAGTTGAGGCTAGAAAGCAGGACTCATTTTAAAAAAACACAGCTTGATATTGTGACAGGTGGACAATTCTTTGTGCAAGTGACCTTATTCTTTTAATATTTGAGCACCATTGGTCTGTAGTCCTGAGACTCGGTAACCTTTTGCTTACAGTAAAAAGCATTACCCTGCAGCATTCCTGAAGGATGAGATAAAATAAGCCAAAGGACCTTCTTCACCCAAACCTCTATTGTGATTCTGTGATTAAAATATGTAATAATAATCCTTGCATTTGATATAGCGCCTTATCACACTGAGAAGTCTCAAAAGAGTTTCACATGATATACTGTAAAGTGAATTAACTGTATATTTTGTGGGCGAACTGCGACAGCCAATTGCGCACAGCAGTGTCCCTCAAACAGTTGTGGATTGAGAGACAAAATAAATTTTTGAAGGGATTATTTAAAATAGCTATGAAATATTTTAAAGTGGGCCTTAGTAAGGGTAGTTCGCCTTGTCATACTCAAGTAATGTATAATGTGCCAAATAGTGATTTTCTGCATTTCCGTTGCTTTAATATTACTTCCACAGGCACTGAATATTCTTGTTGTCAGGACTCCCCCAAAAGCCCCAATTAAACTCAATTGGTGCTGCTGCAGTTCCTGCTCTTGTCATCAAAGTGACCTACTGCATGTCCCAGTTACGATAAACCAACCATTTCTCAGTAAAGGGAGAGAATGTTTCTATAGTTGGTTTGGGGAGTCTATTTTTAAGTGATAATGATTTGAACAAAATGCACTCCTGACAGACTTCGCTTCCCTGTTCGAAAACAAATGCCAGAACAAAAGAAAATCAGTATCAATACACTCAGGAGAATCGTTTTGTGGACTATCAAGCATAAATAGATTAATCCTGTCAAGGGTTAATTCATACCTCTAACGTAAAAAATATTTGGAAAATATCCTCGATACTTACATTAAAGAAAAATCCTGGTTCACTGAGAAAAGAGTGCCTTCAGTGAAGTCTTTGGGTGAGTTGACCTGAGGTTCATAGAGTAAAACCTGACGTTTCAGTTTTGGAAAAGCTACAAGAGACTGTTGAGATAAAATAAAATCAGTGTGATTCACTGTCCCATTGTAGTGTTTCATTTGACAGAAATTATTTCTGGCCTAAAGGTTTTGGTCAGTACTTCACTGAGACACAAATGAGTTTGAGTAACTGCAATTCAAATTCGTAACACTCATACTGAAGTATTTGAAAAAATATATTTGATATAATGCCTTATCATGTTGTCTGAAAGTGCTTCACAGAATTTTATTGCAAAGCGTACTTAAAGATTATATTAACTCTGGAATTGTATTCAACTTAACAAATCTTTTGACATTCATCTCCTAACCTTTCACCTTCATTAAATGAAGATTTTGGGCAACCCGGAAACATGGGTTGGAGGGGTTCGTATAGGGAGTGGTGGGAGAGGAAGGAGTGAAACTGGGAAGCAATGACTCATTCAAGGGCCTTAGAAAGGGAGTTTGGAGATGGGGCGGTAATTTGAGAGCAGGGATGGATCCAGGGAAGGTTTTTTGAAGATAAGGGTGATGATGGCTGCCTCCTGTTCACTTGTGTGAACAGGAAGCAGTTTGAGATGTGAGGGGCGCAAGGGCATTGAGAGTGGCGGAGAGGGAGTTGTGGAGGAGAGTGACAGGAGAGGATAAATCATTGTGAGAGGAAGCCCAGAGGGGAAGGAGTTCAGATGACTCCAGGGCACCGGAGAGGGAGTGAGAGGAGATTTTTTTCCAGCGGCAGTAGGAGATGGAGGTAGGTCGGGTGGCAGGGAGAGGGATGGAGGAGTTAAGAGAAATGAAGTAGTGGTTCGACTTGGAGACAACTATAGACAACATAAAAATTAGACTCAGAAAAGTAACTCACCCATAATGTCCGCCTAAGTTCTGCATCTGGAAGCTCAGTTGCTAACTTTAGATTTTCAAAACTAATCTTCTCCCGTGGTCTTTGGTTCCAGGCAAACAGCACAGCCAACTGAAAGGTGGTCACCTCCAAGTCATACTGGCCAACCTCATTTTTAAAAGTTATCTGTTTAGAAACAAAATCAACCTTACTAGCTTTCTTGACAAGAGGATAACTGTGTGTGCCAGCTCTTTTCCCATTTACAATCAGCCCACAGAGCACTGCTACACAATGAACACTGCAACTCTGATTTTCTTAGGAACAATAAAGTTACAGTACATTCTGATAATTCAATAGAACATTCTGTTTGTGCTTTTTTGAGGGGAAGACAGGTAAATAAGAACAGTAAATAAAAACCCATCACCATGCATAAGAGTCTCTAAGATGAACTACTGAGAGCTGTAAGGGTGTGTGGTGTCAGTTTGTCTGGTATGGAGTACATGCAGATTCTAATCTTCCATTTCCACGATTTACCACATAAATCTGCAGCACAGAAGGCAGCCATGTGGCCCATTATGTCTGTGCTGACTCTTTGAAACAGTAATATATTCAGTACTTTTTCCTCATATCAAATAAATTACTCTTATTTGAGATATTTATCTGCGTTGACCACCTTTCTGGCAGAGCTTTCCATCCCATCTTTAGACATCTGACAAATACAAGTTTAAACCCTCAAGGTGTATACTGGAGGAATTCCTTGCGAATCACATAGTGAGCAGCACAACTCAGGTTAAATAGTATGAGAACACTGCCAACATCCTAACTGCAACCTGGACACATATGTCTCACCATTGACCGATGGTTCTGGTTACAGTTGGAGATGTAACAGGAGCTGCTTATCTTCTCATATCTATCAAAATAGAGATCAAGCCCTGCATGTATGAAAATTTGTTCACGAACCCAGGTGATGCCTTCCAGCAGGTGTCGTACTAAACCTCAGAGGTTTCTCATCAGCTACTTGATTTACAAATGTAATTTTGTTGTTGTTGATCAACATGGTAGAAGGATCTATGCAGGTTTTAGAGGTCCAAGTGCAATATCTAGTTTGCTCAGGCCCAGGTTCTTATGTGAAGGGTCGTGGCCAAGAGGCATGTGAAGCTGACTGTACAGTAATGGGCAACAGGTCAGCGTAGGCCACAAATCCACCTCACAGCTTAGTTCTGGATCTTGTAAAGGGACTAAGGGAAACTCTACTGTTCCATGCCAAGGAGCTCGGAATCATTAAAGAGACCAATTTTGATGCACATCATATATGCCATAATTTTAACTTGCGTTGGGACTTTGAAATCAGCACTATCACATCACAATTAAACATGAAGACCGATGATAATAATAACTCACAATTCCATTAGACATGAGGTGATGCCAATGCAGCTTTCTACCACTGTGATTCTTTTTGTAGAATTCCTCCACCTCAGGGATAAGATCTTCCAGCTCAGTTGGCAGAGAAACAAATACCTTTTCTGAGCTCCGTGACCAGGCACCAGCATTTAAAATCTTGATATTCACAGAGTCCGCTAAACAATTAAGTATTCAAACAGTTAACCAAATAGATAAGACAACATTTGAGGGGAAACAAATTGCAGTAAGGCTTATATTTTCTGGTACTGTAGTAATAATTTCAGGAAAGAGTAAATCCCTGGTGCATCAAAATTAACCCTTTCAATTGCCAAAAGATTCTTCAACGCATCTAAGATCTAATAACACTGAATTATTTTAATTTCCAGGAAGAAATACAGTTTTTTTTAAAACAACTTTATATAGAGAATAATATACAATAATTCTTATATTTGATATAGCACCTTATTATGTTTTTGAGAATCTCAAAGCGCTTCACAGCATATACTGTAAAGTGAATTGACTGTATATTTTGTGGGCGAAATTCCAGTTATAACACAGTGGTCTGGGTCCATAAACTCCTAGATTAAAATTAAGTGAGAAAAATGCAGACTTCAGCTGACGTCGCTTGCTGTGTGCAAGCACTGCTGATGTTGCTTTCTTCATGAGATGCGGTTAGTGATACTTCCTGCTCCACAGCAAGCAAGAAGCAACATCAGCCCCACTCTTGCTCATAGTACACAATGTGCAGGAAGTGACAGCTGCAACCAATCGAACCAGAAGGCAAACCAATTTAGTACCAGAATCCGGGTACACTGCAATTCCAGTATAGATCGGGTCAACACATCACACGACAATGGGCTGTAGCGACCTGTGTGTGTTCTAATGGTTTGCCCTATAGATTGTTCTCTGTACCTTAACAGTGGATATAAAGTGTTTTATAAAGTGCTTCATTAGAATGCAGTTGGGGTTTGAACCCTGTCATTAACATACCCAAATTATCTAAAATGGATACAACAAGAACAACAAGATTTCATTTATAGAGCGCCTTTCACGTCGGGAGGACGTCCCAATGCGCTGGACAGTTGGGTCAGGACCCGAGCAGGGGGAAATGGTCAGGGGAAGGGAGGGAGCGAGGAGGGGGTAGAGAGTCAGAAGTGGAGCTGAAGGCACGGTCAAAGAGAAAGGTCTTGAGACCGGCCTTGAAGGAGAAAAGGGAGGAAGCAAGGCGAAGGCACTGGGGGATGGAGTTCCAGAGCCTCGGGGCTGAGAGGCCCAATCCATTGCAGCTTCATTGCCTGCTCACAGAAAGACAAAACACCGGCAGGCACGGGCTGTCAGGTCACCACCGATGTTGCTTCCTGCGCATGAGCTGTGTTAACTGTGTACTTATATGTGAATGTGGAAGCCAATTGGTGCACAGAAATGACCGACAAACAGCCATGGAGTGATTGATCTAGTTTATCGAGGGGATTGTTGAACAAGACACCAGGACAAATACCCTTCTCTTTCCAAATATGGTCAATACCTGATAACTTGTCACTGCAAAGGAAAAGTGTTCAATGAGAGTTATCTGGAGTGGCAAGTTAGGTAGAGGTCCTCCTGGGCCACAAAGAAACACTCTGACTAGTTGTGGGGGCTCAGACTGGTGCGGGGGCTCAGACTGGTGAGGGGACTCATTGGAGGTTGGGTGAGCATGCTGTGATGCATGTCAGAGACCGCTCATCTATTGGAGAGCTTATACATGACAGGATGTTACTTCCTGCGCGTGAATAGTAGCACCTGTGTATTTATAGGGCGGCGAGAAGGGATGGGAGCTAGGATACAGCCCTCCAACAGACCAGAGGCCGCTATGATGCAACCGATCAATGTGGAGTCCTGTAGCTCAATGGTTAGAGCACTCGCCTTGCAAGGGAGACACCCGGGTTCAATTCCAGGCAGTGCGAAACCTTGGGCAAGTTTTCTTACTCCACATGTCTAATAATCCCTCTAAAACAACAAAAAAAAATTGGTCATTTTCAATCCACGACTGTTTGTGGGACACTGCTGTGCGCAATTGGCTGCCGCGTTTCGCCCACAAATATACGGTCAATTCACTTTACAGCATATTCTGTGAAGCACTTTGAGACCTCTAGAAGACATGAAAAACACTATATCAAATCCAAGGATTATTATTATTATTATTAACCGAGCATGCACACCCAACCTCCACTGAACATCAGCACCAGTCACAGGATAGGGCCTTTGTGTTGCAAGATGTAGCCTGACTCAGTTATATCACTCTCTTTTCTGAGTAAGAAGGTTGTGTATTCAAGCCATTCATCAGAACTTGGAATCACATAGTCTAAGATGACACTCCAATGCAGTGCTGGGGGTGTATCGTATTGTCAGAGGCGCCATCCTACGAATGAGACAATAAACCGAGGTCCCATCTGCGGGATCTTTTAAAGTCTACCTGAGCAGGTCATACACGGCTTCAGTTTAACATCTCACTCCCAACAATCCTAGACCATGATGACCTCGAAATAAGCTATTTTGGCTTCCCCAACTTGGCCAGTCTGTTAACTCTCTGCACATGAGCAGTAAATGCAGAAGAGCTGACTGGCGTTTGCTCCCCATTATTGATCCAACTATTATAGTACAATGAGCCTTCCACAGCACAGCGCTTCACCCTGTTACTGAAAACATTTTGCTGCATGGTACGCTATTCACTTTTGTTGTCCTTATTTTGAAACCATGACCCTTTTTTTGAAGTTATTATATTAATGTCTTTAAGACACAGGAGTGAAGTAATGTTTGAACAAAGCAGCACAATTTCATGCTTATTTTTATACATTGAACATATTCAGAGCTTGCTCTTCCAAAACTCAAAGCAAATACATACCTGGCAAGGCCAACTTATTGTTTTTGTGCATTTCTTTGAAAGCCTGGTTCAGGTCTTCAGAAACTTTAATATCCTGAAACATTCTGGCCAGTTTGTTTACGTAGTCAGCAGGCATGCCTACTTCCTGTACACATATGCAAACTAAATATTAGAAAAATCGAGTCTTGTAGAAACTAAATACTGGTAAATATGAGCAACAGACTAGATGTGCACGATTTCTAAACATCACGTTGACACCAAAGGAAATAACTGTACCAACTCTTGAAACACTGGTGATTTAAATCAAGTCCAAAATAAAATAAGCTGCTTGAGCTCAACTCGCTACTAAACTTCACACTGCAAAGAATATTCTTACAAAAAGGTCATTGAAAATTGGTTCATAAATTTGGAATAAGTTGGGAAACAAACTTAACCCAAACATAATGGCTACCTATGATCTGCCATGTTCCTACACAAGATGTTCAGATCACCTTCCTGTCTAAAATAGTAACTGGATAAAAAGGATTCTTCGGGGACATATTTCTGGGCCTTGGGCTTGAGAGAGAAGATAAATAAATGTTCATATTTACTCACTCTGAGCCACTCCACCATATTTTCTTCAATCTCACTGTCTGCTGATATATCCAGGATCAAACGTCTTGTTAAGTGAGCTTTATGGTATCTCATAAAGACATCTTTGTTCTGCACATACTTAAGTACAAGTAGCTGTTAAAAAGCAAAGATCAATAAAAAATTAAGCAGCTATTTTGTTTGATGAATATCAAATCTCAAGTCAGCTATAAACAAAGGCCAACATGTCCAAAACAATTGTGTAAACTTATTTTTATCTTACTGCCTCCTTTATCCTGCCCAGGCCTCTACGTGCTTGAGAGGAGGTCCCTGATCACTGCCAACTACCTGGCAGCTCCTCTTCACTTTGCCTCACCTTCTCGTCAGGGTATTCCACACTTGGCATGTCTCAGATCAGAACCAAATGGCAATTTAACCTGAGTTAATACCCACTCGGTGCTTTTGAGAATTGGTGTTTTGATACTTTTGAGCCACCAGGCTGTCAACCACCAGCTAAACAAAATGTTCAATTTGTGGTAAGAAGGGAATCTTGATTTTGATGATTTATGTGCATGATAAAGGTTCTTAGATACTCTGCATGCAGTTTTCTCTAAAGCTTGGATTTTCTGCATCATGCAGTGTGACTTCAGAGTATAGAAATAAACCAGATACCCTGTATGATAAGTCCACTTAATGTGGCTGCACAGACCAACTCCTACTTTCTGCATGAGACTACCAATAGATGAGGTCAGATGTGATTAGTGGATAGACTCACTTAATGAATCACTCCAAGACTTTATACTACCTGAAGGGCACTATATAAATGCAAGTTGTTGTAGTCACAGAGAAGTTCCAGTGCACATCACAATGCATATCAGATTCTGATATCAGATGGTATTGGGTTGATTAATAATTAATCCACTGATGAATAAAAACATTGAAAAAGACCATGTTTATTGTTCCTTTACTGTAGTTTATTGTTCCCTTATTGCTCCTTATGTGTAGAGAAGTGCAGTCAAATTAGAGATTTAATAGCTGAAATAGTGCAATATGATTTCCATACTGAAGTCATGCACTATACTATAAAAAATCCTCAACATTTTAGAAAATTTTAATTGTGTGAAAAGCTGAGGCAGTCAGACAAAAGTAACCCAGAGGCACCGCCATACAACTCAGGGATAAGTTTACATTCCATCATATATAGT
This sequence comes from Callorhinchus milii, assembly GCF_018977255.1. Classification (NCBI taxonomy): domain Eukaryota; kingdom Metazoa; phylum Chordata; class Chondrichthyes; order Chimaeriformes; family Callorhinchidae; genus Callorhinchus; species Callorhinchus milii. The sequence goes on along the minus strand of NW_024704745.1, from coordinate 65,080,400 downwards.
ATTCACAAGTATATACATACCACTTCCTTTAACTTTGCTTCAATTTCTTCCGAAGCAAGTTTCTTACTAAGTGGTGTTTTTCTTAGCAACATGTCACAGTAATTTGCTAGTAGTTCTGGGCACTTTGATTCAGGCTGAGTTTTCAACCCCACTCTAGAACGGAAAACGTGGAATCCAAAATACAATGGTCGTTTGAAAAATACCACTTTACTCGCATCAAACGAATGTAGTATGATTTGATAAAGCAATGTCACAAACCGCATTGGGCATGCTTTGATAGTATCTTAACATCCTTAATAGAATTACTAATAAGTGATTCCTTCTCTCTCCCCTCCTCCCCAATTAAATACCATTCCCCAGTACTTTGATAATACCCTGATTAAGACAATCATTAGGTGTTAGACAAAAGGATTATCAAATGCAAAGATTATTATTATACAATGGCTCAGGATGATTCATATAATAATTTTTACTCTGAGAAGATAATCATTTCTACCAGACACTGAAGGGAATATAGAAACAGGAGTAGTAGGCCTTTCAGGCAACTGAGCATGTTCCACTAGTTTATTCGATCACTGCAGATCTTTTAATCTTATTTCCACACCGTTTCTCCAATTCCCTTTATGCCCTTACTTTCCAAGTATTTCTCGGTCTTTTAATTAATTCTGCCTCAATACCATCGGGGGCAGTTTATTCCACATTATCACAACATGAAGAAATACCATTAACCATCATTAATTATGCATACAAATAATTATGTTATCACCCCAGAAATAAAGATCTTACCCTTTTTGCTTCAATGGCAGTTCAAGTTTAAATATGGTAGCATCATTCACAACTGCCTTATATGCCTGTTTTGGAAGACAATTTTTCCCATCAAAACACACACTAAGTAATGTTGGCAAGTTAACTTTTCTTTTTGATAATGCAAGTTGGAATAAATGTAATCTAGGTAAATAATTTGCCAACAAAGTACAGTTAATCCACTTTACAATATATTCTGTGAAGCGCTTTGAGACATCTCAACAACTTGATGAGCCGCAATATAAAATGCAATGATTATTATTATTATTTGATAAGCTAATAGACAGCTTTTAAAAGACATACAGATCTGTTTCTATATTAGGCACATCTAAAGAAGGATAAATTACCTGTTATATAAGATCAGAGATTTGTTTGCAAGCCAGTAACTGCATTATAACATTCAGAAAATCAAAAGTAAATACAGTTACTTTTAACTTACTTTGTCTCTAGCAGTAAGAAAGCGAGGGTCATCCTGAAATGCTTCTTTGACCAGCTTACTAAATCGATTAAATAATGTAAGCAATTGCTCTACATATTTTTCAGAATCCTATAACAAAAAAACATGCAGTTTATCATCCAAAATAGCCCATAATAATATATTAGTGCTGTGACTCGACGAGTCAAGCATTAGCTGACATCTAATCAGAATCAAATGTTCTCCCCTCCCCAACTTACATTGCTGAACTTGACAGGATCAGTAGGATTGCCAATTGCAGCAAGTAGACACCATTTTTTTGCAGGTTCCACCTTAAGTTATATTTCACTACCCTCTAGAGAGCCTACCCATTCATTACAAGGCAGAACTGGCAGAGACCATGGAGCTATACGTAGGCACCCACTCGATGTTTCAACTAGAATTCAGGTATATCACTTGAAAGACTTTGAAGGAAGAGAAAAATAACTATGAAAGTTGCTAAAATGCTGGCGTGGGAACTAATTTCATGGCTGACACAACTAATATTTCACAAGGTTTGAAAATCAAAGATAGTATGCGTACATGAATGGTTTGCAAAGGCTGCCAAGATCTAAATTTATGCTCACTTAAAGAGCAACAAGCCTACATATGAGTTATGGATACTTTTTACACCAGCTTCACTGGTGAGATCATTTAGAAGTGAAGTGGGTCTTTTTTTTATTCTCTCCACTGAAAAGCTCTCTCTGTGCCAAATCATTCCTGGCTGATAAATCTTAATATAACAGGGAAGGAGAAAGACTGGATAACTTATTTGGAACACTCACATAAGCTGCATTAACTGCATCTCATCTTGCCTCTGCACTTCCCCTACCAAAAAACTCAAAACTCTGCACTAATACAATTAGGCTTGTCAGTTTCCAGCATTAATCAGTCAAAATCAAAATTTGACAGTTTTTCTAATTTCTCCAAAACAACGAAAATTAATTTTTCAACAGATTGTTGAAGCATTGTTGATACTTAGGGAGACAGAGTACAAAAGTAAAAAGACATTAAAGCTAAATTTATGCAAATCATTGGTTAGGCCACAACTGGAAGGTGCTATATCAATGCTAGTTGTTGTGTTCAGGGGTGACCTGTTAGCACTGGCCAAAATTATGAGGTGTTTTATTAGGATAAATAGGGAGAACTTATTTCCATTGATAGGGGAGTTAATCACTAGGGGACATATTAAGATAGCTACGAGAACTGCAAAAGGAGAACCCTAGAAGGATTTTTTTCACCCAGAGTTTTTGGGATGGAACGCTATCTCGGATGAGGGAGGCGGAGTCTACTGTTACTTTCCAGAAGGAAGTAAACAGGCCTGTGAAAGAGATGTGCTTGAAAGGATATCGGGATAAGGCGGGGCATTAGGACTGAATTGATCTCCTTACTCTGTGAGCCAGTGCAGACTTGATGACCCGAATAGCCTCCTTCTGCGCTGTAGATTTCTACGTTTCATGTTTTGAACAAGCAAAATGTCTAACTTCTGGGTCACAGATCGCATTGAGGTCACTTCCTGCATGCTGTGCATGCACATTACACACCGGCAGTGTTGCTATCATCAGGAAGGGCAGGAAGTAACGTTATAGGCACTGCTGTGCGTTGAGCATATGCACACTGCACAGAAAGTGACATCTGTGGTGACCTTATGCCCCTGAAGTTGGTTGTTTAGGGAGTCAAAAACCTCAATGAAAATCAGAAAAATATCCGGAAATAAAATCAAGCTAAACAATAATTTTTTTAAAAAATTGGCAAGTCAAAATGAGTGAGCAACTTTTCGTAACACCTTCAACATTCTTGCTGAATGAATAAGAATGTGCTTTCTCTTTGCACAACTAATTTTCAACCAAAATTTAAAGTTCTACATTTATTTACTTACAGTAGTTATAGTTTCTGCAGCTGCTACCATATCTGCTAAACCAGCACTGATGATGTGCTCTTCCAAATCTTTTAACATTGGTTCAATCCCATTAGGAACTTTATCCATCAGTGTAAACATCAAGTGTAATTCTGCACAAGTTAATAAAAAACATTAAAGCTATTACAAGGTGACAGACAGTTTAAAAATTCACACAGGTAGGAAATCACAAGCACTTTATGATTGATATTTTTTGTCAACTGTTAAATCTAGATTGATAAGTAAGACAAAAGTATTCCAGCTCATATATCGTCCCAAAGGGTCAGCAAATCATAGAATATCGATCAATTCAGCAATTGCAACCCTTACACAAAGACCGAAAATCTAAGGACCAATGCTTTGTATTAAATCTTGATCAGTAAATACGAAAGCAAATTCTAAACCATTTATGTCTGCTCTGAATATTAACAAATCTCAAAACATCAATTAAAACAGCAAATAAAATGGTTTTACATCAAGAAAACCTAATGAGTAATGTCTATGTCTGACACTGGCTCAATCTTTTAATTAATTTAGCGACTGAAGCTCATAAAACATTTGGCATAATTTATTTTACATAAACACAACCAGTTATTTTTGGTCCAAACGTATTTCAATTTTTTTTGAAATTTGACAAATTCCAAATTCCTAATAAATCAACCAACCAACTACGCAGCATAATTCAAATATTTATGAATTGATTCTTTAATTCTTTAACTTACATTACCACTACAGATAAGAGCCATGTGCTGAGCTATCATCTGACCTTCCTCAAAGATTCCTTAATAGGAACAAAGGAACATAGGAATTAGGAGCAGGAGTAGGCCATTTGGTCCCTCGAGCCTGCCCCGACATTCAATAAGATCATGGCTGATCTAACCTAACTCCATCTGCCCGCCTTATCCCCATATCCCTTAATCCCTCTATCCTTTAGGAACCTATCAATCTCAGTCTTGAATATGTCCAAGGACTGAGCATCTACAGCCTTCTGGGGTAGAGAATTCCATAAATTCACTACCCTCTGAGTGAAGAATGGACTTGTATGTGTATAAAAGAGTGCACGTCCGAGTCTATGTGTACACGCATTTGTATGCGTACAAGGGGGTGTATATTCACATATGTGGATGTACAAATGTAAGTATGGAAATATAGACAAGATTGGACTCACATGTAAAGCCTCCTGATCATGCTCACTCTGACTATCTACACTCACATAACAATCCCCACTCGGGTAAGATATCAGTATACAATTGACCCCTGTGGATGATACTCCAGTGTATGTCAGTTTCTTCAGGAGAGAAAATTCAACCGGTTAAAACAAACCTGCATGGAACTAGTATTACGCATCATGTACCTCCCATCACAACGTCTGACAACAATAACTTTACCAGACCACAGTCTAGCCAATTTGTCCATTTGTTTAAGTGGGGTAATACAGTAAGTATAATCAGGAAATATACAAAGCCAAGTGAAAAAGTGAATCTGTAAAATAAATCCAACAGAGCAAGTGTTCAAGTTTTAAGTTGAAAGAGACTTAAATTTGTAGGAATACAGAGGGATATAATTTTACTCACTATCTGTCTCATTTCGTTTGATCATGCCTGGGCATTCAGCAAGAATGGTTTCCTTAAACGACGTCACCAGAGCATTCACACAGCATTCCATTAGCTGAAATGGAAAGACCTGTAGTGAGCAGAGATCTTACCAGCGTTTGTGTACTTTATTAGTCAAGACTAAATGATACTACTTATACAACACTTAGGAATTTTGAACATTACCACGCAAAAAAAACCTCAAAAACCACGGCTGGCACCATGAGGATCCGGCCAATCAGGATTGCCAAAACAGGGGGAAAACAACTGTTTTTGGAATCCAGACAAGTGGGAACAACGGAGTGTGACTGGAGCGGTGCGGGGAGCCTGGAGCTTTTGGGCTCATGGCCTCCTGCGAATGGCGAGTCTGGAATAAGGCTCAAAGTCTACAGACGAAGCGCTCCCTGGAATGGGGCCCAAAGTCTACACCGGTGACTGGTGCCTGGAACAGGGCTCAAGGACAACACCGGTGTGGGGTCCGATGCCCCCAGCGGCAACCAGATCTACTGAGGGGACCGAGGCTACTGGTGGTGGGCGGAGCCAGCGTGGGATCCGTGGCCTTGGCTGGTCCAGGTACCAATACGGCCATTTTAGACTCTCCGGCCGAACCAACCAATCACCAGTCACCTGCCGCGTGACGTGACTTCCACCTGCAACATTTGAGCCTGGAGTCACTAGGACTACTGCTCCAGCGGGCTCACCATGCCACACTGCTCCCCCACCCCCATCTTAGTCTCGGCATGCACATTTTTGTTGCTGCCATCGACCCGAGCTGCTCCCACCCGTTCTCTACCCTCCATTACTCCTGCTCAATCCTACTCTCCCACCGCCCTCCCCGCCTCCTATTACTGCTTGACCGTCCCACAGCCTCCCTCTGCTCCAGCCTGCGAATCCTCAGACGCACCCACCAGAGTAGACGCCGCTGGCGGTCCAACAGCAGCCACCCTCACGGCCTCATCCTCCACCTCCGCTGCAAACCCATTGATCTCTGACCCCGGGGCCAACCTCTTCTACCTTATCCACATCCCCACCCTCCCTGTCAATCCTCCCACTCCCCCCCACCCCGGTCTCTCCCATTCCTCCACCACCAGCTGTTCTCTCCGTATCGGCCTACAATATGTCTGCTCCCTCTCCAGCAAAACGCTCATCATCCAAGACCTCATTGTCAAGTAGAACATCGACATCCTCGCCATCACCAAAACCTGGATCACTCCAAGTAACACCTTCCCCTGACCGAGGCCACACCACCCGGCTATAACTTCCATCATACCCCACAACCTAACCGCCACGGTGGTGGTGTGGCTCTCATCTCCCGATCCCCACTCGGCCTATCCCCTTACTCCTCCGGAACTTTCCCTCCTTTGAGTACCTTACCTTTTATCATCCCTCCAACCTTTCTCTCAAAATTCTCATTATTTACCGCGCCCCCCGCCCGACCCTCCCCCACCTTGTCTCCCGCCTCCATACCTTAGGCATCGACAGCATCACCTTCCAGGGATGCACATTCCATCTCACCGAGCCAGTCCAGAAACTTGGGGTCTTGTTTGACCTTCAACTGTCCTTTCTACCCCACATCCATGCCATGACCTACTCTGCCTTCCCCCACCTCCGCAGGATTGCCCAGCTCCACTACTACCTCATCCCTCATGTCGCCAAAACCATCATCCATGTATTCATCACATCTAGGCTCAACTACGCCAATTTCCTGCTTGTCGGCCTTCCGAACTCTTCCCTTCACAAACTGCTGATCATCCAGAACTCTGCAGCTCATGTTCTCTCCTGCAACAGGCTCCGTGACCCCATCACTACCACCCTTACCCGGCTCCATTGGCTCTCGTTCCCCCGGAGGATAGGATTCAAAATCCTTATCCTCAAGGCCCTGCACACGGCTTTGCTCCTCTCTACCTCTGCAACCTGCTGACCCCATATCAACCTGTCCGCTCCCTCCACTTAGCAGGCTATGGTCTGCTCCACATCCCCCACTCGCCCGTCCCACCTTCACCTTTCTGCCTCCACCTTTTGGAACTCCATCCCACGGTCCCTTCACCTCGCTTCCTCCCTTGCCTCCTTCAAGGCCAGTCTCAAGACCCTTCTCTTCGATTGTGCCTTTGGTCGCCCTCCCACCTCTTTGCCTTCCCTCACCCCTGCACCACCCCTCCCCCATGCTCGGGCCCCGACACCTGACTGTTCAGCGCTTTGAGATGTCCTCCCGAAGTGAAAGGCGCTCTATAAATGTAATTTTGTTGTTGCTCAAGGCATGTCTCAAAATCCTCCCCTTCGACCAAACCTTTGGCCACCCTTCCCGATCCTCAGTTTGGGTCCAAATCTCAGTGCCTTGGGACATCCTCCCGACCTGAAAGGTGCTATACAATGTAATTTTGTATTGTGATACTGCATTCCTCCTTTAACATAACTCCATTGCAATTCAAATTTACATTGGGAGGACGCCTCAAAGCGGTTCACACAGATAATAGAGCTGAGCTGCGGGGGGTGGGGGTGCGTGTGTAAAGGTGACTGACAGCACAGTCAAACAGATCCTAAGCTGGAGAGACTCCAGGATGATGGGTTGGATCGAGCGAAGTGGGCTGGTGTGTTTTTTTGAGACAGGGGAGTAACTGGGGCAAAATACACAGCCATTTTGCAGTAAATACTGCAAAGCACTTTCAGACATTTTAGCAACGATAAGGTACTATATTAAACACAGGGACTATTAACAATTGCCATAAAGTAGTCATCTATTCATCAAGTAGTCATAAAGGATTCTCTTGCCAGTGAAATGTTATTGCTTAAAACGTTAAAAATCTACAAGCGATCAAAGTAAGAATTACCAAATTAAACTTCCTTTATAATAAATTATTCACTGCAGTCCGGGGGGGAGTTTAACCAAAATTATCCATCTCGGAAACAGTGCAAAACTGCCTACTTGTGGATGAAAAAAATGACAAAATAAAGAACTGATATTCATTGGTCTCATGTTGGGTGTATGAAAGTAAGAGTCCTGGGAAAGGATATTGTCTAATCTCTCTCTGTGCTAATGCAAAGACTACAATTCCCAATGAGAAACCCAGTAACTGGAGTGGTGCAGTAAAGTGTTTAACTTAAGACAGGATTGGTAGGTCAATGATGTGGTTATCGCACGGTATCGTTTGAACTTTGCAATCTACCATGGTCCTTTGCAATCCTATATGTTCAGAAATTTTGTTTTTAAAACCTAAGTTTAAATGAAGCAGTTACAAGTAACTATATTCTATGATAAAATAAACTTCCTAAACTTGAATATATAAGAACATATAAGAAATAGGAGCAGGAGTAGGCCATTCGGCCCCTCGAGCCTGCCCCCGCCATTTAATAAGATCATGGCTGATCTTCTAACCTAATTCCATTTATCCGCCCTATTCCCATATCCCTTATTCCCTTTACCAATATTTGCTTGAGCATGGATTCACACTTCTAATGTGCACACAACAATCCCATTTTTGGTTATATCAATTGAAAATGCTACACCAAACCTAGTACTTTGAGTGCATTACTTTACACCCTCCTTATAGTTGCTGGATATTGAACAATGGCAGAAGTCTGTGAGGAGATTGCATTCTCTCTCACCCAGAAAAATCCCAAGAAGTCTAAGAGAAGATATTGGAAGGGCAAGCAAATCAATGAACAAAAGTCAAACTTTTTCAAAGATATACTTACAGCCTGAACAGAGTTACATTCTCGCCTGGTTTCTAAATATCGAAGCGCCCTCTTCTCTTCCTCTTTTAATTTAGCATCTGCCTGTTGGGAGGGATCCACTTGCATTTAATACAATTCACAAATATCCTTTACAGTTGATACAAATGATGGACCATAAACTACTTTAACACATTAATTCTTGTGCAAAAATAAGGCATTTGGGGATGAAAATCATCATACTGTTCCACCTGGGACCAGACTTACTCATTTATGTAGCATATCAATTTTAACTTTGAAACCCATTTTCTGTATTTAAATCAAGTATAAGGTAAACAGGGGCATGCATAAAGGGCATGTAAATGGGACTGAAAGGATTGCTCAAAAGAGCCAGCACAGATATAATAGGCTGAAAGGCTTTCTTCTGTGCTGTAAATTTCTACTGTTCTAAATTACAGAAAACCACTTTCAAAATTGAAGACTGCATTTAAGAATTTGACCAATTCTGGATGCTCTGAAATGCTCTATTAATAGACTAAATCTGGACCCAGGTGGAATTTCTACCCATATAATTGCAATTCAATTTTCAGGAGAGTACAAGATTTTATATAATAATCACATTATATTAAAACTAAAGCATTGCAACATTGTTTTCAAGCATTTTCTCAAAGACTATTATTACTTTGTGAAATATACAACTTACATATTTCATGTAATTTTGTACACCATTTTGCTGCAAGTAAGATGGTGCTTGTGTCCTATAGAACCTCTCAGTTGAATCCAAATAAGCCTTTTCAAAATTATCACGATAAATCTGAAGCTTGTCCTCTGGATTGGAACACAGATTAACTGTAATTAAAAGGAACAAAAATACATAGACTGATGAGATTGCTTTGTATTTAGGATTGAGATATTCAGTCTAATTTATTGTGAAATTGTATTCAGTGACTAAAATCCCAGTAATTTACAAAGCCTTGTTCTTATGCTAGCTTTACTATAAACTTATTTTGAGTTCACGTTAAAACACTTCACGGAATGCATCAATAATCTACCTTCAGCCTTTTAAACTAGTGGTAATCTCAATGTTTGTAGTTTTGCTATGGTTCAAACACGCTTGGATTTCCCATCAACTGTAGCTGAGAGATTCCGTTTGTGTTTTCGTAAACGTGATAAGAGAACTCTACAAAGGTTAAGATAAATACTACAGAAATTCTGACTTTAAGAAAATAATAAGTCTTGCGTAAAGTTAATTTATGCAGTTAAATTGTGTCTATTATGTCAGGCTTTATAAACAGCCTGCTGTAATTGTGTATAAAATATTTATTTCATGTATACAAACTTAGAAAACAAAGTGCTCCTCCATGTTTTAATACCTACCTTACAAGAGACTGGATAACGTAGAGAATACACCTTTCTTGCCTGGATTGTGAGCAATCTATTACTATTATTTATCCCCGTTAAGCAGAATATAGTATCTACAAACTAGATGAGACAAATGTGGTTGCATCATCTGTGAAAACACATTTGTTTTTCAAAAAGATAAAATATTGCAGTTTAATTTTTTCTAAAAAGCTTAAGTTGATTGCTTACTCGAACAAGTCTGGAATAATGGAATAAACACCCTTGCAAATTGATTAGATAGGTCATAATGTACACTGGTCCATAGTTAAAAACGAGTCATAATGCCACACAAATTTACAGCCACTTAAAGAAAGCTGCACAAAAACCTATTTAATGAACTTTTGTGCATTTCTTTTTCTCAGCAATTTAGAAGAGAGGGGGGTTTGGAGATGCATCATTCAGTGCTCCAAGACGCTACCGTACAGGAGGGGGCCCTATATAAATGCAAGTTGCTGTTGCAGATTGGATGTACTGTAACTGAGCTAAAATCCACTATACTGACTCTGGCAATTTAAAAATGGAAAATCCTGCATTTAACAGTAATACCATCCTTCATCATAATAAACAAAAAGATAACCAATAACATACAACAAATAGTTATCGTTCCAGTGTAGTTTGTAACATGTTTGTTTGTGAGGTATTGCGCAAATTGGCTCTTGCATTTGTCTGCAAAATCTAGTCACTTACAGTTAATCCTGATAAGCAGTTTGAAACATCTCCTAATTGAATGGCTCTATATCAAATGCAAATATTATGATTATTAGTTTGAGGCAGCAGCACGTTGATCAGCAGCTGAAAACCTTTCAGCCACTGACCTACCTTGCCTTCAGATGCTGAGCAACTTGTTCTGAATGTCCAGTTTTTCGTATCTCTATCATTATGTGATATAAGTTTAGAGTATTTTCTTCAAACAAGTTTTCGAACAGAAATGGTTCTATAATTAGAAAATGATCATAAGTGCATCATTTTTATGCTTAGTCTCAGCAAAAGATTATCTCATGACATTACAAGTGGTATGAAACAAAAGCATATGTAAATTATTACTTAGCTCTCGGTAACCACGTTCATGATTCTATATGTAATAATAATAATCCTTGCATTTGATATAGCGCTTTTCACGGCTTCTATATGATAATAATAATTTTATTATGATGATAGTTAAGATTAGTTCAATCAGGTCATAAATTGTTTTTGCAACGATAACTTCAACAAAGGTAGAGTACCTTATGTACAATAATAGTCTTACCGTACGATTCTCGGACTCCAATTACTAGCTGTGAGTCAAAGGCTTCTCCTAGTCTTTCGGCGTGAACTAGCTTCATTGCACTATCTTGCAGACGATTCTTAATATTTGAGAAGATGGACTCATTCCAGGTGTCGAGCATAAGCTGAAAATATTGAAAGAATAATATTATTTCAAACCTTCAGACAATGTCATTGGCAACAGATTACTGCCAACTTGGAAACTCTAATTTGAACTTCACAGACTGCACCATTTTATTTGGTCAGGTGTGTCTGACACCTGCAGAAATCCATCGTCAGGAATATCCATACCAGACAGAGTTCCACATATCAAACAAAAGTACATATAATTATCACTATAGGCATTATCGGCATGGAAATTTCCCTGCATTTGGAAGTGCATACTCTCCCGAGTATGTATCCTGAGCTAAGGCTAAGGGATACAAAAGTGTACATAAGGTACTTCTGGAATTTAACCAACTAAAATCACATAATTTGCCAATGGGAGGATTGTTTGGCATTCTTCATGTTGCTTGTCCAACCAGTACCACCATGCTCATTAGGACTTTGACTTGCAGGGTTAACTGGGTGGGAAGAATCCCTATCCCCATGCCCCTCCGAGTCCTGCCAAGATTTGCTGACGCATCTACCAACGATAGTGCCTTGTGGACCCGCCTGGCATGAACCAGACCATAGAATTAATTCTAACATTCCATTGCCAAGCACGTCACCTTGGAGCCGGTTCAGGCCCAAGGAGACGCTAATTACCTCCCTTCTGCAGCATGTTCCCAGAACTGGACATCGTTCTGCTTCATTCAAAATTATATATACATTATTGCTCATTTTTACTGTATTAATTCATTCAGTGTTTTATAAAGAATTGGCAGCTATTAGCTGTTGATTTTATAAGATTCTAGTACCACTAGATCTTTTTAATAGTTTTATGTTGTGTTTGGAAAATTCCTTTTAAAAAAAATGACAATGCAAACAAACCTGGATTGATAATAACTATTAAGCATTTTATTTAAAACAAAACAATTCACAAAAAATCTGATTTCCAAAAAGATACCTAAAATTCCTTTAAATATTTTGCTACATAAAAAACTAATAGATTATACTTATGTTTTCCAATTATCATTTGAAGAAACAGAAAAAAAGAGATTTATTTCCCCTTTTGGAACACTTTTTGAATAACAAGGAAATGTTGATATATTGCAGCCTACCTTTCTCACAATACTGTCTTCTACATTGGATTTCTTATTACTGCCCTGTTTGCCCATTAATGTAATCTCTAACTGGCAGAAGGGTTTGGGCAAGATATCACATTGTGTGAAGAATTTCCGCCACTCTGCAATGTAAGCCTTCAGTAACGCAGTATCATCTTGGTGACTCAACACCCTCTGCAAAACAAAACATGTAGAGCAAACCAACTTGAAATATTTTAAGGCACTGAAAATCATAGTATGAATGACGAGCTTCACAGGGAAATAAATGGTCCATTTCACCTTGATCCAAAATAAAACAAGTTGACCTAAATTCTTCAGAGACATTTTTGAATAGTTTTTACAGTACATATTTAAAATTGCGTCCTCTTACAAGTTTACTTTACAAGCAATTGGCTGCCGCGTTCGCCCACAAATATACAGTCAATTCACTTTACAGTGTGTTCTGTGAAGCGCTTTGGGACGTCCTCCCGACGTGAAAAGCGCTATATCAAATGCAAGGATTATTATTATTATTATTACTGAGCAGACAACTGCAAGCATAAATGTTCCACAACTTCTTTGAGCAGTCTATCTGTTGGCTCAGTCCCTCAGAACCAAAGCACATTTAATTCAGTACAAATTGAATATCACTCATACATGACACCAAAAAATGTCATTATAGGGTGTTGGGAATCATTTTGCTGTGTTGGATTTCAGGCTCATTGTGGGGAGAGCAGCAGCAGTTGTACGCTGCCTATATTTGTGCTGTACCTGACCTCTCAGTACCTCTGGGCATCTGAAATCCAAAAATGTTCAATTTCAGGAAAATGTTCAATTTACAAGTGCTAACATTTTCCACCATGATGAACCATCCTGGGTAGTTCAGTCAGGAAAGCACTTGGGTACACAAGGTTAAAAATCAGTGAGTCCCCTAGCCCTACACCTTTTCAGGATTGATCAATTGAATACCAGGTTCAAAAGAAACAACCACCTTTCCTAACTCACTATATCAATCTGCTCTTGCATTCAATCAAATTTTAATATGTCTCTCACAACTTAAGGTTGTCTGACTTGCCATATGTGGTGGAAGGTTAGTTATTGTGATGGGATCACTAAAAGATTTTTTCCTGTTAGGAACATTGAGATGCATCTGGTTTGGATGTATTCATTTCATGTGTGAACCCAGTTTGTAATTTGGAAGAGGTGGACAAACACAGCCAATTAAGTTAACTTTCCATGTGACATGGACAAGTTTGCTTGTCTGCTGATACTGACGAGGAGACTTCCTTAGGAGCTATCTTCCTGACCTATCATGGAAAAACAGGATTGACCTTGTCGCAACTGGATGTGATCTCAATCATCAAAACCCAAGATTGTGAATGGTTGAAAATCCAGCCTGGAGGTTGACGATAAGCAGAATGTTTTAACCTTATTGTACTGTAGTTAGAAAATATAGGATATCTTAGATTAGTTGGTAAAAGCAAAAATAACACACAGAATTCAAGTGTTTTACATTTGTTAAAATTGTGGTTTATTCTTGAAGCCTGACATACCACAGATTTCTAACTTTTTTTAAATGTTAATATAGAAAATAAAAACACAAGAAACCTGTCACCCCAATAACACTGGAATTTTGCTGTCCTTGTTGCTAGTCCAATTATTACTCTTGCATCTTTAACTAGGCATCATTATAGCAAGACACTCAGCAAAACGAAGACTGATGAACATTACAGCCGTTAGCATGAGTGTATTTAATATGCATGAAACATGCTTTAAAAATAGATGGACTTACAGCTTGAGCTTGTTTGATAAAATCAAGAATATCTTCTTTCAGAGCCTGATGGATTTTTGCTGGGCCCTTATCATCCCACAAACAAACAGCATGAACATCCCTTTGAAACAGAAAAAAACAAGCTTTTAAAGACTGCCTAAACAACAGAATGCTCTGTACACACGAAAGGTGTTAACACCAGTGCCAATCGATTAAAACACATCTACATCATAATGACTTTTAAAAAAAGTCATCAGGCTTTTAAATACAAAAAAATCAGGTATTTCAAGTTTAACTCATATTTGAATTTGTAACTGTTCAGTATACACAATTCTGACAGAATATATTTATATAGATTGCTCTCTGAATTCTCACGTAAGGTAAAGACACCTCTCAAGTTAGAACCGTTGAAATTTACAGCACAGAGGGCCATTCGGCCCATTGTGTATAGACTTCAGTCTGTTGCAACCTCATTTTCAAATCCCTCTGAGCCTCTCCACACTTTACCTTTGTAACCCTGGCCACTCCTTCAACTCAGCAAACACTATCCTGCCTTACCTCCTCCTTCCCACCTTAAATACCTATTGTTTCAATTGCACTTTTGATTACCTCTCCATTCAGGCTTCCAGTCAGCTGTGTGAAATGCTTTGAAACATCCTTCCGATGTGAAAGGCGCTATACAAATGTAAATCATTATTGGTAGCCCTTTGAAAGAGCAATCCATTCAATCCCATTTACCTTCCTTTTCCTCATTTTCTTGCAAATTATTCCTTTTTAAGATATTTATCCAGTTCCTTCTTGAAAGCTAATATGGATCCTACTTTAATCACTGCACTGGCAAGGAATAAAAACATTCCAACAATTTATGTGAAAAAAATTCTCTAAACCCCTTGCTCCCTTGCTAACGCTCTTAAATTCACCGACAACTTTTAGTTTCACATTTTACGGTACATCATGAAAAGCTCTTTGAGACAAATGATGTGTATCAAATGCTAGGATTATTTTTAAACAGACCCTGTTTAATCATAGACCCAATGACCAGCGGAAATAATTTGTCCCCAACTGCTCTATGAAAATACCTGCTACCTTTAAAGACCTCTATCAGATCTTTCCTCAACCTTTTTGTTCCACTGAAAAAAGGACCAGTTCCTCTCATCGCTGCTCATAGAACAAACCATTCGTCACTAGTATCATCTTAATAAATATCCTCTCCATGGCCCAAAAGTTTTCCTGAAATAGGGTGACTAAAACTAGACCCAATAATCTGTAACTTCAGTTTATCTAATGATTTATACAGGTTAAGTATTACCTCTTTGGTTTTATTTAGCACTAAGCATACAAATCAAAAGCTCGCAAGTTGAAAAATCTGTATTTGCTGAGTTAACTGGGGCACTCAAATGGCCTCAAGGCCATTGGGCAAAGGAGGAATGGAAAAAAGGAGAAAAGGCCAGGCAGGGTTCTAAGGTGTAGCTGCAAAGTGCACATATGTGGACATCAGGTAAGCACAAGATGGATTTTAAATATGATGTCCTCTCCTAATGATAGGACTCCCATGAAAAATGGCCAGTTGAGCCAATTACTGAAGGAAAACATCAAACATCAAACCATCAACAAAATCTTCATCAACCAACAACAACGAGCATCTATATAGTTCCCTTTACATAGAATAATCTCTCAGAGTGCTTTAGAGTAGTGGGGATGGATGCTAAGGTGGGGGAAGTGACCATAGGCGTGATCAAAGAGGTATTACGGTGGGACGTGAAATCCAATAGAAAGGTGTCGAGACGGAGAGGCAGAGGGAAGGATCACCAGAGGTTAGGCCATAGAATCTGAAAACTCGGCCACTTAAGTGGCATGGGTAGGGCGGGGAGTGAGAATTGAGTCTAAGTAAAGGGTTGTGGGAAGTAAAAAGGGGAGATCAATTAAAGTTAACATCTGAACATGTGCAATTGCACACCCAGCTATTGATTCTTTTGATTTTACAAGAGGTTAGCATTGCAAGATCTGATGCAAGTTTTTTTTAATGATTTACACAAAATAGATTCACAGAATCATGTTTTTACATTTAATTGGATATAAATAATTGATATACTTACGAAAATAAGTCAAACCACTGCTGCTTTGTTACAGATTCCTGTCGTAACAGCTTTAGAACAATAGGGCGCATCAGATCCCATTTGTCTTCAAACTGGAGGGAGCCTTTATTCTGAAAGAAATTGATGCAAAATAATGGTATCAATGGCAAGAAAAGGATTCCAAAATATGCACCTTTCATTACTTAAAATTTCTTAATCAAATCACCTTTTCATCCACAATGCCAATTTCTCTAAATTCCCTAAATTACAGACACCCACCCCTCAGGAGTTAAAATTTCCTCACACCCAGGTTACTGAAACAACTTTATAACCCCTCTTCATATCAACTGTTTAGTGGTTTAATCGGCACATGCAGAAACAAGAATACTAACAAGAAATAAGAAAAACACTGGATACCATGGGATATGTTGTGAATTACCATAGAGTAAAGACACTCATTCAGGCACAACCTTCTAACAAGAGTTTGTTTCAAGGCCTGGAGGCATACCAAAACACCAAAACATTCATTTGACAATAAAACCTGCAACAACAATATATAAATGTAATTGTTGCAGAATCCATATCAAGTCACATACTAGCTTTAAGAAAAGATAGGCATACATCCTACTGAGAAGTAAGAAAAAGGAGATCTTTTAAAATGACTTTATACTCTTATAAAACGCTGGTTAGGACTCAGCTGGAGTACTGTGTTCAGTTCTGACACCACACTTTAGGAAGGATGTCAAGGCATTGGAGAGGGTGCAAAGGAGATTTACCAGGATGGTACCAGGAATGAGGGACTTCAGTTATCAGGAGAGGTTAGAGAAGCTAGGATTATTCTCCTTGGAGCAGAGGAGGTTAAGAGGAGACTTAATAGAAGTTTTCAAAATTATGAGGGGATATGATAGGGTGAACAAGGAGAACCTATTTCCACTTGTGGGTGGGTCGGTAACCCGAGGACACCAATTTAAAATAGTTGTTAAAATAAACAGAGGGGAGATGAGGAGAAATTTTTTCACACAGATCGGATCTGGAATGCATTGCCTGAAAAGATGGCGGGAGCCAATTCGATAACAACCTTTAAGAAAGAAGTAGATAATTATTTGGGGAGGACAAGTTTGCAGGGCTATGGGGAGAGCGCAGGGGAGTGGGATTCAATTAGATAGCTTTTTTCAAAGAGTTGGCACAGACACAATGGGCTGAATGGTCTCCTTCTGTGCTGTTTATTTCTGTGATTCTATACTTTAATAAGGAATCCTCACGTGAGTGAGCTCTGGGGTTATGACAAAATACAGTCATTCCACTTTACAATGCGTCCTGTAAAGCACTTTGAGATGCCTTGACAGCATGCTAAGCCACCAATATCAAATGCAAAGTACTACTTAACAAACTGCCAACTATACATCTCGCGAATGGTTTTCCCTTCTGCCCCTGCCCGGTGATCCTTGGCCCCCTTCTTTTCCTCATCTACATGCTCCCTCTCGGCAATGTCATCTGCAGACATGGGGTCAACATGTATACAGATGACATCAAAATCTACTTCTCCTCCTCCAGTTGCGACTCCCAGTCCACTGATGTCCTGTCAGCTTGTTTGATGGACATCAACGCCTGGATCAACGCAAATTTCCTGCAGCTGAATTTTGGCAAGACTGAAGCCATACTTTTTGGCATCCATCAACGGCTTCTCTCCAGCGGGTCTGAACTCCTCAGCCTCCCTAGGCTCTACCTCAGACTCACCGAACCCGTGCATAACTTAGGCATCAGGTTTGATTCCCAGCTTTCCTTTCTACCCCACATCCATTACCTGATCAGAACCATTTCCAAATCCCGCCTAAAGACCTTCCTTTTTGATCATGCTTAGTCACCTCCGCCCTCCCTCTAGCTCGTTGTCAGACTCCACCACTGTCAAGCTCTTCGGGACACTACCCTGCGTAAAGGGTGTTATATAAATGCAAATTGTTGTTGTTATAGTTGCAATGTCATAGCCCAACATGCTGGTCAAGGCCAATGTTTCTAAGTGCTCTGCGACGCTATTCTCCATGGGGGGGGGGGGGCACTATATTAGTGCAAGTTGTTGTTGTTATTGTTGTATAATCTTGTAAACTCACCAATGAATTGCAACTCACTATATACTTTGAACCTGAGCCATACAGATCTGAAAGGTCGCAAGTTAGATCTCTAATCTGTGCTCAGTGAGAGGAATCTTAGCCAGGGCATTAGAGAAAGGTGGCCACATAGCTTAAATCAGGGGTAAGGAAAACAACCCACAGAAATACACCTTTACAATCCCTTAGAGATAGTTTCAAAAATTATTTCAAGTTGCACACCACATCTCTCTCATTTTGTGGAGTCGTGAACAAGTATACGGAAATTTAGAATGAACAGTTCATTAACCACCTGAGATAATACAAGTCTGAGCCAATGCTCCCCTTCCTGACCTTGAACAATGTAGATGAGCTGTTTCTATTTGGAAAAAAATCCCTTTAACATGTCATATAATCATAAAGTATTATAAGTTTTAACAGCCCACAACATAAATCGGTTATAGAGCACTGACATGGACACAGAAATTTTTATGAAACTGCAGAACTCTTGCCAATGGCTGCATCTTTCAGTTCCATCGTGAACTGCAAACATACCAGAGGAATTCTCACAGGCTGACCTTCAGATTTTCACTTTGAGCATTACAGACAGATATTCTGTTGCACTGTATTGTTCATGGAGAATTTAAGCAACAGGTGTGAGGAGCAGTACGCATCCCATTCAACTTTGCTCACAGCTGCTATCCTATTCATTACAGGCAGCTGCAGTAATGAGTGTGCTGTAAACTGACTGAAGCTTTACAGACCACATGCAAACAAACCCTGAATCTTTCTAATGGCGCAAGGGAATTTGTGGAAGCTTCAGGAATAAATATCTTTAAAATCCTAAATTAAGCATCATTTTCTAACGTAGGTAATGAGTCAAATGGGTGGGCTTGTAAAGGAGAAAATTACTAGGTTCTCTCAGAAGTGGAGTCCTGTAGCTCAGTGGTTAGAGCACTCGCTTTGCAAGCGAGAGACCTGAGTTCAATTCCAGGCAGAGGGCGAAACCTTGGGCAAGTTTCCTTACTCCACACAGAGCCTAATAATAATCCCTCCAAAACCAAAAACAATAATAAATTGGTCATTTTCAATCTACCACTGTTTGTGGGACATTGCTGTGCGCAATTGGCTGCCGCGTTCGCCCACAAATTTACAGTCAATTCACTTTACAGTGTGTTCTGTGAAGCGCTTTGGGACGTCCTTCCGACGTGAAAAGCGCTATATCAAATGCAAGGATTATAAGTCAACTTTTTTTTGTTCCTGTTAATTTTTTTTGCTCGGCCAGGTGACTGACACATACAAAAACCCATCACCGTGCTTAAGAGTATCCAAACCAAGAAGGGATTTCCATGCAGCCAACCTTCTCCTAGAAATACCAGAGATAGATTGTTGGAATGGTATGCACACTCTCTCCCTGGATCACAGGAAACCCTTGGAGGAGGCTATTCGCCTTATCGATTCTAAAATAATGCGAACTCATCATCCACTGCAGTTTACTGCTCTAATCTCAATTCTTTGTTCTTTCACTTTACCCTTCTAACTCTGTATGACAGTCTTGGTAGTCTGGTTCTTGAGCCAGACGGGTCTGCAGTATTCCACAAGCAGGATGCGTCTCTCCAGGGCACTGCCGATGACAGCACAACCAGCCTGGCTCATCGGCAGGACTTGGAAGGGCAGACCAGTCACTGGGGGCAGGGAATCATCCCGCTCAGCTCCTGTTAACCCTGCAAGCCAAAGTCCTAACGGGTAAGGTGGTCCTAGTTGGACAAGCAACGGGAAAGCTTGACAGACAGTGATATTAATGGCAAGCTACGTGGTTTGGGCTGGTTGGTCTCCAGCAGTATCCCAATGCACACTCTGCGGTCCCCAAGCCTTATCTCTTGCCAACCTGCACCTAATATTTCTGGAATTAGATAAGCAGGATGCTTCCCTCCAAGGAAAGAGTGTGCATTCCATTCCAATAATCTACCTCTGGAATTTCCACTTGTAAGTGGGATGCATTGAAATCTCAGTTTTAGTTTGGATACTCTTAAGTATGGTGATGGCTTTCAGCATATGTCCGACACCCGGCTGACCAAAAAAACCTTTGAACTAAATCATAAAATTGCCAGTTATGCATGTTAACAAGTCATCCAGTTACAGTATCCCTCAACTATGGGTTGATACTGAATAGTATTTTCACTGATTGAAATACTCAGTCATTAACTTATATTACAAACCACTTTGCATTTTAACCTTTCTCTCTAAAAATATTTCTTCAGCCATCGCTTTAACTCTTTAAACCATCATCTTTAAATCTCTATTTTCAAACTCAGTTGTCCAGCACTTTGAGACCTTATTTTGTGTGTAGAAGGTTCTGTATAGATGTAAGTCATTGCTGTTAGCAGCTGTGTGACAGTGACACTGCCCAAACATACGATTAATGTGGATTTGGGCTACTTTAAGCTTCAATGTTTGGCAAAATTCCTATGCTATAATACAGCTTTCTAAAATGCTTGCATTTAGAGAAGGCGGTTTTGATAGGGAAACTTAAAACTCAGCTGGAAACATCATTAAATACAAGTCAACAGAAATAAAATCTAGTGTTTACATTTACATTACACTATTTTTGTTTGAGATTTTATTTACAAAGTTTTTGTAACTTGTATTTTACTTAAAAAATTAAAACCAAACTGAATGCTGGAAATCTGAAGTAAAACTGGAAATGCACCTCTGAAAATGGTTAACATTTTTGGTGCCCATCAGACATGACAATGGGAGATGAGAATTTTTTTAAGCAGCGAATTGTTATGTTCTGGAATGAACTGCCTGAAAGGGTGGTGGAAGCAGATTCAATAATAACTTTCAAAAGGATATATATTTGGAAAGGAAAGATTTGCAAGGCCATGGGAAAAGAGCGGGGGAATGGGACTAATTGAATAACTCTTTCTAAGAGCTGGCACAGGCACGATGGGCCGAATGGCCTCCTTCTGTGTTGTAAAATTCTATGACAAAGGATATTCTCACCCAAATGACCAGCTGTGGATTTCCAGCATTTCAGTTTCAATTGAGATCACCCCTCCCCACATTGTAATTACTATTCTTGCATTTTAAGTATCTTAAATCACCACATTCAAATACCTTTGGATCATTCAGGTCCATCCATTTTGAACTATTTTAAATAATTGCTTTCGCCTCAATTGAATTCCACCTCAGTCTCTTTAGAAAGCAATTTATAAGCATTTTAGGTGTGAATCATTTTTCAACTAGTGCCTTATCACACCAAAATATCTAAAAGCACTTTTCTTGACAGAGTTTTCTGTAAAGCGCAATGGCTGTATTTGAAGGCAAATGCAGCAGCAAATTTATGCACAGCAATGTCCATAAACAGCCAGGAGGTGAATATCCAATTTCTCCTGGCCAGGACACCAGAGAAAATTATCTCTATTTTCGAAGAGTGCCAAGGGAAAGTGTACAGGCAGATGGCACCTTGGTTAAACAGCTCATGTGAAGAACTGCACCTCTGATGCAGACAGTGCTCCTCCAACACTGCACTGGAATGTCATGCTAGACCATCAGTTTAAAACCCCCAACACAGAAATTAAACACAACCTTCTCAATTAGAGGCTAGAGTGATATCAACCTAGAGTTATGACTCCTATTTGAGTGGTGTATAATGTAAAGACCATACCACATTACACACAGGGGAGTAGAGGTGATGGGAAGGGGGGAAGCCAGGTTTGCACTACAGAAACAAAAAAAAACCTCACTTTACAGAAAACTACTTGGCAAAAGTACTAAGGGATTTGTTTGTAATTCAGAACTAATAGATTGATGGAAACAAAAAAAAATTTGGATCAACAAAAAAGAAGCCACTTCAGATTAAACCAAGAAAGTATAGCAAGTTTTCAAAATAGTACAGTACTTGGGAGAGCTCTCAAATGCAGTAGTAGAGGCAGAAACTTCAGGGACCTTCAAAAAGAAGACTACTGTACTAGTAACCTATATTTGGATTAATTACATATGTTCACAGGGAGCACATGTATTATCACTAAAAAAATTTGGGTCCGCGTTAGCTGAGCACAGATAAGGCAATGACAGAAGGCATGATCTGAAGAATCTGTGATGGAGCCTGCACTTTAAAGAAAACAGGTTGGTCACCTGCAATCCAAGGTCAACTACAGAAAAAACCTAGCAGAATTGTGCAGTGATTTCAGTTTTAATGGCAGTCTGTAAGAGAGCATGAAAGTTAAAATATTCCTGGCCTTTGCCCTGCTCCTGTTCAAAATTAAATTGTGTGAGTCAAAAGCCACATTTGAAACAGTGAATTCAAAGAATAAAGACACAGGATAAGACATAAAGTTATAATAATAATCGTTGCATTTGATATAATAATAATCCTTGCATTTGATATAGCACCTTATCATGTCGTTGAGGCATCTCAAAGCGCTTCACAGGACATACTGTAAAGTGAAGTGACTGTATTTTTGTGGGCAAAACTCTTGCACAGCAGTTTTATAATAACAGACCAGGGTGGTCAAAATTTTGGCTGCTGAGGGCCGAATGATGGATGGATTTCAGAAGCGTCCACAGGCCACATAAGCAATATTTTTGTGTTTCCATTCCAGAAACATAATCCGTAAAGATCATATAGAAAAACTGTGTAACTGCATTGCTTAATTTCACTATATTTTAGTTGAAATGCAAATTTTAAAAAAGCAATTCAAGTAAAAGTTCATAAAAATGTTAAAAATATACTTTTATCAATAAAGTACATATCTGCAAGAATAATTATTAAATTCAGGGTAAATAATGAGTGAAAGAAATAATTAAGTGAAGTGAATTAAAATGCACATAATTTAATCGTCCTAATAATGATAATCTGCATCAATTTATTTTCAAGGGCACCAAATCTCAATTAGTAAGGGTTTCTCACCTAAATTCCAAGACCAATGCAAGGTCGCATTGCGGTACATTGAATAAAATTACTATCAAAGTTCACTGGGCAAGTTTCCTGACTCCACACGCCTCTGTTTACCTAGCAGTAAGTAGGAACCTGGTTGTTAGTTGGTGGATCGCTTTTCTGAGAGTAATAATCCCTCCAAAAAAAAATTTGGTCACTCAATCCACAATGTTTGTGGGACACTGCTGTGCGCAATTGGCTGCTGGGTTTCACCCATGAAATATACAGTCACTAAACTTTAAAGTATACTCTGTGAAGTGCTTTGAGACGTCTCAAAGACATGATAGGGCACTATATCAAATGCAAGCATTAACATTAGGGGGTAATCAGAGGTTCCTAAAATTCCAGCCTTGTAGCTGACTACAAGGCGACATGTTATAACAAAGAATTCAGAATTCAGTCAATCTTCTTTGGTGGTCTCGGTTGTCTGGTTCCTGAGCAAGTTGGGTCTGCAGTATTCCAGGTACTGCTGATGACAGCCCAGCCAGCCTCATCAGCAGGACTTGGAAGGGCAGACCAGTTACTGGAAGCAGGGATTCTTCCCACTCAGCTCCTGCTAAGAACATCTGTCCTGCGGTTTTGACCTCCTCAACCTCCCCAGCCTATCACTCACTCACCGAATCTAGGCATCTGGTTCAACCCACAGCTGTCCTTCTTACCCCATATCTGGTCCCTGACTACTTTCTTCCACTTCCACCACATTTCCCGCCTCCGACCGTACCTTACCCCAGATGCAGTCAGACCCCCTCGTCCATGCGTTCATTAACTCCAACCTCCCCGGTCTCCCGAGCTCCACTAACCACAAATCCATCTAATCCAAAACTCCGCCAAACACATACTCAGCTGCACTAAACTACGAACCCCCATCACATCAATTCTAGCCAAGCTCCACTGGCTCATTGAATGGATCGATTTCAAGATTGTCACACTTGTTTCAACTCCCTTCATGTCCTGGCACTGCCCTACCTCTACAACCTGCTTACCTACAACCTCCGTAACATCGCCTGACTCCGCCACCACCTCACCCCTCAGGCCGCTGGAACTCTTGTTCATGCCTTCATCACCTCCAGGCTCGACTATGCAAACGCCCTGTTTGTTGGCCTTCCCAACTCCTCCCTCCACAGGCTGCAGATAATCCAGGACTCTGCAGCCCGTGTCCTCTCCCACACCAAACTCCGTGACCCTATCTCCTCCATTCTCGCCCGACTCCATTGGCTCCCTATCCTTCAGAGGATACAGTTCAAGATCCTGGTCCTCACCTACGAAGCCCCACGTGACCTCGCTCCACCCAACTTCTGAGACCTCCTAACCCCCTACCAACCCACCCACTCCCTCTGCTCAGCCGGCTCTGGCCTGCTCCACGTCCCCCGACCCACCCGCCCCACCATTGGTGGGAGAGCCTTCAGCCACTCTGCCCCCAACCTCTGGAATTCCATCCCCAATCACTCCGCCTCGCCCCCTCCTTAGCCTCCTTCAAGTCCCGCCTCAAGACCCTCCTCTTCAACCATGCCATTGGCCACCCCCCTTCCCCTCCCCTACCCCAGTTCGGGTCTGAAATGCTGGACACTGTTCAGCGCCTTGGGACGTCCTCCCGACGTGAAATGCGCTACACAAATGTAATCTTGTTGTTGTTACTCCCCAACCCACTGCCTCCACTCAACTTACTCCAGCCTCTTGCTTGTCCCTCGTGCTCTCTGTTCCATTGGTGGCTACGCTTTAAGCTACTATGCCCCAAAACTCTGGAACACGTTTCCTCTCTTCCTTCGCCTTGACCCCTCCTATCCCAACTTCAGATCGCGCCTGAAGACGTAACTCTTTGACTATGCCTACATTCAAATGCAAAGATTATTATTATTACTACATTCACCCTGCCCCCCAGCTCAGCTGCAAATGCTTACTGTCCTATGACTTGGGACATCACTCTAACTTGATAGGCACTATATAAATGCAATTTGTTGTTGTTGCTAACCCATTTAGAAATGAAATAAGGAAACATATTGTCACGCAGAGGGTGGAATTCAGTTCCCCAGAGCACAATGGAGCAGTCAATTGAAACATTTTAAAGGCAAATACTGCAGATAAATACTTGATCGACAGGGGTATCAAGGGCTATGGAGAGAGGGCAGGGAGATGAAATTGAGCTGCAGATCAGCCATGATCGTGGAAAATGGTGGGACAGGCTTGATGCGCTGAATGGCCTTCTCCTGTTTCTATGTTCCTAAAGAGTCCTCTCAATGGCAAACCACATGCCTTTGACTGGTTAAACTCCAGCAGTACCCCAATGTATACTATGGGGTTCTCAAGTCAACCTGCCAATCTCTCTTTTTGTGTTTACATTTTTATGCCTTATCTTTACACTTGTGTATTGTGTGTTTTGATTAAATGTTATAAAATGTTAATCTTCCACCCTCCATCTTCCCAAATTGTGCTCAATATCCTCTGGTATTAGATAAGCAGGGTACTTTCTTCCAAAGAGTCCACATACCATTTCAGACTCAGGGAAATTTCCAATGTGGAACCCCCAGACTGTTTTGGATAATCTTAAACATAATGATGTGGTTCAGCATGTCAGACACCTGGCTGACCAAAAAAGAACTGTTGGATACATCCTAAAATCATTGGCACATAACACAACACTGATATAATATTGCTAAACTTTATAAACATTATTCATAGAAAGCATCAGTTTTAAGAATTTTACTTAACACAAAAGCAGATACGAAAATACTTTCTATATTAAATGCAAGCTTATTTGAACCAAGTTCATATTTTATTGTAGTCCTGAAAGAAATTGTCTTTTGTATTTTTTTAAAATGATTTTTGCTCAACCATATTTCTCAGAAGTTAAATGGTTAATATTTTACAAGAGCAGTTTTAACTAGAGAGGAAAAATTGTGAACAGTTAGCAAACATTTTAGTAGTTGGTCCTAAGCTTGAAAAGGAAGATGATGGCAAGTTTCCTTTTTGATATTTGACACTGTTCACTAGATTAAGAGAACTTCTATCACTGATGGAAAATGTCACCTGGTCAGGTAGGTTCGACTGTAATTGCCAGTGATAAGTTTAATGCTACACTGAACTGATTGTCTCTGTCTCTCAGACTCAGTCAGTGTCTCAGTCAGTCCCACAGTTAGAACCACAGTTAGTCCCACAGTCAGTGTCTCAGACCCTCAGTCAGACTCTCAGCCAGTCCCTCAGTATTTCAGCCACTCTCTCAGACAATCCCTTTCAGTCTCTCAGTAAATCCATCAGACTCTCAGCCAGTCTATCAGCCAGTCTCTCAGACCCTCAGCCAGTATCTCAGGCAGACTCTCAGTCAGTCTCCCAGCATCTCAAACTCTCAACCAGTCTCCCAGTGTCTCAGATTGCCAGTGTCTCAGTCAGTGCCTCAGATTGTCGGTCAGTGTCTCAGTTAATGCCTCAGATTGTCAGTCAGTGCCTCAGATTGTCAGTCAGTGCCTCAGATTGTCGGTCAGTGCCTCAGATTGTCGGTCAGTGCCTCAGATTGTCGGTCAGTGCCTCAGATTGTCGGTCAGTGCCTCAGATTGTCGGACAGTGTCTCAGTCAGTGCCTCAGATTGCCAGTCAGTGTCTCAGTCAGTGTCTCAGATTGCCAGTCAGTGCCTCAGATTGTCGGTCAGTGCCTCAGATTGTCGGTCAGTGCCTCAGATTGTCAGTCAGTGTCTCAGTCAGTGTCTCAGATTGCCAGTCAGTGCCTCAGATTATCAGTCAGTGCCTCAGATTATCAGTCAGTGCCTCAGATTGTCAGTCAGTGTCTCAGTCAGTGCCTCAGATTGTCGGTCAGTGCCTCAGATTGTCGGTCAGTGCCTCAGATTGTCGGTCAGTGCCTCAGATTGTCGGTCAGTGCCTCAGATTGTCAGTCAGTGCCTCAGATTGTCAGTCAGTGTCTCAGATTGTCAGTCAGTGTCTCAGTCAGTGCCTCAGATTGTCGGTCAGTGCCTCAGATTGTCAGTCAGTGCCTCAGATTGTCAGTCAGTGTCTCAGATTGTCAGTCAGTGTCTCAGATTGTCAGTCAGTGTCTCAGTCAGTGCCTCAGATTGTCGGTCAGTGCCTCAGATTGTCTGTCAGTGCCTCAGATTGTTGGTCAGTATCTCAGATTGTCAGTCAGTATCTCAGGTTGTCAGTCAGTGTCTCAGTCAGTGCCTCAGATTGTCGGTCAGTGCCTCAGATTGTTGGTCAGCGCCTCAGATTGTCGGTCAGTGCCTCAGATTGTTGGTCAGCGCCTCAGATTGTCGGTCAGTGCCTCAGATTGTTGGTCAGTATCTCAGATTGTCAGTCAGTGTCTCAGTCAGTGCCTCAGATTGTCGGTCAGTGCCTCAGATTGTCGGTCAGTGCCTCAGATTGTCGGTCAGTGCCTCAGATTGTCGGTCAGCGCCTCAGATTGTCGGTCAGCGCCTCAGATTATCAGTCAGTGCCTCAGATTGTCAGTCAGTGTCTCAGTCAGTGCCTCAGATTGTCTGTCAGTGCCTCAGATTGTCAGTCAGTGCCTCAGATTGTCGGTCAGTGCCTCAGATTATCGGTCAGTGTCTCAGTCAGTGCCTCAGATTGTTGGTCAGCGCCTCAGATTATCAGTCAGTGCCTCAGGTTGTCAGTCAGTGTCTCAGTCAGTGCCTCAGATTATCAGTCAGTGCCTCAGGTTGTCAGTCAGTGTCTCAGTCAGTGCCTCAGATTGTCGGTCAGCGCCTCCCTCTCCTGCCTCTCAGTCCGCCTCCGGCTCTCTCAGTCACACCGCGGTCGGTGTGAGCGTCTCTCGGGGCCTCTCTTACCTTTAACAGATTAGACGTCGCCATGTTGAACTTTACTTGAGAGCCGGGCCTCTCGCGAGATGTGAGCGGGTGGGGGGGGGGGGGGGTAAACCCTTTAAACCCTTTAAACCCGGGTCAAGCCCAACCGAAATGTCACCTCCCGCAGTGAAAGGCCGGACTGGCGGTGTGGGTGCGGGGGCTACATGCCACCCGCCACCGCGGTGCTGCCGCCGGGCCCCGGGAATGTGTGAGGTCGGGGCTGTTGTTGTTGTTGTGGTGCCTGTCGGTGTGTGTGTGTGAGTGTGTGTACGGGTCCCCCCCCTACTCGCGGCCCCGGCTCTCGGGCTCCATGGCGCTCGGCTCTAAACTTAGCGCCGCCGCCGCCGCAGCCCCATATGAGGCTCCTTCACGTGATCCCGGGCAACGGCCAAAGACTCACGCGGCCCAGACTGCCGCCCCCTCCGCTCGCCCCGCCCCGCCCCTCCCCGCAGCTCTGCCGCCAGCGCCCCCTCCCGTGTGGAGGACTCATCGCCCCTCCCACCCCGGTGTGGAGGAACACGCCCCGAAGTGCTCTGGGACGCTATCCTGCGCGAGGGGCGCCATGTAAATGCAAGTTGTTGTTGGAGGACCCAGTGCTCCCCCCTCCCCCCCCCCCCCCCATTGTGGAGGACTCAGGGTCCCCTCTCCAGCAACCCACCCAGTTTAGAGGACCCCCCCCCACCCCCCCACCCCAAGTGTGCAGGACTCGAGGAGCATCCCACCCCATGTATTCAGGGTCCCCCCACCCCCCACCCCACAAGTGTGCAAGACTCAAGGTTCCTCTCCCCCCCCCCACCTCCCATGTAAAAGATTTGGGGTTACCCCTCTCTTTCCCCCCCCCACCCCCCTTTTTGGTGGCTCCCGCACAATGATCTAATGGTCATTTCCCCCACCCCTTCATCTCTGCCACTCGAGCTCTAATTTTCCCCGGGGGAGGATTCTATGGCTTCACCGCCCCACCGCTCTGGTCGTGCTGATCTCTCTTCAAGGACAATATGGTCCAAATGCAGGTCAAACTTGTGGCGCTTAAGGCATGTGTCCAAATGGTTATCCACCATGGCTTCGGGGTCCTGGACAAGCAGTTGGTGAAGTTTCCTTCGGCTCATTTGGGAAGTCTGGGACCTAACAGTGGGAACGTCTGCTGGGAACGTCTGCTCCAGCCCTCAAAGACTTGACACTCAGCAGCTTGAAGACAGAGTCAGCTTCACAGCGGACACATCTGGTTGCGGTAACCCCTCCAATGAAGCACTGGATTAACAACTGGTGTTGAGTCAACCTCAGACTCGGTTGACTTGACTCTGAACATCAGGGTGTTTGTTGACATGTCACAAAGTGTCTGAGTTTAGTCCTTCCGCCACACAGAAGGCACTATAAAGTTATATTGTTCAGTTTATCACATCTGTCCTATACTGCCATCTCGTGGCTAATCTTAAATCAACATTAAATCCAATAAAATTATTTGACATTTATTTGGATAAATATTCCTGCTGCAATAATCATTCACCAACAAAATACCCAGTCACTACTTAGTTGGGAGGGTGTCTCATAGCCTCTCTAAGGCTTTGCGACATCCTCCCGAAATAGAAGGTGCTTATTAAGTGCAAGGATTATTATTGTATTAATTCTTTTACAGCTATTCTTCAAATGTAAAAAAATATATTTTTTGGAAGTTTCAAGAAACCTTCAGTTTAGAAGTTCATTGAGTCAGTTACACATAATCATGTCAGATGGAGAGACACTGAGACGCACAGTTCCCTTGTCACAATTCATGACAGCCGCAAAACGCAGGATAATCATACCAAGAATACAGGTCACACATAAATTTACATAGATTGTACAGCATGGAAACAGGCCCTTCAGTCCAACTAGTCCATGCTGATATTTTACTCCATATAAGTCGTCACCCACTCCATTCTCCCTCGCACACCCATCTCTTTCTCCCTTGTGTGTACATCAAGCTACCACTGTTGCAAGCAATGTACTTGGCAGTGTATTACTGGAAATAATGTCAACTCCATTAGCAGGAACATAAGGAATTTTGATAATCTCAAAATATGCCTTTGCCATGTCTGGCATCCGTTGGCCACATATCACCATTATAAGTGAGTGCACATCAAAAGGCATATTGAGTCTTTGTTATAATAATCCCTGCATTTGATGTAGAACTTTATCACGTCAACCAAATCACTCAAAGTGTTTCACAGGATTTATTATGAAATGCAGTGACTGTATTTATAGGCAAACGTAGCAACTAATTTGTGCAAATTAATGTTTCACAGACAGCCATGAAATATTCTGTTTCTTTAGTATGTGGTTGTTTTACTAAAAGGCAGTATCTTCATCAAAAAGAGTTCACAACCCTTTTCTAAATTTGTTCACAAGCACACTCTGAGGCAGAAGCTTGTGCATCCAAGCCCCATAATGGGAATTTGACTTCACAGTCGAAGCTGACAATCCAATGTAATCTTAGGGCTGTGTATTTGTTGAAGTTGCTGTCTTTCATATGAGATATTAAACCGAGAAACCCATTCAGGTTCCATATGTTCGATTGGACATTGAAAATTCCTTGGCATTGATCGAACAAAGAAGGGAGTTTCTCACTTTCGCCCAAGTGTCTTGGCCAACAATTCGCCCAGGTAAAATGGGTTGTTCACTTCATGGCCATTTGCAGGACATTGCCTTCTACTAATTGGTTGCCACATTCATCTACAAAATATACAGTCACAACACTTTACAGCATATCCTGTGAAGGACTTTTGAGATGTTCTCCCGAAGTGAAAGGAGTTGTATCAAATTGTAAGCTTTATTATTTATTTTTGTGTAGGGTGTCAAAAAAAATCATCTTGGTACTTGGTTTCTTTTATTACAACCAAAACACACCCAACACCTCTTTTCTTTCATTCCACTCTCCAAACAAAGAAAGCTTGCTGAATACTTTTTCGTGAAGTCAATGCACCTTTGAAACACAATCACACTTGCTGTTCTGTTAACTGTGGCTGGACTGGTGTCAGTTTGGCTCAGTTATAAGCACATTTGTGTCTGAAGAAGAAATGTGGATCCAAGGCACACATAGGAACTTGAAGTCATAGTACAGGCTCACACTGCAGTGCAATTCTCCAACGCTGCATGCCTGGAGGTGTCTGTCCTTCGGCTGCAATATTAAAGTGGGGTTTAGTCGGGTTCCCCTACTGTTAGGTTGGCTGCCCCAGCCCATGGGATAATGTGTCCATCCACCTGACCGCTCGCTCCCGGTCCCCGCGTGCGCAATATGGCTGCCGCTATGACCCGAGCCCCCTCACCCACTCCCTCCCTCCTCCCTCCTCTCTCCCCCCAAACCCTCCCCCTTCTGCATCTCTCCCGCTCTCTCCTCCTCTCTCTCCGTCCCTCTCACCTTCTATCCCCACTTGACCCTCCCACAACCTCCCTCTGTTCCAGCCTGGGAATCCTCCATCGGGCTCACTGTGGCACTCGGCGTTGGCTGTCCAGCAGCAGCCACACCGACTGCCCCATTCCCCACCACACTCGCTAGCCACCCCGGACACAGACCCGGGGAGCCAACCTCTCCTCCCTTATCCCCATTTCCCCCACCCCTGCCTCACAACCGGGACCCCCTCCCTCCCCACACACCCTTCTGTCAACCGCTCCATCCACATCGGACTACAAAACGTCCGCTCCCTCTGTAACAAGGCCCTGGTCATCAACGATCTCATCCTTGATGAGAGCGTTGATATCATGGCCTTAACGGAAACCTGGCTCACCCCAGGCGACACCTTCCCCCTCACGGAGGCCACACCACCCGGCTACACCTCCCACCACATCCCTCGCCCCAACCGCCGTGGCGGTGGTGTTGCCCTTATCTCAAGGACACCACTTGCCCTATCCCCCTACTCCTCTGGCTCTTTCCCCTCTTTTGAGCACCTCACCCTCTCCCACCCCTCCTTCCTCTCACTTAAAATCCTCCTCCTCTACCGGCCCCCTAAAACCTCTCCCACCTTTATCTCTGATATCTCAACACTTCTCACATCTCTCTGCCTCTGCTCTGATCGCCTCATCATCCTGGGCGACTTTAACCTGCACTTCACCCCCTCCTGCTCAATCTCCTCAGATTTCTCTTCCCTGCTCTCCTCGCTCAACCTCTCCCTCCACATCAACTCCCCCACTCACAGTCACGGCCACCCACTCGACTTGGTGATCACCCGGGGCCTCAGTGTCTCGGATGTCACTATCACCGACAAGGCCGTCTCTGACCACCACTTCATCTCCTTCACCACCTCCACCCCCCTCCCCACCTCCACCAGACCCACCACCATCTTCTACCGCCCCTGGAAGAAGTTACCCCCTCAATCCCTAACCGCTGCCTTGGAGTCCTCTGAACTCCTCTCCCTCTGGCCTTCAACCCTCACCGACCCCTCTTCTGCTCTCACCCTCCTCCACAACACCCTCTCCTCCACACTTGACACTCTTGCCCCTATCACTTCCTGTACTGTCTCCTACTCTCGCTCCTCCCCCTGGTTCACCACCCACCTCCGCTCACTGAAGAGCCAGGTGCGGGCCGCGGAACGCACCTGGTCAAATCTGGCCTAACGGTCCACCGACAAATCTGGCTGGACCTCCTCAAAATCTACCGCTCCACTCTAGCCTCGGCCAAATCGTCCTTCTACTCCAGGATAATCCTGGAGGCGAAGGACAACCCCAGGCTACTGTTCTCTACCACATCCCAACTCCTCCGTCCCCCCCGCCACCCCGCGCAGGTCATCTCCTCCAACCTTCACTGCGAGGAGATGCTGGATTTCCTTGAATCCAAGATCAAGGGAATTCGCTCCGCGGTCACTTCCCCTCCAACATCCACCCACCACCCACCCCTTCCCTCCCACACTCCGACTCCTACCCATCCTCCCCTACACACCTTCGTACCCGTTTCCCCACCCTCTGTCACCAAACTCATCCTATCCCTGAAACCCACCACCTGCTCCCTTGACCCCATCCCCACTCCACTCCTTATCTCCCAGCTCCACCTCCTTGCCCCACATATCACAGACATCGTCAACCTGTCCCTCTCCTCTGGCTCTATTCCCATTCCCTTAAAAACTGCCACCATCACTCCCACCTTAAAAAAACCCTCCCTTGATGCGTCGCAGCTATCAAGCTACCGGCCCATCTCCAACCTCCCCTTCCTGTCCAAGGTCCTGGAACGAGTTGTCGCCTCCCAGCTGCGCTCTTTCCTCTCCAACCATTCACTATTCGAACCCCTTCAGTCGGGTTTCCGTGCTGCCCATAGCACAGAAACTGCCCTGGTCAAGGTCACCAATGACATCCTGACCATCTGTGACCAGGGCTCCCTCTGCCTCCTCGTCCTCCTCGACCTATCGGCAGCATTCGATACGGTCGACCATGCTATCCTCCACCGCTTGTCCTCCCACCTAAACCTTCAAGGCCCTGTCCTTGAGTGGTTTAGGTCGTACCTCTCCCAACGTCTTCACTTTGTCTCCACAAATGTTTTTTCCTCCGGTCCCCACACTGTCTCGTGCGGTGTCCCTCAAGGCTCTGTCCTCGGTCCCCTCCTCTTCACCCTCTATATGCTCCCCCTTGGTGACATCATCCGCAGACATGGGTTTAACTTCCACATGTATGCGGATGACACCCAACTCTACCTTTCCTCCTCTACCCTCAACTCCACGACCACCGATGTCCTGACAGCTGCCTGTCCGACATCGAGTCCTGGACGAGAGATAACTTTCTCCAGCTCAACGTGCGCAAAACTGAGGCCCTCCTGATTGGCTCACGTCAGCGCCTCCGCACCTCAGGCGCTGACAGCATCAGCATCCAAGGCTGCACTCTCCACCTCTCAAAGCCGGTCAGGAACCTCGGTGTTCTGTTCGACCCTGAGCTGTCCTTTCTCCCTCATATCCGCGCCACAACTGGCACCGCCTTCCATCACCTCCGGAATGTCGCCAGACTACGGCACTACCTCACCCCTCACGCTGCTGAAACTCTGGTCCACGCCTTTATCACCTCAAGGCTGGACTATGGGAACTCTCTCCTCGCCGGCCTTCCCGGCACCTCCCTCCACAAGCTGCAGGTCATTCAGAACTCTGCAGCTCGTGTACTGTCCCGCACCAGGCTTCGGGACCACATCACTCCCACCCTCGCTCGCCTCCACTGGCTCCCCATCCCCCAGAGGATCGAATTCAAGATCCTCACCCTCACCTACAAGGCCATTCACGGCCTTGCTCCCTCCTACCTCTCTGACCTACTATCCCCTACCTACCTGCCCGTACCCTCCGTTCCTCTGGCTCCGGTCTGCTCCACATCCCCCGCCCCAACCGCCCTAACATCGGTGGCCGGGCCTTCAGCCTCTCAGCCCCGAGGCTCTGGAACTCTATCCCCCAGTGCCTTCGCCGCCTCCTCCCTTTCCTCCTTCAAGGCCGGTCTCAAGACCTTTCTCTTTGACCGAGCCTTCAGCTCCCCTCTCGACTCTCTACCCCCTCCTCGCTCCCTCCCTTCCCTCCCCTCACCCTGACCATTTCCCCCCTGCTCGGGTCCTGACCCAACTGTACAGCGCCTTGGGACGTCCTCCCGACGTGAAAGGCGCTCAATAAATGGAATCTTGTTGTTGTTGTAGTCTGCCTATTCAAGTAGATGTTAAAGATCTCACAGCACTGTTCAAAAACAGTTTGTTTTTGAGTTTCTGAGTTTCTCCCAGTATTATGGCCAACAGTTCTCCAGACTAATTGATTATTCACCTCACGGCCATTTGTGTGTTCTCTCTATGTGCAAAGTGGCACAAGTACAAAAACAGTCACTGCACCTGACAATAATTGCCTATGAAGCATGTCAAGATGTTTCAATGTAATAAGGTGCAAGATCTTAAGTAATGAGTTAGAGATCCTGTCTTAGTGTGCAGATGAATGTTAAAGCTGCCAAGGCACTATTCAAAACGAGAGGGGGTTCTCCTGGTGTCCCTGTCAACAATCTCCCAGATAAAATTAGTCATTTACTTCACGGATGTTTGTTGGACATTGCTGGGTGCTAAATGGCTGCCCGTTCACCTAAAATAAACAGTAAATCCTCTGAAGCACACCTGAGACACCGAGACATTGTGATAATAATAATTGTAGTTGATATAGTGCCTTATTACATAATCAAAGCTCTTCACAGACACACTGACTGTGAGTGTGATAAGGTGCTACAACCAATATAAGGTTGATGTAGTTTGTATTATACCGTTCTTATAATAATAATAATCCTTGCATTTGATGTAGCGCTTTTCACGTCTTCTTGATGTCTCAAAGCGCTTCACAGAATAGACTGTAAAGTGAATTGACCGTATATTTGTGGGTGAAACGGGGCAGCTAGTTGCGCACAGCAGTGTCCCACAAACAGTCGTGGATTGAAAATGACCAATTTATTATTTTTTTTGTTTTTGGAGGGATTATTATTAGGCGTGTGGAGTAAGGAAACTTGCCCACGGTTTCGCCCTTAAAAGAACTTACAAAAAAAACCTAAAATTTAAGGCTATATTTAAAAATTGCCGAATTCTGGGTACTATAAAATGCAGCAAATATAAAGTAAATTTATACTCAGGTGGACTTTCTCCCCAGCAATGTATGTCCTTGTCCTGATTGAGATCTGCTAACTTAGCATAAACTGAGGATTATTTGGCTCAGTTTCATAATACAGCAGTGGTGTTATCAGCTGAGGCAGCTAAACAGCCCTACAGTCAACATATTTAATTGAGGAGGAGCTACTAATGGTTTCCTGATTAAAACAAGTATTCTCAGGAGTACGGATTGAGAATTTTCATAGGTTCCCAGCTTCAGTGTCAAGAACAACTTCCCTAATGAAACACATTTCACAATAAAGCAGAGGCCCTTTCAAGAGGTGGAGGTTAATGTGGAGTATAAACACCAGCCTGGACTAGTTGGACTGAATAAGCTATTTTTGGTCTGTAACATAATTCTATGCACAAAAATGAACATCAGTCATATTTTCACATTCTTCATAAATATGAATTTGCTCACAAAAAAAAGGTCGCTAGTCTTCATGGTAAAAATCTACAAAGCCCCTATGAGACATTTGAACAAAGTAATATCACTCTATATCAAATGCACTCTAATATTATTATCAAATACAGCATCTGCAGTATGTTGTGTTTCATTATTATTAAACACATAGTTTATTATGTAGGGGAAACACAAAGTTAAATGACACACAGATACAAATTTATTTAATGTAATTTTTGTAGGACATAGTTGTGTGAAAATTAGTTGCTGGTTTGACTCACTGAAATAAATCCACTGAAATGTTTTGAGATGCCCTCCTGAGGTCAAATGCAAAGATTGCATTACAGATTCAACGTAATGGAAGATTGTCACCAAATATTGAACTCTGAGTACTTTTCTCAAAATATTTATTTATTTATTTAAATGATTTTCACCAATTGAGTAATTGACTACATTATTATGCCATTCATTTGCACTCATAAAGTCTGAGAGCATCAATAGCATACTTACTGTACAACAACAACAACAACATTCCATTTATAAAGCGCCTTTCACGTCAGGAGGACGTCCCAAAGGTGCTGCACAGTTTGGTCATGACCCGAGCAGGGGGGAAATGGTCAGGGTGAGGGGAGGGAAGGGAGGGAGCGAGGAGGGGGGAAATGGTCAGGGTGAGGGGAGGGAAAGGAGGGAGCGAGGAGGGGGAAGAGAGTCGAGAGGGGAGCTGAAGGCTCGGTCAAAGAGAAAGGTCTTGAGACCGGCCTTGAAGGAGGAAAGGGAGGAGGCAGCGAAGGCACTGGGGGATAGAGTTCCAGAGCCTCGGGGCTGAGAGGCTGAAGGCCCGACCACCGATGGTAGGGCGGTTGGGGCGGGGGACGTGGAGCAGACCGGAGCCGGAGGAACGGAAGGTACGGGCAGGTAGTTAGGGGGATAGTAGGTTGGAGAGGTAGGAGGGAGCAAGGCCGTGAATGGCCTTGTAGGTGAGGATGAGGATCTTGAAATCAATCCTCTGGGGGATGGGGAGCCAGTGGAGGCGAGCGAGGGTGGGAGTGATGTGGTCGCGATGCCTGGTGCGGGACAGTACACGAGCTGCAGAGTTCTGAATGACCTGCAGCTTGTGGAGGGAGGTGGCGGGAAGGCCGTCGAGGAGAGAATTCCCATAGTCCAGCCTTGAGGTGACAAAGGCGTGAACCAGAGTTTCAGCAGCGTGAGGGGTGAGGTAATGCCGTAGTCTGGCGATCATACTTGTTGACTGAGGGATGCTTCAGGTACAATAAAGTTACTATGATAGAGTTGCAAAAGGCAATTTCAGGCCAAACACCTGTCTGGAAGTATTTCTTTATCCAGAAGGTATTAATAAATAGAGGAGGTCACCAGGAAAGGTGGTAAAGGCCAGGACACTGAACTCATTTTAAAAAGTAGCTTGATGCAGTGATGGGAAGACTATAAGATG
Source organism: Callorhinchus milii (assembly GCF_018977255.1). NCBI lineage: Eukaryota > Metazoa > Chordata > Chondrichthyes > Chimaeriformes > Callorhinchidae > Callorhinchus > Callorhinchus milii. The sequence goes on along the minus strand of NW_024704745.1, from coordinate 65,043,007 downwards.
GGTATTCTTGAAGAATGAGATCAAATGGGCTGAAAGGCTTTCTTTATCCGAATCAAATTTGTGATCACCTGCACCCCCCCCAACCCACCACCGGCTCGGAGTCAGGTTCCACCACTTTTAAGTGCTCTGAGACGCTATCCTGCGTGGAAGGCGCTGTATAAGTGCAAGTTGTTATATCACAAGATATGTTTGGATGATGAACCCCTTTGGACCACCTGATCTCATCCCTCCAGAAGATGCACTCTTTTGTTCCCCCATCACTACATCAAGCTGCTTTTTAAATGAGTCCAGTGTTCTCACCTCAACCATCTTTCCTGGCAAACTCCACATTGGGAGGTTTGCCTGTTCCAGTTGTTGATAACCCTCTGCGTAAAGAAAAACTTCCTGATGTCTGTCCTAAAATTGCCGTTTACAACTCGAGTCCTCTTGGTGTGAGGACTGTCTTGATGTTCTCCAATCGGGCTTCCGTACAGCACAGAAACCGCCCTGGTCAAAGTGACAAATGACATTCTGTCCATCTGCGACCAGGGCTCCTTCTGCCTCCTCGTCCTCTCTGCTGCTTTCGACACCGTTGACCACTCCATCCTCATCCACCACTGCTCCTCCCCCATCAACCTCCACGTCGCTATCCTTGATTGGTTCAGATCGTACATCTCACACCGCCTGCACTTCATCTCCTCAAACGGCTTGTCCTCTAGCCCCCGGACCATCTCGTGTGGCGTTCCCCATGGTTCTGTTCTTAGTCCCCTCCTCTTCAACATCTATATACTCCTCCTTGGTGACATCATCTGCAGACATGAGGTCAACTTCCACATGTATGCGGACGACACCCAACTCTACCTCTTTGCCGCCACCCTTGACTCCAAGACCACTGCTGACCTGACAGAATGTCTGTCAGACATCAAATCCTGGATAAGAGCTAATTTTCTTCAGTTGAACGTCAACAAGACTGAGGCTCTCCTGATTGGCTCTAGTCAGTGCCTCCTCACTTTAGGTGCTGACAGCATCACCATCCACACTCCACCTTATTAAGCGAGTCCAGAATCTTAGAGTCTTGTTTGACTCTCAACTATCCTTTCTACCCCACATCTGCGCCATGACCCGCTCTGCCTTCCCCCACCTCCGCAACGTCGCCCGGCTCTGACACTGTCTCACACCGCAGGCCGCCAAAACCCTCATACACGCCTTCATAACTTTGAGGCTCGACTATGCAAACTCATTACTTGTCGGCCTCCCCAACTCCTCGCTCTACAGGCTGCAGACCATCCAGAACTCTGCAGCCCAGGTCCTCTCCCGCACTAGGCTCCGTGACCCTATCACCCCCATCCTTGCCCAACTCCACTGGCTTCCCATTACACAGAGGATACAGTTCAAGATCCTGGTCTTCACCTTCAAAGCCCTCCACAGTCTTGCTCTCCCCTAACTCTCGGACGTCCTAACCTCCTACGATCCTGTTCGCTCCCTCCTCTCAGTGGGCTCCAGCCTGCCTCACATCCCCCACCTTGCTTGCCCCACTTTCAGCGGTCGGGCCTTCCACCACTCTGCACCCACCCTCTGGAACTCCATCCTGGAGACCCTCCATCTCGCCCCTTCCCTCACCACCTTCAAGATCCACCTAAGACCCTCCTCTTCGACCGTGCTTTCGATCTCCCTGCTTCCCCTCCCTGCCCTCCACTCTCCCCCACCCCGACCCTCAGCTCGGGTCCGTAACTCTGTCTGTGCAGGGATGTCCCGACGTGAAAGGCGCTAAATAAATGTAATTTTGTTGTTGTTGATTCGTCCCAAAGTATTGATCTGGGTCTACTTTATCGAAAAGTATCACCTTAAAAATGTAGTTTAAATCAAATGTCGGTTGGTAATAAATACTCAATTCTTAGTATTTATAATAACACAAATGCATTTATCAGACTTTTCTGTAAAATATGATTGCAAATCAAAATCACATCAAATGCATCTTTCTTCCACATGCCGGCTAGCTTGAGAAGTCAACCATATCATTTAAATCAGTGGTGGCCAACCATAAATAAATTTTCTTAATTGAATATTTCTTGATTTATGTTATAAATGAATCAAAAATTATTTATTTATTTTTAAAATGCACTCCCCTATTGAACACGGACTTACCTAGAGTCATGTGAATGTTCGTGAGGCTGCTTCATGACAGGCCCCTTGTGTGGGCCATAGGCTACAGGTTGGCCACCACTGATTTAAATAAACAGAAGTTAAAACTGGAGAGCAGGAAGTTCATTTGTGTCGCCCACAAAATACAGTCAATCCACTTTACAGTATATTCTGTGAAACACTTTCAGACGTCTCAACGATGTGATAAGGCGCTATATCAAATGTAAGGATGATTATTATTAGTAAGTTGTACAGCACAGTAATTTAATTAAAAAGGTTCAGTAACATTATAAGCTCTCAGGGAGAAAGCATGAGCAGTTCACGTACATCAGTTTGAACCACAGCATCCAATCGTTGTAATTTATACACAACCTGTGTTATCCAGTAAGAAGAAGGCAAATGAAATGTATTACTTTATTAGCTCGGCTCCAATTGCATGCTACAATAGCTCTTCAGTATATATCACAAACTCACTGGCAACAGGAAAAGATAACATTACTAAACATCTTGACAAACTCCCATTATGGATATACTGTAATGTATTAAAAAGAACAACCAAGGCTGGGAACATGTTTTAATGATATAATACATCAGATTGTTCATGGTTGGTAAGTCTGCTTAAATTAAGATCTTGTGCATCTTCACAGCCTCACAATATCATATACTCCATCCGATGTATATTCAAATTGACTCAAACCATTTTTAAAAAAGGACAAATTTATATATTGAACTTTTAAAAAATATATTAAGTTGAGGTTACCATTTTTCAACTTTGTATGTCGGGTAAAAAGGCATGAATTGAGAAGCACCAAATTCCTCTCAGTTGAATGTACATCAATCTGAACAAGATGATCTTTGTGTATTTTTGTTAAATGGATCAATTTATTAATATGATCATGTTCTTGCTCTTTTGGCTACTGCCCACCTCTCCAGAACACAACCAAGTTTACCCAGTTATACTATACATGTGTATCAATGGTAGGAACATACATAATTAATCACAAAATATTTTCTTTGATGTATGGTTTCAACAAAGGTGATGACAAAAAAGACACTCGCTTGTTTACAGGAGAATATTTAAAATGAAAGCATAAATATATATATAAAGGATTTCAAAAAGAGTTCCTGGAAATTAAAAGAATTCAGAGTGAGTGGATGAGTAGCAGATGTGCCAAATTAATCTTTTGGGATGTTGGAATTGGTAGATGCTGCTATATTCTTAGTACTTTGTTACATAAATGAATATGATCAATATCGCCTGGCTTAGTTGGTAGCAATCTTGGCTCTGGGTCAGAAGATGTTGGAGTCAAGCCCCATCTTGGGACATTAATGGGGTGCATTGCAAGAGGTGCGGTCCTTCAGATGAGATATTTAACCAAAGTCCGGTCTACCTGTTAAAAATCTCTTCAAGCTATTCAGAAAGAGAAGCCAGTTTCTCCCAGTATCCTGGCCAATAATCCTGCAGGCAAAATTAGTCATTCACTTCATGGCTCTTTATGGCACATTGCTCCATACAAATTAGCTGCAATGTTCATCTATAAAGGGCACAGTCACTACATTTTGCCCTGAAGAGAAGAGCTTTGAGATGTTGTCCCAATGCAGAAGGTGCTACATCAAATGCAAGGATTATTATTAGTAGTAGTGTCAACTGATAAACAGCCTTACTGGAACGGTAGAACCTTTTATTTGTCACATATACAGCAAAGTGGTGTCACTCAATAAAAACAGGAGACACAAAATAAAATGTGTAAACTATGTCACAGTATCACAAGGTATAGAAGTCATCTCAGCTTACTGATGCAACACAACACTCAAATAGTCTCTAGCCATTGGCAAAAAAAAATAGATTTCCTTTCAGAGTGGAACTGAGTTTATAGTAATACAGTTCCAAAATCATACCTCATTACATGGATTGTATTTAAAAGTGATTAAACTTCAACATATGGGGAAATAGCAAAGCAGATGCAGTGTATTGTCATAGGTACGTTTAACCACAATTTTAGATGCAAAATCTTGGGATTTTTACACAGTAACACTAAACATTAGTAGTCACACACCAGCCAGTCAGGAATTCATGCAGTGTTTAAAATCTCTCAAGCAATTTTAGCCCCACTTGAAACTAAGCGTTAATTAAGTGAGCAGCAATGTTATTACTCTCTTCATTTGGGAACACGTATTCCTTTTTCAATTAGCAGTTGTAACTAGTATTTAGGAAAGTTAGCCAAGTCACTAAAATTCAAAATAACACTTTCAATTATTTTATTCTGAAACTCCTTGTTTTAGACCAAAGTAGAATCAGGCAATTTCATTTAGTAAATTAACCTACGATTCAGTGGGCGGTTAGAAAGTGCTCCACTTCTGCTTTATTCAAAATCTGTTGCAGTGAATAGAGCTGTTTAAACCGCTTTTTAAAAAAGGTCTTTCCCCCACCCTCTAGCCAGGAAGATGGCTTCCTCCCACACAGCTGCCATTATTACTGCACAGCAGAGGAGGGCACGTGCCAGCCTGTTAGGTCTTTTCTGTGGGGAAAGAATACCCTGCATAGCCAAGAATTCACAACCTTTGGCACAAATGTAAGGATTTGATTATAGCGCCTTATCACATCGTTGAGACGGCTTCTACTTCATTAACCATTCATAAGATTAAATTTAGGAGTCCAATCTATATCTACCAGCAAAAAAAAACCTTTGACATTGCAATTGAAGCTTCTTTCCCCTCTGGTCTCAGCTTGGCTCATTTGGTACCATTCTTGTCTTGGTCGGATGACTGTAAGTACTTGCCTCACATCAGGACTTGAGCTCACTTTGCTGACATTGCAATACATTTGTGAGCTGCACCAGCAGAGTGCCTGTCTATCAGATGAAACTTTAAAACAGGTTCCATCAGCTTGTTTTGCAGGTGGATGCTAAAAATACCATGAGTATTCAAATGAAGGGAATTGCTCCTGAAGTCCTGGCCAACAATCCTCCAGATAAATTAGTAATTTACCTCATTGGTGAATGAGGCACTGCGGTTACTTCCTGTGTAAAGTGATGTCAGCAGTGTTTCCTGCATATAGGATTTGTGTCACTGCCTGTGTGTCCTTGCACAACACACAGGCAGCCACACCAATCATCCAAATAAAATTGGCCATTCACTTCATGGCAATTTTGTGGGATGTTCCAGTGTGCAAATTAGCAGTTGCATTGGCACCCCCCAAAAACGTATCTACACTTTACAGGCTATCCTGACATGAAAGGCACTGTACCAAATATGAGGTAATTATTCTCATCATCATCAGTAGCGACTGGATGGTCCAGAAGTTGGTAATTTTTGAGTGCCAGAGGCTGGGTGTAGTGATGTAGCACTCTATCGAAGTATGCAATAATGGTGTCCCCCTGTACATCTCTCTTCCCCGAGGATTGAGATATCTGTATTCAATGCAACTTGTTTGATACCAAAGCAAAGAGTCTCAATTTAGAATCCAATTCTGTCCAATGCATTCAAAATGGCAGAGATGGTAGTCACTGAGGTGCTTCTTCTGCTTGGATGAGGTGTAGAGATGAATGGAGTTTTTTTTTAAAAAAAGTTCACTGTACTGGAGAGACAACTTTAAAAGATTTTAGATTTTAATACCAGCAATGTACAAAATAAGATTGGTGATTTACACTTTAACCTGCCCAAGAAGTACAAGGATTACGTGCATTGGAACAGATAGAAGTTATGAGATGATTACCCACATAAGTAACCTTCACCTTTCAATCTGCATCTTAAATATTCTCCTCCTGACCCTTTAAATACAGGCAACCTAAACAATATGTTATTGTGTATACCACACAATCCTTCCAGTTGGTTTCAGAATCAAACGAGAATTGATCAAGCTAGCAATTGGATTAAAAAAAGACAATCTGCTACTTATTTGCAGGTTAACATTTCACATCAGAATTGAAGAGCAGACTGGTGTGCTTAAGATTTACAACCAGTTCAGCATATTGCATGCAAGTTGAATAACGCAGGGCTATATTAAATGGCGGCTATAATTTATGTTGCACAGTAACCAGCAACAGAAAGTGCATTTACATGAGCAAATGGATCTGAAAGCCACCTGGGCCCTCAAGATCTTTCTGGTCAGTCATGGCAATGCCTCATTTGCCCTTTTCATCACAGATTACTCATGGTCTTTTCTCTGTTCTCCTCTGTTCTGATCTCCCCTCCCAGCCCCCTTCCCCCCCACAAGTGCAAATATAGGAAGGCTCAAATTCAATAGCCACAACTCTCCCCTCTTGTGAAAAAAAGCAGCTTGAATAACCTGTAGCATTTAAAGCCACAAGTCAAACATTAAAATGCCACAGCCTCACCTTTGCTATTCGTTATTCTTCCACCAGCCAAACTGCAAAAATATTGGCTCAGAAAAGAAATGCTGATGTCACTGTTGGTGTTGCACAAGCTAAAGTGAGATGCTTCAGGAAATATTCTCTGTGCAATATTAGCCAAACGTCTGGTTCTTACTACCTTGCTTAGACCACAAAGGCTCAGGGAGTTAGTTCAGTTTATTATTTCAGGAGCACAGACACTGGCAGAACCGGCACTTTGTGGCAGTGCAACTTCTTAAAACTTTGTTATTTTCTCTTAGCTCAAACAACCTTCTCAGTCTTTGCAGGGCTTTGAATTTTTTAAATCTTTCTCCTTCAATAATTTCAAGTGCAGCATTTAGTAGCTGTCACCACTTGAAAAGAATAAAATAGCAACAGGGTTAAAATTTGAACCTTGAAATACATTCACAATTCATAGTTTAATCAAAGGCAAGAAACCAAGGAATTTTATAGCTAAAAATGGGGGGGGGGGGGGGGAAACTCTCTCTAAAAGAAAATTCAGTCATGAATTCCTACTTCTAAGATCCCCAAAATATTTTCTTGTACTTTTTTTTTAAATATGTAGAAACCCCCCCCACCTTCACTAAATATTTAAAACATTGCTTTGGGTAAATGGTCTCATATCAAATATATCTGTTAACTGTTTACTTTCACTTCTATCTCCTTTTGCCAATATACAGTCTAGTCTTACAGTAAGGCAACAATTTCCAAAAATAAAACTTGATTGTACTGTGCAAAAAACGCACTCTTAAGAGTCTGCAGCTACTGATAAATAAATGTATACACTTGATGTTCAAGAAGCACTGTAGCTATATAGTGGCACTTACTTAAGTTTCCATGAAATGCATTCTAACCAAATCTATGCTAAATCTACAATAAATGAGAGTAGATTTGTTGGCTGATTTCAGGTAAGCTTGCAGAAAAAAGTACATGAAGCAATTCTTTGGAGCACCGGGTTCACCGCCCTAGTGATTAGCAAAGGCACTTTCGTCCAGGTTTCACCGCTTCTTCAGAAGAATGAACGACGTTTGGAACAAAACCACTCTTCACCCCCTCCCATCCTTCCTGGATCCCTATGTCGCCCTTTTTCAGCAGCCCGTATATCTCTCGGGTAAGAATGGTGAAGGACTCCTCCACATTGGTAGCATCCTTCGCCGACGTCTCTATGTATTTCATTCCAGACACTGCTGCAAGTTTCTCCGCTTCCTCCCTGGAGACTTTTCGCTGGGATGCCAGGTCAGATTTGTGTCCAACAAGCAAAAAAATGATCTGGAATGGCTGGACATGCATTTTTGCTTCTTCCAACCAGTGGCGCACGTGTTCAAACGACCTGCGATTTGTGATATCGAACACAAGAAGCCCACCAACAGAATTGCGGTAGTAGGAACGGGTTATGGACCTAAAATGCAAAACAAAAAATCATATTAGAATATATAATTTTCCTTTTGGCATCCATACCATGATCAGAAATCAAAACATTTTAGTTAGTACTTCTAAACAATGTGAGGTACACGCCAAACCTCTGGAAATCCCTGCCTCACTCTCTATTTACCCAATCTGAACTGAAGACTTTCCTCTTCAACTGTGCCTACGGTCACCTATCCTTTCTGCCTGACTCAGCATCAAACTGTTCAGCACTCATTCCGAGACGCTACCCTTCGTGAATGATATTTTATAAATGGAAGTTGTTGATATAAAGTTTGGAACGTACAGCCCCCTGATTAAAGATACAATTTCTAAGTTGCACATTGGGATCTAATGTGCACCACGTGCAAACCATATCGAAATTTATATTGACCATCATGTGCTAACGATCTGTAATTGCAATATGTACTGCGGGAATTACAAGCATCCTCAGTTATGCAGTTGAACAATGAAGAGGATCGGATGTTAAAATATATAACCAAAGAGATTTGTAATTCCCTCTATATATCATAGAATCATAGAAAGTTACGGCACAGAAGGAGGCCATTCGGCCCATCGAGTCTGTGCCGGCTCTTTGACAAAGCAACTGACTTTTATTAACCCCACTCACCAGCTTTCTCCCCATAACCCTGCAAACCCGTCTTCCCCAGATACTTATCCAGTTCTCTCTTAAAAGCTGTTATCTTCACTACCCTTTCAGGCAGATCATTCCAAATTCTAACAACTCGTTGAGTGGCTTCTATCTCGTCAACACTTCAACTGCAATGTATGTAGAGGATTCTGTTGAGGTGGTGTGAGAAGATTAGAAAACAAAGAAAAATGTAGTCAGCAGGTATTCAACTTCTATGTAATTCTATGCTCTAATGGCAGTGATTGATCATTCGTCAGATATGCCAAGTGACTGAATGTAAGATCATGTATATCGGAGCAAGAAGTAGGAAACATGTACAAACAACAAAGCAGATTTAGTGAAGGAAATTAAATTGGGTGGGATTATTGATAATTCATTCAGGATTTCTCGTCAATTTAGCAAAGCAGCAATCAACAAAGCTAATTAAATGTGAGGTTACAGCTCAAGGGCATTGGTCTACAGAGGGTTTCCTAACCTTGTTCATATTCCGATTTGGTTTGGGGAGCTTGGAGAATTCGAACGACTTTCAAGAAGGGTAATAATTGGACTGAAAACTAGTTACAACGGATGGCTCAGAGTCGAACCTGTCCTTTTGAAATAAAAAAGATTGGGGGTGGGAAGGGTTTGGGGGGGTAAAGGACCCTCAACTGTCTTTTCTCCCCCACATTCAAGCCATGACCCGCTCTGTCTTCCCTCACTTCCATAGCATCGCCCGACTCCGCCACTACCTCACCCCTCAGGCTACTGAAACTCTTGTTCATGCCTTCATCACCTCCAGGCTCGACTATGCAAACACCCTACCTCTGCGACCTCCTAACCCCCTACCAATCCGCCCGTTCCCTCCGCTCAGCCGGCTCTGGCCTACTCCACGTCCCCCGACTCACCCACCCCACCATCGGCACGAGAGCCTTCAGCCACTTTGCCCCAACCTCTGGAATTCCATCCCCAGTCACTCCGCCTCATCCCCTCCTTCAGGTCCTGCCTCAAGACCCTCCTCTTCGACCATGCCATCGGCCACCCCCTCTCCTCCTTTACCCCCCCAAACCCAGCTTAGGTCTGAAATGCTGTATTCTGTCCAGCACTTTGGGACATCCTCCCGACGTGAAAGGCGCTGTACAAATGTAATCTTGTTGTTGTTGTTTACATACTTCACAAAGTTTGGCCCAGTGAAGCAAATGTGTAGAATGGTTGCTATGAACTGAATCAACACAATAAAGTAGAATTTCTCCACCCACCGTAAGTGCTTTCAGTGACGTTACACACCAACAGGCACAGTACTTTTACGTTTTAATGGTTTCTCCATGCACCTAGAATTAATGGTCTATTACTATTCACAGAATCCACTCTACCCACTACATCTAACAGTTAAATTCTGTATAGATACCAATAAAAACTCTTAATTAAATAATCCTTACATTTAACACTGGGAGAATATCTCATTATATACTGTAAACTGTAGTGATTATGTATTTTGTAGGCAAACATGAATATTTATCTATTCAAACCTGACTGTTTTCTACCCATTCAAAGACATTTACGCTTTCCATCATCCATAATATTTTCACAGAAGCCATCATGTTAATTCCAGTCTATATTGATACTTCTACAATAAAACTCTCTATCCAAATATTTGCCCTTTTTTTAAAAAAAATTACATCAAAACAACATTGACTCCCATGCATCCAATACTAATCATCCTTACATTTGATATAGCACCTTTAATGTCAGGCGGACGTCCCAAAACACATCATACAATATACTGTAATGTAGTGTGACTATGTTTGTAGGCCAATGTGGCAACCAATTTAGCAGAGCAATGTCCCACAAACAGTCATTACGTGAGTGACTAATTTTATTTTCGGGATTGTTAGTTGGGACGCAACGAGAAATTCTCTTTCGAATAGTGTTTATGGTATCTTTAACATAAACCTAAACAGGCAGATAGGGCCCTAGTTTAACATCTCATCCAAACGACGGTACTTCTGACACTGCAGTTCTCTCCCAGCATTGCATTGGAGTGGCAGCTTAGATGAGTTATACGAGTTCAAATTCCCGATGTGACACTTGAATCCACAACGTTCTGACTTAGGTGAGAGCACTACCAACTGAGCCACCTCAGCATATTAAAGATTTAGTTCACACAATCCAGATCATATGATTAGGCAGGAATGCAAGATCAATGATGAATTAATGGATACAAAACCTCCCTTTTCAGTCAATGGAGAAGTTGGACAAAGACATCAGAATATTCACTTATATTAAATTTAAAAAATCTATTGAATTGGTAAAACAACAACTTACATTTGAATAGCGCTTTTCACGCCAAGAGCTTAAGTAATACTAAACTTCTAAGTAGTCCTACCACATTGGCCTTTTAGATCTACTGCATAGTTGCAAATGTATCTTCCTTCTTGGAGGTTAATGTTGCTTCACCTCACAGAAAGTACATGCTATGTTCCTCCATTTGCCATCTAGATACTCATAACTGGTGCCGGCAGTTTGCGCTTAAGTCACTCACCCACTTTGTCATTCTCTATTATTTGAGCCATTCGGATAAAAGATTGTCTCCATATTCAAGGTGATTTTCCACATAAGTGGCATTGTGCAGCCAGTCATATGCAAGGTTGGACAGTAAGGCACCAAAATTCCATTGAACCCTATACAGCAGGTTACATCTTAACATGTGTTTACTCATTTGCTTTTACTTGATCCAAGACTGAGGCTCTTTTCACCAGCGCCAGAGATCCTTGAAGCCTCGTGGGTTCTCGCCATATACAGTACTATCTATTCGCAGACTTCCTCTGTTTCTTCTTCTGGAAGTGTCACCTATTTATATATCATAAGAAGACTGTCCCAATCTCAAAATGAAGGATAGGGTTGTAAATGTGCATCATGTTATAGACACACGAGGTGATGGAATCCACAAAGTACTGCTCAAGCTTTGCAGAAGAAATGAATTAATCGCCCATTTTATTGTCTATCTCTTTGCAGATCAGTTTAAGGCCCGAATCAGAGACTATGTAACAGTCAAACAGTAATACCCAGCAAACAAACTAATATCCAACCACAGTATTTGGCAAATGGTAGAACACGGAATGTGTAGGGAAACAACTTTGACTTACAAGGAGAAAATTTTGTCTGCAATTACACTGTATTTGATGCAGTGAATATGAAAGGCTGACTATTGTATTCTAGAGATAGTTTCACCTGATCAAGGTACCCTGACCAAGTCAAAATGAGTCAACATTAAGAAGATACTGATACTTGAGATACTATCGCTTCTCAGCCGTTTTAGCTAAAATATATAAGATAAGTACAGTAATAATCTTATCAGTTACTCTTTGAGCTAGCAGTTGCCAGAAACGTTCTCCTGTTGAGATCTGCTTGTGTTGATTACCATGACCGAATCTCACCCATAAATGAGAGGATTGTGGGAAGGATTGAGCTCCTGGCAACAGCTATGCTTTCATCCCTCTGTTGGTTGGGATCGGTGTTGCAATACTTCTGATCTGAGGAGTTTGATCTGCTCTCATTAAGAGGAAGCAGAGATACTGAGATTGCAGAGCTAGCTTGAGACCTTGGGTCACTAGTCTCAGGCAGAGAGGTGACCTGGTCACCTGCCTTGCTCAACAACAACAAGATTACATTTGTATCGCGCCTTTCACGTCGGGAGGATGTCCTGAGGCGTTGGACAAAGTACAGCATTTCAGACCTGAGCTGGGGTCGGGGGGGGAGGAAGGGGAAGGGATGGGGCGGGTGACCGATGGCATGGTCGAAGAGGAGAGTCTTGAGGCGGGACTTGAAGGATGCTAAGGAGGGGGCGAGGCGGAGTGACTGGGGATGGAATTCCAGAGGTTGGGGCAGAGTGGATGAAGGCTCTCCTGCCAATGGTGGGGCTGGTGGGTCGGGGGACGTGGAGCAGGCCAGAGCCGGCTGAGCGGAGGGAACGGGTGGATTGATAGGTGGTTAGGAGGTTGCAGCAGTAGGGTGTGGCGAGGCCATGGAGGGCTTCGTATGTAAGGACCAGTATCTTGAACTGGATCCTCTGAAGGATAGGGAGCCAATGGAGTCAGGCGAGAGTGGGAGAGATGGGGTCACGGAGTTTGGTGCGGGAGAGGACACGGGCTGCAGAGTTCTGGATTATCTGCAGCCTGTGGAGGGAGGAGTTGGGAAGGCCGACAAGCAGGGCGTTTGCATAGTTGAGCCTGGAGGTGATGAAGGTATGAACAAGAGTTTCAGCGGCCTGAGGGGTGAGGTAGTGGCAGAGTCAGGTGATGTTACGGAGGTGAGGGAAGGCAGAGCGGGTCATGGCTTGAATGTGGGGGAGAAAAGACAGTTGAGGGTTGAACAAGACACCTGGGTTCCTGACTTGGTGAGTTGTAGTGTGCAACCATGGAGGTTGATGCTGCCAGAGCCTGAGGTGCTGAGGCGCTGGCGCGAGCCAATCTGGAGGGCCTCCATCTTGTTCACATTCAACTGTAGGAGATTTGCCCTCATCCAGGACTTGAGATCCAACAGGCAGTCTGTCAGGACAGCAGTGGTCCTGGAGTTGAGGGTGGAGGCAGAAAGATAGAGTTGGGTGTCATCCGCATACATGTGGAAGTTGACCCCATGTCTGCGGATGATGTCACCAAGGGGGAGCATGTAGATATTAAAGAGATGGTCTTTACTATGCTATTTGATATGCTCAGATGGTCATGAAGACATGGTTCAGGTCTGCATTGTTCTTTGACAATTTGGGGCCTAGAAGAATCCCCATTCCCTAAGTGAAATGTATTCGGTCTAATTCGACTAAGTGAGATGAGCAGGCGTAACCTCAATCAATTAAAAAAACTGATTCCTGAGACACTAGTATCTTCAATAACATGCCAGGGGAAACAACCCTGATTGTACATTAAACTATGACAGCAGTCTAGTAGTGTGTAGCTTGAAAGTTCAGCATCCAGTGGCTCAATACGAAACAGGACAACGATTAGCTTGCGTACTATTGTTCATTATAACCTCTGCCCTCTCTGAGAATTATTAAGACTAGGTTTAAGTGATGCCTATCTAGTGTCACAGGCTGATACAAAAAGGAACACGTAGGGAATGAAGATATTTCAGTAATAAATTCAACAAAACTGAACATCAAAGCAGATTTCTTTTAAGTCAATTTGAAAGTGAACATCAAAGCAAACACGCTGCGAGGAAATATAAATGTTACTATATTTAAACCAAGCGTCTCTCCTCCCCCCACCCACAGACTGACATCACATCCAGCACAATTGGTCATAAACTGAAACACTAGACTTCTTCTGTTTGTAAAACAATGCAATGTAAAATTGGCTTATTCACTTAGGATAGCCTGTTCAAATGAAACGCTATAGATTATTTGCTGTTTTATTCTATCAGCAATGTTATTTTTCCAATGCTAACTCAAATCGAATTATAATAAACAGCACAATTGGTCTTCTGTTAAATTGGATTATAGGAAAGTTGCCGGAAAGTTGCAGTTCATTGTAGCAGTGTCTTAAAACCCCTCGTAATACTCACTTGAAAAGAGGATTATAAACTTGATTTGCTGTTCACTAGAGGTTCTAGATATTGCCGCTATTATCCGTTAACTGCAACAGTCACTACATGTAAAGCACGACAGGTTGAACAGCCTACTTCTGGCTTTATGTTCCGAATAAACTTTTTTTTAAAAAAAAGCAATAGTTCAATCCCATATTGGATTAATTTGCATAGCTCTTTCTATGCCACTGGAGCTGGCTAGACAGGAAGGAGTTACACAAGAATTGTCTATTCATACGATCCTAGAACCATAGAAAGTTACTCTATAATGTCTGTGGTGGCTCTTTGAAAAAGCAATCGATTCAGTCTCATTTACCTATCTTTTCCCCATATCCCTGCAAGTTACTCCTCTTCAGATGACTACATACTTGAAAGCTAGTATGGATTCTGCCTTGACCACCACACCCAGCAAGGCATTTCCTCATCTGAAGAATTCTCTGAAAAAAACTTCCTAATCTCCGTCTTTGCTCAATATGGTGAATTGATTCAATTGATTCAATGTAACATTACAATATTTTTCATAAACCAGTTAAACACCTCCATCAGGTGTCCCCTCAACCTCCCTGTTGCAGTGAAATTAGCTCCAATTCCTCCAGCCTCTGCTCACATGCCAAACCACTCGTCCCTGGTGTGTATCATCCTCATAAGAATATCATCCCGTTTCTCCATGAATCAATCTCCAAGTCACTGCATCTCAACAAAATCGAATGAATCTTTATTAGGCAATTTGCATCTAGTGGGTCATATTGTCACTGAGCATTGTATATTATACACTACTTATAAAATGGCTTGGATCCCGAAAGACAAGTAGCCAAGTCACAAAAACAATGTGCCAAATGGCCTTCTATGCTGAAAAATTCTGCATTCTAAGAGTGTAGATTTGGTAGAAATTTGGTGCAATAGAAGTTAATTTACAATACAATTTACATTTATATAGCATGTTGGGAGGACATGAAATGCATTCACACTGCTAGATGGCCACTTTCAAACTTGGAAAAGAGCAGACTGTATCAAACATGCCTTAAAGGAGACAAGCCAATATTTTACTAAATTGCAATTTACATTAAAACTGGACTTGTTCACAATTGAAAATCCTCCAGTTTCTTCAAATAAAAGCTAACTCTATTCTACCTCAACAATAAATCAATCTGCCTACACTTAGCAGCCTGTAACTAATGTACAAAACAGCCCTTGGTAAATGACTGACTTTCTTATCTCTTCTCAAAAGGCAGAGATGGATTCTGGTATGAACTACAGTAGATAAGATACTATATGCCACATATTCTTCTGACCAGAGATAAGAAAGCTCATTATAGAGCATTGATTTTTCTTACAATTTTTATTATCTTATACATGCACCCACACACTCTTTTTTTGCTTCACTTGCAAATGAATGTTTGGTTTCTGGAGAAACTTGGCATCTTATTCTATTTTTTGAATACTGGTAATGCAATACTTGCCTTCCTGGCTTTCAAACTGCCTACAACTGGAGTACTGCAGACTCGGCTGACCCAGGAACCAGACTACCAACACCACCACAGAGGGTTGATTCAATTCCAAAATATTCCATTACCAAGATAACAATTTGAAGACACCTAAATGCCAACCACCCCCACCCCCACCACCCACACACCTATCATTTTTCAAGACTTATACAGATTCGCCATCACCTTAATAAAGTACCACAAATTTACAGCATAGCATCCCTGATCCTATCTGCAGTTACTAAATTTACCTTCAAGTCTGTACATTAATAAAAACTAGGGCAAAAGCACAAACGTCATACTTTGAAAAGTTTGCACTGCAGCAAAGCACAGGGCTGGCTGACTGCAGCACAAACTTGCTCGGCGATGTTGCAGATTTTGAACAGCAACTGAATCACCTTCAAAATTCCCCGTCACTTTACGTCTTTTCACACATGGATGCTTTCAAGGTTCCATTTGCATTGGGGTCCAAAATGGAAAGCCATTGCTACTAAACTGTGCCAACAGTTTGAGCCCTGACCTGGAAGTAGATCAGAAACCCTGGCTGAAAGCCTCCAACACTCTGGCTTGACACTATTAACAATGATCATTTAATGAAATTAAAATCAACCTCTCAGATTTACAACCCGGTTAACAAGTTATAAACATAGGACAGCAAATTGTGATTACTGATTCTCCATCATCACTGAGTGGAAATAATTCAGCCTAATAGTTATTTCTGAGTGCTTTGGGTCAACACTATGGGACCAGGTTGTTTTTACATTTTCCTCCTTCTTCCCCTAAAACCATGGTCCAGTACAGTAGTTGCATAGGAGGGCACCTACAGTCCCAAAGCGAATTTACTGTATTTATCAAATTTGTGCAATTACTATCAGTTTTTACTACAGTCACTACACTGTACAGTAAAATCCTGTGAAACCCTTTGAGAGTTTGTTTCAATTTGAAATTCACTATATTAAATGCAAGGCTTATTATTAATAATGAGCATATAAAAAGTACTTTACATTTTAGCAGGAAACAGCGAACAATCTATAGTGTTTTCATTTGAACAGGTCACATAACCATGCTTACTCAACCAATATTCCCGCAGGATTCCTTCTGTACATTACTCCCTTTAAATGAAACAGCCCTAAAAGGGGCCAGTAAAGGTGCGGCAAACAAAACTAAATGTATATTGGATGCTAATGCATTCAAATTTGAATTACTCTTTACAGCACATCATAGCTAATCCAAATCCATTCAAGGCAGCTATTTCCATCCAAGTTCTTGGTCATTTGATATTAGTTTCACCACTTGGAAGTTTACGCTCCCCTTTTCAAATTTCCACCCTTTGCATTTTACCCACAAAATACTCAGTGAAATCACTTTACAAAATATTTGAGCGCTCCACGACACTGCCCCACGCGAAGGGCGCTGCATAATGCAAGTTGTCGTCGTACATTCTGTGAGATGCTTTGAGATGTCTCGAAGACACGATAACAATAAGAACAACAAAATTACATTTGTTAAAGCGCCTTTCGCGCCGGGAGGATGTCCCAAGGCGCTCTACAAAATGCAAGTACAGTATTATCATTCACAACCTACATGCATGATACATAATTTCAGCACAAAATAGTCACTATACTCGCACTTCACAGTGAAGCACTTCGAGATGCTTCGAAGACCTGCTAAGGCGCTATATCAAATGCAAGGATTATTATTATCATATACACACATATATATAGAGAGAGAAAACATATTCACGCACACACCACCCTTTAACCTCTGCGGGCAGACCGGGCAGAGCCTGACCCCGGAGCGCACCTGAATCTCTCCTGCCCCGCCGTGTCCCACAGCTGCAGTTTGATCCTTTTCCCCGGCTCGATCTCCACCAACCGGGCGAAGAAGTCCACGCCGACGGTGGGGTCCGAGACGTCGGTGAACCTGCCGTCGGTGAACCTGCGGAGGAGGCAGGACTTGCCCACCGTCGAGTCCCCGATCACGATCAGACGGAACTGATAAATCCAAATAGCTTCCATGACATAACTTTGCCCTCAGACACACACACCACACACACACACCTCCCCACCCCCTCCCCCTGCCCTCTCCCCTCAGGGATGGACCAGGTGGCACCGCCCCCCCACCCCACCCCCGGCCCAAAAAAAAAATATATATATATAAACCCCAGAAAGTCTTTTTAAATAATATCTCTTCTGTGTGGCAGATGTTTGTGGTACAGCAGAGCCTGGACTCACTTTGAGGGGGAGATTTTTTTTCACAGGCGTTGAAAAAAAAAAGCCCCTCCACCCCCAACACACACACACACACACACACACAGAGAGCGAGGGGCCTGGGGGGGGGTGGGGGGGGGGAGATGGCGGTTGGTGGGTGGTGGTGGTGGTGGGGGGAGGGGAGGGGGTGACTAACACCTGTCTGTCTCTCTGCTGAGAGCTGTGACTCAGTACCCAAACCCCGAGCTCCTCCACTGCTGCAAACTCAGCTCTGCGGCTCGTGCCGGAACAGCCCCGCCCCCGCCCCGCCCCGCGCACGTGATTGACAGCCACCGCGGCCCAATCACAATGCAGTCAGCCGACACCCGGCGGCCCGGCTCCACCACTAGGCGGCGGCGGGGGGCGGGACCTGCCGGCCGGAGGCGCCCATACGCCCACGCGCACCCCCTGGTCACAGGCTCAGATGCAAATCTGCTCATGAGAGTGGGCAGAGCAGTGGTACCATAATCATCATCATCATCACCATCATCACCACCACCATCACCCTCCTGATAATCTTTGCATTTGAGGTAGTGCCTTATCAGGGGCCGTCGAGACGTCTCAAACGCTTCCTGGGATGCGCTGTAAGGCGGGCGGACCCTTGCGTCTCGCGGGCGGAACGCGTCCGGCCAATTTGCAAATGGACGCGGAAAGGGATGCTCCGCGAGCGCGAGGCGACGGGGAAGTGCCGAGACGCAGCTTCAGGGACAAGTTCTCTCCTGAATATTTTTTTTTTTTTGAGTTCGGTTTACAGCCGCGCCGTGTGCGGGAGTGCAGCGACCGCGTGCCAGCGTGCCAGCACTCTCGCAGGTGGGTTGCTACGTTCAAAGAACAAGTAAACCCACCGCATGACACGCGAGCACCGCAAATTCCGGGTGTGCCGCGGCAGATCGGATCTGAGGATTTTTTTGCTTGCTACCCCACCTACGTTTATCCTCTCCCATTCGCTCCGGAAGGCATTTGACTCCTTTGTCCTTCTACCAGTATGGTTTCATAACTGTTCCATGCACTTTGGTCATTTGCCCAAGTGGATATTTTTCATACTTGGGTGTTGGCAGAGCATTTGACTAAGAAGGGAGAGGGAAATCAGAGCTGGGGCCTGATTCACGGCCACACTCACACCATCCAGCAGGAGTTGCAGAAAAACGAGCAAGAATGGAAACCTCATGCTATATGGAGATCAATTATACCACCCACTGTGTCACTCAGAACGGACGGGGAATGAAACCTAAATCCTTATACATCACCTACAAAATAATAATAATCCTTGCATTTGATGCAGTGCCTTATCACCCTGCTATCCTCCTGGGTGGTGGGGGTGGGGAGTTAAACAGGGTCTCCTTGGAGCTAAACTGGCTCGTAAGTTGACAAGTTTGGCAATGGAATGTCAGAATTGAGCCAACCTGCTGGTGTATTGGCAATCCAGTTCCTGAGCGAGGCAGGTCTGCAGTATTCCAGGGCACTGTTGATGACAGCCCAGGTTCATTGACAGGTCTTGGAAGGGCAGACCAGTCACTAGGGGAAGGGACGTTTCCCACACAGCTCCTGTTAACCCTGCAATCTAAAGCTCTCATGGGTAGAGTGGGTAATAGCCTAATGTGGTAGAAAGAAGCTGCTGAAAAGACTGTTTCTGATTTATTTTTGCTATGTTGGAGCTAGGAATTATAAAAATGTTTTCCCAGGGGACTGGGTGGTGCAATGAGGAAGCACATTGTGCTTTCAGCTGCAACTTGGGGTTGTGTCCAAATCAAACTGAGAGTCTTCTATCTCTTTCTAATTAGCTGCAAGGGTTTTACACAAAATATGCCTAGCTTGTGTGGACTCTCTAGTTATGAGACTCAAGCATAAAATTGGCACGTAATAGGCAATTTCACTTTGAAAGGCCACAATGATAATTGAGGTGGGAAATTGAAATGCAGCTCTGTTGGAGGTGGGGTGACCTTCTGAGCTTGAGGCACACTGTTCTGGTAAAGTAGCTGCTGAAGTACTTTATTCTGGTACAGCCTTTTCACTCTGCAGCGAGATTTACTAGGAGTACTTGATGCTAACATTGGGAAGTGTTAATATGCCTCATTGTGATGAGCACAGAAATTCACCGCAACAAAAGGTTTTTGCGTGTCTCTTTATTAGCGAGCTTGACATTTTTATTTTATTATTTTTTCCCACAGTTTTCTCTTTTCTCCAGAAGTGATTTCATTCCATTTTGACTTTGAGGTATGGTTCCATTGGTGTGTTGGATACAACAACAACAACAAAAAAATTACATTTGTAAAGCGCCTTTCACTTCGGGAGGACGTCCCAAGTGAAACCCTCCTAGTGCTTTGCCAAGTAGCCATTCTTCATGTGTGAGGTTTGATAATCAAGTGTTTGCAGTCTATAGGGTGATCCTAATTATAAGGCATCCCAGTTAATCGTCGGCCACTAATTGTTCGTGTATGCTGTTGACCTGTGGTATGTCATGAGGCCATGGACAGTTGGTTTCCAGTGCTGTCAAGCCAACTTTCGTATTAAAGAATTGTCACCTTCTGGGTCATCACGTTGTTGCTGACATCAGTTCCTGCAGGCTTTGCACAAGAGACAGTGCAGGACATGCCGCTGACTCCATGAACAACAACAACATTGACAATGGAATGTCAAATGGAATGTATAATGCCTTTCACGTTGGGAGGACGTCCCAAGGACCTGAAGGAAGTGAAGGAAGTGACATGAACAACGCTTCTTGCACATAGGGCACATACGCAGGTAATGGTCACCCTGAAGATGTGATCTCTTGTCTAAGCCAGTGACGGACTGGCTCCCCAAAAGGGCTTGTTATTGTCACGTAAAATAGGGGCACCGTTGTGGGGGGTTCCAATTTGTGAGGGCACTGATTCATGGGGTGGGCAAGGGGGACGCCATAAAGCATAAAGCATCTGCGGATTTAAAAACTTTGTCGGGCTTAAATTGAATTCTGAGCTAGGCTGTGGTTTTCCGTATACCCAGTCCGCCCCGGTTTGAATGCTCCGAGGCGCTACCCCACATGAAGGGCGCTAGATAAATGCAAGTTGTTTTCGTCCTGCCTTAGGATATCTGAAAATTGTTCTGGGTTTCTCAAGCCTATTTATTACCTTATTTAATATCCCTAGACATCACTTTTCAAGGCTGAACATCATCCACAACAAATTTACAAATATATATATATCTATATATTCAAGTTGGGAGGACGTCCTAAGGCCCTGAACACTCCAGGGTTTGCACTGAAGCTGGGGGTGGGAGCCCAGTGGGTGGTGGGGCCTGTGAGGGTGACCGTGGGGGGGCTGGTAGCACCGGGGTGGGGTTGAAGTCAAAAAGCAAGAGTTTTATCTTATTTACTTGTTCCTGATAGCTCCATTTTTTGACAGCCAGGTGTTAGACACAAGCAGAGTCCCATCACCCTTTTTAAGAGTACCCAAACCACATCTACACGTAAGCCACCTGTGCTTGGAAATTTGCCTTTGTCTGGAATGGAATGTGCATTCTCCCTGGAGAGATGCATCCTGTTTACCTAATTCCAGAAATTATTAGGTGCAGGTTAAGAAAAAACAACTGTGATTTTGAGTCTAACCAGCTAAAACTGCATACTTGCCATTGAGAACACTGTCTGGCTAGCTTCCTGCTGCTTGTCCAGCTTGGATCACCATAACCTTTGGAGCTTTAGCTTAACAGATGCCAAATGAGAAGAATCCCTGCTCACAGTGACTGATTTACTCTTCCAAGTTCTGCCAATCAACCAAGCTAACTGGGCTGTCATCAACAGGCCTGAGAAATACTGCAGACTTGGCTCAGGAAGTAGACTATGAGACTGTCACATAGAGTTGTCTTAATTCTGATATTCTATTGCTAGGTAGATCATCAGCCCCACATAGTTCAGCCCCAAGGAGACTCCACTTACCTCCCCCAAAGGCTTATTCCTCTATACACCAGAATAATCCTTGTTGCTCTGCCGCTAGGACTTGGATAATGGTCTCAGATCTTGTATACTTAACGATCATTTAAAGTAATCCAATGGAGAAGCAAATATTCTGCTCCTAGACTGTACCCATTGCATAAAAATGTAGTCTGCTGTCAAACAAACACAGATTTATGAATTTTCCATTTTTATTAAGGCTCCAGTTACAATCTGAAAGTTTGTTGTTTGACATTGACTGCAATGGTTTGTACATTTCAGAAAAAAATACAAAAAAGTTGGGCAAGCAAATTTATTAATAGT
The DNA here is from genome assembly GCF_018977255.1 of Callorhinchus milii. Taxonomy (NCBI): domain Eukaryota; kingdom Metazoa; phylum Chordata; class Chondrichthyes; order Chimaeriformes; family Callorhinchidae; genus Callorhinchus; species Callorhinchus milii. Next base: position 65,020,964 of record NW_024704745.1, on the reverse strand, counting down.
GAACTTCTTGAGTGACAATCCTGGACGTGAGACTTAGCAAGACATGGGAAACCGGTGGCTGCAGTGGTTTCGAGCCTCAAAGAAGTGCCACTTGGGAGCTCATTAAATGTGTGGTTTGGATCATTTCTATTTTCACTTGCCTCAAGACCCTCCTCTTCGATCGTGCCTTCAGTCATTGTCCTTCCTGTTCTCCAACCTCCCTGATCCAGACCCCTGGCTTGGGTCCGAAACACTGATTGTCCAGTACCTTGGGACGTCCTCTACGTGAAAGGCGCTATACAAATGTAACTGGATTTTGGTGTGATTGGCTACCAGGAGTCCAGAATGAGATAACAGTATTTTGATACATCTCTTTACACTGAGAGCTGATAAAAATGGCCATTGGTGACAAATTCTAGCGTGTATAAGGTTAATTGTCTTTGACTCAAGACCCTCCTCTTCGATCGTGCCTTCGGTCACCCTCCCACCTCTCTGCCTTCTCTCACCCCTACCCCACCCCTCCCCCATGCTCGGGTCCTGACCCCTGACTGTCCAGCACCTTGGGACGTCCTCCTAACGTAAAAGGCGCTCTATAAGTGTAATTTTGTTGTGGAGCCATCACATTCTAAAGAATCATTGATGCCACATCAGTAAGCCTTACTCATCAACCAGGCATGGAGAAGCAGATTCATCGCAGGGGACTGGGATTCTTCCTACTCGTCTTCTGTTTAACACTGTAAGCCAAAGCCCTAATTAGTAGTGTGGTCCTGGCTGGACAACCAGCAGGACACTTACCAATGGCAAGCTGTGTGTTTATAATTTGTTGAATATCAGGAGTAACCCAATGCCCATTCTGGGACCCACAACACTTGTTGACTCTTGGCAGTCTGCCTAATTTTCTGGGATTAGGTAAACAGGGTTTGTCTCCCAGACAGAGAGCGCAAACACCATTACAGACAAATGTAAATGTATACGTGGCATTCACAGTACTTTGGTTTGTATGCTTTTAAGTTTAATGATGGGCTTCTGTATGTGTTAAACACCAGGCTGACTAAAACAAAAATTGCTTTTGTAAGTTTGGAACGCCTCCAAAATGAGAGCTAGGAGAAAGAAGGTGAGGAAAGTATTTTCTTTCAGAGAAAGCAGGATTAGAAAACTTAGATGAGATGGAAGAAAAGTAAAACTAAAGTTAGTATAATACAAATAGAATAGCAAAACAGGAGGAAAAGTACAAAAGGAAATAGAAGTTTGAGCGAGCGAAAGGAACAGTTTAATGTTATTAGTACCACACAGGTCCATTACAATTCTTATTCACTCAAGAATTATGTGGTTTAATTTCCTCACTGTTTAATAGTGATTCCACCTTGTTTCTTGTGGTTTCCTTTATTTACAGAATGAGGAAGAAAGTTTTTTTTGGAGGGGTGGTTGGTGTGGGGGTTGAAGAAGGAAGCCAAAATGAGCCATAGTAACTTTTTTTTAAAATTTAAAGCCTTGATTTCTAGATTTAATGGAATTCTGTAGCTCAGTGGTTAGTGCACTCGCCTTGCAAGCGAGACACCTGGGTTTAATTCCAGGCAGGGTGAAACCTTGGGCAAATTTCCTTACTCCACACGCCTAATATTATTATTATTAAGGGGCACGACAGAATAGATAGTGGGATACTTTTTCCCCTGGTTGGAGAAACTATAACCAGGGGTCACAGTCTTAAAATTAGGGGTAAGCCCTTTCGCACTGAGTTGAGGAAAAACTTCTTCACTCAGTGGGTAATGAATTTATGGAGTTTTCTACCCCAAAGGGCTGTAGATGCTCAGTCCTTGAACATATTCAAGACTGAGATGGATAGATTTCTTGTGGATAAAGGGAATAAGGGATATGGGGATAAGGCAGGTAGGTGAAGTTAGAATAGATCAGCCATGATCTTATTGAATGGCAGGGCAGGCTAGAGGGGCGAATGGCCTACTCCTCCTCCTAATTCTTATGTTCTTATTTTCTTATAATAATCCCTCCAAAACAAAACAATAATAAATTGGTCATTTTCAATCCACGACTGTTTGTGGGACACTGCTGTGCGCTTCGCCCACAAATATACAGTCAATTCACTTTACGGTCTATTCTGTGAAGCACTTTGAGATGTCGAGAAGACGTGAAAAGTGCTATATCAAATGCAAGAATTATTATTAATGTTAAGTAATTCCTTTTGAAATCTAAGTAACATCAGTACTATATTGCTGATTCACTTTGGTGTTGCGGTTTGTGAGTTAAAAATATCAAGTCTAATATCTGTCTCATTATTAAAATTTTAAAACGTTCCTCTAAGTATTTACAATGATATGAACATACAACTTTGGTTTGAAAGTATTTGTTTAGGGGGATCAACCACCTTAAGTAATATGCAAATATTAACCACAGTGATAGGCTGAAAACTTAAATGGCTGTCTTCTTAGATGTGCTCTTCCCAAACAAAACTTTTTTGTTTTACAAAAAAACACATATCATTTTAAGCCTGTGAACTCTCAGCCAGCCCCGCATGGAATACTTTCACGTGTTAAAAATTTCATTTGTGGTTCCATACGTAGTGATTCTTGGGTAGGATTCTTGTTTTATTTTATAATTGAGTTGATTAAAAATCTTACTTTACAATTTAAGTCAACTAAAACAAACGAAAAAGAGAAAGGAAAGGAGCAGATGGAAGTAGGAGAGAATTGTGTTCATCCTTGATTCATGTAGGTTTGGGAGGAGAAGTGGGTTACTTGTATGCTAAGTCTTTCTGTAAATGATTGTATAGATTGTTTTGTGGTGTGTCATTTCAACCCAGTACCTACTGCATGTGATTCTCCTATTTCTTCCTCTGCCTATCTTCCTCTGCCTGTACTAAGCGATAATATTCATTATCTTACATATATGACATTGCTTCTCCCCCTCCCCTCCACACTGCAGAAACTTTTCCCCAGAATTCTGCCAGAGCTGCTCTGTAACCACTTCTTCTGTAACTATCTGTAAGACGTAAGCACGGCTCACATGGTTACCTCTCACACTATTGAAAAGTATTTCCCCTCTGACTTTGTGCACCAACCAACTGGGTCACGTGGTGTCATTTTATTTAAATTGATGTTTTTGGATAATGTCAAGTCCGATTGGTGACGAGCAAATAAAACAGACTTGCGGCTACAATATGCACAAAATGAGAGTTAATTTTACAATAAAATACCGCCTATATTGTACAGAGGCTGATAGGTACAATCCATCTTATTGTTTTTGAGCAGAATGCTTGGTCCTCAGAAGAGACCTTTAAGAAAAAGCTACTAGATCTTTAAGAAAAAGTACCAGATCTTTTTGGTTAATTTGTTTCCAACAGTTAACTACTTCAGTGCGAAACATTGTTTTACTTTATTTCAATAAAAATACTTTTGACAGCCTGTCTGTTATTTATTATTATCAATGCTGATCATCTCAATGGTGATCATTATAAGCGCTGCGTGGAGGGCGCTATATAAGTGCAAGTTGTCGTTATTCTTAAATGTCCTATTTTCACATACACACTCTTAACTACCCAATTTTTAAAAAAGAGCAACTTTGAGATTGTCCCTAACTACCAAAGGTTTATTAGGCCAAATAGCTACAGGAATCAGCAGGAGGTAGAAAAACACATTTGAGAAATAATTTTGAACAATTATAAATGCAGCTAATTATGTGATGCTAATTCTAATTTGCTGATTCAACCACCACATATGCAATCGTCATGATAGTTTTTTTAAACATTTTAAACAAAATACAGTGAGTTTGTTTGAGAAATGTGTTGGATTTTACATTATTTTATGGCTTTGCTTACGATAATGATTTTTTTTTGTATTATCCTTTACAACATTTCACCATCTCTTATTGACTCATTAGATGTGCATATACCAATTGATGCCTAAATGTTTAATTTCTTTCTAAGAGCTCAGTAATGTCTCATTCTACTTCTATATTACTTTACTATGGTCGGATGCTCAAGTTGAAAGCAGTGATATTTAAACTTAGGATTTTTGTTGCACACTACAACTCACCAAGCCAGTCAGGAACCCAGGTGTCTTGTTCGACCCTCAACTGTCTTTTCTTCCCCACATCCAAGCCATGACCCGCTCTGCCTTCCCTCACCTCCGTAACATTGCCCGACTCCGCCACTACCTCACCCCTCAGGCCGCTGAAACTCTTGTTCATGCCTTCATCATCTCCAGGCTCGACTATGCAAACGCCCTGCTTGTCGGCCTTCCCAACTCCTCCCTCCACAGGCTGCAGATAATCCAGAACTCTGCAGCCGTGTCCTCTCCCGTACCAAACTCCGTGACCCCATCTCCCCCACTCTCGCCCGACTCCATTGGCTCCCTATCCTTCAGAGGATCCAGTTCAAAATCCTGGTCCTCACATACAAAGCCCTCATTGGCCTCGCCCCACCCTATCTCTGTGACCTCCTAACCCCCTACCAACCCGCCCGCTCCCTCCGCTCAGCCGGCTCTGGCCTGCTCCACATCCCCTGACCCACTCGCCTCACCATTGGCGGGAGAACCTTCAGCCACTCTGCCCCCAACCTCTGGAATTCCATCCCCCAATCACTCCCCCTTACCCCCTCCTTAGCCTCCTTCAAGTCCCGCCTCAAAACCCTCCTCTTCGACCATGCCATTGGCCACCCCCCATCCCCTCCCCTCCCTTCTCCCCCCCTGACCCCAGCTCGGGTCTGAAATGCTGTACACTGTCCAGTGCCTTGGGATGCGATATTCTAAATTTTATTGCCCTAGCCTTAGCGTTTAGCTTTCAGATCAGAACACCGCTGAAAGAATCATTGCCAGTGACTGCAATGAATAACGAGAATGTTGCCTTGAGTGAAAACTTCTGCCCTCAAAACACACTGATATATGAAAGGATGGTTTATTATTATCTGCCTCCCAACCAGCAATGACTTTGACTGATAGAGAGCTCAAGGTTCATGCCTGGAAGGGTTCAAACCTTGGAAATGGAAATCAAGCACTTGGGATCTCCGAATGTGAGATTAGATTTGGATTTCTCAATGGTGTGAGTGGTTTTGTGGTGAACTTGTTTCTGTAAGATTGCCTTATTCCCTTGTCTCTTTGTGCCATTTACTATTTCTGGGTGGTTAACATCTGAAGCCTTAACCAATGTTATTCTGAAACCAGTGCATGAGAATGGCCTACAGATTACTCTTCTTCCAACAGCGCTACCTCCGTGAAGCAGCATCTTCATTCTCAGGACTTCACCACAGTATGAGATACTGTGATTAGACACCCTGTGAGTTCTACAACAGATCAATTTCAAGATCCTCACCCTCACCTATAAATCCCTTCATGCCCTAGTGTCTCCCTATCTTTGTGATCTTCTACCCTACTCTTCAGCTCATCTCCAATGTTCAGCATGTCTCCTGCACCACCATTGGTAGCCAAGACTTCCAACAACTACTCCCATCTTTGAAATTATTTTCCTCAACCTCTCCATATCTCCATATCAATATTGTGGAATCCTATAACTCAGTGGTTAGAGCACTCGCCTCGCATGCGAGAGACCTGGGTTCTATTTCCAGGTCAGGGTGAAATGTTGGGCAAGTTTCCTTACTCCACACGCCTCTGTTTACCTAGCAATAAGTAGGAACTCATTTGTTAGTTGAGAGATGGCAGATCACTTTTCCGGGGATAATAATCCCTAAAAAAATGTGGTCATTCAATCCACGACTGTTTGTGGAACACTGCTGTGTGCAATTGGCTGCCGCATTTCGCCCACAAATATTCAGTCAATTCACTTAACAGTATATTCTGTGAAGCACTTTGAGATGTCTTGAAGAAATTTAAAAAGGCTACATCAAATGCAACGATTATTATTATTAATATTGTAGCGTGATATGGCATGGAGAGAGGCCATTCAACCCAATCAGTTCACATTGAGTTGACATGAAGGAACCTATATAAATGCAAGTTGTTGTTCTGACTCAGGCAAGAATGCTACCAACTGAGCCAAACTGACAGCACTGTAATCAAGCACAGCTTCTATAATCCCTATAACTCACAACTCCTTTCTCAACAGATATTGATTCAACTCTGTTTGAAGGTTGACTCAGAATTCAATACTACCCCAGACTCCATTCCACATATTTAGTACACTGGGAGAAAATTGCTTCTAATCTCTAATCCACCTCAAGGCACATGAATCTTGAATTTTATTAGTAACAGTAAAGTACACCTTTGGCTTTGGAATGGGGAGAGAATGGTATATTTCATGACATGTTTACACATCTCAGACTTCAGCAAATCTCAGTATTCAGCAAACATTAAACCTAGGCAATCCAAATACCAGTGCCTAACATTGTGAAATTAACTTTAAATGCATAGTAGTAAGTGCGCTGGGTTGGTACCCCGTGTGAAAGACACTATATAAATGCATGTTGTTGTTGAAGAACTTTTGTGACTTGTTTGCCAACCATCCCCTACATAGTATACAGTCATTACACTTTACAGTAATTTCTCTAAAGTGCTTTGAGATGTCCTCCTGATATGTTTACCTTAAATCTGCCCATAAGATACGAGACACGTTATTCTTCAATTAATTTAGTTAATAATTTCCTACTAGTGTGATCTTTCCTGTCTTGCTTTTTTTAAAAAAACAGGGAACTGCATGTATATATTATCTAAATGTTTAGCAAGTGATTATTGAAGCTTGCAGTGGAATGCAGACTAATCTTTCGCTCCACTGACGATCAGGTTGAATAATTTCTCGCTTCACTTGTGACAAAAGCTTTGGCAAATTGATAAAGCCTCCCATTATCTTTTATTTCACTGTGTGATAAAGGCGTTCACCATTCAGTCAGTCCCTTCAGAGTTGCTGTGTGTCAAGGAATGAACAGCTTGGCTGCTTATGTTTTACCTTTTGCCTATAAGCCTCCTGTGAGTGACTCTGCGTGCTGGCCCTTGAGTAATGGAAGGCAGTGAAGACAATGCACAGAGAGGATGCAAAATCAAGAAGTTTTTCTCACATTTGATAGAAAAAGTCAATGCAAGAGAATGTTTGACATGGTAAGTGAACAGAAATCAACCTTTCAATATTATTTCCTCCAGTTGTCAAATCAATAAACCAAGTAGAGTAGAATTGTTGAAGTTTCACATCAATCTTTGCATATTATTAGAATTTCTTTATGTTTTTGTTTAAAAGGGGAGAATGCGATCAGACAAATGATTATAAATCAGTCAGTCTAACATCAGCAGTGGAGAAACATTTAGAGGCAGTAATGTGGGGTAATATTAATAACCACTTGAAAAGACATGGTTTGATTAAAGACAGTTAACGTGGATTTGTTAAAAGCAAATCTTGCTTAACAAATCTAATGGAGTCCTTTGATGAAATAACAAAGAGACTAGATAAAGATAATGTTGTGGAGGTGGTATACAGTATACAGATTTGCAGAAGGCTTTAGATAAAGTGTTGCACAAAAAGCTTTTTAACAATAACGACTTGCATTTATACATAGCGCCCCTCAGACAGCGTAGTATCCCAGAGCATTTGACAGTGGCACAGCATGACATTGAAAAGAAATAGACATGTGCTCAAGGTCTGAAGTGATTAAAATTAATGTTGAGGCCAGTGGTCTGTAAAGTGCCTAGTAGGTAGATGAGGTGCTGTTCCTTGAACTTGCGTTGTGCTTCATTGGAACAGCATAGGAGGCCATGGACAGAGGTCATAGTGGAAGTGGGCAGGAGAATTAAAATGGCAAACGATCGGAAGCTCAAGCTTGCACTTGCACACAGAACGGAGATGGATTCAAAGCATGGATATAGAGTTGGTCGAAGGATAGGAAACCAAAGGCAGAATTAAACAACAACAACAACTTGGATTTATACAGCGCCCTCCACGCCAGACGGCATCTCAGAGCGCTTCACAGTAACGAATCCCGGGGCCGAGCCTAGGGGAGGGGGAGATGACCAAAGGAGCGGTCGAAAAAAAGGTCTTCAGTAGGGACCTGAAAGTAGGAAGGGAGGGAGCGAGGCAAAGGGAGTGAGGATGGGAATTCCAGAGCCTTGGGGCATGGCCGCCGAGGGTGGAGTGGAGGACTTGGGGGACGAGGAGGAGGCCAGACCTGGACAACAATTAAAGAGTTGTTAATTGGAACAGGGAGATGTAAATAGTGGTGTCTCCCAGAAAGTTGAGTTAAGACCACTGCTTTTCTCCGTTTATACATATATATATATTTATGTGTATGTATACATATATATATATGAGATCTGGATTCCAGTGTAAGGGACACAATTTCTAAGTTTGCAGATGACACAAAAATAGGGAGTGTAGCTAACGGGAGACGATTGTAAGCACCTTCTTGGGAATGTAGTTAGATTAACATTAACAGAGAAATGGTAAATTAAATTTAATGCAAACAATTGTGAGGTTATGCATTTTATGAGGGGTCCTCAGCTAGACCGCAGTTAGAATATTGTGTTTAGTTTTGGTCACCCACTTTAGAAAGGAAGACAATGCCATAGAGGGGGCGCAGAGGAGATTTACTAGAATGATACCAAGGATCAGTGGTTTAACCAATGAGCAGTGACAGGAAGAACTGGGACTATTTCCATTGGAACAAAGAAAGTTGAGAGGTGACCTGACCTGGAATTCCTGACAGGAGGCAACAATTCTATTTTGTGGGCGAAACGAGGCAGGCAATTGCACACAGCAGTGTCCCACAAACAGTCATGGATTGAACAACAAATTATTATTATTAAAATTGCAAATGGTATATTCTAAAATATGCAAAGAACACACATGGAATAGTTGCTCTCAGTACCAAAAAGCCAAAACTCCATAATGGAGGGTAGGAGAACTATGTTACGAGTTAGGAGATGATTAATATGAGTAGTGCAAAGAAATCTATTTGGTTTTGATAGGAAACTGAATGGGACTCAGGTGAATGTATGACTTAGCTGATTATATGGTTTAGAAAGATAAGACTTACTTGAGTTTTACTATACAGAAACAGTTAAGTTTTATTTTGCCATATGTTAAATACAAAGAAATACAGAACTAATTGAGTTTTATACCAGAATTAAGGGTGTGTGTGTCTGTGCGAGGAGTGCTCTGTGACCCCGCCCGGCGTGGAGGGCGCTATATAAGTGCAAGTTGTTGTTGTTGAAGTGGAGGGTCTGATCACGAAACCACAATTGAGAAAGATTACATTGTCTTTAACATTGTTCGAGACTGAGTTATAAGAGATTTAAAGGCTTGGGGATAAAGTCTGTACTGAGGGATTCTATTAAACATCGCCTTGTTTTGTATATTATTCATTTATAAAAAAAATCCAGCAATTATATTCACATTTTTTTGTTTTCTGAACATTATTTTTAAAAAAAGCTGTCGAAGAGCACCTATGGACAGCTATTCTTCACTAATGCTGCCACCTCTTTACAATGTAAACGTTAACCACATATACTTCTCACGGCTGTCATTATACTAAAGCTGATATCATAGAATCTATGAATTATACAGCACAGAAGGAGGCCATTTGGCCCATTGTGTCTGTGCTGTCTCTTTGAAAAGAGCTATCCAAATCAATCCCACTCCCCCTCTCTATTCCCATAGCCTTGCAAACTTGTCCTCCCCAAATATTTGTCTACTTCTCTCTTAAAAGTTGTTATCGAATTGGCTTCCTTTCATATCAAGCCCACATAGTTCAAGGACGCCTTTTAACACCGCTATTGTTAATTCAGATCATGCTCCTTAGAACAGAGTTTGTGCCAATCCTTGCCCATCATCGCTTCGTTAGTACTCAGTTTCCAACCAAGACTACATAAAACCATTAGAGGGGAATTATGGTGCTAGTCTGTTTTTCCTAGGAGCGAGAATAACGACAGATAATTCACATTTATTGTTCATTTTCACTATTGTGAATTTTCAATCCCACAGGCATTTTAAGAAAAAAATATTATCTTAAATTACCATTACCATTTTCTCCTTTTTTCCTGCTTCTCACTGCTACAAATAGATGAGGTTTATTCAATAATTCAGCACATGGTGCAGAAAAAAGTGCTCACATTTTCTGATCTCTGTTTGCTGATGGCTGGAATTGTACATTGAACAGTCATTAATCACATGAGTGATTTAACCAAAGATAAACAAATATTACTAGAGGGAAAGAAAGAAGAAATTTTAAAAATGTTGAGATTACTCATTCAGTAGTTTGCCATAACTGTTTGTCTTTACTTTTCCCTTCTGAAATTCCTGAAACCCAAGTTGATCTATAAAATTTGATCACAAACTGAATATATTAAGAATCCTTGCCCTTGCACCAGTGCTTTTATGTAAAAAATAACTCAAAACACGTCACAAATAGTTGCTGTCAAATACAGAGACCATGTGTATTTTGTTGGCAAACCCAGCAGTTAATTTGCAGCCAGCAGCTATTTTGCGCATAGTAAGGTCTCACAAATAGCCAAGTATTGAGCTGGGGTGTGTGTGATTCCCCCCAGCTTTGGCATAATGGTTGGACTTGAAGAGGATTTCTCAAAGAGCTTCACGGGATATAATGAAAGGTGAAGTAACTCTGTATTTTGTAGATAAGCATATTTCAATGCGAGTTCACAAGATATCTGCTTAACTCAGAACAAGAGGACATATTTCCATTCATCTATTTGCTCCTGACGATGGATTCTATAAGATTTCCAATTATCAAGGAGATTGTAGAGTCGTGTATCATGAACTAACTCTTCTGGGCTATCACCAAAGTGAAGAAATGTTGCTTAATTAACCAGAAATCTTGATTTCTCCTAGGCGTGTTCTCAAATTGAGTTCAACTGGTGTCCAGAAACAACAATAACAGCAAATTACACTTGTATAATGCCTTCACGTCGGAAAGACGACCCAGGGCGCTGGACACTCAGCGTTTTTGGAACCAAGTTGCGGTCAGAAGGAAAGGAGGGCAGGGGTGGGTGGGAGAGTATCCGAAGGCACGATCGAAGAGGAAGGTCTTCCGACGGCACTTGAAAGAGGCAAGAGAAGGGGGGGTGAGACAGAGGGATTGCGAGATAGAATTCCAGAGTGTGGGGATAGAGATGCTGAATACATTCAAACACAAGCACTCAAATGGCACATTCTATAGCCAGCAGTTTCATTGATAGCCATGGTCAGTCTTCAAGCCCACCCATTATGCCAAAGCTGGGTGGGGGTTAATCCCTCCCCCCACCCCCCCAGTTGACAATTATCAACTGACTTGAACTGTATTTAGCATTGATGTGATAATTATCACCAACATTGATAATTACTGTATACGTGGCAATTTTTGCCCCATATTGCATATTGCATTTTGCTATTAGGAGCTGCATGTAAGTATTAAAATAGTAATCAATGAACATCTTGATGCTGTATTTGGAGGATGGTGGGTGGGGAGGATTCTGGTACAATGGGATCAAAAGGGGCCAAATGGTCTTCTTCATCTGAACCTCTCTTCTGATCATATATAAATGAATGTTGCTTATTGAGGTGCTTAAAAGAATGACTGGAATTCAGAACATAGAGAATAGAGATTCTTCCCTCAAGTAAGGAATTCCAGAACAAGGGGACATATATTCATTCAGGTAATTTTCAATTTGCTTCATTAGTTTTCCAATTATCAAGGAGAATGTCCAGTCGTGTATCAGAAACTAACTCTTGTTGGCTATCCCCTAAGTGAAGAAATGTTGCTTAATTAACCAGAAATCTTGATTTCTTCTAGGCGTTTTCTCAAGCAAATCCTCCTTGGCCAAGGATTGTCCGTGTTATTATGTGGAACTGGAGTCACCAGTCAGTATTTGGCAAAGGAATTTGCTGTGGAAACTCCGATGTTTCAGAGTTTTCTCAATTATTTGCTTCTGTGCCTGGTTTATACGGGGATACTGGCTTTCAGGCAGGGTATGTTGGATTTGTTTGAGATAAATATCATTAGCATAAAGCATAATGTGTGCTGAAATGTCAGTGTCAGCCTGGCTCGGTTGGTAGCACTCTCGCTTCTGAATCAGAAGGTTCAAACCCTACGTCGGATCCTTCAACTCATAAACTTAGCTGATATTCCAGTACAGTGCTGGGGTACTACATTGTTGGGCTTCGAATGAGATGTTAAACCAAGGTCCTGTTCAGGTTTTGCTTGTTCACGTGGATGTTAAGATCCCATTGCACTATTCAAAAAGAGAAGGGAGTTTCTCCTGGTGTCCTGGCCAATGATAAAGTTGATCACTCACTTCATGCCTGTTTGTGGACATTTCAATGCGCAAACTGGTTGTCGCATTTGCCTACATAATACACAATCACTCCACAGTAAAATTGTGTGAAGAGCTTTGAGGCACCTTCCTAACGTGAAAGACACTATATCACATACAATTTAATACAATTTACCTTTCATATTGGAAGAACGTCTCAAAGCACTTGACATCCCTGGTGATGACACATTCTATAGCCTGGGGGGAGAGGTGGAGATGGGGGGAGAAGACCGAAAGCACGGTCAAAAATAGGTCTCGAATGGAGGGAGGGAGTGAAGGAGAGGAGAATTGGGAGAAGTGAATGGTGGGGTACAGGGTGGGAGCATTTTGTTGTTGGGGTGAGAGCAGTTAAAAATGCATATTCCTAGACAAGGAGCAAAGGATCAGCAGGGAATGGTCGGGCTCGATAGGATGTAAGGGTTATTATTAATATGAGTAACGTGCAAACGAAATGAAAACACAGAATTGATTTTTCTTTTAATTAGGTGAAGAAAACTTAATGCAGATATTGAAAACAAAATGGTGGAAATATCTCCTACTGGGATTAATTGATGTTGAAGCTAACTACATGATAGTCAAGGCTTATCAGTATACAACATTAACAAGTGTTCAGGTAAACCTTAGATCCTTAATCCGGGACATCCTCCCGACGTGAAAGGTGCTATACAAATGTAATTTTATTGTTGTTAACTCTCATTGCTACAATCATCATGCTGTAGATTTTCCACTGCACAGTCTCAAAAGCAAATTAGATGGATTTCTTTTAGGAAATAATATCATTGGATACAGAATATATCATGGGACATGACATGAGCATGTGACTGCCAGATGGTGGAAGGTAAATTGGATGGACCTTGGTCTTATTTTTTCTAGCAATTCGGATTTTCTTCTGTTTACTAAAGTCAATAGAGATTTAATGCTGGTACTAACCTGTTAGTTTCTACCCCTCCCATTCCCCAGTGCTCACAATGTCACCACAATGTGAGGCAACAATAAACAAGGTAAACAGTATGCTGTGGTATATTGCTAAATCCGTTGAGTTTAGATCCACAGATGTCTTTCTCAGGCTGTGGAGAGCTCTGGTCATGCCACACTAGAGTACTCCATACAGTTCTGGTCACAGTGACATAAGGGGGACTGCCTGGACTCTAGACTCAATGCAGAGGAGAGCAATGAGGATGATTCCCAGTGTTGGAGGAATGAGGTATGAGTGACAATTAGACGTTAGGACTCTTCAGTCTTGAGAAAAGACACTCAAAGAGGATATAGAGGTATACAAAAATTTTAAATGAACAATGCGAATCTTGTGATGTAGTTAGTAACAAATATTATATTTGTTATATTCTAAATGTTATTGATAGTAATATTCCACCCTCTCGTCTTGAGGGTGCTTGTGTTTTAATATCTTGCCCATGTGAATACTCTTGGAGCTTTAGACAATGAATGTCACTAAACTGATTAATGCAGGGTGTGGGGAAAAACCATCACAGTTATGATTACTTCTATTCTCATCCAATGTATACGTGCACTTTCAGCAAGATTAATAGGGCAGAAATCAGATGCCTCCCTTCCTGGTATACAGGAAGGTCATTCATTTCTTTACTATACCTTGATGTACATTGTGATTTACATTGTGTACATTCATTATAAATAATAATCCTTGCATTTGATATAGCGCTTTTCACGTCGGGAGGACGTCCCAAAGCGCTTCACAGAATATACTGTAAAGTGAATTGACTGTATATTTGTGGGCGAACGCGGCAGCCAATTGCGCACAGCAATGTCCCACAAACAGTCGTAGATTGAAAATGACCAATTTATTATTGTTTTGTTTTGGAGGGATTATTATTAGGCTCTGTGTGAAGTAAGGAAACTTGCCCAAGGTTTCGCCCTGCCTGGAATTGAACTCAGGTCTCTCGCTTGCAAAGCGAGTGCTCTAACCACTGAGCTACAGGACTCATTAACACTAATTCAAAATGATTTATGATGGATAGAATCCCAATGCATTTAAAAGTTACAATAAAACTAAAACAGTAGAAGGTTAAACCTATCCTCTTGATAACAACAGGTGAATAAATTATTTGTTGGTTTTAAATATTGTTTAAATGTATGATTGTTGTATTCTTTCAGCTTCTAGATTGCTTTACTATCCCTGTGGTGATGTTTTTATCCTGGTTTATCTTACATTCAAGATACAAAGTTCTCCATTTTGTGGCTATATCAATCTGCCTGATGGGTGTTGGGGTCATGGTTGGTGCAGATATTCTGGCAGAAAGGGAGCAAGGCTCAGGTAAGACTGGATGGTGTGAAAGGTCTGACCATATCTAGAGACGTTTGACATTGAGCAAAAAGAGTGAGTAGTGCTTTTCAGGTCATTGTGCCTGAAAGAACTACCTGCAGAACAGTAAAGTCACCAGTAAAATGAGATTGTCATTTGACTGTGTTTGGTAGTTTTTGTGAATTTGTCTGCAGGCACGCTTATAACTCTTAATACGTTTACAAATTTATTTCAGTTACATTATTTAGAACTATATTTATTATTTTATTTTGCCCACAAACCACAGTCACTCCACTTTACGGTATATTCCATGAAGTGCTGTGGGACGTCTCAACGACACGATGAGGCACTATATTAAATGCAAGGTTTATTATTTTTAACTATACAGTGAAAAATTCATAAAAGTGGCCAAACAAACAAACAAGAATAGCAACAGATACTCCCTCAGGACAACATTTGGGGATGAAACAGTAACATTGCCAATGACAATATTAGAACATTCCTCACTCTTGTAAAACTGAGAGTTCCATTAATTTTATTAGAAGATTGAAGATTTGATATTGGGAGCATTTCATCTTTACCTTGATTGTTCAAAAGAAAATGTTGCGTAAAGTAATGTGTTGAAGTTTTGACTTTTTTTTTGCTCAAATGGACTGACTTACTGTCTGATTTTTCTTTTAACCAGTTAAAAACATATTGCTGGGAGACCTCCTGGTCCTAGGAGGAGCCATACTTTATGGATGTTCCAATGTGTGTGAAGAATACGTTGTGAAGAACCTTAGCAGAGTGGAATTCCTGGGAATGATTGGCCTATTTGGGACCTTCATTAGCAGTATACAGCTGTAAGGAATGGTGAAAGCTTTCTGCTCCATATCCAAGTCAAGCAATATTTAGGAATGGACATAGGAATGTGCAGGACCAAAAAATCCCATTGTGGTCCATCTCATCAATCAACAAACTGTGTTGGTTTGATACTATGGGAAACTGTTTTAAGCACAAGTTCCCAGAAAATGTGTGTGGAAATTAGTTGGGAAGTGGGATGAATACAGTTTACTGGAGTTTGTAATTGATTCCTGTAGTAGAGTCCCGTAGTATAATGGTTAGCGCACTCGCCTCGCAAGTGAGAGGACCTGGGTTCAATTCCTGGGAGAGGCAAAAACTTTGGCAAGTTTCCTTGCTGTGCACAATTGGCTGCCACATTTCACTCACAAAATACACAGTAAATCCACTTTACAGTGAAGCGCTTTATCAAATGCAAGGATTATTATTATATTATTATAATCATTTGGAGACCAGGAAGGATCTGTTGCAGAATGTTTCCTCAAGAGATTGAGTGGTGTGTGGAGTCCTCAAAAGGGGTAGACTGTGTACAGTTTATGAAAGGAGAGAGTTTGATGGTTGAAAGTTCCAACCCCTGTCCTCCCATCATCCAATGCCTGTCCTTCATCATCCACCTCAGGAGGACTGCACTCGCTTGGTTCGAGTCTTACCTTACAAACCACCAGAACTGCATTTCTGCAAATGACTTTTCTTTACGCTTCCACCCAGTCACCTGCGGGATACCCCAAGGATCCATCCTTGGCCCCCTTCCTCAATCTAATTCAAAAGCAAATAATATATTATTAATATATTAATTATATGCCTTATATAATGCTCTACAACTTGACTAGACTATTGGCAAACTAAAGTTTTAATGTCTTTTTTGTATAAATGAAATGGTGATTAATATTATTGAATACAATGATAGAATTGGAGCATGATTCACTTCATGGTTGTTTTTAGCCCAATGCGGTGTGCAAATTGCTGCCGGGTTTGCCCACAACATACATAGTCAATGTTCCAACCCCAATGCTTTACAATATAGCACTTTGAGACAATGTTATAAGGTGCTGTATTGAATACAGGAATTATTATTATTATAAATTTCTGTTTCCTGCTGAAAATGGCAGCCAGTCATGTGCGAGGAGAGACAATGATATGCCATAGGAAATCCATCTTCTGCCTTGTCATAACCACTATTAAAGCTAGATTTTAAATTATTATGTCTGCTCTCATACAAATAGAACTAAAAAGAAATTCATGAAGAAGTGTCCCACGAATACCTAGTTGACACACTGCTTTCAGAAGTCAAGTCCATCATTTTATCTATTTGCTTTTCTGTTGCAGAGGCATTGTAGAACATAACACGATTGCTGCCATTAATTGGAATTGGGAAATTGGTAAGCAATCACTCGTTTGGGAAACTTCACTCATTTCCTTGCTACTCACTCTAGCTTTAGCTATAACCTATGGAAATAGCCTTGAAAGAAAGTTAAAGATTTACTCTGCGTTGTTTTTATTTCTGAAAATTCCTCCTCCCAACCTCAGGGTTGCTGAGTCCATTTCTAGCCGCCATCACCCCACCCTCCCCTGAGACCAGTTAACTCAATGCCGATTTGATATTTGAAAAGAGAAGGGTGTTTCTCCTGGTGCCCTGGCCAACAATCACCCAAAATAAAATTAGTCATTCACTCCATAGCTGTTTGTGGGATACAGTTCAAGATCCTGGTCCTCACCTCCAAAACCCTCCTCAATCTTGCTTCCCCTACCTCTGCAATCACCTAACCTCCTAACATCCTGCCTGCTCCCTCCACTCAGTAGGCTCTGGCCAGCTTCACATCCCCTGCCTCGCCTGCCCAACCATTGGCGGGCGGGCCTTTTGCCACTCTGCCCCCACCTCTGGAACTCCATCTGGCAGTCCCTCTGCCTCCTTCAAGACCCATCTCAAGATCCTCCTTTTTGACCGTGCTTTCGACCACCCTGCTTCCACCCCCTGTCCTCCACTTTCCCCAATCCCAACCCCCAGTTCGTGTCCAAAACACTGACTGTCCAGCACCTTGGGACATCCTCCTGACATGAAAGACACTATACAAATGTAATTTTGTTGTTTATGGTCGGTTAACAGAATAAATGTTCTTGATTGAATAATTCTTAATTTATGCCATAAATCAAGAAATATTCAATCAAAGAAAAAGCTGAAAGCACACTGCTGATCAAACATGAACTTACCTAGACTCGTGCTAATGTGCAAGAGGGTGGGGGGCAATTTTGGTCCGGAGGCTACAGGTTGGCCATTGCTGGCCTACATTCTGTAGTAAATCCTGTGAAGCAGCTTCAGAGTTTTGATTGACGTGATGAATCAAATGCAAGGATTATTATCATTTATTACTGGGTGTTAAGGAAAAAACTTTTTGAGTTCCAATCAAACACAGCCACTGTTTGCAACCAGCATGGTGTTTATTAAACTCCAGGATCCGTCCAAGTTCCCGATGGGCGTGGGCAAGTAAGCACAATCAATCAATTCACTAACAGAACAATACTACCGCGTAATTCCTCCTCGTGGTTGTCTACTTCTGCCCTCTAGCTCTCAGTCTTCCATCCACGGTAGGTACTGTCCTGGGCGCGCGCCGATCTTGGTCTGGGACGGTGTCTTAAGCTTGTGTCCATCCAATCATGGTGCGGACGTTAGGTCACCTGGCCAAAATCATGCTGGGTTCAAGTGAACATCTCATGGAGTGTACGTGCCTCACATACACAAACACACTGTCCTTGAGACAGTCCGTTATCTTGTGTACTTGCAGGGCAGTAGTACACATCTCGTCCTTGAGACACTCACGTGATCCTGGGAAACTCATGAGTTTCAGTCCAGTTCTCCCCATACTTAACTTAAAAGTTAACCTGTTCGCAACATCTATTATGATTCTAACATTATACAAAAAGTGTAAATTCTAACATGGGTCATATATACCAGGAAGGTCTTAAGCTCAATTCCAATTGGCAAAAGGTTAACTGATCTCAGGCTGCAATGGCTACAATTAAATTCAGTAACCTTGAGGCAGGCAGGAGGCGGGATTTTCTTAGACACAGATTTCAATATAGCTTTTGTGGTTTATCGCTTTGTATTCATAACAGAGTAGTTGTGTCATAGCTCACTTATGAAGAATGATCACTTGATTGGTACGAATGGGTTGAACAGCAGTTTCAGCTGAAGATTTAAACTAAACTTATTCTTATTTTGTTTCCTCTTTCTTGCAGTGCTATTGTTTATTGCATTCGCCGCTTGCATGTTTGCATTGTACAACTTAATGCCGATTGTGGTTAAATTTACCAACGCTACCTCCATCAACCTGGCCACCCTGACAGCCGACCTCTACAGCCTTCTCATTGGGGTTTTCTTGTTCAACTACGAAGTATGTAAGAGGGTTAGCAAACTAATGCATTTATGTAGAACCAAATGAGTGCTCTGTAGCAGAGCTATAATAATAGTGGGGACAAGACATCCTACTTTGCCATACATTATGGGTGAACAATGGGTCATAACCAATTCATTGATCACCCAACTTTATCAGAATGGGTCTGAAGCTGATTTTCAAAAAATCTCTACACCTTGTATTTAACAACAACTTGTATTTATATAGCGCTCTTTACTCAGGATAAATTCTTTGAGCGATGAACAATAGCAGAGTTTAACACCGAATGGGAGAGTAAAGGGAGGTGAGGCAGAGAGCTCCATGTCATAGTGGCTGAAGGCACAGGAGCCGACGGGAGGTGCACAGAAGGCCTGAGTGGCCAAGTGAAGATAGTGGTTAGAAAGTGAGGTGTGAGCAGCTCGGAAGGTGCGAGGGCATTTTCTTGTTCAGGGGGAGCACGTTCTGATTCCAGCCAGCATCTGACTTCTAGCTGCGCTAACATGTCCTTCTGCACAATCTGGAGCAGCATTGGCAGCTCAGATGTCATTGGGCCTAACTAGTGCATCAACGTCAGGGGTGATGATAGGGTTAGAAGGAAAAATAACCGATTCGATAATGTGCTCAATAATTCGCAAATCTGTTATGAAACATCCCATTTTTCAACTGTTTGACAAATTGCAATTAGAAAAATTCATTTTAAGCATATCTCATCAGCTATCACAAATAGCAGTAAGCAGAATATCCAGCTTTGTTCTCTTTATAGAATGATATTCTAGCTTTTTTTAAAAAAAAATTGTTCCAGCATTGCCAAAGCACATGCTGTATGTGGTTAGGAAAGTAAGTTTTTATTTGGTCAGATGGGTGTCTAACACATGCAGAAATCCATCACTTTGCTTAAGAGTAGACCAAACCAGACTGAGAGTTCCATGCGTCCCATCTACTGAAAGATGGACAATCTGCTCATTCTTTATTTGTATACCTCATCTAAATCCTTTATATATAAATAAATGTTAATATTAAAATGTACAATAAGTGTTCATTTAACAGCTAATAAGATGGAAGTTATTTTGCAACATCATTTATTGTTAAGCCCAAACCATTAATTTTCTGTGGAATGCCATCTTTTGCAGCCTATTTCTTTTAATGGCTGTTTATTTGAATATCTATAATTTTCTTTTTGTTGAAAAGATAGCAGGGAGCTGTGCCAGGCTGCTCAGCAATAGGAGAAGTCACACCACAATCTCTGAGAGCTACTGCTGTTTCAAATCTCCACTGCCTGCTCTCGGACTATTTTCTGTGTTGAATAATTATAGAAAAGCACAAAGATTAGTGTCCCTGCAGCAATGTGTAGGAGGACTCTATGGAAACAAAAAGGAAAAAAGCTGTTGACACTGTGATAAATCTGAACCCCTCCTGAGCCTCCATTGCAGAAGTTTTATATTACGTCAACCGGTATGACAAGTTAACATTAAAAGGCTATTTTTTAATGATGACAATTAATCCTCCAGTTATTCTTTTGCATTTCAAAGATGCAGTAAGTTCAGAAATTTCTGTTCATCTTTCAGTAGATAGGACGCATGGAACTCTCAGCCTGGCTCAATTGGTAACATTTTTGTCTCTATCAGAAGGTTATAGGTTTCAAGCCCCAAGTTGGCTTCAAAATTACAATTTAAGGTTTGTCCAAAACTTGTACTCTCTGAAATGCTAAGAAAAGTTTATCTAAACCCATATGGAACCCCTCCCATATAAAACAAGGTAACAAAGGTGACTGAGAAATAACTGTACACTTAACAGAATTTCCTTTATAATCCTTAACTTTACAGCATCATTTTGAAGTGTACCTTCCCACTAATGTTTTTTTTAAAATGGCAGATTGATTTTATTTTGAATTTGAAAAGTACTGCATTTTATAATTCATATCCACTGTGATTTATTTACTTTTGGTCACTGGGTGTCTGGCACATGCAGAAACCCAATAATGTGCTTGAGGTTATCAAACCAAACTGAGAGTTCTGGGCATGTCATGGAAATTCCTATGTTTGGATTTTGATTTACTGCGGAGAATCACTGAGCTGTTGGAGATTTAAAGGAGTTAAGATTGTTTTGGTCAGCCAGAAATCCATTACCACTCCTGAGTTTATCCAAATCAGATACAGTTCAATATATGTAAGTCATCATGAAACTTTCCTTGTGTTTGGATTGAAATGCCCACCTTACCTGGAGGGATGCACCCTGCTTACCTAATTCTGTGGAGTATTAGATGCAGGTTGGCAAGAGCAAAGAAAAGAAGGGCAAATCGGGAGGCAGAGGGGATGATTTCTATAACATTTTGCCATTCATTCTTCCTAACTGTTTCCTTTGACCATTGAGTTGGGGCCTAAAAAAACATTTACTCACCATTAATTGGACATTGGAGTATTGGAGTGTCAGCCTGACTAGGTGAGTTCAAAGTCCCGACATGAGGCTGGAACCCAGAACCTTCTGACTCAAAGGAAAGAGTTCTTCCAACTGACCCAGGCTGACACCAGGTTAACGAAGCCTGGGTTAATTATTAAGTGATATGCTCTTAATCATTCTGTTTTTTCTAAATATTGAAAGTGACAAAATGTTACACCTCAATGCTGGAATTGCTAACAAATTGTCGGAGCTTCTTACCAGAAAGGATGGTTCCGGGCAGGAAATTGAACTCAGTTAAGAAACAGCTCGATGCTGTAATGGGTGAGATATTAAGGTGAGCAATCTGGAAAGATTAGATCAAATAAGGCAAAGGGAGTTCTTCATTCAAACTTACAAGATATTGCTCTCAATGGCAATTGCCATTTCAGCTAATTAAACCCCAGGAGCACTCCCAACACACTCTGTGGGACCCCAAGGCTTGGCTCTCACCAACCTGCACCTAACATTCTCCAGAATTAGGTAAGAAGGGTGAGTCTCTCCAGGAGAGAGTGCATATTCCATTCCAGACACAGGAGAATTTTTATGCGTAGGTGGCATACATATGTGGAACTCTCAATTTGAATTTAAATTATTTTGATCATGGTGTTGGGTTTCCGCATGTTTCAGACACAACAAATTACAACAAAATGATATAGAATTACACGTAATGTTACAGCACCGAAACAGGACATTTGTTCTAACTAGTTCTTGCTAATGTTTGCAATCCACACAAATCTTCACTCTTCTTAACCAGCTCTCCTCTACCCCTCTTCTCAAGTATGCATTACGTCTTCTCTTAAATATGTTGAAACGTTTTGCTTCAACCATAGTTTACAGGAATGAGTTCCACTTTCTCACCTCTCTCTATGTAAAGTTCCTCTTAAGCCACTTTTTAGATCTGCAGCTGGCTATTTTATATTTATTTACCCTAATTTTGGACTCACCAACAGGTGGAAACAACCTATTTATTATGACTGAAATAAAGAGGTATGTTTAAGACAATGGTCTTAGGGCTAAAATCATGAGACATTTCAGACCTCTGATTATTTGTTTTAGAAAGCAGTGCATCTGCCTGTTGACCATTTGGAAATTAAAACATAGATGTATTAGAGAAATAGATGGTTTAAGGTTTACAGAAGATCTTAAGCTTGTACTGTACTACCTTATTTCCACTGATTTAATGCACACTAAAAATTAAGGATTGCATGATTAATTCTCTGTTTGTTATTAGTTCTCAGGACTGTATTTCCTCGCATTTGTGGCCATTATATTTGGATTTATTTTATACTCCTCCGTTCCATTACCAACAGCCGAGAACCAAGATCCTGTTCAAACTGTGTCCAGTCAATTAGATGTCACTGCTCAGGCAACTGAGGTCAGTGCTCAGGAACCTACAGTCATACAGCATGAAGATCTCTAATTATTCTTGGTCTCAAATGTTGTTAGATTTCTTAATGGTATCATAGTCATAATACTTAGGAATACATGGGTATCATAGCTTTAATAGACAACAGGCATAATTGCCTTTAAGTATTGTTGCCAGCAGAAAGTTATTTATTTTGGGGATAAAAATGGTATTTTGCGCACACCATAAACGAACCGTGCTCTTTAATGCAATTAAGTTAGCTGACTGCACACTTTTCTAAGTGTACAGGTTTAATCCCAATACTGTAGTTTTCAAATGAAAGGATACATTACAATGTAAAAAGTGGCAGAGGCCGATTTGAAGAATTGTTGTCAAATGATGGTGCTATTGATTTAAACTGTAATACACCCTCATTATTTATCGAGGGTTATGCTTTATACAATGACATGATAATTTCTTAGATGTAATATATTCCAAGCTTGTATAATATCATGCATACGTCTGTGTTAATATTAATTTTAATACAATACAAAATTACAATACAAAATTAATCAGGTTAAGTCTCCGATTTTATGCTTCAAAAATGTAACATTTGATATTTCAGAATAAGGAAATAAAGGTTCCTGTAATTTAACCCAGTTGTTATTGGCTGGGTGGGGGACATAGAGCAGGCCAAAGCCTGCTGAGCGGAGGGAGCGGACAGGTTAGAAAGTAGGCGCTGAGACATTGAAACACCTACATTTTATTGGGGTTTTTAACAGTTCCAATATATTTTGCACCTGCACAACTGCCCCCAGTTGAGGTCAGCCCTCCTAATTGTGTACTGTAAACTATTTTATCACTGATCGTAGGTGACAGTTGAAATTCGAACCCACAGCTCTGCTTTCTGAAATATTTCTGAATACAAAAAGAACAATTTACTGAGTAAAACCCATACACCATCCTCTGTAATGCTCTACTGCTCCCTGGAGTCATGATGGCCCATATAGAACAATTGTTGTTATTGTTAACAAAAAAATCTTTGTGGCATACAGTGGCAGTATTACATCTGCATTTGGTGCCTTGGGACATCCTCCCAACATGAAAGTTGCTATACAAATGTAATTTGTTGTTGTTTTGTTATTGTTGGAACAACTTGTAGTGTTTGAGCAGAATTCTGTAATTTTACAAATTACAGAAGAGTCAGCAGGTTGATGTCTGGTGATACGAAAAAGATTACAGTAAAGCCAACAGCAGTGGAAATTTAGCTCTAATATAATTTCTAACACCAGCTTAAACCTTGTTGAATGATAGCGTGATTGCAATCTTGATGTAACGGCAGTAATTCAGTAGTGCCTATGAACAGACATCAACCTTAACACCTACTTATTATGCTAAGGGAGATATTGTATTATCCTAAATATTCATGTAATCATCTGGTGTAGTAATGGGAACACCCAAATGCTTAAAAGAGAAGGTCAGCATTCTTGCATTTAGTATGTAGTCATAGAGCTTTCATTTGACAAATGTACTCTTTCAGAAATATTTTGTTTTGACATTACTGAGTACCACAGAGGGTTTGCATGCTATCCTTTGATTCTGGGATTTGAACTTGATACTAGTTTGGGTTCATCTCAAAGCTGGTTCCACAGACTTAAGCCCACAGTTCTGTGGAGAGCACACTTAATGCACTGGTCAGTAACACTTCAGCTGCATCCAACATCAGACTTCAAGCCAGTTCTCAGCAAAGCACGTTTTCTAATGTTGCTAATGTACATGTTTAATCCGAATGGTATTGTTTTCAAATTCAATACATATTACAGTACAGAAACCAGCAGAGGCCTATTAAAGGACTGACGTTAAGGAGCTGTTTATTTGAACTACTGTATAATATACTCTCATCCTTTTAGAGAGATATGCTTCATACAATTACAATATCATTTCTGAGATATAATATATTCCATCCTCATATAATAGCATGCATCCTGCTGTGTTAATATTAATGTTAATCACTTTCGGTCTACAATGTTATGTTTGAAAAATGTAACATTTGAAATTGTAGAATTGGGAAATAAAGGCTCCTGTAATTTAACACAGTGGTTATTGCAGTATTATTGTGCCATTAATGTAAGTTATGAGCTGCATTCTATTATGATCGGTGATGACACTAGCATCCTTATGACAGGATCAAGAATTTCTGGTGCTAATACCGATGTCATAAGTGGGAGAAATGGACTTTTTATAAAAATCTGAGGAATTTAACCCTTTTGATGCTAAATTCAAAAACATATTTCATTTGGAAAATAAGGATCACAATGTAACATTTCTATTATTCTTTAAATGTCAGCTGAAATGTACGCAAACTGGCAGCCACGTTCGTCCATAGAAACAGTCACTACACTTTGCGGTGAGTTCTGTGAAGTGCTTTGAGACATCCTGCTGAAGTGAAAGGCGCTATATTAAGTGTAAGGATTATTATTATTAATAATACAAGAGGCTTGTTTTACCATGTTAATTTAAAACATTCATTGACTCATTATTTCTATTCCCACCCCCAAAAACTGTAGTGATGCTATAATCGGGGTGGTCTCCTCAGGGCTGAGCTGGATCCCAGGTGACTTGCCTCACATGAAGTAATAATACAACTACTTGCATTTGATATAGTGCCTTATCACACCATTGAGACGTCTCAAAGGGCTTCACAGAATATACCGTAAAGTGAATTGACTGTATATTTTGTGGGTGAAACAATATCAGAATTGAGTTGATCCTCTGGCAGTGTTGGTAGTCTGGTCCCTGCACCCTGGTAGCTCTGAGGTAGACCTTGGCACTGTTAATGGCAGCCAGGATTTAGAGGGGTAGACTGGTCATTGGGAGCAGAGAATCTTTCCACATGACTCCTGATAACTCTGCAAGCGAAAGCCCTGAAAACATTTAAACGTTTTAATGTTTACTTAAATTGAATACATTTTTGGTCAGGCTCTAGCTAATCACAAGATATCCTAAAGGTTGCTCAATTTCCTTTGAATAAATTTAAATGGGCATTTACATACCAGTTCAGTCAGTTTCCATATTTAAATATTTAAGAGTTTACTGTAATTGTTAATGCATCAATTATGATGCTCCCAAATCAGGTTTTGATATTATTGTTGTTATTGTAGTTATTGTTGTTATGTTTAGTTTCAAGCCTTGGCAACCATCACCAAATGCTTTTAGGAACAGATAAGCAAGGTGAGTCACTGCTTTTCTCTGGAGAGAGAATACGAAGTCCTTTCGACACAAGGAAACTTCCATTCGTAGTTGCATGCATATGTGGAACACTGTCTGGTTTGGATAGTCTTTGACTGCAGTTTTGGTCCCCACCCTATAGTGCTCTAACCACTAAGCGATAGGATTCCACTGCAGATCAGTTCCTCAAGAGGGCATTGTGCTATCAACTTTGAAGTACACTACCTGCGTTGATGCACCTAATGACCCAATGACAAAATATCCTAAACATTGCTCAATTTCCGTTGAATACATTTAAATGCATATTTCCATACCAGTTCAGTCAGTTTACATTTTTCACACGGAGGTAATTAATATAATAATAATAATAATAATAATAATAATCGTTGCATTTGATATAGCGCTTTTCACGTCGGGTGGACGTCCCAAAGCGCTTCACAGAACACACTGTAAAGTGAATTGACTGTATATTTGTGGGCAAACGTGGCAGCCAATTGCGCACAGCAATGTCCCACAAACAGTCGTAGATTGAAAATGACCAATTTATTATTGTTTTTGGTTTTGGAGGGATTATTAGGCGTGTGGAGTAAGGAAACTTGCCCAAGGTTTTGCCATGCCTGGAATTGAACTCAGGTCTCTCACTTGCAAAGCGAGTGCTCTAACCACTGAGCTACAGGACTCCGATAGCAATATCTTGGTATCTTGCACAGATGCACTGAGTGATGGGGAGAGTTGAGAAAGAAGAAAAGGGAAGGGGGCAGGAGAATGGGAGGAGAGTGGAGGAGTAGAAGAGGAGAGAAGGAAGGAGGAAAAAGAGAGGAAGAGAAGAAAGGGGAGACAGGACAGGAGAAAAGAAGGGGGGGGGAAGCCAAAGTGGAACTCTGGAAAAATGTAGGTGAGAAGGTAGGAAAATGGGGAAAATAATTTATACTTTGTAAAGTATATTTGTTCCAGTTTTTGTTCTCACAGATCAGTATCAATTATATCCAGTTCAATTCAGTGGCATATATATATATACACAAGGTGACAGATATCATTATATCAGCCAGGATATCATTAGCCTGGCTGTGGTGCCACCCATGAATAAACAGCCCAACACCCCATAACAACAACTTGCATTTACATGGTGCCCTTGAAACCAGGTAGTGTCTTGGAGCCAGGTTACCAGGAAATGTAGTAGAGGCCAGGACACTGAACCCATTTAAAAAGCAGTTTGATGCAGTAATGGGGGACAGTAGGGTGGGTGTTGTGGAGAGATGAGATTGGATGGGCCAAAGGGCCTTCTTCAACCAGACCAATCTTGTCAGCTTGTGAAATTGAAACTGGATTGCTTTTCCGGAGGTAATAATTCCTTCAAAAAAAATAATAAATTGGTCTCTTCAATCCACAACTGCTTGTGGGACACTGCTGTGTGCAATTAGCTGCTGTGTTTCGTCCACAAAATATACAGTCAATTCACTTAACAGTATATTCTGTGAAGCGCTTTGGGACGTCCTCCCGACGTGAAAAGCGCTATATCAAATGCAAGGATTATTATTATTATTCTGTGAAGCGCTTTGAGAAGTCGAGAAAATGTGAAAAGCGCTATATCAAATGGAAGGATTATTATTATCTCGATGTGAAAGGCACTATACCAACAATAATATAATTCTTGCATTTGATGTAGCGCTTTTCACATCTCCTAGACGTCTCAAAGCGCTTCACAGAATATACTGTAAAGTGAATTGACTATATTTGTGGGCGAAATGCGGCAGCCAATTGCGCACAGCAGTGTCCCACAAACAGTTGTGAACATTATGAAATTATGAACATCACCCTTACCCCCTACATGTGGACAGCTCTAAACGCTGGTGTCACTGCTCTAGAGAGTTAACAGAAGCCTTGGCTGGGTACAGACAAAACATACTGTAATGAGATATTTACGATGGGAATTGCATCAAAATTTAAAAAAAGGGGAAAAAAAAGTAAGGACTATTATTAAATGTCCCAGAGGTAAGCACCACAGCCTTCATCGGTATTCTCAAAATCTACACCCATGAAGCCAGTTCACAGCCCTTTCCTGCTGGATAGTGCTTTAGTTTTACCTTTAAAAAGAAAGAACAATGTACAATGTTCTTGTACAAGTACAGTGAATTAGTATCCAAATGACAGTCACAAATGCAATTTGTTTATTTTTTTTTGGAGGGTGTGAGACCTCAAAACTCAAATAGTCAGATGGTGCGTTGCTAATCAGTAGCAGAGCTGGTCACCTAACTCCCTGGTTGTCTCAGTTGACACACTTTATGAGTTCTCAGCCAAATCCAAACCCATACGTAAAGTGTTCCGTTTCTGGGAGAAGTGAATGACGTCCATCATTCCCTGCTCAAATAGCAGCTTCTTCTTATTCATAGGAGGTGAGGTCATGTTCGCAGAAGTCCATGCTTCAGGTTGCCTTGTAGCAACTCTAGAAGGGGGCAGATTCATCACTAAATCAAACTTTATATTCATAGCAGTAAAAATTGCAATATTTGTAAATACATTCTGTTCCTTAATTATCATTAAGGAAATTGCAGTTGAAAATGTATTCTTACAACCTGGGCTTACAGTCAGTTGGTGTGAGTTACATTTCAGCACTCTTTCCTGTGGGTCAGAAGGTTGTGGGTTCAAGCCCCACGTAGGGACTGTGAACTCATCGTCCGGGCTGACACTTCCATGCAGTGCTGGGGGAGTGCTGCATTGTCAGAAGTGCCGTCCTTCAGATGACACATTAAACTGAAGTCCCATCTGGATATTCAGGTGGATGTTAAAAATCCTATAGCACTATTTGAAGAGGTAAGGGAGTTTCTCCCGTATCCTGGCCAACAAACCCCCAAATAAAATTGGTCACCATTTCATGGCTATTTGTGGGACGTTGCTGTGTGCAAATTAGATGCTTTGTTTGGCTACAAATCCACAGTCACTACACTTCACAGAAACTCTGAAGCCCTTTGAGATGTTTAAAGTTATAGACACTGTATCAAATCCAAATATTATTTTTATTATTAATGATAATGACAGGTTTGGGAATAAACTCCTTCCCCTCACACACATACATCCTTTGGGTGGATGGTTTCTCTTTCAGGCAGCTCACGGTTGATTTCACAGGCTTTAGTTTAAGTTTAGCAAGAACGAGACTTACTTTTCCAGTCGCTGCAAGTGCTATTTCATGTAGAATGTTTTTACTATGAAATTAATTTTTAAGCCAATATCTGCAAAGATCTACTCTCTTTGGCAGGATTAAAGACTTTCCTAATTATTGTTTGCTTAAAAAAGTGGGAATAATTAAGCATTTTGTGGGTGAAATGTGGCAACCAATTGCACACAGCAGTGTCCCATAAACAGTCGTGGAGCAATTATTACCCCCGGAAAGCGATCTGCCAATTGACCAGCAACCGGGTTCCTGCTTAATGCTAGGTAATCAGAGGCGTGTGGAGTAGGAAACTTGCAAAAGGTTTTGCCCTGCCTGGGAATTAACCCAGGTCTTCTCGCTTGCGAGTCGAGTGCAGTTACCACTATGCTTCAGGAGAAGGAAACACTGAGAATAAGTCCACTGATTCCTCTCCTCTAAAACCTTTATGTAGGAAACAGAATTTGTGGCTTCTACAAGGGAAAGGTAGAAATGAGGAGAAAGCTGAAATAGAAGCAAAACATTTCAGGATTCATATAACAAACATTTTGTTTATAGGACGCAAGTTACTGACAACAAAAGCATAGCTTTTAGCCCAAGACAGAAGAAGTTGCAATTGTAAGAGAATGAAAATATTGTGTTTTTCAATTGAAATCTGTCCCAAAAGTCAATGTTTTTTTTAAAACGTAGTCTTTTAAAGTAGATCGAATAGATGGACAATTGTATTTTCGTGTAACTTAATAAATAACCTTTTTGCATCAAATATGTCTCTAATTTATGGAAAATATCCTGAGGTATGTTGACAGTGATCTTGGTCATGGTCAGAGAGAGCTTTGGAGAATCACTGTAACATGCACTTCTCCCAGATGGGTCGGATAAAGGTGTTATTCTGCGTCCCTGCCTCTTCTTGAGCACTTATCTCTCCAGACATCAGTGAACCCAACTCACATTTGTCTTCCTCTATCTGGGTACCTAAAAGACAAGGAAGAACATGTTGCTTTCAATTGCTCCAGGCCTTTGGCTTGACATTTTAGTCCAAATCCAACAACAGTGACGGCATGTGGTTTTCGAAACAAGTAAGACATGTACATACAAGCCTCTTCATCATAATGTACCTGCGATCCTTTTAACTTATTTACAACTGTTTAATATCACTACATATCAACAGCCCTAATGTTTTTAGCAATTGACTGTAGGCTGCTGCTCAATAACCATTCATAGAATCATACACATTATAGCATTGCATCGAGCCAATATAATCTGCTCTTTCCAATAACCTTGCAAAACAAAGATATAATAAATGTACAATAATCAGATCATATCTCTTCAATTACTTATCCATTTCCAAAAGTAATGGTCTTAGCAATGACTTAGTTCAGTATGATGCTGAACAAACCCCACATGACCTCTACAATATAAATATAAGAATACACAAGAGGCACTGACCTCTTTTTGATCAATATAAATGACCTGGACTTGGGTATAATGGGGGGAACAATTTCCAAGTTTGCAGATGATACTAAGCTAGGAAAAGTAGTAAACAGTGAGGAGGATAATAGCAGACTGCAGGAAGATATAGACAGACAAGTAAAATGGGCAGACACGTGGCAAATGAAGTTCAATGTGGAGAAATATGAAGTGATGTATTTTGTGAGGAAGAATGAGGAGAGGCAATAAAAGCTGATGGTAGAATCTTAAAGGGTGTGAAAAATCAGAGAGATCTGGGGGTTCATATCAGTAAATCTTTTAAAGTGGCAGGACAAGTAGATAAAGCTGTTAAAAATAACATATGGGGTACTAGGCCTTATAAATAGGAGCATAGAATAAAAAAGTCAGGAAGTTCTGATGAAACTTTATAAAACACTGGTTAGGCCTCAGCTGGAGTACTGTGTTCAGTTCTGGGAACCACACTTTAGGAAAGATGTCAAGGCGTTGGAGAGGGTGCAAAGGAGATTTACCATAATGGTACCAGGAATGAGAGACTTCAGTTATCAGGAGAGGCTAGAGAAGCTAGGATTATTCTCCTTGGAGCAGAGAAGGTTAAGAGGAGACTTAATAGAGGTTTTCAAAATCTTGAGGGGATTTGATAGGGTGAACAAGGAGAAACTATTTCCACTGGCGGGTGAGTTGGTAACCCGAGGACACCGATTGATTTAAAATAGTTGTTAAAAGAAACAGGGGAGGTGAGGAGAAATTTTTTCGCACAGTGAGTTGTTCGGATCTGGAATGCATTGCCTGAAAGTGTGGTGGAAGCTGATTCGATAACAAGTTTTAAGAGAGAAGTTGATAATTATTTGGGGAGAACAAGTTTGCAGGGCTGTGAGGGGAGAGCAGTGGGAGTGGGATTGATTTGGATAGCTCTTTTCAAAGCGCCGGCACAGACACGATGGGCCGAATGGCCTCCTTCTGCGCTGTATAATTTTCTGATTCTATGATGTGAGAATTCAGACGAGGTTTGAAAACCATCAGTATAATCACTGCTATTTCTGTTATTCTCTATTTTATGAAACTAACAAGCTCCTTTACTCTCTACTGCCTTAGTGCTACAAAGTGGCACTAAGGCAACCCCATTTGCATGTCAAGTGTCTTATTCCATTAGTAAGAGTCATAAACTCTAATTTACAGAAAATGTATTAAGCGAATGTAAATTACCCATTTACAATGGAAGCAGACATTGCTCTCTCTCTCTCTCTCTCCTCCACCTCCCCTCAATAATGTTCTCTTTGACGATATTCATGAAACCAGGTCATGCATTGCTTTTCAGCTCAAGAATCACAGCTTTCATTTACTGACTGTCAGAATCACAGCTTCATTTTACACTTTATTTAGGAAATTGTCTAATTGCTTCTTGGCAATCGTCATTGAGAACAAAGTCCATGTTTGTGATGATCAACAAATCAACTGCTCTGTCACCCTGATATTCCTAAAAGTTTCTATGCAAAGAAATATGAAGCTCAAAGAATGCTTCAGTAAATGAGTTTGAGATTTGACTGAAGGGCATTTTTGTTGCTAAAAAACAGAAAATCAAAAGCCTTACATTTCATTTCCAGTACCATAGCAATGTCCTGCTTCTTGGCTACCTGATTGGGAAGTTTAGAAAGAAAGGGATGTCAGGAACACACTGAGAAAACATTTTTATAACACCCTGAACAATCTCAAGGCATTTCACAGTTATTACTGTCAATTTTGGGAGGAAAACAAGTCTGCCCATGAATAGCCAGGCCTCAGTTTAAAACTCTTCCAAAACGGTAATGGTCTTTGCCATGACCTTAGTTCAGTGTGGATGCTGAACTGATTCCTCAACCTCTACTTCAGTGGTGGCCAAGCTGAGGCCCAATATTCAATCAAGAACATTTATTTTGTTGGCCGATCGTAAAGATTGGCCACCTCTGCTCTATAGTATAATAATAATGATACATAAGAAGCACAAACCACGTGTGAGAGTACAGCACTGAACTGGATTGTGAGTCAAAGTTCCAACATGGGTCTTAAATCACAACTGGTCAGGTCATCTGGGCCAGACTGACACAGTCCAATCAGAACATCTAGAAACTTGTAGTTCCTGTTTAAAATATTATTACGCTTATCAAATTCATCACAAGCTCATCCTTAATGTAGCTGAGTGATGTGAATTTTCATTCAGGGCTCATTGATTCTTATACAAGTCGTTTTCTGTTTGGCAGTAAAATAATCATTATGTTTTTCTAGCTTCACTGCAGGTTTAATCTGCAGCAATTTCTATTGGGCTTGCTTAATAAGGAATCCTAATTGGGTCATCTCCAGGGATCTGGGAGTAAGTCACACGCTCCGTGTCGATCTGTGCCATCATTGATGCAAAAGTATTTTGGAGCAAAGTTCCTGGGAGTTGGTGTGACATACTATGTTTCCCTATGTCTATCCTGTCAGAAATCACTGAATATCGTCCCTCAGTGAAAACAATAAATATACAAATCTGACTGGGGAAACAAACAGGGCGTTTCTCCAATTATGGGTTAATTTTTGACCTTAGTCATGTGAGCTTCCAAAGAGAAATTCCCATTACAATCTCACAACCAATAAATTTACCCACAATCGGAGAATCCCTTCTGTATCTGCTGAGAGCAATTTGGTTCATCCAATACCAACTTGATGTGAATCCTTTCAATTGTGCTAACTTACTTGCTTGGTGATTTGCCAACTCTCTTGGAGCTTGGAATTTTCACTCAGCGTCAGAGTGCCACAAGATATAGATTCAGTCCGTTCACTGGAGACTTTGACTGCGTCGGCAAATAAGCTGCACAAATTTTAAGGAAAAAAATC
Organism: Callorhinchus milii; assembly: GCF_018977255.1. Classification (NCBI taxonomy): domain Eukaryota; kingdom Metazoa; phylum Chordata; class Chondrichthyes; order Chimaeriformes; family Callorhinchidae; genus Callorhinchus; species Callorhinchus milii. The sequence goes on along the minus strand of NW_024704745.1, from coordinate 64,987,774 downwards.
GCACTGTATCTGTACTGTACTGAGGTCTTACTGCAGGTTCTACTGTATTATCAACCTTATAAAATTGCCCCTCTAGGGCAGATGTTTGTAGGTTCTGATGTCGAGCCATGGGGATCCTCATCCTCACCTACAAGGCCATTCACAACCTTGCTCCCTCCTACCTCTCCGACCTACTATCCCCCTACCTACCTGCCCGTACCCTCCGTTCCTCTGGCTCCAGTCTGCTCCACATCCCCTGCCCCAACCGCCCTACCATCGGTGGCCGGGTCTTCAGCCTCTCAGCCCCGAGGCTCTGGAATTCCATCCCCCAGTGCCTTCACCGCTTCCTCCCTTTCCTCCTTCAAGGCCGGTCTCAAGACCTTTCTCTTTGACCGTGCCTTCAGCTCCCCTCTCGACTCTCTACCCCCTCCTCGCTCCCTCCCTTCCCTCCCCTCACCCTGACCATTTCCCCTTGCTCGGGTCCTGACCCAACTGTACAGCGCCTTGGGATGTCCTCCCGACGTGAAAGGCGCTCTATAAATGGAATCTTGTTGTTTTTGTTGTTGAGGGGGAAGGTGAAGGGAGTGAGGGATTGAGGAGACAGTTTCAGAGTTTCGGAGGGTCGTGGCTATAGGCACGGCCACTGATGTTGGAGCGGAGGGGACAAGAGACAAACAGGAGGCTGGAACCAGCTGAGTGGAGGCAGCGGGTGGTGGAGTAGGGGTTAAGCAGATCAGATAGGTAGGGAGGTGCCACGGCATTAAGGGATTTGAAAACAAGTGAGAGGATCACTCCTTGTACCATTGTACACAACATCTGTTGCATTTAAGAGTTGCCTATAAGATGATTTAAAATACACCCATGTACTCACAGTTGGAAGTTACGTGCAGATTGACAGTTTTGACAGTGCAGTAAATAGTGTTTTGGCTTCTTTAAATTCCTACCTTTGTTGAGTATGACTTAGGTCCCTAAATTGGTCCATTGAACCCTCCATCTCTGGGTCAGAGAAAGTTATATTCTGTGGTTCCTGTTCCTGATGATTTGGAGTAATTGCAGTCAGTGTCTGAAATGCCCACATCTGCTCAGCAGCAATTCCTTGTAGATGGGTGTCCTCAGTAAATAGCAATGGAGACACGCCAGCACAACGTAATGTAACTTTTTCTCCAGTTTTATCCCGTATCTCAGTCTCTCCAGCTGTGTTCTGTATCTCAGTCTCCTCAATTGTGTCCTGTATTTCAGTCTCTCCAGCTGTGCCCTGTATCTCTGTCTCTGCAGCTGTGTCCTGTATCTCAGTCTCTCCAGCTGTGTCCTGTATTTCATTCTCTCCAGCTGTGTCCTGTATCTCTGTCTCTGCAGCTGTGTCCTGTATCTCAGTCTCTCCAATTGTGTCCTGTATTTCATTCTCTCCAGCTGTGTCCTGTATCTCTGTCTCTGCAGCTGTGTCCTGTATCTCAGTCTCTCCAGTTGTGTCCTGTATTTCATTCTCTCCAGCTGTGTCCTGTATCTCTGTCTCTGCAGCTGTGTCCTGTATTCCAGTCTCTCCAGTTGTGTCCTGTATTTCATTCTCTCCAGCTGTATCCTGTATCTCTGTCTCTGCAGCTGTGTCCTGTATCTCAGTCTCTCCGGTTGTGTCCTGTATTTCATTCCCTCCAGCTGTATCCCGTATCTCTGTCTCTGCAGCTGTGTCCTGTATCTCAGTCTCTCCAGCTGTGTCCTGTATCTCTGTCTCCACAACTGTGTCCTGTATTTCAATCTCTTCAGTTGTGTTCTGTATCTCTGTCTCTGCAGCTTTGACTTGTAGCTCAGTCTCAGAAGATTGCTTTTCTGTATTCTGGAGGATCTCCTGATGTTTTATTTTGTTGCAATGTAATTCATCATCTGTTCCCTGCCTACAATTGTTTCTTAGCTTAGCGTCAGCAGTGTTCCAGTGGCTGTTAAACTGAGGATTCACTTTACTTGAGTAATCCTCTGAAGCTGTATTCCTGAGCTCAGGTATTGAAACATCTTTCTGCTCTATTGCTTGTCTATGGCTTTCAGGAACAATATTTTGGAGCTCATTGATTATCTCATACATGTGAGTGCTATCCAAGGCTTCTGCTTCTCTGTATGGTGGGTGATCCCCTGGAAATATTTCTTCCATTTTAAATATTGGGAATTCTAGAACATCAATTTCACCTGAAGAGATCTCAGTTGCGTCCGTGTTTTCCGTCTTTTGTGGTCCATGTGACACATCCCCCTGGAGCTCCAATTCCAAGAGAGTTTTGATCAAAACCATTTTTTCCTTCTCAGACTGATGGTTTAGCAGTGAGATTCTAACTTCCTCTGCTGTGTGATTTTCAATAGACAACTGCAGAGGGTTATTGCTGTCCAGTGGTTTGGTGATCGTCCCATACAGACACGTGGGAGCTGATGGCATGGGATGAGAATCCTTAAGTGGCACTTTATTCTTGCTGGATTTGCATTCCACATTAACTCTGTCTTGCACCTCAGTGACTGCATCAGTCAGTGATTTCTTATTGCTTTCACGATAAACCTGGATTTCCTGACATTTTGGAATATTATTTACAAGCTCCTCACTTGCTTTGTCGGGAGAATTGTTCTCATTAGTTAGGTCTTTCAGTTGACAACTTAGACAATCAAATTCTTGTTGGGGATGGGAATCTATCATTTCAAATAGTTTCTCATCTCTTTCCAATGGTGGAATTGTTGCTTGGAGGTTCATTTCCCTTACCTCAGGTTCCTTTAGCTGATTGGCAATGTCAGGGAAATCCTTTGGCTCATCGTCCTTTTGCACAGCTTTGTCAATGCAAGTTTGGCATTTCCTTTTCATTTCAGCTTCCAGCTCAGTGAGACTGTCCTTCAATAGTCTTTTTTCTTTCTCAAGAGCATCAATTGAGACCTGATATCTTGTATTATCATCCAGCAATTCTGTGAGCATTTTTTGGAGGTCACTGTCCTGATCTTTTGCTACCTTGTATTTGCTTGTCAGGTAAGACTCCAGTTTGGAGAAATTGAGCTGTTCATATTCCAATATACATTCGATATCAGTCATGTTTAACTCAAGCATGTTCTTCTCACGTTCAATAGCATGCAAGGCAATCATGAGGCTTTCATTGCTGGCTTGCTGTTGAGTGTTGAAATCAACAGATTTCCTTTCATTGTTTGCATCAAGTGTTTGAACAGATATCTCTAGATTCTCAGAAGAAACTGGGAGCAGATATTCAGACATCTCTTGACTTATTTTGTGATCTCTGTGGCATCCAGGATTCAATGGCATCAGTTGTTTCTCTGTATTAGAGACAGTGACTTGTGAAGGACTTTTTTCTCTCTCAGCTTTATCAATAATTTCCTGAAGTTTTGTGTAGTTGGGTGTCAGCTCAGTTAGCTTTGTTTGAAGTTGTTGTATTTTGGCATCAGCTGTCTTTAACAGCTTGCTTAGATCAGCCATTCTTTCTCTACAGTGTATCTGTTGTTCTTCAAGCAAGTGCTTAAACTTTGAAAGAGCCTCTGTAAGGGAATCTTTGTCAATCTTATATCTCTCAACAATCAATTGTAAGCGCTTGCTTCTCTCTTCCAACTTCTTGATTATTCTTTGGAGTTTAGAAAAGTCACAGATCTGATCAGCTGGTTCAATATCACTCACTGCTTCTTGTCCGCTGAAGCATTTGTGATTTTTAACCTTACTCCCTTTTTCTTCTTTCGTGGGATGTAACCATGATTTATCTACAATGACCTTTAGAGTTTTATTTTCATCTAGAAGATCACCAACCATGTCTTCTAACTGGCATTTCTTGTGACGCAGAACCTCTATCTGATGTTTCAATTCACTTTCCATTTCACAGATGTGTGACTGCTCCACAGCAAGCACCCTGCCTTGCTCCGCCAGTCTAATTTCAAACCATTTTTTCTCTTCCTCGTACTTTCTAATGGCAGCTTTGAGTTTTTCATTGTCTTCTTGAGCTTCAATTGCCTTTTTCTGTGACTCCCTTTTTTCTGCATCGTACTCTTTCCTTTGCGTCTCCAACTGGACCTCAAGTTCACTGGCGTGAAATTCGTCTTTGGCGACTTTTTNCTCCAGTTCAAAAATGATGGCTTCCAAAAGGGCCTTTTCCTCATCATTAAACATGGATACCTTGTTGTAATCTAACTGTTGCTTGCAATCTGCTTCCTGGGAAGCAAGACTTGGGATGTCTTCACAATATGCGTTCTCTATCTCACTGACATCATCACAGTGCTCCTTTACTTTTCTCGCTCTTGTCTCCAATTCAGACACAATAGCGGTCAGCAAGCACTTTTCTGCCATGAGATTCTCAATATACAAGTGCAGACGTTTATTGCTCTCTACCAGTCCTTTAGACCTTTCCATTGGATGAGAATTCTTGAAGCCTGCTATTGTAGACTGAGAAGGAGCAGCTACATATTCATTCAGATTGCAGTGTAACTCAGCATCTGTGAGTTTGCCTTGCACTTCACAATTTACAAAGTCTGCTGTTTTATCTTTTTTCTCATCATGAGTCCACACCTTGCATATTTTGGTATCTTTCACAAGCAATTCCTCTGTTGTGGCATCTGAACAGTTATACAGAGCGTCTGCTATCTTCTGGGTGTGGTCATCAATCCTTTCTTCATCAAAGTACACTTTTTTGTTGCCGAGTAAATTGTTGACCGTCTTCTCCGAAGGCGGTTCATGCTTCTCCAGATCCCTCGGAAGGACTGAATTACCTTTCCACATTTTTCCATGCGTTTTTTGTGTGTCCTTTTCAGAGAATTCTGCAGTCGTTTGGCAATCGACTTGAATTCCCACGTTACTAACCTCTGGGATCTCAGACTTTACCTTAGACACCAGTTCAGTTATTGTGGTTTGCAGTAGCACTTTCTCTTGTTCAAGGTTCTTAACCGTCTCTTTAAGATCTGTGTTCTCTGTAAACATTTCTGACAGCATCCCTTGAAGATTGTCAATCTGATTGATGTACGTCTTCCATTGCTGGTTTATCTTGGCTTCCTTTTCACTGGAATGCAATTGTTCCTCTTCAAGAATATTCTTTAGGGTGGCAAGCTTAACATCCAATACCCCATTGCGTTCCAGGGACCAACTAATCGTCTCTTCTAGTCTCGTATTGTTACACTGAAGGTCTTTTATTGTCTCTTGCAGTTTGCTATTCTCTGAGTTAGCTATTCTTTGTTGGCTCTGCATCTGATCTTCTGTTTTACTTGAGAAGCATTTTTCCTCAGCAAGTTTATTCTCTAGATCAGAAATTTCCTGCTTCAGTTTTGCTTTCTCATCTTCATGCATTTCTAGCAGACAATTGTATTCTTTCATCTGCTTGACGATGTCTCGAAGAGAACATGCCTCTGTTTTCAGCAAGTTATCCTTGTGTGACTGTATCTCATTGAATTTGTTCTCTAGCTCAAAAGATGAGCTTTGAAGATTTCTGACGTCTGTCTCTATGCATTGGATGGAGATCTTAATTTCATTGCTAACTTCTATTAGATTTTGCATTCCAACTGGTAAAACATTTCTTCTGGAGGCGAATATTCTAAACTTTGATGCTTCAACCAATGTCTCCAACTCTGGAAGAGAGGTGTTTTGCTCTCGATGACATTCCTTCTTCTTAGAGGTCTGCAGAAGAGGTGGATTTTGCAGCTCAGACATCTCATACTTGTGGTTCTTGTCTTGTAACTCAGAAACACTGAAGCTAAATTGATGACTGTATTCCTGTAGTTCCATGATAGACTTGTAAAGACTATTGATTCTCCCACGGAGTTTCAGAATGGCATCCTGGACCTCAAAGGATTTTTCTTGCAGCTCAGAAACTGACTCTTGAAGTCTCTCATTTGTGGTCTCAGAAACCTCTAAGTTACACAGTGTTGCTTGCAGCTCTGATAAAGAGTCTTCAAATTGGTATTTGGTCTTATCCACTCCCCCAGCGTTCGACTGCAATACCTGCAATTTAGTGATTGATGGCTGATATTTGGTTCTGGTGCCCTGCAATTGTGAAATGTAATCTTCTAGCGAGTTGTTCTTCTCTTGAAGTCTGCTGATTTTGGCTTCTAACTGGGCATTACTTTCTTGCAACTCCATGACTACCATCTGAAACTGTCTGTTTTGCAATTCATAACTCTCCAACTTGAACATCTTCCCCTGTAACTCTAACAGCGTTGTTAGCAGCTCATTTTTGTAGTCCTGCAGACCATTGTAATTTTTCTGTAGAATGATATTCTTGTCGTCGAGTTTGGCAATGCTGGTTATGCAATCGTTGTGCTTTGCCTGAAGTTCTAAGATTGTGAACTGAAGTCTCTTATTGTCAGACTGAGTCATCTCGAGCTGAAAAAGCTTTTCCTTCAGTGCTGCAAGGGCATCTTCCATCTGGTACTTATTTTCATGGAGTTCTGATATGGTGGCTTGCATCTTCCAATTCTCGTGCTGGAGCTTCTCTTGTGCGTCGTTGTCCTGCAGTTCGGACACTGTCGTGCGCTGACTGGGGAGAGCTGCCTGCAGTTTGCAATTATTCTCTTCCAGTGCTGAAACAAACACCTCCAGCTGGTATTTCTTCTCTCCCAGTTCCGAGATTACCGCTTGCATTTGCTTATTTTCTATGTGTAGCTTTTCTGCAACATCCCGAACCTGGCTGACATTGTCCTGCATCTGTTTGTTAAAACTTTGCTGGTAGTCCTGCTTTTTCTCCACGTCCAACATTATATTCTTCAGTTGCTCGTTCTGCTCTTGCAGGTTTAAGACCCTGAGTTGCAAGTCCTTATTCTGAGTCCCGGCCGCCTCCAGCTCACAATCCTTTTCTCGGACAGAAGTTTCCAGTTGACTAATATTACCCCGAAGCTCCAAGATCATGCCCTGAAGTTGTTCATTTTTCACATTTAGTTTGTGCACTTCCAATTGCAGTTGACTGTTATCTCCCTTCACCTTATCTGCGGTAGTTTTCAGGTGGGTAATTGAACCCTGTATGTCGGAAAGGTGGCTCCACATCTTAGAGTTTTTCTTAATCAGGTCTGTAACCGTGGATTGCATCTTGGTGTTTCTTTTCTTGAGACTCATATTCTTTGTTTTGAAATCGTAGATTTGGGTTTCTATATCTAGACTGACTGTGCTAAATTGATTGTTCACACTCTTCAGATCTTCAATAGTTGTCTGCAAAAGCTCATTCCTCCTGTTCAGTTCACTTATTTCACACTCCATCTGGTCATTCTTCCAAAGTTGGTCTTTGAGCTGAAGGCAGAATAATATTCTATGAGAAAAAAATTTCAAGGCTGTGGGGTAAAAGCCAAGGAGTGGGATTACTTGGAAGCCTCTTTCAAAGAGCCAACAGAGGCATGATGAGCCAAATAGCTTTCTTCTGTGCTGTAAGATTCTCTGATTCTGATAATAGTCCTTATATTTGGTAAAGCCTTTCGTGTTGGGAGGATATCTCAAAGTGCTTCACAGGATTTAACTGCAAAGTGTAATGACTATGTGTCTCAGCGAATGAAAGCCGTAGCCAACTTTGTGCATGGCAATGTCCTAAAAACTCCCAATGTGAAAGGCACTAAATAAATGTAAATTTGTATTGTTTGAAATGAATGACCACAGTATGAGAATGTGGCACGACTCTTCAGTAGTACTCCTCTTGTTAGCTTACCTGTTCTGCCTGCCTTTCATATTCTTCAGTAGTTTGTAGATCACCCAGATATTTTTCCAGAAGTTCAATCCGACACTGTAGGTCCACGTTCAGTTTAACTTGGTGCTCATACTTTATCTTCCAACTGAAACAATTACTTTCCTCTGTAGCAATCTGTATGTCAGGCAAAATGTACATGCTTAGTGCCATATTGTTCTTGACTAATATTCTGTCTCTCTGTAGTTTAAAAGTGGAATTGAATTAGTTACAATTTCAGGTATGGTACAATTTCAGGGATGAGGTATGGGACAACAAATCCAGATTCCTAAAGCACACCCAAATTCAATTTCCGGCTTTAATAATTCTTGCATTTGATATAGCGCCCTGTCACGTCTTTGAACATCTCAAAGCGCTTCACAGAATATACTCTACACCTCCGCTCGACTGGTGCCGGCCTCCTGCTCATCCCTCGCACCCTCCACCCCACCATTGGAGGTTGCACAGTCAGCCACTATGCCCTGAAACTCTGGAACACTTTCCCTCAACCTTCCTCTTCAAGCGTGCTTATGGTCACCTCCCCTTCCTTGGCTCCGCCACTATTAAGTGCTCTGAGATGCGTGGAGGACGCTATATAAGTGCAAGTTGCTGTTATTGAAGTGAATTGACTGTATATTTTGTGGGCTTTCGGATGAGATGTTAAACCAAGGTTTCGTCTGCCTGTCCAGGTAGAAGTTAAAGATTCCATGGCACTATTCGAAAAAAAGTAATGACTGTTTGTGAAATATTGCTGAGCACAAATTGGTTGCCACGTTCACCCATAAAAACAGTCACTCCATTTTACAGTATATCCTGTGAAATGCTTTGGGACATACTCCTGATGTGAAAGGCACTGTACCCAATATATGGATTATTACTTATTATAAACTTTTTCTGAAACCCTTTATAATTCCTTGTTCCACCATCTGTGCTGGTAGTTTGTTCCTTATGCCAATCACCCAGCTACTAATAATAGCCCTGCTTTGGGAGCTGTGAGTCAAAACCTGACAAAATCTTATTTGGTTCCTGTCCAAATTATCCATTGACTTTAGATGAAGCAAACTACTATCACCAAACTACAGTCTAAATAAGGCAGAAAGTTACAAATCTTTAATACAGTAGATGGCTCATGTACTTGTCTGACTTTCTTACATTTATGTGTGCCAATCTGGTTCAATTGGTAGCACTTTCGCCTCGAGTCGAAGGTTGTGTGTTCAAGACTCACGTTGTAACTTGGACTTCATTTAGTCTAAGCTGATAGTGCTGTGCTGAGGGTGTGTTGCATTGTTAGAGATGCAGTCCTTTGAATGAAACGTTACACTGAGGCCCTGTCTGCCTGCTCAGATGGACATGAAAGATCCCATGGCACGATTTGAAAAGAGAGTTTCTCCCGGTGTCCTGGTCAACAATCTCCCAAAATAAAATTGGTCACTCACTTCATGGCTGTGTGTGGGATATTGCTGTGCACAAATTGGCTTTCCGTTTGCCCCCAAAACATAGTCACTATAATTTACAGTTAAATTTAAGATGCCCTCCTGATGTGAAAGGTGCAATATCAAATATAAGGATTAATATAACTATCAATTATTAATTATAAAGCACCTTTCATGTCGGGAGAATGCCTAATGTGCTTCACACAGCTGACGGAGAGTCTGAGCTAGGGGTAGGGGAAGCTGAGGAGGATCAGAAGGTGGGGAGGGGTAAGGCACCCAAAAGCATGGTCCAAAAGAAAGCTCTTAAGGGCTTACCATGGGGAGAGAATCTCCTGACCAAAGCCCACACATTATCAAAGACAGTTACACACCACTGTACAGAGAGGAAAGTTTGATACCCCTGCGGAATTACAAAGACTGTCCCCGAAATAAATGAAACAAGTCTTCACACTGTAAGAAATTAGAGCTCTCCTGATAATTGCTGCAGCTGTTGCTCACCACTCTTCACATCCACCGACAGTTTTCAATATCAAAGTCTGCTCTATTCAGAGTCTCTATAGAATTTAGTAACATTTTTGAGGCACGCTATGTGTTCAGTTTGGGGCCATGCCACTCTTGTGTGAAGATTAAGAAAAATTTTTGGACTCGCAAGTTTGGTGACTTGGAACTATCTTCAGCTGAGGGACTTCCCCAGCAACTAGGAATATGCAGATTTACAGCCATTGGGAGATTCAGGCTCCAGCGACTCACCTGCATTATATCAGAACTGATATTGCTTCTCCCCAACGTGTTGACTGGCTGAATTTCATTCTCTTGGATTTTCTGCTGTTGTTGCCTTAGTTCCTGTTGCTGTCTATACATTTGGGGAAAGACACAAGTAAATTAATTCAGTTAAAGTTTATAGTTAGACATCATTCAAGCGCTTTAGGGTTACTTATGGAGACATTATACTATTGAAGACTGACATGAAAATAAAATGGATGTAAGATAAAAGAAAACTTGTATTTTATATAGAGCCTTTCGCGTGGGAAGGACGTCTCAAAGTCATGCACAGGATTTATTGTAAAATGCGGTGACTGTGTATTTAGCAGGCAAATGATATTCAGAAAAATAAATTGCAATGGGGTCTAACCTCCAGTGTAATTTTAGAAATTCCTTAGTATGAAATAGGAATGTGTCTGGATAATGTGATGAAAAATCCATCCGCCCAGCCCCATCCCCCCACCGCGAACAGTTCTTGATACATTACTGTTCTTCATGAAGCTGGTCATGCAATACAACGTTGCCTCGAGACTTTCACCAGTCAGTTGAAAGGATAACAGTTTTACTTTGTATATTGTATTTCCAAAAAGGCCATGATCTTGCTAAACAGCAATCCAAAGCCATAATCCATTTTGTTGGTCAACTGTTTTTTTGACACATGTGGAAATCAATCACCATATTTAAGAGTATCCAAACCAAACTGAGAGTACCACAACCCGTTGAAATTTCCTTTAGTCTGGGATGGAATGTTCACTTTCTTCCTGGAAGAATGCACCTGTTCACTAATCCCAGAGCATGTTAGGGCCGAATGGCCTACTCCTGCTCCTACATGTTACATGTCATGTTAGGCAGAGATTGACCATCTGCTCCCTTGACCCCACCCCTCTCCTTACCTCCCAGCTCCACCTCCTTGCCCTTCTATTCACAAACTTCATAAACCTCTCCCTGTTCACTGGTACCATTCCCACCCCTTTAAAAACTGCCGTCATCACTCCTATCCTTAAAAAACCCTCCCTGGACCCATTCCTGCTCTCAAACTACCATCCCATCTCCAACCTCCCCTTCCTCTCCAAAATCCTGGAATGAGTAATTGCTTCCCAGCTTCGCTCCTTCCTCTCCCACCATGCCATTTACGAACTCCTCCAATTGGGTTTCCATGCCACCCACAGCACAGAAACAGCCCTGGTCAAAGTCAAATGACATTCTGTCCATCTGTGACCAGGGCTCCCTCTGCCACCTTGTCCTCCTTGACCTCTCTGCTGCCTTCAACACCATTGACCACTCTATCCTCATCCACCCCCTCTCCTCTCACCTCAACCTTCACGGTTCTGTCCTTGAATGATTCAAATCGTACCTCTCACACTGCCTCCACTTCATCTCCACAAACGGTTTCTCCTGTAGCCTCCGTACCGTCTTGTGTGACATTCCTCAGGGTTCTGTTCTTGGTCCTCTTCTCTTAAACATCTATATGTTCCATCCAGGTGACACCATCCGCAGACATGGGGTCAACTTCCACATTTATGCAGATGACACCCAACTCTACGTCTCTACCACCACCCTTGATTCCAGGACCACTGCTGTCCTGACAGAATGTCTGTCAGACATCAAGTCCTGGATGAGAGCTAACTTTCTTCAGTTGAATGTCAACAAGACCAAGGCTCTCCTGATTGGCCCTCAGAACCTCCACACCTCAGGCGCTGAAGGCATCACCATCCATGGATGCACACTCCACCTTACTAAGCCAGTTCCAAACTTTGGAGTCTTGTTTGACCCTCAACTATCCTTTCTACCCCACATCTGTGCCATGACCCGCTCTGCTTTCCCCCACCTCCACAATATTGCCCGGCTCCGCCACCATCTCACATCGCAGGCCGCCAAAATCCTCATATGTACATTCATAACATCGAGGCTTCACTGTGCAAACTCCTTGCTTGTTGGCCTCCCCAACTCCTCCCCTCCTCCCTTCGTAGGCTGCAGATCTTCCAGAACACTGCAGTCCATGTCCTCTCCTGCACCAGGCTCCGTGATCCTATTACCCCCATCCTTACCCAATTCCACTAGCTTCCCATCACACAAAGGATACAGTTCAAGATCCTGGTCCTCACCTTCAAAGGCCTCCATAGCCTTGGCCCTCCCTATCTCTGCGACCTCCTAACCCCTACCATCCTGCCCGCTCCCTCCGCTTAGCAGGCTCTGGCCTGCATCATGTCCCCCGCCTCGCCCGCCTCACCATTGGCAGGCGGGCCTTCTGCCACTCTGTCCCCACCCTCTGGAACTCCATCCCGCAGTACCTCCACCTCGCCCCCTCCCTTGCCTCCTTCAAGATCCATCTCAAGACCCTCCTCTTCGACCGTGCTTTTGATCACCCTGCTTCCCACACTGCCCTCCACCCTCCCCTGTCCCGACCCCCAGCTCGGGTCTGAAACACTGACTATCCAGTGACTTGGGACATGCTCCCGACCTGAAAGACACTTTACAAATGTAATTTTGTTGTTGCTTTGTTGTTGGCAGGAGCCAAGTCTTGGGATTGCAGTGTATGCATTGGAGTGCACTGCTGGTGTTAACCAGCTAAAATAGCACAGATTGCCATTGTGAACACTGACTGGTGAGCTTCCCTCTGCTTGTCCCACTAGAGCCACCCTCCCCGATTGGGATGTGGCTTGTAGGGTTAACAGGAACTCTGTCTGCTCTTCCATCTCCTGCTGACAAGCCAGGCTGTTGATCCTCCATCAACAACACCTTGGAGTACCATTTTGCTGTCCAAAATCCGAAAATAGATCGAGTTGGAGCAAAATTCCCACAAGTTAGCGTCATAGAATCTGAATTTATTATTCAAGAAATCACTAAGAAATACCACAAAATTGTCCCCAGGAATTCTACAGAAGATCTCACCTTTTAAAATACACTTTTGTGTCTTCAACCTCAATCTCTTTCTTTTTAAGTCTCTTTTCCTGTTTGTCACAATGCTTACATTGGACAGTTTGAACCTGTAGAGAGGAAGTATAGATTTTATTTACTGTTGATAGCAGATCTATAGAAGTCTGTGGTAAGAATTTTTTTTACACCATTTGCAATTGGGTTCAAATAATGAAGACAATAGAAATGCTAACTCTGAGGGAATCAGGTGAATAATTTATTATACTTGGTGGCATTTTAACCATTCAAGTTTAATACTCTGAACAATCTTGCTCAATAATTCATTTTGCCCATAAAATACACAGTATATTATGTGAAATGCTTTGAGAATTCTTGACGATGAGATAAGGCACTATATCAAATGCAAGGATTATTATTAACAATGATAGATACAACTACTTGTAGATTGATTTCAAATTTAGCCAGGAGGAGCAGCAGTACAACAACTTGTATTTGTATAACGCCTTTCACAGAGGATAGCGTCTCGAAGACTGCACAGTGGCAGGGTTGGACATGAACAAGGGAGAAAGGAGAGAGGGAGATGACCATAGGCATGGTCAACAAGGTAGGTCTCCAGTTGATATTTAAAGATTCTTAAAGAGGGAACAAGCTAGAGGGAATGAAGCAAGGAGTTCTAGAAATTAGACGCATAGTAGCTGAAGGCCCAACGCTGCTGCAGAGGGGTCAGCGGGGAATGCTTCATGCAATATCTTTTGTCTGCAAAACACATTTATGTGTTTTTTGTGCCTCGATCATTTTCCCAATTAGTTGCTCTTTCCCACGGCTGAAGGGTCAGTCAGATGAGCTGTGACCAGGCCACTTCCTATGTTGTTCATGAGCCCTGTGAAATTTATGTATGTTTTCCCATCGTATCACTCTTGATGGAACATCTAGCTTCTGTTCAAGCAGTGCATCTGAGATCAGACAACCAGCGGTTACTGGGATCGTGTCCGCCAATTCACTATCCCAGCATGTTGAAACTCCTACTCCGTACCCCATTGTCCAGCGCTCCAAGTCACTAACCCACATGAAGGGCATAAGATAATCGCATGTTGTTGTTGTTGCATCAGCATTTTTTTAGCATTAGATTGTTATGGATACTCCAATATTTTTCCAACTGTGATTCCCTGTTCCTTGTCTGCCTGACCTGTTGGCCTGGAGTCTAGAGGGGAAAGAAACTGCAGTCTGTAAGCAACCACCAGAGGCTTGAAATTCCACCTACTCTTAGCTTGTAGGACCATTTTGTCTTAACATTTAAGATTGCACAGAATAGTTGGAATTCTTAAATTCAGTTTTAATTTGGAAGTTGTTTTTCAGAAGTTCTTCAAAAGTATTGACTTCCAAATTAAGACTGAATTCAAGAATTTCCACTATTCTACGTAATGTAGGTGAAATTTCAGACTTTGGAAAAAACCATGAGAGAACAGCCACCCAGGCTCCACGCTTTACTCTGATACTATCACTATTATTCAGTGCCTCTCTTTCTGAACACATCAGGGACTGAGCACAGTGGGTCTCAAACCTATAAAAAAAACCTCTCTCCATAGCAGCGAATGATAGCAATCCATGGCTTCACACTAATTGTGGAGTATAAACACCGGCTTCATAATCTTTGTAATCCTAACTATTTATCATGTAAAGTTTTAGGTTATTACACACACCTTGAAAGCAGAGCAACAAGATTAATATTCTAGTAGACCTAACCTTAGAGTGCTGGCTTCCATTCAGAGCCTGAGCTCAACTACTTGGACTCATCCTTCACCTTTTCTACACTCTATGGGTGAGTCGTACAGCTTCTGAAATTGCTGTTACTGCATCTCCTGGTAACAAGCCACCCTATCATAGATGGTCACAGAAGCGATGCCAGCCCACAAGTGCACCTGTCAGCCCGCACAGAGTGGCACTGACAGAGGACAGAAAAGTAATAGGTGGATAGAAATAGGAGGCAGAATATAGAACTAGGGAGGGAAGTGCAAAAATGTGAAACAAGAAACTATTTAATGTACTCTATCTTTAGCCTTCCTGTCTTTTTTTGAGGGGCTATCCTGTAAACGGAGCGGACATAAGAAGGGAGACTAGCTTTGAGAAAACTGATAAAACATACGATGCTAAGCAGCAATGACAAGGGCGATGTAACCTCATACACCAAAGTCTCACGGTAATATTACCCTTGCGGATTTTGAAGTATGGTGAAAGTGGTTTACTAGTCCAGAGCAACAGTTGTCTTAGAAGGCTACGTGTCGGAGCAAACGTCTAGTCTTGGTTGCATCTATCAGAGTGGCAGTCAATTTATAAATAGCTCAATCTTTCAAATGCGTATATGTTAGGAATGGGACTGTGCTGATCTGAAAGATTAAAAGCTGGACTTCTGCTCAGTAACTCTGGATGGAATTAAGAGTAAAAATAGAAAGTGTTACATTACTCAAAACCCAACTGGCTTCCAGCCTGTAAGAAGAGGGAACCAGATGTATTTCGAGGAGTGAATAAGCAAGGGGGATAAACAAGAGAAAAGTTTGCTTTTCAAAACAACTGAAGTAATATTTTTATGTTTGGCTCTTAGTCGGGTTTAAAATAAAGTCCATTTTTAAAATAACTGTGGAATTTATGACAGGATTTGCACGTCATTATATTTCATGGATAGTAGTTGTATCACTGTACATGTTGCTGGTTTTCTAATTGTCATATAAAGCCAGTAAACAAACAGCAGCTATCAATCATTCATTCTGGCTCTGAAAACAATGGTTTAGGAGACACTAATGCAGTGTATGGGCTCCCTGGCCTCAATTAGTACAAAATCAAATTACAATAACTTACATTCATATAATGCTCTTCATGTGTGATAATTAACAGTGCTTAACAGTGGCGGAGCTTGATACTGAACTAGCGAGAGAGGAGAGGTGACCTCCTCTGGTCAAAGAGGAAGCTCTTCAAATGCAATCTGAAGATGGGCAAAGAGGGGAGCAAAGCAGAGGGCTTGAGGCAGAGAGTTTCAGAGTTAGAGAAATGAGAGAAAACCTGCACAACATTTCTATCAACACTACGGTTCCTAAATAGTGTATTTGTTCCATAATAAACACTTCCTCAGTAGTATCCTATAGAGCTACAATGATCTTGAAATCTACAAAACTATCATTATTTTGGGGATAGTCTTGCAACAGGTTGCATAGGATTCTCAGTCAGTGGTGTGTTCACTAACTCAAAAAGAGAAGGGAATTTCTTCTGGTGTCCTGGCCAACAAAGCCTCAAAATAAAATTAGGAATTCATTTCATGGCTCTTTGTGGGCCATTGGATGCTCTGTTTGCTTACAAATATAGTCATTCCACTTAATATTAATAAGAATCCTTGCATTTTATATTATGGAGCTTAGTAGTTAGAGCACTTGCTTCGCAAGCAAGAGGATCTGGTTTCAATTCTCGGGCAGAGCAAAACGTTTGGCAAGTTTCCTTACTCCACACGCCTCTGTTTACTTAGCAGTAAGTAGGAACCTGGTTGTTAGTCAATGGGCAGATTTCTTTTCTGGGGACATTATTCCCTTAAAAAAAGAACAATTTAAAAAATAATAATTTGATCATTCAATCCACGACTGTTTGTGGGACATTGTTGTGTGTAATTGACTGCTCTGCATTTTGCCTATAAAATATACAGTCAATTCACTTTACAGTATACAAAGATTATTATTAATAATAATAATAATTATTATTATTAATAATAATGTGCCTTATCACATTGGTGAGAGTCTCAAAACGCTTCATAGAATATATTGTAAGTGTACTTTGTACTTTGTGTACTTTGTGGGTGAAACATGGCAGCCAGTAAATCCTGTGAAGTGCTTTGAGACATATTTCCAACGTGAAAGATGCTATACCATATGCAAGAATTATTATTATTGATATGATGAAGAGAGCTACAACAAAGGGACAGTTTAGATTTAATCACTTTATGCAGAGAGCAGTTAACATGTGGAACAGTTGTCACATTGAGTTGGATGGCGAGGACAATTTCACAATTTTTTGAAGGTCCAATCTGAAATTGGGAGAAATTTTATTTAAAAATAAGACTGGCCAGATAAATTTTGCTGGCATTTTTTTTTGGTTCTGTAGAGTATTGTGCTCATATGTTCCAGTGTACAAATCTACCCTGTCAAGACCCTTAAGGATCTTATAGGTTTCTATAAGATCATCTCTAATTCTTCTATATTCTAAAGAATATAGGCCTAGTTTACTCAACCTATCCTCATAGGTCAAACCCCTCATCCCAGGAACCAACCTAGTGAATCTACGCTGCACCCCTTATAATAATAATAATAATAATAATCCTTGCATTTGATATAGCGCTTTTCACGTCGGAAGGACATCCCAAAGCGCTTCACAGAACACACTGTAAAGTGAATTGACTGTAAATTTGTGGGCGAACGCGGCAGCCAATTGCGCACAGCAATGTCCCACAAACAGTCGTAGATTGAAAATGCCAATTTTATTATTGTTTTTGGTTTTTGGAGGGATTATTATTAGGCGTGATTATTCTAATTATTATTATTATTATTATTATTATTATTATTATTATTATACGTTATACTCCATCTGCCACCTTCTTTGCCCTCTCACTAGTCTGTCTATTTGCCTTTGCATTCTTCGTGTGTCATTATTCTAATTCTAATTATTATTATTGTTCTAATAATTATTCTAAGGCGAGTATGTCCTTTCTTAAATAAGAAGACCAAAACTGCACACAATATTCTAGGTGCGGTCTCACCAAGGCCTTATACAACTGCAGCAAGACTTCCCTACTCTTGTACTCTAACCCTTTGCAACGAACGCCAACATGGCATTAGCCTTCCTAGTTGCTTGCTGTATCTGCAAACTAACTTTTTGAGACTGGTGTACAAGGACACCCAAATCCCTCTGAACACTAACACTATCTAATCTCTCCCCCTCTAGAAAATAATCCGCTTTTCTATTTTTACTACCTAGGTGAATAACTTCACACTTCCCCACGTTATACTCCATCTGCCACCTTCTTTGCCCTCTCACTAGTCTGTCTATTTGCCTTTGCATTCTTCGTGTGTCATCCTCACTTACTCTCCCACCTATTTTCATATCGTCTGCGAATTTAGATATATTAAGTTCTATTTCCTCATCTAAATCATTGATATAGACGGTAAATAATTGAGGCCCAAGCACTGATCCTTGTGGCACTCCACTAGTCACATCCTGCCAATCTGAGAAGGACCCGTTTGTGCCTACTCTCTGTTTTCTTCCTGTTAGCCACTCTCCAATCCATGCTAATATATTGCCTTTAATTCCATGGGCTCTAATCTTATGCAACAGCCTTTTATGTGGCACCTTGTCGAATGCCTTCTGGAAATCCAAATACACCACATCTACTGGTTCCCCTTATCTAACCTGCTAGTTACTTCCTTAAAAAACTGTAAGATTTGTTAAACATGATTTCCTTTCGTAAAGCTACGTTGACTTGCCTAATCATGTTGGAGTCCTGTAGCTCAGTGGTTAGAGCACTCGCCTTGCAAGCAAGCACCTGGGTTCAATTCCAGGCAGGGCGAAACCTTGGGCAAGTTTCCTTACTCCACACGCCTAATAATAATCCCTCCAAAACAAAACAATAATAAATTGGTCATTCTCAATCCACGACTGTTTGTGGGACACTGCTGTGCGCAATTGGCTGCCGCGTTTCGCCCACAAATATACAGTCAATTCACTTTACAGTATATTCTGTGAAGCGCTTTGAGACATCTAGAAGACGTGAAAAGTGCTGTATCAAATGCAAGGATTAATATTATTATTATTATTATGATTTTCTAAATACCCCATGATGACGTCCCTAATTAAGGACTCTAGAATTTTCCCTACCTCCGATACCAGACTAACTAGTCAATAGTAGCCCATGTTTTGTCTCCCACCCTTCTTAAATATCAGCGTTACGTTTGCGACCTTCCAATCACTGGGAACCATTCCAGAATCCAGAGAATTTTGGAAGATCAAAAACAAAGCATCCACTATTTCTGCAGCCACCTCTTTTAAAACCGTAGGACGCAGGCCATCAGGTCCAGGGAATTTATCGTTTTTTAATCCTATCAATTTCTCTAGTACTATTGCTTTACTGATGTTCATTTCTTTAAGTTCCTCACTAACATTAGCCTCCAGGTTCCCCTCTATTTTGGGTAAGTTTTCAGTGTCCTCTAACTTGAAGACAGAAGCAAAATAATTGTTTAATGACTCTGCCATTTCTTTATTCCCCATTATAATTTCTCCTGTTTCTGCCTGCAATGGACCCACATTCACTTTTGATAGTCTCTTCCTCTTTATGTTCTTGTAAAAACTCTTACAATCTGTCTTTATGTTCCTAGCTAATTTACTCTCATATTCCATTTTCTCCCTCTTAATCAGTTTCTTGGTTTTCCTTTGCTGATCTCTAAAGCCCTCCCAATCCTCAGGTTTACTGCTCTTTTTGGCAGTATTATAGGCCTCTTCTTTTAATTTTATACTTTCCCCAACTTCTCTAGTTAGCCAAGGTTGAACCACTTTTCCCGTCGTATTTTTATTTTTCAAGGGAATATGCGATCGCTGGGAATTATGTATTATATCTTTAAACGTTTGCCATTTCTGGTCTACCGTCATATTTTTTAATTTAATTTCCCAGTCTATTTTAACCAAATCTTCTCTCATACCTGCCAAGTTGGCTTTATTTAGATTTAAGACTCTTGCTTCGGATTCAACTATATCATTCTCTAACTTAATGTTAAATTCCATCATGTTATGGTCACTCTGCCCTAGAGGAGCCTTAACTTCCAGATTGCTGATTAGCCCTATTTCATTACACAAAAAATAATTACTAATTTTATTTTGAGGGTTTGTTGGCCAAGACAACAGAAAACAATTCCCTTCTCATTTTGAGTAGATGAATGAAATCTTTAACATCCACCTGAATAGGTAGATAGGACCTTGGTTTTACATTTTATCCAAAGGATGGCACCTTCGACATCTCGGGCACTGTATTGGAGTGCCATCTTAGAGTATATGAGTTCAAGGCCTAAATATGAAGCTTGAACCTACAACTTTCTGACTCAGAAGCGAGAAGTGCTGCCAACTGAACCAACCTAACATTTCACAATTTATACAATTTTATAGTAATTATATCAAGCAGTCACTGTTTTCTAAGCATACAGAGCAGTCACCTTGTATCACTGCAAAATCCCACAAACAGTCAAGAGGTGAATTACTATTGTATCTGAAGTATTGCTGGCAAAGACACAGGAGACACATCCTTCTCTTTTTGAAAAAAAATTATGGGACATTTAAAGTCCACATAACAACTCAGATTGAACTTGAATCTTTGTACTGAAGTCATATAGCAGCAACAAACATTCATACCCTATGGTGAAACATTGGCATTTAGCTATGGGGCAACCTGCTGAGATTGTAGCTATTAGTGTTGACTTACAACTCAGGTTCCAAATTGCTGACTGTAACATCTAGGCAGGCTCTGTCTTGACAAATTCAGACGAGGTGACAAAATAGTCTTACAAATACTGCAGTGGTACAGCAGGGCCAGAAGGAAAAAGTTTACGGCAAGTTCATTGTTACAGGTTTGAGCTGAGGAGGCATTATGGAGTAATAATGGGAAATCAATTTATTAGTGAGAGGCTAGCAGAGGTCTGGCACTGACCCCAAGGAGGGGCTCAGAGTAAAGTAAAGGGTCCTTATAGTAGTGGTTAACTCGCAGGCAAGAGGACTCAGGTGAGATCGAGACCTTAGGCAACTTTCCTTACTTCACATGCCTCTGTTTACCCAGACAGTAAGTAGGAACCTGGTTGTTGGATCACTTTCCGGGGATAATATTCACTTAAAAAAANTGTGGTCACTCAATCCACGACTGTTTGTTGGACGCTGCTGTGTGCAATTGGCTGTCGGTTTCGCCCACAAAATATACAGTCAATACACTTTACAGTAAATTCTATGAAGCACTTTGAAGCGACTTAGCAATGTGATGAGGCATTGTATCAAATGCAAGGATTATTATTATTATAAGTTGACTAGACTCACAATTTGAGGTCATTTGGACAAGATATTGTAACCAGCTGGGTACTGGCAGGTGGAAGGCTGGTAAGCTGGGTGGGGGGGGCTCTGGAAGTTAAAGACTGAGCAGTGGCAGCGTGGAGGCTGCTTTGGTTGGGCTATTTTGATTGGAGCGAAAAGGGGGAAACCAAATTCCCAGGAATCTTTCTCTGCTCTGGACGTAGGGACAGGAAGGTCCTCATTTTTTTGATGAAATAACAGAGAGGGTAGATGAAGATAGTGCAGTTGATGGATTTATATGGATTTTCAAAAGACGTTTGACAAAGTGCCACATAAGAGACTTGTAAGCAAAATAGAAGCCCACGGCATTAAAGGGACAGTGGCATCATGGATACAGAACTGACTGGGAGACAGCAAGCAGAGAGTGGTTGTTTTTCTGACTGGAGGGAACTGTGCAATGGTGTCCCTCAGGGGTCGGTATTGGGATCACTGCTGTTTTTATATAAATGACTTGGACTTGGGTATAGAGAGTACAATTTCCAAGTTTGCAGATGATACTAAGCTAGGAAAAGTAGTAGTAAACAGTGAGGAGGATAGCAGCAGACTGCAAGAGGACATAGACAGACTGGTAAAATGGGCAGACACGTGGCAGATGAAGTTTAATGTGGAGAAATGCAAAGTGATGTATTTTGGGAGGAAGAATGAGGAGAGGCAATATAAGCTGATGGTAGAATCTTAAAGGGAGTGAAGGAACAGAGAGACCTGGGGGTTCATATAAGTAAATCTTTGAAAGTGGCAGGACAGGTAAATAAAGCTGTTAAAAAAGCATAAGGATACTAGGCTTTATAAATAGGAACATAGAATACAAAAGTCAGGAAGTTATGATGAACCTTTATAAAACACTGCCTCAGCTAGAGTACTGTGTTCAGTTTTCGGCACCACATTTAGGAAGGATGTCAAGGCATTGGAGAGAGTGCAAAGGAGATTTACCAGAATGGTACCAGGAATGAGGGACTTCAGTTATCAGGAAAGGCGAGAGAAGCTAGGATTATTCTCCTTGGAGCAGAGAAGGTTAAGAGGAGACTGAATAGAAGTTTCCAAAATTATGAGGGGATTTCATAGGGTGAACAAGGAGAAATTATTTCCACTGGTGGGTGGGTTGGTAACCCGAGGACACCGATTTAAAATAATTGTTGAAAGAGGGGAGGTGAGGAGAAATTTTTTCACACTGCGAGCTGTTCAGATCTGGAATGCATTGCCTGAAAGGGTGGTGGAAACCGATTCGATAACAATTTTTAAGAGAGAAGTAGATAATTATTTAGGGAGGACAAGTTTCTAGGGCTATGGGGAGAGAGTAGGAGAGTAGGATTTATTTGGATTGTTCTTTTCAAAGAGCCAGCACAGACACGATGGGCCAAATGGCCTCCTTCTGTGCTGTATAATTCTATGATTTTATGATACCCTGAGGACAGGACAAAGGAAGCCAATGTTCTAGCCACATAGGCCAGAGGAAACTTGACAGTTAAGAGCGGGGTGTGAGTAGTGTTAATAAACCTCAAATTCAGAACTATGTTTATGTGTGTATATTCGGTTCAATCTGATCTTGGTCTACGCCAACTCTCTGTTCACTGGGCTTCCCAATTCTTCCCATTGAGAAGCTGCAAACCATGCAGAACCCTACAGCTTGTGTCCTCTCCCACACAAGGCTTCTTAAGCCTATCACCACCATCCTCGCCCGGCTCCACTGGTTTCCTAGAAAATACAGTTCAAGATCCTGGTCCTTACTTTCAAAGTCCTCCGTGGCCTTGCTCCCCCCTACCTCTGTGACCTCCTAACCCTCTACCAACCTTTCCGCTCCCTCCGCTCAGTGGGCTCCAGGCTGCTTCACATCCCCACCTCATCTGCCCCACCATTGGCAGGCAGTTCTTCAGCCATTCTACCTCCACTCTTTGGAACTCCATCCTGCAGTCCCTCCACCTCGCCCCCTCCCTTGTCTCCTTCAAGACCCTCCTTTTTGACCATGCCTTTGATCACCCTCCTTCCCACCCCTGCCCTCCACCCTCCCTGATACCAACCCTCAGCTTGGTTCCGAACACTGATTGTCCAGCGCCTTGGGATGTCCTACCAACATAAAAGGCGCTATATAAATGTAATTTTGTTGTTGTCCTTTCACTCGCCTCCTTCAAGGTCCATCTGAAGACCTTCCTTGTTGACTGTGCCTTTGGCCATCTTCCCCACCCCCACCTCTGGTCCTCCGCCCCTCCCGAATCCAACCCCCAGCTTGAGTGCAAACTCTCGACAGCCCAGTGCCTTGGGATGGCCTCCAGATGCCGTATAAGGCACTGTATAAACGTAATTTGTTGTTGTTGTTGCGTTTACATGCAGGCTGCTGCTCAAGATTGCAAGAAAGGAGAAACAGGAATGAGAAAACAAAAAACGAAATAAAGAGATATATTTATTTCATGCTGAAATAAAAAAAATGCTTTTCTAAATCTTAGGCATATACCATGGGACAGTTGAAGTTTGAGTTGCAGCCGTGTGCAAGGAATATTTCGCCAAGCAATGTGAGAACTCTGGAGAGCTCCATACAGTATCAAGTGCAGCAGACAGTAACAGGTGTTTGTGTGCCTGATGAAGGAAGCAGGGTGGGTGTTGGATCGTGTTTAACTCTGAAAGGCGCTCTCAATGTAATTTTGTTGTTGTTGTTGAAAGAACTAGAAAGAAATGGCTACAATAGCAGCCACTTAAATTTTAGCCTGAAAGCAAAATAACACTTCAGCTATGTAATGTTCTTGAATTAGATGTAACATGCCACTTGTCAGCCTTGCTTCCATTAATAATAAAAATAATAACAATAATCCTTGCATTTGATATAGGACCTTATCACGTCGTTGAAACGTCTGAAAGCGCTTCAGAGAATATACTGCAATGTAAATTGATTATATATTTTGTGGGTGAAACGTGGCAACCAATTGCGCACAGCAATGTCCCACAAACAGCCGTGGATTGACTGACCAAATTCTTAATATTAATTTTTTTAATAAAAAAATTGAAAAAATTGTTACCCTAATTAAGCGATCTGCAATCGACTACCAACTGGATTCCCCTACTTATTACTTGGTAAACAAATGCGTGTGGAGTAAAGAAACTTGCCTAAAGTTTTGCCCTGACCGGGAATTGAACGTGGGTCCTCTCGCTTGCGAGGCGAGTGCTCTGACCAATTCGATACAGGACTCATCAGGTACATTGTTAGGATAGACTAACCATGTACCAGATGACTCTCCAGGCCTCTATTTGGAACATTCATTACCTGGAACTTCATCTCACAATAATAATCCTTGCATTTGATACGTCTCAAAGCGCTTCACAGAATATACTGTAAAGTGAATTGACTGTATATTTGTGGGCGAGACTTGGCAGCCAATTGCCCACAGTAGTGTCCCACAAACAGTCGTGGATTGAAGTGACCAATTTATTATTTTTTTTCTTGAGGGATTATTATTAAGCGTGTGGAGTAAGGAAACTTGCTCAAGTTTCCTTACTCTACTTTGCTCTGCCGGGAACCGAACCCAGGTCTCTCGCTTGCGAGGCAAGTGCTCTAACCACTGAGCCACAAACAATTGATGTGCTCCAATTCACCACCTAAACACTGTTTATGTTTATGAGTTTGCCAGTGATGCCTGTACTCACTCCACCTACTTGGCTGATTACATTGTGGCTACGTGAATACGTCTGTCATATAAAAGATATGCTCAGCAGGAGCATTTTGTATGTGTTGTTTGTGTCTGTGCATGTGAGTGTGTGACAAGATTATTATTATTATTATAAGAGAAAGGGTAATAATTGAGCAAAGGTGTCAAAACTCTGGAACAGACTAATTAGCATTAGACTGAATAAGTTCATGGAAAGTTTTATTGCAACTTAAATAATATTGCATTGTTATTTTTTCTTTTGAAACCTCTGCGAGTAAAGTACAGTCATTTTGTTTTCTGCTTCCGATTCTACATACTTTTTACCATGTTTTCGAAAAAGCTCCTCAATGGGCATAATTAATTAGGAAGTACTTTGAGATGTCAAAATCCCTCAGGCCAATCAACCCACAGTTATACTTTATCTGTGACATCATTGCTTTTCCTGCCAAAATTCGGGTACTCCCCTCCCTCTTAGACTACTTTATATTCCACTCAGAAATGCTCTGCCCAGACTGCAGTTGAAGATAGACAGGAACTATCAGCCCAGATCCAGAGAACCATTAACAGCCACAACATTCAAACAATTTGCTCAATAGGTAATGTATAAAATGTGTGGTATATATTGTCTAACATTTTCTTATATTTCCATATTACTTAATAATTGATGCTCTTCAAACTTCCTAATAGTTCCACGCTTATTTCTTGAATGATCTTTTTTTTCAATAATGAATAAAAAGCATCGGAATAAGCTAAGCAAAACACGAGTGCTGTGTTGATTGCCCAAGTTAAACAGTCAATTTTATCCAAAACAAATAGGCCTGGCATCTTTAAGGGATTTCCCATTTTAAGTATTGTATTATCTCAAAATAATCCAGCTGTATTTTATCTAAAATTAGAATCAAACATTAATTCCAGTTGTACATTAATACAAAAATATTTAGCTGCTAACTTTCAAATCTAATTGCCATAATGTGATTTACAATTCTCCAACTTATGAAATGTGACACTTATTCATTCAACTAGATTGAAATAGCATCAATGATATTTCTGCATAGTTGCACAGTTCATAGAGCTGTACAGTTCACTTAACTGTAAACTCACCAGAAAGTAATACCTCTTCAGGGATTGCAAAGACTTTTTAGATTTTAGATTAATTTTAGATTAATCAAAGAAAGTTGAAAATCAGAGGATGTATTACGTTAACAGATTTACATTTTTAGTATTCAGGGTCATAGGAATTCCTTTTGACAATGATAAATATAACTATTTTTATAATCTGATATAAACACAGATGGTTAAATATGGCAATAAACTTGTTAAGGCTCAAATGTAACTCTAACTATTTACAGAACAGAAGATCTTGTGTGATAACTGTTAATATAGATCTATTGTGAAAACCTCTAATCCTCAAAACATATTTAATATCTCATTTTACTGTAATATCCCATCTGAATAAAAATATAAGCTGTCAGAATAGATAGCCAGACTTGTATTTATTTTTATTCAATTAGTTAACCGTTTTCGTATGACAATAAAGTCGCAAGCAATTAGTTTATGCATTATCTAAACAGCATTTTTTTTTAAAATTTGCTTTATTTTTCCAAATGTAGTGTCCTAAACCTTTTGCTCAACAAAGTATCATTGCAGCATTGAATTTTTTCAAATGGTAAATGTTAGGCATTAAAATTCAAAGTATTCTCAGGTCAAAGCCAGAGAAATGGTTAGGTATCCATATCATTATGAGTTATATCCATATCACACAGCCAAAAAAATGAGTCCTATAGCTCAGTGCTTAGAGCACTCGCCTCGCAAGCAAGAGACCTGGGTTTAATTCTCAGCAGGGCAAAACCTTGGGTATGTTTCCTTACTCCACACGCTTAATAAAAAAAAATAATTTGGTCACTCATTCCACGACTGTTTGTGGGACACTGCTGTGCGCAATTGACTGACCTGTTTTGCCCACAAATATACAGTCAATTCACTTTACAGTATATTCTGTGAAGCGCTTTGAGACGTCGCAAAGATGTGAAAAGCGCTATATCAAATGCTAGGATTATTATCAGCCGTTTTACTGAGAGCCAATGCTGAGCACAAATTAAATGCCTCTGTAATCTGATAGCACATATCCTCAAGGTTACAGAAGTACAATATTAGAATAAACCAATCAAAATATTAATGTAACTTTGCTTGTTGTGGATGGTCATGTTGGAAAGCACAAAAACGTCATTTATTTCCCTCAGACGGGCATTATTAAAGGATGTATTTTTTTGGCTGTAACCATTTCTTATAAAACTATTTGAACTCTTAGATGCTTCTTCTACAGTGTATCATACAGACCTAACTGGGATACGTACCTTATGGACTTTTCGTCAACAAAATATACAGATAATTAATTTTACAGTATATGCTGTGAAGAGCTTCGAGACGTCTCAATGACGTGATAAATATGTCAAATACAAGGATTATTATCATTTATTATTTTAGACATTTTCAGCTGACAAGTTTCATGACTGGGTTATTTGTGCCATTTACAAATTATTGTGCAGGTGACGGGGAAGGCTTGATTGATGGTCTTGTCCATTAAAGCTTCACTAAGCACTTCTGGCACTTTGGGTTTGTGCTTGTTCAGGTGAGGTGAGTCAGCCCTGAACACATTACCATTTTGGGAACTCACCGTGTTGAGCACTCCAAGGTCACATGGTGGTTGGCCTTTAACCGTGAATAAAGTTATCTTTTTTTGGCACAAACAATGTATCTGAACTCCAGCCTCTGAAGAGCAGCCTCTCTTCCAGCAGTGCAGCATTTTCTCAGTTCGTACACCACCTGTCCCGATGGTCTCAGAGTGACATTGCTGGTTTAACGCCAAGTTGCTCCAAACAGTTTAGCGCTCTGGATCCACATTCGCATTCACTGTCCAGCGCCTTGGGACGTCTTCCCGACTGAAAGGCGCTATACAAATGTAATCTTGTTGTTGTTGTTGTTGTTAAGACTGCTCAAATTGGTGTCAGTAAGTCAATTAGAGCCAAAAAGGAGATTGATTCCTGTAATCTGGGGCTAGATTTAAACCAGAGAACTTCGCCAATCCACTGCGATACGTATTGATCACCAATGATACATATCTTCTAAACTTTAACACGTGTGATTCAGAACAGCAGATCAAAAATGATTGAGATTTAATTTCTGAATTTTTTTTTAAAAGGGCAGGCTGCTTGTTTAGTTAATAATAAATGTTTCTCCTCACATTTGTTTTACAGAAACGTATGTTTATACTAATCAGAAAGAACTGTGCAATCTTTATTTCAGACAAGCTGAGGCTGTAAAGAGTGGTCGAGTACTATCCTTCCCAGTTCATCTGGCTGCCCACTCTGAGGTGCTGACTCTCTTGAAGTGGTCTATTTGGAAGCGGTTCTGCCTTCCTGCCTCAAACACTCAACAGCCATGGACCGATCCACACAAGAACTCTTCCTTAATTTCATGGTAGTAGTCATTACTGTGCTGCTCATGTGGATGCTTGTTAAATCATATCAGGATTGAGAAACCCTGCCCTCTAATGACTAGTCTGTGAAATAAGTTGTGCCAGTCTGTGATGGCTCGCTGTATTTGTAAGGGGCTGTTCAATGGGTAGTATGCAGATGGTATAACTGTGCAGCCATTTGCTTCTGTTTTGGTGTTGTTACATTACGTCTTTTGTCAAATGTCCGACTATTTTTACCATCCTACTGTTCTCAAAAGACACCACAGAGAGTAATGTGTTATGTGTTTGCTGGTTTGTGACATTAGCACGATGTGCGAAATTCCCTAAATCTCCCATGACTGTTAAGGGGAGGGAGCATGGCCAGCAGCTGAGGACACCATGGCCTCTTTACATGTGGGTACAAGAAAACATGACAACGCTGCAGCTCATCAAAGACCACTTGACAGCAGAATATTCTGAAGCACCATTTACTGGTCAGAAAATAGGACAAAACAGTACTGTATGGTGGTACATATGTGGATTTGCTCTAGATTTCTCCAATGCTTTCCCCACCAGCGTCTTTAGCTCCACCTTCCATAGCTTCAACTCATTCAAAACTCTTCAACCCATATTTTCTCTCTCCCCTTGTCCATAACCCTTCTTAAAAATGGACCTCTGACTGTCCTTTTGATGAATACCCCTCAAATTGTTTTCCCTGCTCAGTCTTTGCAACCGTCCTACCTGAAAGCCGCTATCTAAAGTGCAAGCTGTCATTGTTGTTGTATAAAATGGCAGCTTAATTTGAAAGAGGATTTTGAATAAACTGGTCATGGTAGTTATTGATAATGTCTGTATACTGAAACATACAACGTGTACTAGTTATTCTTTCTATTCCTTTGTTGAAATGCATATCTTGTTATCATTATATATACCCTGTAATATTGCTTGAAGCACAAAGCCATCTGAAGCCAATACCATCTGATCAAATAATGGAAATGTCAGTCTCCAAACTGTTGATTTCTATGGAGAATTGAAATGAATTTTAGCAAGCTAATGCATCTTTCCTTCATGTCTGATCTTGCTGTAATTAAATAAATAGTTAAACAATCTAATTGTTCTTATGTTGCTCAGTTAATGCAATCACTCATGGGGCCTAAATATGCAATAATCATTCATTGCATATCACCACAGATGATTTTACTCACCATTTATTCATGAACCGTAAAGAGTGGAGAAGCACCATAGACTGTCCAAAGGTGTTAAGTTTTACAATCTGACAAGGGTTAAAATTGTGGAATGTGATATTATTACGTTGACTAAAAAATGTGGTCAGAAGTAATCACTGGCTGGGAAGGGGGGGAGGAGAGTTTGAGGGCAGAACAAAAAGTTGAGGGGGGAAGGGAAATTGAAGTGGGCGGAGGGATAGTCACAACTTACTAAGGCCAGAAATATTTTTAAACGATGAACATTATCTAAGTGATGGTTTGTCCATTTTTAATTTTAACCAGAATTTTTGTGATTTTAACCCCCAATTATTTTGTAGTCAATTTCAAGTAGTGACAATAAACAAGATATTTAAATTGTTCTTGAGAATCAGATTTGTAGGATAATGACACTTCTTTCTGGCAAGAACACAGGATCAAAACATAACAAAGAAACATTAAAGGAATGTGCTACCAACTGAACCAAAGTCTCCATTTGAGTCATGGGATAGCATTTTTGCCTCTGGGTCACAAGATTGTGGGTGCAAGCCCAGGTCAGGACTTGAACTCATAGTCAACTCTGATACCAGTGCAGTACTGGGAGATGCTGATTTTTTAGAGATGTCAATCTTTGTATGATGATAATAATAATAATCCTTGCATTTGATATCACATATTCAAGATGTCTTGAAGCGCTTCACAGAATATACTGTAAAATTAATTCACTGTATATTTTGTGGGCAAAATGCACCAGTGAATTATGCACAGCAGTGTCTCACAAACAGTCGTGAATTGAGTGACCAAATTATTTTTTGTAATTCATTTTTTTGAAGGGATTACTACCCCTAGAAAGCGATCCACCTATTGACTAACAACCGGGTTCCTACTTACTGCTAGGTGAACAGAGGCATGTGGAGTAAGGAAACTTGCCAAATGTTTCACCCTGCCAGGAAATCAAACCTAGGTCCTCTCGCTTGCGAGGCGAGCGCTCTAACTAATACTACAGGATTCCACATTTTCCATTAATCCAAAGTCCTATTCTTCAGACAGACATAAAAAAAAATGGTTTGATTTGAGAAGGGAAGGAAGTTTTTCCTGGTGTCCTGGACAACAGGCCTCCAATCATTAAACTCATGGCTGGTTGTGGAACTGTGGTACAGGTACAAATGACTAAAATTATAGTGAAACACCCAGAGACATTTCAATGTTGGCACTATAAAAATGCAAGTTCTTTCTTTTTTTACTTGGTATGACATATTAGCAGGGGATGCTGTATTGTAAAACAAGAGGGGAAGCTATTATAAGACATCATAAGTCAGCAGTAAGTATGATTTATGGTTCACTGCTGTAAACCATTAGTGATCCAGTATATTTGTCTGACCTTTACGCTCATCTAATTTTCATTGCTTGTTGGACACGTAGATTTGTGTATCAGTCTGGCTCAATCAGTAGCACTCTAGCCTGAGTCAGAAGAGTGGCTGAAGGCACAGTCGAAGAGGAAGACCTTCAGACAGGACTTGAAGGAGGCAAGAGAGGGGGTGAGGCGGAGGGTTTGCAGCATAGAATTCCAGAGAGTGGGGGCAGAGATGCTGAATGCCTGACCGCCAATGGTGGGGTGGGAAGTGCGGGGAACCTGAAGCAGGCCGTTGTTCGCCGAGCAGAGGGAGCGGACAGGCTGATTTGGGGTTATGAGGTAGGAGATTTAACAAATTAAGTTTCAAATGGGTCATCTAAAAATATTTCACCCTCAAATGAATGGATTATCAAGTAAGAAAAAACACAGCTTCAACTCACAAAACAAATTAATGCCTGCTGACATATGATGGTGACATGAGATAGCTGTCTTGAACACAGGCACTTAACTATGTTGCTAAAACCAGGCATGGCGATTCCACATTTCTTCAGTAACCATTTGCATAGTAAACCATTTTATTTACAAACATGATTGATTGCTTTAAGACTTCAAATTTAGACTCTGTTAGGTTTGCTCTGAAATAAATCTCCTTTTCTAGAATTGTTTCTTTCTGATTCCCAGTACTGAGTGGATTGACATTTAAATCCTTGTTTTAGCCTTCAGCTCCCCTCTCGACTCTCTTCCCCCTCCTCGCTCCCTCCCTTCCCTCCCCTCACCCTGACCATTTCCCCCCTCCTTACTCCCTCCCTTCCCTCACCCTGACCATTTCCCCCAAGCTCGGGTCATGACCCAACTGTGCAGCGCCTTGGGACGTCCTCCTGACGTGAAAGGCGCTTTATAAATGGAATCTTGTTGTTGTTGTTGTTCTTCTTCTTATCTTCAGATCTATACACAATCTTGCCCCTTTGCTGTCTATGAAATTTCTTCCAACAACAACAGCAACAACTTGCATTTATGTAGCGCCCCTCATGCAGGGTAACATCCTAAAGAGCAGGGTAGCGTCCCAGTAGCGTCCTATCCTTGTATCCTCTGCTCCAATTCTGGTTTATTGCTTGCGCCTCTCTTCTTTCGTCTCATCACTGAACCATCCGCACTCCTCACTCTCCTCTGAAACTCTCTTCTAAGATATTTTGGCATTTCATCCTCATTCCTTACATTTAGAACACTTAAGATCACATCTCTTTGATGCACGTTTGGTTAACATCTTAGATTAAGATGCCCTTTCCCTGCTCGATTGTGACCCTCCTGAGCTTAAAGGTTCCATCGACATCAGCAGGCAGTGATTTGTCACAATGTGAGATTCTGAGACAAATCCATCTCTCAGCACTCCAAGATGCTATCCTGCATAACGTGTGTTTAATAATAATAATAATAGTCCTTGCATTTGATATAGTGCCTTATCACATCTTCCAGACGTCTCAAAACGCTTCATAGAATACACTGTAAAGTGAATTGACTGTATATTTTGTGCAAGTTGCTTTTGTATGCCATTTACACAATGGCACAATTTGCTTTGAGAAGGCAGGCACAAAGTAAACCATTAATTGAACTCAGTATTTAAGTCATCAGCTTAGTCCTCTTACTTTGATTTTAATTTAATAATAATCCTTGCATTTGATATAGCGCCAGAACACACTTGTTCGAGGCGTCTCAAAGTGTTTCACAGAATGTACTGTAAAGTGAATTGACTGTATATTTTGTGGACAATATATTATCTATTCTAATAGCAACACAGTGCAATCAGTTTCTTAGTCTGTTGTCATCAAAACCACAATTTCCAGATTACAATCCTTGCATTTGATTCTAAAATTGTTACCTGCTATGCATGTATCTAAAAGTGAATATGGATGAGCTGGATACCTGAGCGTTCCCTCTCAGGGATCTTTCAATGAAGTTGGAAAAACATGTCAATTCAAATTCAGCTGTGAATCTAATCCCTAAAGGTGGATGGGTTCAGGCTGATTTTGAAGGTCTGTACCAACTGCTATTTTGAAAGATTGACTTTAGAGAGATGCCAAAGAAATAGTCCTCTTTCTCAGGCATCTATCTCAATTATTTTTAAAAAGTAATTTGATAGAGGCTTTAAAAAGAGGAATATTAATGAGTATGCGGAGCAAGCAGAAAGTGCTAATAGATTAGGTGGTAATGTGCGTAAAGAATAGCAATGCAAACTCGATGGCCAAATGGTCAGTTTCTGCTCTGTAACATTTTATAATTCAACACTATTGCTGTATGTTACAAGCTTTTATTGCTTACCATTTCTCCGAGTTTTTCAACATGATATGTCAATCGCTGTAGTTGTTTCATCTGGCAGTACACCTCCTCATACACGTTCACTGGGAGCTGGTTGCCAATGGAGTTCAATATCAGAGAGGCCTCTGCTGGTGAATCAGTGTTACACACAGATGAGTTGCTGTTTGGCCTCATAGCTATATTTTCACATCGATATTCCAGATCATGCTGGGTCAAGGAGGAATCTAAATTGCAGAAATTGGATGGAGCCTCTTGCCAGTCCCGGGCTGCACATTTCTGTGAGGTGCGGTAAGAGGGATCTTCTGATTTCTGGGGCTTTACCACTTCAGAGCGTTCTCTCCTCTTTGGCCCTTCTGTGTTCTGGTAAAAAGATTCAATGAGGTTCTGAAGATGGTTCTTAAATTCAGCTTCTCCTTGTGTCATAGGACCTGTGAGCTTACTATGAGAGGCAGGGAAACTGGAAAATGAAGATGATTTTCTGGTATTCAATTTTGGTCCTAGTCTTGAGATGGAACTGGAGCATCGTTTGGCACAGCAACCTTTGTCCAGGTTACTGGTTGAGAGAACACCGGCAGAACAATGATCCCGCCCCGTTCTCAAAGTATTCTTGTTTACTGGTTTTTCCATGAAGGCTCACTTGATGTGGCAAATTGCATCAAAGCACACATCAACAGCACGGCTCGAATCTTCTGCAAAAAATGAATGTAAGTTACTTTCTGGAAAACATGCATTCTTTTGTTGAAAATCTCGAGCAAAATGAAGCTGAGAAGTTAAAAAATGCTCCACCAAGATTTTTATCAATTGCTGTGTGGTATCACATTTGGTTTACTATAATAAACTCTACTACTTTTGAGTTAATGACAATGAAGAAATATCAGCCCAGTATCAGATGGCAGAGAACAGAGTGTGTTTGTCCAGCGCCTTGGGATGTCCTCCTGATGTAAAAGCCGCTATACAAATATAATTTGTGGTTGTTAAAATACCAAGGCACGGAAATCCCTCAATGCTTTAAGACCATTGTCATAAATATAGGATCCTGCTCAATTTTGGAGAAAATTCTGGCTTAATTTGGAAATCAGTTTTACCAAAGCTCTCTGTACCTCCAACTCAACTGAAATGTCTACTCATTTCCTCCCAGTCAGTGAGTTGCTAATTTTCGTTGAGTTATCATCCCAAATAGATGTATTGATTATCAACAGGTATTTGCAGCTTTGATCAAAGGCCAAAGCCCACAGAAAGGTTCATGGTACATGGAGTGGCAAATATAGAACAACAATTAAAATAAAAAAGCATACATTTTAAATAAAATATGTATTTAGAAATCCTTACCAGAACTCTATACTACTCCAAAAATTTTAAAAGCAATAATAAGATTGTAAAACTTTATCCGAATCTGGAATAAATATCACTTGAAGCAGTCAAGTGTTCCCCAAGACTGTTTTTATGCTCCAACTGAACACAACATTGTAAATAGCACTTGTTTCCCAGCAAATTCATTCTGTAGTGAGATCACAGAGGTACAGCCCCTGACATCATGGGTCTGTTTGTGTAATCACACTGAAGACTTGCACATGCTCAGTAATTCACCATCAGTCTTTCCATAGATAAGGCACAATTCTTTATCATTTATACAAAATGCAACATATTTCATTATTTTGTCAAATATATGACTTCACTTTCATTAAATTGTATTGTTGGCGTCCAACCCCACCACTGCGCAATGCTCTGTGACACTATCCTGTAATGAAGGGTGTTATATGAATTCAAGTTGTTGGGTTGCTGTTGAGATAAGCTTGTTAAATGACTAATTGAGGGAATGCCTTGTTCTCAGCACTCACTGAGGCCCAGTTTATTTAGGATGTCTTTGCCTTTTTTCTCAGGACATCAGCTGTAGTTACTGTATTTCTGCATGTTTGCAACTAACATGATGGGTGAAAAATTTGCTCAGATTGCTTAGTGCTCGCAGCCAAGTAACAACTGTGAAGGAGGGTCAACTTTCAGGAGATGGCAAAGATTACAAAGAATGTACAGCACAGAAACAGACCACTTGGCCCAAGCAGTCTGTGCCAGAGTTTTTACTGCACACAAGCCTTCACACATTCCTTACTCCTTCCCATACCCTTCTATTCGCCTCTCCATCATGTGAAGGTCTAGCTTCCTCTTGAATGCATCCATACTAATATATTTGATTATCGCTTCAGACAATGAATTCCACAATATCACTACCCTCTGTGTGAAGCAGTTCCTCCTAAATTCTCTGTTAGACCCGCTGGTTGCTATCTTATATTTGTGTCTCTCCAACCAGTGGAAACAACCTATTTGTGTTAACCTTATCCAGCCCTTTTATAATATTAATAACTTTCATTATGCATCTCTTCTCAAGCGAAAAACAGACCTAACCTATCCAGTGTATCCTGAAAGCAGTAACCTGCCAGCTCTGGTATCATCCTTGTAAACCTGTGTTGTACTTGTTCCATCACTGCTATATCATTCTTAGTGTGGAGACCAGAATTGGACACAATACTGCAAATGTAATCTAACCAAAGTTTTGTATAAATTCAACATCACCGCCTCACGATTATATTCTATCCCTCTGGATATAATGTGCAAGACCCTATTAGCCTTTTTATAGTGAAGTCTTCCTGCATTATACTGCAATCCCCTTCACTGTTTAGCATATCCCCAGTTTGGTGTCACCTGCAAATTTTGACAACAAACCTCCAATACCTGAATTCAAATCATTTATGTATATGGTGAACAGTAGTGGTCCCTGCATAACACCATTTACTATCTCTTGTCAGCCTGAGAAGATACCTTTAACTCCTACCCTTTGCTTTTGTTTTCCTAACTATTCTTTTTATCTATTCTGCTACCTCTCCCATGATTCCACATGTTTCCTTTAATGCTTTTAATGCCTTCCAAACAGAAAGTAAATTAATGCCATTGATGCAATGGATTTCAACGGTTAAAGTTACCAGGGATCCTCGTGATTGTATTGAATTAAATAAAGTTAGAAAAAATTAAAATTATTTAAAATTAAAAACTTCCATAAACAAGCAGTTATGACTTGATTTGCTGAACCTGTTCTTACCAGTGCAACAAATAAAAACAAATTTACATTTCTATAGCGACTTTCATGTCAGGAAGACTTTCCAAAGCTTGGAAGGGGTGGGGGCGGGGGAACAAAGGGATGGGGAAGTGGGAGAGGTGAGTGGCGGGTGGGGTGTGTGGAAATGTCCAAGAGTGCCATCAAAGAGGTCTTGAGGCAGACTTTAAAGGAGGAGAGGGAAAGGGCAAGACCAAGGGACCAGAAAGTGGGATCAGATACACTGAAAGGGCCAAAACTGACTTTAACTCCAAAGTCATCCTGGAGGCCAAAAACAACCCAAAGACACTGTTTTCCACTGTCCATCACCTCCTCTGTGCACCCCCTCAAACCCCTTCTATCCTCACATCAAACACATAATAATAATCCTTGCATTTGATATAGCGCTTTTCATGTCTTCTAGACATCTCAAAGTGCTTCACAGAATATGCTGGAAAGTGAATTGACTGTATATTTGTGGGCGATACTCAGCAGCCAATTGCGCACAGCAATGTCCCACAAACAGTCTTGGATTGAAAATGGCCAATTTATTATTGTTTTGTTTTTTGGAGGGATTATTATTAGGCATGTGGAGTAAGGAAACTTGCCCAAGGTTTCGCTCTGCCTGGAATTGAACCCAGGTGTCTTGCTTGCAAGGCGAGTGCTTTAACCACTGAACTATAGGACTCCACAGGACAGCTACAGAGTCTCTCTGCTGCGTTTGACACAGTCAACCTCGCCATCCTCCTCCATTGCCTCTCCCCCCTCATCCACCTTAGTGGGACCACACTCGCATGGTTCACGTCCTACTTAACCAACCGCCTCCACTTCATCTTGGCAAATAGTTTCTCCTGCGGCCCTTGCCCGGTCACCTGCGGGGTACACCAGGGCTCCATCCTGGCCCTCTTCTTTTCTTCATCTATAAGTTCCCTCTTGGCGATGTCATCCGCAGACACAGGGTAAACTTCCACATGTATGCGGATGACACACAAATCTACTTTCCCTCATCCAGCATCTACTCTAGGTCCGCCGGTTCTCTATCAGCCTGTCCGGCCAATATCAGGGCCTGGATGAGTGTAAACTTCCTGCAGCTGAACATGGACAAGATGGAAACCATACTCTTTGGCTCCCGTCAGCATCTTCATTCCTGTGGATCTGAACTCCTCAACCTCCCTGGACTCTCCCTCAGACTCACCGAACCAGTGCACAATCTAGGTATCTGGTTCGACCTCCAACTGCTCTTCCTTCCCTGCATCCGGTCCCTGACCAGGAATGCCTTCCTCCACCTCCGCCACATTGCCCACTTCCAACTGCACCTTACCCCAAATGCAGCCAAAACCCTCGTGCGTGCGTTTATCACCTCCTGCTTAGATTACTCAAACGCACTCCTCGCTGGTCTCCCCAGCTTCAATATTCAAAAGATCTAGCTCATTCAGAACTCTGCTGCCCACATACTTACTCGGACCAAACTCCGTATCCACATCTTACTAGTTCTGGCCAGGCTCCACTGGCTCCCCATCACCGACGGATTGACTTCAAGATCCTCATGCTCGCGTTCAAATCCATTCACTCCCTGGCACTTCCCTACCTCTCTGACCTCATCACTCCCCAATACACTACCCAGCACCCCTGCTCAACTGGCACAGGCCCCCTGCTCGTCCCTCGCACCCTCCGCCCCACTCTTGGGGGTCATGCTTTCAGCCACTACGTCCTGAAGCTCTGGAACACTCTCCCTCAAACCCTCCGCCTTGCCGCCTCTCTCCCCTTTTTCAAGTCCCACCTGAAAACTTTCCTTTCCAACCGTGCTTAGTCACTTCCCCCACCCCCCTCGGCTCGGAGTCAGGCTCCTCCATTGTTAAGCGCTCTGAGATGCTACTTTTGAGGCTTGTGCCCTCCGCTCCATCATCAGTAGACGTGCCTTCAGCCAACTATGTCTCAAAACTCTGAAACTCTCTCCCTCCCTCCCCACCTTCAAATGCAGCCTAAAGACCTTCCTTTTTGATCGTGCTTATGGTCACCTTCCTCCTCCACTGTTGTCAGACTCCGTCATTGTGAAGGGCGCTATATCAATGCAAATTGTTGTTGTTGTAGGTAAACAGGTGTGTAAGTTAGGAAACTTAGTTTTGCCCTGCCTGGGAATTGAACTTGCGTCCTCTTGCTTGCAAGGCGAGTGCTCTAACCGCTACTGGACTTCAACAGGATCCCACTGTGCAACTGATTAACTATTATAGATGCCTTTATTAGACTTTGGAAATGCTCTGTCTGCAATACACGGAATCTGTATTCACTTTGCTGGCTCAGTGAAGGTAGTTCCATTGTCAAAGATCCACCGTCAGTGGTAAATTGCCAAAGCAAATAAGTTGACATCACACTGGGTCGAGCAGCTGCAGCTCTCACGATTGCCCTGCACTATTATGGTGATGCCGGCTGCTGAAGACAGCGCTTCACTAAATAGAATCCCTGATGCAGTTCTCCACTATCTGTAGTGGCCTGTAAGTTCTGCAGTATAAGACTTTCAGTGACCTGGTAACAGAACAGGCAGGAAATAGGTTTTACATCATCCACATTTAGTCTAGCATTACGTATAATGCTATAAAAAACATGCTTTTTAAATTTGTTCTACATGTGTGTAATTTGCTCACAATGAACTTGCAGGAGCACTTAACTCTTAGCAAATACAAATTGCTCTCCAGGACCTCACTACAGTAGGCTAAGGTAAAACTGTAGTATCCATGCATTATCCACTGGCTTAAAGTATTCTGTCTTAACCTTTTTTATTCTAAACCGAGGATAAACCTAAGTTTGATATTTTCTACACTAGCTTAATGTTATAATGTTGCCCACTGCCCTTAATTGTCCACTGGAAGTAGAGTGAGTGCTCTTACAAACTGAAGTTTGAAACGAAAATGTTCACAGTAGTTTTCAAACTCTCAAACTTTATTATTGCACTTATCTTCAAACAATTTTAGGTTATTTTATGTCTTCATAATGTTAAACTGATAGAGAAAAATAATTAAATTGGCAAAAATTCCTGTTGTATTGCCTTGCTAATACATACAAAATAAATTAAGATGAATACTTTTGTGCACATTTCAGTTGCAGGCTGAGTGCCTCAGATGCTGTCAATAAATGTAACTGGGTTGACAGTGTAGTGCTTTCTTCGTGTTCCTTTTGGTCATGGTTCAATCCAGTGCTTGGAGATCCTTAAATGTACCAGACCTCCAAGAAGAATTCTGTGAACATTTCACCATGCTACTAAGATGAGTATCTTTCACCTTTGGCCACTAAATAATGTGACAACTTGCTTGCAATTCACAATCAAGTACCTCCCATTTGTTCAGCAATGAACAACATTGCTCTTAGTGCAGAGAGTTTTCAGCTCAGCTTTCTATATTCAAGGACACAGGCAGCCATCAGCCATGAGGAATAAATATTTAAATCCAGTTAAATTCACAATGATAACACTGAGTACAAGATTGCTTCAAGAAACATAATGCACTTTAAATTGTGTTTGTATAACTGAAGGTGTGAACTTTCATCCATAGTTCAATTTAAAGGCATATAACAATACAATTCAAAGTTAGTTTTCCAGTTCTTCCCGATTTCTTACTTTCATGCATTAATACACAGTATACGCACATAACAATGACATCTGATACATTAAAACAGGCGACTCTTTATGAGAGCAGAAGCATATTTGCATCAGGTTTGTTTTGCAAGACTGCATTCAAAGAGACACGTGCAGTACATTCTCATTAACAAGGTAGTAATGCAGAGCACAAGATATTTAAATAAATTTAT
Source organism: Callorhinchus milii (assembly GCF_018977255.1). NCBI lineage: Eukaryota > Metazoa > Chordata > Chondrichthyes > Chimaeriformes > Callorhinchidae > Callorhinchus > Callorhinchus milii. The sequence continues at coordinate 64,948,103 of NW_024704745.1, read as the reverse complement.
ACAATCCCAACTCTCAGACAGAGACACAGGCTGCAGTCAATTAGTGTGAGACATTTAATAAGAATGTATTACAGTATTAAACTCCACTATATTTTGTAGAAAATAATTTGATGTAAATGTTTGTTAAGTGTGATTTAAGCAGGTCCTTTAGTTGTCAGACACATCCTACTCGAAGTGTGGACTTCTGTTCGAAAATATTTGAGAATAATTATTTTTGGCTCATCTCCATGAGCCACGATCCTCATGGAGCTGCATGGGTGGATGAGAAACTACCTCCCAAGCTTCCACTAATGTTGATTTGTACCAGCTGTTAGCAAGTGTACAAGAGGACAAGTTGCTTACACCTTTCCTGACGATTTCCCTTCCTTTCTCCCTGGAACCCAGGAGACTGAGCGAATCAAAGCTCGGTTCTACCATACATGATCCAGGATGTTGATACACCAAAATAATTATTCTTCTGACCCAGTTGGAACAATTCACCATTAGAAATACTGTACACGATCACCGTAAATTTATACAGATTCAGATTGCTCTTCTGTGCAATGCCTTTAAGGCTGGTGGTGATGGTGGTGTGTGTGTGGGTGGGATGGCTGTGTAACAACCAGAATTGTACAGAGTACTCCTGAGGCCTATTCACTCATTTGGATTCAGAATAAACTTAATTATTTGATCAATTATAATTTGTACCACCGTGCAAACATGAAAATGGCTATTTTCCCTTTGTAAAAATGTACATTCTAATAAAGCTACAACCAACTTGTCTTTTTGGACAAAATTCCAAAGGTTCTATTGCAGAAAGTTATCAAATTCCACACTTTGACCTCACACTACTTTTTATTAAATTGGTCAAAGGTATTTTGTTAACAATCTGGAAGCATGAGGTGTTGAAGTTTTACAACTCAATAAATTGTGGTAGTGATATGGATTGCTAGTATCCAATCCCTGGTTTGTGCTGTGTTAAATCATATTATCATAGTTGGCAAAGACAGTGACATCTCCTCAAGTTAGAGGAAAAATGAGCAGTGACTTCTCCTGAAAAGTGCAAGTGTACAGACATCACATGTGAGGGCAAGCCTGGGCTTCTCTGTGACCCCTTCCTTTGGCCAAATAGCCTGCTGAGACTCACTGTGTAGGCTCACACATGCGCCTAGACATGAAGTAAGACCAATTCAGCAAGTTACTGCACTCTGATACCTTAGAAAGGTAAGGGAGGAGGAAAATTGAGAGTGGGAAACAAATACAGGTTAAATAAATAAAACCTCTGTGGACCAAATAGCAAATTATTACCTTTCATCATTCATTAACAAATTAATGTTAAGTGAAAACTTCAGGGTTGGTTGGGACGCCAGGGATCGCGGTATCTGTTAAACTGTATCACCTGACAGTGAAACTCTGTTAAAGCCTTGGGCATTGGTGAGACTTCCTCCCATTCAGACCTGCTACTATGGTACACCTGTACTTCATCAGTGATTTCATCGGGAGCATAATCCCCACCCAGAATATAAATCTTGTCTGCGATCCCAATGGCCCCTGCATTAAAACCAGCACATTCAAATGAGCCCTCACCCTTCCAAACACAGGTCTCAGGACAGAAACTATAGACCTTATAGGTAGAAAGATCACAAATGTACAAAGTGCAATTTACTGGAACAGCTTTCACTAGCGTGGCATGAAAGAAATGACCAAATTCTGCCACCAATACTGACCACTGATCAGAGGCCACATTGTACCTGAAGAAGCAATCCAATGATGGATTAAAGATATCGGCTATTTCCTCCTCAGAGCCCAGGACATATATAATATTGTCACATGCACTTGCTTCCGGGTAGTATATTCCTCTTGGCAAATGAGTAACTGATTTCCATTCTTTGGTAAGAGGGTTGTAGGATTCAACATCTAAAAGACTCAGGATATCCCGTGCCCCTGTGGTTTTCCCACCGATTACAAAAAGTTGATCCATTGCAGAGACAGCTGTGTGCATGGTTCGAGCATTTTTCATAGATAGGATGGATGTCAGGTTGTTTGTACTTGGGCAGTAGCTCCAGACATGGTCAGTAGCTTCGTGGTGCATTTCCGCAATGTGCAGTCGTATCGATCTACAGCAGCTGCCCTTGCATCCTCCAGTAATGAATATTTTTTCTCCAAAGGTAACCAGACTTGATCCAGGAAAATCAATAATGTTTGCAGTGGGCAGCTCCTTCCAGGTATCTCTTTCAATATTGTAGCAAAACGTATGCTTACTTAGGCCACTTTCTTCAGTTTTGTGGACGAAAATGTATTTTTCTGTTGTCGATGGTCTTGCATCAGGATAAAGCCCACTATATTCTTCAAGTTTATTGAGAACATCACAAATGGCCTCCAAGCATTCAGGACTGTTTGCCAGCAAGCTTTCAGATCTTTTCAAGTCCTCTAGAGTTTCTCTGGAAAGCTGATGTAATCTTACTAACTTAATCAAACATGGCAAATGTTTTTCTCTAGCCTCTATGTTGTACTGAGTCCATTGAAGAACAGCATTCAGAACAGTTTCCTCATCAGGGATGTTTAATTTGTCTGCTTCAAGACATTTTTCTACAATTTCAATGTTCATTTCCAAGAAATCGCTGGATTTTAATAGCAGAAAGAAGTGCTGCACTACAAACTGCAGAGAATAATCATATAAAGCGGTAGAACCATAACTCTCAGCCAGAGACAAAATCTGTAAGCAATTGGTGAGGTCAAGGGATTTAATAAGAAAATCACTGCAGGCTTTACCTAGCAGGGATACCTGAAGAAAGGACGACATCTGAAAGAACATTTCAACGTTGGTCTCAGATATCTCTGCAAACCCCGTGTAAGCAAAATCCAAAAATGCTCTCACCGCCTCTGGTGATAAATTTGTGATTTTTACACTTCCATCATCGCGTTCCTTCATGTGAACTTCAAACATGGCCCTGAATGGGAAACAGCGATGACAAAGGAATTTAAAAACATTTTACATAAGCTTTGCATTTTCAGCTTCTCTCACACAAATTTTTTTTTCCATTTATTGGAAAGTATATCAACATTTGGCACCAAAATACTAATTGTTGGCAGCAAGAATTTTTTATTCTGCATTTTGTACACATAATATAAAGTAACTGTACTGGGTGCTTATCCCAGTTAAGTTTATCGATACACAACTAACACAACTTATGCTACAATAAAAAATAATTAAAACATTTTTGTGAAGGAAAGAGCGGGGAGAGGGATTCATTGGGTTGCTCTTCTAAAAAGCCAGCAGAGGCATTAAAGTTTTTTTATTTTTTTTAAGATGATAAGACGCTATTTCAAATGCAAGGATTATTATTATTATATCTGCTTGCATTAGAGACAACAACTAGATTATAAAATATCTACATAAAAATAACATTAACATATTTTTGACCTATTGATGTGGATAAAGAGAATTTGTCAAAATTCCTGATTTTTCTTTCTTCATACTTAAGCACTGATATGTCAGGAATCTGTTTATTTATCTTTGCTATTAATTTGATTTTAAACAGACACAGAGGAAAAGCTTTTGCCACAAGTCATCAGTTCTTGGGTTGAGTACACTGATAGCTTTTCACTTTGTAATGCAAGTTCTGTTGGATTGATAATGCTCTCAGACAGCTGCAAGGATCTAAATAGGTTTCGGCATCTCCACCTGACTCCTAGTGGAAATGTATCCGTAAAACATGTCTACGATTCAGCATGGTGGGTCAGTACAGAGGACACAGATTCAAGATAATTGGCAAAAGAACCAGAGGGGGAGATAGCGAGAATTTTTTTTTACTCAGCGAGTTCTGAAATGCACTGCCTGAAAGGGTCATGGAAGGAAATTCATTACTAACTTTCAAAAGGGAACTGGATATATATTTGAAAAGGAAAAAATTGCAAGGCTTTGGAGAAAGAGCAGGGGAATGGGACTAATTGGATAGCTCTTTCAAAGAGCCTACACAGGTATGATATGCCTAATGGTCTCCTATGCTGTAAGATTCTATGATTCTATAATTTCTGTGAATTGCAAAAGCCCATTTGGATGACTGCTTTAAAAATGGAAACACTCACATTGGTGCATTAAAAGGAGTTCTCTCTTCAGGGTGGAATTCAAAACATGCTGTTGTAGCAGAATATAATGGAGATCTTATTATCTGTACTAATTGGAACTGGCCCCTTTGCGAATAAGCAGCCAGTGATGATGACGGGCATTACGCAAAATACGTTTTTATTCTTCCTATTTCTCCTCTTTTACTCTGGCTTTCTCTCTCTGACTCTCTGTGCTTTCTGTCTCTCTTTGAGTCTCTCTAATTTTCTATCTCTGTCTCTAATCTTAATTTGTATACAATACAAATTTATATACTATTGTTTGGATTTCACATTTTTTGGGCAATATAATGTGAAGCGTTGCTTCAATGAGATGGTCAAAGAGCACGGTCAAAAAGATGCATCGTATGACAGATATTGAATGGTCAAGAAGGGAGCGGTAGTATTATTTTACTACTGGCAAGAAAATCCTGTGGGTGTGTATATACAAAGTTGTGTGCATGTGGGTGAAGTTGCTAAACTCCTCAACCTCCCTGGGCTCTTCCTCAGACTCACCGAACCAGTGCGCAACGTAGGCGTCCGATTCGATCCCCAGCTGTCCTTCCTCCCCCATATCCGATCCCTGACCAGGACCGCTTTCTTCCATCTCCGCCACATTGCCCGCCTCCGACCATACCTTACCCCAAATGCAGCCGAAACCCTCGGGCTTGGATTACTCCAATGCACTCCTCGCCGGTCTCCCCACCTCCACCATACACAAGATCCAGCTCATTCAAAACTCTGCGACCTCCTCACTCCCCAAGCCACCATCCGGCGCCTCCGCTCGACTGGCACCGGCCTCCTGCTCGTCCCTCGTACCCTCCGCCCCACCATCAGAGGTCGTGCTTTCAGCCACTACGCCCCAAAACTCTGGAACACTCTTCCTCAATCCCTCCGCCTTGCCCCCTCTCTCCCCTTTCTCAAGTCCACCTGAAAACTTTCCTCTTCGACCGTTCTTACGGCCACCTCCCCTCCTCGGAATCAGGCTCCACCACTGTTAAACGCTCTGAGACGCAACCCTGCGCGAGGGCGCTATATAAATTTGAGTTGTTGTTGTTGCTAGTTTAGTCAGGTTTAGAGCATCTCTCAGCCACCTTGTGCGCAACTTCACATATGTATACAACAATATTGTTTTGCTGGTATCTCAATAATCTGCAGAAAAATGGACATGTGTAAACAGCGTTCTACTATGAAAATAGCTATACCTGACCTGGGAATACTTGATTCAGATACTGGGTGAGAGAGGTGAACATGCTCAATAAGCAGAAGTACTCAACAAATGATTCTGTTTTAGAAATTGTTCTTGTTTCCTGTAATAAATCAGCTGGCAATTCAAATAAAGTAGGAAATATCATTATTGTTTAGGTTAAAGTTCAATGCCTGAACTCTACTACTTTTCCTGGCAACCTGTTCCAATCTTTGATTACCCTCTGTATAAGAAAAACTTCTTGGTATCCCTGTCCTGAAGTTGCCTTTTACAACTCTAAACATGTGTCCTCTTGTTTTACTGTCATGATACATCTAAAAATATTGATCTGGATTTAAGAATATAAAATTTACTTTTTCAATCCCATTTAAAATGTTGTACACCTTTATGAGGTCTCCTCTGAGTCATCCTCTCTTAAGACTGAGGAGCCCTAACTTGTCTTGTTGTTGCTCATGGGTCTATTCAAAACATACTTTCAATTGACTGCAAGATATACTACATTAACGTTTTGTTTAGTCAATGAATTTGGAGTGCAAACCTCATATAATAATAATAATCCTTGCATTTGATATAGCACTTTTCATGTATTCTAAATATCTCAAAGCGCTTCACAGAACATACTGTAAATATAAAGTAAAAGTAACATTTTAAATTTAAGAATATGATTCTTTGACTTCTACCTGACCACTACCTTCTACACGAAGATGAAATTCTGTGCAGTGATCAGTTATAACCATTCTATTAAAATGCAAATGATATGTATTTTTCAAGCCCTTCAGGGATTTAAAGGACATAGACTGACAGCAGCTGACTGCTATCATTCTTGACCAGTTGTGACAAGAGGTGCAACATTGTGCAGAGGCAAGATGTCCAACTGACAGCAGGAAATTAAAAAACAGCAGGGAATTAAAACAGTGTCAATTCAGGTTGCATTAACTACAACAATATGACACTGGTAGAGGTCAGAGATTTCAGCGAAATCTCATTACCATTTTTCTAATAAATAAATAAGCCTTACATTTGATATTAGGCCTTTCATGTGGAGGTGGATATCAAAGAGCTTCACCGGATTTTAGTGTAAAGTGTTGTGATTGCGCATTTTATTATTGTTCCAGAACAGCCATTATGTGAATGACCAATTTTATCTGAGAGATTGTTGGCCAGGTGGAGTTAGAACAGGTGGAATTTTGGGTACAAAGGCTAGAAGACTATGAAAGGAAGAATATGATGGCATAAATATTCTCACAATAAAACAAAGGAATAACAACTCTAAACATGTGCCCTCTTGTTCTACTGTCATGGTATATCTAAAAATATTGAGCTGGATTTATGAACATAAGATTTACTTTTTGAATCCCATTTAAAACGTTGTACACCTCTGTGAGGTCTTCTCTGAGTTATTCTCTCTCAAGACTGAGGAGGGTCTGTGGCATGGAGTGGTGGGAGGTAGGTTGTACCCACGACGTCCCACACAGTTCCAATTCGGGAAGATACAGAGGCCAGCAGATTTTCCACAGGGTAGAGGGTGAATAAGTCAAGGACAAACCACCCCTAGCAAACTCTCATGCACCTCCCAGTGGCTAACTGAAAAGTGGGATGGGCAAAAGCCAGAATTAGTTGTTTGCTAGTCCTTTCAGCCAAAGGAAGGTAGGGCGAAAAAAACTAAATCTTTGAACACTAGAATAATCGAATACTTAACATGCTATCACAATATCAGCTATGTCCATCTTCATAGTCCTGCCCATTATCTTACATGTACTCAGCCACAGTTGAACATTTTGATGACTTACTGACCAGATGAGCAGAACCATCACTAACTAACTTTTAGAAACAACTTTTAGAATCATAACTAGGAAGAACTTTAATGGTATTGGTGATTGCTGGTCTGCTTCTTTCCTCACCCAGCCCTGCATTCTGGCCCCACAATATTTTTTCTTAAATATCACTAGAACACTGCATTTGTTATGAAAAAAAATCCCCAAGTTGAATGCTACGGAACATGAATTCGGTTTACCTGAAAAAGTCACTGCATGCAGCCAGAATACATCGATGACATGGAAACGTCTCCCCTTTGACAAATATAGTGAAGTCAAAGAATGCATTTTGCTCCCGGAAGCTCTGTAGCACATTTAAAACCTGTTTGCCATGGACTTCAGCCACCAGAGAGACTGTCCTCCTCTCAGCTACTCCATTGAAAACAGCCTTGGAAACTGAATTCATGATTGATGTGGTTAACAGCTTGATCTGTGAAAGAGAAACATTTTTATCATAAACCCTTTCAATCAGTACATCTGATTTCGTCCCTCCAATGTTAATAGTATCCCTGATCAGATTTTGGATTCTTTAATGAAAATATTTATTTTATTAAAAATGTAATTTATCATGAAAATATATTTTTTATGTTTGGGTGTGCATTATAATCAGGGGAAATTGGAGATCGGGAACCATGAATTCTTTGATTTGGAACAAGAACAGAAATTCTTCATATTTGTGATCAATCTTTAGGCTATTTGTGTCATTCACCATTTTCTGACTTTTCGGCAACAGAACATACATACATAAGATTGTTGCCTCCTGTCACAAGTAGATATTTTGAAACAAAGTACTTGAAGTCATGATAACCTTAAAACACTCCAACATAAAGTAGTAGTTCTCACCCTAGTATCTTACTGCATTATTGAATCATAGACTTTTATGCACAGAAACATTCGTCTCACCAATTCTGTTTTTTTTCCCTCAGATGAGCCATCTAATCTAATCCCATTCCTTTGATTACTCCATACCCTTTATTAATCCTTTTCAAGTATCTAACTTTCAAAGAATCAATGCAGGCAAGACAGACCAAGTAACTTCTGTAAATGTATATGATTCTATTATTTTCTTTCAAATGAATCTATGGACTTCGCATCAGATGTCTCACCAGTTCTGACCAGGCTCTACTGGCTCCCATCACCGAACGGATCGTCTTCAAGACCTCACATTCGTGTTCAAATCCATTCACTCCCTGGCACTTCCCTACCTCTCCGACCTCATCGTTCCCCAATCCACCACCCGACAACCCTACTCGACAAGTACTGGCCTCCTGCTCCTCCCTCACATCCTCCACCCCACTATCAGAGGTCCCACTTTCAGCCACTACCCCCCAACACTCTGGAACACTCTCTCTCAATCCCTCTGCCTTGCCGCCTCTCTCCCCTTTTTCAAGTCCAGCCTGAAAACTTTTCTCTTTCCTCCCCCTCCCCCCAGCTTGGAGCCAGGCTCCGTTACTGTTAAGCGCTCTGAGACGCTACCCTGCATGGATAGCGCTGTACAAGTGCAAGTTATAATAATCCACACGCCTAATAATAATCCCTCCAAAAAAACCAAAAAACAATAATAAAAAAAATTGGTCATTTTCAATCTACGACTGTTTGTGGGACATTGCTGTGCGCAATTGGCTGCCGCGTTCGCCCACAAATATACAGTCAATTCACTTTACAGTGTGTTCTGTGAAGCGCTTTGGGACGTCCTCCCGACGTGAAAAGCGCTATATCAAATGCAAGGATTATTATTATTATTATTAAGTTGTTGTTGATGTAGTTTGTGGCAGAGGATGACATTCTTCACCCACTCTTTGTGTAAAGCAAGTTTTTTTTTAATTGTCTCTTTCATTTGGATGAAACCTTGAAACAAGGATGTGTTCATAGGAAGGTAAAGATTCCATGATACTGTTTGAAAAGAGCAGTTTCTAGATAAATAGGTTGGCTGTTGTGAGACATTGCCTTGCACAAATTGGTTACCGGGTTTATCTACAATGGTCATTACATTTGACAGAAATTACCGATGCTCGACGTTATGGATGCTATATCAAATGTAATTATTATATTATCAGACTGTGACTAAAACAATCCACTAAAATGCAGCAATTAAATCTGAAGTATTTGGAGGGATTGGAGAAACAGTAGCCTTAACCTTAAGGTTCATGGTGAGAATACAACAACTTGCATTTATATAGTGCCCATTATATAGCACTTTGCAGGGTTAGCGCAAGGAATGGGGCAAACTGCTCAGCCTGAGTGGAGGCTCTTAGTCAGGAAGCCTAATGTTGGCGATTCGCCCACAAAATACAGTCAGTCCACTTTACAGTATATTCTGTGAAGCGCTTTGAGACGTCTCAACGACGTGATACGGTGCTATAGAAAATGCAAGGATTAATATAATGTCATGGGTGAAGGGAGGGGGAAGGCTTGAACCCAGGAGGTTTGAGAACGCCTTCTCTGAACGCTTGACTCTGACAGGAGAGGTAAGACTCCCAGTCCTTGTATTTAAACCCGGCTACAGCATAATAAGCAGAAATAATCCTTCCATTTGATCTGGCGCCTTATCGGATTGTCGAGACGCCTCAAAAGCGCTTCACGGAAACTACTGCAAAGTGAATCAATCGACTGAATATTTTGCGGGAGAAACGCGGCAGCCAACTAATTGCGCCCGGCAGCGGCCCGCGATCGACAGTCGTGGACTGAAGTGACCAAACTACTAATAGTATGACAGAGAAGCAGAATTATCCTGGCGGCGGTGGCGGCGGCGGCGGTGGCGGCGGTGGCGGTGGCGGCGGTGGCGGCGGTGGTGGCGGCGGCGGCTCCCTCGGTGTCTTGCGTGGCTACATTTCTGCTCTCATTTACTTTGGTTTGGGAATCGAGGCCCAGCAGTCAGCCTCCACCCCCCACCACACCCCCGCCCTCCCCCCCCCCCGGGTGTGGGTTGGCCCCTATAAAGCCCCTTTAACACATCTCCACCTCCCCACAGAGGTGCGGCTGCTCTCGCTCTCACTCCCTGTCTGTCTGTGCTGAGGTGAGGGAGACAGAGAGAGACGGAGACAAGAGAGACAGAGTGGGGGGTGTCCAATGATGGCGGAGGACGACAACAACAACAACGACAACGACATGCTGATGAAGCCGCGGCGCTGTATACTCACTGCCCGGAGTCAGCGCCTGAGCTGCGCCACTGCCATGGCGACCGCACCGGAAATACGTAACCCGCCGCCGGAAGTGACCTAATCTGGTCTGGCCGCCATCTTGCTGACTGGAGGTGTGGCGACGCCCCCCCCCCTCCTCTCACTGTGATAGGGGAGGGCTGCGGCAACACAAGGCAATGGCTGAGGGGGACACTTACTTGGTTCAATTTTTTTTTGTGGGGGTTGGGGGGGGGGTGGGGGGGCTGAGGGGTTAAAGGGCAAACGTATCAATCTGAAATAACAACCCAGGGATGGCTGGTCAGCTGCACCTCTGTGGACGGCAATGGCACAGGATGGCGTCGGTTGAAGGAGGAGGATCAGCCCGTTTGATCCCATTGATCCGGCCTCACCGACCCGCCCGCCCGCCCGCCCGCCATCTTCCCAAAGCAGCATCGAACCAGGAATGACTCCAGCGTCCTGACCTCGACCGCCTGACGCGGTCGCTCGTTACCCTCTGGCTAAGGAAATACTTCCTGGTGCCCGTCCAGAACTTACGCTTCAAACCGCAGTACATGTGCCCTGATGTTCTGCTGTCATTGTGTTGAAAGTGTGGTTATGGATTGACTTTATCAAACCCATTTGAAGTTTTATAGTCCTCTATAAGGTGCGCCCCTCCCACCCCACCATCTTTCAGGACTGAGGAACCTTAGCTTGTCTAATCACTGTCTCTAGGGTCCGGATCATCCCTTTTGTTGTGACTAGGAGTGTGTGCACTGCCTTAGACGCAGCCGATCAGAACACTATACAGATTGAATATAACTTTTGGGCATCTGAACTCAACAGATTTGACAATCTTAAAAAAAGCCGAACTTATTTCCAGGGCAAAGTAATCAAGACTCACTGCAAAGTAGGTGCAGAAGCATTTATTTAAATGATTCCAGTAAATAAAATGTGTTAAATAAAACAATACACGTTTTCACCATTTAATAATGTTCATTGTGTTAAGATTTTTTAAAAAAAACACAAGTGTAACACATTGCAACACAACTATGCAGTACTTCTTCACTCCAAGACCGCTCATCTAAATCATGTACATTTCAGGACACATTCTAGCCTAATACTGCAATTATTTAAAATTGATACTGTAGCTTACACTTTGCTTTTCTTTATACACAAATTGTTTTTTCTCTTGTCATTAATACTTATTGCAAATTAGTAAACAGATCAATTTAGTTATTCCACTGCACACTAAACCAGTAACCCAGTCAAATAGCCATCAAAATAGCTTTACATTTATTAGATTAAACTATCTGGTGCATGACTAACTCAATTAGATCTGATACTTCGTAGGTGGGAACTTAAAATCCCTATTTACTTGATGCAGTTTGAACATTTATATTCCATTGAACTATTAAACTCATTTTTATTTCCACCTAATTCCACTGCTGCTTGTCTTATATAATAATAATAATCCTTGCATTTGATATAGCGCTTTTCACGTCAGGAGGACGTCCCAAAGCGCTTCACAGAACACACTGTAAAGTAAATTGACTGTATATTTGTGGGCGAACGCGGCAGCCAATTGCGCACAGCAATGTCCCACAAACAGTCGTAGATTGAAAATGACCAATTTAATTATTGTTTTGGGTTTTTTGGAGGGATTATTATTAGGCGTGTGGAGTAAGGAAACTTGCCCAAGGTTTCGCCCTGCCTGGAATTGAACTCAGATCTCTCACTTGCAAAGCGAGTGCTCTAACCACTGAGCTACAGGACTCCACATGAATTTTGAATTTTGGGGGCAGGGGTGGGGGCGAGGGAGACAAGGAATAGGGAAGGCATCACTATGTAAATATTCCAGTTATTAAGGAAGCTTGTCTGTGAGCCTAGTCTAAAGGCTTCATCACTAAAAATACAAATTGTATTTTTCAACCATATTAAGCCCATAACTGCTATACACTACAAACTGCTGAGATTATTCAAAATAAAATATTCATGCATTTTATTGATTCCTATAAGGTAATTGGGAGAGGGTGCAAAATAATAATAACCCTTGCATTTGATATAGCGCCTTATCACATCATTGAGACGTCTTAAAGCTTGTCACATGATACACTGCAAAGTGGATAGACTGTGTATTTTGTGGACAACGCATGGCAGTCAGTTGCACACAAAAATTGTCACACAAACAGCCATGGAGTGAGTGAACAATTTTATTTGGGGGATTGTTGGCCAGGACACCAATTACATCAAAAAATGATATTGCACTTTTTAAAACAAAACTAGCAATATACAACAACAACAAATACATTTGTACAGCGCTTTTAACGTCCAAGGCGCTGGATAATCAGTGTTTCGGACCCGAGCTGGGGGTCGGGATAGGGGAGGGTGGAGAGCAAGGTGGGGGTGATTGAAGGCATAGTCGAAGAGGAAGGTCTTGAGATGTGTCTTGAAAGAGGCAAAGGGTGGGGGGGTTGAGGTGGTAGGACTGCGGGATGGAGTTCCAGAGGATGGGGGCAAAGTGGCTGAAGGCCCACTCACCAATGGTGGGGTGGGCGAGGCAGGGGACATGAAGTAGGCCGCAGCCCGCTGAGCGGAGGGAGCGAGCAGTTTGGTAGGGGATTAGGAGGTTGCAGAGGTACAGGGCAGCAAGGCCATGGAGAGCCACTCTGTAGGAATGCACAGAATTGTGTAATCGGAAGAAACGGATAGATTTCTAAACTGCAGTCAAATCATCATATAAAGAACCTTCAAAGATTTTTGGTATACAGTGACCAAAAAGGTTTTATTATTTGAAGGCTTCAATAGGAATAAAAATGTCCAAACTTCAAAATAATTGTTGCACTTATTGCTGCACAAGTAAATATGTAGGAAATAGTACAGCAATTATATCTTCCTAATTTTTTTTACATGAACTAGTCACATTTTAATTTTCCAAACTTCTCTTCTATTCAATCTTTTGACAGTTTGATTCTTTCTCAAGTCATTCCTTAGTTTTCAATACAACTGGTATTAAACACAAATAGACAGGGTTTGAATCCAAACAGGCAAACTGGGTTGAAAATGCATATCAATGAAAGCTCACTTGAACAGCCTATCTCTTATATGCTTTCTACAACAATATCTTTCACATAGCTAGACATCTCAAAAGCAGTTTTCAAGGGATAAAGTGGGAGTCTGCAGGATTGAGAGACGGGGGTGGGGGGATAACCAAAGGAGTAGTCACAAGTGCAAGGCCCAAGGGATTTAGGGAGAAAGCTCCACAGAGCGAGGCAAAGTGGCTGAAGATTCACCCACTCATAATGTGGCAAAGGAAGTGGAAAATATGGAAAGAGGCAGTGTTGGTGGGAGGATGCGGGCAGGATCACCAGGGATCACTAGATGGGATGGACAAAGGTAGAGGCTTTTGATGGTTAGAATCGGGGGTAGGGGGGAGAGAGAGAGATGGAAGATGGGTGATGTAGGCCAGGACCTGATTAGATACTTAAAAGATAACTGAAGGTTGAACTAAACACCACAATTGTGCTCTGGCTTCAAGAACTGCAGTGAGTACCCATGTGTATTGCCATAAATATAATACTGATCTGGTGCATTGTTATAAAAGGTAATTTCTACATGTGACAGGAATAAGCCAGCTAAGTAATCACTGAAATGCTTATAAGGAATGGAATTTACATTCACTTAATGTAACACGCCAGGTTTTGTTCAGAATAGCTAACAGTCAGTTCATGTAATTTTTAAACATTTTCAGCAATCTGAAATTTGATACAAGATTATATTAGTAATATTAGCAACTTCCCTCTAACTGGGAAAAGATTGTCAATAATTTTCAATTATGGATAAGACATGATCTTTTATCTATGCCTTTTATCATCTTTTATAACAGTACAATGTCTAGTTTTCTGTGCATTAACTTAAACCATTTTCTGTGTTTAAGATTTAAGCATATACATTTAGACTAATCCACATTTGCACATCTATTAAAAAAGCAATAAGTGTGAATACATTTCCAACAAGTCAGACATCGAAATATAATTGAAAATGTTGTATATTCAACATTCATTACTAGTGGTAAATTTAACAAACCAGCAAAATATGCTTTATAATAGTAGAGAAGACACAGATTTAAACCTAGATAAGTAAAAGAAACACATGCAAAAGTGCTGAAATTCAGTTACTATAGATCAATTAATGGGATTTAAAAACATTTTTTTCAAAGAACATAATACTTTAGCTCTTACCAACATTCTTCAGGACACTTTTTAAAATCATTGAATTTTAGAATTGTGTCAAAGTTTTGGAATAAAATCTGGAGGATTTTATAACATTAATCCTATTGAACAGATTGTATCCTATTACAGTAGGTGTAGATTCAATGTTTTGCTTAGTTGGAGAAATTATGTATGCTATTCTCAGACATTAGATTGAGAATATGATATTTCATTTTAATCAATATATTTTGAACATTTTTGTATTTTGATCAACTAGGATAATAATAATCCTTGCATTTTATATATTGCTTTTCACGTCTTCTAGACGTCTCAAAGCGCTTCACAGAATATACTGTAGTGAATTGACTGTATATTTGTGGGCAAAACGCGGCAGCCAGTTGCACACAGCAGTATCCCACAAACAGTCGTGGATTGAAGTGACCAATTTTATTATTTTTTTTATTATTGTTTTTTTTCTTGAGGATGTCGGGAAGAGGCGAGTATAGATAAGAACAGTGAGAACTCTAAGCAAAATCAGTAATATACAGTCTGTGTTGAAAATTTGGGAATTTGAAAGAACACTGCTAATGAAAAAATGTTTGGCAAATCTTTGATTGGGGAGGAGGAAGAGTTATAGATTTTTGCTATGAAATCATGAGTGTGTTACATCATGATGCATTTCAATATTATTTGTTACTCCACCAATTTGACAAATACTTTTTCGTAGAAGCAACAACTATTTATGAAACATTGCACAGTATAATCTTCAGATAACTTTTTAAAATATTGTAGTCAAAGTGGAAAATAACCATTCTGGAAATGGATTTTGAAATCCATTTTGAAACCAGAAATCACCGCAGTAGAATTACATACATATAATTACATAGAACATAAGAGCACAGAAACAGGCCATTCGGCCCAACGGGTCTATACCGGTGTTTATGCTCTACATGAACCTCCTCCTGCCCTCCCTCAACTAACCCTATCATCAAAATCTTCTATTCCTTTCTCCCTCATGCACTTATCTAGCTTCCCCTTAAATGCATCTATACTATTCGCTTCAACTACTCCTTGTGGTGGCAAGTTCCACATTCCCACCACTCTCTGGGTAAAGAAGTTTCTTCTGACTTCCCTATTTGATTTATTGGTGACTATTTTATATTTATGACCTCTGATTTTGGTCTCCCCCACAAGTGAAAACATCTTCTCTATGTCTACCCTATCAAAACCTTTCAGAATTTTAAAGCCCTCTATTAGGTCAACAACAACTTGCACTTATATAGCACCCTCTATATACACACAGGGTAGCGTCTCAGATCGCTTAAAGTGAAGGGTGAAGGTCACCCCTCACTTTTTTCAAGAGGCCAAGCTTGTTCATCCTTTCCTGATAGGTATAAGCTCGCAGTTCCAGTATCATCCTTGTAAATCTCCTTTGCACCTTCTCCAGTGCCTCTATATCCTTTCTATAATATGGGGACCAGAACTGTACACTACTCCAAATGTGGTCTAAACAAGGTTCGATACAAGTTTGGCATAACTTCCCTGCTTTTCATTTCTATCCTTCTAGAAATGAACCCCAATGCCTCATTTGCTTTTTTTTATGGCCTTATTAACCTGCGTCACTACTTGGAGCACTTTGTGTATCTGTACCCTTAGATCCCTTTGCTCCCCTACCCCAATTTAGATTCTTATTTTCCAGGCAGTATGTGATCTAATTCCTCCTACCAAAATGTACCACCTCACACATCTATATTGTAATTAATTTGCCAATTAAATGCCCACTAAGCAAGTTTAGATGTTTTTCTATTATCTCTTTCAGTAAGGATTCCATTATCTTTCCTACCACCAATGATAAGTCTGAAAGGTCTATAGTTCCCTGGGCTTGTTCTATCTCCCATTTTAAATATAGGTATAACATTAGCTATCCTCCAGTCCTCTGGCACTACCCCCATTTCTAATGAATTATATATATGTGTATGTATGTAATAGTGCTTCTGCTATCTCTTCCCTAGACTTTTTTAATATATGCAAATGCAATCCATCCAGAAGGTGTTTTATCCTGCCTGAGTTTGGTTAGTTTATCGATTATCTCCCCCCTTTTATCTTAAATGTATTTATATAATTTTTGATCTCTTCTTCTATGTCATGTCCACCTGATCAGTCTCCCTGATAAATACTGAGTAATTATTCAATATTTCTGCCATTTTGCTGTCGCTGCCTGTGAGCTTATCTTGTCCATCCCTTAGTGGCCATATTCCTATTTTGATTTTTCCTTTTATTTGTCTGTAGAATATTTTACTATTTCTTTTTATATTCCTTGATAATTTAAAAGTTCCTCTTTGCCTTCCTAATTGTTTTTTTGACTTCATTCCTAACCTCCTCGTATTCTTTTTTGTCACGCTCTCCCTTGTTGTTTATGTACTTAGTGAATGCCTCTTTCCTCAGTCTCAACTTTTCCCTAAGTTTGGTGTAACGCTGGGGTGAATACTTATTACATCTTACACCACCCTTCCAACACACCTCACACAGAAACTTAAGAGGATTGCATTTTACTGCAACAATGCCATACTTTAGTTCCAATGCCTTTTGCGCCTTCACTTATAAATAAAACTTTTATATTAAAGTCAACTCTCAAGCAGCTTTTGTGGTGAGAACACAAATTCACTGGATAAATACATGACTGAAGTTGAAGAAACTATTTGCTAGTGAACTTTTCTTCTAAATGTTCTATCCAATTAATCCCTGTTTAAACTCAAATTACAGAAGTTATGTAATACTTTCACCAAAATTATACTTTAAAATGTAACATGGTTTAATCCCATAAAATGACCTATATGTACACTTGTGTAAATTCTTCTGATCAGAATACACCATACATTCTTCAGTAAAAAGTAATGCCTTTAAGTTTGGACAGATCATGATAAAACTCAAACTAAGGTGTTTTATGGAACTATAGACAACTTGATATCACAACGGTGCAAAGCACACCAAACAAAGTGTAGCTTATCAGTGCTGATGTATGGAAATAAAACAGAAATGTATTTTCAAATGATTAGAATACAACACTGCATGCTGCCAAAACAAGAGCACATATCCATGGAGAAAATGTTCACGATCAAAGTGAATGTACACCATGGCAGTTCTTTGCATTGCAGCAAAAGGAAAACAATTGTACTTAAATAAACAAAACATAACATGCATACAGTCACTATGGTCATTAAATATGCTGGTTGTGATCAAGGCTGTGATTTAACTCGTTTTTTGTTAAAATATCAGTTCACAAATGTATACACACACACACATATACAGGTGAGGCAGTGATGTGACTGATGGCATGATGAAAGTCTAGAGATTCATTAAACTCTCAGAAGCTGCAAAATGAGGGCACAGGGTCATGTCTGGGTTCTGAAGCTGCTTTACAATCCGTTTGTGAAACTTTTCTCGAACACGATTGAACTCCATGATGTCAAAGGGATCCTCTTCAATCCAGAATTCGTGAAACTCATGCATCAAATAGCCTGCATAAAGTACAGTACAAGATAAACATTTAACATTTCTTCCTCTGGTAGGAAAAAAATATGTGAAGATCAACACAGAGCACTGTAATATTACCTAATACTGACATGTAATGGAGCCTATATCTAAAGATGATGTAAGGCAGAAGGAATGGTGCAAAGATTTTAATGTAGATAATTGCAAAGTAATGCATATTAGAAGAAATCAAAGCAAATAGGTAGATAACGAAAGACATGTCTATTAGAAGGAGTGAAGACTATCAGTCAATGAAGGTTTCAAGTCAATTTGCAGCTGTTACCAACAAAGCTAATCAAATAGTAGATTGCATATCAAGGTATTGCACAATGTCAAACAAATTATAAAAGACGGAAGCCGCAGGGTTGAACAGTGGAGATGTGGAATGTTTCTATATGGTTGCTTTTTGTGAGAGTATTCTCCCAGGCAATAGAATGAATTATGAAAGGACAGATTTTCTGTGGACCAGCAGGTCCGATTGCCAATTAGCCTTTCATAATTTTATCGATTCTTGTGTTTTCATGCAAGGTATCTTCTTGGTCAGTACCTTTTTCTTCCTCTCCATCTCCAAATTTCTGAGTGAAACTTATTCATATTGCTCTTGTGTTTTGTAATTTCACATATAAAATACTATGATTGATATAGTATTTTTTTTAGTCCAGGGTTGTTCGGAATTCCATCAGTTGTGCTTTGGAAATATTTCCTGCTGGACTGGAGCACGATAAACAGGGGGAGAGGTGTTGGGCAGCTGAGAGTCTGACACATGGAAACTCATTGCCGTACTTAATAGTATCCAAACCAGACTGAGTTATAATCAGCCTTGCATTTGATGTAGCATCTTATAATTTTGCCAAAATGACTCAAATACTTAAATTTAATTAAACTTTGTAGCTGGTTTGCTGCCTTTATAACATCAGGCACTGGATTCCTTTTAAAAATTGGCATGCTAAAATATGAACATAATTCATCTTTCGGACTTTGTGTCCATAAACACCTTGTCCTTGGACATTACTGTTTGATGTCATCAACTCAGAAATGTTTAGTGCAATTCTGTTGAAATGCGATGAGAGGGTTTCTCTCAATTTAATTGTTTTTCATCCCTTTTTTTTTGGAGGGGGGCAGTGGGGGAGAATGTCAAGGTTTCTGTTGATGTACCTTTGTTTCCATTCTTTTCACTGCTCTCCCTGTACTGAGCACCATCCCTAGAAGTGCTTTACCACTTCTCACTGTGGAAATGTTCAGCATGTGGTGGATCAAGGGCACAAATGTGGCCCTAAGTGGCCCAAATCTTTGGCTGTAGCATATTACGCTGCCCTGCCTCAAGTCTTCTATTCAGAAATGGATATGCTAGTTTTATACATAGCGGATGAGAGTACAAAAGTAAAGCATTAATACTAAGCTTGCACAAATCATTAGTTAGGCTGCAACTGGAGTACTGTGTTCAATTTTGGGCTCACTTCAGGATAGGGCAAGGGCACTGGGATTGAAAGAACAGCTTGCCTAATACGAATTATGTTCATGTTTCAGCATGCCAATTTTTGAAAAGAATCTCGTGCCTGATAATGTTATAAAGGCAACAAACCAGCCACAAAATTCAGTTAAATTGAAGAATTTTGAGTCATTTGATAGGTCAGGATATATTTGTAAGTCAGGGTATTAAGTGATATGGGCAAGTGCAGGTAATTGCACTTGAGATACAGATCAGCCATGATCTTATGATAGAGTGGTGGAACAGGCTCGAGGGGCTGAATGCCCTACTCCTGTTTCTGGGACAGCCGGTACAGATTCAATAGGCCAAATTTCTTTTGTGCTGTAAATGATTTAAAAACATTTTATACCATAGGTGGTCTATGATCGTCATATTCTCAGTCAACATTAAAACTACAAGATGGAAAAACATTTTTAACGT
The DNA here is from genome assembly GCF_018977255.1 of Callorhinchus milii. NCBI lineage: Eukaryota > Metazoa > Chordata > Chondrichthyes > Chimaeriformes > Callorhinchidae > Callorhinchus > Callorhinchus milii. The sequence continues at coordinate 64,928,232 of NW_024704745.1, read as the reverse complement.
GTATACATCATTGGCAATAGTTCGGCCACAAAAAACAGTTACAGCACCTCACAGTGAAGCGCTTTGTGTCATCCTCCTGCCATGAAAGGCACTAAACCAAATGCAAGGATTATTATAATTATTATTAATCAAATATCTCCACTCCACCTCTCATTGATAGGCGTCATTTCTTCTCTTTTGGAAGAAAACTAGGCAATGGAATTCTGCTCTACATATCACAGATAACCTTTTATTTGTACGAAACAGACAAACTCTCTGAGGATGACAATAACTGAGTGTTCAACTTCCATCAAGTATCTGAATGGCAAAACATAACTGGAGAAGATGTACAAGTTTTACACTCACATTGATGGATACTAAAACAATTATGCTGAATTAACTGCACTTCAAAATTAGAACACATCCCAAACAATTCTCAGGATAACTTACAGAACGTCTTCTGGAAATGAAAAAGTAATGGTGCTTCTGGGGCAATATTATACAGATGGGTTTTCATCGCTCCACTCACAAGCAGAGTGTATGCAAGGTCAGTAATATTAATCCCCACGATAGCAAAGGAAAACCTAAAAGAGGGAATAAAGAATAAAGTGTACGGATATTCATTGGTTAATGTTCTTATATGTTTAATAACATAATGAAATCAAAGTATTTCAGTACCGCAATGGGTTTTTAGTCTATAATTCCCTTCACTTCTTTTGGTGTGAAATGGAGATGAAACACTAACCCCCCCCACTCCCCCCAAATAAACACGAGATGTCATGTCATTGCTGAAATCAGGCAACTTCCTACGATCAGGTATAGGATAGCACTAGCCTGGGAGCAGATTGTTTTCTTGTTGATCAACATCCTTTTAGACCTTTTTATGCCACTCTGAAGCAGCTGCTTGGAGGTGGACAAGAGCAGTCCAGCCTATCTCTATATTTATGTACCAGAGGGTAGAGAGCAAGACACATCTTTAAAAGGATTGTACGTGTAGTCCAGGTCTGAAACCTGCAACTTTTTCTCCCTTGAGACAATGTTCTCTGAAGTAACCTTAATTAAGTATCAGCAGTGTGTGGAACACTATTCTGTTTGTTTTTGTGGTAAATCCAATCCCAAAACTGAGTTGATGAAAAACTCACCCAATTGCTTTATCGAACCTTTTCTTTTCCCATTCTTTTGTATTCATCTTGCTGTGAAAACAAAGAAAACCGTATTAATTAACTCGTATCAGAAAATGATTTTCCAAGTTTGAGGTCAGTCACGCCATTAAAAAACAATCTGTGATGTATTTAGTATTGCTGAACAGATGAGGAAGTTTTAATATGGCCTAGACACTTTTAAACTGATCATATCCAGAAACATTTCATAGGCCATGCCTGTAATGCATGTACTATTCAAAAAGTAAAAATAGTTCCTTATTTTTGTTTAGTGGTATATTGGTATTTCTCCTGACGTGAAAGGCGCTATACAAATGTGATTTTGTTGTTGTATTTTACTTTCTTACTGTGTTTGTTCTATGCTTTTAATAGCAAAGCGTTCACATGAATAAGTGACATTATTGGAATTATAATTGACAAGCCTGCAGTGGGAGATGACAGAGTCTTAAATGTCTACTATTACAGAATATACGTGTAATATACGTGTAAGAATACCTACGATACAACTCTTGCTCCTCTTAAGACCATGCAGAGTATTACAAAAACAATGGAGACCGCAAGGTCCAGTTATACCTCCTTCAAACAGGGTGATCCTCGACTCGTCATCTGTAAGGCAGTAGCGTGGTTTACCTGGCTGTATTAGCTGAAGTTTATTGCTTCTCTTAAAATACCCAAGCGATTTCTTCTAGTTACACACATACACACACAGACACACAATGTCATTACCACAGGAGCTAGCAGTGGAGCAAGGAAAGAAAAATAATCCCATTGCATTTGTTTAGTTCCCTATTTCCTTCCCCGGAATTTCCTGCTCAGTATTTCTGGAAAGGCAGACTGGATTATTTCATAACCCGCCTTCCATTATTGACTGACAAGTAACATCAGTTTTTTTCTTTTGAATTAGAAAGCTCATCTAGCAAGCATACCAACTACAAACTGATTAATCTCACTACCATCAAATCTGAAAGACAAGTAGTCTCAAACTCAACAGCATTCTGAAATCAACACTATTCCCTCTAGCCTATTGCCTTATTCACCAATGCCCCTAACAGTTTAAAACAACAAAAGCACAGATGAGGAAAAAAAACATGACCTGTGTCCAGTTATCCAGATTACAACACAAAATTACATTTGTATAGCGGCTTTCACGTCAGGTGGACGTCCCAAGGTGCTGGGAATTGGACCCATGTATAATTTTTCACCCGCAAGATATACAATCAAACCACTTTATATTATATCCTGTGAAGTACTTTGAGATGTTTGGACAACGTGATCAGGTGCTATATCAAGTACAAGTATTATAACTTTGGGTTGCACTTCAGAGATGACAATTCCACGGTTTCTACAAATACTGCAAGGTATTTGATCATTCAAGTCTGTGTATACTTCAGTCAGATTCTCTCAATCCCATTTGTGGGATTCATCTGTTCAAAAACTGTTCAAAACCTAGAATCTGTACTAATAGATTTCTTTTACTGGGCATAGAAGTAAGAAACTTAACATGGAACAGAAATCCTGGGAGTCAGTGGTGAAATTGGCAAAATAACAATTGCTGGAATCTAATACCCCAGAACTATGATATCTAGGGCTAGGATTCCACTTCAACTTTAGTACATGTTGAAGTAGATATACAATGGAAGTGTTGATATGTACAAATGAATTAGACTGGGATTCCTTATAACCAATACTTTCAGCTGGTACTGCAAATGCTTTAGTAGATTTTATAAGACCAACTGCTGTGCCTTATTACAACCCTGCCCTGAGGTGATCAATTATATAATTTGTTATCTATTCTTTACACATCAGAAACCTGAGTGGGAGACCATAGTAATTTTAGCTCTGGAATTCACGGGACAGGTCACTGTGTACATACTCTAATGGGCTTTTCTGAACAGAAATGATCAGATTAAGAGAAAATGTTTGTCATTGGGATATTGCTGTTACGTGTCTATAATAGATTAAAACCCAGGCACCCATAGATGCTAAAAAGTGTTTTTTCAGTTTTTAAAAAAAATCAGCCAGGTGTCTGACACATCCAGAAACACATTGCTATGCTAAAGAGGATTCAAACCAAACTACTGAGACACGTGTAAGGAAATTCTAGTGTCTCTAGAATAGAGTGCATACTCCTTTACCCCCCGAGGGACACATGCTACTCACCTTATCCTAAAACGTATTAGGTATAGATAGGTTGGCAAAAGCCTGTGCTGTGGGATACTGCTTTTAACTAGGCAAAACCTGGACATTACCTCTTGCCATTAAAAACTGACTAACAAAGGTTAAGTGCCCTGAGATGCTACCCATGTGAAGGGTGCTATATAATTGCAAGTTGTTGTTGCTGTTTCAACAGGTAATCATTAAGAAGAGTGGGAGAGGCCAGGATACTGGACCAATTTAAAAGTTTTGTGCTTACACTAGGAAAATGGCATGGTTAGTATTCTGGATGGCTGAAGTCAAACTAGCCGAAGAGACTTGTTCATTTGAATCTGTCTTGCATCACTGATGATATGATAAGAATCCCACACATTTAAAAATAATTTTACATTAATGAATATCTTATAAGAATTATATTAAATAACATAAATAAAGATGCATATGAACAGAAATCAAGAAAATCAAGGTGTCAGAAATACCTTACATCTTCTTTGGTTAGTTCCCTAAAAAATAAGAAAAAGAATGAAATGAAAGAAAATTATAAAAATGGTCAAATAAATTAATGTCATAGCATGAAGTCAACCCAACCTAAAACATAAATTCTTGAGGCAAGCAGTGAGATTAGCATTTTTTTTTTTTAACAAGGAGAAAACTGCTATATTTACATAGAAATTGTAGTCCCGTCAGTAGTTCAAAAGTAAATGCACATTTTAAAAAGTCAAACTGATGATGATTTTGCGGATTTTAAGAGTGGAAACAGGTGAAAATGAAGTGATATTTGGAATAAAGCAACAATTTTGAATTTAGTGTTATCACTCTTACAAAAGTGCAATAAACGGGGAATTTTCATTTAGTTTAATTGCATGTAAAGGGATATTGCATGGGGATATACATTATACGATGTCTGGAGAACAAAACCTACTGCGAAGTAGAACATTGACATTCATTCCAGATCTCGTGATCTGAGACATAACTGGGAGATCATAAAACAAGGTTCAGCAATTGAGGATGAATTACCTGTACTTTGGCTGCTGAGAATCAAAAAGTATCAGGCGTGCAGCTGAATTGTCATGTTCTGCAAAGAAACTGAACAAAAACTGTTGGTAAGATCTTGGAATAGGACTCACAAAATTCATACAGAAGAGACAAACACTAGCAACGTCCTAGGACAGCCTCCAGGACATTACCGAGAAGGCATAATACTGTATTCAGTATAGACAAAGTTGCATTAACATTTCAAAGCTTTCTTTCCAACAAAAAAAGGCAGAATGAGGGAGAGGAGAAGTAAGGATGCAAAGCCATGCAGGGCTCCTGCTGAATGCTTTTCATATTTAACCTAAGTTGCGTGAAAATCATAGGATACAGCTGCCAAGCACTAGAATTTGATCTTTTTCAATCATTGAGTTATATAACATGTGAATGTGGCTTTATGTTGACCATTTTCAACAACAAGCTTCCATCTTTAACTGTTCTATCAGGAGGTGATAAAGGATAGGATTTCTTCATTACACAACAAATTAAGAGGATAATCTTTAATATCCTGTCTCCTATTCCTAAACAGCTCCTAGCATGAAAGCTCCATAGCAGCATTGATAAAGGCCTGGGAGCAAACCACCCATATCTTAAACAGTAGGCATAACCCAGATTTGATTCCCACTGAGGGCTGCATTAGTTGATGTCACTGGTGAGGGTCTCAATAACCCTGAGACAGGGAAGGAAAGAAGTACAGCCAGAGGGTCCCACCTCTGATAACTATCCATTAACCCAGTATAGAAAGGGTGAATGTGTGGATCTTCCATGGCTGCATAACCTACGGACACATCCCATCTGGATTCCTCTGGGCGAACAATTAAAGGGTTGCGGACACCCAAGGAACAGTCCTCACAAACATAATTGATTGCTTTCCTAAGACAAAAAAGTGAGATCTACTTACACCAAGTTATTCAATCCCAACATCCCCATTCCTCTGAAGTCTGTCTTTGGGTCATCTCCTTGGAAACCTATTTCACACCATTGCTTGCTAATACGAGCTTCCAACTTTACATCAGGATGAAGGAGTGTCCACAACTGTCAGGTTTTGATATAAAGAAACAGAACATTACACATTCTGTGCTGCAATGGATTAGACGAAGAAATAGACAACTTGGAATTCAAATTCAGTTTCTTACATTGATGATACAATATTGCAAAACTTATGTATTAATTTCAGAAATAAATGCTGTTAGTGCTGTATTTCATTTGTGCAGCAATCCAACATCCAAAGTTGTTCTCAAGCTTTCCCAGGTTTCCACGTAAGCACTCAAAGACTTGTACTTTATGCACAGATTAGTAAGGATATTTAGTTTAGTTGAGCTCATAATCAATTTCAAGTTGTATAACGTACAATAACAAGCAACTCACAAACTTTAAGAGAAAGATGGGAAGAGTCCAGTGAATGCTGGAGCTTTGCAGTTTGGCACGTAATGATAAAACAAAAAGCCATTACGAACACCTAGACCTAAACGGTAAAACAAAAATACAAGTGTTACCGAATTTAATCATTGGTTTTATGTCCACAAGCTGCGAACAGGCCAATTCTTCATGGGAAGAAGAGCTTGAAAGAATTTGCAATTTCATAGCGCATTATTTGTGAAAAATATCTCAAAGTGCTTCAGAGTAAATATTAGCAAATGTGATGAGATCATTTTTATAGGCAAATAGAGCAGCCATTTCGAGCAATGAAAATTCCCACAAACAGCTATGAGGTGAATGACTAATTATTCTAGAAAATTGTTGGCTATTATGTCAGAAGACACTCCCTTCTCTTTTTGGAATAGTGCCATGGGATCTTTATCCTCCTCCTAAAGATCTGAAGGATGGCAGCTCCAACAATGTAGTGCTCTTCACCACTATGGTCACGGAGGGTCAGTCTGGACGAGGAGTTCAAATCTCAACAAAGGGCATAACCTCCTGACCGAGAGGAACCAACAAGGAAATGGGTGCAATAATGTATAATTTAAAAATGTGACAATAAATCAAGCGTTTGCATCAGGAATGTAAAAGGGCTTTTATACAAGTTTCATATTACCAAATGTGAATAACCAAATTGGAAGTTGAATATGAATGAAAAAGTGAAAACAGTTGCAATCCAACTTATTTTACCAACCTTCAACAGCAATTCTTCATGCTGTGGATTTTCTGAATCATACTGCTCTCTGCGGAGCCTTTCCACTTCAGCCATCAATTGTCTATACCCTATAATCTGTAAAAGACAGGCCTGCAGAGAAATCCCAAACCTATGCAAACAAAAGAGAGGAGTTTCAGAATGGTCCTACTGGAAAGTGTCATATTAATTGTTCAGGGTATACCAAGCAGGACATGGGATTTTACCCGCTAATTGTCTGATCTCAGAGCGAAATAGAGGTCAGGTACTTTCTTGTGGGGAGCCCCTAATTCAAGTTCCGAAATTAGGATATACAGGAAAAAGTACAGGGTAAAAAAAATCTTTCCTAGGTAAATGTCCTTTGCAATCCAATACAGCAAGGTTAAAAGCAAAACAAGGTTTATGAGTTTTAAAACAGGATGTTATATGGGGGAGGCTATCCTAACTGCAGATGACATCTATAACAGGAAAGAAGCTGCAGAAATTCCTGTTCCAACCCCAACAAACGAGAGTCAGTGTATTACAAACACTAATTGTTATGTGGTCTTCAGGAAGTTTGACATTCAGCTGCTTGTACTACTTAACAAAGGACCGGAAAATGCATTGTAATGTTCCAGATAAAGATTTTGCACAATACTTCAGTTAGTATAAAACACATATTTTTGTTGCTTCAAATGAATTGAAATTTTAACATTGCTCATGTCAATTGGCATTTTACATTATTCCAATACGATTAGGTGGTGAAGGATATGTGATATATTAATAGGGCGAGAGGGGTCTAAACCAACAACTTGTTTTAATGATATATAAATGCTACTTGCAGGGCAGTGTCTTGGTGCAAAGTGGTATTAACTCAATGGAAAACTGGAAACTACATAGGCTCAAAATTTGAACCATCACATAACCTGCCAGGACTCACTGTCCTAGTCTCACACAATGAATGGCCACTTAGGTAATTAAGCTACAGGCAGCAAACTAGCACCTACTAAACCTTACTCCTGCATCACATAAAGAAAGGATAGAAAACTGTTGCATATAATCATTATTTATGCTGCTTCTTTCCCACAGGACATCCCCATTACCCTTACATACAAAGCTTTTAATCCCAAGTCCAATTACTGATCAGTTATATAACATGACAAACTTGTGCTATTTTTTTAAAACTTTAAAAATCATTCCAGGACAGGTTGTTTGCTTGAACACTTTATGCCCATGACAGCCTTGTGTGGGAAGATCATAACTAGCACATTACTGAATCTTATACTGAATCTTATACTGAACCTTAGCATCTTGGGACGTCCTCCTGACGTGAAAGGTGCTATACAAATGTAATCTTGTTGTTATTTTTAATTATGGTAAACTGTAAAAATTAAAGGATTTTTTTCTAAAGGATTAACATTTCCTAAAGGATAGAGGGATTAAGGGATATGGGGATAAGGCGGGCAGATGGAGTTGGGTTAGAAGATCAGCCATGATCTTATTGAATGGCGGGGCAGGCTCGAGGGGCCAAATGGCCTACTCCTGATTCCTATACCACAGCTTAGTGAAAATGCACAATCTAAAATGTCAAATATCCTTACTGTGGATTAGTATCAGGATTGATTTTTTTCAGGCGCATGATGTTATCCACAGTCCTCTCAATATCATCCATTTGGGCAATCACAGCAGTCTGGAGTAGCTGGCAGACAGAAGAGAACAAATTGAGGATATGCAACCAAGAAAATAAAGCACAAGGTGATTTTGCTTAAAAATAGTTTATGTAACAATATACCAATTTATAATTTAGATATTTGTAAATTAATGCAGTAGTAGCAAACAATACAGTAATGGAAGCATAGGTTTTATGTAAGTTAGCAGAATTGAATGAAATTGAAAAGATATGTTCAAATGAAGAGATTTGAGGGATTTCTACCCAATGTTTACAGTAGACTCAGAATTCTGTAATTATGTATAATTGGCCTAATCCAGTTACCAACTAGCTAAGGTAGGGCCCTCTGATTCACATTCCAATACTCAATCTGAAAGAAGGATCCCTATGGTTAAATTATTTTCTTTCTTTTGTAGAACTACATTAAAGGAATACTTTTAATGTGCACAGTAGCAGCAGGTCAATACTTATTGTATAATCAGACAAGTGTCTGACATGTCTTTAGCTCATACCATGCTAAAGAGCATCAAAACCTGGCAGTTTCACATGTGTATACACGGGTCTGAAATTGAATGCTCTCCTTACCCAGACACAAATTGATTATCTAAATCCGAAAAGCCTTAGGTGCAAGAATCGAGATATGGGGATTCCAGCGTGTACTGCTGGAGTTTTATCAGCTAAAACCATGAGGCTTACCATTAAGAGCACTGCCTGGCAAGCTTTCCGCTGTACATCTCCATGCAACATGGAGTTACATGTCCAGCTCCTACTCTTTATGGCTTTGGCTTGGAAGGTTAACAGGAATCAATGGTAAATTACATCTAGGTTTCAACAACGACAAATGTTCACTCAGCACCTGATGTGAATTCATACTATTGGAATCCTTTTGAAAACTCAGTGCCAGGTCAACCCAATAAGGAAGGACTCTGAGTGAATAATGAGTGAAACTGGCTACCTGTCTGAACCACTCATTCTTTTGGTTATTTAAAAAAACCAAAACTCAGATAATTTATACAATGTCTAGCTTGAAAATTTAGGCAAAACAATTGACAAAACTATCCACTGAATTTTATTCTACCTTGAAGCAGAATTATGATGGGAATTTACAAAAAAAAGTTGTTAAATAAATAAATAAATAAATGAGATAGGATTGGCGTAAATGCTGATTCAGGGAAACGTGATTCCTCTACAGGTTTTACTGCTAAATAAGCTGTTTAAAACATTCAGTACTGGTAGAATTTGAGCACAGCAGAGTACCAGCATGAGACTACCTTCTGAATCCTTTCCCTTGATGCTGCACTTTTAATTGATTGCACTTAACTGTGCATTTGCTGTTGTGAAAAAATAGGCTCGAAATTCCACCTAGTTTAATCTATACAATATAATCTCGCCTCCTCCGTTGCCTCCTTCAAGGCCTATCTCAAGACCTTTCTCGGTCATCCTCCCACCCTACCCCTCTTGATTCCAACTTCCAGTTCGGGTGCAAACCCTTGACTGTCCAGCACCTTGGGACATCCTCCCGAAATGAAAGGCATTATAAAAATGCAATTTGGTGTTGTATTATTCTGGTATTGAGTGTGGTCCAAGGGATTGTGCTGCACTTTAAACCTATGAAATGAATGTCTACTCAGTACAACAAATATTAAGACAGATGAACATTCAGAAGGAATTGAATCATTGATTCAGTTGGGAGAATAAGAATTCATGTCAAAATACAGCTCACATATTAAGAAATAACCATATAAAAATATCAACAGTGCATTTTACTTACTTCGCTCTTGGAGGACTTCAGTGATGATTCTGACAAAATAAAATACAAATTAAATTATGATGGGGTGGTCATACAATATAATACAAAATTACATTTGTAAAGCGCCTTTAACATCGGGAGGACTTCCCAAGGCGCTGAAAAATCAGGGATTAGGAACCTAGTGGCGGGGGTTTAGGATCAGGGAGGGTGAAGGGCAGAGAGGGTAGCCGAAGGCATGGTCAAAGAGGAGGCTCTTGAGGCGTGTCTTGAAGGAGGCAGGGGATGCAGCGAGGTGAAGGGAATGTGCATGGAGTCCCAGAGGGTAGGAGCAGAGAGGTTAAAGGCCCGACTGCCAATGGTGGGGCAGGCCAGGCAGTGGACATGGGGCTGGCTGAGCAGAAGGAGCGGACAGGCTGATAACGGATTAGCAGGTCGGAGGTAGGAGTGGGCAAAACCGTAGAGAGTCTTGAAGGTGATCATACGTATATTCCACAATTCTCCTTAAAACTGCAATGAGAATCTAATCGGCTTACCTAAAGCTTGTTAAAGATTGCAGCAGCTAGCACTGTAAAATGATACTTATTTTGCATTAATGTAAGATAATCCTTACTGCCACCTTCTCAATGCAATTTCAGTTTGTAAAAGTCTAGTGTTCACTTCAGAATGTAGTAGTAATTGCATTTGAGACTGAACATTTTGACATTTAGGATAGAAATGCAAATTTATCCGATAATAGTGATGAGCTCCCATCTCTCATGCTTGCCACTTGACAGATTCAATAAAAAACTCCTCTGTTACTTACTAAAGAGCTATTAAACACTGAACTATCACATAATCCTTCTCCCAAACCCTCCTCCCAACCCCCCCTTTGCCTCCTCCAACCCCCCCTTTGCCTTCCCCCCAACCCCCACCCCCCTTTGCCCTCCAAAAGCCCGAACGGTAGGGTGGTCCTAGCTGGACAAGCCTTCGGAAAGCTCGCCTGACAGTGCTATCAAAAGCAAGTAATGGGATTTTAGCTGGTCAGACTCCAGCAGTAACCCACCACCACACTCTAGGGTCCCCAAGCCTTGGCTCTTGCTGATCTGTGCCTAATACGCTCTGGAAAGATGTAAGCAGGATGCTTCCCTCCAGGGAGAGAATGTGCAGTCCGTTCCAATATTTGGGAAACTTCGTGTGTAGGTGGGATGCATGGATGTTTGGTTTGGATACTCCTAAGCATAGTGGTGGGTTTCATGTGTCAGGCATGTGGCTCAGCAAAAAAAATGATCCTCCCTTGTCCACTTCTAACCACCCTTTAAATGAGTCTAGCATCACTCTCTATTGACCTGAAACAGAAAATACTTGATAAAGATCCACGTCGGAGAAAATTATTGCTAATGGAATTCATCGCTAAATAAACATTACCCATTGCCAAATCCACTGTGATAGTTTGCATCAGTTACTGTATTGGAATAGTCAGTAGCTTCCCCTCATCTCTTATTGGACATGTGCTATCTCCATCACCAAATAATACTATTTGGTTAGTTCATTAACTGTTAAAAAGTGCAGTGTGGATAAACACGTCGAGGAAGGCTATTACAGGATCACAAGAGAGGTTCAGATGAAGAAGCTAGTTAAGCAATGGGAAGCTAGACAATTCTTTCAATGATGAGCTGTGTAGTTTTAACGGGTTAAACTCCAGCAGTACAAACCTTGGTTTTCACCAACCTCCACCTTATAGTCTCCAGAATTGTGTAGGTAGTGTGCGTCCCTCCAGAGAGAGGTGCACATTTCCACATATATGTAGAACTCTCAGTCTGGTTTGGATACCCAAAGTAA